>NC_137582.1:84224300-86624300 GCF_963210335.1 Falco punctatus | reverse complement strand
ATGTACATAATGAATTATAATTTTTACTTATCTACTCAAGTTTTCTGGGAATGTCCATCTAAAGCCATGTTCACATGAGACCACATAAACCTTTCACTTAACATAAAGATTCTAATTTTCCCATGTGAGTTCCATGACCACAGAATAATATAATTAATACTCTCCATCTCAAACATTAATGCATGCAGTGATTGGTTTATGTTCACTTTAAGTCAAGGAAGTGGAGACACAAGCCATGGGTGGAAGTATAGCTGATATCAAGAGAATTCCAATTCTCCAAAGGAGGAAAAAAAAAGAAGAAAAAAATGTGATTCATGATGCCGTTCCTTGTGTCAAGGTTAATCTATGCTTACATGGAAATGTTAAATCATTTGCAAATCTATAACAGTATCATTTCTCACCAGGGCAAGTTCCCTATTGCCCTGAGACAGATACTACTAGGTTTCTGCCTCAGAATTAGCAGAGCTGCAGCCACAAAAAATTTAAGGAGGAAGAAAAAAAAAGCAAACGCAACAAAAAACCAAACCACCTGTAAAATGAATCATTTATTTTACAACATAATTCTTCAGGGAGCTTTGCATTTTTATAACCTTTCCATGCATCCAACTAATCCACAGTTGATTTTGCTCAACTTTTTCCAGCTCTTTTTTTCACTCAGCTGCTGAAGACTTTTCCTTCACGCTAGGGAATAAAGCTATTCCCTATTCTCCTTGACTTTCCTGGGCTCCAGCACTGAGGGAGTAAGAAATTTGTCAGAGACTTGGAAGTTTTGCCAAACATTCCTAGAGGTCAAAAAAAGGTATGACTGCTTTCTCCCATTTTTTTCCTGCTAAATTGCAAAGCCCTGTCCACATATGAGGCACTATAATAATAATAATAATAATAATAATAATAATAATACCAAAACACAAACAAACCAAAAAACCAACTCCTAAAAACCCACATTCCTCCCAGGGAAACTGCATTTTGGGAAACACTGAGTCCCTTTAACTATCACTTAAAATGAGTATCTAAATAGAGATACAGAAATCAATGCAACAAACAAAATTTCAGGCTGAATATGGGAAAAGTTTAAAGCTACCAGAAAGTACTATGTTCTGCTAGAAAATGTACAAGAAATAACTGTAAGTGGTACAATCTGATTACATTTTAAATATACTAGCTTACCCTGAACTTTGCATGGTATGCTGTTCCCTGCTCTAGTTTTATAGTTCTGTCCCAACCTGTTGTAAGCCCATTTCCCATAACCAAGAATCTGTTGATTAAATTGGAGCTAATCTATTTTCGTTGTACACATTCTCCCAAGATGAAAAGAATACAGCGTGGGACAAAAACCCGTAATCCTGTAGTAAGAGGTAATGGCTTTTTACAGTTATTTTTGCTAGGCTCTCTGGGTTTTTTAGTAAAACGGTGTAGGTAAAGATATATTTTAATCTTGCCATTTTTTTTGATATATTTTAATCTTTAAAGAGACATGTGAAATAGGAGAGAAAAGCAGGGAAGGAATGAGCAAGGCTATTTAGGGACACAGCTGAGAAGCACTTTATATTGACAGGCGAACTGGTTGTGACTGAGTCTGGAAGAATCCTGTCCCTCATTGTTTCATAAAAATAAGCTGCACGTCATATTTTACAGCCTAGAAGATATTTATTTCTTGGGGGTGAAATGTGAAATGTTGAAGGACATTCTAATTATGTCACAACAGAGAGTTAAATAATTAAAAACTATTAAAGCCCATTACAGCCCCAAGCCCAGAAAAGCGAACTTCATCTTGGAAATTCCTAAGCAAATGCATTTACAAGGAGGAAAGAAATGTTTTCTTGCCGAAGATTCAAATGCTAGCTGTAGCAAAGCATAAATAACAGGAGAGGCTAGAGGAAATGGTTTTTCCTGTATTTGTATAGAATAGGAAAAAATATGTTTGATTCACATATGGAAAAACAGCACTGTGCTTCTCTACCCTCCATGGATTGGTTACAGTGTACACGGCAAGGCAGGAAGGTCGAGACTTCACAATTGGCTCTACAAAGGAGGCAAAAAGCCCTAGAAATAGGCATTTTAGTTCAGGCAGGGATTTGTACTAGAAGAGCTGCTCTATTCTTGGAACCTCAGAGCATGTGACACTGCTTCAGAGTAGAGACATACCCTACGACTCCACGGTTGTAGTATTTTCTAGGTCTCCTGCAGGACAAAAGCATTAGGCAGGTTGCTGTCATTAGCTAAATTAATTTCACCAATACCTCACCTCCTTATTCCATCTGTCCCTGTTCTTAGCCCTTGGACTTGGATAAGGATGATGATAGCAGAGAAAGAGCATTGCCCAAGACGGTTAACCCAAGACCATGGTTCTATGTACTTCCCTCTCGCAATGCCAAATAATGTATGCAGCTGACACACCGTAGGGTTTTCGGTTAGGTTGTAGGGGCAAGAACTTGTCTGCAAGGAAAGGAGGTCCATTTTTCAGTCATTGTTTTTTAGCTAGGTTATTATGGTAAGCAAGCAAAAAGCTACCCTGTACTCAGTACTGAAAGGCTCAATAAAACTACCCATTTTTACCTAACATAAGAAATGCTTATGCTTGTTTAAAAGACAATTTTAAAATAATGAACAAATCATGAAACATTTTCCAACAGAGCCGGGATTACAAACACTTCTGAAAGTACAGTTCTACTACTTGAACAAAGACACCATTGAAGATTTATCTGCCATGGAGATCTATTTCCTGCAAACCCATCCAGCAAATAAAACCCCAAAATGATTGAATTTAGAAACCACACAGTAACAGCCTCCTGTTATCAGGTCAGGTACTTTTAAGAGCCTCTGCTGGGCAATGAAAACCCACCTTGATTAATTTTCAAGTACTGTTTCCTTCATTGTAAGATTAACAAATCTGTTTGACATAAAATGGTACACTTTATATGCAAATCTCTGTAGAGAGTTTTGTGACATTAAAGAGGTTTGTACAATTCTGCTCACCCTGCCCTCAGAGGTCATTTGGAATTGCATGGAAGCATTTGTCTATGCCCTTAATATGCATTTTGAAAGCTAATTTGAGGTCTGCTGGATTGAGAGCCCAGGTCCTTAATTACGTTTGGATGTGTTTATACAGAGATTATATTAGGAATCTGAAACTACTGTCATTCCAACACACACCAGCAGAAACTCTGCTGAAAGCTGTGGAGTTCTCATGGGGGACAAAGGAAATACTGGAGTAACACAGCAGAAAATCAGACCTTGCAGATGTGTGTTTACCTCCAAGCATTATGTAAACATACAGAGGGAAAAATTCCCCTTACACTTGCACCAGTGTTTTCATCATTATTATTTTTGTTTTATATTCCATTTACATTTATAAGATCCTTTAGCTAAGTCATACACGATCACCTCTGATAAGAGAGTAAACACACTGTGTTATTGGAATGGAAGTGAGGAATATGACCTTTAACATGTGTACAAATTAAAATGCACTGACCAAATTTGGTGACCTTTATGGTAAAGCTTCCTTATAGAGTAACAACGAATTTGCTATCAAATATCACTGCTTCTGCAGACAGGCTAGAAAAGGCCAGTAATATTATTAAGCACTTTGGGTGTTTTTAAATGAGAATGAAGCAGACAAGTTGCAGATGAGTAAAACCCACAAGATATGACAGCAACAGGAAAAGGCCAGCCCACTCCAGCAAGGAAATATCACTTTGCTTTGACACATTTTGTGCCTTTACTTCCTCATCATCTGGACTGATTTCAAACCTTCCCTTATGACCCTGTGTCTATGTATCTGCTACTCTCCCCTAAATCTGTGCATTCTGTGCACTTCCCATAAGTCTCTTCACGATTCCCTTCTCACTCATTTATCATCTTTGCATATACACTAGGTAAAGCCAACTGCCATCCGTAGATATGGTTCCTCAGCATATTCTGTTGTAAGACTATTTTCTGCCGCATAGCTATTTAGCCAGTGATGACCACTCAGGATTACATTTTCTATGCCTGCAATCTACCTCAGACTACTTCATTTAAATGAAAATATTGCAGCTGAATCAAAAAAGAAAACTATTGAAAAATGTCCAAGTGTCACATCCTGAAAAAGATAATGCAAACTTTTTCTCTAGTGCCTCCATGCTTTGGAGAAAGATGGGGAATGTGAGGAGGAATAGGGAGAAAGGAGTTTTTCCCAAAAGTGAGGGTGCACTTTTTAGTGTTTCTAGGAAATTTGGCTCAGCTTTGGACAGATATGACTTCTCAAACCCTACTTCATGTACTCATGACTAGCTCAAAATCTGAGATAATTTTCACCATCTGCAAGTGTCTCCTATCAGGATGAGCACAGAAGCACAACAATTTCTGTGTTGATTTGCCCAAAAGCTGACAGGGGCTGATGTTAAGCTTGTACACACAGATTTCATTGCTGCATTTTCTAACTTCTGAATGCTTGAATTAGCAATCTTAATATTCCCTTAATATACTTGTTTTTTTTAATGGCTGAGGCATCATTTGTAATAACACACAATAATGGCTTACATTTCTATCATGTCTTTCAAGGCAGCAGACCTCCAATCTGTTTTACAAATTCACTATAAAGAGGATTAATTTTATTTTTTCCCCAGCACTGGAACAAAGCCACCTACCTCTGGCAGCTGTTTAAATTCTACATAGCAAATCTAGCCAGCAGTTTAAAGCAGGTAATGACTATTGTGTATACCTGAAACACCAGAGAGCCTGCATTTTCCCAGAACAGAATTTGCCCAAGGTAGAAAAGCAAATGCCCTTATACTTTTCCAGAAACCACAAGACGCTTAATAGCCCCACACAGGCAGCTTCTCAGAGACCCGAACTCCCCCAACAATTCAAATGCAGAAACACAGTTGCAATGGAGCAAAGCAGAGAGAGATTCCACCGCATAAAACCTCTGTGCTCAGAGAGAGGCTTCTTGCTGAGCTGTGTTTATTAGTTAGCTTATATTATTGTATGAATAGGACTACTTGGCTGGATTGGAAAAGACAATCTTTGGGTCACGGTGCTGCTGATCTCAAGCTTTGAGCCCAGCAGTTCAGCCAGCTTTCAACCCACCCCACTTACCCAGTCTTCCCATGAGAGAGTTACAGCATCCAGTGCAGAAAGTTGTAGTTGTGGAACCAGCTGAGGAAAGATTTAGCTCATTCTCCGTCCTGAAAAATGCCTGGGCTCCCCGGATTGGCTCTTTTTGCCAATAACAACTAGATTAAACTTTGCACAAGCTTAAAAGGACCAGAGCTCAAGAAAGTGTATAGTTTGGCTTAACTCTATTGGTTTTAATGGAGCTACTCCACTGTACTCTTATGAAATTCTGGTCCAAAGATATTCATAATGTCTCCTTAGCACCATGTGTATAGTTACATGGCACATTTTTATTTGAAAATTCGAATCAAAATAAAATGCTTGGTAAAGGATGGAGTATAAGCCAGGAAGGATCTTCAGACCATCCTCAAAGAAATGCAAGTGTCAGATAAAGAAAAACAAGGCCCTTCTGGGGTTAGAGGAAAAAAAAAAATCATATAATAATATTGCTCACATTGGGACTGAAAGAAGGGATTTTCTGTTTTCAAAGCACAGTACTTTGTATATAGGACTTTCCTTCAAATCTCAGCAGTAATTAAGACAAATGACCCTCAGTTCAAGTCTTCAGGCACTAAAGAACAGACTGAAGGTTTAAGCTGGTCTGCTTCTATCACCAGAAAGCATCTACACATATAAACATTAGCCAGTACATTAGAGTAACTAATCAATTAAAAAGCTCCTTCCAACCTTATGAATCGTAAGTAAAACCAAATTTTGGAAGGGGTTCCAGGAAGTACTGTGTCATCCATGTCTCTGGAAGTTAGTGTTAGGAGCTGATGAATCTTCTGAGTGAAAATGTCACAGAACAATAATAGGCAGTATACTGTGTTTGTGTTCTCATTACACCAATTGATATGATTGGGGGGGGGAGCAACAAAAAGCAGAAAATACTTCTGTTGCTTTGTTTGAAAGCCTATCTGATTTTTCTTTTCTGTGTCCATTGATTTAATACAGGACATTACGACATTACTTCTCACAAACTTTGCTCACTACAATCTCGAGACCATCATTGACATCACTCCTATTCTAGTAGTATCTCTGCTACTGCTAAAACATTACTATCATTAGCATGTAAAGCAGTGGCTGACAGGAACAAACTACCATGCATTACTTCATAGTGTTGTAGAACAAAGCTGAATTCTGCTACACTGAACTTTAAATTGATCTCTAAACATCGTAAATAGGGCTTTTCTGGTATCGAAATCCAAAGAGTGTAGAAAAAAAAGAAAATGTTTCAATAACAAGACGAAGAGAATGTTTCTTAAAAAAGAATCCCCAAGAGAACTACCAGGTTTTTCACCAAAGAATACTATTAAAGCTCAAGACTGATTTTTCCTCCCAGGCATGCTATTTTTCACCAGTTTACATGCATCCACCATGTCACTGCTGCTCCTTTGCAGTATGCAGAGTACTGGGGAGCAAAGTGCTAAATAACAGTGAGTAAATTAAATTGAGACCAGGCAGGAAAATCATACTTCTGAAAAGTGACAAATTGTGTGCTAGGAACTCAAGGAACACACACCTCCACACTCTGCCTAACCCAGCAGAGATATACAGGCAGAGCAAAAGCTATTTTACAGCTTCTTAACCCCATATATATCTATATGTGGGTCTTCACCTATTCAAAGTAAATCTCACAGAGATAAGCTGCAAGTCTTAAGTAATTCCCAAATGAACATCATTGAAGGACCAAGGGATATTTACTTTCTACTACTTATTAGTGTCTGCCACAAGAAGTGGATAAAGTCACATCTAGTGACATAACACCAGTGAAACTAAGAAGAAATAGCAGTGCCTTCATATCATTTTATCGGGTGGGACAGAATTAAATTTGAGGTAGCATTATTTTCTGCAGAAGCCATGGAGAATTGCTTAGGCTATCAAAATTCCTGATCTAAGCTTTTGTTTAAACCCAAACAAGCTTCTCAAGGTTTGAATAGTATTTTTATTCTCTGTTATTTTTTCATTTTTACATTGGCCTATAAGCTAGCAGTTTTCTGATGGATTAAATGCACAAATGTCAGGAGGTAGCCTGAGTTGATACTGCACTTCTGCCTCTATGAGAAAGCACAAAGTATTGGAAACTTTTGTGTGAGATAGTATTCTCCTGAGATTTTTGTCTCAATTTTGCAGATGGAGATCCAGGGAAAGTCAAACAAAGAGCAGAGTTCAGGACTTGTAAGAACAGCATTCAATATAAAGAAAAAAAAATCCCAAAATAGCAGGCAATGCAGAGAACTGTACAGGCAGATATAGCATCTATGCCTCCTTTTCTTGTTGAATTGTTATGTGATGCTTCATAAGTTATTTAACCTCTTCATTCCTTAATTTCCCCTTTTATAAGATTAGGGATGCTACTTCATTAAATAAATGGAGCAAAATTAGGGACACCTGTGATAACGGATGTCATTATTTGCTAAGACCAACACGCAAGCACTGTTGGTGTTGGTTTGTGGTTTGTTTATTTTGGTTTGTTTTGTTATTTTTTTTTTTTAATATCCAGTTTGTATGTGGATGGGTTTTTCCTTGGTTTTGTGTTAGGTAAGCCAGTTCAGCTGAACCTTTAACATCTTCCTGGATGACAGCACTTCTCGTTAATTATGTAGTCACAGTACAGAGTTCCGTGCTCATATTGCAGAGGAATAAAATGTAGTCCCTTCCTTCGTCTCTCAAGCAACACTTGGAGCTCTCTGCAGCATTATCCTTAAATGCATGTCCTAAATTGTAGTTTATTCTGAACTAACCTAAGGTGAACAACGTCTGATATGAACATTCAAAACCATCACAACCCTAAACTACTTACTGTTCATGTGTTCCTGGCAAAAAAAAAAAAAAAGGTATTCAGAAGTCTGCTGCATTATTCATTGTCATCAAATCTGCATGTTTCTGCATGTGTTAAAATCCTTATGTATTTACAAATTGTAATGGATTATGAATAAAAGAGGTAATTGTTACAAACAGAGTATCAGCATTGCTTCACAAATGGCCTCGGAGCCTGACTCTGCTGGTCAAAATCATAACTCCCAGGTCTAGGTGCAGTCTAGTCAGCACTGCCAACACAGAGGACTTTTTATGTGAAGTGTGTAGTAATAATTTGACTGTGATAGACAACGTAATAGAGCTCTGTGAATGTCACAAAGCATAGTGCAAACAGTCTGTCCTGCAGAGCATATCCATTACTAGCAGCAATGAAAGCACAACCTGCAAAAGAAGGAATTAAATGAGATTATGAGTCTTTAAGGGCAAAAGTAAAAACAGATTTCATATTTGACTTTTATCCCATTGCAAGGATGGAAGGGGGCAGAAAGCAACAAAATATATTAAACCCACCGTATCTTTAAATCTATGTGCATGATTGATGCCATGGTGCCAATTTTTAGACAGTTTGCAAGGTTCACATTAAAAAGCACATCTACTGCCTCCATTTATGTTGTGTAAAGAAAAAACAATCTGTAAACATTTCCTCCAGTGAACAAGACAGCAGAGATGTGATCCTCCAGCCAGCACTGCAGAATCGGGGACATTCAGCTGAAAGACATGTCGCTCGACTATACCTAAGTTTTTAGCCAAGAAAAAGAAATTTCAGTTACATACCATCTAAAGAAATCTTTGTAGAGATGCAAAGCCAACCAATTAATAAACTGTCAAGTAGGGTAAGTGTACAATGTTTTTATGTAGTTCAGTTTGTAGTGATATGGTTTTCTTAGAAATATGCTGGGTGGTTCTCCTAGGCTGATGAGAAAATGAGGATATTAATCAATTTTCAGGAGAAGGCTTATCTGCAAATCCTCCCAAACTTCTCTACAAATCCTCTCAAACTCATGAAAAGTGAAATGAATGACTGGTTTGAAGCGCTGAGAAAGTTTCTGAAGTAGTTCTGAGCACTTCCACTTAAACTAAAACCTCCATGGGAGATTATGCACTGGTCCTATTTGGAGAACAATTCAAAGGCAGACATCTCCAGAGAGGTCCTGCTTGTGGAATTTTTTGAGGTTGGCATTCAATGGACCAGATATTTTTGAAGACTCTGGAGAAGTGAAGGGAACCTCTGAACTTGTTAAGTGTCCCAGCTTTTTTTACATGCAGCTGATCAAAGCTTTTAGCTCTCAGTTTCTCTTCTCCCAGCATCTATGACAAGAGCTTAAATAGCTGAGCTACACATGTAAAAAAAAAATAAAATAAATCTGTATGGGTGTATGCATATTTCCCCCTTCCTGCTTGTCAAAGCCTCTGTACTTAACATATTAATTTACTGACTTTAACTTTTTAATGCTAGCTCCTTTAAGTCATTAGAGCTCCTTTTTTCATTATAATCCTCTTATTTGCTAATCAGTCTGAGTTTGCCTGTATTTTTTAAGAATATTTTAAAGTTTCTGGTGGAGATCAAGGGAAGTTTTCTTTTGCTCTACTTCACAAACTCCCACTTATTATTAGTTAGTAGTTCAGTGCAATACTTAGGCTACAGTAGTTTTGTTGCACTTCTCTGTTTCTTTTATTGCCCTTTGTGAATGGAAACGTCACTTTCTTTTCAAGGCATTTTGGCTGTTATAGCAGAGAGCTACAGGAATTAAAACATTTATGGCAAAGATAGCGATAGCTACTATAATGTGCTTCAATTGGAAGAGCCACTTTTTCTTTAGTGAGTTGTTCCTAAAATAGTTCATAATGCATTTCTTAATACTCTTAATCATTTGATATGCAAAACTGTCTTTGCACAAAAGATAGAAGATGAACTAATCTCAAGACACCAGGCAGATATTACATCATGAACAACAAACTTCCAGTCACCTCTGACTCAAGTTTCTATTTCTAAAGGTAAATAAATCCACCCCTCACCATTACCAGCCTTCCTGCTGTTCACTGTATGTACTTTAAAAGGCAGAGGAGCCATTAATGCAGAGCAACATCATATTCCAGTTCAAATGCATCAAGGAAAAGTCCTTATAATCCCTTTGGACTCGGCTATGGGGCACAGTAAAACTCACTGAAGCAACAGGCAACAACAGACTCTTAACAGAAGTTTAACAGCTCTACTATTCCCTCTGTGATCTTTCAAACCCTATTTTAAGATAGAACTTCATTTATCTACTTAAAGCAAAAAGCTGTAGACAGCAAGCTGCTTATCCTTCTTTCTCAAATCTAATGTTCAGCAGGGGAGGGGGAAAAAAAGGAAGAAAAGAAGTCAGCATAAGGGCAGTCCCACACCAACTAATCTCTGCAGCAAATTAATTAAACAATTATATTAGCCAAGCCTTCACTTCCGACATGGCACAGCTGACATTAATTGGGCCACAATCAAGATAGTAATTCAGGTTAATTGGATTTCCACTGTCAGCAGCTATCAGCTTGTTTCAATATGCTGTTGTCATTTAAGAATAATTAATCATGGATGACTTTATTGGATGGCACGGGTTGACAGCTGATGGTGTAGTGACGCTTGAAAAAGTTGGTGATTGCTGTAGGCCTACTGAATAGGAAAGCTGGTTTCCTTTGTAGAGATGTTGAGACCCAAAATGTGGTATGCAAAGTGTTGAGACAGTGATATTTGCTGACTCTTGCACACATGCAGGGAGAAAAGAGCGGGCCGGAGAAAGAAACAGCCATTCCCATTGAAATAGCACTGCAAAAGGTCAGAGGGATGTGCATGTTCCATCGCAGCCTTCAGGCACGCAGTTATTGTTTGGCTACTGCTACAGCAACAAAGGATTCAATAATACAACAGTTCACATGCTGGAAGAGCTGAAATGCCAAGCTTGATCTAGTGTTATTTGCTTTTCTCCATTCATAATAGGCCATTGCTTTGGTTAACATCTGATAATATAATTTGTTCCATCAGTTGCCAGAATGTCTGCAAAAATGTCAAGGAACGTACGAAGCCAAGTCTTTATTTATTAATAACTTGAAGAAAAGGCAATGAAACTGTTGCAGAGAAGTGTGGGGGGGAAAGCTAAAAATTAAAGTATAAGATGAAAATAATTTAGAGTGTTCCGTAAGGAGTAGTAGGAATACATTATGTGTCTGGAGAAAAATATATGCAATTTAAACTTCAAGAAAGGAAAAAGCGTTAACACCAAGTTCTATTAGACTATGTAATTATTCCCCAAGGGGAAAAATATACATATATATTTAAAATTAAAGTACAATTTTAGATTATTTATGACAGAGTGCTAAAAAAATCATATGAGAAGCAGAAACACTGCTTTGATAGCTGGATGGAGAAAATTTTCTATCAGGTATATGATGAATTTATTGTCTACCTACTAGAAATAACGTCTAGGTTGATGGACTACCCAGAATCAAATTTCTAAAGGAAAATCTGACAACATAGCTGATGAATTTTCCTCCCGCTCTTTTAGCAAAATACTGGACAGCAGACTAGCATGTACACTAGCCAAACAACAGAGCACAGATCCTCACTTTGAAGTTATTTTCTTGCTGTGAGTCAGCAAATTCTGATTAGGCAGAAGCATCCATTAACCAAAGTGGGAGCGAGGAAGCCGTTTATTATGACCTCTCTTCAGAGCAGTCTGACAGGGCTGTAGATACAGCTGAGCCATACACATGAAGTTCGTACCTTGTGGGGGTTTCAGTGTACTTCTCCAGCTTTTTACCTTCAATTATAGCCAAGACCTGCTTGCTGCCTTTGTCTTACTTTCTTGGGAAATTCTTGGTTTTCAAACATGCTTCTCTTTTAGAAAATGAATATAGCAGTCTCTTTGAAACCAGAAGAATCCTTGCTGAAATCCAACCTAATCTAAGCGACAGGCAAAAACATCTCAGTGCATGACTTTATTATGTTAAATGTCTCTGATTCAAACTGAGTCCCGCCATGCAGTAGGTGGTTGCTATTTAAGAGAGGACAGATAGAGAATGTCAGCGAACTGTTTTGTTTTGTTTTGTTTTGTTTGCTGGTTGCTGGGTTTTTTTAAACCACTAAATCTTATCATATGCTTTATTAAATTGTGGATGCAAAATACTTGTATAACCAGGGAGTCCCTAAATAAATATCCAAAATGCTGCTCTACAAATGTACATGACAGTTTATGCTTATAAGATTATCTCTATGATCATTGTTGATAGATAAAAATTGAATCTGAAACTACATGATTTTTAAACCTGTTTTTTTCCTTTTAAACATATCCTCTAAAAATAGGATTGATGTGCTCTGTCTTTAGTTCTGTAATTTGCGAGAAGGTAGGTATTCTGTTTGTCAGTCCCTTTCCTTGCTCCCAAGAGCTCTGACCATCTTTGCCAAATTCAATCACATCTGAGAGGGGAACAGAAGCCTGTAAAATACTTCTGTTCTCATGATACTTGGTGCCTTGTAGAGGAAACACACACTTCTTTGGTTTGGCAGCAGTAAATTGGTCAAACCGCAAATAGTGCAGTTTCTGGAAACACTATGTTTTTTCAATTTAGCGGGTTTTAGGCAAAGGGGAGAGACATGAGAAAAAAAGAAATTTAGGGTGACAATGGGCACAACTGACAGTAAATTAGACATTATTAAATCTGCTGCTTGCAGAAAAACTTGGGTTTCAGTCCAAGAATTTCAGAAAGTGCTTCTGTGATACAGTGAAATGTAATTGCCTATTACCCATGAAAACTACTGCCTGGCCAAAAGGCTCGATTGCAGTGGCAATATTTGAGGAAAAGCCTGTAGCAGGCAGAGATACAACAGAATAATAATTCATTTTCCACTCTCCTTTTTATAATGCAAAGGTCTCTTTTGGATTTGGTCTCAGATCACTTCTCTAACCAGGAAATATGTGACAAAGCAGAAAAGCCATGCCTCTCAATCAAGCAGAAAACACGCTGTATGAGCACAGGTTTGACAACGAATAGTTACCAGCCTTTTAGCAGCAAGGAACCAAAGACCGAACCAATCATGGATATTAGACTATCCTCCCATCTCCAGGCACAAGAAAAAAAATGAAAGACAATGGAAGCAAAGGTTGGCTTCACAGGCCACTTTTTCTGCACTGGAGGTTTTGCTCTTGAATAGAGGATTTTCTTCTCCATAGTCCCAGTCCACCATCCTTCAGAAGCCCTTAAGTTACTACATACATTTGAAGAATAGCAGGAAAAGACTCAGCAAATAGGTGAGTTAAACTGCACTCACCATGTGAACCGTGGGACTCTATTCCAGCAATGTCAGAGCAGAGCTAACAGTGAGTGGACAAAAAGCTCAGTGGAGTTGTAAAGTTTTGGACTGCTGTTGCCTTTCAGCTGTCTACTAACATCTGATCTCTCACGCTTCAAGGAACTTGTATGCCATGCCAATGTAACAAAGGGCTGTCAGCTTTAAAAACTGTCATTGGTATTGATGCCAAAAGGTGAGAAAAACCAACACGCAGTGGAGTTGGAGTTGTAACTCCAGTGCTGGTTTTGGGCATTAATCCATACAGTTTATTCTTGCTGAATTTTGTTTGATTTTTTTTCCTCATGGTTTTAATGCAAAGATCTTGGAACTGTTTTCATTTTTTGTTTAAATAAGGCTCAGAAGACAATCCAGATGGCTGGCAGGTGAATGTAGTGATATTTTTTCATCTTGGAAAGACACACAGATGATACTTCCAAGAAGGAAAAAATACTCATAACTTTTGCTCCACCTGTTCAATGGAACCAAAATTATATTAACAGATTGGTGGGTAAATTTTTCATTATTTGTTTGTTTCACACAGCTAAACACCATGAGAGTGGAATATTTAATTTATTTTTTTTTAATTGCCTGCACTCGTAGCTTAATCCCTCAGAGCATATTACCATTGATAACAGATCACAAAGACTTCAGAGCTCTGAAGCAGACAATAGAAAAAAACAAGGTGGTTTTCCTTGGACGCTTATGTAGAAATATTACCTGATGTAGCTTATTTGTTTAAAAAAAACCATGAATGCACCTCTCAAATTTACATGTACCTAGTACCTGGGTGCTGCTGTATGCAGGAAAGACAGGATCAGGCTCCTCCTTTTTAACCTCCTGTTGGAACAGCAGCATACAAGAAGGAGAGGTGGGTAGGGATCTAGTACCTAGCATTTTCTGAGGTGAGCAGGAACGTCCAGAGCTTCACTTAAATTCACAGCCTACACACTTAGCCTGTAAAATCCCTGCAACTGGAGCCTTTTTGGATACATTAAGCTATGATGTTCAAACCAATGGAGCTGAAATAATTACTGTCTTTCTGTAATTAGTTCTGTTAATCTCATTAGCTGGGCTCATGTGTTGATCTGTTGATTGTCATCCTGTAACTGTGGTGAATGAATAAATGAGTGTGTGGGTGTGGTGGTAAAAGAGAAGTGAGGAATTACATGTTTTTCAAAGAAAGGTTTGCACAGAAGTTCTGGGTAATCAGGCTCCAAAACCCCAATCCTTTCAGAGGAAAAAAAGTGCCACAATATAGGCAACAGCATTTCCACTTCCCCGTCATCTCCTACCTCAGCTTGAGGTGGTATTGCAAAAGAATTACACATTGCAGGGGAAATGTTCTGAGCCCATGGCCTGTTCAATGCTTAATCTTCATCAGGACAGTCAATGAAGATGCTGATGCAGTTCTTAACCAGTTTTTCTGATTAGGGGACTGGCTTGACCTCTTCTTTGTGTCTAGGTTTTCCACAGCAGCTCAGCTATAAGGCAATATTGAATTTTGAAGTGCATCCCAACAGATGACACAGTCACATCAATAAAAGGCCAAGATGTGTCGAAGGTCTAGTACCAGAACAAATGCATAATGTTGTGTGTTTGTTATGCCTGTGCACACATTTCTGCTATAGAGATCTACAGTACTCCAACTTGGCAGATGCTGACCCCTTCCACTGGAAGATGAGTGTGTAGCCTATGAGGAGAGGAGGGCAACGGATTTAATTTCTATCTGGCAGTTGGTGAGCTGGAACCACATCTGGGGATTTTTACCCCTCAGTTTTCCCAGAAAGTCAGTATTTGGCCTTGCAGACATCCCTTGGTTTCATTGCAGCTTTGTGTTTTTACTTTAAAAGTGCATCTGACACATGCAGAGGAAAATAAATCTTTTCTGGTCGAATGCTGTCTGACCAACCATGCTCAAAATTCAAAAAGAGAATGTGTAAAAGGCAGATGTGCTGCAAAGTTTACCTCTACAGTGCTGAACTGATCATCCTGACTTGACAAAGAATGCTTTCAACTTGCTTATATGCTTCTGCTGGAAGTCCGGAAAACAAGCAAAAATTCTGGAAATTCTCACATATGAAAACATGTACCTAAAGTGAAATAATTAAATTAATTCTGGAAGAACAGAAACAAACACTTCTGATGCTAAGTACTTTCTTATTTAACAAGGCTCAAGGAGGTGAGAAAGGTGTAGAGGGGGACAATAAGAACTCTTTGTCAAACACACTGTTTCTTATTATTATTAATTCAGATTTGCAAAATCATGGGTGAGCCACCATTGCAGAATAATTCATAATTTTGAATATGTAGTGCTAATAAGTAAAGCCCGGGAGCAGACACAGTGGTGGAGATTTGTTATAACTATCAAAAGAAAACAGAGAAAATGAAGTTACTCCTTAAGCACCTGCCTGTTGATGAGAAACAACTAAAAAATTAAAAATTGAGTCTATGTTGTGAAAGGAAATTTCAGTTTGTGAGGAATATGATTAAGGTTGCAAGGAGCCACTAATAATGCATAAAAATTGCAGCTGCTACTTTTTATGTCAGGCTAGAGTAGCCAAGCTAACATGACTTGGTTGCACCTGATTATGATGGATATAGATTAATTACTTACTAGATTGGAAATCTGTAGTTTCCAAGGGATGAGTGATCAGAATTTGATTAAATTCAATATGAAAAACAGAATCAATCCTCAATCAGTAACATCTTATGCATATAACTGGTGCCTCAAAAGGGCACATCGTCCAAAATTGAGAAAGTCCTGAGAAAAATTCTCAGCAGAAAGCAAGTAAATAGAAAAATGAGAAAGAAAATTGAGAGAACTCGAACAGCCTATTAACTAGCCAGTATGCCTTGATCTCACAACTGAAAACCTGAGAGTTTTAGTTAAAACTCCATCCTGATTCAGTAATAAACTCTCAGTAGCAAATAGAAATTGAAGGACTTGTACCGTGAACGTGGGATGAATGCCCTCTGCAATGCTCTCGTTTTTAGTCCAGCACACTGTATATGTCCATGCATTGGTAACCACAGCTCTTACAATGATGTCACCAATGGCAAATCCATAGGCCTGAATCCCCATGTGGGATAGCCAAAAATCCACCTTAATCTGCAATATCCTCAAGCCTCAGTGATGACAGATGCTGACAGACAGATTGATTAAATATGTCTCATTTACTTAAGATATAAAGCTTAAAAATATAAATGTAATATAAATAGACAGAATGTAATGTCAGCTATGCACTATAAAAATAAGTTAAATGCACCAATACAAACAATTCCTGTCAAGGATAAAGAAAAAAACTTGTGGAATTTTTGGGAGAAAGAAATTAAATAAATCCTAACATTGTCACACACCAGTTAGGGTGGAGAGAGAACACTGCTATTCAGGACAGAGAAATACAAATACATTCAATAAACACCTCTCTTGCATATTTGGCTAATGAAGGATGTTGTGCTTATATTCTCTGATGGTTTATATTAGGAACACACAATGATTTTAAACTTCTGCAATCTTTTATCAGCAAGTCTGGACAGCCTGTTCCCAAGGGCTCCTAAAGAAACAGCCTAGTAGACCCACCCCACTGGTGTGTAAAATATCGATAAATCTTACTATACAGGGGAAATTCCAAAATGCTGAGTGAATGTTTAGGTTTTACCCGCACTCAAAGAAACACAAAAGTGGCAAGAAAGATAACAACATGCTGTTTGACCTCAGAAGAATACACATCAATCCACTGAGCATAAGTTAAAGTATGGGGTTGGACCCAGTAGCAGCCTATTTATTAATTTATTAATTTATTTAAAACATTAAATATTTGGATTAATTTTTTTGCATTCTAAACAGTTAAATAACTCACTGCTGAAGCTCACTGTGAAGATCCAGTTGTCAAATAGGTGGTGGTGGACTTCCACAGCCCATAATGCTCTGATGGAAAATACAGCACTGCTACATTTCCCATGAAACACAATTTCCATTTAAATGAAGAAGCTCCTGTATTTCCAGTATATCACTAAGGAATCGACTTCAGGAAAGGCAAGGAAACTCTGTATCCTTCAATAATCCCTCATGATCCATTTTCTGGGACATGGTCTTAAGTCACAAAGCCTTCCACTTCTTTATGTTTTTGTTGAGAGACACATTGAATGGAACAAGTTGCAATCTGGTTCTCAGCAACAGCCACTAGATCTTTTGCTTCTGATCTTTGCAACAGTGAGCTGAGACATGTCAATGAACACAAGGCAATACACATGACAAAAGAGATCCATCCAAATAAATGAATGCATTTCATTGTAAACGTGTAAACCTAAACATCTGAGAACGGCAAGTATATACACTGGAAATGGGAAACTATTCTAGTAAGCAGAGAGTGCAGGAGACTTAAGAGTAAAAATAAACATCTCAAGGTGAGCTACTGGTGCAATCACATGTCCACAGGTCTGAGGTGAACCTTGGACACGCACTGTGGCAACTAGGAGTAAGATGAGATTTCATGACTGTGTATGACATTGTGGAGATTAGTACTAAAATGATGAATACATGGTTTAAAATGGATGCTAAATAAAACAACATGGATCAGAAAAGGAAAAATATTTGAAGGCTGGAAAACTGTCTTTCAGTGAAAGACAGAAGATCATAATTGTAAATATGTGCATGGACAGAAAAAAGGTTCCATCTATTAAAAGGCTCTTTAACGTGACGGAAAAGATTTCAAAAGAGTGTGTACTTGGAAGCAGACATCAGTTACATTCTAATTAGAAGCAAGGTACAGTGCTTGTGAGGTTGGTTAATCACTGGAACAAATGGTATAATTTCTGACTCGGGTCTGCTAGTTAAGCCTGGACACTTTAGCGTAATAGATGCTTTTAAAACCCCCAGTTATGAGACTCAACGGACGAGTAATTGAGCTGATATATAAGCAATCAGACAGATCATCTAATTACTTACAAAAATTGACACTATCAATGTCATATTTAAAATTCTGTGAAGTTTCAGAATTGTAGATTTCATTACTTTAACTCAAAGAAGGGCAAAAGAGAGCATCTGAGGCAGCAAGGTTGTATGCTCGTGCAAAGTGAAAGGAATCTGTATGGCCTACATATGGCACTTGTCCTGAACATAAACTGCATCATTTCCACACAGACTTAACAAAACTGTCTAAATACATTATATGTAAATATACTCATAAAATATGTCATTTGAGATAAAACTATTTATTTATATTTAGACTACATTTCCGATAAAGTACTTTAGAAACATGCAATTTAGATAGATCCATGTGAAGTGTATTTATTTGTTAAGTGGTGCTGTTTACAATGCTACATTTCCAAAACAGATGTATTGCTTTGAGGAGGGATAACAAAACCATGCAGATGTGCGAAAACCAGAACCACATTTCCTGAGGAATTAGAATTACAGAAAGCATTTATTAGTGCTCCAGTAAAGGTAGTTAATGACACACTGCTTGCTTTGCAGGCAATGCACTGGTCTCATGAACAACTCTTTATAGGCAGGGTGTTCTATCCACACAAAGCCCCACTGACTCCTGTAAGGACCCAGATACACACTCCCTTGTAACATACCTAGGAGGTAAGGCTTAGCGTTACCTTCAGTGGTGCTTTGTGTGTGCAGCAAAGTCCATTCATGAGGCTTAAATGTACTTAATGGTGAACGCTGGTGATCATCCCCAGACTACGCTTCAAATCCTGGGTTCAGTTTGGGCCCCTCACTACAAGAAAGACATTGAGGTGCTGGAGTGTGTCCAGAGACGGGCAACAAATCTGGAGACGGGTCTGGAGCACAAGTCTTACGAGGAGCAGCTGAGGGAACTGGGGCTGTTTAGCCTGGAGAGGAGGAGGCTCAGGGGAGACCTTATGGCCTCTACAACTACCTGAAAGGGGCTGTAGGCAGGTGGGGATTGGTCTCTGCTCCCAGATAACAAGCAACAGGACAAGAGGAAACAGCCCCAAGTTATGCCTGGGGAACCTTAGATTGGTTATTAGGAAAAATTTCTTCCCTGAAAGCGTGGTCAAGCATTGGAACAGGATGCCCATGGAAGTGGTTGAGTCACCATTCACCATTCCTGGAGGTATTTAAAAAAAGTGTAGATGTGGCACTTAGGGACATGGTTTATTGGTGGGCTTGGCAGTGCTGGGTTAATGGGTGAACTTGATGATCTCAAAGGTCTTTTCCAACCTAAAGGATGCTATGATTGTATGTTGTTATGAAGAACTCTGTGGCTATGTCTAAATTATGTCTATTAAATCCCAGAGCACTTCCACATTCTTGGGAAAGGGGAGTGCTCCAGTACATCCCAACATCACAACAGGGAAGAACTGTCTGTGTATCACTACTTCATATATTTCCAACAAGGAGATGTTGGTTCACATGGAAGCCATAGATTAGTTTTGGAAAATACTTTGTCTAGTGGTTGAGGGACAAGGCCCTCATGGTATGGTGAAGGACACTCTGTACAGAGGCAGTTCCTAGAAAGCAAAGGCCTTCGTTTCAGTCTGGATTCATTTAACTTCAGCTATCTAGAGTGTGACTTGGACATCTAGGTCCCTCTGCAGTAAATAAAGACAGTGTATTGCCAATAGACACTGGAAGCGTTGGCAGAACACAGCTGCACGGGGGTCCCTGCCAGCCCCCCCGCAGGGCAGAGCTGAGCCCCTCAGCCAAGCCGGGGGCGCCGGGGAGCGGGGACACGGGTTTCCGCAAGGGCCACGGGCGGCCCAGGCCGAGGAGGAGGCAGCCCAGGGGGCAGCGGCAGCAGCGGCAGCCCCAGGCCGCAGCAGGAGGAGGGCAGGAGGTGCCGCAGGCCCGGAGCAGGGCTCCCCTGCAGCCCTGGCGAGCCCCCGCCGGGGCAGAGCCCCAGCCGGCAGCCCGGGGAGGGCCCCAGGCCGCAGCTGGGGGCTCTGTCCTGCAGGAGCTGCGGCCCTGGCGAGCCCCGGCGGGAGCAGCGGGTCCCTGAAGGGCCGCAGCCCGGGGCAGGGCCCGCGCTGGCGCAGGGAGACGGGGCAGGAGGCGGGAGCGGGGCTGACACGGGCTGACACACAGCACGGCCCGGCACGGCACGGCCCGCGGGGGCAGAGGGGCCGGGAGTGAAGCGGTGAAGTTAGGCCTTATAAAAAAGTAGGGGGAAGACACCATTTTAACATATGTCTTAAAAAAAAAACACATTTGAAGATGGTGGAAATATCAAGCACACTGTACTTACAAAGTATTTGAGACTGCTCTGGCAGTGAATTGTATATATAACATTTGGGGCTGTAAGACTTTCCACGTCCACAAAAATGATGGAAGGTGACATTCATAAAAGATGAAGAGAATGCACATACAGCATCAGTAAGGACAGATCTATCAAAACAAGAATTAGCTTAAAAAGGACAGACATGGTCTCTGAATTGGAAAGCTTTCTGATAAGATCTGCCACTCATAAGACTAACAGCAGACAAAAAAGTACACAGTACTCAGTTCATTTCAATGAGGATACATAGCTGTGTAACACAAGCCACAAAACTCACAAAGACTCTGCAACTACTGTTACTACAGTTAGTGACCAGGCTGGTGCAGCCCAGAAAATGTCAGCAGACACTCTTTTGCTTTTATCACATTATGAAAGAAGAAAAAAAGATGGATGGGGAAACCAGCAATAGCAACTTGCCAACAAGTTGATGAACAAACTATCTGAATTTCTCTTCCTGTGAAGGCATTTCAGGAGATGAACGGTCATTGCTTGCGCTCCAAAAAGCTGTTGCACTGTTAGCCCATGGGCATGGTTTTCAGTTGCTATTCCACTCCCTGCTTTGAGAAAAAATAGTGTGATTTCTTTTTCACTCATTTTAGTGTCACCTACAGCAACTCAGTGGGATGTAAGGAGAAAAACAGCTCCGTCTCCCTTCCCCCTCCCCCACTGTTCAGTAATCACTTGGTGCCAAGGTGGCATCTGTTTGCTCCAGAGCTGATTGCAAACTCCCAACAGTGATGTGCATTCCAGATTGCTCCCACCACCACCCGGGACCCTCATTACTCTGGAAGGCAGCTGGAATCTGCCCACATCTGTATCATCAGCACATTCCATTTGCTTACATACATAGCTTCATATGGAGGCAAGACTAGTCATTGTGAAAGAATGGCTTTTTGCAAGCACAGTCTCCTATCAGAAAGAATTGAGGAGGGGGCACATACAAACCCCATGAGGTTCGACAGGGCCAAGGGCAAGGCTCTGCACTTAGGTCCAGCCAATCCCCAATATCAATACAGGCTGGGGAATGTACGGATTGAAAGTGGGCCTGCAGAGAAGGACTTGGGGATACTGGTGGATGAAAAGCTGGACACGAGCTGGCAATGTGTGCTTACAGCCCAGAAAGCCGATTGTGTCCTGGGCTGTATCCAAAGAAGCATGGCCAGCAGCTCGAGGGAAATGATTGTCCTCCTCTACTGCACTCTTGTAAGAACTCACCTGCAGTACTGCGTCCACCTCTGGGGCTCACAGTACAAGGCAGACATGGACCTGCTGGAGTGAGTACAGAGGAGGACGGCAAGGATAATCAGGGGGCTGGAGCACCTCTCCTACAAAGACAGGCCGAGAGAGTTGGGGTTGTTCAGCCTGGAGAAGAAAAGGCTCCAGGGTGACCTTATTGTGGCCTTTCAATACTTAAAGGGGGCTTATAAGAAAGATGGAACAGATTATTTAGCAGGGCCTGTAGTGACAGGACAAGAGGAAATGGTTTTAAACTAAAAGAGGGTAGATTTAGATTGAACATATAGAAAAAATGTTTTGCAATGAGGGTGGTGAGACACTGAAAGATGTTGCCTAGAGAAGTTGTGGATGCCCCATTCCTGGAAGTGTTCAAAGTCAGGATGGACAGAGCTTTAAGCGATCTGGTTTAGTGAAGGATGTCCCTACCCACAGCAGGGTGTTTGGACTAGAGGTCCCTTCCAACCCAAACCATACTATGATTCTATGATACAAACAGAATCACTTTAATAATGCAATGACCATTTCAGGTAGTTTTATGGTACGTCTGGTTCCTCTCTGGTGCCATTTATTATTTAGTACTAAGTCAGTGTCAAGAATTCTGACTGGTGTACCTGGCAGTATTGTGCCCACAATTCAACAGCCAGTTTCAATCAGCTCTGGAGAGGAGGGCTGAACACTTCTGAAGAGAGAGAGTTTGCAGTACTGTTCCATTAGCCATTTCCCGTTCTTAGCTTCTTAAGAAAACATCAAAGGCAAAAATACTCTTCATGTGGAAGTAATAGACACATTCCACCACTCAGTCCACAGCTGAGAGAAGTATTCCATGTTGCAATACAATAAACTGTGGAGAGGAATTAAAAACGCTAAAGTCTCTACTACTTTCGGCAGGGAAGAAGTGCTTGCAAGTTCCTTATTTGATTTGAAAACAACCAAAGTCCATAATAGTGCAAGCAAAAGGGAGGAATTGTTTGGTTTCTGGAAGATCTGTCTACTTACCTACCTTCATGTCTCCAGAATCGTTAAGCAGGAGAAGGAAAAGGTACTGACTGGGCCATTTTTAAGAGGCATGTTCCTTTCAAGAAATGGTAGCATCCCTCTGTTTTAATGGAGCCTGTGCTACTGATGGTGTCACTACATAATTTTCCACTCTGCTATTCTGAAACAGCAAGAGTAATCAATCATTTACTTATCACAGGAGCAAAACAGACTTTTCTTGGAGGGAGTGTAAGAAGTGCTACAATAAAGTAATTTTGCCAATTTGAGTGTTCCACTTGACAACTATTTGCATAATAAGGTTTTGCCAAGATAAGAAGATTGGTAATTTTCAGCAGCATGGAGGGGATTGAAGTTTTTAAGCTTTTTTGCCCACTATCTACACACTCACAGACCTCCGCTCTTGATGTATGGTTCTTTTTAAAGTACTCCATCTGTCTCCGTTGTGTAATGAATTCTGTCACTCTCAATTGTGCTCCTGAGCAGTGAGCAGTGGAAGGGAGTTTGCATTTTGATTATAAAAAAGTACCGTCAGCTCTTATTACAATGGAAAACCCATCTCCATGTGAAATTTTAAGGCACTTATAAGCTTACTCTCCCTCTCAGAAGCCGCCTGTAGATCACGCTGTCACCATCTGACAGGGTGTGCAGGAGAGCAGAGGGCTGTGCTGCACTGCCAGAAGAGAAGTTCAGAGAAATGGAAGTAAATCCAGTTTCCTCCCTAAGAAGCTCATGGGAAGGATACATCAGTACAAATGCTGTCATGTAAAAGTTGTTCCACATGCAGCTTGACTGGAGCTCTGAAGGGCTGTCTGGAGGAAAAGGATGGCAGGAGGAGATCAAGGCTGTCAGCTTAAGTCTCTTTCCTTCTCCTCACCCTCATGAGCCAGTTTATTTCATCCTGAGACTTGTCAGCAATTTTCTATTTGGGATGGTGGGAGGGCAGGAGGAAGATAAGCAGAGCTTTTACAGGTTAAGTATTAACATACTTTTAGGGGCTTTGATAGCAAAGTGCTCTAGAAGGATTAGGATGTTACAAGAAAATGTAGAACACGTCTACACCGTGTGGTGGAAAGCACTGCAGAGATCCTGGGCTGGCAAGAATAAACTTCAGGAGTTATACTGTCATTCCTGCATGGTGTGATCCTCCAGCTAAAGGGCCCAGCAAAAAACAATGGCAATAAATGAGCTGCTAAACATCCTAGAAGCAGGTTTTCAGATTCAAAGTGTCCCATGTCCAGCCAGCTTGATGGGCAACTTGCATCACAGTTTTAGCTCCAGGTGTGGTGCAGGTGGACTAAGCTGTGTGAAGCAGACAGGTGATAATCAGTAGCAGTCTTGGCTGTAGTGAGCATTAACCAGTGTAGTTCAAGATCCTGAAGGGATGAAGAGGAATAGAAGCCCATTGCAGACCCTGGCCTTTAAGAGAGTAGGTTTTGATTTGTTCAGGGAACTGGCTGGTGGATCCCACGCAAGGCCACTCTAAAGGGCAATGGAATTCCGAAAAGCCAGCAGAATTTTATGGACAGCATCTTGCAAGCACTAGAATGGTGGGAACGCTGCATCCCAATGCTCAGCAAAACAACTGGACACATCAGGAGACAAGCTTGGCTATGCCGACAACTCATGACAGGGCTCCGATGCAAAAAAGCAGTACTTGGGAGGTAGGACCAGCAGGCTTTAAGCAGGAGGTTGAACTACAGACCTGGTGAGGTCACCTCCAGCCCGAATTATCATATAATCTTATGTCATTCCCCTGGTAACCAATTGTCACTGTGCATTTTACTTACCCAACTCAAATTAAGAGCTAAACAATCTTGAAAATGAAGACACCCTTTATTTACGGTTCAGGATTTATGTGTCCCCTGGTCTATAGTCCTTCATCTGGGGAGGAGTAACCCCATACACTGGTTTGGTCTGGGAGCTGACTAACTGCAAAGCGGCTTTGCAGAAAAGGACTTTGGGGTCCTGTGTGGACACCAAATTGCACATAAGCCAGCCATGTTCATTCACAGCAAAGAAGACCAACAACCTCCTGGGGTACATTAGGCACATAGACATTGACAGCAGGTCAAGGGAGGTGACCCTTCCCCTATTCTGAGCCATGGCAAGACATATCTGGAGTGTTCTGGCCAGTGCTGGTCTCCACAGGAAAAGATGGACATGGATATACTGTAACAGGTCCAGCACAGGGATCCACTAAGGGAGTTGATATCTAATAGAAGGAGAGGCTGAGACAGCTGGGATTTTTCAGCCCAGAGAAGGGAAGGGTCAGGATTATCTTATACATGTGGATAAATACCTGGAGGGAAGAACAAAAGAAGATGGAGCAAGGCTTTTCTCAGTGGTACCCAGTGACAGAACAAGAGGCAATGGACACACACTGAAATACAGGAAATTCCATTTAAACACACAAAATAACTTTTTTTTTTTTTGCTGTGAAGGTGCTCAAACAGGGGAACAGGTTGGCCAGAGAGGTTGTGGAATTTCCACCACTGGAGGTATTCAAACTCCAGCTGAACATAGCCTTAAGAAACCTGCAGAGATGCCACAATCCCAATTATTCTGTGATTCTGTCAGTAGAACCTCCTGATGTGCATCCCTACACAGCTCCCAGACAGTCATGGCCTTCATAGTCTAGACCCAACAATGTGTTTATCTTTGTCATCCCTCTGACCTCTTATTATAGTTTATATATATATATTTTATATATATATATAATAGCTTTTATATATAGGTTGTTATATCTTACATCCCAGAAAGAACCCTTACCTGACTGCAGAGGAACAGTCTGTAGAGCACTGCACAGTTAAACAGCAGTTGTACCCAACAAGTGCAAGGTCACAGAGCAGAAGTGGCAAAACACTGTCAAGAGGCTACAAATGCTGCTGTCCTCTGTACTCCAGTCTGGACTACCAGCTGCCATATTCAGGTGGGAACTGGCACGCTTACAGTGTTAAAACTCCCTATTAAAACTATACTTGTGCCTCCTAACTATTTCTCCAATCCCTCCCTTTTAAATCCCTTGGTAAAACCCACTTTATGGATGACAGCCTCTTATACACTTAGCAATAAAGAGGTTTAAACGAAATAATCACAATAACTAACTAATAAACATTCTTCATTATTTCGAAGATGATAATAATCCCTAGCACTTGCATTGCACTTTACATATTCAAGCACTTTATAATCATTAACTAATTAGTCCTTGCAAAGCTCATCTAAATATTATTATCCTGTTAATGCAGAAAGAGAAGCTGTAAGAGAGAAGGTAGAGAATTTACCTAAGGGCATACATCAAGCCATTTGCAGAAACAAGATTGGAACTCAGCTCTTCGGCGTCCTAATCCTTGGCTCATACCCCTCTTGCTGTCTCTGATAATATGGGCTAAATTATACAACAGTAGGATCATTTTCTTTAATATTCATCCCCAAATGCATGACGTTGAATATTACATTTCATCTCTTTGTTGTCCTCAGGATCACTTATTTCTTTCTCCCCCCCCCCCCCCCCCCCCCCTTCTGCACTGATACTGCCTCCTGCCTTTATATCATGAGCAAACATTAGTAGCACTTAAGGTCTAGCCCCCATTTATGCAACAGCACTGAGATAATCGGCTTGGCCATGTTATCCAATGAATACACAGTACAAAATTCAGATATGCACCTTTGAGCATTGGAGTAGGAAACTCTATGTCTTAAGGGAACATCTTTATCAATGGTTCTGGTGCCTCAGCTTCACAAGGAGGGGTGCAAGCTGATTTACCTCAACACTGTTTATACCTCCACATTAGTGTGTGGATCAGCTCCTTCCCATGTTCTTTTCAAATAAACTGTGGGTGGGGTTTTTAGTGTTTTTTTTCCCTCACCTAGATCAGTGATACAAAAATGACTGACCATCACATGGAAGTATCCTATGGCAAGTCTGAAACACAAGGAAGGATTTTATTTTTTTTTTTTTTTTCTGTCAAATGAATCCAGACTGTGGAAATTATTACCACAGCAGAAAGTGGATGCTAGATGTCTACATGCATGCAAAATATGAGTAGAAAAATAATGGAAGGAAAATACATATTGGTATATTTCAATCAGAAAGTATTAAACACATGGACAACATGGTTAAGAAACTGCCTGAGCTAGGGAGCACTGATCACTAGGAAATTGGTGTTTGGGTTGTATCATTACATGCATATCCCTGTTGTTCACCAGCAACATTAAAATTATATGAAGAAAGTCAAGTCTTCAAACCCAAACACAGTAAACCCCTATGCAGAAACCCTACACAATTCAACCAAATTTGAGATAGTGTCTGATCTACTACTGTACTCTCTCAGTACACTCCCACCCTTATTTTATTTCCTGAAGCTGTCATCCTAATTCCCTAAAGTCATTTTGGTTCATTGAAAAGGAATGATTGCCTTTGAAGGCACTTTTCCTAGTGAGGTAAATAATATTTTTCCCTTTACTTTAGTGTGCCTTTGGATTTTGTTAAAAGCATTTAGTTCTTTTTAATTATTTACCTTTTTAAATTGAAAAGTAATAAAAATGAAATAAATGGAATTACTACTTTCTACCTGTAGAGACAATTCTCCCAAAGAAATTTAGGATCTGAGGCTCAGAAACAGCCAGCAGCATGCTAGTGTTTGGTACAAATGAAGTTGGTTTCTGCCTGTGGCTGTTCTCTCTTCCATCCATGTCTGCAGTAACTTTCAACATGCTCTTTAGCCTTCCAGTACAGTCACCTTTTGTCATTGAGGAGGAAAGAAAGATCAAGCTATGATCTGCAGTTCTCAAGACTAGATCTGGATCACAGCGAACAAGGTGGAATGTACCACCATGTTTCTATTGAATTAATTCAGTGAAACAGAGCGCATGCCATCTTCATGTGGTATCTACTTTAACAGAAACTTAGAACAACCAGGCTGGATACCCCCCAGCTGATGTACAGGTTGTCATGGCAAAGTTACTCGAGCCAATTATTGAACAAATTTTGATGAGATGAATGTCTTTAGACAACAAATACACTGCATTACATAGACACAGCTTTTTTTTTTTGGCATTAATAGTTTAAAACACGAATTTCAGAATCACAGCCTAAGCTTTTCTGCAAGTTACAGTATACCTTTCTTTGAAGCTCATGCATGTATTTAGTTTACTTCCAATGACTCACTGCAGATAATGATGGTAGTGGCTAATTCCCAGGTAAGCTTTCCCCAGTTTTATTAGTCTTTACATGGTGTAGATTTACATCGAGAGTATATCCAGCATATAGCCCGGTATTCTCCATCAACTCTCTATGAACCAGTTCCTTCAGACATCTCAGCTGCCCCGTCAGCATCCACTAAGGAACAATTATATTTGTGGTTAGGTACCTTCTTTTCATAGAAACCAGCAAATTTGTTGCTCTTGGGTCCTGCTTGGTGCCTCCTCAGCTAAGATGCTGTCCCTGTTACTCTTCATGCTGGAACAAACTGGGAACACTAACATGTTCATTTATAGCATCTCATCTGAAAAGTGTTAATTGGAAGCTGAGGTGTGGTAGATTTTTCAGCTGCTCTAACTTGACTGCAAACCTATATTAAACTAGCATTCCCTTTAGCAATGGAGAATCCTTCAATTATGCATTGGGCAGGACTCAAAACTCCTGTGATGGTTCCTAAAACTCAAGGTCATATCAGTCAGCTCCAAGCAGATTATGGAAAAAGAATCTGTGGTGAGAAACAGTAGGGAAGTTATCAAAATAATCTTATTTTGGTTTTGGTGCACATGCTTCCCATAATAATGGACTTGCAATATTTAAATATATTATATCAGCTAAAATTCCTACCACTTTGGAGAAACTTTCCATCTCAGTGCTGTATCATGCACCTTTCATTTTCAGTTGTGCTCCATGGTGACGTCCATACCACCATAGAAGCTTTACAAAACCAACATGGTTTTTTTTCAGTGGAAGAAGCCTGCGATGAGGGAAAGCAAGGGAAGCATAAGTCCAAAAAAAGCTGTAGTAGACACTGCAGAAATTATTAATATATGCAAGCCAGAGGGGCTTCTGATTACAGATGGAACAAATTTCTTTACTGAGTTCCTAAAGCATTCAGTCACTTAACATTTTTGGTCATATAGACTCTTCTTTCTTTGCTTCACATCAAATGTCTGAGTAGCCTAGCTGCCATGTGTGGTATGTCATACAGTCTGCATCAATAACCAGCCTCAAAGACTTGCCACAGGATGGGATGAATCTCTAACTGGGGGAGTATTTCTCTTCCTACTAGGAGCCTCGATGATTTAGTTTAAACTAGATATATCATATTTCGATGGTTAAAGTTAGGAAAAGCAAATCCTACTGCTTTTTACAGATAATTCATGAAGTGTTCCTTAAACTGCAGTGACTCTCCACATACTTGCAACTTGCATGAGGACTGTGTGACTATGCCTTTGCATACCACGTACTGTGACCGAACCTGCCTTCCTTAAAGATGTGGTGACAATGACCACAGGACATTTCCCATCCTGATTTCTGAGGGATTGATTTTATGCCCCATTTCATTTGGTCTCTTTTTTAAGAGCAGGCTGCTAGGATTTAAAGAAGAGTGTTTTTCCAAGTGGGCTCATTACAGATCAGCTGTTTAATTACACCTACTAAAGAAGTAATGCATAGTGATATTCTGAATTTGTCCCTAATTAAAAATACTGTACTTAAGGCTTGCATGATTCCCTTCTGCTGAAATCTTTAATCAGGAGATGAATAAGGCTCTGGCGCCTTGATTAATAATAGGACCAAGTGCTCTGTGGCTGAAAATGCCAGGGTATTAAATTTCCTTAAGTCACCTGGTGTTCCCATCTAATAGAGATCCTGGCAATGTTACTTATGCAATAGTACAGAATAATTGAGGCATAAAGTTACAGGTCCTGAATGAGACAAATGATACTAATTCTCCTGAAGACAAGTCTGACGTGGATGTGGGCACTAATGTAATAAACAAGATACCTTTGTAATTGCATCATTAAATAAAATAAATGGCTTGCTTCTAAGTACTACTCATGAAATCTAATGCACAGGTAAGACATGCTGAAATCCCAACAAATAAAAGTACATGGGAGCTTGGGAAAACACATAGAGATAACTATCCTAAACAAAAACCACTCAGATATGACAATCTTGAAAGTAAGATGAATTTTAAAAGTAACAAATTATGCCAAGGAGAAAAAGGTGTCAGATGCTTTTACTAAAAGTACTGGTTTTGCATCACACAGAGAAACAAAACAAACATAATCCAAAGCTCATGTATATGAGCCATGTTTTCTTTAGGTTGGTTTGAGAAGAGCTGGTGGCAGAACAGAGTCACAATTCTCAGTAGCTGTGAACAGTTCAAACTACAATATTAGGGAAAAAGTACCTTCCTGAATTTTTGGGTACAACTGCCTCTTCTCGAAGAGAACTGTGGCACATAATCATACTTCTTGTCTATTTTACTGTGAGACATTGTTCTTTCAAATGCATAAAGGCATGAAAGTGATAAACAATTCCACAGCAGGTCTCAGGTACCACTAAAACTATATGGGGACCCCTGCCACAGGAGCACAGTTGAGTCCAGCAGAATTAAGAACTCAAAAGGGGAGGCTGAGGTACTTTTCCCTGAAATGTGCTTGTTACTATGATTTATTTAGGAGCACCATTTGCATTGGTGACCTATTCCCTGCTACTGCCAGCTTGCCAGCTGATCAGGCTCCACCTAAACCCTAGTCAGATGGTCACCTCTGGACAGTCCTAATCCAAGTATAGCATGAATTTATTCATGAGTATGTTACAACTGTTTATTCTTACAATATTATCTATCTTAGCAAAAACCAGTTCCTCTCAGCCTTTATTTTGCTATGCTGCTATGTCATATAGAGACAATCATACCTATTAGTGACTCTGCTGAAGTGCCAGGCACAGGAGCTCTGTTTTTGGCATTTTACTCTGGAAAGCAAACAGGCAAATTTCTTTATCTGTGCACTGCCAGTATTTCCATTATCTGAGCTAATGCATAAGAAGCCAGCTAGCATGTTTCAGTGCTAAGCTGCAGATTGCAGCAGGTATAAATGCCTTCTTCAGGTAGTGTCTTCCCTCTCCCCATCATGGCAATACCTCTGTTAAGCTTTGCTCTTATGTGAACTCACTTTTGTTGCTCAGAGTGACGTACAGTACTCTTCACTGAAGTCCCCACAGTACCTGGTACAATGGCAGTAGCCCCTCCTTAGCACTAGAAATATCTTGACTACCACATCCTGTGGTCACAAGCATCTTTTCATGATCCTGTACATTAACAATTTATTCTTATCCTGGAATGCACAAGCTATTTTTCTTTCTCATTTTTAGCTGATGTAATATCGTTTTACAGTGGAAATTATTAGTGCCTCACTATAGAACCTGGTACTTTCTGTTAGGAAATGTATTTGCTGCTTCACTAATATGGCTAAAACTATTCTTCCTATGTGATATCCTTTTCTTTCTCTGAACTCCCGATACCTCCTGACTGTGCACCAAGGTAAAATAACATATTGTGAAATTACTAAAAAAGATTAGTCCCAGTTTGTACTGCCAATTCAAATCCAGCAGCTACTGATCATATCACAACATCTTCCCTTAAATCAGTGTTTCACCCACTTTTAAGCGTCTTCTGTAATCTCTAGCTTTTTCAAATTAAGTATTCACTTTCCATGTGATAATATATCAAAGAGCTTACTGATTTTTACATGTACCCCAACAGCTTAATTTCCTTATCTAAAACCTCCTGAATGTTATCATAAAAATAAATATTTTTGTAGCTGACTTAGCAATTGGATGTTGGTCTCTAAAAATAGATTACATAGAAAAAGGCAGATAACGTACCACCACACGATTTTGACCTATAATTTCCAGTGGGTAATTCCAATATGGAATGGTATGCGAATTAAAAGCTTCTGGTTTCCACCCCAGAAGTAGCTGCATACCATTAGCAAGGGGTGCAATCCTTGCACATTCAATCTGACTGTGATCCCTGGGAAGACAGATGAGTGGAAAAATATTGTGCAAGCAGTTGTAGCCAAATAAAAAGATCCCTTGTGACTTCATCTACAGAAAATAAAGTGTTATTGAAAAATAAAATGGTGGGGTATTTTTTGTTTTGTTGGTGTTGCAGTGTAATAATTCTCATGTTGTTTTAGCTTAGGTGGAATTCTAGTTGAAATGCACGTTTTAAAGACCATGGATTTCTAGAAGCCTCATAAAATGCATAATATAATGTGCACTTATAATAAATATTGTTAATCATGCTTATGGTAGTACTTACAGGTCAGGAAAAAGGAGTCTGGAATAGCAGGCACTGTAAAAATACTGCCAGTCTTTTGCTAAAGGATAGTTGCTGAAGTGCTTGCAAGGAGATAAGTGAAATCAGCAGAGGCGAAGGTCGGCTTGGTGTATGGAACAACAGAGTGGACTATCACTTCCCTCCCCAGTAGTCGTGGAAGTCATAACACCACATCGGAGAATAAACCAGGCACCAGGACCCCTTTGCCACACGCTGCATGGTGCCAGGCAGGTCTCAGACCTGAGGTGGGACATGTGGACCGACCTCTCACAACATGACCACCTGTTTTCTGCCACCTCTCACTGCCAGGCTGCTAAGACTCTGGTAGTCACTTACAAGATGTCCTGCCTACTAAGGCAAGAAATAAACAAAAGAAGAGGAATTGCATAAATGTTTCTCCTTCACCTTGCTTATCACTTTTAATAAGAAGTGAGCTTTATGTAAGCAAATTCATTTGTGTTTCTTCACTTATACTTTCATTCTGAGCCTTAAATCAATGCCAGATTAAAGGCTGAAAATATTCCACTCAATAGTTATTACATTTACTCTTTCTGATTTTTTATGCAGTCAGCTTAAATACATAGATCAGTAAGGAATTTAGCCAGTTTTTAAGACAATAAAGTGCATGAAAAGTGGAGTAATTCTGCAAATGGATGTGATAGAAAGTTAGTATCAGAAGCCCTCTTGTAAAAAAAACAACAAACACACCACCACCACCCCAAAAAACCCCACAACAAAAAATCCTCTAAAAAATCAAAATATACTAGGACAATTTGCAGGGAAATGAAATTCCAGCAAAAGCAAAATAACCTCTGATCTTTATCTCAGGAAAGGATAAACATCCTTGGGAAATATTATGCTGCAAAATCTTCTCCTTAACTATAACAGCCGGGACTAAACACTTCACTTAAGCAAGGAAAAAAATACTGATGGCTTCACAGAGAGAGAATTGCTGCTCAAGTAGGAACTGAATCAGGCCATGAAGATGTGAATCTGCACCACTATGGGCCGTGGACAAGTGAGAAATGGATGGAACCAGAGGGAGGTTTTCCCCACTGCCTCCAGTATTTAGGTGAAGGTTGGTTGTGGTTATCTTATGGATACTCCTCTTTGTCTCCAATTTTCTCCTTTCACTCAATCAAACCTTACTGACAGAACCCCACTGATCCTGAATGATGTCTGTATTCCTGATTTCTTCAGGGAGGAGTGGTGCTATGCACAGATACAAAGGTGAGCGAGCTCTCCTGCACCATAGAAAATGCTGTGCTGCTTCCCTTACCCAAATTTTGTCAAGTACTTTGGCAGAGCAGCACATTGTAGGTTGCAGATGTTTCCTTAGGAGGATTTATAAAGTTACTTAAGCCTTCCTATATTAAAAACTGCAGCACCTGAATCTCCAACAACACTCGGGGAAACATATGCCCCTCAAAGACAGAGCTTTGGCATCACCCAAACAGTATTTCATGTCTTTCATACTTTCAGTTTATAATACTGCCTTCACCTTTTGCTTCTCTGGTATACACCAGGTCTCAAGACATGAAGGGAGGAGGTATTTCCTGACAAAGGCAAATCCTGACATTTAGATGACACTATGACAACTTGGGGAGTTGAAACTCATGGAGTTTTCCTGGAAAGCTTAGCCACGGATTTCAGTCAGGAGGCAATCAATCAGTGGGCCATCGTTCCTTAATGGAGCTAGGCTGAAGTTTGGTTGGCTAAAAATTCTCCCAGTGTAAGTGCAAGACTGTATTTTGCCTGACTTAGATTAGAACATAGTTTACCGTAAGGTTTTTGAGGTCTGATTAAACCAAACAAAGAAATCAATTTAAATTTCATTACTAACATTATTCTGAATTAAAAAAAAAAAAAAAAGAAAAAAGAAAAACCACACAGATTTTGCTTGGTTTTAGCTTTATGTATTAACTAAGTCTAACCTGAATTCACAGTTTTTTTCCTAAACAATGTGTCATCTGTCATCTTGTCACACCTCCCCCAAAGTGATTATGGTATAGTGAAAGAACAAACATGATGAACCAGAAAAGTAGTATCTTTAATTTGCATAGAAAATACCTGCACAACTAAAAAATATACAAAAAGACAGATAAAGGTAAACCACTTTTCCCAAGATCCACCAGACATGTGACATCTTTCAGCAACTGAAAATTAATTTCCAGTATCCAAATTATAGTCCAAATATCTAAGTATGCCTCCAAACAAGTATTACATGTTTGTCTAGAAGAATAGAAAGTTTCCCTTTTCTACAGGAGGAGTAGAATTTAGACATTCCAAGATTTGACACTGTAGCTGGCAGAGATGAGATAAACCAGGATATCTGTAATGAGAAATCTGTCTATTCTAATATAATCTTACATTAATCACTTAACAAATTAATAATCTCACCATAATTGAACTCTCCATAAAGAATATGCAAGCATTGGAGAAACTAACTGATTTAATTTTAGTTTCACATTCCCTGATGCATTAATTCCCTCTGAATTTGTTTTCCTCTCCATTTTGTAATATTGAACTTAGTCCTGTCAGGAATGTTTTATCTCTCTGCTTGTTTGCTTCCCTGACTTTTGGACATGAATGTCACAAACCTCTTCACTTATAAATTTGCTTTTTTCCCTGAAGATACAGTGCAGATAACGACAACAAAAGGCTCCCCATGTGTTCAGTGAACTAGAAAGCAAGATTTTGTACCTTAAAAAATCTCTTGTTGGAGCATAAACTCCTGGATGACTACAGAAGGTTAAGTAAATTGAGAGAGGCTGTCAGTTCAGCAGGGGCTTTGCTTTCAATACCTGCGAGTTTTCCTGAAAACACAGGCTTGAGATTAGCAAACCATAACAATGCATTTAAGTTCAGTTAATTCCTTCAATGTTTAGCCTCCCTGAAAAAGTAGAAAGCAGTCAGAATCCACACAAATGAGGACCTGCTGTGCTTTGCATTTTGGCATGAAATCCTATGCCTTGAATAACAAATGATAGCTAAAGATACACTGTATGACGTTTTTCCTTCCCTCCTTCCTTCCTTCCTTCCTTCCTTCCTTCCTTCCTTCCTTCCTTCCTTCCTTCCTTCCTTCCTTCCTTCCTTCCTTCCCTCCTTCCTTCCCTCCCTCCTTCCTTCCTTCCTTCCTTCCTTCCTCCCTTCCTCCCTCCCTTCCTCCCTTTCTTCCTCCCTCCCTCCCTCCCTCCCTCCCCAAAAGACCCAAGCGTACTTAATGATGAGCTGGTGAGCAGTGGAGTTGAGGACATGAACCTTCTCACCGTACCACAGATGTTTGTACTTTGCGAGATGACTTCCATCTTAAATGTCAGTGACTTGAATAGGAACCTAGATACCTATGGGTACCAGGTACAGACACCAACACTATAAATACCGAAAGTTAGGTGAGATATGCCCTATTCACAACATTTTTTCTGAAGACTGCTGCACCATATGGTAGGTGGGAGCTGTATGGACAACAGACATTTTTGTGACCCTTCTAGCCTGTGGACACCTTCATGTGGAAATCTCTTCCCTATGAACGTGAAAAGCATCTGTGTTACTCTGTCCTACAACCATTAAATTCCTGCCCAGCCTAACTCTTAAAATACGATGTGGAAGAGCCCCGTGTGACCATGCCTGTAACATACTCCTGAGACCATGAAGGCAGCATCCTTCCATGCAAGGCAGAGCAAGATTCTGTTGACTGACTGATATCAAATGGTTATTGAGTACTGGAAAGAAGGTACAAATATGTGACAGAGTGCCTGCTCTCCTCATAAGAGTTATCTGAAATGTGCAACTTTGCTTGCAGAATGTTGTATTTCCATCCCCTCTTGCCAATTACTGAGTTAAGTGGTGCATGGAGCCTTTTAAAGACTAGAATTATTTTCTAAAGACTAAGAGAATGTGAATCAAAACTGCTCATTACATATTCTCCTAACTTGGATGGTGTCCTCCACAGTAGGCTGCAGCTACTGGTTATTACACTTTTTCTGTTAGCAACAAGAACAAAGGGCTCTGAGCCAAAACCTGGAAATATCCAACAAGCAATTATAAAACCCCATTAGGAAATAGCTGCTGGTTGATTCTGCTTATTATAGCAACTCCTAATAACAACAATGTACTTCTAAAGTCAATTTGGGCACCTTTTACTGGGTGATGAAATATAAAAACACATTTTGGAATTTTCCAGGATGCCTCTCATTCTTGGATGTGGCCACAGAATATCATCTTCAACATTCCTTTTGCTCATTTTTGTATCTATTATAGATGTATAGAGAGACATAATTTCACCAGAATAGATTCTACCTATCTTTCTATTTGAAATATATATTAAGGGGGGAAAAATAATTCCTGTGTTAGGCAGATCATCTTTTGGGAGAGGTGTACTTCCACTTTACACTGAGCAGTGGAGATGGTGATCTATTATTGATCATGACACAGGGAGCAGAAGTTTAATGTGGTAGTTCTATTACAAACTACTCATTGACTTACTTGCTTAAAGCATCACTATTAAAAAAGTATGTTAATATACAGTCCTAAAATTAATTAAATAATCTGACACAAATTCTGAGTTGGAGGAAACAGTCATACCCCCCACAGACTTCAAAGGCTGCTTTGCATTTCTGCAGTAGACATACCTTTTTTTATCTCCGTGATATGTATTTAATCCTGTCTCATCTCCTCTGGAGCTTCAACAAAGATCCAACAACAGCAAATCAGCATATTAAACACATATTAGTTATCCTGAGTATCCCTGAGATATGTCTGGGGTAGATCAGTAGACACATCCTCCTTGAAGATGAGAAACTGAGAAGGGTAAGAAAGTATTTCTCTGTGCATCAGCTTCTTCTTGTCCCTTGTTCTTACTAATAGCCAGCCACAAATGAAGCTACTCTGTTGAGCATTCTAATCTTTAAGGCAAAAGGATCTGTGGCAGAAGATACACGTGTGCATGTATATTGGTATAGATATTTGACAGGATTTTGAGATCTTCCTGTGGGAAGTAGAAGGAAGAAACAGCACTGCAACTATCAGCTTGCAGAAATGGTTCTGATGAACGTAAATGGAGCTGCTGAAATAGACCTATCTACGATACACATGGGGGCTTTTCTGGTGTTTTTTTTTGTTTGGGTTGGGTTGGGTTGGGTTGGGTTTTTTTGTGGGTTGGTTGTTTTTGTGTTTTTTTTTTTTTTTTTTTTTGGTTGGTTTGAGGTTTTTTCCCCAACAACTCTAACCAAGAGTGGTCTAAGGAGACACAGGACTTGTAGTGTCCGGATGTACTCTTAGCTGTATCACCTGATGTATGTGCAACTAAAAATACCTGGGTAGGCCACAGCTAAACATATCCTCTCTCCCCAGAAGCAGAACCTTAACATTTGTGTTGCCCTGTGATTTCCCTTGAAGAGGGTGTCCTTTAAAGACTTTACACCCCTGCGGACCTAAAATAGCATCCCCTTTTAAAGGAACAAACAAGACTAAGTTGAGTGGTATCTGGGGTAAAAATATAAAAGCTTGAGTCATGAACTTAGTTCATACAAAGCTCCTAGTAAAAACCTGAGGAGCTTTGCCTCAAATACCTAGAGTGCCTTGTTGTACTGGCTTCACATTCAGATGTTAAAGCTGTGGACTTAAGCAAGGCTCTTCATCCCAAATTGGTAGGCTAGTGGATTTAAATTTGATCCCACGTCTCATTATCTTTAAGCTAATGAGCATAATTGAAGGTCTTGGAAAACTTATTTACACTGCATTATTTGTAATTACTGATAAATCCCTTGAAAAGGGACATCTGTTTTATATGCCCAGTGGGAATTGAAAGTAACATACTTTGTATGTAGGTAAATCACAGGATATTAATAGATCTCGGGAAAGGACTGGCTGTTGAAGGATGGGGTGGAGGGAAAGAGTGGGCTGGTGAGATACAATGAGAGCTTAATGAAGAAAACTTAGAAATCATTGCTAATTGCTTCTTCATGGGCTCAGTGCTGCACATAGATCTCCTTCTGTGCCCCTTAAAGATGTAGCATGTGCATGGCTGGGCAGCTCTGAAATGGAGAAGACACTGTCTCTGGCCCCCAGCAAGTGCCTGGTAGCCCAGGGAGTGCGAGCAAAGAGCTGGTCTTGCAGGGCAACCGGGCTGAGGTTGGGGTTGTATCTGGGAGGTAGGGCAAGGTAGGAAAGCAGACACCTGCACTGTCATTTTTTTTTTTTTTTCTGGCATAAACTGGTATATGCAGATCCCTTGGGTCTGATCTAATCTACAGGTTGTCCAGATACTTCATACTTTTGAAAGGAACAGAGAAGAGGATATAAATCCATACCAGCATGATCAAACTAACCAGCCCTCCTGCACGGGCCCAGATCTTTCCCTTCTCCAACTCAAAAAGTCTTCTGGTACTATCTGACACACGGGGACTAGAAATGTCCCACATCCCATGCTGCTGTGAAGACCAGAGACTGTTCCACAGTTATTGCTCAACCTTCAAGCTGTGGAAACTATTCTTTCTACGAATTCTAACATTTTAAAATTCCCACTAGTCCAGGAACCCTTGAATTTGGCCATGTGAGCCCACCAACACTACTTCACAACATGATCCCATGTCCTTCTTCATCAGAAATATCCCCTTTTCCACCCAGGAATGGAGAAGGTTTCTTCTGCTAAACTTTGACAAACAGCTTGTTGAAACACCCCCATTCAAGATTTAGTGCTTAGTGTAGCGCTTGCAGTTCTGGTTTCTGTTTTTATTATGTTGTTTTGATTGGATTTTAAATTTTCTTTAATATGTACTTCCAAGCCCTTCAATCTCTAAATTGTCAATAAGGGCTTCCGCCACCCAGAATGATATGAGTAGACAATCAGTATGTCAACATCTTTCTGGAGCTATTTACCATCAGGAGGGAAACATGCTTCAGTACGAGAAAAAACAGCAACTAGCTTTTAGTGTCTTGCTCTGTGGCAATCAATCCTTTTACACTCTGAAATGTATATGTGTGTGTATATATATATATATATATATATGAAGGTTTAATATTCTCCATCTGTTAAAACTCCAGAGCTGCAGCAGAAAGCTCCTATACTTCATACTGAAACAGTAACAAACCATCTTCTTGTAAGCTGTAGAAACAAACCCAACAACAACAAAAAATCCCAGAAAAATCCAAAAATGAAAAAAAAAAAACCACAAAACAACACCCACACCTAAAAAACCCACCACATCACCCAAAGGGGATCCTGTGACTAAGTGTGTGTATACTCATGGAAGCCAAAGGCAAAGGGCTATTAGTGTACACTTGAGATCACTTAGAGAAGCCCATGGGGAAATGCTCTAGTATTACTGCCAAAATAACACACAAAGAAACTATGTCTCTGAATACCCTGAAGGGATGAAAAAATGTTTAATAAATGAGTTCTTTCCAGAGGTCAAATATTAACGATTTGTGTGTGCATTTTCTGTTGAGATTTCATTTTCTCTGTTCCAGCCTGGACAGGGAAAAATATCAGTAGGCAAAACTTTGATTAAAATAAACGAATCAACACAGAGCTGCGTGCCTGGGTAAAGCTAATGCATGAGATTATAAAGTGCGACAGCTGCAATATTAATAAGGTGAAGAAGAGGAAAAAAAGTGATAGAAACCTCACAGACTGATCTTATTTGGCTTGATTGTTTCTGTATTATCTCTAGCAAAGAAGCCAGGAGAACTGGACAAAGGATGATCTTTATTGTGCTGGATACTCTTATTTTCCATTTCTCTGCTATGATTCAGCAGAGATGTTGGGGGGAGGGGGTGGGGTGAGAAAAAAAATTAAAAAAATCACAGAAGAGCTACTCTTGGAGAGAGAAGAATGTGAGAACAGACGGTAAAAGCGAGGTCAGGGAGAAAGAGAGGAAGGCTGGAAACTGGAGATATTCAGGATGACAGGCAGATAGCAGAAGAGGAGAGAGGGATGCTGCATCCAAGCTGACTGCCTTTGCAGAGCTCATCTCGAGGATTCTTCTTCTTTGTGGTGCAAGCTATGTCCATGCTGTTACAGCTGCAAGATTTGTGGCCGCAGAGGGCTGACTGGCAAGGTCTCCCCATACACTTGGCGCTGCTTGGCAATTTGTAATAATGAGATTCATTAGCGCTATATGCTCTGCTGGAAATACTTCCAAAGGTTTAATCTGAGCCACACAAATGACTATTTACTTAGGTAGCACTTCATTAGCTGCTCCTGCCCTGCTGTGTAATATGGTATAAATTACGAGCTGGAGTTGCTAGCATCACACCCAAACTGGCTGTCTTGTTCATTGTAACATGCTGCTGGCAATCAGCTAAAGGGGATTCTGTTTCAAAGCTGAAAATACACCATGCCTGGCAAAAATATTAATATCCTAAAAGTGCACAACATTTCAATTTCCAGGCACAAAATTGCTGGCCCATATAAAAGAGAGTGGTATGTACTGGAGAGCAAACAAAACTTTCTATGCATGGCATGGAACTTTTCACAAGCAGAGCTCACAAAGCATAACTGCCTTTCTCAGTCCCTGCCCCCCACTTTTTCTCTTTGCTTTTGTCCATTTATTTTGTGGAGATTCCTCTTGACAGCACCGAGATCTCAGTGCTGACAGCTGGGAGAAACAACAGGCCAGGCAAGATGCTCTTTAGCTTGCAAGAGTCTCAGACCCAGAGCTTGGACCTGTCCTGCTAGGGACCTGGGACCCAGATTTGTTCAATGAGGGGGCCTCAAAGGCTGGTGACAATGTCTCATCATTTGTCTATGCTCCTCCAGTCTCAGCTGCTCAGCTTCCAGAGATGCCAGTCCCAGTGGCACTGCAATCATAGTACAACACACAGTGAGCTGTTTTACACCAATGGGTTAAAACTGAATGTCAAGCCATATATGTTTTACTTCTCTGTTAAAATGCAGCTGTCCCCGTCTGTGTGTGTGTCTGTAATTAACATTGCATGGCCCCAGTGTGTGAAGCACAGCACATTTCTTGTCATTTCAATTGCAAGGAAAAGGGTGGGAAGGAGAAATGTCTGCATGAAGATTTGGGCCAAGACAAGTAGAAGCTCCAAACCTTGCAAATTGCTTTCTGTGGGATTTCTAATGCCTAATAACACAGTCTTCCGAAACTACTAAAACATGAAGACATAATCACAGCCTTTATTATGAAATACAGGTGAAAAGTTTCAGCTAACAATGATGCATGTAGCAGTCTTCCCTCCCTTGAATCCACAGGGAGACCATCCCTGCAGTGGCAGTGTTCTGGTGGACAGACAGGTGCTAGACCTGCAGTCCTCATGGGCTGCCTTGTCAGCAGGGCCCATGGGTAAGGTCTATGTGCTCCAGAAATTCATGGATCCATTAACCTTTACACGAGGGCAGAAACGGAGAGGGCTGTGAAATCCTGCTGTGTATCGAGTGATTTTCCCCACAGCACCAGCTAATCGCCCTGGCTTTAGACATAACTACTCAAGCATAGGACTCAAACATTTCCTGAGGCTCTTCCATCCCAACAGCAATTTTGCTTTACACTCATTAGCTGGATGAGAGGAGACCACAGGACAGGCACAACCTGTCACTTAACTCTTTATGCTACTTCACTTAGCTCTGAAGATCTCTATTTCCATCCTATTTGCACAGCACCTTTTACACTGTTCAGTATAGCCTCTGACAATCTTCATTTGGCAGGTGACAGATCCGAGTCACAGAAACCTAGACCCTGTCTGAAAGACTCAGGGAACTGGGGAGATCTGGAGTGGTATCGTCAAAGTCCCAAAGCAGGAAAGTGGCCAAGTATTTTAAAAGCTGTAAGAAGCTGGTTCTTTTTACTATCTTTTAAATTTGTGGTCCTCTGGATTCAAATTTCCTTCAAGTAGAGCACCATGGAGGACAATGCTTGCACACAGAATTAATCAAAACATAAAGCAAAACTACATTCTAAAAAAAAAAGCTAGTTACGACAGTAAAATGTGATGCAACCATGACTAAAATCGACACCATCAGTGTAGGCTGTCAGGGTTATTTTCCATGTTCTTGATGTAAAATTCTGGGAGATCCTAAATGGGTACCACATCATGCCATAAAGGTATGCCACCAACCTAGATTCTCTCCTTGTAAAATAAATCTGCATACTTCCAATGCAGGCTACTGACTTCAGCAACACTGAATCACAACACAGAGAAATCTGGGATGCAAACACAGATGACAAATGATGCATGTTAATTATCCATAATCAGTCACCGGAATTTCTCTCAAGCTTTGGCCAGACTGGTACAATCCTAGACTGGACCAGGAAAAGCACTGATCACCACTTTCAACCCAGAGAATCCCTGAAGCTGCCACACATCACCTAGCAGCTCTCAAGGGATTCCCAGCCCAGAGATCTTTATAGTTCATATCTGCCTCAAAACTCCAAAATATCAAATGATTCAGCAATATAAAAAAGCAGAGCATCCCATACCTTGAAAGCCATCCATCTTCTTCACCCCCTCTCTCTTTCTCATCTTACAAACATATTTCCCAAGATTCCCCATTCAAAGTACTGCTACATGCAGTCTTTTATGCAAATTATTTTGTTTATTTTTATGATGTATGCAAATGAAGTCTTTATTCTGAACATTCTTTATGATGCTATAAATGTAAGAATAGATCTTGAATTAGCCCTTTTCATTGTCAAAGTGGCACTAAAACCAACTGAGGGATTCAGAGGCTTAAATGTGTAAGCAGTTGGGCATAAAACAACTTTTATATCTTGTAAAAATTAAGGGTCTGGGCTGAGGTATTTGAGTATTAAGACAAGATCTCTAAGAAGTTAGAAAAATTGCATGTTTTTCAGAGCTAAATGAAGATTTAGACAAGAAATCAGTGAGTGAAGCAACCTGTGGTTTCACCACCTCTTTCTTTCTAGTATTCCATTTCCGATATTAACTGGGAATTTTCAACGGAAGCTAAAGATGGCAGTTACCGATTACAGCAGGAACTGGATAAACTGTGTAATGTTGTATCACTTTTGTTTTGCCTTATACACTCCATTTGCTGTATTTTTTCATGCTTAGCTTGTACCCTATAGCCCATGCTACTCTAAAAATAGGGTTACTTGGCAAATAGATCATCAGATAAACTCCACTTTCACACAACTGGGAGAAAAGGAGGTGCAAAGGTAGGGAGGAATCAGAAATAGGGAAGAACTGGAGTAACAGGAGCAGATGACGGGGGGATCAGAGGCCACGGACTGCTGGGGAAGGGGGAGCTCTGGGGTAAACACGCTTGGCTTTGCCTCTAATTGTGTGTAACTCATACTGCTGCTGAAATGCATTTTCCCCCCACTTAATCTGACTGTCCTCTTCATGGAAAAGTGGCAATTAAAACCCAGCTTTGGCCCACAGAGAAGGCTATAAATTCCTGCAATTGGGATAGTGGAGTACAAAGAGATAGCCAAACAGGAGAAAACTCCCAAGCTGCAGTATCAGATAAATAAGCCACATATTCTTCCCAGCAGATACTACAGACTTAACAAGTGCTTCTTTAGTGAATGGAGGAAAGAGGTGTGGGAGATGCTAGCAGTTGCACAAGGGTATTTTCCATGGTTAAAAAAAATCTCTACATTTATAGATGTGGAAAACTATTTTCTCTTACTCTACTGATTTACAGTGGAATGTGGAAACGTAAAGGTCATTCCATTCAAAACTTCCCTTCCATTCACAGACCCATAAAAGCACTGTTGGAAGTATTTTCATAAAACCAGCATTCTTAAACCTACTGATAGGGGAGAACAAGAAACTCACTGCTCTAACTGTCTTGAGGAAGCACAAGTCTACTATATTTTTGTATATCACTCATGTTTTTCATGAACACAATACATAAAATTAGCCTAACATGTAGCAAGGATTAGGAGGGATGAAGGGAATCTATTTATATAAACTTTGTTCTCAAATTGTTTGAAGTAGCCAGGAAAGCTCTGTGAAGACAGAATTGATTGTCTGTGCTTAGGCTTTAACTGCACACACCAGCTGGGATAAAAATGATGCTAGAACTGGGAAACTGCTTGCTGTGGGAACAGGTTTAACACACAGTAAGAGGGAAGGTATAGAGCAAGCTTGACAAGGGGAATGAGTTTAAGAGCTGTATGAAAATGTCCATGTTGACATGGTGCCACAGTGTCTCCCTGTCACTTTCAAGGAGTAAACATAAACCAAACCTTCTCTGAGGAGACTTGATCTCCCTGCCAGATGCACGGCTGGCAGAAATTTGCCTTTACATGTTAATAAAGTCAACCTGAATACAGTGCTGTAGGATCTAGTTTTTAAACAAACAAACAAAGAAAGCCAAACCAAGAAAGTAAGGCTTATGTATATAGTAATTCTAGAGCTTTCTGCCCCAGTATACCAATATGTCCAGATTTTCATCTGTTTCCCCTGGACCACAGTATTAAAACTTCCTAGAAATCTTGGTTTTCTTCAAAGCAGCCCAAGCCATGCTACTATCTGCCTTGCTCAGCAGAACTCAACATGCTCCTGCTGATCTTCCCAAATAACATCCTTTGCCCACTGACCACTGACAGTCATTAGAAATTCATTAGAATTAATTTAGACTTGACTGTGCAACCAGTTTCTGCATTTTACTTCCCTAACTCGGCAGAAGAGATTAACATATCTTTGCTCACAGCATAGTTGCTTCTGAGACCAGCCCTAGAGAAGGTCCCCTTGGTAATGTCCTGTCCACATTTACGCTGCTAGCCCCTAAGATGCCTCCACTGTATTTACATCACACCTACACCTACACTGTATATCCTACAGCATCCTACCACGAAGGACAGAAGTCTGATGGCACTGAAGAGTGAAGAGGCCAAAGATGTGCTGGGAAGAGTCTCATGGGATAAGGTCCTACAGGAAAGAGGGGGTCAGAAAAGCTGATTCATATTCAAGGAACACCTCCTCCAAGCTGAAGAGAGCCTCCATCCCAGTGAATAAGAAATTAGGTTAGGAAGTGTTTTGTTGATGGAGAATAAAAGCACAGCAAGGCAAAGCATCTTATTCAATATCATTCTGTGCCAGGAACTGACCTGAACTCAGATCCAGATTATTTCTGTAGCGATGAAGAATCTTTCTTCCCTAGACCTCCAAGTCCCCTACAATGAAAAACAGAACAAAACAAAACAAAACTATTCAGCCTAAGATTTCTGTACCCCTAGACAGCCATTCTACCAATGTTTCCATGGAAAATAAGAGTGAAGATTTTGTCTGCTGAACTACATCTCTGAGCTTGTAGTACAGCTGTGTGCAGTAACCTCTTTGATACTCTCACATTCTTCCATTCAGAGTCCAAATGTGGACATTTCCATGAATATATCTGCCACATCCACAATGGCAGTTGCACAAGAAAAGAAAATCATATTGTACAGAAAGCATGGAACTGAGAGTAACGCCTAAACTAGCACAATGCCATTATATCATTTAATGAGATGCCCTCACCTTGAATATTGTGTTCAAGTTTGACTGTATTGCCTCAGAAATGAAATGAAATGAAATGAAATAAAATGAAGTCCAATGAAATAAAATACAGTAGGGTAGTAGAAGAGAAGGAGGCAGGAATAGGCAAAGAAAATGATCAGAAGGCCAAGAGGACTTGTGAACAAAGCAAGATAGAAGAGAAGAGAAGAACAAGCTATTTCATTTTGAACAAGAGCATGACAGATCTGTGATTGGGATAGGGAAAGTCAGGCAAGTAAGAGAGAGGGGAAGCACAGGGGGAAGGGAAGCTTGGAGAGCTAAGACAGTACAGCACAGCACTGTGGGAAGAGGACAAGGGACAGAAAAGGAGAGATGAGCATTTTGCGTGATAGACTACTGAGTAGATTTCCTAAATTACAGCTTATGCTTTTGTTTTGTGAAGGTTTGAAAACCTCCTGTCTCTCTGCTTCTTAAATAAGCAGGTGAGACAGATGGAAGATGTTTTACAAGTGTGACGACTTCTTGTAAGAAAAGCCAAATTAAATTAATGAAATGAAGTTAATGGTAAGGAAGAAAAGCATTTATCTAATGTACATGGCTATACTGTTCACATACATCAGTGGTTGAAATAAAGTTTTATTACAGATAATAATATGGCATCATGAGACACGCAATTAACCTGAAGACTTCTGGCCACAAGATCTTCCAGATTTCCTACTAAGCTTTTGTATGTACCAGAAAAAAGCGATCTTCCTAAGCTATCCAACTAAATTTTGTATTTTGCTGGTGCAGCCTGTTAAGAACTTCAAGAATTTAAAGAAAGACACAGTACAGTTCACCACATCGCAGAACATCCCATAAAGCCTTTAATGCCTTCAGCCAAGATCTACAGCAAGCTGCTGGGTATAGACGGCTAGGAAAAGCCAATGCATTACAAAGGAGTTTGGGGGATTAAAGTGATTCCTAGGCTTTGCAGAAGACCATCTGATCACCCTTAATGCACACAGAACAAAGCTTTGGGGCTGGGAGCATATATGTGGTGTGGAAAAACAAAATGAAATCTTTGTGACAGACTCCTTTTTAATCTAGTGTTTTCACGCTCCCACTGTTCCTGTCAGCTCTACTGCTCAACATGCTCTGATTGTATAGGCCATGCTGAGGACAGGGGTGATACCTCAGTCAAAGGATTCAGGCTTGTTTCTGTTGTATGACCTCTGGAGTTCACCTGCACAACACTCATCTGTTGACTTATGGACCTGAACCTGAGCTAACGTCATAATGAAAATACAAATTCTCAGCTCTAAAAGTAATCAGTTATGCACAAGTTAGAGTACTTAAAATGTCTGAAGATGTGCTTAGATGTAATTGACTTTTGGTGTACATTACACTGTCAGGTGTCATCGGTGTGCCTGGCTTTTGCCTGCAGTGGTAATCCTGCTCTTTGGTGGCAGTTCAGGCTTTCCACCTTGCGATCACCCCATGGGAAGATGCTAGACTTACATCTTCCCTTCATCCTCCTTTCTCCAAGGTGTGCTCAGTGGCAAGATATTTGGAGCTGGGAGCAGGACACTGGGAGTTTAATAAACTTTTCTGCCATGGGACTACATTACGGTTATATTTAGACTGCTAAAAAATGTCTACTTTGGGATTTTGACTACATGGAACAGAGTAGCTGCTTCTCCCCTGTCCTGGACTGGCCCCTCTGAAATGGATCAGCAGGGCCCACCGGTGACCGTGTGGGCTCTCGACTTACCAAAGTGCCTCTGTAGCTCTAAGATATAATTATGAAGATTTTGTGGTTTGGGTGTCGGGTTTTTTTCTTCACATCAAAGCAGCCTGAAACACATGAAAACTCTGCTGCTGCCCACCAGAGCTGGGTTTTATGACATGATTGGAAAAGGATGGATTATTATGCTTTCACATTGGAGGCTCACAGTGTAAGTCTAGCGGAGTGTTGGAGGGCTCTGGATGGTGCAAGGAGCTAAACATGGTGTGTTTCCATTCAGACAGAGGTAATTAATTGCACAACCATCCAGGGTTCACCTTGGAGTGGACTAGTTGGTTCACTCAATACCACTGCCCCCCCAACAAACAAACACAAGCCCCCTCACAAAAAAAAAAAAAAAAATCCAAAAACAAATGGCAGAGAATTAATACTTATGCAATGTGGATGATCAGGGGACCAAGATATGGGAGTTGTTTGGCAATATAGACACATCTTCTGTGGTTGTCTTTGTTTATTCCTCCATCCTTTATCTCATATGGCTATTTACAATGCAAGCTTTCTGAAGCAGGAACAAATTCTCCCTATGGAATTGGGTAATGCCTAGTATGAGAGGTCTGTGATCTCACCTAAAAGTTACTGTCATATCAACATCAACACTCCATCTTATATATAGAATTATCTCACAGAACATTGTAATTTTAAGTGGTTTACATAGGCTGGGATGGTTGTGTCTACTCCTGAAATGCCGCAGTCTCTGGGGGAGAAGGTACTGGCCTATAAAGAGTATACAGCCACTGCATGAGGGAATTGGGATTGAGTAGTGATCTCTCTCTCTCTCAGAAACTTGTTCCTCAACGGCCTGCACTTAAAGGAATTTAAAATGCAGACCATAAAATAGATGCTAAGTAAGGAAACCAGCAGCCTGCAGAATAGGTTGCACATACTCTACAAAAAGCTATTGAGGGAGAAATATTGTCATAAATTGTGTTAAATACAGTGTGTTGAGTCAAAGCACAGTTTTGATGAAAATTACAATAGCAGTTTGAAGGCAAGCCATTTTGTGTCTCGTACAATGCCGAAGAGTTCGTACAAAGCCTGCTTGATGGACTGGGCAACAGCAGCTGCTGGTGCTTTACTCTCCCACAGCCATTCCCCAGGGGATCAACCCCTGCTGGAAGAAATCTGGCCCAGTTTGAACAAAGTGGGTGTCAAAATCATACCCACTGATTACAAAGAATCCTTGGGTCACTTTTTGGCCCTCACTTCTCCCAGCTCGCTCAGGTTTGGACCCAAACCCTCTTGCTCCTGACGCTGCCTCTCTGTGTTCACTTTAAGGCAGGGTACTTCACCTGGTTTTAGATCACGTGGTTTAGATCACCTGGTTTTAGATCACCAGCAACACAGCGCCCGGCAGGAGTGCCAGGATGCATCCCATCCTCCCGTGCAGGCAGTAGGTGGCATAAATGCTCACCAGCTGATTGGGCTTAGACCTTTCTGGGCTGGACTGTTCTTCACATCATCAAAGCAGGACTTCCACAGCTTTCAAGAGAGGCAGGCGTTTGCACACATGGGTGAAAATGAGTTAATAACAGCTGGCTTAAACTGGCCTGAAAATATACCAGCTCAGACTCAAACTGGATTTGCTTCCCTGTGCTCTATTGGTGGGAAGGGGAAAATATTTAGAGCCATTTGCGGTTAAAAGGTAGGGAGCTTAGCAAGCTCAGAGATTCTTGAATACAGAGAGAATTGATTTTTCCCAAAAATAGCTGATGGGGAGCTTCTTTGCCATTTATACAGCTCTCACGCTAGACAACTGCTTCTAGCTTGACATAGGAAATCTGCTAAGGAAAAGATGAACAGAGGTGTGACAAAATATGGCTCTTGTGCTTTTTCTGTAGTGTCAGCATCTCACTCTAAGTGCAGCAACCATCCCTTTAGGGTTCATCCCCATGTTTTAGTCCTCCCATTGCCCATGCTGCTGGGTTCACTGTCAGACCAAAAGCAACTACTCACTCCCTGCAGGCACTGGTGAGCTTCAAGGGCATTGTTTCAACTTGTCTGCTCTAGATAGTAGGGATGTGGATCACACTGGGGGAGGCTTCCTAAAGCAGGTCAGAAAAAGAGACATAGAAAAATCTTTTTTGAGCCTCTGATATCTCAGAAAGGTCATGTTGACTCAGGAGCTCCTAGCAGATTCCTGGATGTCACCTTCTTTCAATACTGAAAACATTACGGATTCAGCATACTATTTCTGGAGGCCAAAAGCAAACAATGAACTTAAACCAAATGAAACTGGATTTTTCTTTTGATTCTGATTCAAGAATAAGCAATGTCTAAATGAAATCTAATTTTGGACTACAGACTCCTTTCAGTCACCAATATTCTTTTCATCAAATCAGTGACCGATTTTTCTTCATGAGTACAAAACTGGGGCTGCTAGTAAGTTTTCTGGCCCTTTGCTGGGCGGAAGCTTTTGCCCTGAAGTACTGCCCAAACACATTTTGCACTGGACCATAATCCTCATTCAGTTCTTTTTTGGATTTCCCTTCACTGATAGATCAATACAGAAAATTCAGAAGCTGGTGAAAAAAAAGTGCAAGCAGGTTTCTGAATCATAATGCATAAGACATGTGTTTGCCCCCTGAGCAGCAGACAGTGAGGATATAACTGGCAGATCTTCTTCTTCTTCATGCACTCTAACGTTGCCAAAAGCAAGCTGACAGGGAAGCTGAGAGAACAGAGAAAACTTCTCAGGTTTCAGAGAAAATGATGGTCTGCAGCTTAGCCCTGGCTTACAGGTAATACGTAAAGTGTGATGTTGGTCGTATTAGGAAGGCCAGACTGGTCCAGAATATCACCTTCCTCGGGACTGCTGTAACGAATGAAATGTGAAAACCACGGATGCACAAATCCGAGACCTGCTGGAGAATGGCTAAAGGCCCTTCTCCGGAAAGGATGACTTCACCTGCTGCTGAGCAGTCCTTAGAGAAGGAGAATGCATGAGATGAGGATGTCAAGCAGGGCCAATATGACCTAGGCCTAGCCCAGGCAGTTTAGCAATTAGCCCTGTAGCTTTCCTAAGGCAACTCCCCAAAATGGGAGCCAATGCTGTGACAACAGATGAGGACAGCAATGGATAAACTTCTGCACTATCGCATTCTTTTATCGCTTGTGCCAAGTCCTAAATTCTCCAAAACCCCATAAGCAAGGAAGAAGAGGCCAGATCCTGCATGACATCCTGCTCTAGGGTTTAACCTTATGAAACCAGCTCCATCACTTGCTTATTTTTCTACAGAATAATGATATTTTCCACAGAGGAACTGGAACAGTTTGCTTGGTGTCAGGAGAGAATATTCCAATCGACTCTTTAAAAGTCACTGCTGCTTCTGGAGGCCTGAAAGGAGCAATAACACTGTCACAAAGCAGAACTCTGGAGTCTTAAAGCTGGTCTATGGCTCGGGAGATTTGGACTATGGTGTCCAAAACCAATTTCAAATCCCATGAGAGGTATTTTGAAGATGGCGGGTTTAATTTTGTGTGTGTGTATACCATCCGTGGCTGGTTTAGACTGCCACAATGAAGGCTGAGAAAGGGTATGACCACTCTCTATAAATAAAGCAGGGGAGTAAACAGCAGGGAGGGAGACAAGCTAGTTAAAGTAACTGAAAAAGTTGTCACGAGGAGAAATGCTTGTAAACTAGCCATAAAGATATACAGACTGGAAATGAGAATAAGGCTGTCAGCATATGGGTTGTGAAGCTCTGGAACAGCCAGAGTGGGAAGTGGTGAGGGAAGGAACAAACTGATGGGTGTGAACATAGAAACTGATGCATTTATGTTCCTAAATAATAAATAAATAATGCTGGCTGTATGGACTAAGCATCAGCCAGCTCTCCACTCCCTGCTGGCACACAAACTTCAGGGACACAAACATGGTTTCATTTTTTAAACTGGCTTATTTTCAACGTTTTTTTCTCCTCCAGAGAATCAACAAATAAATAACTCCATAAATAATAAATCTGAGGTGGAGAAAACAAAACAAAAATGAAACCAATAGAGAATGGGCCATCCTCTAAACTGAGAAGAACTAGGAACTCAGTTGCAAAGAAAGCCCACCATGCACAAGGACTGTATGTCCCTGAAGCCGACTGTAGATGTTTCATCTCTCCTTCCAACTAGAAACTAAGTACATTTAACAAACTATATATTGCACACAGATCAAAACCACTGACATGTGACAGACACATGAGAAATATTTGGTTCAATTGGGAAAATAGTAAGAAATCAAAGTTTCCTTTCCTGGTTGCTTTTTTTTTTTTCCTCAGAAGAAAATCCTTAAAAAAATTCCAAGCAAGTCCCACAAAAAGGAATGTTCTTAGAAGAAGACTGACTCACTTAGGTTTATTTTTAATAGATCTGGAATACCAGGGAAATTTCAGAGACTACAAAAGTAAAAGCAAATAACAACCTTGCTTTACTCTGTAAATGAGATGAATACTAGAATACTGCTGTCCTTTAGCGGGGGGGAAAAATATCAACTACAAAACAAAAAAAAAAGGGAAAAAAAAAGGAAAACAAAAAAGAAAAACTAGATAATGGGTGGGAAAGATAAATATTATTTTAAAACTGAAGGAAAAGCTTTAAGGAGGCAGACTCAAAGACTTAAATTAATTTCTTAAGGTAGCTTTCTGTTTCAGAAAAAAACCAAAACAGGCTAAGGTATGTGCCTGGGAGTATGACAGAATACTCTGCCACACTAGGGATTAGTATCTGGATCTCTATTTGGGTCCCACTTTCTCATCTCTGTTTACTTATAACACTCAGTTTGATGAGCACTGTGATGTACTGCTTAGCTCTAAATAGCAACGGCTGGATCCTGCCTGCAGCAGCACCTTCATGCTGGCTGTATCTTGAACAGTTTCTATGTCCTTTATAAAAACATTCACGCCAACAATTTACTACCGTATTTACACTTCAGAGCATAAACAAAGCAAGAGCACTGAGTTGCCCAAAATATAGAGAACTGCCTACAGTTACCGTGGCCCAAACTAGCTTTTCTCTTCCCCTGGCAATGGAGAGCACCCTCTTCCCAGTTCTTTCAGTGGAGGCTATTACACCTTTTTAAGATTTTCTTCCTCTGCTAGCAAGCCCAGAGAAAAGTCCTTGTTTCCAGGAAAACTTGCCAGTGTTTCTTTCCGCAGCAACTGCAGCAGTATAGCCATTGATGTCCACAAATAGTGGAGAAGTGGAAGAAAAGGGCTGTAAAGGGCCTACTAAAAGACAGGGGAGTAGAAGTCATCACTGGCTCCCTGCTGATTCCTTCTGTGACTGAGATAATGCCTGGGGAAAAACCGGTGTCTAAATGCAAAGAAATCTTCCTTCAACTTTCCTCCCTCCTTCCTACAGAGCGGAAGATGAACACTCTTATCTCTTAACCTTTTACATCTTAGTTTCAATGCTAAAGCTGCTGCTGATTATGCAGAGGAAGCCCTTTGTTTCACTGTCATTACACACTGTACACAAGACAACAGTGAAAAGAAAAAGAAAAAAGCAAGTAGAGGCTGTAAGTGAAACCCTGCCACATTTATTGTCTTTTCATGGGATGCTAACCAAAGAAGAGACTTCTCAAAGCTATTAATTTGCTCAATTATGGCTGATAGATGTTGGCTCTTTCGTTCTCGAGAATCTATCTCTTGCCTCAAAGCTTGTCAACGAGTCCCTGAGTGACACTACAACCTTCACTAGCAACAGATCTCAGGGTTTCATTATGGAAGATTTTTATATTGTTCAATGATTTGTGTGTGTTGGTAGGTGCGATACACTCACAAATCTACATGCACAGACAAGAGAAAGAAAGATGACGAGAGGGTTTGTTTTCTGAGCATTTTCACCTGTGGAGTAAATAAACGTGTGGTTCAATCTTCTTAAAAAGAGATTTGGTAACACAGTCTGTTTTCAGTGACTCAGACCAGCCAGATCTAAAATGCTCGTTAGCTGTTCTAGTACATGACAAATTGTCTACCTACTACATAACTTTACACAGAACCTTTCACACCAGTTGCACCCATGAAGTGGTCTAGAGTTAAATAATATGGTTATAGCTAAATAGTAACAGAGGGAAGGAGAAATTAACAGGCAGAAGCTAGGGAGAGATGAGCTGTTTTCAGCTTATGTTTGAAATGAGTCAGAACAAATGGGGCACAAGGATAAAGTCAGAGCTGTAGGAAAGACTCACCACCAGCAGAAACACTCCAGAAAATGCCTGTTAATAATGAAAGAGAGAGAGGAAAATTGTGGCAGAGGCTGGTCTTCCTTTATGGTGGGTTTTAGAACACAGAAGGGTAATTTTAAGCTGGACAGTGTAATGAATGAGGGAGTTCAGAGGAAATGGTTAAGGCTGAGAGGAGGGTGGGTCTTTTAAATATGTAGAAAGTAGCAATAGCATCTGTGCTTATGCCTGATGAATTGGAATAGCAAAAGATGGTGATAGCAATAATGAAGACCAGAGGAGAACTAATTAAACTTTATTTATTATTATTATTCTCTATTTTCCTATGTTCCACACTGATTCTTATGTATCTATTGCATAACTATGCTCTTCCTGCCATGCTGCTCCCTGCTTGGCTAAGCTGCATTTGGATTTTTGCCTGCATTTGGAGTTTCTAGGATGCACCAGGTAAAATCACTTTGGGGTTAAATATTCAGATTGCAAATTGATTGCTAATTTCTGCAAACTGAAGTATGAGAGTTAGCCCACAGGGAACTGACCAATTCCTAAATTATCATAGAAATCAGAAGTAACCAAAGCCTAAAGTCTCCACATGGGGCACACAACTGAGGATAAAGGTGATTTTGTATTGCAAAGGAGGTGGAGAATATTTTATATGTGATCTCACATTGCTAGAGATTGCACTCTGCCTATAATCCTACAGAGATGCCAGCAGTTTTCCACCAGTTCTTACCAGCAGAAATCAGTGAGGTGCTGGAGCACAGAGCAAGGGTCAGGAGGAGGACCTGCCTACCACCGTGGAAAGTCTCCTAATTTAGACAATAGCAGTGAAGTTGGAAGGAAAATATGATGAATCATAGATTCACATGGAAAGATAATGGCTAAAATATGCCTTGACAGTTCACAGGCATACTTAGCTTTTGTTTTCTTTTGTTTTGGTTTTTGAATTCTATTAAGCAACATTTGTAAATGAAGGAGACAGATTCCACTGGATTCAATAAACCCACTCGAATTTATCCAACCTAAGGGTCAGTCTGACTTTCTGCTATGACCTACCATTATCTTTTCCATTCACTACCCTTTACTGCTTGATTCATTTTCTAACACCAAGACTGAAGCAGTTCTTAAAGAAGGAGGTGAATGTGATATATGCAGTGAATTGATGTATTAATTCACAGGAGGGGTGGGATTAACTTCATCTCACTGTAAGGATTTGATACAGGCGTCCCACCTGAGTTTCTTGTCTACTCTCCTGTTGAAGACACTGGAGGTATAGTAAATATAGGCAATGGAGTTCAGAGTGTGAGTCATCTGACCAAATGTGGATGCCTATTTTAGGATGTGAAATGACGCCCTAAACTCCATTGACTCCACTGACTCACTCTCCATTGACTATGAACAGAGTCCAGGGCAACTTGCCCAGATGCAGACGCCCACATTGCAGATACCCACAGTTAATCTGATGACTCTCACCAAATGTTCTCCAGGTGAAGAGCGTAACCTGTAAAATGTTAGATGAAGGGGATAGGTGGGACAGAGGGACAAAGGTGGTTCTTCTACAGGGAGCAGGATGTGGGATAGCAAGAAGCTTTCTGTTGGCTTGAGGATATACAGGAGGGGACAAGAAAGATATAGCTGTTAACATATTTTCACAACATGCTGCTCATTGTGAGTCTGGTTTTCAGAAATGCTGAGCAGCCATAACACCCACTGAAGACAATGGGAGCTCAGCGCTTTCGACAGTCAGACACTTGCTTCTTAGCACTGAATGTAATCTCTAACACTTACAGGAATAAAAGGTGCTGGAGTACAGGTGTGCAGAGAAGTGAATAAGCTTCCTCCTCAGATGCTTTGCATAGCCCTTTCCATCATTCTTATTACTGCTTCCAGACATTATGTATAAAGCAAAACTACAGCTGGAGATTACATGGAATTTAAGATTGCCAAAGGTTAGGCAAACTCTGACTGCTGTACTCCTAAGGGCTCAGCCGAAGATTAGTAAAGCCTAAAAGACACCTACTGCAGTGACTGTTGGAAGACAGGTTTTATCTGGCTGTGAAGACACTGTAAAGAGGTTTCCAGTGGTCCACGTCTGCCAATACACTGTAGTTCTCTGTCCCCTCAGGGTGAAGCTGTGCAACTTGGTTGAACTGATGCAAATAAAACATCACTCAAGACAGAGGTGTCTTGCTCCTCAGTGCAAGTTCCTCCTTACCCACCCACTGTGCCAGTGTGAGCCAGTTCTAGTGCTGAATTGACTCTTCCTGGAGCTATCTGAATTCACTAGTGCTGAAGAATTGCAACTCCTTCCTTCCTTTTTGAGTTGTTTCTCTACTAGGTTAGTAAACTGCTGCTACAGTGCTGAGCAACCACCACAGCCAGTGAAAAGATAGATGAAGTATGAGACCTGGGGAAAAGGGTAGTGTGTCCTCTCCCTTTTAGAGAGGTAACATGGTCACCCAGAGGCACTTCATCACATGTAGCTTCACCCTGCTGTACTCTGAAGGAATTTATGCAATTATGCAAGGGCGGTGGTGAGAACTACTTTTTTCCTATTTCTTTCTTTGTTTAAAACCACCTGGATTATTTCACTGGCAGAGTTTTCAGTGTGATCAAAGCGCAGTTGTAGCAGCATGATAGGGATGAGGCTGCTTTGCCACCATGTTACAGATTTGCTAATAAGTTAAGATTGATTGACTTTATTTGATTGATTATTTGATTTTATAAAATCAATTATGTAATGGAAATATAGAAGGATAAGAAATATATTTTAATGAAACTTATAGTTATACAGTAAAAGCTGCTATAAGAATCCTCTGTACAGCCCCGTACCAAGGCCGCAGGAATTGGTCAGAATCACCTCGTAGGAATGTTTAGAACTTAGATAACAGACTTAAGATTCAAGATGATTGTTTATATGTAACTTAGGAGAATGTACTAAAATGCCAAAATGAGAATTAATGTGAACTGGGGAGAGTCAAGTGAAGCAACTCATGGTTACCTGCCAAGAAACAGTTACCTTAAGTGAAAGGTAATTCTGGCAGGGGGAGATCGAGACCACTGACTCATGTACCACCTACCCAAATCGTATCCCAGACCTATCTCTGGGCCTTTCTAACCTTTACTGCGCAGAATCGGATATGGGAGGAGAGTATGTTAATGATTTATGGGAAATATTATGATTATGCATGAATACTTAATGAATATGTATGAATGAGTTCTATATAAGGTGTATGATTTTGAACCATGGTGTGCGTCGATCGTGAGAGGACTCACTCACACACCCGGCCGACAATAAAGAAGTGTCTGCTTATCTACATCACATTGGTGTCGATAAGTTCTTCATTCCGAGATTTCGGTAACAACGGTTGAGGAATTACAGACTGTTAGGCCTAACTTCAACTTGTGGGCAGATGCTAGAAGAAATTACTAAGCAACCATTTGCAAATACCCAAGAGATAATCACCTTATTAAAAATAAATAAATAAGATGTAGATGTAATATAGGAAATAATTCCAAATAAGAAAATTTAATTTCTGGCTTAGTAAAAAGCCAGGTGAGAAGGAAGGCAAAAGAAGATGCTATATTATGCTAGAAATGATGTTTTATCAGTAAGCCTAGGAAGATGTAATTGTAGTAAGATAGGACTGATTGGTAAATCACTTTTGAATTTTAATTGTCAAATCTTCTTCGCGTAAGACTGGAAGGGGATCTTAAATGAGATATCTCGGCGATGTTTCTTAGGCCTGGTTCTATTCAGACTATAAGCACTGACTTGTTTTAATAAAACATGTAACTAAATGCTTGTGAATGACAGCAGGCTTGAGTAAATGTACAAACACTTTGGAGAACAAAGGTAGAATCCAAAATTATCTTGAAAAAAATGGAGATATGAAATTAGCAGGAAGAAATTTAGTGTACTGTCATGCAGCGTGCTATGCCAGGGATGAAGAAGTTAAATACACAAATATTAAAATATCTGTCTGGTCAGCAGGCTATTAGACAAAATTCTGGTGCTGAAAGGGGACTTCAAACTCCATGGAAACCAATGATGTAATGTACAAGAAAAATAAAACTCATTTTGGAATGTCTTGATGGGACTGTTATCAGTAAGGCAGAGCAGACTTTGCAAGCGATTCAGTGCCAGCAAGTTAAAGTGCTATAGCTGATTTTAGACACTGCACTTCACAAATTGTAGATATAAACTGGTAATAGTCCTGCTAGAGCAACAAGAATGACAAAAGGGTTTGAACACTTGATCTATCAGGAGAGGTTAGATAAACAACCCTCTTTGCCTTGACTACTTCTACTTTTCCACCTCTCAGACAGTTCACTGATTCCCAGAGACAAAATGATGCTCAGATCCCATACTTGATGTTTCGACCATCCTGTCTTCCTCCTTGAAGACCTTCCTCAGAATACCAGGGCAAAATTCCTTCCTCTTGTTTCTATGGAGGTCTGCATTCACTGCTTCTCTGCACTCACCTGCAGTGACTCAATTTTCAATCCCCTCTGCTTCCCTTTTTATAGGATGAGGGTCCCTTCTGCCAGCTGCTAACCTAATCTCCTCTGGGGACTCTTCCATACTTCTTATTAGGCCTGACTGGAGTGAAGAGTCACCTCTTAACTCACCTCTTAACTTCAGGAATCAAAGTAAAACATCTTAATTAGACCAACATTTACCGAGATTCCCTGTCAGCCAAAAGAAAGAGAATGATTACTCCAGTAGATGATTTGATACTGTAAAGGTCTGAGCTCTAATTTGGGTACCTCAAGTAAATGGATAAAGTCAAGTGCTGTAACTTAACCCCAAAATGTCCTCCCTGAAGTCACCCACAATGGCCTTCCTCCTTCAGCAAAATATTCAGAAAAGTTCTTTTTTTTTTTTTTTTTTTTTTTTTGCAAGGATGCTTGCGAGGAATCTAGAACATCATCACACAGACCAGGATGTTCCCAACTCCTGTAGCAAAAATGATTAATAAATAATACTTTCCTGCTCTAGTATCTATGCAACAGATTTTTCTTTTAAATAATAAGACCTTCTCAAGATAAGGTGCTTTCAAAAACTGGCACCTCAGAAGTATAGGTACATATAATAAGCAGCTAATTTCAGAAATGCCAGTTTCTCCCTTATGTTAAGCATTCTTGTCCACATTATATATATGAACTGTCTTCTATGTCCATTATTATTCCCTATAAAAGCTTATTTTTCATTACCAACCCAGAATATAGGTGGTTTGACATATATTTCAAAGAATTTCAGAATAACCACTCTGAGTTGCAGTGAACTTGAAGTATTTACCCAGCCTTTAAGATAATCCCTTGCTCACTGATCAGGAGCTTTTCTAAATAAGAAATGACTTTCCCAAAGCATCACACACATATTTTTTTAAAAAATACATATATATTCCCCACCCAAAGGTTTTGCTAAGTGCAGTAGAAAGACTTTAACTTTGTGTAAACAACTCTTCATCTGCAATCTTTTCATCCTCAGTAAGAAATGTAGCCTTCTGGACATGGAGAAGTCAGGTTTCCACCCCAATTCTGCAAATGATTTACTGTCCAGTCACTCGGTTAATTCAGTTAGTCTCTGCTTATTTCCTGTTATGTAAATCAGAAGGAATATGAACCTAAAAATCTCAGTGGGGGTGGAAAGCTCTCCATGGTAAAGGAATTATTATTTCCACACTGCCATTACCCCTATCCAGTTTTGTGTTTAATCTATTATTGTCTAGATCTGAATTAGATGCCTGTCCAAAAGCCACTAGAATTAATGACAACTCATCCCTGAGCTTTAAATCAGTAAATTCAGCACCTGAATATAAAAATCTGAATCTGAAATTAAATTCTGGCAATACAAGAAACAGAAAAATTCTGAAAAGAAAACAGACACCAGTAGCATGTAACCTAGATTTTCCTAAACTTTATTCCTGAATGTAGGAACATCAATTGTAACTAAATTTCAGTTTTCTACCAAATTGTAATTTGGACCCATTGCTTTAAATGGACTGATTTTCCATGCTTGTCTTTTCTATTGGGTTTGATCACTATAAATGCTCAGGTATTTTGAAAACAGGGGGAAAAAAAGAACGTAATATAAATCAGAGGATAGGAACTGAAGAAAATTCATCAGGTGAGCTACAGGGCATAAACTAAAAACCCGTGACTGGCAATAGGAGGGATAAGAAAAGAGAATTTTCCAGGTATCAGAAAAGAAAAATCCATCATCAACTAGAAATTATTATTGCAGGTAAAATGAAAGACTATTGATAATAAAGTTGGAGGTGGGGTAGGGGGTGGCAGGGAAGTGAATGAATTCTATGAAATTTTTGTCCACTATTTGGGAAGAAGTCAGATGATGTAGGCAGATAATAAAAGGGATGACCCAGGTAATTACAGGCCTGCCAATCTAACATTGATCTCAGCCAAAATAATGGAGCAACTGATACAGGACTTTTAATGAAGAATTAAAGAGAATTAATATAAATCAGTGTCAATCATTACTGGCTTCTGGAGAACAGATCTCATTAACTTAAAGTTATGTCCCTTTTGGTGAGGATACAGTACTAGTTTGTGTGATGAAGCCAATTATGTAGAATTAGTGTCTCAACTGGTGCAATGCATCCCCATGACACATACCATACGAATCAAAGGATGGCCAAGAACTCTGGTCTCTGGCTGTTCCAGTAACTATGAAGATACTACATGAGAAAGCATTTATATGTTTTTCCTACAAACTGCCCCATTGACAATTTCTATTAGTAACATGAAAAATCTATCACGCTGAAGCTGAATCCTTGTGGGATCCTTGTTACAGAAGTATCAAGAGTCCTCCATAAGATGAAAGCAGTCAGTGGGCCCAAATGTAAATCCAAACATAGATGAACAAGGAATTCAGGCTGTACTGATAGGATGGATCGTGATGGGGATTCTTGTCTGGGTGACCCTAAAAAGTCTTGGGGAGTAGTATGGATAATCAGCCTCACAGGAGCTGCTGGAGGAATGTGGGAGTCCCAAGTAGGAATGAGAAGTTGGTTTTCAGCACAGATTCCTGAAGTGCTGAGATCCACATCTAGGATCCACAACCCACAGAAGATCATGACAAATGAGAAAGAGGCCAGAAAAAAATCAGTAACTGAAAGACTGAGGCAAAACCCCCAAACAAACCACAAACAACAAAACCCCAAAGCCACACACCCGGTCTCTCTTGGAAGAGATTTGGGCTCTGGAAGTTGTATTATCTGTCCTTATCAAAGAGAAATTAAGGCCTTTCATGGTCACAGGACATGGTTACCTGGGCAATATGACTTTCTAATGGGGCCTTTAATGTAGCATGCAAGGGAAAAGTAAAATCCCATGGTAGGACCCGTAAGATGGATGGCTCTTGGAATGTGGTGTGGCTTTTGAGCATTAAATGGAATTACTGTCAGAGAAGCAGGATGCAGGTTGTGGTTCAGCCTTCTCATTATTCAAAATCGAACACTGTAATTCCTCCCTTTACTTCTTCTTTTGCCTCTGAGGCAAACTAGTTCAAGCCAAACCCGATCTGGGAAAACATCACTGGCTAATGGTCAGTTTAGGTGATCACAGAAGTTCCCTCTGCTTTCATAATTTATGATATTATGCCTGAATCTAGTCACTGATAAAAGCTTCCTAGGTACTTCAGTATGTTTCCTCCCCTTGCAGTGTGCTTGCGTAGCGGGACATCTGTTGGCTGGGTGCACGACACAATATTCTTGCTATTAGAAAGTAAAATTAAGGAAGCAAGGAAAACAGACCTTCCCAGGCCATATTTGCCTCACACTGATGTGTGCTTTTCATCCCATAAATTTGTTATGGCTCCAGCTCCCAAGCTTGAGTGAACATTCATCTTTCTTCCTTTACATATATACCCAAACAAAGCTGAACTGTGGGCTGGCAGTAAAGAAATGAGACTCACATTACTGGCTTTGCATTAGGTTTGTTTATAAAAGACAAGGCATATTAATCATAGATATCTGCACCCAGAGAAGCATGTGGCAATGCAAGAAATGTATTCATTACAAAAAGCAGGATGCCAAGTAGACTAGGAGGTGCTATGGATTGATGCACTAGTTTCTTTCTCATAAAGCAAGCTAAACAAGATTTTGCTCTAGCCCAGACAGAAAACACAAATTAACCCTGTCTATTTCTGGGTCCCCAAGGAGCATTATAAAGCTGCCTTTATTCCTTGGAGTTGCCAATTAGTTGAGACTTTGCACTGGTGGGACAGCTGATGGCTAACATTGAAACAAGGGGTCGCTCCAAAACACGATCCCTATCACGCTCCTAGAGAATATGCCTTCCCTGTGTGGATGAGGAAATCACCACCTGAAGGGACAGGCTGGCAAGTCCATTTGCTTCAATTCTGGTTGCTTCAAATTTGAGGGCTAATTCTGCCTTGACTTTAATTCCATGCAGAGTCAGTGATACTCCACAGGGAAATATCTGCAGCGTGGCAGGAAACCTGTCCTTAAAGCAGGATTTTTTCTTAAAACCATATATAAGGAAACATTATCCTATTCCACATACAAATGTTTGGGCAAAATTACTGGGGGAAAATATTTTTATATGGATCCACAATTATGAATTCACTGCTATTACAAGACAGCACAATTTGGGCAACTACAAATTGAAGGCAAGGAAGGGACCCTGTCCCAAGGAGCTTTGTTTTTTAAAAACATTAGCCACCGGGGGTAAGTTCAGATTGTAAGAGCTTCAAAGTACTATGCAGGAAATATGGATATATAGTCACGAAGAAGAGAAATTTTATCAAAGGCAATTTATGGCAACTTGTTCCTGAATTGCTTCTCTAAGTTTCTGCCTAGAAGTGTGACTGAAAGAGTCTATCACCTAGTTGTACAGACAGCTTCTAGTGAATGCATATGCTATCAAAGATTGGTTAAAAGACATGGCATACAGTCACAGCTACAATGCTGAAATAGAACATTTATCCAAAAGGCTGTCGTGCTACCATGTGGTAGTGTGGCAAGGTGATATACCTCAAACCTTGGTTGTCTGTTTAGCATTGAGAAAAGAAGGACTGACAAAATCCCAGAGGAAAACTGAGCTCTTTTTGGTTTTATGTGTTTGGGTATGTTCAGTGACCCTGGAGTTGTTAAGAAACAGCTGTTGATAAAGAAAATAACAAAATATGGCTGCATGACTGTCTTGCATAGAGGTGATCTTGGGAAATCAGCCACAGGGTATTTTTGCAGTGTCAAGGGGAACGCCACAGGCTGACACCATGATATCCAGAGGCAGAGGGTTCAGAACAGATCAGGACACCTAGGATATTTCAGCCACAGGAGACAAAAGCAGCACTGTTAGAACGGGAAATGAACCCCCTTACACAGAAGAAAGTAGCAGAGACCTCTGTATTTGTCTCTTTGCATAAGAAAATAGCTAAACAGCACAAGAAGCAGACTGCCAGCTGACTGTGGCCCTCTGAAGTTGGCAGATGCCAAGAAGAAATGGTTTTCGCGGAGAAGCAAGGTGATGCAGAATGAATGAGCAATGGACTTCCTTCTCCAGACAAAACACTCTTGCACAGTCTAAATGGGAATCAAAGACTGGGAGCATGTGAATATCAATTTATTTTTTTATTTATTCCAGATCAGTCAGGATCTTGATCTTATCATGCCTCCAACATTCTCTGGAGGATTTTTCTCTCTCTTCCTTTACAAAACTAGCTATACTCACGGAAGACTGAAGTTTCAGCTGGTCATGTAGTTTTGAATGTCATAGATAGTTGATGGTTCCCTTGGGTATGACATGGAACGATAAAAGGGTTGAAAAAGCAAATGAACTTAAGCTTCAAAGATGAGACATGTTGCCCCATAGAAAACCACAACATGCTCTCTGTTTCCTCATATTAAGCTTTTTTGGGTGAGCACTGTACGACAAATTTGACCTAGCAGCCCCAGCAGTTCCAGTGTAACATGATTTCTTTCCATAGCATTTGTTCTGTAAGATAAGCAAAGCAGAAGAGACAGTCCATAGGACAAATAATAAAATACTAAGATACTCCCCATTGACAGGTATATCTCACAAAATCACAGAACAGTTGAGGTTGGAAGGGGCATATGGAGGTCATCTGGTGTAATCTCCCACCCAAGGAGGGCCACATAGAGACACTTACCCCAACACCATGTCCCGATGGCTTTTTAATATCTCCAAGGGGTGAGATGCCACCACCTCCCTGGGCAACCTGTGCCAGTGTGAGATCATCCTTACAGTAAAAAAGTGTTTTCTGATGTTCAGAGGGAGCATCTTGTGTTTCAGTTTGTGCCCATTGTCTGGTCCTGTCACTGGACACTGAAAAGAATCTGGCTTTGTTCTCATTGCACCCTCCCTTCAGGTATTTATAGATATTAATGAGATTCCCCCCTTAGCCTTCTCTCCTCCAGGTTGAAAAGCTCCAGCTCTCTCAGTCTTTCCCAATAGGAGAGATGCTCCAGACCTTTAATCACCTTTGTGACCCTCTGCTGAACTCTCTCTGGTATGTCCATGTTTCTCTTGTACAGAGGAGCCCAGAACTGGAAAGTAATCCAGGTGCGGACTTACCAGTGCTGAGCAAATAGGAAGGATCACGTCCTTGACCTGCTTGCAATATTTGGCTAATGCAGCTGAGGGTACCACTTGCCACCCTTGCTGCAAGGGCACATTGCTGGCTCATGTTCAACTTGGTGTCCACCAGGATCCCTCAGTCCTTTTCTGCCAAGCTGATTTCCAGATGAGTGGCCCCCAATATATATCAGTGCATGGGGTTGTCCCTTTCCAGCTGCAGGATTTGGCACTTCTCCTTGTAGAAGTTCACGAGGTTGCTGTCAGCCCATCTTCATCACTTTTGCTTTCTATTCACATAAATTAGATAAAAAAAAGATAGATTTCATTACCCAGCCACCAACAGCATTGTCTTCCCAGGACGCATGGCAGCTGGACTTCTCATATACTGCAGTGACACCATAGATGCCTCCTTAGATGTCATAACGTGTAACCTCCAAGTACAGCAGTGCTGTCGCCCTGTCCAAATTGATGTGGGAGTGATGACTCCCCTCAACCATCCCCTGCTTTCAGTCTCTGACAGTCTAGTATTTTCTTGATCTGGAGATCCTTTAATTGACATCACAGCACGCATGGCCTGACAGCCACCTCAGCAGGCCCCAGCAAAGAAGAGGGTGGTGGAACAACAGAAGAATGAGTCACACCCCTTCTACTTCACACCCCATACAGTCAGCAGCAGCTGCAGCCCAATTCAGCTCAATAGTTTACAGGTGTCTTCAGGAACAACTGTCATAAAAAGCTCCCAAAATATGCACTTTTTCCTTGTTTTCCTTTTTATTTTTTTTTACCACTCTTAAAATTTTGTAGAGCAACAGTTACCCAATGAAAGCAGGAATTAACAGAAACGAAAGGAAATGAGAGACACTGAAGGAAAAACAAACATAATCGCTCCAGCTGCAGCTCAATTAAACAACCGTTCAGAGAAAACTACTCATTCACAATTTACTCACAGAAATCCACTTTCTTACATTCTCTTCAGGATTTCGGAGCCACAGAAGCACACTGCATTTTAAGGCTCCTTATGAAGTAATTTAAGGCCCTCCAAACCACAAAGGCAAATGGCACTGCTTCATTGGCCACTCTCGAAGAAGCTCGTGAGAAGTGAGGCCAAGAGGTGATGTCCCACTTGTGTTCGAAGGGAGAGGTTCATACCCTGCACTGGCATGGGCAGAAAGAAATAAAGCTGAGTTTCTTCTGTTCCAGGGTCCACAGGTCTGCCAGCATCCTCCTCTTTGTTTCTGGCTGTTGGGTTTTTGGGGGGTTTTTTTTGGTTGTTGGTTTTGGTTTTGTTGTTTGTTTGTTTGTTTGTTTGTTTTCCGAAGAGTGTGCACTCACCTTTTTTCTTTATTCTTCATCCTTAACTCGTGTCCTCCTTGTCTGAGACAGTCCTGATGTCAGTTTGCATCAGAAATGCCCTGTGAGCCCAGTATGGCTACAGTAAATCTCACTATGCTCAGCTGGTGTCAGATGTCCCAGGAACACAATTTAAGTTTTACTTTTCCTTCAGACTGACATTCAAGTGTTTGTCCCTCCAATGTTCTTCCCAAGAGATGTGGACCTGCTGTTCATGCATTTGTCTCTTCCCAGGAGAAATCAGTTTTTATTCCAGCATTAGCACAAATGAGCTGTGCAAGCAGCAGCCATGAGAACTCTCAAACTGGAGAAAGGTTCAAGTACAATATTGCTCCTTCTCATTTTAAACTCAGCTGTAACCATAACTAAACAGTGTCCTGCAAATGCTCCTCATATTGCCCTTTGTGGGAGAGTAACTGATCCAAGGGCTAAAGAAGACTGCGGATTCTTTCCTTGCAGCTTTCAGCTTTTTTTTTTTGTAACGTACTGTGGTTTGCAAAAGCATAAATTCAGAACATGGATGTAAACAGTCCCTCCAAATATTTCTCAAACATAAGTAGGGCTAGACTACACCACATCTTTCCATTAAAAAAACCCCACAAACCATCTTTTTAACAATTTTTAAAGGCTAGATAGATAATACAGAGAGGGAAAGAGAGAAAGTATCTTGTTTAAAATCTCCCTGTGTCTGAGATACCTGTCAAGGCTCATAATACAATTTGTGTTGGGGGAAGGGGGGATGGCACTAGACTACTGACAGGCTCATAAAACACAGCCTGGGAAGACCAAGACTGGCATTTCCAAGGTGGTACGTATCTATCATGCCTTCATTTCCAGTGTTGGGACACTGGATACTACTGTACATTCAGCATATGGTACCATGATTTCCCCAGTCAAGCACAACCGAATTGACATTGCTTTGCTCCTGCTGCTCATAGATGGTAACTAATGAGATTCTGTTCCTATACTTCTATCAAAGAAAAGCAAAACCTCTAGTCCACTTAAAATGGTAAGGGGATAAAGGATTTATAAAAGATGAAAACAAAACATCCACTGCATAATCAGTCTAATTACCACTATTTGGAACCTCAGTTATAAAAACATGTTTGTGCTATTTTCAATGTCTGAAAACCACTGAAGCCTGAACACTGCTCTTTCTCCAAATACGCTCCCTTAGTGGAATTGCCTACATGCTGAATCACATAGCTCTTTCATGACTGAGTACAATTATCTCAATTACAGAGCAGGATGTGGGAGTAAATATTGTGTGCAGTTTCCTTATTTATTAACTTCAAGTTCACCAGGGAATGGTGTTGAGGAGCACAGTCGCACATTGACTCTATATATGGGCCAATGAAGGTGTGACCTACCAAAATATACCACCACGCTCTAGACATGTTCTACTACAAATACAGCTTCTGTCCCTCCTCCTCACCCTTCGTCAGTGCACACTCATCATCAGGTTTAATATCCTCTTGAAGTATATGTAACCGATTCAACCTCTGGTGAATTGCTCCACAGCTCAAGCATGTGGCTGATGTCCTGCATCACATGCTGAAAGACCCTTGAGGAATATGCTGTAACCAAATGGGCCGTGAGAACATCCCTGTCTTCAGTTCAGCCCCAAGCCTTGAACTGCTGACTCCCCATGAGTTTCTCACCAGCAGACTTGCAGCTATTCTGGGAGACCTGTTCTGTCTTCCTCTTTGACATCTGCAGCAGTGTAGCACATGGACTGCAGAAGATTCTGTCCATCACCAATGAATGTTTAATTCTTGACCAAAACCTTTCCCTGCTGCAACCGCCAGCTTTGTTGATTAGGCTCTTCCCTTGGGATACACAGGAACGAGAAGTAATGACTAGACCCTGGATCACCTCCACACATCTAAGGGTGTCCTGGGCATGAGCTTCTTGAGTATTTGGTGTTGAGAAAGGTGTTTTTTGCAAAATAGTTATATTCACTACAGGAAAGCAGAGAACAAAACCATAAATATTTTAGATTTGCTTTAGAGTAAATTTGGAATAATAAATTAAATCTTGGAAAGTTTCTGAGGGAAAAACAAAACAAAACAAAACAATATTGCCCAGTTCTAATTCAGAGCTCTCTGTCCTACACGTAACTCTACCTCACATTATTTTATTTTTTATTTCTAAATAAATCTTCCTTGGCTCAGAGCCTGAGATCTAGCATTGCCTTCCCACAAATTCAACCATGCTCTTTCTCTTTCCATTTTAAAAGCCACGAAAGGCCAATCAGGACACCCTGGACAGAAAGCTCCGTGAGATTTCAAAGACATTTCTCTGACTACAGTGTCTCTTTGTCCTGTATGCACTGACAGCTGCAGTTCTTGGGGAAGCAGCTGTGCTGCCTGGCAGGCTGACCAACAGGAACGTGCTGCGCGCACCTTTTGGAGCTCTGTAACTGACAGATAAATATTAATACTAATGTGACTTAACAGGTGTTTTTTATCTCTAACTACCCTGCTTCCATGCAGTAAATTGCAAGACCATAAAAATGATTGGAGTGAAGAGAAATTTTAAAGAGGCATTATCGATTAATATTTCGGCATGAAGAGCTGAGTAATTCTTGGCAAAACATCTTACTGAATTTATTCACTTTAAATTGTGTTCAGTGCTAGTAAAAGGTGACCAGCTGACAGCACCGGAGACAAAACCCTTGAGAGGCCTACCTTAGCTGAAGAAATACAATGTGACTTAGCAAGCCAATGCAAAAGGGAAGGTGTGGAAGTTTACAGGTTTTAGACTATCTAGACAGCCATAATAAACCCAAGATTACTCTGTAATCACTAGCTCGAACTCACAGCTGACCATTGTGATAAGGCTTTTTTTTGTGGTCGAGTGCAGATTTTTCTCCTTTTAATAAGAATGGAATAATGAAAGTAGGCACAGAACCAGTAGGGTGGGCAGGGGCAGGACAAGCTCCTGCAAGCACACATTTCTGTAAAACACCTCCAGTGTCACACAGAGGAATGATGTCCAAGGACAAAATGACAGCTTGATCTTTGTCATTGCCAAGGAAAGCCATGAAGAATTATGTTCTTTTTATCAACATGGACCTCTGCTTTCAGACACATGGTTTTCTCTCCCAGTTTCCAAGAGACTGGTGAGAAATCATGCCCTAGCCAGCTCAACATGGCTCAGTAAGGTACATAAAGCACCCCAATCAATAGCCAACATTGACGAGGGGTGGCCTCTTCACCATCTCCAGATCAAACACAGGTATGTCTCAGTTTTTTGAGCAAGCTGCACCATGCAATGTGACTTCAGTCCATGCCCTTCAAACTCTCCATAGATCATAATTTGCTTTCCAAATGTCCTACCTCATGGATGCATCATAGTGTGCACCTCCCTGAGAGAGGATTCAATCCCTGAATATGCCTGAGGGACACACTTGGATCTGAAAATCTCATGCCGCTAATATCAGCCAGGCTTATTGCCCCATTTGTTGCTAAAAGAGGTGCGAGACACATCAAGAAATCTTGGGTTGTCTCTGGGTGAGAAGACATCCACAGGCACTGGCATGCTGGACCCTGCACAGAAGCTGAAGCAGGAATTGGTGCAAAAGATGCAATTTACAGTGCAGGTATTGTAGTAGCCACAAGTGCCTGACACTTTCCAGAGGCTCACCAATGAGTTAAGCATTCTCCAAGGAGCACACAGTTCAGGGCACATTGTTTCTGTGATGTGCAATGGAAAACTGCATACCTTTTCCTTCCTCATGGGGCACAGAGCGCAACACGTTGCACATGATGGGATAAGTGGGAAGGAGCACCCACTCCCTTAGCCCTTTCCTTTACTAAAGTGGCGCTTGCCAATTTTCAAGAAACAAAATTTGGTACACTGACATGCTATTCTATACATTTTGAGCCACATGACCACTGCAAAATGGAGCATGTGCGGTTTCTAAAAAGGGAGTGATCTTTGGATGAATGCATGAAGAGTCTCATACAAGTGGCAAAAGTCAGTGCATTGTGTATAATCTGTGAAGAGATGCCAACTTACCCAGCTCTCCAAAAGCTGCAAGAAGGTACATAACCTGAGTTACTAAACCCTTTCACATAAGCACAGCATTCCTATGCAAGTTCAGGTGGCATATAAGTTCTTGTATTTCTGTATAATGCTGTATTGTACCAAGGGTACATTTTCCTTATGACGTAGCAGTAAATTGGGAAGACAAGTGGAAAACAGAGCTTATAAAGAACTCCTTTAAATGGAGTCAGGGTTTCCGAAAACACTCAAAAAACACTTCTGTAAATATTATATCCAGAAGTATGAGATGAAAAAAGGCAGAGACCACTGCCTGTCCCACCTCATCCAAGTACCAGTTGAACTGAGCAGCCTCTGTGCAAACATTTTCAAATGTTGCACTTGGAAAAGAAAAACACAATTTGGGAACATGAATGAATGAGAATGGAAATTACACGGCTGCCTTGCAAAATAAGTGGAAAACAATGGAGTGAAAAATAAGTAGAGCTACAGAGAGAGAGCAAGCACAGAGCTAATGATAAGGCGAACTTTTCCAGATGTGAAAATCAATTTTATTCTAAAACTTCCCAGCCTTTTCATTTAGAAAGCAATAAAAATTCTATTTGTCCCCTGTTCATTTTCTACATAAAATGCCACTAAGCTACTAGCTCTCGGCAACCACACAAAACGTAATAGGTTAGGACTGCAGCCTTAAAATATGTTAGGGTTTTTTAATGAAACCAATTTATATCAGTTTGTGCCAGTGAAAGGGCTGAAGCAACTTAATTTAGTTTCATTTTCCACACATTTGTGGACAAAGCTAGGATTCACTTATTTCTAATTCAGCCCTGCTTCCACATGCCTGCCTAAGCTGTTTCTAACTGATTTAGCTGGTGACCTCTATTAAATAGCCAGGTGTTTGGCTCTATTAAATGGATAATCTCTTGGTACGTACACATCATCGCTACAGCCACCTCTTCATTTGTACAGTTTTTATTTGCATGTGTGCTCAATCAGAAAGCTGAGGACTTTTTGCAAGTGAGGGGAAAAAATTATAGCCATAAACCTGACTATTCTTGTAGCTAAAACTTGGCTGTCTGTCAATGCTGCATGCAACATCACCATAATCTTTTAAATATTTTAAAAAAAACCCAAACAAACAAAAAAAACCCCAGTTTTCAGGGCCTGATTCTGAAATAACTAAAAAACTTTTTTTTTTTCTTTTTATTTTCTTTTTCCCTGTCTGGACACTGTTTCTTCATTTCCTCTTTCTCCTAATCTAGATCAGTGTGATGTCAGCCAAACAAGCTTTGTAGGAAGAGCATGTATCTTTTATTAGAGGGATGGAAATAGATGAGGGAAGAGGCAGAAAGCCTGCAGGCACATGAGCCATTCTTCAGGATACTCCAAGGGACTGTGCTCCTGAAATTGTCTCTGGTTATCTTCCAGATATATGGGTCAGCCTAAGAAAAGACATGACCTTCACTACAAAGCCTGTCTGGCTTTCATCTCAGAGGACCACAGCCACCACACATCTGGTGCAGAATCAGGTGTGCACAGTTCGTCCATTTGTTCCGTGCTCCCCACTGTAGTAATGGTGGCTCATTTTGAAGCTTACTTAAAAATTTAGTAACTGAGAGAGCATCAACAGTATCAAAGCTCTTTTTCACAAGCCTTCTGTTGTGTGGGTTATTTCACATCTAACAGGGAATAAACTTACCCTGTAGCCATTCCCTTGGTGGAGATATTAATAGTATTTTTCCTCTACCTGGGTACAGGTTTTTGCAAAACTTTGCAGAAATGTAAAACTGAAGATTTCCATTTGGTCTATTTTGATAGAAACCAGCCAAATGGGTGTAAATTTATGCAGTGCAGACAGGACCCACAGACAGGCAGACCTGCAAATGGCCTGGGCATAAACCCCACATGTCTGTAGATAAGGTGGAAGGGAGTAGAAGGGAGGTTTAAAGAAAAAGAACCACCCTGATTGCCAGAAATTCAAATCCAAAAGGCAAACTGGTTGAAAAAGGTAATGGGATAGAGGTCTTTCCATCAGTCCTCACCCATTTGAAGCTCTGTCTTGGCCACAGGGATTAAGGGATCTCTATCCAACGGCTTCTGTGGATCTGTGAAGGGAGTTTGATTTTACATTCAGTGGAAAACAGGCAAACAAACTCCTGTGGTCATTTCTCAAAGAGGTGATGAAAGGCTTAAGATCTTTTCACCCCTCAGAGGATGCTTACTTTGCCCATATTCCTTAGAGAATTAGCTTGGGACAACACAGTTAACAGTTATACAGGCGTAACATCTTGTCTGCAGTGTCCCATAAATTAAAAGGTTTGGAAAAAGCTTGATTTTTCCAACACCTGGGAGCACTAGATATGTGAATGAATGATGCTTTACTTGCAGATATCTTTTTTGTTTGTTTGTTTCGTTGTTTTTTTCTCAGTCCAAATTTCACATTCTCTAATCTAGGACTGTATTTGAGATCAAACGTGATGTTAGAATAGAGGATTGTTTCATACCTTATGCTTTTACAGTGAAACAAAATGTATGTTGATTATTCTCTTTTCCCTTCTACAAAAGGACAGTGGACAGTGATCTAGTGGGCAACTTCAGGTTACTGCTACACAGACTGAAATGTGGTCTTGTCAAAGTGTTATGGGACTCATTCCATACCTAATGGATTCAAGTGCCTGTTCAGTGTGTTTGGAAAAACAATGCATAGCATATTTGGCTCCTATTAGACTGATTTCCTCTGCAGAAAGGTATTTTCAGTAGTTCTTTCCCTCTCATTATGGTTGCAATCAAAAAAGCGACAACAAATATAATCTTGTTACTTCCCACATTTCTTTCTTCATGTGGGCCAAATTCTATCACTGTATATGGCAGGCTTTTTTTCTAAGAGCCAATACTATAAACTTCACCAGGGATTTGATTATCAAGATGTCCGTCCTTTCTCCTTCAAGCATCCTCATCAGTCACATAGATTATAAAAAAGTATTAAATGACTCTGTTGCTGTTGATGCACAGTGCAGAATACTATGACATCCACCTTGCTGCAGCGTACCTCCATCACAGTCCGACGAGCTAAAAGGAGTAAGAAGAAAACTAATGCATTTCAGTAAAATCAATCTGAGTCAACGTCACAAAGGACATGACTGTCAAGTGGTAGATGATGTAGTGCCATAGGCTGAGTCTTTGCCAAGTTTTGCATCTGAAAACCCAGTCCAAGGGGAAGAAGCTACGGGATAAATATTACTTTATCTTATAGACCTTAGTGACACTTCATTAAGTCTGAAGGGACAGTGGCGAGGATGTCAAATCTGACATGCTGCTTCGTTTCCTTAAATCTGTTTGCAAAGTTGAAAATCTTAGATTTACTTTTCTTTGAAAATTAAAACTCTCTTTTAAAACTCTTCCAGTGCCTCTAGATTTACTGGTAAAATGCATTCCTCTGCTTCAGGATCTCTGGTTTGATTTCCCTTCCTGCTCATCTGAACTTGCTTGTTAGCCTTTCTCCTCACAGTACAGCAACTCACTTCAATTAAATCTTCATTAAAACTACATTGTCATAATGACCATATGTTGCTTATATACTTTTAAAGCGTAACTGTTACCAACTGATGAAAATACAAGTGGGTATTTTATATGTTTGTATGATATCGTGTACTTATATTATTTATAGTATACTTAAATTTTCACCTCTCTCAGCACAGGCAAGAAGGAATCGCTGAAATAATTTCTGCATCCTGTTCACAGTTCTATCCATTTGTGGTTTCTCCACTTTGCAGTATCTGTGTTGCAACTGCTGTAGCTTCAAGTTCAGAAGACCTCAGGTAAACAGCAGTTGGGAATGGTAAAGATTAAAAGGACAAAACCGCCCAACTTTCTCAGTGAAAGAAAAGAATTTCTTTGATCTCAACAGTATCAGGAGGCAGAAGACTGCTGGCAAAAAGCACTAGCTCCTGTCCACCTGGGTCTCTTTCAGAAAGCCATCTGTACAGGTTTATTATCCCCAGGGCTCACCACTGCGGCCAGGCTTGGGGAAAAGTGGCTGGTGGGAAAGGTCCTGGGGTTGTTAGTCAACAGCTGACTGAACAAGAGCCAGCAGTGGGCCCAGGTGTCCAAAAAGGCCACCAGCATCCCGGCTTGTATCAGAAACAGTGGCCAGCAGGACCAGGGCAGTGATCGTCCCCCTGTGCTCAGCACTGGGTGAGGCCGCCCCTCGAACCCTGTGTTCAGTTTGGGCCCCTCGCTACAAGACAGACATTGAGGTGCTGGAGCGTGTCCAGAGACGGGCAACGGAGCTGGGGAAGGGTCTGAGGCACAAGTCTTGTGAGGAGTGGCTGAGGGACCTGGGGTTGTTTAGCCTGGAGAAAAGGAGGCTCAGAGGAGACCTCCTTGCTGTCTACAAGTACCTGAAAGGAGGCTGTTGCAATGTGGTTGTCAGTCTCTTTTCCCAAGTAACAAGTGATAGGATGAGAGGAAATGGCCTCAAGTTTCTGCCAGGGGAGGCTTACACTGGATATTAGGAAAAAGTTCTTCCTTGAAAGGGTTGGCAAGTACTGGAAAAAGCTGCCCAGGGAAGAAGCTGAGTCCCCATCCTTTGAGGTATTTAAAAGAGTGTAGATGTGGCACTTGGGGACATGGATTAGTGGTGGACTTGTCAGTGTTAGGCTTATGTCTGGGCTCAATGCTCTTACAGGTCTTTTCCAACCTACGTGATTCTATGATTCTGTGCTTCTGTGTTCATTAGTTTCTAAAAGCACCATTTACTAGTGATAATGGCACCCAGTATCCATGATCCTGACTGCTCTGACACATTTCAGTTCTTCAGTTCTCTGATTTTTCTGCCATCAATACTATGCAGTCCAGAGGGCAAGACAGGCAGAGGAACTTGTAATGGGGTAAGGTCTGTGGGACAGGCAGGGTTTCCAGAGACGAGGAGCTCCAGCAGTTGCAACAACCTCACCACAGGTCCACAGTCTGTTCTCACTGGCACGTGCAAGCTGGATATTGTGGCACCAGTCCAACAGCCATTTTGGTGCCCATACAAAATCATTTTCACAGCAGTGAAGTCCAAATGAAGAGAAGTTGGTAGAAATGACTGGGATTTTCCTGGCATATGTTTCCAAACAGCCTGTGGTTATGTGCAGATGGGCCAACTGATCAAGTCATGCATTTCATATGATGTAGAAGACGATAATGATATACAGTAGAGATGTGTTCAATCCACTATGTTTATACCTGCATTTATTTGTCATTTTCCTGGGGCCTGACTGTGTTAGAATCAAGAATATGACTCTGGTATATTACAAAAGAGGGAACACTTTCAGATCCAAAGCTCCCCAAAGCGTTACGGTCTCATGGATCCAAGACCTTGGCTCAGATCCTTGTGTGATAACGTATCACTCCTGAAGCTCAAAGATGCTCAGGGTTGGATAGGGTGCTCAATTAGGACACAAGAGAATATTTATATCCATTTTCCTTTTCCCCCCTAAAATAACATAAAAATTAGATTGCTACGAATGTCTACCACATTCACCGTTTAGAAGCCACCTGTTCAAGTTCAAAGGTACTGACAGTCTGGGTTCAGAAACAGTTAATACCAAACAGATACATTTTTTTTATTATTCTTTACTGATGAAGGTCATATAATGCAGTCCTGACTGCATTCTGCTGGTCTTCCAGAGATTCAGTAAATGACATGTATGAATTATTCTACTGCTATGAAGAGTAGATAAGGATTGTTTTTTTACAACCTGATAACTTGCTTTTGCTCCTGCTGAAAACTGGCATTACGTGCTGTATCTGGATTCATTGCTGGTATATGGAAAGAGTCATTTCATTCAAAGTGGAAATTTCCAAAAGAAGTCTGGGGTAGCCAAAGAGAACATATATATGTGAGGAGACAGACAGAGAAACAGAAAAAGTAAAAAAGCAGGAGAAAATAACAAGTATATTAAAATCTGGGAAAACTAGTCCTTGATGTATTAGCTGCATTTAGGCACACATTATTAGTGCCTACTGTTTGTGTTCCAAAGAAAAGACTAACAGATAAATTAACACTTTTTGTATCTTCCAAAAATGTATTAAGCAGATGAACAAGGTACATACTAAGGCAACAAAGCTAATTGAAATTGTACTCCAGATTAACTACAAAGCCTAATGGTTATCATTTTTCTTTTGCATGGTGCTTCATATTTGTATCACTGCAGAGCGTCCTGCAAAGTTTCACTCATGCAAGAGCCATCCATAGGATCACAGAATAATTCAGGCTGGAAGAGACCTCAGTAGGTTTCTAGTTTGTAGTCCAACCCCCTGCTGAATGTAGGGTCACCTACAAGGTCATACGAGGTTGCTCAGGGCTTTCTCCATTTGGGTCTCAAAACCCTCTGAGAATGCACAACCTCTGTCTCTGGGCAGCTTGACTGTACTTAGGGGAAAAGTATTATCTTTGATGCAGTCTGAACATGACTTGTTTCAGTTAGGATCTGTTGTCTCTCATAGCCACATAGGCACCGGTGTGAAGAACCTGGCTCGGTCTTCTTAATGACCTTCCCCCTAGATATAGGGAGCTGCTGCTATTAGGTCCCTCCAAAGCCACCCCTTTTCCAGGCTGAACAATCCCCATCCCACACAAGGCACCAGACAAGTGCTCCAGCCCTGACTATCTTGATGGCCTTTCAGAACTTGATCCAATTGATCGATGTCTTGTACTGAGGGTCTCAGATCTGGACAGATTATTTAGCTATAGTCTAGCAAGTGTTGAGTAGAGGAAGATGATCACTTTCCTCAACCTCCTGGCTGTGCTCCTGCTCACACAGCTCAGGATACCTTCTTTGCTACCAGGGCATACCTCTCGTTCACGCTCAGCTCACTTTCCACCAGTACTCCAGGGCCTTTTACCTAGAGCTGCTCCTCAGCCAGCCAGTGACAGTGTGTTCTGCTGCAAAGGCTTAATCCCTCCCATGTGTAGGACTTTGCATTTTTCCTTGCTGAATTTTGGCAGATTCTGGACAGCCCATTCCCCCATCCTGTCCAGGTCCTTCTGGATGGACCAGTGTACCGACTAGTCCTTTCTCAATTTGGAGTCATTGGGAACACACTCCATCACCTCTTCAGTGTTATTGGCAAAGATGTTCAACAGGACAGGTTGCAGCACCTGTGGCACTCTTTTTACAGAACTACAGGTGTACTTGGACCCATTAGCCACTACCCACTATCCTCTGAGTCCAATCATCCAGCCAGTTTTTACCTATCAAGTTGTCTACCTATCCAGACTGTCACATCCTAAATTGCATACAATTGCAATTGTATCCAAGAAAGCCTTGCTAGAGTTGAGGCAAATAACATCCACCGCTCTTCTCTCACCCCCAAATTTCATCATAGCAGGCAATCAAGTTGGTGGGGCATGACTCACCCTTGATAAACCCGTGCTAACTGTTACCAATCACCTGCAAACATCCATCGCTGAAGTGGAATGTTAAAGTGTTTACTGCCTGTTTTCCCCTTGAAATGAAACATGACCGTTTTACAACACATACAGCAGCAAATGCTTCTTTAGGGTAGTGCTAATATATCTAGAGCATGAGATCTGCAGATCTTTGGCTTTACCTACACAATTACCCAAACTGTGTCAAAGGCGGCACACATATTATTTGCTTGTCTCTCTCATCCCACAGCCTCCAAATGCAAACGGTTTGAGGTCAGTTGTCAACATATTTCTTGGTTAGAAACAAACCGCAGTTGAACATGGGGTGGGACGTTTTTTTCTTTGTTTGCCCAGAAGCAAGATCAGATGCCTGTCACATTCAACTGCTTAATCCATAGTTATCGTCAACGTGATAGGAATAAAAGTGCTTCACAACCAAGCCACAACTCTGAGTTTGTAGTTCAGAAGGGGTCACAGAAAGACAACAAGGGAATAATCAATGTAATCCAACCCTGCACTTGAAGACTGCCTTTCATCAGAAGGCTATGAGAAGTCAGATGGAAAACAGAGTTAAAAGGACAGTTCCACACAAATCAATGCAGAGCGACCGAGGAACAGCTTTTAAAACTGGATTAATATTGCTTCTCTCTCTCCTGTTGAGAAGCTATAATGCCAATTTAAGCCAGGAATTCGAAAGATATTAAGGTGCCAAGTGAAGAAAATAAAGCATTGAGAAATGCATGATCGGTAGAGGAAACAATCCAAAACCTCAGGAATGTAGTACACAAAAAAGTATCTATCTATGCCATTGAAAACTGTGACACCAGAGCATCAAGACAAGGTATCCATAATATTTTCTTATCAAGGTATTGGTTAAGAAGTGGTAGGGAACAGCATGCATCTGGGTAGTCAGCCCCTGAGGCAGGACTACGAGGAAAAGGAGCAGGGGTTTGAATTTTGGGGCTCAATTTGGATGTATAGGAGTCTAGTGCCATTTGAAAGACCTCAAGGCATCCCACCTGGCCTCCAGCTGCTGATCCAGAAGAGCATGAGTCTGCCCTAGGTCCTGTATCCCATCTGACACAGATGGATATAATTCTGGGTATCTTGAAACCACTGAAATGCTTCCAGCAGCACTGAAATCTGCGTTCAGGAACTGAATTGATCTTCAGCAATTTCTGCCCTGCACTGCTCTAATACTGATGAGACATACTGATTACTGTTAAATGCCACTATCTCTCTTGATATGTCCAGTTTTCCAAATAAACTAGGAAAAGAAAAAAAAAAAACAACAAAAAAACCAAACAACAACCAAAACAACAAAACCCACAACCAAACCAAACCAAAGCCCAACAGAAGTACAGGAGCTGAAGGCTGAATATCCAGTGAAAGCCCAGGACCAGGATTCAGTGGCCACATCAGTAGCAGTAAACACACAGCTCTGCAGGTGTTCAGAGAAATCAATTGTTAGAGTAGTCCCAGCACAACTTCGGACTGGGCAAAATAACCCCTTCCCAGACATCTCCTGAGCAAAGCCAAATGGTTCATACAGGTCAGTGACCACCGAAACGGGCATACACGTTGCAGCCACTCCATCTGCTTGCAGGCATCCTAAAAGGACACATGCTCAACTACAAAGGATAGCTTTGGGGCTAGAGAACAGTCCCTGCCCTATATTGTTTACCAGTAAAGGTATGCCCAAGACGACTGGTGTTTCTCTCCTGGTGTGTTACAGGTTCCTTACACAACCTTTGTCATCCCATTAGCTGTCTGTAAACCAGAGCTGTTTATATGCCTTCCTTCTCGTTTGAGTGTCTAGTCTACTTAAACTGTGAGTTCCCTTAGGAGATTTTCTTTTGTAATATATCTACCCTGATGGAGGTCTAGCTTTGTTTCAGAAGTGCCAACATATACTGTTACGTAAGAAATTGAGAGAAAAAGAGCATTTCTTGTATATTGTATGATGTGGACAGCATGCAAAACCTGTTGTTTCTCCAGCTCTTCAACAGTATATAGCTCCTATGAATCACAAAAACATCCTTCTGCATCAAAATAATAGGAAGCTTTCCATGGATTGTCACCCCAGCAAGAGTCAAAGGTCCAATATCGAATAAATTTATCTTGCAATCCCTCAAAATCTGAGAAACTACTCATCCAAAACGATTTCATTTTCCCTGTAGTGCTCCTCCATTCTGCTCCAACAAAAATCAACACTTTATCTTTTCTTCTTGTCCTTCAGATACTGGAAGCCTCTGGAAATACTATGATGACGTCAAGAACAAACTTACGAGACTTAGATGAAGTCTAAATCACTTACATACAACACAAGAGGTCACAAGGGATCACAATATCCCTTTAGAGAGGGGTAAACTGAGGCACTTAAATGACATAGGAGGATATGTAAGCTACCCAGAAGACCATGCATACTCTAAACTCATTGACCACTGTCCTATGTATTAGCACTTTTTTTTTTTTTTTTTTTAACACTCCCCTTGTCTTTGTAGAAAAAGAGTTGGTGATTTCAGCTGACCTCCAAACTGACATGTACCAGCCCAAACTCTACAACAAAACGTTTCCAGCAGTAGCCAGAGCTCTTACTTCAGCTTGAACCCAACTGGCTAAAACTTAGCTCTGAAACACTTGTCTGTGTAGAATGTATTTATTTTGTATTTAAGGAGCAAAGCCAAATAATTTTTAGACCTTGCTCAATATGAGAACCTTCCACTTATTGCTGGCAGTACTTACAGTAGATATTGTAATGCTTTTTTCGCTGAAAAAAAATAAAATAAAATAAAATTCCACAACTTTAGCTGAATAAGGCATTTCCTAATGGTGGTACAGGACCTGATAGCATTTACAGCTAATTGAGTTTACTGTTCATAGAGGAGACACACAAAGGTCAGGTTGGCTTAACAGCTTGTATCCTATCAAGCTGTATTTGTTCCTCAACACATACATCAGTCCTTTCTACCCCAAGTAGCAATGACTGAAGTGTACCAAGCTTCAAGAACCCTACTTGAGCCAACTCCTTTCTTACGCTCTAGTAAAAAAGAAAAAGGCAGGCAGCAAATACCGTGTACACTTCAATCACCATGTAAGATCTGTCTGCACAAAAAGAATTAGGCACATGGTTTGTGTTACTTTTCTAAAAAATAATGTAAAACGCCATTGCTTTGGGGTTTTCTTTGTGTTTTGTTTTGTTTTTGTTTTGCCATGAATTCCCACAGATTTGGGATGAGAATGAACAATTAGGTCATCTTAACTAATCTATGCTGTCTGCCTTTGCACCACATGCTTCTTATGCATCAAGTATAAATCACTTCCTTAGAGAAATCTATCATTAAGGCAATCACCCTGGACTGGAATCCATCAGAAGATGAAAAACCTACTGCTCTTTTAGTAATTTATACCAGTTTTTCATTACCCTTACTGTTAGAAATAATGAAGTAAATGTCTTCCCTCCACCCAGAAAGTGTCTGGCTCCAGCTTTTAGGCATTGATTCTTGCTATGTTTTTTCTCTGCTACATTTGAGAACCCTGAATGCTGAGTATTTTCCTGTGAAGACAGTACAAGTACAGTGCAATGAAGTTTCCTCTAAGTTTTAATTCCAATAATCTATATACACTTCTAGTTCTTTTCATATATGGTATTGATGCCAACTTTGAATTTTTTCATGCCCATTTTAAAATGCAGCAAGAAGAGATGTCTATTCTTGACCATTCTGATGCAGAATTAAAACCTCATCCTGCATCTTAAGGAGGACTCACCTGTCCTAGATTTCTATGGAGTGGAAGTCTTCTTCACAACTAGTCAACCTAGGCTCATTTTTCAGTCAGCGGGAGCAGAGAGGCAATAGCAGGATAAGATTGTTGCTGCCCCTCTCAGCCAAGGATAAATGTTGAAAATAGATGGGACAAACTGTGTCCTCAAAGTGCCTGTTTCTGTTCTATATCAAAAGCATTGACTATAGATGTGAATGTAGGCACTTAAAAAGAAGGCATCTAAGTCAGTGAGATAAATTACACCCGCTTGACAGTAGTCAAGGGAGTATATCCAAAGAGACAGGTCTTGAGTTACAATAACGTAATAAGAGGCAAATAATGGCAAGAAAACACCACAGTCATGAGATTCAATAACAAAGTTAGGCACTCTTGGGAAAACTGCTGCTTCCCTTTTACTATAGCACAGATGTGGAGAGACTTGTCCGCTGAACTATCTCAGTAAATGAGATGCTTTAGCTGAGAGGTAATTAATCCTTATAGATGTAACATTCAGGATCAGGATGTATCACTGGCAACCAACCTTTATTCTGCTTATGTTTAAGCCACGGTTTCTTTGGGGCTCCCTTCTATGGCTCAAAGTCCCTTCTCAACCCTTCTGAACCTTTAAGCCAGACCGATCTGCTAACTCAATCTCCACACTTGCAATTGCTAAGTTGATTATCTTCCCTTACAGGTCTGGAAAGGTATTATTTAGCTTCTTTCAAACTTTAGCTCCCCCAAATTGCATGCGAAGCTGTCCCTTTCTTGAGCTATTTCTGTTCCAGCCTGACAGGAACAGTAACTAAAGTGCAGGTCTATTGATTAAATATCCTTATTTTTTTCCCCCTGTAACAGCCTAAGGCATTTAATCAATACGGCAATGCCCCACATCATGGGCCAAAAGCACAATATCCAGTGATCATAAACTGCGTCGAAGAAGTGGTATAAAGTGATTTTATGACCTGACACCTTCTGAAATGTCCATTTGTAGTGGAATAGATACATACATTTCCTTCTGCAAGCCAGTTACATAAAAAGAACTAAACATCGCAGGGAGCAGCTGTATAGTTTCAGCTTGACAGAAAGGGCCCCTATGGTATTATGATTTCACATACATCAAAAGGACACAGATTTTGCAAAAGCACATCTATACAACATGCCGTTTATTTCCTGAAGGTGATGCACAAACACATCCCAAGAGGAGAACATGGCAGTCTATCTAACATACTTATATGGATCCTGCTCCTATAACACCTGAACTGCTCACAAGTTTATTATTTTTCAAACGTAATTTTCCTCACAATCTTTTTTTGGAACTGGGTGGCATATTTATCATTAGGAAGGTAGACCTGATCTGAATTGAAGTAGTTTTTCAGTAAAATAATACCACTCATGGTCATTGTTCTTGGGGCTATGTAGATACTGGTGAATGCCTTACTGAAGACACACCTGTATTCAACCAAACTAAAAAACAGCACTAATTACTTCACTTGGAAAACCACTAGGTACAGAAAGGATTTGTTCTGTAGCTACGAGGTACGTTTAATCAAATAAATGTCACGAGTATAACCACCTATGCCTTCACACATTAATTTGCCTATCCTCAAACAAGTATAAACATACAGCAGCAACTTTATTGACAAGTATTTCCCACTGAAGATCTGCCTTGTGTCACTAAGGTCAAAGTCTGTAGCACAGAAATTATTTAAATTAAATCCCCAGAACTTACCATGGAATTATTTATCCATTTTCCCTTATCTGCCTTCTCAAAGAAAACCTCTTTGGCCTCTGTAGATGATATAAAGCGAGGCAAATAATGGAAATGGGATAGTGGCAACTGTTACAAGTGAAAATACCTCTGAACAGAAGAACATTTATCCTTTTTTTCATTCAGGACATGGTAAAAAAATGGACCTTTGTAATGCCAGTGTTTAAGACCATGGTCCATATGGCTACAATTTTAAGTGGTCAGAAGACATAGGCATGTCCTAGTTGCTTGGTGGGAGTTTGGTAACTGAGACTGCTAATTATAAAAACTCAGTGATCATCAGCAAAACACAATATTCATCACCTCAAGGCTCCTGAAATCTAAAGGTCCAATTAATTTATATGGAAATGTTAGGACAGAAGCCAGGGCTATTCATCTGATATAAGACCCATGAAAGAATGGGACTCAAAAGGCACTGACTGTCACTACTAAAATCTGCATTTTCCTGAAGTTTGTCAGTCATTTTTATCACTAAAGACATGGAAAATAAAACCCGTAATTATCAGTCTTGACCATAATTATGATCCTCTTCTGAAAGACACTTTTAAAAACCTCTGCACCTAGTCCTATTTGGCTATAAGGAAAGGTGTATATTTATAACATTCCTCCACTTCTTTCCATCTCCTATTTCAGACCTCCAGGACAACAATCTCCAAGATTAACTTAATTTGTTTGGTTATAGCATGGACTGTCTATTGAGGTGATATTCGGCCACTAAAAGAGAACAAATTTCATCACTAGAATGTTTCCTTGTAAGAGCAAGAGGTAACTGTCAGCTTGCAGGTCTTCTGTTAGACCCTTGGAAAGCCACCTTGCAAACTCCAAGGTAGCAGTCAGTGGAGCTAGCATATGCCAGTAGTTCAGCAATCTGCAGAGATATCAGTTAGATTCAGGAGGCAGAACAGCTATGTCGGAGGCATAAAAGGTATCTTGTTTGGCATTTCAGAAAAGCATAGTAGCTTGGACACGACTAGTTACACTGATCTTGCTACCTTGCCTCCAGTACGACAATGAATGTAAGCGTCTGCACATTGATTTGTTTTACAGAGTGCAATTTGGGGTATGGAAAGCCAAAAGTTTCGCTGTGCAAGATTCAACTCACTTGACTTCAGAAGTCTACAACCCAGATAATTAACCAAAGTATTTCTTTGATTAATTTCCTTAAGAGAGCAAGTAATTGAATCCTGAAGTAGATCTTTAAAATGGGGGAGGATGACTAACCTTCTGAAGGAACTGATCTTTCTCAAGTGGTTATGAAGGAAAGCTTGACAAGTGGTTTAGCATAGGTTCAAAGCGAGATAGATGTAGCCAGCCTAGACATCCTCAGCTCTTTAGAGCCAGGGAGAGGAAAAAGGTTTTTTTAAAACAGCCATTCACCTGATAAATTTTAGGTATCTGCTGTAGGATGAAATTAATTTGTAGAGCTTTGTAACAGAAATACTGAGTGGTTTGAACGACTGGAAATTTCTGTGATTGGAAGTACCACAGCAAACATTAGAGGAAGGATTACAGAAATGGCACACATTGATAATCATGGACACAATGGATAATAGTTAAAGTGATAAAGACTGGCTGATGTGTCTTTATATCAAAAAAGGCAGTCTGAACATTATTTTGTAGAGGAATATGAGACATAGCAAGGATTCGAGGTAGTGCTGTTTGTCCTGGCCCACAGAAGTCATCCTGGCCACACTACCTGATGCACATATCTCAGTGATTATGGTATTATGGTTATATAAATTATGATATGCGGATGCGTGAGTGTGAGCAAAATCTATGAGACAGTGAGTACGACTGAAAATGTGTCACTAATATCAGTTTTGTTTCAAATACGTATCCCTTACATGTTTTGTTTCACTAATTTCGTACAAACTGTGCTGTAAGTGTACCTATTTCTGTTCCTTAATTAAAAAACAAGAATAGGTAGCTATTTCAGATTGAGACACCTACTTGAGTAGGTCTGCTTCTGACCAGGTTAATCCCATTCCTTCTCTACAGAAAAATAAGCTTACAGGAACCCCACCTTTGTAGGCCAGTTTTTTGACTCTGTGGTGGGAGAAACAGTATTTTCTTTTGTCCTGCTCTCAGAACGAAAGCCACCAATATGCTGATGTGCTCCAGTAGTTTGTTATGTGCCCCATCACAGTGGCTGGAATAAAAGAAGAAACTTCTCTCCTTACAGCTGTTCATGGCCTTAGAAAACATCACCCACTCTGGATAAAGAAGAGCTATTGATACCCCAGTACAGGATGACTGAGAAAAAAAATTTACAAGAGACAGTGACTTCCTTCAGATTACTTCATACTTACACAGTTATAAGGAGTGTTAAAGGAAATATATCTATACCTTTATATGTAATTGTCAGGCTGGTGTGATATAAAGTTGAAAAATTATGTATGATACATTTACATGTTACTTGGAACGATCTCTTTCTCCTTTAAACATTTTGCAATAGCTCAAACATTCCCTTTCCACCCTACCCTTATAACTATTGTGGAAGAGCATACTGGTTTAAATTTTCGTTCAAGGTTATTTTCCTATTTTGCATTAATGTTAGCATATAATAGAAACATCCAAATACTGTATGTGAGGCTGGGGGGACAAAGCCACATAGATTTAAGGAGCCTTGACAGAAAACCAGCACTCTACTTTTAAAGAGGAAAAAAGCAATGACTGAATTTACAGTTCTCAGAAACACAGCAGGGAAAATACATAATGTCATGACTGTACAAATTTATAAAAATCTGATCAACAGAATGACATTTGCAAGAATGCTGCCTTCAGGGGAGTTTAGAGTTGTTAAGGCCCAGTGTAGTCTTTAATGAGATAGTTCCTTATAATTTAATTTTGGGGTGCATCAGATTAAGAGTGTAAGGACTTTGGGGAGGTGGTTGTTGATAGTCACAATAGATGAAGTTCTGTTCTCGCTGCCCTGAAGATACTGTTGGAGTAAGCACTGATTTCAGCACTTAGTCCATCTTTACTGTGGAAGATGCTGGAAATAAATTTGTCACAGTGAAACAGTAACTTAAACCTCCTCCTCCTCTTTCTTCAGTCACCCTTTCTTCCAAGAATCCACTATCAACAGGGCAAAAAAGGAGCAAAACAAAGCAAATGAACAAAGTATCCTTGTTATTTGGATGTATTCCAGACTGAAACTGGGAAACCAGAGACCAAAATTTACCTTTGTCCAGCTCTAAATATAACCATAGAAACCATCTGTAGTTTGGCTTGGTCACTAGATCTGGACACACAAGGGCAAACACCTCTTCAAACAAAGAGAAGGAAATTTTTTGAAGCTTGCCATTTCTGGACCATTCTCTGTTGGGAGGTGAGTTCAGCTGGAAATTGTCAGACTTTGTTTTTTAGATATGATTGTAAATGCAAATAAGCACAGGCAGATACAAATACGGAATTTGTGCGAGAAAATAAAGGAGCTGCAGGATAAAAGAGAAAGGAGGAATTGTTTCAATTGTATTAAGAGCCTGAATAACGCAATTAAAGAAACTATGTTTCAAGTTGCTTTACCTAAAGGCTCTTTCCCCTGAAGTACCATCCTTTAGCATACTAGATATAACATCAAGCTTTGCGCTGGTAGTACAGTCTTTCTGTCCCACTTAATCCAGCAGTAATTAGGTCTTCTACGCTTTTCATAATTTGGGCTAAAGGATTTAGAAGTGCAGAATATGGGTATAGGTAGAATATGTCACAAGGCCAGATTTCTTCATTTAGGGAAAGAAATACCACACATCATCAGTGTTCTTCTGTTTGGAGGCTGCAAAGCAAGCAGAAGAAAAATTTTAGAGAGTGCCAAAACAGGCTTGTGTTTGGTCTGCCAGAAAACCCTGAAATTTTTATGTTTTCCTGTTTTTGAAGAAAAGGAGGTATGTCCCTCTCGCCAGGAAGAGGAAGGAATATTTGCTGAGGCTTAAAAACAAGCCTCAAAAAGCCAAACTCTTGCCGGTGAATCATGGCCATGATAAGGATTAGTGTTGGTGGGCTGAAGGGGCAGCGGACACCTGGCCTGAGGAAGAGGAGGCAGCTGCCTGTTTTGCTCAGTGAAACACTCAGAAAAGTGTCAGGGGGAAATGTAGATTATTGTGTTGCATGATTTGCAAAGCCCATTGCTGAATTTTGGACTATGAAAAAATAAAGCAACTGTGCAAGCAGAGGGAATAATTCAGCCTTGATGAATCCTTTGTTCACCAAGACCAAGAAAACACCCAACATATATAAAAAGCACTTCCCCCATTTCTAATTCAGTTTGGCACTCTGGACGTTGTTTAGTAAAGGACATCCTTAATTCTTCATGGCTGTATGGAGGACTGGAAGCTCCCAAATTGTCCTTTCCTGTAAAAGTAAAACTGGGATTTCAAAGGTGAAACATACTGAATTTTGTATTACCACCTCTCAACTCTCCCTGGATATGGGGTAAACATCTGTAGAACTTCACAAAAGAAAGAATGTGAAATGTTGATTGTGAATGTGAGAAAAAAAGCTTAAGTGATGAAATTATATCAAGGAACTTCTTTCTGCCCAAGTGCTTCAAAAAGACACATTTTACAATTGATTCATCATGTTCATTCCTCAGTTTGAGGTAGATTTGAGAGTAAAAGCACAAAAGGAAGGCAGCTTTTCACCCTGAAAAGCAATTTTCTGTTTGGCTGGGGAAAAGGAAAGAGAAAAAGAATGAAAGGAAGTAAAGTGAGAAATTGAGAAAGCAAGCTATGTATAAGTTAAACCCAAGAGACCCCACAGACCTGGGAATGAAAAATTTTCAATGAACCACTGATGTGCTCTGATGGAGAATGCTACGGAGGAGAAAAAAAAAAACAAACCAAACAATACACCAAACAAACAGGAGTGAGCTTCAGCAGAAGATTGGCTTGTTGTCAAGAGCAGCATCTGCTGCTGTGCAAACAGAACAAGAATTACAAGGGCTACCTCATAGTCAGTGCTTCTGGGTACCGGATACTCAACAGCTGAGGTCACGAAGACATCTTCCCCACAGGGCATACTCTAATCATGGATTGTGTACACATGAATCTCACTGGATGTTAATGCATTTGTCCAGAAAAGAGAATTTCATATAGGAATTGAATATATTTGTTAATTTAAGGCAACCTGAAAGTGTTGACAGCTGAGCAGAGGCAAAGATCTGCTGAAATGAAGAGCTACTAGTGTTAGCCATGCTCTCCTCCCCTATCCTGGAGATGATAGGGATGGCTAAACCTTTCAGGAAACAGATCTTGACTTACAACGATAGTGGCAATGCAAGAAATACAACGGGATTCAATAGTTGTGTGGATCAGTGGTTTTGGATTTGGGGAAGATCATCTACCACACTGCCTTAATTTGGCCATGTCTGCGTATCAACAACCAATCCTGTTTCACACAATGTATGTGGCAGGACAGTGTCCCATGCCACGACGCTGTTCTTCCTGAATTTGCTGCCTTCATATAAAACTGGCATGATGGACTTGCTTCTGTCGTCTGCTTTGGTTTTGAGCATCAAAGGGCCACAGACTGACTTGCTTTGTATGCCAGAAAGTGAGTTTGGAGGGGACCATCCACACTTAGCAAACAGGTTCCACTACAGATGGAAGTCTTAGGAAAAGACTAGAAGAAAATATGGCCTGTGGAAGACAGGTTAATTGTCTATAAATAATAATAAAAAAGTCTTAAAAAAAAAAAGGGACATTTGTTTTATCAGTTAGTGAAGTCACACCAAGTAGTATTAGACTAACATCATGGCAGGGAATATTTAATGCTTTACAAAAAATACTCTCAAAAAGCCATTCAAGCAATTGATCAGGCTGCCAGAGAGGAATGAAGAATAATTTTCACAGGCAGTATATAAAATTCTCATCTTTTTTCTCTGAACCATGGAAAAAAAATCAAATCCAACTAGCTAAAATGAAAAGAGAATTATATCAGCTAATATACTTGGGTACTGCTGAACCATTCCCAGCTTGAGGTGACCTGGAGGTTTCTCAGATGTTGGTGGGATGGGTGATGAGCTTTGCAACACAGTCTGCCTCAGCTGGCTGGAAGACAAACAGAGCATACACATGCATATTCATGGGAGGTAACTAATGCCTTTACCGTTCTCAAATCCAAAGTGTATAAGGTGGCCCAGTGCTTATTCTAAGCTTTAGTCCTAAGTGACAGATACGTTAAGAAAACGATATATTGTCTGGATGCCTTTTGAATGCATCTAGGCAATAAACTCAACACAATAATAACTGATTAAGCCTTATTTTTGGTTGTTTTTTTTTTTCCTTTTCACAAACTTTCAGGAAGATTGAAATTAAGTATTTTCGGTGATTACAAGGAAACTGAGAAAAATGCAATGAATGTACGTACTGCTTTTGGTTAGAAGTGCTGTATCTTGACTGCCAGTCGCATCCAGTGTGGACAACCCACAGCAACACAGGAGCAGTATGAACTTCCCACCACTTGCCGCCTTTTGGGCGTAGATATCCATTTATCCATTTCCTCCCGTAGACTCTGCTCTGCTAGCAGTCACTGCCAGTGGAGACATCTACACTGGGAATGGTAACGTATTATGCCACCACAGCTCGATTCAGCAGAGCTTAATTGATCTGCAGCTTTTACCAGGTTGACATTTGATGTGCTTTCAAGTACTGGTACATTTTGTTAGCAAGGCATGAGGCCAGCGCCAGCTCAGCTGCAGCAGGGTACAACTTCACTGCAAGCAAATTTACCTGTTGTGTTGGCAGACTTAATGAACCTGCAGCAAGCACTGTGCCACAGAGGTTAGGGTGCTTTGGGCCCTTGTGTGGAAGCACTTCTACATCATGTTGTTGTCTGTTGCATAGTTACAATCAAAGTCATCCAGACTTTGCAGGCTGTACAGCTACTTTGGTTGTTTCCTGATGCTGCTCTACCCCTGACATATCCCTCCCCATCTTTAACCCTGCTACTGGTAGGTTCAGCCATGTAAGAAGTTGGTGATGCCAAGGAATCTGTGGGTATCTTGGCTCTCAGTTGGATGAATCTAGGCTCAGTAAGAATTGATGCTTCAAGGGTTTTGCTCTTTGGTCCTCCTCTCCTTCTAGTAACAAGTAAGAGAGGAAGTGACATGACTGCAGCATGTCTTTGACAATCCCTACCTACAATGTCCAATTGTAGGTCCATTAAGGTGGAAGTGACCAATGCAAAGGGAAAGAAGATTGGCTACATTATTAAAACAGTAGGTGGGAAGACAAAGGTTCACAGATCATAAAGTCAAAAATACATCTTCCACCTTCTGGAGATGAGTCCTTCTTTTACTGCTCTCCAGCAGTACATCTGAAGTAATTTATTTTTTTTTTTGCCTTCTGGATTTATTATGAGGAAAGGCTGCTGACTCCTTACCTGTTCCTTTGGCATTGGAACTGTATTTAGAAGACGAACCAGAAAAACCCCAGTCATGAGGCAAAGCTTTGCCATACCAGTTTAAGCTGGTTTCTCACTCAAGAGCCATCTGTGGATGGTTACATGGTGGCCAATATTTTATCCATTTCTACAAACAAAACATGTACACCAGAATTTTATAATCTGCTTGCAAAGAGTCATTCAATAACCTCTTTCTATTGTTCAATCCTAATAAGCTTTGGATGCTAAAATGCAAGGGAGGCCAGAGAAAAGCAATAAAACAATACCCACGCTGCCTGTCACTGAAAGCAATGCTGCTGAAGAAGACTGGGAATACATGTTGCAGAAGTGATCTAATTCCTGGTAGCCACTGGGCGTATATGGTAATGGTTATTGATGCAGCAGGCTGCTGTGCAACACAGCGTGCCATAGCCAGCAGACACTGCAGGCATTTCACTACAGTTCGGTTCAGCAAGGCAACAGTTTTGGGGGTGAGAAAGCAGAAAGCATCCCTCGCCTGGTCCAGAACAGCATTGTCAGAGTGCGGGACATACTGCTCTCTTTATACCAGATTACTTCTGGCCTAATTCTGTGACGATTCTCTGGATTCATGACAATGACACCAAGAGCAGAATCTGACTTTGTGGCTCTTTTGCCACATGGTGGAAAATACTCCAAGTAATTAAAGAGAAATGTAAATTAAAAAGAAGTAGGCCTTGATCTGCTAGAATTCGCCTCTCACCTCCTTCTGCTGCTTTATATTGCACTGTGGTCAGATCATCTGCTGCCTGGTCTTGGGGATGCTGCTCTCATTTCCAAATCCTTGGACTTTCAGGTCTTACTTTATTTCATGCTGCTGATCCTCTGCTATGTTTAAACATTCTCTAAGTGCAATACCCAGAAATTAATGTCCTCCCTGCCAACACAATTTGGTTTTATGCAAGCAGTACCTATATTCAGCATTCTTTGTCTCTCTAAAATGAGTTTCCAGGTAGGTATAAAAATGTTATCCCTTGCCTCCTCAGTCCTCCAGCCTACCTATTCCTAAAAAATGAACTCTAGTTGCCATTTATAGGGGCTCATAATCAATTAATAACTATCAACTTTATGATCACAGTGGAAAAAATTCGTTCCCAATGCATTATTTGGGATTAGTTTCTATCACAGCTTAAGGGTCCAAGTAGTGTCTCAGTCACCTCTTCATGCTGTCTCTGTTATCTCTTCTAGCACTGAAAAAAAACCCTGTCTTATTAAATCAAGAATTCCTTTAAGGCCATGAAAAAGTAACGCTAGTAGTAAAACAACTTTGCAATATCCTTACTGACCACACTGCAACTATTTCAAAACCTATGGGTACAAAACTTGTTTATTCTGTTTATAAATACATCTCAAAAAGTAAACCAGGAAAAAAAATATGCACTGAATCAAACAAGACCCCAAGGAGCACACAAAGTTAATCTCTGACTGGACCATCAAGAATAAAATTTAGGTATCTTGTGACTCCCAGCACAGCTGCCAGAGCTGATGAACTGCACTGATATATCTGCATCCCTATGAACGCTGGACTCAACTTCCATAAAAATCATTCCAAGGCTAATGAAGTTTATGCTTCCCTAGGAGAATTTTTGTTTTAATAGAGACCTGCAAGATACTCTTCTGGGCAAGCCAGAAGAGAGAGTGCCATCAAGGTGAGCTGGGGCAGCACCCTCACTGGCGAGGGCTCAGTCCCACAGCACTCAAGCAAGAGTAGGGCAGGTCTAGTGACAGTAATCAGGGTCAGCTAAAGGTTCAGTGAACTTTAATCTCATCTGTAGAAATAAGGCAGATCCAAAGCCAAGCCAGAAAGTCAAACCGGTGAGTTGGGTCAGGTTCCGCATGTTATATGGCCAGGCAGAGCAGACCTATGACATGGTTCAGGGAAAGACCAAGAGCAAGGGACTGAGCTTCATTTTATCTCCCAAGCAAAGGAGTGCTGCTCCCACGAAGCCATCCCACAGCTCTTTCTCACAGCAGCGTAATACAAGGATACAGAGCAGTGTGCATCATTGGTCACCCAGACCCCTGGAGCAAGGGAAAGATAGGCAGATAGTGTCAGTGCACTCAGGCTCCTGCAGAAACTTTGGCACAAAGCAGCTACCTCTATACTCATAACTGAAAAAGGGATGAGGCATGGCCAGCATGACAAATGCTGGCTTTCCATCACCCATACATGCTTTTTGATGCAGCTTTGTCCTATTATCCCAAAGAATGACCCAGGTTCAGCACAGCACATCCCAGTGATCATGCCTAACGGACAGTTTGGATGCTGTCACCTTCTTCCTGCATGGGAGATGTCTCTGCTCTTTGCAAAGGGGGTGGATGAGATGACCTTTAAAGGTCTCCTCCAACCCAAACTATTCTACAATTCTATGATTCCATAATTTAACCCTGGGGACATGACCAGGCCTTGGATCCACAGGACAGCCTCTGGCCTTATTTTACTCAGCAGGGTACATGCATTCCCTGCTGAATTCTACCAGAACATTAATTTTCCCCTCTTCCAATAAATCCTCCTTATTTCCAGCCTGATGCGAATCAAACATAACCAGGACTCAGAAACCCAAGTCTGTTAAAGTGAAATGTGATGATTATCTGTTACTCTTGAAGGCAAGTGCAATGCCAACCCAGCTCCCACACACCTCACCTTTCATGTCTGTGTGGCTTAACTACCTTATCCAAAGGACTACCGAGGACAAACGTTATAATTTTATTGACTCCTCTCCTGTGGAAATAATTTGGAGAATAAGCAGTGCTTGCAAACCAGGTCCAGGAGACCTGGAAGCCAGGTAGAAAATATTTGGATAAAATAAAATGATTTACAGGTTTTGTACCCAACAGCTGCTCTAACTAAAGTTGACAGAAAATGCTGAGTCTCATCACCTCTGTCAAATTAAATCAGTGATTTTGGTCCCTAAAGCAAGTGCCTAACAGGAACACAACTTTTTTGAGGGGAGGAGGCAAGGGAGGACGAGAGGATGAGAATGAAAATCAACGAATGATTCATAGCTGCAACATTTTCTGATTAGATAATGATGGCTTGTGATACAATATGAACATGTCCTGTTTACATTGCACCTTGCAGCATGATCTGACAGGCAACAGTAAAAGCAATTATAGAAACACCATTCCTGAAATATGTTTCACGAGATACTGTAACAGATATCCAGTGCTGGAGACTCTCAAAATCTCCCCAGAAAGTGTTTCAGTCTCCTTATCATTAGACAGCTTTTTTTAATATCTACCCTGATTCTTTCTTACTGCAGTTTAAGACTATTACTTCTTGTTCTTCCCATCTGTAATAAACAAAAAAGCAATTATTACTGTTTTCTTCTTTGCAGCCAACTTATGTACCAAGAGACTGTTATCTTCACCTCCATCTTTTCCTTTTTTAGCTTAACCAACTCTTTTTGTAATCTCTCCTCTACAGTCAGGCTGGCAAGCTTTCAGATCACTCCTACTGCTTTCCTGTAAACTCTCAGTAACTGACCCGTGCCTCACAGTGAGTGCCCAACACCAGACAGCACATTAAATTTTCCTAGTCTAATGTAATAAAGACTCACACCAAAGTCACATTAAAAAATATTTTTAAGGAACCTAAAGCACATGATCTCAACCCAGACACCACCCATCACTGAAGTAAGAACTCAGACTCAAACAATAACGTGGCACAATAAACTGCCCTGCAATGGGATCTGTCCAACCAAGTGTGGATCATAATCCAGCTACATAAACACAAGCACGTGGCTATGGGATGCCCTGTGGTATATGACGCATCCACACAGAGTTGAGTAATGTGGCACAGGCCAGGTTTGAGACTGTAACAGACCTCAAAGTCAGTGGGAGTCGATCACATCATTGATCCCATTCTCGAATAGACTTGTACATGAATCATAATGCTTCCTAGACCGGTAGTGAATATGCAGGGTATCTAGACAACACAGCCAGTGATGCATTCCTAAATTGGATACACCCAAAGTTAGTTGAGATGACTCCTATTCCATGCATCAACTGAGCTATAGTGAATTCTATCTTCATGTTCTTCGCTTGTGCCAAAGATACAGAGTACTTGGATTTTCTTTTGGTTAAGATGTAAGGAAACATGGCTAAGATGTGTCATCCTGCATCGCTGAAAGCTCAGCGGATGTTGGTGATTCTACTCAGAGCTGACATGCAGCTATTTGCCAAGCAGCAAGAGACCAGTTACGATGTTCAGGTTTGTGTTTTACACAACTATAACATGGGTAACTAAGCCACGCAAATAGTGAGCAAAAACTAACTTCAATTGTTTCTTCACTAGTTTCAGATATATTTAAATCTTGCACAGACACGGAGAAACATTGCTCAACATCAGCAGGATCTCAATCCCTGAGGTTAGATTACACAGATAAATATATAAAATAAAATAGAAAAAAAAGTTTTAACACAAAAGAAAAGGGTATTCTGGAGCAGAAAGTTGATTCAAAATAACAAAAAATACTTATTATGCACTGTATTATTGGACAGGATAGTGTTGAGTTGATTTAGAACAAGAAGCAAGCAGAGATTTTGTTTCATGTCCATAGCTGCATGGTTGCACGTCCAACAATATTACTGAAGAAGAACTGGGGGAAAAAAAAAAAAAAAAAAAAAAAAAAGAAACTTGAGTCTTTGAACCTGAAATTAAAGTAACTAGAAGGAACTTCATGGTACTACACTTCTGTCTACTTGACGGTTTCTTACATATTTCTCTGAAACATTTGTCTTCAGACCTATGCTATTGAACTTCAGATGTCTAATTCAGGAGCTCAGAATAGGAAGCCAGCTGTTCCACACTCCCTCTAAAAGCAACAGAGTGAAGCAGGCACCTTCAGACAATGGTTCAGCCCACATAACATCAAGATCACAGAATGCCTTGGAAAGATGGGATTTATAAATAAAGGCAGGAGGGTCTCATTTCGTTTTTCGTTTCAGAGTCTTGGGGATGTATGCATTGCGTGCTTTCCCAGTAATAATAAAGAATTAAGCAAGGTATATTCAGTTATATGAATATATGGCATTTATATTCCTTTTAGGTCAAAGAAAGAGGAACTTGAAGAAAAATATGATCATGGCATATTTTGTTATATAAGTGTGATAGCTGAGATCAGTTGTTATTACATCCTTATACTGCTAAACATTCAATAATATACCCTTTCTCTTTTAAAGAGACAACTGGGAAGACAGTCAGGGAAAGGGAGATTATGAGTAGAATTTAAGATTACTTTGCTTAGAAGAAAATAAACTCACCTGTATTAAATCAGCAAATATGACCTGCATAGTGAATCGAGCTCTATTCTACTTCCATTAATGGCAATGAGAAGTGTGCCTTTGATATCAGTGAAAGCCTGAAGTTACAGATTATTTCCTCTTCTTTAAACTACTTAAAAAAATGTTTCAGGAGCAGAGTAATGCCCTCTGGGACAGACTCTAAAGAGTAAAGAAATACAAACAGAGTTTATTTTTTTCTTATATGTTTCAGATCTGTGTAAGAAAAAAGTCTTTACAGTAAAAAGAACGAATGCAAGAATTGTTTCTCATAAACGGACAGCACTGTTCCTATAAAAATAAAAAAAAGAATGATACATTGTCACTCACTAGGGAGAAAAAGCAAGCTATGGAGAATATACACAAGATGGACCCACTAAAAAAGGAGCTACTGCAGTATTGATTGTGACATAAAAACTGCTATTAATCTTTGACCCACTGTATAAATTGTTTCTTCTAAACAGTCACCTTAAAAAATGTAATAATCAAGTTGTGGTTTATGAAGAGGACCTGGTTCCTTTAGATGTTTCCTGGTCTTCTAAAATCATTTCACAGAAGATCTTAATCACAATCTGCTCCACAAGTCAACCCAGTACCAGTCCAGGAAGGTATCTGGACAGCAGTAGTACAGCCCGGCATTAAAACTGTCTCCCTGCACAAGCACCAGTAACCCATCAGCCTCCCCAAAGTCTACTCAAGGCACTCTGCATTTTTTGTTGGCCTTTTCTGTTCCACTGGGCCCTCCAGGATGAGCTTCTATTGGACCAAAGAGAACTTTGATGTTTGTACCAGTAGAATATGAGAATGTTCACCTGGTGGTGGGCATCTAGCGTTTGCTTCTTAAACTTGGAGACCTCGTGTTTGTGGTGCTGAGTACTTTGGCACGAACACCTTTCAAAGACTGAGGAAGGGAGGAGGAAGACAAAACCAATCTGTGGTACTCCTAGCTCTTAACGCTTTCATCCCAGCTGGCAGAGACATCACAGTTGTCTTCAGAGGCACTCATGTGTAACAAAGCACTTTCCTTGCCTGCGTGTGTGGGGTCACAGTACCGGAACATGAATTCTCTATGTTTTACCAACACAACAAGAAGCCCCCGGCAGCAGCGCACTGAAGGAGAAGTGCTTTCCTTGTCATCGTACTTGTGAACTCAGGACAAGCATTCAGGAGCTTTGTTTCTCCTTGCACTTTTTGTGGATAAAAATGTCTTTACATGTTGCACACTATGCACTAAAGGGATTGCTTTGTCTTTCGAGCACATGCTTGGAGAGAGTTTGATGATGGACTTTCACCAGAACCTAGAAATAATTTAATGAAATGCATGTGGTTTCCTGATGTTGACAAAAAATTAGTTAGATACAGTACACAGGAACACAGAAAAAGATATGCTGGTGCCGATGTTAATTACTGATGGCCTCTGTAGGACCATCAACAAGAAGACAAGCCATGACAACTGGTTGTACTAGGTTGTAATTTTAGCAAAAAAGGTGTTAAAATCTTAATTCCAGAAAACCGCACACATTTACACTACCTGAGCATCAACTTTAGAGGCTAAAACTAGCCCAGGGTTAGATTTTCTGCATACACCAAAACAATCTTTATAGACATCAGAAGACTCATGCTGCTAGAAGTCTGAGCAGAACCAGGCAAATGGTACTTTCCATATTCAGGAGAAGATTTTCATTTTGACGAATGTCTGAAAGAAGCTTCTCCCCATTTACCAAGAACGATAATAAGACTTATCAAGTGCAACCACAATCTCCTACATTTTTAGATTAGTTGAATTGCACTGAGATCACTGATGTAAGTTTTCATTACATCAGTGTTAATTGTAATATAGAAGTAAGCCTACAGAATGTGTTAGCTAATGATTTGTCTATCAAGAAATACAAACAACAGTAATGATAAAGACACTATTGTAGAGCCTACTAAGAGAGAATTAATAACTGGTTTACTTGGCAGGACTGCCTGCATTTATGACTACCTAGGAGTATTTGTGGGACACATTGGACAGTACCGTTTCTAGGGAAAAAATATAAGAGGTCCATGAAATTATTTTATCCTGTAGCAAAAAAGCTTAACTGTCACAAAAGCACTAGGGCCTAATGAATATGTATGACCTATGTCTCTTTCGGCCACGTATGTTTCTGGTTCTTCATAAGTTTCATAGCCTAATTCAATAGGTTCTACATATATCCCTCTCTTTGCCTGAATGAATTGCAAAAAAGGAAGCAACTGCACCAAACCCAATTAAATATTAACTTCCTACAAAACAAGTGCAAGGCCCATCTGAATGTTTTCAAGCTTCCTCTGTTTTAACAGTCTACAAAGATTTGGATATATCTCTCTCTGTAGCTGCCAGTCTTTTGTTGACCAGAGGGTCCACAGGGAGTCTACAGCTCCAACTTTGCTCTTCTGTTAGATAAAAAAAATCTACAGCAAGCTGTCTCTGTGTCAGACAATCTGTGTCCAAAATATCTGCTTTATGTTAGACAAGATTTACAAATATGTCTAAGTCACTGATTTTTAGCTTGTTATGTCCCAGTTTGTTTTGTTTTTTTTTTTTTAAAAGTCAATTGTAGGATTTTCACTGTAAGTTTCTCTAATTAGTAACTAATGTTTACTATATTATGATCAACAGCCAAGAGGTAAAATTAGTTCTCCTGATGCTTTCTAACTATCAAGCATAATTAAAAGAACTGGCACGCTTGATGTTAAGAGTCCAATAAAAATATGATGAATAATATTTAGCATTATTTTTTCCCCTCAAACTTCTGTACAACTATTAGCATATAACTATGTACTGGGTGTTTCTGTCCAGGAATTGACACAAATCTTCTGTGGGAAGAGGCCATGGGCTGCCCTGTGCTTGACACAGCCAGTTCCATCCCTTTAAACCTGACAGTTCTGCCAACTTTCCACCCAAGCTTTTTCCCCCACTTACCACCAAGTCTGTATCTAAACCACTTCAGCTGCATGTATCCATACTGGACATGCTACACATCCACACATATTCTGTGACATATGAAGGCACAGATCTCATGTGAGATCTTTTATTGTATATACAGGTGCTGATGATACATAATCCCTTACCCACCCAAGTTCCACCCTGGAACATGCCTACGTGCAGCAAAGCCCCTTTGCAGCCAGCTCACACTCCACCGAGCTGCTTACTCCCTCCACGCTCACCTGAGGAGCTCTCTTCTTCCCAGATCAGGATTTAAGCTGTGGGGGGCTTTGGGCAGCCCCTCATTGGGAGGCTTTGGGCAGCCCCTCATTGCAGACAGGTGTGCACAGAACTGGTTCGCAGGTGAGCTCAGAGAGCCAGACTGAGTGTGAGTTGTTTCCTCACTACATTTTAAGGCATCATCACTCTGCAACCTGGCACCCAGACAGCGAAAAAAGCCTTTTCATTATTTTCACACCCAGGGCTCAGAAGCAAGCAGGAAAAGCGTGCAGAGATTTCAGAAAGAGCCCTTAGCATACACTTTAATGTCTAAGCTTTTATTTTAGTCATGGTAGAACCACTCAACTACCCCCATAAAGACATGGGAGTGAATCACATAGCTCCAAAGTACACATTCACTGGGAGGCCAGCTGAATCTTCTCCCAGTCTCTATTGACTGCATTGAGTTGGCCACACACAAGTATCCAGTGCCATTTGAGATGACCTCCAGCTGCAAGCCCAGGAGCCCACAGGTTTCCTGTAGCAGGAACTACTCATATCTGTCAGCCTTACATGTCTATTTAGGATTCCCAAGTGCATCTCAAATGGCCCTAGATGCTTGTTTAGTGCAACTGAATTGTACCATCTGTATCCACCAGACACAAATGGGAATTTAGACACTCAAATCAGATATAGGTCCCTGCAGAGCAGACAGGTGTCTTTACTTCAAACTAAACCCAGCCAAGCTTACTCCGTGTCTTTACTTCAAACTAAACCCAGCCAAGCTTACTCCTTTAGCTGTTAAGGGAAGCACTGATACATGTCATATTATTGTGGAACAGGTCTAGACATTAAAAACAGATTTTCTGAGGCCTACATCCACTCACTGTGCCATCTGATTTAAAAAGCCAGTGAGAGCTATGCTTGGTCACCATACTGCGTGTGAGAACATGATGAGGAAGCCTATCACTCACAGAAATGCACATACACATCAACTCAGTCAGGAATACAGGAATGGCTGAATACTGCCAAAGACTGGGCTGAGCTGCCCAGCCTGAACTCATAACCGTGATGTAGAACAAACTGAAGAGACAGCAGAGCTGACCACGCAAAAACAAGCTATGGCCTAGCAGCGGCAGCTCTTTTCCTATAATCTTCCAAATAAGGACAATCCTTCTGTGATAGAATTGTAGAAAATGTTTCTCTGAAGACCAGGAAGTCAAGCCTTTGTCATCACTTTTGTCTAAAGAAATCCTTTATCCTCAGAATGAAAGGTATGCAATTACTTTTTCGAAGTAAAGAGAAAACCCATTTTGTCCCACTGATCTCCATGCTTTTAATTTTTCATTCCAAAATGTCTTCAAGAGCTTTGGGTGTTGCTGAAGTCAGATTTAGTGAGAGTATAATTCACTCTCTTTTATCCTCTCGAACATAAGTTGTACTTAACAATTCCTGTTCTCCACTTCTGATAGTGCCAGGCCATGACCTGATAGCTGTACAACAAATGTGTCCTACCAGGCCTGTGATTGCTTTCAGGAATATGGAAAAGACCTTTGATTAAAGTGCTTCAGGTTCTGTCAAAATGGAAAGAAAAGCAATTTAATCTTCTGTAACTTCTTTCTCCCTACATATAATTTTCCCTTCATGATCAATATAGTTATTAAAACACAATAAAGGCATAAGAATTTACTTTCTCAGCTACTTCAGACCGTTTGAGATGCCCCAGGTTCCCTGTAACATTTAAACAGAGCTGGCAGAGGTGACTTGTGATTTTGGGAGGCACAACAGACTTCCGCAGGGGAAGCCAGAAACACAGCAGGATTCTTCACTCAGCACAAAGGGATACTAAATATTTATTTTTAGGCAAAGAAATCAAACCCTAGCTGCCTAGTAGTTAAGCGCTTTTTTGAAGGTACTTGTCTATCAGCATGAAGGCAAGATGTTCACCTACAGGGCACTCCTCATCACAGACTAAGGCACTATATCTAAGAGAAGCAGGATGAACCGTCTTCTAGAGGTATGTCCAAAGGAAGCTGAGCTTGTGGTACTAGCTGCCTAAATTTTAAGTACCAAGTCAGATGAGATAACACTACACTGACTATGGGTCCCTGCACTGTCCCTATGATAAAGATGAGCTGATAAACTGATGCTTATGACAATCAAATAAAAGATCAAGGCACAGAAATCAGAATATAACTCCCCATACTAGAATTCAACTATTAGTTTCACTGTGTCTTTGCAAACCAAGGTGGCATCTTTACTGAAATTTATTGTCAAAACTCAGTGAAATACCTCACGAACGGTGGCACTGTTTGGATGGTGCCCCCATGCCAGAAAGGAGTCACTCAGAAAGTGAACCACAAAACACTGCTACCTGCATGTGCAGATTTCCAGCAGAGGTTTCCAGAATGAACACTGACCAAGCTTGACCATTTTGCTACTTGATGAAATCTGACAAGCTCACAGCCCAGCATAATACCTCTTCAGGCTATACAGCTGTGACTCAAACTGGGATACTTAGTTTCTGCTCCTGGTTTTCATGGATCCAGGTTAGCTATACGTTTCCAGTGCTAATATTCCTAACTTCCTGGTATTCCTAGCCCATTAAGAGGCAAGTTTAATACCATTTCTCCAAGTTTTGACCTTTGGGCAATGCAATTGATTACATATGCCGCCACTGGGCACAAGGATGACTCTAAGTGTGGTTTTCCACTCGGTAACCAAGGATTTCTATTCACTTCTCTGTTAAATGAGGCCATTAAGAGAAATGTATCTCACTAGTTTATGCTGCTGTCAGCAAGGGAAAATTGCTTTTTAATCTCTGACCCTCAAAATGAAATTGTACCCTGGAAAGAGATTTTATTAAACAAATGAAATAGAAAAACAGAAGAGAATATGTGATTTCCTTCTGGCATCTCTGAATTGTCACAGATCAGACTTGTTCGGCTTTCACACACAAAATCCTTGCCTGTGAAACACTGGATCCAAACCATCATGAATAATTTAACCAATATTCCCACAACTTGCCTTAATACAGTCCCAGTGCTGCATGACAAGGTGAACAACTGGTAAAGGCTACAGGTTACCCGCTTATCTCACCAGCCAAAGCAGCTTCATTAGGAATGCCTCAGAACTAAATTTGCTCCTAACCCTTCTGTCGTATCCTTCCCTTCTCCTCCACTCTTGCCTTTTCCATTTCCTCCTTGAGTGATTTGTGCTTAAATAAAAAGTGAGCTCACTATAGAAAAAAGTTAGGGTTTTTTTTTCCCTTCCTAAAATCCTACTGGGCACGGTTTATAACAAAAGAACGATTAAGCTACCACCTGGTGGAGTCGACTTTCTCTTTTTGATGGTACAAATGCAGAGCTGTTCAGCTGTGATCACAAATAACCTGAAAGATTTTACCTTCACATGCAAGAGCACCTACCTTCATGACTTCCAAAGCTCTAAAAAAATCCCTTACCCAATAAATATTTGATCACAGATCTATTATTTACAGAAAACAAAGATAGGTTTAAATAAATGTTATTGCTCACACCTCACTGAGGTTAAGTTGCTGCATTCATGCAGCTCATTTATCACTTGGACTGCCGCTGACTTGAACACCATTTCCTATGGTAAGCAGCTGTTTTGTAAATGGGCTGCATTACAATACAGTAAAAACCCACGCACAAACAGAAGTTGCTTCAAAATAAAACACTTTTAAATCTGAAACCCCAGCCTGTCTTTCACAGGGAGCAAGTGAAGCAAGGAAAAAAGGAAGTGTAAGTTTTATCCCAACCACCTGCTGCTGCTGCTGTTGCTGCCTGTTTGTTGAGGGAACATAAAGGGTGAACAAATTGAATTGTTTGAAACACTGCCCTCACTCACTGGCCACAGCAGGTTGCCAAGCCAAAAGGATCCTGAAAGTAGGGGCAGGCACACAGCAATGAGTTGCTTGAAGGCTCTGTAGCAATACAGACCATGTGGGAGCATATCTGACAGGTGATCCAGGCAAACATCCCTATGTGGAAGGTTTTGAGCAAGCTCGTCCAGCAAATTAGCAGGATCATTATAAGGGAACGGAGTGTTCGAGGCAGCAGTGTTGCTGACAGCCATGCATCAACAGGGGAGGACTGAGAGATTGGAGTTGAGAGTGAAAATGAAAAGATATGGCTTAATGGGAGAAGGAAGGAGAAGAAGGAAAACAAGTACTATGGAGGAGAAATTGTTTTGAAGTTGAAGAAATCAGTTCTTAGTGGGAAGCCCAGGCAGAGATTTCAGAATGGAGCTGGTGTGAAAGTGTTGCTGCAGGCTGAGAAACAGAAAGTAGAAAGGGACTGCAAATTGGTTGGGGTTTGAGAGATTCAGGCAATTTGGGGAGGACTTCTTTTACTAACTGAAGATCATGGCATGGAATCATGAGGACTCTGGATGGCAGCAAAGTTTCCTTTTGCTGCTGAAGAGGGGGATTAAGGCTCAGTCATGTTTTTACACAGTCACTTCAGTAATGGCTTTTGCTTGGAGTCCTTACAGAGCTTCGAGCTCCTATTGCAGCTTTACTTCAGCTCCCATCACTTTCACAGGCAGAAACAGCCAAAAGAAAGAATAGCTTCATAATCCCCCAAATAAAACTTCCAAGTGATAATTACCCAAAGAAGCAGCAAACTCAGCCACACTCTCACTGGTGACAGACACAGCTAAGCAGCAGAAACATGAGGTTGATTGTATACACTGAATCTTATAGTTCGCAGTAGGCCGCCATTACATCTTGGTCATGAATCTGCCTTATGAGCATTTAGCCTCTTCTCGTCCTAGGAGATTAAGTAGTTACAAAGCTGTGTTTGCATCGAGATTTCAACCACGCCAGTCCACCACAGCTTCACAGCATGCTGAGTGGCTGTGGCAGGAGATGTCAGGGTGCAATCCCATCATATTATGGTGCTAACTGACTGTACACAGTAGTTTTAAAATTATTAGCTTTAAGCAACTTAATGGCAGCTTGTCAGCATCTTTGGGCATACCCATAGGGAAGAGGAGAAGACAATCTTCATTACCATAGTATTTATAAGGAGCGACTGCTTTAAGAGGCTGGCATGACAGAAAATTTCAAAGACTCTGAGAAGGTGATTTTAGAAACTCAAATATTTGTTTTTGTGCTTTTTTTTTTTTTTTTTTTTTTAAATAATACCAATGAGATGTTTGTGCAAAAGTGGAAGCCAGTCCTTTATTAGTGGTCCCCAGGCAGTAAGATCTCTTTGCAAATGTCACAGATTTACGAGGCTTTTTTCCTTAAAGCTCCAGCCTTCAAAGTGCCCCTCTGTGTATTGCTGAAAGCTAGACCCAGGAATTGCTTCTTTGCAGGAAAAAAACCTCATTGTTCTTAGACTACGCAAGTGGGTCACTGAACTATTGCTGGCCTTTATGATGCCAGTGAATCCAAATTAGCTTGACTTCCACAGAGGATACAGGGAAGCAAAGCAACCTGCATTAATCAGGGCAACACAAGCAGCTCTTCCAAAACAAATTAGCTTCAACAGTCAGCACACAGAGTCCTTCAGTCAGTGCGGCCAAGCTGAATTTAGGCCAAAACTTCGCGTCAAAAAGAGTAACTGGTTTAATATGTATCCGCAGAGTCTGCATTTGTTTCTTTTTCTTCCTCTCAATCCATCTGCAGGAAGCTATGAACAAACCAAGCAAAGTAAAACTGCTCATCTCACCGCCGCCAGTGCCTCTCTGTGATGTCCAGCCCACCTAAGCTAATCTCAAAGGCAGGTATTGAGGCCATCAGGTGTCTACATCTACCCTTTTTTTTTCCAATAAAGGGATGGGTGATAGGCATAGGAATAACGTTCCCTTGAAAATGTTTGTGACGTAATTGCTGTCATTTGGATTTTAATACACAAAGGAGAGAATAGACATGGCCGGAGAGGCAGTCACCAGATCTATGTCAGACATCTCCTGTGAGATGAGACAAGTTGCATGCTGGAAGCAATTCCTCCTCCTGGCTGGTACGAAGGGAGTTCAGACACAGACATACATGTCTCCACCAAACACACTCACATTTGTTCCAATAAATCCCTATCTTCCAGCGAGCAGTTTGACCCATGTTAAAACCATTTTCTCCAGGGACATTTCAGGAGACAAATCTGGGCCATTGGTATCAGATGGCAAGGGTCATTATTTCTGCTTTAGGTCTGAGAGATAGGAGACCCTCACAGAAAAAAAGAGACCCTGAAGCAAGTTTACTGCAGGAGATTACTTCTTCTGGCTTCTCTCTGCCAGACTTGTTTGACTCTCAGTTGGTTTTTAAACTTGAATTTTCTAGTGAGAAGTAGGGCAGTAAAGTAAAACTGTCAAGTTTCTGTGACCAAGAGCAGTTTCATGTGGAAACAGGCCTCTGTTCCTCTGCTCTTGGTATCAATATCCAACATTTATGCTTTCATCTGCATTTTGACGCTGCATGTTCCTACAGACAATGCAGTGGCCCAGCTTAACTGTTACCTATAGTAAAAATAAGTTTAAGAACAAACAATTCTTCTGTAATGATAATAATTTTAAATGAGAGGGAAAATCCACTAATAATTAAAAAAAAAAAAAAAAACCCAAACAAAAAAACCCAACACCAAAACTACTGCTTTCAAAGCTCTGACGGCTCCCACTAAACCTTTCACACCTATGGGATGAACCATTTTTGCTCCTGATTAATTACAAGTTCACCTACCACATTCTCTGTTGCAGCACAGATAAAGCAAGTACCTCGCACCCAGTATAAATCAAGCAGCGCTCAAATCAGAACATATACGATGATTTACAACAGCAGGGAAAATTTATGGAAATAAAGTGAATATGACATAAGAAAAACTTTTCCTGCATCATGGATAGGCATAATGGGTATTGCTACTTTTCTATATAGTCCACAGGGTCTCTGCAATATCTGACCAACACGGAGTCCCTAGTGAATTTACATGGTGAAGCAGGGAAGTGCGACTGTTGGGGGGTGAAGCCTACAGCTGAGAAGACAGACTACAGGCAATAATGACTACAGGCAATAATGTGGCTGGCTGCCAATGATGGTAACCAGCATGGACCCAGGGACCTCCTATGGCATCTGAAGACCAAGAGCATAATGATAAACTGAGAATATGTGTTTTTCTGACCTGTCTGATTCTGCCTCTTGTAACAACAGTACTCAACCCTTTTGCTGAGACAACCTGCCTCATGTAAGATGGAGAAACACAATGGCTGGAATTTTCATTTTCTGTTTTGCCTCTATGTGACCAGCAAAGAGTTACACCTATGTCATGATGTGACCTCCATGTACACGTGCATTGAAAAGGGGGAAGATGTGCAGGCCCATGGGACAGGAGATGGCCGATGGCCGGGAAAAGAGAGGAGGGAAGCAGAATCATTTGCACAGCCACCTATTGCTCCCTTCCCCAGGCTGAGAGCAGGGGCTGGCTGCGGGCTGCACTGACCCACCCCACAGCCTTGTGTAGCTGGAAAGCTGGTGACCATGACCTAACTTACCATGTGTTTCCATCACATGTTCTTTATTACCCTTGTATGGTTTTGTGAGGGGCAAGTTGTTTATTTGTTTGGGTTGTGGTTGTTTTGGGTTTTTTTGGAGTTTTTTGGGTTTTTTTTTCTTTGTGGATTGGTGAAGAGTTTAAATGGGGGACATGAGAATTCACACAAAGTAATAAAACACTACTGTTCGCACACACATCTCAAGATGAAGGAGAACCCTAAAAAATGCAGAGGAAAGACCTCAGCAAGAAGATATTTACATTTGTTTAAACATTTATATCATTTCAGGGAAACGAAATGCCTTATTTTGTACTAGTTAAAGAAAAGTTATTTACTGATGCTTTGCTATGTTAATGTACAAGTTGGGACTGGTGCTCCAAGTTGTATTGCTGCATTGCATTATATGCAAACATTATGTTAAATAACCAGTCATTTAATCTTCATTCCTGACAGAATTCTGTTCATTAAAGTCTACAGTAGGTCTTAAACTTGAATGTGTCAGCGATGTTGGCATTTCTGATTTCTCAATTTACGTATACATTTGTCGATATAAAAGTACTATGTACACATACACATACACATATTTACGTACATATATACGTATAAATAGGAAGAAATAACAAATGTATGTAAGTCAGTCCACATCTACAGGACAATCAGGCTGTACTAGAGGCTGTAGGTAACAGCCAAATACATTAATAAATTGGCAGTTTAAAAAGGAAGGAAAACTACTCAGTAACATTTTAAACAGTCTGTGCTTTTGATCTCTGAAAAGAAGAGTAGAGAGGAAATTTAAAGTATGCAAAACTATGGCAGCTTGAAAGCAGTTCACCCACAAAGATACCTGGCTGAACATTCTCCCAAACCCATCCTAGATATTTCTGAAGCAGTCAAAACCAGACATACAAGCTGAAAGAGTGACCTATATGTGCACCGCATTAACCGTATGTATGCAAGTGGCACCAACATTGCTTCCTACAAAAGCCCTTCAGGGCTGCGTGATCAGGACTCTTCCTGTCACATTATGGAGAAAATGTCCTCTTTGATGTAAGATGAGCAGATATCACAGCACATAACCAAGAAGATGCCATTTGACAAAGCCCAAACAGCGGGCCAGCAATCGAAGTCACAAAAACTTCACCTCATTTTGTGCCCATATCTCAGGGAACCTTGTGAAAGCGGTGACAGATAGCAAGCTGGGGTTGCATGCATTTGTCTAGGGATCATCATCCAGCAACATACAGGGTAGCTACCTGTCCTCCACAGGCCATCTGGGTTGCACATTTTCCTTGGCCGCAGAATTTTTCTGGTATTTGTCTATAAAGGCTTGTTTCAAGGGCAAGGGAGACTCCAAAGTGTTTTCCCATGAATACCAGTTAGTACACATTTATGCCCTTAGCAGTGGTTGACTGGCTATAGCTTCATCTTGATCAACATATTTGAAGAATAAAGGACCTCCTAACTGGGCAGGCTATTTCAGCAGCTCCTGCTGGCTGAAGAAAGCAGATCCTTTACACTGTGCTGCATTCATTTTCTGCCTGACTACTCTTTGACCTTCTTAGCCAAAATTGTCATTAGCTCATTTGCAGCTTTGTGATAGGCTCTACTGTCAAGTATTAAATTTATTCTAGTCTCATTTTAGACTTCATGCAGTAAAAACGCAACAGGCTATTTTAAAAGCAAATGCGGCATTACATGCAGGGTGACACACACTGTTTTGAACAGATATACTTTTAAAACCAAAACAGAGGTGAAGACCATACTTAGGTATCAAAGTTCTACAAAAATTGTTCCTATTACCCACAATCAGCAAAGTAGGTTTCACCAGAAAATGAGCTGTAGATAATTTAAAAATCGTATTAATCCTGTTCGGTGGAATAAAATGTCTGTGGCACTTACTCCTTTGATCTAAAGTCCTGCCCCAGACCTTCAGAATTCATTGTGTCCAAGAAACAACAAGGAGGCACTGTGTCTATTCACACAGAACTCAGCTACAGCTTGTCACAAGGCGACAGATACATGAAACTCACTTCAGACTTCAACAAACCAATTCACAACTGAGATAAAAAGGAAACTAACAGCTCTTCTTCTGTCAATCCAGTGCAAGCAATAACAATTTTTTTCTTTGTTCACTTCTCCCTCCCCTGCCCCTTCATCCCTAGAAAGCACTGATTTTAACCATTGAAAAGTTCTCTCTGGTCAAGCTATTTTCACAAAGATTAATATGTGTGTGTGTGTGTGTGTGTTTTATTCTTGCTCCAACGTAGACAAAGAAAAAAAAGAAAACAACCCAACACTCAACACCAAAACCCCTACCCTCAAATTGCCTTTAAAAAGTGCTGAGCACCATTCCCATAGCCATTATTCACCAACCATATCATGTCTTTTGACAACTCAGTTGCTTTTGAAAAGCACTGTTGCCTGATTATAGGGAAATACTCCAATAAGAAGCACATATACACTTAAATGATGCACTTTTCATGATGTCTTTCCAAGAACAACAGTAGCTAATTGTTGAGTCTCCTACTGGGAAATGTCTTTTTAATATGCAGATCTCTTAATGACTACTCTAATGCAAACTGTCAATGCTACAGTAATTTAATCATATATCTATATCTATATATATATAAGAAAAAAGTTTAGCTCTTAGAGTATGCTTTATCATCTTTCCAGGTAGCACAAATCCAACACAGCCGCCAAGTGTTGTCTTTAAATACTATTACTCAATGTATCTGTAGGGTTTTTTAGACCCACTTACTTGGTGCTGACTGGCTTTTGCCAACTGCTCATTGGCTGATTCTACATTAGAAGATGCAGTCTCAATGTTGGCTTCAATACTATCTGCAAATTAAGATAATAGAAGATAATTACAGGGTAAAAATGTAAAACAAAGAGTTTATACCAACAGCAACTTACTCGTGGGAATAAAGAGATGAGCATCCTCTTTTTCAGAAGCTGTAGTACTACAGGGAAATAGGAACACCACCCATTTTGATGAACAACTAATCCATCAGTCAGAGGCAGTATGGCTGACAGGTCTCTGTGTGTCCCCAGATTGGATGGAATTTAGCAGCTCATCCCATTCCCAGTGAAGCCAGTGGGAAGACTCCAATGGGAAGACTGATAGGAATTCAAAGGAAAACAGCTCAAGACTGGCAAATTCACTAGATTAGAGTTAAACTACAGACGGGACATGGCAGACTGTATCTGAAACGATCTCATTATTAGAGCTCAGGGATAAGGTTCATCTGAGCACATGTGGGTTATTGACCACCCCCAGGTGTCTGTACTGGAGCAAGTGACCAAGGACACTATCACAGTCAACAGAGAGCAAGTCCGTATTGGACAGTTCATCCCACTATACTGTTGCCTGCTGCCGATCAGATTAGATGAATAACAACCTAAACTTCTGGGTCACATTTCCAAGCTTCAAGGGAGGTCTGTACAGCTGGCTCTGACAGATTGATAGACATTGCTGGTACCTCAAATTAAGGGAAAAGTATCTCAGCCGAGATTGCTAGCTCTGATGTTGGGGGAAGCTGAAGGAACCATGAGGAATTAAAATGTGACTAGAAAAGAAAGGTAATCAGCTACACATTGCAGCTGGCAGCCCACCCCCCACCCCTCCACTTCATCCAAGACAAGTATTAAATTTGACTCCAGGGCTGTGCTTAGAAAGCACGGCACCTATGGTATAAAACCTGCAAATAGGGATTTCTGTTTCTAGCAGAAATCTTAGAAATCTTGACCAGCTTGTCCCCTAAGAGATATGCAGTCAATAATTTCTGGCCACAACAGAAGGGTGTATGCACTTCGTCTGCTTCTGTGTGTTTTTGAGTAGATACACCATGGATTATATGAAAATGGTCAGGAGGAACTCAACCACAGCAAGAAATCTGAGAATAAGGTTCCAGGGGTTTCTGTAATCCTTGATAAAATTAATGCAAATTTTTCAACTGATGGTATTAGGAGTTAGATTAAGACATACTACAAAAGTTTTAAGTAACGTATCCTTTTGTTTTTGAAAGAAAAAACATTAATTATTCTAGCCACTTTCATGATGGGTAGAGAAATGAGGGTTTAGAGATAAACTGTGGAAAGTGGTTGTGTTCAGGTTTTGCCATTTTTCAGTGAAGTGTTGCACATCTGTTAATGCAATTTCGCATTTCTGATACCGCCACTTCAAAACAAAGGAAAAGAGCAAAGAAACCACAAATCAATAGAACCATGCAATAAACAAACTTGAGCTTAACATTTGGGAACCTCTTAAAATACTTATATTACACCTGGGAGACATGGTCTTCCATTCCTTTTATTTTAGATTATGTATGCTGGACTACATAAGAAAAACCTACCTGGCTGGCACTTTTATAGATTGATATAGCATAATTTTACTGTCTATATCCAATGATTCTCAAACCATTTTTATTAAGACATAACACCATGGACCTCGGTTGGCATTGCTGACTTCTGCCCAATTGCTTTCCTTGCATTCACGACTCAGCAGAAAGAGACAGATCAAAAGGTTTCTAAGGAACTCAACCTCTGTCTATAAAGAAATATTAAATTTTCTTCTACAGAGCCTTAGAAGAGTTCCAACCGCATACATGCACACATCAGCATGACAGCCTTGAAGAGTTTACTTCCAGCATTGCCTGGAGCTGAAGGCATTCCTGGGAAAGTGTAAGATTTTTTTCTTCTTGATACCAGTAGAAAAATGTGGTGCTGAACTACCAAAAATGATGAACAGAAACATGGCACAAGAGTACACTTCACTAAGCAGCATTTTTGCCATGTGACTTGGTCTACCCAGGGTCCACCTCAAACAGGAGTGCCTGAGAAACAAGGTGTTTCTTGTGAGTGAAACATGGTAGACAGATTTCAACCTGTCACTTGATAATAATGAGGTCCCTAGGTGAGTTTACAAGGAAAAACCTACTACCACATCTCCACAAGTGCTGTCACTGTCAATTGCTGTCACATGTCTGTTTAAAAAGAGTAGCTGTCCAAACTCCAGAGCTGGCCCTGACACCTTTCCAGCCAGACATTGAGGCTGAGCCACAAATCAATAATTGGTCATTCTACATATTTTATAAGAGTAGCGGTAGAGGGACGTTTGACATTTTCTGGTTAGAATTGAGAAATAGCTGAAAGGTGGTAGATCTATGGGCTGGATTGGCTGTGTAGGACAGAGGAGTGTTTTCTTTTTGTGTTTGCAGGTTAAGACAGTGCTGCATAATTGCCAGCTTTCTAATTTCCAGTACTGTGTATACGAGCCTTTCTGCATATGGAAACAACAGGGCACAGGGCAGAGAAACCAAAAGAGTTAATATGGCATTAACACAGGATACATCAGCCAGGATAACTTGTCACTCACTCGAAGTGACAAATTCTTCGTTGCATAGTTGTTGAAAAGTTATGGTTAAGCTTGACTACATAATGCATAGTTTACCAGCTTGATTTTGCCTAAAAAAAATTTGTAAACATTCTGTGGAAGTGCATAAGAAATAGCCACTGGAACACCACCAGTTGGCACCAACTGAAAACGAGATCCTGACCACTCAGAGTTTCAACATGCCATAGCTTTCCTATAGCTAAGCTGTGACACATGTTCGGATGGGGAGAAGAATAAAAAATCAGGTGAAAAAAAATGGCTAAAACCTAAGAATATACCCTTCTGGGACACCTGTTAATTTTAGAAGTACAAAGTTTGACTGTGGTTTAGGTTATGAAATACAACTTTAAGTAGGAAGGCACCTCCACATTTTAAGATACTTGGTGATGGGATTTGGAAGGGATATGGGGATTTGAGAAATCTGGAAGGGGTGAGGGTAATGTGCTGAACACATTGACAACTGCCTAATCAAAGTAACAGAACTTGCTCATGTATCTGATGTTTCCCAGGATCTTACTGCAAACACCCTTCACTGCTCAATGCCTCTTGAACGTTGAATGTCCTCAGAAAATTAATCAGTTAGGCACAGAAGAGCAACAGAGGGGAAATCCATGACAGATACCCTACAAAACCAAGAGTAATCTGTCTGTACAGGGGTACAGGGAAATCACAGGAGCTTAATTTAGCTTCCTTAAATGGCCCTCCAGAGAAACCTAGCACTTTCAGCTGCCTGCGGGGGGGCCTAAGGAGATTTGCTTTCCTTAGATAAAATTAAACACTGTGAACGCCCCCATAGCGCTGCATGGAATGGGCTAATCATATGTTATCCACTGTGTTTTGCAAACATCATCTACATTTTTCCCAGCACAGGCTTTCACAAGTAGGATGGATGTGTGCTACATGTCCTATATGAATTGTTGTGATGTTACAGGAGGAGGTTGGACCCTGGTGGCACTGTTTCTGCTCCCTTGTTCTCCTAATGGGGAAACACCAGCCTTGAGATAAGCAAACCTTCTAATTAAAATAAATAAATAAAACTATATATGTAAAATCTAAAGCAACTTGTAATCCTGAGACACTGGGGAAAAACTAAAACAAACAAAACCCCATCAAAACAGCTCTAAAACTCTATAAAAATGAGACATAAACATGTAAAACAATTTAACTAGTTATTTCTGGTGATTAACACCAGAAAGCAAGGGAAGGAAAGAGAATTTGGGTCAAATCACAAGGAAGAAAGTATTAAGTCAATGTTGTTAAACAGTCAATGATGAATGTGCCACTCAAAGCTATTTTAGTGCACTTTTGCTGAACACTAGTGATGGTTCACAGCTTCACCTTGCTCACTTTCAGGCTTCTTGCCAAGATACCTTGCTTGGGGTTGGAGAGGCAACTATTTCCAGAGGGGCAGTACAATCCTCAGTAGACTGAAAAAAACCCTGCTTCTTTCTCTTTGGCTTTGGTATCAAGGGACAGTGACTCTGTTCTCAAACAGGTGAGATAACCCAGCCCTGAGTCTGGGATTTTCCAGCGAGTCCGAATCCCACAACAATTTTCTGTCCTCATCCTATGATGACAAATTTCTGGTACAGCTTGAAAAGAAACAAAAACCTTAAGGCGATGTGATTGCCGGTTTATTAAACGGAGGGACAGGAGTGCACTAAAGCAGATGGCAGTTGCAAACAAATGCACCAAGGAATTAGGAAAAGATTTCTGATTTTCCAGCTAAAACACATCCTTTCAACAGGAGTAGTGGAGGAGACAGAGCTAACCAGTTTTTAGATGCAATTTGATATGATTTTATGACACACCTGTCACAGAGACAGCAATCACGATGACCCCCAGAAGTGTCTTTCAACCCTATCTATTTACGTGTCTTCTGAGATCAAGCCCTGCTTGTTGACCAGCTGGAGTCACATGTGAAATTACTGGAGTGACAGTGGCTGGAGTGGATTTTTTGTCCCAACATATGAAGAAATCACAAATATCACCTGAGTCTTTATAATGGCAACAATGGACTGGTTTTACAAGGCAGCATTTTCAGTAAAATTGCTTGAAAGACAAGAAAGTGAGCTTGTGAATGAGAATGTTTAAAATACTCCCACTTGGCAATAACCAACATGGGCCCCTTCAGGTTTCACAGTATGCTTTTGGTTTTAGCACTTTTAGCTTAACCGTATTTTATCATTACAACTTCTGGCTAAAAATAATCAATATAACATATTGAGAAGCACAATAATAATAATTATAATAATTATAATAATATTAATAATATTAATAATATTAAAAATTATAAAGAGCATTTTGGTAATGTATATAGGTTACTTTCCTAATTAAAAGCCAAGTTTGGAATGAAATTGCTTTCAGCATGAAAATGAATGTTGTCCATTCTAACTGCCATGTACATGGAGAGTTTTAAGTGAGTGTCATCCCATGAACAAAAGACTCTCCAGCTTTCTACAGGCACAACTATGGATGTTAAAGGGAAGGAAAGCTATGGCAGCTCTTCTGGAGTAAAGTTTAAAATTGTTTAGGGTTAGTCATTTGCAATGTAAACGCCAAGTAGAAATTCTGCACATGAGAGGATTTATAAAATAATCTTGCCCATATGCTAAATTAAGGCTAAATGTGTCACATTGGCTTAGACTGGTGCAATGAAATACAATTTGCAGCTCCATGAGTCATCAGGAGCTGTGGTTTTTACTTCCAACAAAAGGCAGATAGAAACTATTTGATTTTAGCAGGGCTCTAATTCTTCCACACAGTAAGACACCACGATCCTCAGAGGTAAGGACTGAAGCACTGAACAGCCACTCACCCTCATTTTCCAGGCAGGCCTGGAAAGACTATTTAAACTACCTAAAATGTCATAACCAGCTCTTCCTGCTGGTTTTCTTCGGCCATCAGCCCAAAGCTCTAGTCTATATGAATAAAAGCAGCTATAAGGCAGTGGCCGAACACCAGCATAAATTTAGAACACTTTAGCTCCTGAGTGATTTATATCGTCCTTGAAATGCATCTTGGAAATGTCAAGTATCTGCTACATATGTATGCACTGAAAAATGGTATTGCTCTGCCAGAGGTTTGCCATGCCTGCCAGGATACATCTTCCAGGGATTTTAAATTCAAACACTATCCTATGTAGATCTATTGGAAAATAGCACATCCTACCAGAGCATACGGTACCTCACACAATCTGCTCTGTGCTAGATGGTAGCATGCAGAAATATGACCACTTCAGCAGATGCAAAGCCATTTAGCGTTCGTTCTTACAGGGACAAGTGGTCTCGAATGGCTGATATTTACCACAGGGCAGGTCAGCACATGAAGAGTTCCCTGAGGGTTCATGGCATGGTCTCTGCCTTCATGGCCTGCTGTAGGGCTTTCAGCTGCCTGCCCGAGGTATCTACAGGTCCCTTATGATGCTCCCGTATGGCTCTAGGTAATGCAAGGCCCTCATTTTAATCCCATAAAATCTGCATGAGGGAGGGTATTATATCATGGCAAGAGACCTGATTAACTTTTATTTTTTCCATTTCCTTCTTTTTCTGATGAAAATAAAGTATTTCAACAAGACCGGTTTTGTGCAGAAATTTATGGGCATGTCAGGATTTTTGGTTTTTTTTTTCTTAAAAAATAATCCCTGAAAGTAATTTAAAGAGGAAAACAGCACTTAATCTAGCTTTGATTGGGAAATTCCAGTCTCTAGCACTCTTTTTCCTTGTGATGTAAACTCAGCATGTTTTTCTTCTATTAATTCTGTATCCAATTCAAAGACAATACTACATCAAACTGCAATAAAGTATGTTCCTTTGAAATGACAAAAAAAGAAAGGAAAAAATTAATTATATTTGTTTTTTCCAAATTGAGCTCATGAGTTGACACAATTTTGATACTTTTATTTATTTACATGAAATAAATAAATGCATTTGCATTTCATTTTTCAGAAGTCCACTTTTACCTACAATTACAACACACTGACCTGCCATCACGCAGCTCAGTGCACAAACTATCGAGTCCTACAGCTCAGACAACTGATGAAAGAAGTGTCACTTCTGAGTTTGTCACAAGAATGAATGAGGATGATGGGGGTGTTGATTCATAGAAATAAATATACTTTATTTCTGCTCGTTGTGTTGGAAAGATCGTATATTTTACCTACAAAGTCAAGTCACTGATATTTACAACTTGCTTGACCCCTTTTGCTTTACATGGCTCGTTTGATTTACTTAACCCACTGCAGCCATCGCCTCCCGAACACAGTCTGTCTGTAGCAGAGTATAACACCTCCCAGCAGAAACAAACCCACCACCTGGGCAGCTTCTGCCTTTATGATATTTACTGCTCAATTGCAGCATTACTAGAAAGTGAGAGCACGGCAGCTCCAGCTTCCCCAGAATGACTTCAGATAAATCGGTGTGAGAAGCATCCTACTGGTGGCAATAAACCTCATAGAAGGAAAAGCCTTGTTTCTTGTACAAAATTAGCTGGCTCATTAACTGCAAGTATACCAGCCCAATCACATTATGAGGGTCAAATGCAGAACAGCAGACAAATCTTTAGGAGTTAGTAAATTTGCAAGTATGGAGTCAACCATTATTCTCTTCCTTATAAACCAGCATGTGCTGTCTTACCAGCACTGTCAGCACTAGAGCTAACTGTAAAAGCCCACACAACCAGGGAAGACACAAAACCCACACTCACAGACGGCAGAAACAGGAAAGAACCTTAAAACCTCATTCATCCTTTGTGTTACTTACTATCTCAAGTAAAATTAGCTGGTCAGAGATAATGGTAGCTCACACCTGACTCAAACAACTCAGTTGTAGAAGTGGTCATCAGCTGGTGCTCAACATGACATCAAGCCCTTTACAGGCTCTTCAGCACTGTCCAGAGCCAAGGGCATGTTAAAAACCATAGTGAAGGCCACCACTGCTGCAGTCCAGAGAAACAGGAAGAGCAATGCCAGTAGTATACTAAACTGTGACCTTAAAATTGTTGTCTACAAGGCAACTGAGGGTAGTAATTGTATGGCTCTGCACCATAATGTAAATGTAAATGTGAGGTTCTGCACCTGGGGAGGGACAACCCCACACACCAGTACAGGCTGGGGCTGACCTGCTCAAAGGCAGCTCTGTGGCAAAGGACCTGGGAGTGCTGGTGGCCAGCAAGTTGCCCATGGGCCAGCAGTGTGGCCTTGTGGGGCCCTAGTGGGGCCGCATCCAGAGTGCTGTGTCCAGTGCTGGGCTCCCCAGTTCAAGAAAGACAGGGAACTACTGGGGGAGGGGCGGGGGGGACGGGACACGTGTCCAGCGGAGGCTGTGAAGATGATGAGGGGACTGGAGCATCTCCCTGATGAGGGAAGGCTGAGAGAGCTGGGCCTGTGTAGCCTGGAGAAGGCTGAGAGGGATCTTATCAACGTCTACAAGTATCTTAAGCGTGAGTGTCAGGAGGATGGGGCCAGGCTCTTTTCAGTGGTGTCCAGCGACAGGACAAGGGGCAATGGGCACAAACTACAACATGGGAAGTTCCATCTGAATATGAGGAAAAACCTCTTTACTTTGAGGGTGACCAAGCACTGGGACAGGCTGCCCAGAGAGGCTGTGGAGTCTCCCTCTCTGGAGACATTCAAAACCCACCTGGATGCAGTTCTGTGCAGCCTGCTCTAGGAGAACTGCTTTAGCAGGGCATTGGGCTGGATGGTGTCCAGAGGCACCTTCCAACCCTGACCAGTCTGTGATTCTGTGAATACTATGCAGTTTAAGCAGCTGGGGTGGTTTACAATAAAGCTTTGTTAGACTTACTTAGATAACAGAACAACAAACTGATAACAGGGTATATACCTAAGATGAACAAAGACATTGGAGGTTTCTTGGGAAGCGAATGGGAAGTGGAATAGATTATCACTGATTCAGAAATACCCCAGTGTACAGTTCCTGCATGGGCTGTCCTCTGTACTGACATGTACCTCTGTGTCTCAACAGTGGCTGATAGCAAGAGAGCCAAGAGAAGATTTTCCAATTCATCAGGAACCAATAAGAACATAAATGTACCGTTCACATAATAGCCTCCTCTGAGATCACTTAGGAAATTTAACCAAATGAGACACTTTGCAGACCACATTCAATCGAACATAGATATTAAAGCTGTACATTCAGGTATTCAGGGACTATTCTCAAGATCTGTTAATTTTCTGCAGATGTCCCAACCGAGACACATAACTCAGGAGGGTTTAGTTAAGAATCCAGTTGAATGGTTTTCCAGCTCGGCGTGCATTAGTGCATCCGACAACAGACTCTGGGTTGTGTCATTCAGGCAGTCAGACTGGAGGAGACATGTGTGGAAGGGTGCTGAGAGGCCCTCTTGACAGTGTCTGTGTGTTAAAGCAGCCTTCAGGTCAGAAAGGCAATAACGATAAAACAGGCAACAAAGCTGACCTGATTTCTCAGGAAAGAAAAACAAACAAACAAACCAGAACTGAAACCTAAACCAAATAATACCCCACATCGAAAAGCTTCCAAAATAAGAAATTCATTTGCATTGATGGAAATACATTTTACTTTGAAGGAAGATTATTATTATTATTGTTGTTATTATTATTATTATCATCATCATCATTATTATTGTTGTTGTTGTTGTTATTATGCAATAAGTGACAATGTGGTATATCAGTCAATATCAGCACGGCTCAAGGACTGAATATATTGACCCCATCAGGACGTTCCTCGGAGACTGAAGGAAGGCACCAGCTGCCATGTTCATACTTGCCAGGTCTCACAAACACCAGTTAGTGATGCTCGTGCAGTGAGGGAGCACCCACCTCAGATCACGTTAAGACGTTTCACCACCATATTACTTTCAAATAGAAAATGCCCAAACTTCAAGAGCAAAGTGAAAGGTTAAGTAACAGTAGAAAAAGACTTCTGAGGAAGTCTTTTGCTTGATGCAGTAAGGTCTTATTTCAGCCAGCGGGATTTGCTGTGTGAAGATAGATCTGTGTACATTTGGTATGGGCAAAGAGGTAGAGGACTGATAAATTAGTTCCTGTGTCTCTGCTGCTGTAATCTTAGATGACCAGTGTGTGATCTTAGGATCTCTTCCCATTTTAGAGAGCTGGGCAGGTTACAGATACGCTGGCAGAAGACTGGTTCCAGAACTGTCCAAAAGAGGAAGAAATGTGATTCTCTTAAAAGTGTAACATGTTTTCAGAACCACATGGGTCTTACCTTGTGGCTTTGAGAAATGTGATGGAGCTTCAAAGAGTGATATAAGTGGTGAAAGTTTAATTATAGAAGTACACATAAGGGATGTAGACCTTGTATGTTATTTTGGCATAACTACTAAGGTTACATAGAAAGGTAGGATGGGAAAACAGGTCTTCTAGAACAAAACAAGAACAGCTTTTTTTTTTTTTTTGCATCAGGGGAAGAAACCCAATAATGATGATGATATTAATATTAATATAGGTATTAATATTAATAATAATGATAATATAAATAACTATATTGTTCAGGTCATCTTTATTCTCTGTTACAAGACAAATCATAGAATCATAGAATCTTTTAATTTGGAAAAAGACCTTTTAGATCAAGTCCAATCATGAACCCGGGATTGCCAAGTCCATCGCTAAATCATATCTCTAAGCATAACATCTCACATTTTTTGAACACTTCCAGGGATGGTGATTCCACCAGCTCCATGGGCAGCCTGTTCCAATGCTTGACCACCCTTTCGGTGAAAATTTTTTCCTAATATCCAAGCTAAACCTCCCCTGGCACAACTTGAATTATTTCCTCTTGTCCTATCTATTTTTACCTGGGAGAAGAGACCAGCCCCCACCTCTCTACAGACTCCTTTCAGGTACTTGTAGAGAGCAACGAGGTCCTTTCTGAGCCTCCTTTTCTGCAGGCTAAACACTAAATAGAAGCCTACAGAGGTGGACAAAAAAAACCCCAAACAACCTTGCCTTCATCAGGTACCAATACAAAGACTGGTAGCTGTGTTGTTGACACTTTCCTCAGAGGAACTGGGGGTTGAAGGATTCTTTTTTTCCTAACACCAGTTATAAAACTGATTTCATAGAACTGTGTCTATTTATCCAAGTACGGCCAATGAAAGAAGGAGCTTGCGCATGCAAAATAGTGATTTTCAGTATGAAACACTGGAAATGTTTCAAGCAGCTGAGACACTTATAGTTCAGTTAGGTGGCCATCTGAGTATGGAAAGGAGTGACTGTTGCTTTAGCAATCACCCTCACAGAATGTATTTCTCACAATATCAAGTCCTTAATCCTTGCCTCTGATGTTTTGGCTGAAAAGCCCTTCTGCTATCATGACAGTAAAGGTTAGCAGTGGAGATGGCCCTCTTCTAGACACCTGGAGATCTTGCTGTTTACAGATCAGATCCCCAAAGTTGTCATCAATGCACTCCAGAACTTTCTGGATTATTTATGCCCTGCTGTATTGTCCCTCCAACAGATATTGGCGTGGTTGAAACCTCCCATGATCAGAGCCTGCAAAGAGCCTGTTCTATTCATCTGTAGAGAGCCTCATCCACTTTGCCTGTCCTCCTTTTAATCCCAATGCACAAACTCTCCATCAGCTCCTCATCCACCCCCAGGCACAGCCCCATGCACTTCAGCTGCTGTCTTACATAAAGGACAACTCTTCCTCCTTGTCTCACTATCCTGTCCTTCCTGAGCAGCCTGTATCCCTCCAATGCAACGCTCATGATGGGAGCCAACCCACTATGTCTCCATGATCCCAACAAAATCAAAGACTCTTCATGTTTATTCCCCATACCATGTGCATTAATGTACAGGCACTTTAGAGACAGACCCCAGCATGTTCAGTTCCTGGTTCAGTTTGGGGTATTTGTCCACAGTGGGGTCTTGTAGGCACCTCCCTGCTGACATGCAAGTGCTAGAGGCTGATAACGGACTTTGTAAGCCCTTCCTGCCACACCACGCCATGCCTGTTACTCATCAACCTTGTCCACTGCTCCCTCCTCAGGACTGCTTGTCACCACCTCTGTCCCCCATCATTCCTAGTTTAAAGCCCTCCTTAGGAGGTTAGCCATCCTATTGATGAAGATAGTTTTGCTCTACCTAGCAAGGTGGATCCCATCACTCCAAAGCAGATACTGATCTGCTAACAGGGTCCCACGGTTATAGAAGCCAAAACTGTGTTGCCAGCACCAATTCCACAGCCAACTATTGATTTCACCTATTAGCGTCCTCCTCACACCCCTTCCTCTCACCAGCACCCTGTGTGATGAAGCTGCATAGCGAAGCTTTTGCCAAGAGCCTCTGTAAGACTCTGTTGAAGAGGCTCCTTCTGTTGATTCAAAGGTGACCTAGGCCAATAGCTTTGTTTTGGCTTTGAAGGCTTGGTCTCACTGATATAGCAATGCTTAGTTAAATATTCATATCAAAGACATGCCATGGCTAGGAACACAGGCATGGAGTTTATTTGCAGAAGACAAAAAACCAAGAGATAAGCTGCCCCGAGTCTGCATTTCCCATCATCTGTTTCCTCCTTGCGTGACAGAAATTGCTCTCTACCCTAGGAAGTGTTATGTATGTGTTCATTAAGGAACTGGCTCACATGCTAGCAGAACTACTTTTAGGTTTTTATAATAAATATGGGTTACGCTGCCTGTGCCGTGCACAGACCAGATGAGCTCTTCCCATTAATCCTCCCCAGTTCAGGTGAACCAGACAGTGGTTTGCTCTACAGCCCTGGGAGCATTTTGCAGAGTGGCTCATCTCACGTTCCCTGATTATGTATTTTCCCTGAGTTTTCTAAAGAAGCACACAGAGAGCTTTCATTTCATGCACGTAAGGGGAATGCATTAAAAAAAATAAAACAAGTGCCAAGAGAACTGTCTCTTGTCATCATTGCTTTTAAATTTTCATGGTGGGATTTCAAGCCCCTTTGCCTCCTGATTCTTCAGCTCACTTACTTCTCTCTAATATGAATGTCAAAAGATAAATAGTGGCACCATTCAGCAATTGGTTGGGAAGACACCTTGAGTGGCTGCCAGGCTGAAAAGATACTCCTAAAGAAACTATTAAAAATCTGCTGCAGTGAAACGGGAAGAAGAAAGAACATGTCAGATATAAAAGCAACAAAACCCTTATGCTAGCTCAAAGACAAAGGGTCCTACTTAGTCTGTTTCTCATAGGCAAGTTAATACTGTGGTTGCTTCTGTGCATGGGCAACATCTTAAAATAATAAATATTGCCTTAAGAAAAGGAGTTTCAAAAATCTGGAAGCTAGCTGATGTATGTTGTCAGGTCCCTCGAGGCATTAGCATCTGATATGCTTTTAGGAGATGAACCAGGCTCCACAGTTACCCATGTACAAAAATAAGCTTCCAAACAAGCATGCATTAAAGAAAAGTATATTAAAAAAGAAAAAGTAATAGAAATAGTAAAAAGCTGGGTTTAGGTATCACTTTGATTTTCTTCTGCACCTGTGAACCTGAGTGGTGTTTCTCAGTGGGATGCAGCCAGCTCATTTCTGTGTGAAAGGAGGCATCTTACGCTAATGGAAACTTGCAAAGGTATGAGCTTGGCAAAGAAATCCAGAGTGATTAATAAACAGCAGAGAAGAGTTTCTTCTTTTATGATCTACATATGGCTGTCTTAGGACTTGATCCAGCTCCCAGGAGCTCCAGTAAGAACTCCAGCTAAGTGCTGCAGGCTAGAAATATCTCCACAAATCTTGCTTCTCTGGAGTTTAGGTCCCTCAACATGGCTTTAGGACCATTAGCTCTCATATTTGGAAGTAGACAGTTGCTTCTGAAGCACTGCAGAGTTTTCTCATACATACACAAAATATGAGATGCAGAATAAAGTCTGATTGTTCTTAGCTGCATTCAGAAGACAGCAGTGACAAAGAGTCAGAGGGAATTTAAAAGGAGCTACTTACTGTGTTTTATCTCTCTGTTCACAAAAAGTGCTGGCTGTCAGTGATGGGCTGCTCTTAAAAATTCCATTAGGGCCTACTCCAATCTCTTTTACGAAGTTTTCTCTACCATGTTCATAGCCACCAGTAGCTGGAGAGCAAGAGGAGGTCAACTAATGGCCAGAAGCTTAAGACTATGCATGTGAGCATATCATGGTGTTAGGCTACGGTAAATTTAATCATATGCACCGTGCAATTTAAGAGAAGCAAGCTGCTTAATTTTCTCCACCACCATCAATAATCATAACAATAATTGCTACTAATATTGTTTTTTAATTACAGTTCCAGGTAGAAAGGAAGAATTTAATTCCTTTCCAGTTAATGTTATATATCCTCCATCTTCCTTTTTACAGTGAAAAGGGAATGGATTATCTCCCTGTGAATTCTATTTTATACTAAATTCACCAGCTCAGTGTCCTTAATATGAGAACCTTATTGCACAGATCAACTTGTCAAATCAAAACATCACTGGATGTACAAAATGCCCCAAACACAGGAAAAACAATTACATCATCAACAAACAGCTGCTCATGAGGGACCACAAAAAATCACATTGGAATGGTGCAGGAGGGTAATAAAGCCCATTCTTTAAAAGTGGTACCTACCTATTGTGTCTCCTTGCTCATGCACCATGGAGGCCAGGTCTTTAATGATCTGGTTCACATCCAACATGTCACTCTGAAATGACAGAGAGTCTAACGTTAATGATGAATGGGAAATATGCAAGCATAAAAGGGATGTTCTACATTCAAGCTTCGCGAGGGAAAAAAACAAGATCAGAAAACTCCATCTACAGAAGTAAAAGAAAAAAAGTATAACACTCCCACAGCAAATCAGAAATCCCCTTAAAGCCATGGTTTGCTGGATCTAAGTCAGCCAGTTGACTCAAGCTTTCTGTAAGAAACAGGTAGAATGATCGGCTGCTTTCAGAACTGTGGAAAAGAGAGGAAACAACAACAACAACAAACCCTACAGCAGCAAACCCTTTTCTTTTTGAAAAAAAGTTATTGTTCATGCAGGCCATTCATCCCAGAGTATGGATTCTTACATAGAAAAAGACCATCTTTCAGCATAGCAGCCATCTGATAAAATACTATTTGTAAATTGATGGAGATATGATCAAAACCTCACTGAATTAAAAATCTCCCTATTGGTAAAGCAGTAAGGAAAGACCTATTTGATGAACAGAATCATTTACATGTTTTCAATTGTAAAAAAAAAAACACACAACCCAGAAACCTATAACACCCCCCCCCCAAAAAAAAAACCAAACAAAAAAAACCCCAACTAGATTCAGCACTGAAACACAGCAAATTGCCAGTTTGTTTGTTTCCCTCGTTTCTGAACACTTAATATATAAAAGCAAATGCGAGCATATGTTGATTTCATATGATACTGTCTCTTATAAAAAGAATCTAGCAATAATAGACATAATAATATAGACACTGATAAATGCACTACCAGTAAGGCAACTTTAGCAGAGAGAAAAAAAAAAGACACTCACACAGGGTGTGTTTTGTTAAGCTGTACAAACCACAGAATCACAGAAACATCAAGGTTGGCAGGAACCTCTGGAAATCATTTAGTCCAACACCCCTTATCAGAGCAGTCAATTAAAGCAGGTGGCTCAGGGCCATGTCCATTTGTTTTTTTCTGTCTCCAAGGACAGAGATTCCACAAACTGTGTGGCCAACAGTATGCCCACATATCCCTGGTACTGGGGAACGCAGCACTGGATGCTTTCTAAAGTGCTGAAAACATTTCTGAGGAATATGCTTCTCCTGAGGCTAATTGTGTGGTGATTAATTTATCTGCTTGGGTCTTGTTGCAACTTTAGCCCATCGTGCCAAAGGTCCAGTTTCTTCCACCCCACTTTTAAAGAACTCATCTTCCCTGCTGGCACATTTAGAAAATGGTACAGAATGATTCCACATCCTCCTACTGAAGTTTGTTATGAGAACAGAACTGGTGTAACATTTAATCATATAACGCAATAGAATTGCAATAATTTGCAATGGAGGCTGGGAGTTCTATTGTGAATTTTACAATGTACCAAATTGTTGAATATCTGAAGAACTGGGAGAAACAAAACGCTTAAAGAGCTGCGAGAAATCATACACCCCCCACCCCCAAACCAAACCCCCAACCAAAGACTGGGTAATGCATCACAAAATGCACTTCATTCATTCACTTGTCAAGCATAATGAAGCTTTAATTATGTATGGTATTATTCATAACTTGTAAATACTGCAGAATTTTTTGTAAAAGCAATGAAGTGTAAGTTACTTGAGATTGCACTTGAGCACTGTGGTAGTAAATCATTGCCAGGAAATAAGGAGAAATTAATTGTGATTTTTTTTTTTTTTTTTTTTTTTTCAGGGGGGAAGTTTTGTGAGGTTTTTGTAAAAATCTTTGAAAAGACAAAGCTAAAGTTTAGCAAAATATGAAGAATTGAGAATTCAGTTTAATGTGTTGTTCTGCTCTCATTTAACTGCTTAGTAAAAGATGATTACAGAAAAATTAAACAAATAATACTAAAAAAAGCCCAAAATGCTCATTTGTCTCTCTTGGCTAAATTACCACAGACATCAGTCTTTGGTTTTTGTTACTTGCTACATAAACAAAACTCTTTCTACCCTTCAGCCAGTCTGGTGCATTTTGTTCTGCTTCTTTTACAGCAGTTTTAAGTAAATGTAGCTTAACTCATGTTTTTGCACATATATTTGGTTAGATAGAGGTTATTGCGATCTATTGAATTATACACACACACACACACACACTCCTCCCAAGTATTTCCATTGGAATAAAATAAGCAGGCAGTTCAGTCTAAGAAAGATCAGATGATATATTGACTCCTCATAGGCTCCTCCTCATCTAATTCGACAACAAGGGGTTGGGCTGTCTGCCTCCTGAGATGCCCAGGTACTGTAAGAAGGGAAGAATGAGAAGGGAAATGCAATGCCGTATATGAATAGTGCTGTTTCAGATTTACCGTTTATATTCAGGTACTTGGGATGAAACAGCGATCTGCTGCTGCAGAGTACAGACCCTTTTCATAACATTGCAACAACGCTTAAAATTATTGTTTAGAAAAAATGCATTACTTAAAGCCAGCCCCTGAGTTGTTAGGAAGGAAAAAAAATGTGACTACTGTATTTAAGGAAAAACAAACGGGCAAGTTGTAAAGCGCCGAGCACAAAGCAATCTGACCTGAAGCAAGGAATCTGTTGAATAATTTAACCTGGCAATGTGAAGTTTCAAAGGCCCTGATATATATAAGCAAAACAAAAGAAAATATGGAAGAAAGAAAAATAGCCTGAAATAAAGACCTTCCATAATGGACTATACCTAGGAGCTATGTTCCTGTTCCTTCTCGCCAGGTTAGCTCTATCATTAAGCACTTCTGAACTTGCCAGGCATCAGAATTTGTTAGCAAAATCAGATTGGCTTTGGTTTCCCACATTTTCACTTACTACGTGGAATTCACAGTGAAATACAGCTCCTCATAAATCTCTTTGATTCCACAGAAACCAGGAGTACAACAGCCAGCCACCACTGTCTCCTTGCCAGCTAACTAGGCTGAGGTTTCTTGGTTTTTAATCAACACCAGTCTTTCCTGTCTGGCAACAATTCACTCACTACATTCTGTAGCAAGAGGGAGACAGATTTGTTTCATCTAAATCCTCTTTTAAATTTTTTTTTTCAAATTTAATTTTTATCCCCCACCCCCACCCCCACCCCCCCGGAGAAATCCATTGTTCAGATTAGTAAACAGGATTTCACATCATCCTTGCTGGAGCTAAAAGAGTTAAACTAGTCAACACTAAAATCAGAGATGGCAAAAAGAAATGGCAGTAGCTAAAGATGACCAAAAAAGCAGAGAAGTGCCAATAAAAGTCAGGCAGATGAGAAACCCAAAGAAATGAAAGTGTTTGGGACACTAAAGATCTGGAAGATTAACTCCCACTTCTGAAAGTTGGTTTGGAAACTTCTTAAGAGAAAGTACTAGGTTCAAAGGGCACGACTATTTGAGTCATTTAACCTGACCTGGTAAGTGAATGATGTCATTGCAAAGTACTGAGATTTGGGGGAAAAATATCTGAAATTTCAAACTCTGGCATAGAAATGGTTGGAAATATGATTTTGCAGATAAACTAGACATTTCCATTTTGCATTTTTTGCTTTAATAAGACTACAATTGCAACATTTTGAAAATTAATCCTGGGGCAAGTTGGGTTGTAAAACCCAGACATTGTTACCCAGATGGGACAACCTAATCATAAATCCTAGTAGCCCACTTCCCCATGGAATGAGCATTACTCAGGTATTTGCCAAGACAGTAAGTAAGTAAACCTCCACTCGCTTCCCCTCTCATACTAAGTGGGGTGAAGATATATCCACACTGAAAACTTCTCCTTCATTGACCTTAATGACATCCTAAGGACAGTTCCACCTTCCAGCCATGAGAATGGTGTTAAATAAACCAGAGAGGGGAAACACGCTCTCCTCAAAAGGACACAGAACAAGCACATGCTGTCAATAATTCCTCTCTCACATTTAGCCAGATCCCAGCAACCTTTATCAAGGGAAGAGTCACGATTATTTCTAAGAATGTCTGCCTTAGGTTTGTATAAAAAACAGGATCAGAAGTATCACTGGTCTATCCTGTTTAGCACATGCTTTTGTGTGTACTCACAAACAAACCATCTTAAACGACTACAAATTACCATTTAAGTTAATTGCTGACTCAATATTCAGGAGATGCTGAATTCTACAAGTGAGGTTTCATTCTGGCCCACCATCTACTCTGCAACAAGGAGCCAAGAGAGCTATAAAATAAACCTGAACGAGGTTCTGAAAGATGTAATATAACTTCCATGTGTGTAGTTCTGCATATGGAAGCACTCCAAACCAAAATAAAGCAAAACAAAACTCAAGTTCTTGTTACCTTTGGGGAAAAAATAAAAACCAGAAAGGAAGTAAAACTCCTTTGCATTGTCTGGTATGTTTTACCAAAAAGATGCTGAGATGCTTCTTGTGTATTGTCCCATCAGCAGCACACTTGGGTCATCTCCTGCCCTGTGGTCCACCATGTGTGAACCACAGATATAGAGCACACAAAAAGACTAATCAAAGCACGGTGTTCATCTATCCCCATTCTCTTCTGTGAGATAGGGGAAGGAAGGAACAGAAAGGGAAAAATATAAAAAGTGAGTAAGCGTTGGTGATGCTAGATGGCCAAAAACTAAATCTTGCAGCAACAGCCTTTCAACAAATATTTTTCTCTTGTCTATGGCTGGGGAGAAAAAATGACATTCTATAAATCAAACTGATTCAGCCTAAGCAACAACAGACCAGCAGAAAATTGTTTTGAGGGCAGAAGCTATCCAGAACAGCAATTACAGACTGAGTTAGCTCTCCTCTGGGACTGAACAACAGCCAGTGTGGGGAGTTTCTCTCTCACTCTTGCTCGCTTGTGTGTGCTTCCTCTCTATTTTGCTGTCGTGGCGCTCTGTGTCATCTCAGGGAGTGTAGCACTCCAATGCATAATTAAAATAGTTGTGCCAAGTTTCATCACACTAATCCAGCATGTACCTGGGGACAGCGGGCTCAAGAAATACAAGAAGAATGTTCCTGTCCACCAAAAGCCAAATGGAGAGGCTGTGGAAGGAGAGGTGCCTCAAGCTTATCAGACAGAGGTGAGACCATTGCAGAGGGCACCTCAACAGGGATGAATAGAGAGATCCTGGAACCAGCCAGCTAGTGATACTGTTCATTGTGCCTGTGGTGGATTGACGCTGGCTGGACACCAGGTGCCCACCAAAGCTGCTCCATCACTCCCCTCCTCAGCTGGACGGGGGAAAGAAAATGCAACAAAAAGCTCCTGGGTCAACATAAGGACAGGGAGATCCCTCAGCAGTTACTGTCACAGGTAAAACAGACTCAACTTGGGGAAATTTGTTTAATTTATTACCAATAAAATCAGACTAGGATAATGACAAATAAAACCAAATCTTAAAGCACCTTCCCCCCACCCCTCCCTTCTTCCTGGGCTTGACTTCAATCCTGAATTCTCTACCACCTCCTTGCTGGTGGCACTAAGGGGCAGGGAATGGGGGCTGATGTCAGTTCATCACATGTTGTCTCTGTGGCTCCTGCCTCCTCACGCTCTTCCCCTGCTCCAGCGTAGGGTCCCTCCCACTGGAGACAGTCCTCCATGAAAGTCCTTCCCACGGGCTGCAGTTCTTTGGTAACTGCTCCAGCGTGGGTCCCTTGCACAGGGTGCTGTCCTTCAGGAACAGACTGCCCCACCATGGGTCTCCTGCGGGGTCCATAAGCCCTAACAGCAAACCTGCTCCAGCCTGGGCTCCTTTCTCCATGGGTCCACAGGTCCTTCAAGGAGCCTGCTCCAGCATGGGCTGCCCATGGGGTCACAGCCTCCTTTGGGCACCCTCCTGCTCTGGCATGGTGCCCTCTCTGGGCTGCAGGTGGAGATCTGCTCCCTCGTGGGCTCCACGGGCTGGGGGGCACAGCCTGCCTCGCCGTGGGCTTCACCATGTGGCGTGATCTCTGCTCTGGCATCTGGAGCACCTCCTCCCCTCTGTCTCCACTGACCTTGGTGTCTGCAGGGCTGTTTCTCACTCCTCCCTTCCAGCTGCCATTGTGCAGCAGTTTCCCCTCCTTCTTAAAAATGTTATCCAAGAGGCACTACCATCATCACAGATGGGCTTGGCCTTGGCCAGCAGTGGGTCCACCTTGGAGCCAGCTGGCATGGGCTCTATCAGACATGGGGGAAGCTTCCAGCATCTTCTCACAGAAGCCACCCTTGTGGCCCTCCCCAGTTACCAAAATGTTGCCACACAAACCAAATACAAAGGAGAAATGACCCAATGACATGTTCAACCTGCCACACCATCTTCAGTGAAAATTTCTGTGTAGTGAAAGATGAAACGTTGAGGGGGAAGATCAAAGTGTTTGGCATATTTGAAGAAGAGGCAGAAACAACGTCTACTGCAGGACACAAGAGTGGAAAAAATGGAAATGTATTTACTGCAGCTCACTTGACTTTGGCCACTCTAATGGACACCTCAAAAATGAGTTACAGATGTGGTTACTACTTATTTTAACCCATTTAACTATTTCTTTACTTGAAGAAATTGGAACTAAGGCCTCCAACTCACCTTCTCTACCACCCCCAGTGTGTATTTTTCCACCAGCAGCAGTCTGAGCGTGAGTGGGTATGGCAGGCAGCTCCCTTAGAAAACTCTCTCCTCTTAGCTGTCAAACTGCATTTGAAGACATCTTGACCACATATGTTGATGACAGGCATCATTATCTCTGATAGTATCTAAAATGGCTGAGAGGCACGTGGGGGCAACAGCACATTACTGTGCGCTCTGTTAATATCTTTTAGCCACCTTTTGCACTACGCTCTTTCTCTGGAGCTTCACAACCATACATCTGGATTAGATTGCAAACAGGCACTGCTGTCACTATCTCCCGTGTACTCTATATCCCTCAGTGTTTGCCTTTATAGAGACTGAAGACTGTTTAAGGCAGATATTTTCTTTTGCGGGAACTTTATCAGTTCCAAGTTTGTGCTGAAGGTCAGAACTGGACTGTAGTCTAAAGGAAATACAATAATACAAATGACAGAAAGAGATACTTTGCCCTTTTAAAACCCTTTAGATCTGGAAATTGGAGATGTGTTACTGGAGGAGACCAGCAACAGTTCTGTTTTTAAGTAGGTATCCTCACTTTATATTTGGGAAAATGTGATGTACAACAAAGTGTCAAAGATTGTGTAAAAAGTTCTTGTCACTAACAATGATTTTGAACTTTAAATAAATTTACATCCAAGATTTCATTTAAATTCAGCAGTTTGTAAAGGTAGTGACTTCACATATGCATGTACATGTGAGTATTTATACAGGCACGTATACATATGTATTCTTGTGTACCACAAACACAACCACCTGTATAAATAGTACCTGTATATATAGCTACACTAACAATTTTAAGATCTACCTTACCCCCAACATACACCAGGTGTTAAATGAGCTTTTGAGGCTTAGCAGATTGCAGAGATACAAACACAGCCTATTCCTGTCTACAGTAGCACAAAACAGAACTTAAATCTCAGGCTTTTTTTTTCTTGGCTAAACACTCTGGTGCAAGCTAAGCATGAACATCGATATGTTCTGATTGCAGGCAAGCAAAAAAATAATATATTTTAAAATAATAATAATAATTGGTTTGCTTTGCCTAGTTTTGGGAAAAAAAAAAAAGCTTCAATGATTCCATTTTGCCTTCAGGTTAATGCTGCGATGGTTTGATATCAGGCAGAGCAAGGGCAAGAATGGCTGTCATCAGAAAACTTAAAGGCAATGCTTGTAAGCGAAACAATTATGCAACAAAGTTAAGGTGTAGAACAAATGGAGAATTTGAAAAAAAACAACGAAACAAACAAAAAAAAAAACCATGAAGGAGGAGAGCATGTGCATTTACATATTCCGTAGTGCACTGTGCTCCCTTCATCCCCACCATTCTCCTCCTCCCCAGACACTCATAAAGACCCTGATAGCGAGTTGCCCACAAATAAGGGAAGTTGAAGGGAGGTCCATAAACCAAGTAAATGAAGAGGGAAGTGATGTCATTACTTTTCCAAGTCTGAGGGAGAACATCACCTCTGCCCTCCAAAAGGGGCATGCCACTTTATTTCCTTTACTTGGTGCCTAATGTTATGGCACTTTGCCAACACAGTTGATGCCAGCCTCTGGGATGTTATAATGCAGGGGTCCTCAAACCATGGCCCGAGAGCTGGATACGGCCCCCCAGGGTCCTCAATCTGCCCCCCCCCGTATTTACAGAACCACCCACCCACCCCACCCACCCCCCGCCGGGGTTGGGGAGGGAAACCAAGCAGCTGCAGATGACTGCCTGCCACTTCATCCGCACACCGGCCCCCTGCTTAAAAAGTTTGAGGACCCCTATTATAATGCATATTTAGAAGCAATAACATGCAAGATGCATTATACTGGTCACACTTAATACTTATTCTTTACACCTCTTAGGTTATGCATTTATTTTGTCAATGTTACAGAAGGAATTATCTGCACCTACACTACAAATCCAACCTTTTGCTCTCCTACAACCAGGTTTCTAGCTACTCTACCAGTAAAGAGAGATCAATATCCTCGTGTTTCCAACAAGCCCTTGGGATGTATATGAAATGGATTTGAAGGCTAGAAATATTGTTTCTGTTTTCTGCGATTCTAGAAAGGCTTTTTGTGGGATTTTTGGCCAACTCAGCTGCCCCAGCTTCCTGGAGTTGAATTAAGGAGTCCATTCTGAGATAAATTCAGTTAACGTTTGTGGGATAATCAAATGGCACAACAATAAATGCATGGAAGACCATAAAGAATAAATATAAATAGAGACATTTAAATGCCTGACATTGTGGCCTTCATATTCTAGAAATAAAAATGCTTAGTGAAGAAGAAAGCTTCTTGCAATAGAGAATATCCATTAGTATTTAGAATACAGGTTGCAGCCTGGGGTTTGTGAAATTTCCTGGCTTGATACCCTAAGAGCAAAAATAAAATACAACACAAAATGTAAAAATAAAAGCCACGCCAACCACAGAAGAAATGTCCACTCACAATTATTCCCATCCTCTTCTGAGAAAAGGCTTTTATGAGCAACAGGTCACTCGGTTCTTTCTTCAAGAGTTGGACAATAAACACACCGGATAGATGCAACTGCCACGGACTGGTTCATGATGTGGGTACCTGTCTGCCAGGACCTATTAATCTATTTCATGTATTCGTTTTGTATCAGCTTCCAAACCACTTAATAAACCATGGGTGTTTTCAGTAACAAACTGCCAAAAGTAAGTTATATGAGTTCTTACAGCAACCGATGAAAAGCAGTTGTTTTTTTTTTTAATATATACATATATATAGGTGTATATATATACACACACACACACACACGGTGTATTTGTTTGGGACACTTAGACTCTGTAAAAAACAGAATAAGGGTGCATTTCATATTTACAGCTAGACTTTTTTGTAGCTGTTCAGAAGAAGGTCTCCTGAGTACTAAGTCACCAAAGACATGGAAATCCATTGGCAACCTCCAAACTCAGTATCTTACACACTGACTTTAGCATCCTCTGCTTTCTGGCCCAGGCTCAATGTATAAACTAATACAAGCAGTGAGGGAAGAAGCTGTAATCTATCACACTGACTGATACCAGCCCCAGGAAAGGTAGTTTATTGCAGGTGGTATGTTATCTTCAAAAATAGAAACTGTGCAAAGATTATGACAAAAACTCCAACAATTTTACACTTTGTTTGCAGCACTATTAATTCTTCACTCTGGATTTATTTCCATGAGGGTTGTGCAACCAGAAAAATACAATGCAGGAATTCATTTCCTTTTCAGGAGTGTTCTGGGAAACGAAGCAATTAAAGCAATCTTAAGCCATGATGTATTATCAATTGCCACTCAATTATTTTACTTAAATAAAATACTGATTCCAGAGTCTGATCTGTAGCTATCAAATGAGTGATTAATTTAGGCGCGCTATTTATTCTTGAGATTAAAAAAAGTATATAACTTTAACTGAAGGGGGAAAGACAAAGGGACACGGAAGAGGAGAAAACTGGGAATATATAGCATCTTTCCACCACTCTCTTGTTACGTTGCCAATTCTCAGTTTATAAATAAATTAAATTACTGTATCCGGAGGTAAATTAGCCCTCATTACATGTGGAATCCATGACTTTGGTGCAGAGGAGAATTTGTAATCTCTTAAAGAGGTCACTGAAGGTGGGAAGCTCTTGTCCACTGTCTTCAGGAGACTGAAGGGGCATAGCCAAGAGAAGGGGTATGGCTGTCAAGGTCTCCAGGGGCTGCAGATAGCACAATCTCCATGAGTACCTACATATCCCAGGTCTACACAATGTTCACAGACACCTCAACGGTACAAGCCGGGCAAGGAAAAGATACATGTCCCATGCAAGTGAAAAAAAAAAAAAAAAAAAAAAAAAAAAGGCTCTGTCCTATATGTCCCTATGCATTTCAAAACCAAGTTATGTTCTATGTTCTTTGTAGACTATTGCAGATTTTGGCTCTGTGGACTGCTGACTATGCTATTGACGCTTACCTCGTATATTTTCAGACAATAATGCAGGTGACCTAAAAGGCACAAATGCTGAGTAAAGGTATCTAAGGGACAATTAATTACAACTACAGCTAAAAGGCTTCTAAAAGAAAGTCTTCATGGCTAACACCTCCTGTAAAAATCAGACATGCTGGATCTGACTTGTCAGAACAATCCTCACATGGTTTTATTCTCCATTCTGTGTACAAGAGCACAGCTTTTTTAAAAGTATCCATTATATCCAAAATGATTAATCTCATTGTTCAAGGATTTTTTCTTAATGTTTAATTTATACCTATCTGTCCATAGTTACTACTTGGTAATTTGTTACTACCTTCAACCTTAATATTTTAAATCATTCTACCCTTTTTTCCATGCTATAACACATCAAATATTTCTACATAGTCATCATGGCTCAGCTAATCACTGCTGCACTTTCTGAGCCTGCAGTTGGTAAATTCCTGTAATCTCTCTTCATAAATTATACTTAATACTTCTCCCTCATTTCTTTCTTTCTGGATCACCTCCAAATTTCTAATAGAAAAAGCATGCCAAAAAGCTCTCATTTCTTACATGCCTTCCTATCAAAGATGCCAACGTCTAAGGCAGACACTAAAGACTGTATGACACTTTGCTTTACTTTCCAACTGTCTATATTTACCTGCCAGCTAAAATTTTCCAATTTCTGGTTAAAACGACACCATTGTCTCATGCTGAATCTTGGTCTTCCCCTGGCTCAGACATAAAAACAATTCTTTGGTAACACAGTCTGAATGATCTAGAAAAGTTGTTCTAGGTCGAATTTCACAATAGGCTTTGAGATTCTCATGGCAAGACTTTGGTTTGTGTCTGTATAAGGAGATAAGAAAGGTGCAAACCCTTAGGTCCCACAATTTCAGAGACACCCAGAAGGAAAGTTTCTCTAGCTTTCTCAATAAGCACAAGAGGAAGGTAGGAACCTTCCAAAATTAGTTCACATCTTTGGTATTTAAACGTAAGTGGGATGAATCTGAGACACTGCAAAGGGAGAGAGGCCTCTGAGTACTTTTTCCCAGAGTGAAAAAATGTGCTTCAGAACATGCAGTATGGCCACCCAGCCCTACAGACATCATAGCTGTGTTTGCACCCATGAGCGTAACTGTCCTGGGCTGGATACCATGAGCTTGATTATGATCCTGTGCCAAGCTAAAATTACATGCAACTGATTCCACCGTTTCTGACAACTTCCACACCTTCTGACTGAGGTATGCTTTAGTAGTCATAATACGTAGTGCTGTCCAAGACAACATTTACTTCCTGTATCTCAATCAGTTCCTGAATATCTTTAATGACCTTCCTTAAGTAAGCTTTTCAGAGGGACCTGGAGAGGCTGGAGAAATGGACAGGCATCTCATGAAGTTCAACAAAGGCAAATGGCGAGTCCTGCACAAGGGGAGGAATCACCCTATGTACAGCTTGGGGACTGACTGGTTAGAATAAACTTTAGCAGAGCAGGGTAGCAGGGTAGTTGCACACCAGCCAGCATTGTGGTAAAGAAGGCTAACAGCCTCCCCAGAGGCATTAAAGTGTAGCCAACAGGTCCAGCGAGGTAATCCCTCCCCTCTATTTGGCATTTGTGAGATTGCATCTGGAGTACCATCCAGTTTGGAGCTCCTGAGTACAACAAATACATCCATTTTATTGGATTGAGTCAGCCAGAGCATCATCATCATAATCAGGGGTGTGGAGCACATGACACATTTCAAGAAGACAAGAAAATCTGAGAAAATCTGAGTTTGCTCAGCCTGGAGAAAAGAAGAAAAGAAGGCTCAGGGGAGACTTTATTGCTGTATATAACACTGAACAGGGGGGTAGGGGGGTGGGGAGTGGGGGGGTGGTACAGGTGGAGCCAGTCTCCTCTCAGTGATGTACAGTGGAAGGACAGGCAGCCATGAGCACAACTTGGAACACAAGAAATCCCAACTAAACATAAGAAAAAAAATATTCCCACGAACGTCTCCAAATACATGCCAACGCCTTTCTCCTCTAAAATAGTGTGAGTTATTATTTCATACTAACTGGGGTCTTCTTTGCTTGAAGGTCTCATGATGCTGACCCTTTCTCAAAGCAGAAAGGAAAACACCCACTCCAATCACATTGTTACCCATCCATATCTAGATCAGTTATCTCTAGTAACTAGTAACCTAGATCACAACCGAAGTCTCAGGAACCTAACTGCAATAACCTGGCCCGTTTTGCAGAACTGTCACCTGCAGACTATCAACAGGTGCACATAAAAGTACGTATCTTATCTACAAAGAAACTAAAAGCAAGGAGAGCCTTGAAGGCTTAGAACACTGCTAGCGTTCCATGCATCGAAGAAAGAAAATATTGGATCTCAATTGTGTGCAAAGTCTGCATCGTGACTCTTAAACCAGACACAGCCAGGAGCTGTGTGAAGCTCCTCAGAACAAACCGTGGGCCTTCATGAAAGGGCCAATCCCCAGGAAATGAATCACTCCAGAACATTAAAGGGGAAAAAGAGATCTTTTTTTTTTTTTTCTTTTTCTTTTTAAGAACTAAGAGAGCTCCCAAAGAAAGCAATACAGATTTAGAGAAAATAAATATGCATTTTATTTCCTAGACAAGCAAAGGGAAGAAGGTTTAAAGACTTGAATGATACTTCTCATTTATAATCTAGACAATAAAAGGAAAAAGTATATTTTATAAACACAAGTGCAGGACCCCGCACTGAGCTTTGTCAAATGTCATGCGGTTGGCCTCAGCCTGTCCAGATCCCTCTGCAGAGCCTTCCTGCCCTCAAGTAGATCAACACACACACCCTCCACACACCCCCATCCACTCCCCCTGCCCCCAGCATGGTGCTGTCTGCAAACTCACTGAGGTTGCACTCAATCTCTTCATCCACATCACTGATAAAGATATTAAACATAACTGCTTCCAATACTGAGCCCTGGGGAAAACCATTTGTGACCAGCCACCAACTGTATTTAACTCCACTCCTCACCACTCTTTGAGCCTTGACATCTAGCCATTATTTTGCCCAGCACAGAACACAGCCTTCCAAGACCTGAGCAGCCAGTTTCTCCAGGAGAATGCTGTGGGAAACGGTATCAAAGGCTTTACTAAAGTCCAGGTGGACAACATCCACAGCCTTTCCATCATCCACTAAGCAGGTCACCTTGACTGAACTGATTGAAAGTGGCATGATGAGCACTTCCACCAGCTCCCTCAGTACCCTCGGGTGGATCCCACCTGGCCCCATAGACTTGTGTGCTATTGTGCTGTATCAGGTCACTCATCACTTCCCCCTGGATTACGGGAGCTTCATTCTGTTCCCTGTCTCTGTCTTCCAGCTCAGCAGGCTGGGCAACCTGAGAAAAAACTGGTCTTACTACTAAAGACTGGTGCAAAGGTGGCATTAGGGACCATTCTCCTCACCCTTTGTCACTACGTTACCCCCCGCATCCAATCCAGGATGGAGATTCTCATTAGCTCTCCTTTTGTTGCTAATGTATTTATACAAACTTTTCTTACTGTCTTCTATGGCAGTAGCCGGAGTAAGTTCCAGCTGGGCTTTGGCACTACTCATGTTCTCCCCGCGTAACCTCACAACATCCTTACAGCCCCCCTGAGCTGCCTCCCCTTCTTCCAACGGTCACAAACTCTCCTTTTTCCCCTGAGTTCCAGCCAAAGCTCTCTCTGCAGCCAGGCTGGTCTCCTTCCCTGCCCGCTCGCCTTCCCACACGTGGGGACAGCCTGCGCCTGCACCTCTGACATCTCCTCCTTGAGGGACGCTCAGCCTTCCTGGAGCCCTTGGCCCTTCAGAGCTGCCTCCCAAGGGACTCTGTCAGCCAGGCTCCTGGACAGCCCAACGCCTGCCCTGGAGAAGCCCAAGCCGGCAGTTCTGCTGACCCCACTCCTGACTTCTCCGAGAAATGGAAACTCCAGCGTTTTGTGGTCGCTGTGCCCAAGGTGGCCGCCAACCATCACATCGCCCACCAGGCCGCCTCTGTCACGAGCAACACCTCCACGGGCGCCTTCCCTCGCTGGCCCACTCACCCGCTGGGTCAGGGAGCTCTTACACACACTCCAGGGGTCTCCTAGACCCTTTCCTCTCCGCTGCACTGTACTTCCAGCAGACACCTGCTAAGTTCAAGTCCCCCACGACATCCAGGGCTAGCGATTGTGAGACTTCTTGTAGAGTATTTCATCTGCCTCTTCATCCTGGTTGGGTGGTCTGTAGCAGACTCCCACCAGGATACCTGCCTGGTTGGCCTTGTCCCCGACTCCTACCATAAACACTCGACCCTATCGTCACCATCTTTAAGCTCCAGACAGTCAAAACACTCCCTAACATACAGGCCTACTGCGCCGCCTCTCCCTCCTTGCCCATCCCTTCAGAAGGGTTTACAGCCATCCCCTGCAGCACGCCAGCTGAGCGAGTCATCCCACCATGTTTCCCTAACGGCAGCCACATCATAGTTTTCCAGCTGCGCAATGACTTCCAGCTCCTCCGCTTTGTTGCCCGTGTGGTGTGCATTGGAGCTCTTATGTATGCAGATTACCAGTACAATATTAGATGGTGTCTAACATCCCAAATCCAGAAATCTTATGTTCATCTCAGATCAGCACTTTGAATTACAATACTACCAGTAATTAAAATGACAGTTATGAACAACAAGCAGCTTGCTCTCTGACCAGAGAGCAATTCAAATAATTAATAATTCATTTTACTTCATCGGTTTTGCCTATGTGTCATTAGTACATGGGGGAGATGCTCTCACAGAAAAAAAGTCAAACCCATTTATCTCTCTAAAGGAATGTGCTACTCCTTATAGGCAAGAGTTGGAGGATTTACACGTTGATGTCTGCTACACCTACATTTATGGTTCAGTAAATTGCCCTGGGCTCCCTTCAGAGTTAATGAAGAGCTAACCATGGGCTTGAGGAGTTTAGTTTAAGGCTTAGATATTTTCAGATAGTCTGGGAGTAACATGAACTGTCCGAAATACTAAACTGATTTTTTTTTTTTTTTTGAGAAATACGTGAAACAACATTAGTGTGGTTAACTCTGGAAATTTATGAGGAATTGGGTGAATTGCCAGAAGACCAGAAAAGAGATTGTACAGTCTGAACAGAGCAAAATCAAAAAGTCTGATAATTTACTGCCAGTCAACTTAATGCCAGCTATGTGCAGCCCCCAGTGGTATGGATGATGGGACAAATAATCAAATGTATGATTTGCAGTTGCACAAAACTCAGAAGGAGAATAAGAAGCAACAGCTATGCATTCATCAAAAGCTACCTAGTATTCTTCTGGGGCAGGGTAATACACCCGAGGAAGGGGAAAAGCAGGAGACCAGAAATACACAAGTAGGGCAAACACAGTCTAGATGAAATAACTGTAAAATTGGCTAAGAAATCATGTTTAAAAAATAATTCTCCATCAGTTGTTCTCTCAGATAACAGAGTGGATGGATGCACTGAAAGGAGTTCAACCTTATGAAGTTCAATAAGGCCAAATCTAAAGTCCTGGGTTGGGACAATCCCTAGCACTGGAACAGGCTGAGGGATGGAATGAAAGCATTCTTTCAAAGAAGTACTTGGGAATACTTGGTGAGTGAAAAGTTTGACGTGAGCTGGAAATGTGTGCTTGCAGTGCAGAAATCTAATCCTATCCTGGGCTGTATAAAAAGAAGCATGACCAGCAGGTCAAGGAAGGTGATTCTTTCCCCCTGTTCCATTCTTGAGACTCCACCTGGAGTACTGTGTCCAGCTCTTGGGGTCTTCAGCATGAGAAAGGCATGGACCTGTTGGAGTGGGTCCAGAGGAGGGTCATGAAAGTGGTCAGATGAATGGAACACCGCTGCTATGGAGACAGGCTGAGAGAGCTGGGGTTGTTCATCCTGTGGAAGAAAAGGCTCTGGGAAGGCCTAACTGCAGCCTTTCAATATATAAAGGGAGCTTATAAGAAAGACAGAAAGAGACTTCTGACCAAGGCCTGCAGTTATGGGACAAGGGGTAACAGTTTTAAACTAAAGGATAGCTTTAGATTCAACATAAGGAAGATACTTTTTATTATTAAGGTAGTGAGGCACTGGACCAGGTTTCCCAGAGAAGTTGTGGATGCTCCACCACTGGAAGCGTGCAAGGTCAGGTTGGACTGGGCTTTGAGCAACCTGATCTAGCAAAAGACATGGCCCATGACAGGGAGTTTGGAATGAGATGGTCCTTGAAGGTCCCTTCCAGTTCAAAGCATTCTATCATTTTATGATTCCCTGAGTTCTTGGGGTTTTCTTGGGAACCAGAACTAATCAACATTCTTCAGTAATAGTTTAGGTGATGGAGTAGAAAGGGCAGTTACTAAATACGAAGATGCCATGAAACTCAGAAATATTTTGAGCCTGTTAGACGACACAATTTGCAGGAGTGGGCTGGAAACTAGGACCATGCATGGCAATCAGTTAGCTGAGGGGAATGTGCTCGAGCTTGTCTAGACAACAATTAGCATGATGAGGCATGTTTGCAGAGCACAGGGGAGTGGGAGATGGATGGCGCCAGGGATGGCGCCAAGGAAAGGTAACACCCTGCTGTTAATTGATGGCAGTTAACCACCAATCAGGGATTGCCTAGTATGCAAGGCTTAGCTTCAAGAACCAATCTGTTTAAAACGCGCAGCTTCTGAAAGTGTATAAAACCTCGTGCTTCTGTGCAATAAATTGACATTTGCTTGCATCAAGCTGTGTCCCGTCTCTTCATTCGCCGCAACAATTAGAATTCAAAGTGGTCTTCTTAAATTGGGGAAACACCATAAGAAAAAAGAGTAAAGTCAAATAATGAAAATACAAAGTTCTACAGTTAGAAATAAAGAATAGGAAAGAACTTTTCAGGCAAAAGTTCATTAAAAAAAAAAAGGCACTGACGGCTGCTGGGGGCAAAACTGGTGCTTTTAAGATGAAGTATTGTGTCCAATTTTGAGCACTAAATCTCAGGTGGACCATCATATGAAAGTTCATAGAAAAGCCATGGGAATGATCAAAGGTGTTGGAAACAGAGCCTGGTAGGAAAAACAGCAAGCAGTGTGTTTTCCAGTGTAGAAGTGGGGGGTGGACACACACACGAGAAAGCTTTTGAAATAAATGCAACTGTTGCAAATAGGAAGGGAATAACCTGTTCTCCATATCCACCACCCATATGACAGAAATTCATGGGCTTAAACTGCAAGAGAAGACATTCAAACAAGAAGTTAATGATTTGGGTAGTTGATCCTGTCTTACAGTCAAGAGATGGATTTGATGATGTTTAAAGATTGCTCTTAACTCTGCTTGTCTAATATTCAATGCAATCAATACAAACCTTCAAAATCGGAGCGAGACAGACTCTTTCAGACAGCAGCCACAAACTTCCTATCAACTCGAGTCACTAAACTGATTAAAGCACACACCTCTCCTTCTGCTCTTATGCATTCAGGCAAGTTCAGCAAATCTCTGCTCTGCTAAACATCTGTGTCCACAAAAATAAAAGGCAAAACTCAATAATCTTTAATCAACTTATCAATAACAACAAAGGCATTTTCTGTCATTAAATAACTACAGATAACAACCAGACAGCAGTGTGTGCTTCTTAGCAGTGAACAATAGCATCTGCAGGCAGGGAATGCTTACAACAGTGTGCCATCTATCAGCTGTGTGTAAAAACGAACCACAACCAACCCCTATCCCAAAGGCTGCATTTAGAAACCATCAAGCATGTCTACAGTGGCAGAGCAGATACTCCTGCGCTTATACAGCCACTAGTCACTTAGCAGAGAAGTAAGTAATCTCCCCTTCATTCCCACGTGCATTGGACCCCCCAGTGAAATGCTAATTTAAAAGAATTTGGATTAATCTCTCCAGTTTATTAGAAAGTTTTAAGCATTTATATTCAACCATTGTCGAATCGTGTTTCCTGAATTTGTATCATCTTTCAGTGGACCATTTTAAATTTGCTTTAATTTGCAAATGAGGCAGGTGAGAGTCTTGACTTGAATGGGGGATGGCTCAGCCTGTTCCCAGCAACACACAGGTGCTTCTGGCTCAAAAAAGCTGGATGGAGCTAGGGGTGTAGGATGAGGAGTGGAACTGGGGAGTTGCTTTCAGAATGAATGTACCTTGAAAAGGTCACTGTTAAGACCACGGATAAGTATTTTTTCCCCATTCAAGGCAGATTGGCAAAATAAATAATTTTCCAGCACAGAAGACTTTAAACACTATACCCACCATACCCCATAATATGAAACGTCATAGAGTATCATATAGATACATATATATTTGATTTTTTATTAACACTAAGTAGTATCAGCATACTTATATCAGGCCTTGGTGAATAACATTAAAGAGCCACTGAAGTAGTTCAAACACTTTTAAAGGAGGGAGGAAACATTGTCATCAGTTTGGATTTTGGTTGGTGACAATGATTTCTCACTGTTTGATGCCTATGTGGCATAAAGTGGTGGCTTGAGCTCTCTGTCCAGTCCTTATGAACCACTGCCCACCTCCTGCCAGCAGGACTGGTGGAGTATACTAACAGGCAAACACAAGTGCAGAATTTCCTTAGTTGCCAACAAAATAAGGCCATTTAGAACAGAAACAGAAAAAAAGTTTTAGTTCCTTTAAGCAACATGGAAAAAACCCCAAACCATAAGTTGCATGTGTTTGTATTGCCTGGACAGTTATAGATACTGACAGCAAGCTCATTTATCTGATGAAATCTCTTACAGAGACCCTTGTCCTGCAAGACCCAGCCCATGCCTTCCCCAAGGCACACTGGCTCATTATTGCTTTCACGCAGGAGGCTGTGTAATCCTTGGCTCTTACTGAACTTCAATGAACTAATCCTGTTTGCTGTCCCACACAAGAGAGATGTGCTTCTTCACCTTTCTGCACCTGAGCTGACCTCTGCAAACACTGGCGATGTGCTCTGCTTCACTGCTTTTGTCCTCCAGCCCTCACACATTCCCCACCTCAATCTGGCTGAGCTTTGCTCACTTGCACCCATACGAGATCTCCCCTGTGATATGGTGATGAGAAATGGTGGAGGCACCTCGCCCACTGCAGCTCATCCTCCCCAAGTTCCAGAGGCCGTGAAAGCACTAAGAAACCTTTTCTTAGTGGTTGCACCTCCTCAAAAGACGGAAAGGATCCTTTCTATTTGGGCTACCTCCGTGAGTGGTTACTTTCCAGCCAGCCTCAGCTCAGCAAAAAAACCCCAAACTAATATCCCTTTGCATATTTGCAAACTATTATCCATATTTGCATATATGGAAGACCCAGAGTCATGCCTGTAGAGCGGCTTCTGCCTTTGCAAAGCATTAACCGTCAGGAACTAGCGCCCCCCACCCCCCCACCCCCCCTGCCCTTCTCAGCATCATTACGCACTGCCACATTTCGATTTACTGGACTTTCAAAATGGTTTATTACAGCAGAGTGTTTCTGCTCTGATTCCCACCCTTACATGTGCACTGAACCCTCAACTCTGTCTGAAGCCTCTTTGGGTTTAGTTTTGAATGTCTTCATTGTGTTTTTTTTTTTTTTTTTTCAACAGAAAATAGATTGCCATAAATTTTGCCCTTTCAAGTGTTTAGTGACAGAATGGAGTTGCCCTCAGTCACATCTGTTTATCCTGGTAAGCACATTTATAAAGTGATTTCCCATCCTTGTTATTCTGTCAATGGCATTTCACACTGTAGCTACTTTGATGTAGCATTTTATCACTTGTCCTGAGGGCTGCTGACAGCTGCCAATTTCAAGGCTTCATTCCAATCTTAATTTTCCTTCTTTCTTTTTTTTTTTTTTTTTTTTTTTTTTTTTTCCCACAAATACATTATTACCTCCATCCCCCACTTCCCTTATTTCCCTTATTTCCAAAGCCTGAGGGGCTGTGGGAAGAAAGGGGATTTAGAAGAGTGTCCCCAACGATGACCATTTCCTTTTAACACAAAGATATTATAATCTCATAATATGAAGTTGCATTGCCAAGGAAAAGTTAAACTTCAGGAAAAGTGTGGCTGCTTTTAGTTGGCTATTAGACTTCTCACTTTCTCCTGATAAATTCTCCATTAATGCTATTTCATTTAAATTTCCCTGCTCCCTTGATGTGCAGAAATTGCATTGTTCATCTCCCAGGGAAGGTACTTTGCATTCTTGCTTGCTGTGATCCTTCCGCCATCCAGGATTACCTAAATCAAACCAGAATAGGTGACAATCCAGCTCATGCCACAGGAGAACAGGAATCTTACCCAAGGAGTTATAGATGCATATTAGCCTGTTTTGAGACAGTTCCCTTCTTGCCATAACCCTTGTACTTCCAGCCAACAAAACCACGACCAACACAAGGCAGGAAGAACTGAACAGTTGTTTTTCACCAAAGGACTAGAAACTGAAACCTGGTCCTTTTGAAGTTGACAGCCACATTAAAATTTATTTCAGAAAGCTTCTCCCCACACTACCTCACTACCCCAAAAGTGAAACATCCAGACACAAGCTTGTTTTCCAGTGGCCACAAAGAGATATTGCACTGTTCCAGCGGTGGTGTTTTGCAGCTGTTTGAGCAACAAGCAAGAGCTATAGAATGAAAGAAGCCACAGGGTTAAACCCTTCACTGGGGCTAAATATTTCTGTTGTTGTCTCAGACCGAGCTTTGCTCATGCCTTAATGGGTAGCTTCTGGTTTGCTCAATGGCTCAGCAAAAAGGCATGTAAGGAGCAAGACAGCATCACCACCAGAAGCCTTTGAAAGATTTAGATTATAAAGACTCAGTCCTTTGGGGAAGTGGGACCAGTGCATGCATCCAGAGTGTGCACAAATGTGCAAGTGAACAAGGCTCAGAGGCTGCACTCTGAACCACGTAGCAGACATTATTCATATAGACTGGCTTGCAGACACTGTCCCACAACAGCTCTGCCAAATCTGGATGTGGGGGCTGGACCAGGGGGTCCCTTTTTGTATACTTATTTCCCACCTTGACACTCCACTTGGAAATTATATATAGGTCTCTGCTGTGTATCTTCCAGACTTTGGATATACATATATTCTTCACATGCAGAAGTGGTGACAGATTGATCTTTTATTTGCTGAAGTGAACTCTGAAAATTCTTTAGATTGCAAGTCTTTTAGACATCAAAGCCACAGTAGAAAAATGACCAGTTTGGTCAGCTCTGGAAATCTTAGTCTGATTTGAGATACTGTCACCAGATTGCAAGGTCGTATCAAAGGATGTGTTGCATCATTCTCCAACAAAGAACCAGATCTGAATTTCATCCTGAGGTGGGCTAACCATTCTGTTACTCATATTTTCACTTAGTTTTCCCAAACCATAAAAATAAATTTCTTCTTCTGATCTGCAATTAACATTAGATTCAAGTTTGTTTTCTTCAATAGAATTGATTCCCACCCCACCCCACCCCCCATTTTATTGCTGCAACTAACTGTCACGTTGGGCAACTTGCCAGAATATTACATAGATAACCCTGGCATGACTAAATGGAAAGTTTTTCATTTCTTCAATTAAAAGTAAGCATCAAAATCAGGACATTGATTTTCTTTAATTTCATTATCCTGACTGATGGCTTATAAATGCATTTACTCACAGTCATCAGTCTATGATTATCAAGAGAATACTATGCCTCTTCTCCCTAACTTAGAGAAGACCCATCAAGACCCAAAGTGATAAGGTGGTGTAAGAGAAGATGGGGATGACAGAAGCAGGGACAGAGCAGTGCCATTCAAAGAAAAAGAAGAAAAAAAATACACAAAAATAGTCTTTTGTCCGGTCTGGTCAAGAAGAAAAACATAGGTATCAGTGACTATGGGTGTATGCCTGAGCTTATGAGGTAAGCAGCACTTCTAGTAAATGAAGAGAAACAGGCTGATCGTGGGTCAGCTCATGGTAGAACACATGTCTAAAATCACATTGGATGAATTATGTTCTAAAAGTGTCTTCTCATTATTTTGAGACCTTTAATTCAGGCGGGGACACCTACATGCTGGAGACCTATGGCTAGGGAAAAGGTACATTGCTCCAGGTGACAATAACTCCTAATGACCTGCAGTATGCAACAGCTGATTTGCTAACAGGAACATCTAATCTCTGTTTAAGAACAACCCCTGTTGAAGATTGCCAGTAACTGAACTTTACAAAAAGTCTTGGCTGTTTGAATGATGAATAGAGTAATAAAACCTTACACATCATGGTAAAATGGCAAAAACAGAAAAAAACAACAAAAAACATGCAAGGCTGTGATAGCCTGGTCTTTGTAAGGAAAATCACAGCTCACTTATCCCTTGCAATTTTTTGAACAAGTCAATAGCTCAGTGGAAATGAAAAGGAAACTGTAAAACAGTTGTTTTAATTCTTTTTCAGATTGTAAAGGTCTGTGATGTTGTCACTCCTGAGGTGACTACAGAAGTTAACTACCACGGAGTGAGGTACAAAGCAATGTTAAGTGCAAAAGCAGGTCAGGAGAAAGAAGAAGGAAAGGAAAAAAAACAAAAAAAACACAACCAAAAACAAAGCACCACCCCACACCAAAAAAACCCAGCAAAACAAAACAAAAAAACCCAAAACACAACTAAAAGTAGATCAGTTTTCATCATGACAAAAGTTTAACAGTCAGCTGCCTCCAAGCATATTGCTGGATGCCATGTTGTTAAATATATTTATTAGCTCCAGGCAGGGGAATCAATGGTGGAGGGGAAAAAATAATAACTCAAAAAAGATGAAGAGATCAAAATCTGTCATCACAATGATCCTGCAAATTCCAGGTTAACATGAAAGCTCTATTCAGTTGCAGAAGACTGTAACCTTTGGTTAGCTTTGTTGGGGCAGAAATCTAATATACAACTATCAACAAACCCAGGACCACTTGAACAGCCTCATCTGGAGGATACATAGGTGGAGTAGACTTAGCTATCCAAGAACACATGGTGCTACATGGGTTACAAGTCAAGCCACTGACTACCCTGAGCCCTCTGCCAAAATCTCCAGGCAAGCCTTGAGACTGGAGGATGGATAAACCTGACAAAATAGATGAAACCTGGATCTGAGTCACTAACTGGCTGTCTAGTGAGAAGCAGGGTGTCTCCAGACCCTGGGGAAGTCTAACCAGGTCTTAAAATATCTGAAGAGGTGGCCAGGTCCAACAAGACTGAACTTGGCCAGCTCAGCATGGACTTTGTAGGACAGGCCAGAGGGATGATAAAGCCAGATTGTACTCGGAATACACTGGCCAGTGTGTAGGGCAGCTAGGGGACAGTTATCTAGAAAAGACAGAATCATGAAGAACATGGATCTGGTATGCAAAAGATGTACAAGTCATGCACTGTGAGCAATGCATAGGGCGAAACAGACTGTACTTCTGTAGTCAGGCTTGCCAAGACTGGAAAGGGCTGTTGCAAACATCAGAAAGACCTAAGCACTTTCAGTAATATGACAGTGAATGATGTTCAACACTGATGAATGCAAGTGTAAGAGGGGAAAATTAAAATGGCTTGTACAGCTCACATGACTCTACATTTGGCACGCAAGTTCAACCAATGGACTTGAGCAGCCCAAGGAAAACCGCTGCTTAATGCACTGATGCCTTCCAAAATAGCAAACAAGGTATTAGGAAACACAATGAACTGGGCAATAAATAATACAAGGTTGCCAGTCTGGCACCACTTACCAGCTTGAGCCTCACTTAGAAGGAAAGGACTAATTTATCTCTGTGCTAATGCAAGATGGTCAGTGAGTGCCAGCACCTTTGTTGTAGGTGGGAACAACGTGGCAGAGGCAGGTGGCACTTTGGTGGCACTGCTGCCCCTCGGATCTCAGTGGACGGCATCCCGGCTCACCTTGCTTGAAGGTCACCAAGCATCTGAGAGCCTGCAGTACAAAGCCATCTGCTCAGCCACCCCCTCAGCTCAGCCCGCCACAACACAGTGCTGTCCTGACGCCCACAGAGAAAACCCACCTGTGAAACAAAGCGCTGGCTTCTCACAGCTCTTCCAAAGCTATTGTGGCAGCCTTTTTGATGGCACACAACAATAGACACTCTAACTCCACAGGCATGAGGAGAAAAAGATTAGCAAAAGCTATTAATATAATAGTGCTTAACCCAAACCTCACCACTCCCACACAGAGTGCTGCAAAATTAATTAATACCACTGTTTCAGGGGGAATGGAGGGATGGAGAAAAGAAAAGAAAGCTCAGACAGAGATAAATTTGAAGCCAAGACTGTTTACCATGGTATAATAACTGCATGTGTGTTGTGGGGATGTACTGGTGCCCTGGGGATATCAGCAACGCATATATGGCACTGTCCCAAATTAGGAGGTGATGATGGGACTGTGATGTTGGAGATATCCATCCTGTCCCTCAGTCTGGTCCATAACTCCTCTACATTGCACAGCTTCCAGCCCCCAAGTCTTTCTGGCTGTCCTCTGCCCACAGCAAGGACTGCTATCCCATCAGGTCTTCCCAGCCCCAGCAGGAAGGAAACATGAAAATGCTCCATCTGATTGCTCCCCCCAACCCAAGCAAATGTCCAGACTAAAGTACTATTGTCACAGGCTTGGGACTGGGACAACAGGGAAGGATTGCTGCACCCTGATTATATAGGGGCATAACATAATACTTTGAGGGAGGGACAAAGAGAGAAAAAATTTGAAAGATGATCTAGTGTGGCAGGATCTGTTTGAGCATGGTTCTAAAATACCTTGTGCTTCTGCAAAAGCACCCAGGGGAGAGGAAAGCTGTGCATGAAAGAAATGCTGTTCACACTTTTCTTTGGAAGTGTTTGAAAGTCATTCAAGATGAGACACCAGTTCATTTACAGCTTGTAGAAATCAGCACTGAAGTCAGATGATTTATACCAACTTCCAACAGCCGGGGATCTATCCTATAATTAGCTCAGTCACCAAATTCCTAAAGTGTGTTTGGGGGAAAGCGACCTATCTTTAATCCCCACTGATTTGTAAGAGACTCTCCTTGGGTCCCACTCCTATGAGGTGACATCTTAGAAGTAGTAATAATCTCTCTACTGTGGTCCAAATAAAAGGAAGGAAGTTCCTCTCTATATCTTAATAGGTGAGTTGTAAAAAGTTGTGACATTCAGCAGCACCTGGAGTTAAATGGGAAGACTCAAGCCTAAAAGACGTGAAGTCCTTAATCCTTAGATAGGGAGACAGGTGACTGCTAGAGAAATGCACAGCTAGTTCCCTGCATTTAAAGCTCTTCATTCACTGGCTCAGCAATTCCGCTGTGGCATTTATTTTTAATGCTTTATTTTTGCAATTTGACTTTCTAATGGCAAAATCTGAAGTCACCTTCCTTAACCCTTCACAGTGATATAAATTGGAAAGAACAAGAGAGGAAACAACGGAAGGAACACAGCTTATCCCTGCCAGACCTCAGTAGGAGCACCAACGTGCAAAGACGCAGGATTACCTTTTATTTCCTCCAGGTAATAGGTGGGAGGACCTAATCCCAAAAGTACTTGCATCCCAATGCTAAGACTCATATTTATAAGCATGAGCTGAAATCAGAAAGGGAGAGAAGTCATGGGGTTTGCTCTTAATTCCCAACCCCCCCACCCCCCACCCCACTCTTTTATCATTCAGCTGCAGGTAACAAGGAACAAAGAAGGAGAGAAATGCCTCCTATGACAACAAAAATGCTCCAGAGAGTTTATCTTTAGGACTGTTTTAAAGGATAAAGCTCAATACAGGGGCTGATGCTAACGGAGTGAGTTTTGGGCTCAGGCTGCTGGCAGCACCTGCTAATCAGATCAGGCTGAAGAGCTGAAATTTGCACAGCAGTACGTCTATAGGGACATACAGTTGAAATGAGACTAAATATGACATTCTGCTGAATCACTGCAGATCCAGACATCCTTCACTTTACCTCATTAGTCACCCACCCTCCCTTCAATATCACTCCCCACTGTCCTACCATATGTAAAAAAAGCCAAGAATAAGGAGGTACTTCTCTCATCTGAGCTGTGTTGATAAAGATCTAAAACCCCAGAAACCACAGGGATGGAGACTCTCCAGGAGCAGTTGCTGAGTATGTTTTGGGCAATGGGGAGAGCCCATGGGTTACTTTGTGCAACCTCCTTGTGCTGCTACAAGCAGGGACAGCCAAGTTCTTGGCTGAGACTAATCCACCAGATTAATTTCATGCCTGACAAACTGAAATTTTCTGAAGGCACTTCGGTTCACCAGAAACCTGGTCAGCACAGAGGACAGGGAAGCTGAAAAGACTCCTTTCTGAAGGGAAAAGAAGGCTCGATATGCAGACTGACCCACTTCTCTGGGATGCCTGCTGCCTCCCTGAGCTGCACGTTAAAGATGGGAAGAGAAAGCTTCCTACCCTGGTACAGCCCTCAGATTAATATCCATGATTGATTTTCCAGGTAAGTAGTGATGAAGTTGCAACAAGAAGTCCGAGGGCAATCAAGAGAGACTTCAGGGCCTTGGGACAACTGGTTAAGGGATCAGAAGCAGAAGCAGTGTTCTCCTCTACCCTTCCATTTGCAAGGAACGATGAGGGAAGAAACAGGAACACCCACAAGTTCAATACCTGGCTCCAAGCCTGGTGTCACCAGCAGAATTTTGAGGTTTTTGATGATGGGTCAGTTTACACGACACCAGGCCTGCTGTTAACAGATGGGGTGCACCCATCTCAAAGGGGGAAAATTACCTTTGCACAGGAGTTATCAGGACTCACAGCAAGAGCTTAAAACTAGATCTGAAGGGTGAAAGGGATAAAGACAGGCTTGCTAGAGATATGCCTGGCGACAGCACACCAATATTTGGGGGACCATGTGCTAGTGAAGTCCTTTGGTCTGGTGTCTCAGTGGTAGTAGAGGATGGAGATCCATGTGGCAGCAAAAATGCAGAGCTTATTGATGTGTTGAAAACCATGCAAGTACCTGAAAATGGTCACATAGGAATTAGGGCTTCTCCCTACTGCAAAAGGTGATGGGATCAATAGCCCAACTGAAGCACATCTACACCAATGCACCCCACACGGGCAACAAAGCGGAGGAGCTGGAAGTCATTGCGCAGCTGGAAAACTATGATGTGGCTGCCGTTAGGGAAACATGGTGGGATGACTCGCTCAGCTGGCGTGCTGCAGGGGATGGCTGTAAACCCTTCTGAAGGGATGGGCAAGGAGGGAGAGGCGGCGCAGTAGGCCTGTATGTTAGGGAGTGTTTTGACTGTCTGGAGCTTAAAGATGGTGACGATAGGGTCGAGTGTTTATGGTAGGAGTCGGGGACAAGGCCAACCAGGCAGGTATCCTGGTGGGAGTCTGCTACAGACCACCCAACCAGGATGAAGAGGCAGATGAAATACTCTACAAGAAGTCTCACAATCGCTAGCCCTGGATGTCGTGGGGGACTTGAACTTAGCAGGTGTCTGCTGGAAGTACAGTGCAGCGGAGAGGAAAGGGTCTAGGAGACCCCTGGAGTGTGTGTAAGAGCTCCCTGACCCAGCGGGTGAGTGGGCCAGCGAGGGAAGGCGCCCGTGGAGGTGTTGCTCGTGACAGAGGCGGCCTGGTGGGCGATGTGATGGTTGGCGGCCACCTTGGGCACAGCGACCACAAAACGCTGGAGTTTCCATTTCTCGGAGAAGTCAGGAGTGGGGTCAGCAGAACTGCCGGCTTGGGCTTCTCCAGGGCAGGCGTTGGGCTGTCCAGGAGCCTGGCTGACAGAGTCCCTTGGGAGGCAGCTCTGAAGGGCCAAGGGCTCCAGGAAGGCTGAGCGTCCCTCAAGGAGGAGATGTCAGAGGTGCAGGCGCAGGCTGTCCCCACGTGTGGGAAGGCGAGCGGGCAGGGAAGGAGACCAGCCTGGCTGCAGAGAGAGCTTTGGCTGGAACTCAGGGGAAAAAGGAGAGTTTGTGACCGTTGGAAGAAGGGGAGGCAGCTCAGGGGGGCTGTAAGGATGTTGTGAGGTTACGCGGGGAGAACATGAGTAGTGCCAAAGCCCAGCTGGAACTTACTCCGGCTACTGCCATAGAAGACAGTAAGAAAAGTTTGTATAAATACATTAGCAACAAAAGGAGAGCGCATGAGAATCTCCATCCTGGATTGGATGCGGGGGGTAACGTAGTGACAAAGGGTGAGGAGAATGGTCCCTAATGCCGCCTTTGCACCAGTCTTTAGTAGTAAGACCAGTTTTTTCTCAGGTTGCCCAGCCTGCTGAGCTGGAAGACAGAGACAGGGAACAGAATGAAGCTCCCGTAATCCAGGGGGAAGTGATGAGTGACCTGATACAGCACAATAGCACACAAGTCTATGGGGCCAGGTGGGATCTACCCGAGGGCACTGAGGGAGCTGGTGGAAGTGCTCATCAAGCCAAATCCAGTCATTTATCAGCAGTGCTGGCTGAGTGGGGAGGTCCCAGAAGACTGGAGGCTAGTCAGTGTGACACCCATCTAGAAGAAGGGCAGGAAGGAGGATCTGGGGAACTGCAGGCCTGTCAGCCTGACCTCCATGGCAGGGAAGGGTATGGAGCAGATCATCCAGAGTGCCTTCATTCGGCACGTACAGGAGAAGGAGGTGACCAGGCCCAGCCAGCATGGGCTTATGAAAGGCAGGTCCTGCCTGACTAACCCAATGGATGAAGGAAAGGCTGTGGATGTTGTCCACCTAGACTTTAGTAAAGCCTTTGACATCAGTACTGGGTCCAGTTCTCTTTAATGGCTTTATCAACGCTCCGGATGAGGGGATTCAGTGCACCCTCAGTAAGTTTGCAGGCAACACCAAACTGGCAGAAGTGTTGATCTGCTGGAGGGTAGGAAGGCTCTGCCAAGGGATCTGGACAGGCTGGACCGATGGCCCAAGGCCAACTGCATGACATTCGACAAAGCTCAGTGTTGGGTCCTGCACTTGGGTCACAACAACCCGACACTACACTGCAGGTTTGGGGAAGAGTGGCTGGAAAGCTGCCCAGTAAAAAAATGGACGTGATGGTGTTGACAGTTGGCTGAAGGAGAGCCACCAGTGTGCCCAGGTGGCCAAGAAGGCCAACAGCACCCTGGCTTGTATCAGAAACAGTGGCCAGCAGGACCAGGGCAGTGATTGTCCCCCTGGACTTGGCACTGGAGAAGCTGCATCTCAAACCCTGTGTTCAGTTTGGGCCCCTCACTGCAAGAAATACATTGAGGTTCTGGAGCGTGTCCACAGACGGGCAATGGAGCTGAAGAAGGGTCTGGAGCACAAGTCTTATGGGGAGAGGCTGGGGGAACTGGGGTTGTTTAGCCTGGAGAAAAAGAGGCTCAGGGGAGATGTTATGGCTCTCTACAACTGCCTGAAAGGGGCTGTAGGCAGGTGGGTGTTGGTCTCTTTTCCTAGTAAGAAATGACAGGATGAGAGGAATTTCTTCATGTTTGTGCCGATGTTTTATATTAGATATCAGGAAAAATTTCTTCACCAAAATGGTGGTCAAGCTTTGGAAGATGCTGTCCAGTAAAGTGGTTGAGTGACCATTCCTGGAGGTATTTAAAAGATGTGTAGATATGGCAGTTAGGGACATGGTTTGGTGGTGGCCTTGGCAGTACTAGGTTAACAGTTGGACTCAATAATATTAAATGTCTCTTCCAACCTAAATGATCTAATGATTATATAAAAATTAAAACCTGAGGAATCCCAGGAACTTCAGAGTAATCAGAAAGAGAAAAAAAAAGAGGGGTGGGGGGTGGGAAGTGCTGCTCTGTGTGGTCTTTCTACTTCTCACCATAAGTAGTAAACAGCATGTGTCACGTTAACAGTTGGACTTGATGATCTTAAAGATCTTTCCCAACCTAAATGATTCTATGTTTCTATGGTTCTGTAATTTCTCAAAACCTCTAAATTTGTTCCCAATCCCTAAAACCAGCCACACAAAGAGACAGTAACTGCTTTCCTCAAAAACTCATTTCTGATGCTAAGGTGAGCTTTTTTTCCCATGAGAAAATAGCTGTTCTCTTCTTAAAGAGAGTGCAAGAGCTCTCACCACTGTATGAAATTTAAAGTTGTTCCTCCTCATCACTGTCAGTTTTCTGGGCTCCCATTGTTTCCAGGGGAGGAAGGTGCCACTGAGAAGCTTGACAGGAGCAAAATGCCCCTGTAGGTACCAGGCCTTTGAACACAGACTATGTTGTGGATGCAGCCAGCAGCAAACCATCATTGATAAAATCATCATATGCTAACAAGTCTCTAGCATTCAGCTCTGAGCGCCACACCTGAATCCCCCATGGACATCTGTCTGTCAGTCCCAGGACACCCAGAAGATTACTCATCTTTTAAGAGCGTAACAGCATGTTGCCTGACATAGCCAACACTCCCGCAAGTCTTCCCGCAGGCGTGTTTCATGTGTACAAGTATTGGAGCAGGTCTTTCCCTCCCTGCCCGCCCTCCTGTAGCCTCATCCTCGTATCTCAAGATTTTTCAGAGGGCAAGAAGTTATCTCTCTCTTTGACAGTGCAATCTGCTATGCATTCACGGAGAGACAGGCTGCTATTTAGCTTCTCTTGATAAAGTCGTGATATCACGGGTGAAACTTCAGAGAACAGCAAGCTCCCCCTGTAGGGGAGATGTGCCTTCAGTTACAAATGATGATTAGCATTTTCCTTGAGCTTCATCCAAGCTGGATAGATGACAGTGTGTTTTGCGAACAGAAGCACGTTCCATCTGCCTAGCAATTCAAATAAGGGGAGAAAAATTAAAAGCCAAATATGCCAGATCTTGTATTTGGATCTCCCATCGCAACACACGGAAGGGAATTCAGCGCAGAAGTACAGAACAAGCAGCATTTTAATCCTGGCACTTATACTGACTCTTTCTCAGGTCTTAGACGAGGCATTTACATTTCTATGGAGCTCCACTGGCAAAGAAACAATCTATAATGTCTCAGCTTCCCCAGCTGTGAAATGTGGATAGGAGCATGGTAAGAAATCTGCAGCAGCTTTGATCCCTCGTGTGCTGCGTGGGCAAGAACTGACAAGGAAAGATGGGACTCACTTTTGCTCCAAAAATCACCAGCACCGAAAGCAGAGTTAAAGGTAAGCAGATGTTTATTGCTGTAGCAGCACTGCCTGCTACAGGTACATGGAAAGAAGGAAGTCTTAGACATTCACAAGAATGCTGAGAGTGATCCAGAAAAGTCCTTTCAGTCCCTGACAGCTCAGTAGAAGATGTTGAGAGTAAAGTACAAAAGTCTGGCTGGGTATGTTTGGATCATTGACCCAAAGCCCTTCCATCTCCCATCCTTCAACAGCAATCCCTCACCCTTAATTTAGGAGATAATTCAACTTCATTCTTTGTACCAGCAAGAGGCCACAATTCCAAAAAATGTGGGTTTTGATGCCTACATGAGCAAATGGATTTTTTTTAAGCATTAGTTTCCAGTTCCCTTCCTAAACAAAGCAACCGAACTTTCACTGCATGGTTAACCCCACCACATCTGCATTCCACTTGCTGCTGGAGAAGATAGATCTGAATTCTTCTGAAAACATGACCCTGGTTGTAAGTGCTTCAAGTCTCTGCATCAAAACAGTCCTCTCCTTCACTCAAAATGAACTTACAATACCTGTTGGAAATACATACAGGAGGACAGTGCGACAACCCAGGTGCCTGTATGTTTACTACATTTCCAGGAAGGGAAGGAGTATTTAAAAGCTATTGTGTTTTGGTGCTTGAGGTTTCACATTTCAGGCTATACCATGTGCTTCTACAAGTTTTATGGGACTAGCAACACCATGCTGAGCACTAGAAATGTTTTTTGTGGGGTCTTGACTTACTCAGGCTTCTGAGGAAAATTTTATGCTATCCATTCTTTGCTGCTTTTCTCTACTTGACTAATGAATTAATAAACACGGTAGGAAAGCAATGACTCCAACATACTATGTTGGGATCTATTCCTCAGAAAGGAATAATGCTCAGGAAAAAAAAGTGCTTAAAGAAGTGCTCAGAAAGGATGAATTTATTTGGCCTAATCCAGCAAGTTCAATAGTGTTAGAACTATACAAGCAGTCTGCTGAATCTTGGTTAATCACCCCTTAGTAAGTAAGGGCTCCTGCTCCTAATGGCTACAGGACTTCTGGTAAGCTTGATGCATGGGAGTTTGGTTTTGTGTCAGCTGAAGGCACAGGGAGAGCAAATTCACGCTGGTCTGTGAAAGACTCACAAGAGATGCAGCAGCATGGGGGAGAAAGCTGCACAAGAAACATAGAGTTCATTACAGCTAAGAATTGGAAAAAGGGGCAAAAATTGAAAGAATACATATAAACGCTTTAGGAAAGAAGGATAACATGGCAGAGAGTTTCAGTGTCCTTTGAAAGCACACAATGACCCACAATCTCAACTGACATCAATTTAGAGAAACTCAAGTTCCATTCTTGCATTCAGGACACTCCCAGAGCCTAGTCTCATCCTATTTCTATTCACTCCTAACCCTTATTTCCCTTCCTTTGAATATAAACAGACTTTAAGCAACGGTTTATGCAGAAATGCCTACTCTTAAGACACCTGCATCTGGTCAGGTGAATGCCACCATGAGGTACTCGCCATTTTCTTTCCATGGCCAGTCTTTCAGATATTTCTTTAATGGTCTGTACAGCAGAGAGCTGTCTGCCTGAGCAGCAAAGGGCAGCTCCAATGGTTACTCATAAGATCATCACTGTTACCCACACTCACAGCAAACATGTCAGTGCAGACTCAGGATCAGCCAAAGCATACGGACACATTGTCCATGGGATGTCCACAGAGAAACCCCACTGATGGGACATAGACCCATTGGGCACAGGGCCATCTCAGACGGGTACTCCTCCAGGGAGGTGCAGACATAGACATGGACACTGTCCTGTATACCAGCCTTTGCTGACTTCTATCCATCCACCTGATGGAGAAAAGGATGCTGACATCCTAATACCATAACTATTCTACCAAGTAAGTGACAAATGTGTGTGAAAGTGGAAGAAAACCATGAACCCCTGCTATGGTGGCAACAAACGGAAGAGGAGAGACAACAAGAGTGACTTGGGACCTCGCACAGACATGGAAATAGAGATGTCTTGGCTTTAGATTGAAGCAAGATTGACATGTGAACTTATGGTAGCCCTCGGTGCAGTCAGAGGAGATGGAGAGATAATGGAATCACAGGATCACAGGATAATTCAGGATAGAAGGGGCCACAGGAGAGTCCTAGTCCAGCCTCTCACCCACAGCAGGGCCAACTCTGAGGTCAGACCAGGTTGCTCAGGGGTCTAGCTATAAATTTGCAATGAAAAAAAAATGCATTAAACTATTTACATTAAAATTTGCATTTTTCCATAACACCTAAGTGAGTCTTAATAATCCTTCTGCCTCAAGTGTGCTGCCTAGCAGCCTCAATACAAAGGGGAACAGGAGACTTCAGCTCTGGGAAGGAAATGACAGCCAGAGAAGACACACAGGGTAGATAGATGGTGAAGAGGGTGGTGGGGAAATACAGTTCTATAACATCTTTTATAGAGGAGCAATTAAAAGTATTAAAGAATACCTAAAGAAGATGAGCCTGCATAGTGCAGAGGGCATAAACGAATACTGTCTTTGGCAGCAGCCTCTAAAATTTGACATCCATTGTTAATACTGTTAACATTATCTGTTACTTTCCATCTGATTTCAGTGAGGATATAGAAGAATACTACTGTCGAGGACAATTTATAAAGAACCAGGCAGCTTTTGGTAAATAGGAGGGAACGTGAAATGGGCTTGCTGTGAAATGTGGATTTCAATCACCCTGTCAGTGATCTCTCCCCTTGTTATCTCTGCAGGGTCTTTTCGATACACTTGGTTCACCCTCCCCTCTCCTGAGCTGCTCAGGAAGGGCTGACTCCTTCTCCAACCAGTGCGGTCTCAATGGGATGCTCCAGGGCTTGGCCACGTGAGCTTTTATCTGTTTACAACATAAGACTAACCTGTTGTTATTCTCTCCATCTGGACTGGGGAAAAAAGAATTATTTCCCTACCAAAAAGAAATAAAAAAGAAAGCACAGCACTCAGTCCTGCAAGGCAAGAAGTCAAATCTGCAGTAACAGCTCTTGAGAGCGCTGCTAGGGGATCTCGGCTGGTTGATGGGCTATTGATCTACATTGCTATTAATTAGCACCAGAGAACTAGAGAGTGAACCTCACTAACCTAAGTAATAGGTGAGAGTGGCAATTCCCCTATGGGTCAGCAAATCACATCCACAGAAATAGCTGTATCAATGAGGCATACGGTGTTGGTACTGCCTGTGCTGACAGAAATAGGAGCAAGGCATTACCATTATTGAGACAGTCATCATCTGGCAACAACAAAAAAAAAGGCAAAAGTGCAGTAAATGGAGGAGGAAAGTAACAGATCCTTTTAACAAAGGAAATATTAACACTTAAGCAAGAGGATCTGCAGAAGCTAAGCACTATTTCATCAAAAGTGCTAGATATCTCTACCTTATCAAGGTACACTGACAGTCAATATACGTGTCTTTTAACTCAGCTCAATTTCTGTGGAGATATATATACATATATGCAGAAGTGTCTACCTAAAATTCAGATTATTAGCAAATAATGTGAGTGTCAGCACTATTTTCTCCTTCTGCAGAGGAAATACTTCACTTTTAGTAGGTGCTAAAGTCCATCCCTATTCAGCAAAGCTCTTAAGACATACATAAGTGATTTGCTGAATCAAGGCTTTCATTACTAGTTTCTTCATGCAAGCTCACTGCAAGGAAGAGTGCATGAAGTAAAGCGTTTAGGGCAAGACTCTGACACCAACAGTTGTTGGATAAGGCACTGGGAATCTAAGTCAGAAAAGGCAAATTATCTCTAGCACACAGTGGAAACCTCTCTAATTTAGTTAAAAGCACTTCACTACACACAGTATTGTCATAAGATTACACCTGAGACATAAGAAGTGTCTAGGCCTAAAAATAAATGTTAGTGTTCCTGAATCCTCTTTGTCTTGCAGAGTGAGATCCTAGGCTGTACATATATCCCTGATGAAATACTGACTGCAGAAATGGACAAGCTCGAGTCATTTCTGTGAGGAGAGGGAGAAACACAGTTTTAGCCAGCCAGTAAGAAGTCTGGACTTTTGCAAGTAGTCCCAGCAAAAACGATGTGTGAGTGGAAAGCAGATGATAAGAGAATTTTCACAACTTATTACCTGGTGGTATTTCATCTCTTGCCTCTGTGTCTGCATGCGTTGGGTTTACGGGCCAGATGGATTCATACAGATATTCTTATCACAGTAGCATTTAATAAACAGTGGAGATGGAAAGAGAAGGAAATAGAGCAAGAACTCTCTTTGGGTGCGTGTGGTTTTTGTGTTTGCTGTTTTAGTATGTAACTCCCATCTATACCGTTCTGTAGGTTGTGGCTGAGTTGTCACACTCCGTGGGCTGCCTCAGGGAAAGGATCCTGACTCCTCAGCCATTTGGTATGGACTGGTCGAACACCATACTGGGCAGGACTAGCAGAGCTGACCAGCTACGCTTACATTGCAGAACACTTCACTTGGGTTTCCTCTGGTCCTCATGTGACGCCCCTTTAGCCCTGAAATGTAATCTTACCTTAGATTTCTCTGTGCAAGGAGGTAGGTATCACGAGAGATGTGTCAGAGCTGGTTGGACAATTTTGTTCTAGCATGACTGTGAAACTCCTCCAGCATAATGACATTCTGGGTTCCAGAACATGATAAACATAGCACTTTCAAGCCGCATTGGAACCATTCTGGATGGAAAAAGCCAAACTTCAGGTAATATGTAGTCGCACTGGCTTTCTGAGGAAGACCAAGAAGCAGATCATCTCTCAGCTGCTTTGGAAATAACCAAGTCTGTACCTGCATTGGCAAGTATTGCAGAGCAGCAGGCATAGATGTACAGACCAAACCAGCTGCTCCTGAGGATCCAATATACAAAGTATCCATGAAGTTTTACTTTACTTGACTAAGCTCCAGACTGTCCCTGTGGACTGTATGTCTGTTATTAGTAAAAGTCCACGAGGTGGATGCATGCAATATATCTTCTAATGGGGTTTCATCCCACATGATTTTAATTTCTGAGCTCTGAGTGTGCTTTGAGATGTGAGCTAGAAGAAAACATGTGAGCACAACTTTGCAATCACCACTACAATATGAGTCAGAGAGCGAGCCCAGGTAGGCAAGAAGGCCAAAAGGGTCCTGGCCTGTATCAGAAATAGTGTGGCCAGCAGGACCAGGGCAGTGATCATCCCCCAGTACTTGACACTGGTGAAGCTGCACCTCGAACCCTGTGTTCAGTTTTGGGCCCCCCACTACAAGAAAGACACTGAGGTGCTGGAGCGTGTCCAGAGATGGGCAACGGAGCTGGTGAAGGGTCTGGAGCACAAGTCTTGTGAGGAGCAGCTGAGGGAACATGGGGTGTTTAGCCTGGAGAAAAGGAGGCTCAGGGGAGACCTTATGGCTCTCTACAACTGCCTGAAAGGGGCTGTAGGCAGGCAGGTGTTGGTGTCTCTTCTCTCAGGTAACTAGTGACAGGACAAAAGGAAACAGCCTTAAGTTGTGCCGTGGAGGTTTAGATTGGATATTAGGAAAAATTCATTCACCAATAAGGTTATGAAGCACTGGAAGAGGCTGCACAGGAAGATGGTGGAGTCCCCATCCCTGGAGGTACTTAAGAGGCATTTAGATGTGGCACTTAGGGACATGGTTTATTGGTGGGCTTGGCAGTGCTGGGTTAATGGTTGCACTTGATGATCTTAAAGGTCTTTTCCTGCTTAAATGATTATATGATTCTATGATATGATTCCAAAACTGCCTTTCTCATAGAAGCCAAAACATTTGAACAGACACACCTCAAGCAGACCTGCTCCACAAAGAAGCCTGGAAGTTAACTAGCTCAAGGTTAATGACAGTGCTTGAGACAGTTGTCATCTGGAGTGCAACAGGGAGCGAATCAAAATGACGCTGAAAGCACCAAACCAACACTGGCCCATTTAGGGCACAGCCTCTGAAACTCCAATTAATAAAACTTTTCAGTGTTGACTGGCATGACACTGGCAGTTTGAAGGCAACATGTTAAGGATGTGGAGATTGCCTAAGGAGGGATTTGATGTGAAGACAAGTATTTGTAGTTTGGAGCAATGCACAAGTTGTGGAAGGCACGAGGGGACGGAGAGGGGAGGTACAGGCAAATATGAAAATGGTCACTTCATGAGTCTGCTGGGATAGACTGCTTTTTGTTCTCAACACTTTCTAAGGCTTCTCCACATTTTCAAAGAGAACGGCTGTCACTTTCACATATCCCTTATTTTGCCCTCAGGCTTGCGCAGTTTCCCACATAACTGCCCCTTAATTTGCCTTACTCTTCCTCTCTCCTAAATGTCCGTGAAGACTAAAGGAAATTTTTTGTGATCAAATCATTAGATCAACAAGGCTGCAGCTGTACATGGACATGGAAGATGCCCACTCTCACACACTGGAACTGCACATTTGCACTTCATTGCATTCACATCATTAATTCCCCTTACCCTCCAAACAATGTGGCTGCATCAAAACTGCTTATGGAGAACACGTCACTCTGAAACTGTGTCAATATTTGGGCAAACATTGGCTAATCTGGGTCAAAAGTGTGCCAGCATATGCTCTAACAATTTAGAACTACAATGAGTGAGTTCTAGTGTCCTTGGTACTGCTTAATTTACTGGTGTAGAAATTACCTAGCTATTTTCCATCAGCACTTGTAACGTCTGAGTTGGATCCATGGGGCGTTTTACACATTTCTTCTGTTCAGCTTTGTTACAGCGCCAGGATCCTATATACGGTCTGCTGCTGTAGGAGAAAGGACCTAACAAATGGGAAATAATTGAGAATAGAGCACTGAAGTGACTGAAAAGCAAGGGAAACTGACTTGTGAAGAGGAGGATAACTGTTAGCATTTGAGGAGTTTAAAAGCCAAAGGGGAAGAAGAATTATTTGCAGGGTCCAGTAGAGTTTCACTAGGTGTAAAGAGCTGAGAATGAGAAAGGGATCTTTAGCAAGAACAGAGGGAAGTATTTCATCAACACCGAAGCCTGCTGGACCGTGAAATAGTCTCCCGAAATAAATGGTGGCAGTCTTACAGATCAGGTCATTTTAAATTATACTGGCCAAAGCACTGGAGCGGATTCTTTAGGGAACAGCTCAATATTGAGTCCCAGGGATGGCCATGTCAATCTCACAGGCAGCTCTGCTGCTCATGATAATTAGGCTCCACCATGCTGCCATGAAAAGTGTGCTGTTTGACAGTCATGGAGCACCAGATCTTTTACTTATGGTGCTTGTCATGATATGGTGTTATTTATACATTACTCTGAGTCCAAAAGTCTCTGCAAAGAGGGAGGCAGAGCCCTCATAAGTCAAACCCCTGGACTATTGAAGCTGATGAAAGATATAAAATAACTTGCATTAAACCTTCTAAACTGCTGGCATCAGTGAGAGATTTTACTGAAAATACCCCTCAGCAAGAAATGATATGTAGTAATGCGTGACCAAGGAACAGGTTTGAACTAACAAGTACACTCCGACGGACTCTGTGGGCATTTTTGTTTTGTTTTGTTTTATTTTTATTGTATTTAATTTTCTGTCTGCTTACAAATGCTTGACTGACGGGCATGGAGGCTGCCATCTAACACTTCTCTTCAAAACAGATAGGGAATGAACATCAACATTACTCAACCCAACCCAGAGGGAACAACCTTTCCTAAAAATAAAAGCATTTCCCTCACACCTTTTACCACACCCTGTCCAACTCTCCTTCTCTTTTGCCAAGAGAAGCAACAACTAAAATGAAGCTCTGCTAATGCGTATTGCTTACTTCAGGATATCCTCCGCTGATGATTAGAAACTGGATGGAGGTATTCTTGTCCTATACTCACTTGCCAGAAGTTAGCAAAGCATCCCTAGACAGCATTGTCTCTCATGCTCTGATGACCACGTACTACTGGAGGAATCTGCCTACCTTCTCACATCACCCAAGATAATGCTTGAGTTCTGCGCAAATACCAAAAGAAAGAGATGGAGACTTGTGGAAATAGCCCAGGGAGCAGGGGAGAACCTTCTTTGTATTTACTGTGTCTTCTGACCAAAACCAGGAAGGAACATGCTAAGCAACTTATTCCCCCCATTCCCTTTGAAATGCAGGATGAAGCTTTCAGCCTTTTTTTATAGGTAAGTGGCTTCAGATCAGTATGATCAGTGCCCAGGGCCCATCAGGAGTTGATGGCACAGCTGACATCTGAATTAATTTCTCCGAACATTTTCCTAGCAGGGACTCTCCATAGCTGCACAGGCATCTGCAGCTGATGGTCTCCAGTTCGCAATGCCTGTCCATCCAGTAGCAATTAATCATTAAACTGCTTCAGCTAGACTGACCTTGTATTCATTTGATCTCTATGACTGGCTTCCTGACTGCTAAATAATACGGTAACTGCGATTATCTGCATCAACTGACTGGCACCTGGTGGTTTCCAGAGCTGAGAGGTGACGTGGTTGGTCCTGGTAGCATCACGTTTGGTAGCAGACAAAATGGGCAGCTCACTACCTCCATGGGCTGAGCTCCTATTGCCACTGCTCCTCCTGCCGGGGTGGGAAGATAAAGGGGTGTAGGGAAGTCAGGACAGATGAAGTGAACCTTATTTCATGGGCAACTGTTCCCAATACCAGGAGCAAGCCCAGCTCTCCAAATCTGCCCTTTCCCTGGTATACTTCTGTCTTGAGTATTCCCCAACTCTTCATGGTAAGACAATGCCTGCTGCTGTGTTAGCAGCCTGGGAAGCACAGGAGTGGGACAGGAGACTGCTATGAGAAAGGAAAGAGGGCTGTGGAGGCAGTGGGAGGACTTGGTGATGACTCCAAGGAAATGGTGGTGGGGTCTGGGAGGGGTTCACCTTACCTTCCTTTCTCTGGAAAAACTGTCTGAATGGGGAGGATCACTGTAGGCTTTGTGATTCAATATGGCACTTAACATCTTTTTTATAGGTCTTTCCAGTCACCAGATGAAATTCTGAAGTTCTCTATTCAATGGTTACCCATTTCTTCTCAAAGTTTTATCTCCTTCCATTTTTTTACATGACCACAGGTGCCAATGAAAGACACAGGATGCTAAATTACGTATTTGTGGACAGAGCTTGTGCCAGCACTGAGCACTGACAATGCACATTACAGTACAGCTCATGTATTTCTGATGGCACATTTTACACTGCTATATATAAAGTTGTTATGGCATTTATTATTCACTGCCAATACAGTTCAAGTTAAAATAGGTTTTATATAACAGTTCAAAGCAATATTTTAAGAAATAACACTCGTGTCAAGGCTGCTGTGTCCTACCAAATTTTGACATTTCAAAGCAATAAAAAATCTTTATCCAAAATGTAAGGTTTTGGTGAGACATCTCCCTTGCAGACTTCTCTATTTTTAATCTGCAAGCAACAGCGAAATAAGGACATTTAAATAAAATGAACAGCCAGCTGAACTTTTGACATGGCTGTTATCTTTCTAGGTGGAAACTGTGAATGCTGAAATGTGCCTCAAGGGATGTTCATGACAGAGAACAATGTCCCATTAACCTGAACCTCTAAAGAGATTCTGGAGATGCCGAAAACACACAAGTGGGAGAAAGTCATTGGAACATTAAGAAGATGTCTATTATGGGCACAACTTTATATCTGTTTTTCAGGACACAAGACAGGAAAAGAATTTATTTCCTCATTTCTTTAGCAGTGAAAAAGGTTTTATATCCATTCTTGCAAAAAGGGCAAATTCAAGTCTCTTAACGAAACAAAACAAAACAAACAAAAAAATAAAGCCCTGATACTGGCACCAGCACTATGGGCTCCTCTAAAGTTGTATGCTAATCTGTGGCCCAGAAGAGACAATATTCTAGCAATGCTCTGTGACCTCTTCTGTGCTGCTTAAGATCTATGTGTTTCTGGTGCTAGATATGCAGAAGCATAAAAACCCCAGAAAGACCAATCTACTTGCACAAGATATGCTTTGCACAGCTCTGTTCTTCATTCTGGTCCCCAAAGAGCAAAGGAGAACAAATGCTATACATCAAATTGGCAATAAATTTAGTTTATTAGTTGTGTTTGACAGTTAGGAATAATGTTCCTTTTAGTCTTCTTGATTACTTATTGGTTTTGAAAACGTATTGGAAAAATGTTGTAAGGGTGACTATGAGCTCAGTGAGTCCCTCCTCTCTATGCCCACAACTTCTAATGAAATCAGGGAAGTTTTAATTTGCAAGATGAGTTCTTTCACAAGAAATATGTTCATGTGGGTCAACAAACAGAAAAACAAAACCCAATGAAAATGAGCACCATCTGCTTATTCAAATACAATTAGGGAGAGGTATGACGCAGTCCAAAAATCCATTTCATTTTCATTATAATTCTTTCAAAGGAGATGTTAAATAAAATACTGTTGGCCCTAAAAGTTTTCCTCCCAAGGAGAAAAGTTTAAGATACATTTGAAATCATGCTTGTGGAATGCAGTCCTCCTTACAAGATGAACACGGATCTTGGACAGCAAAGCAAAATAGATGCAGGACATGGGGAAAAAGAAAGTGCACACATTCTTAGGAAGCAGAAGGCTGAAAAAAATTAACTGCCTCAGTTGAATAAGTTAATCACAGGTAAGTTCGCATTTAGGCAGAAAGGTATACAGCATCTACCAAATCAATAGGTACACAGCCTGCCCAAGACGTGTTGCATTTGTTTAGACATCACGCAGGGCTGTGACTGGATTTACTTACTTGCCTGAAGTACCCCCACCAGAGCCACGTGGGCCAGTGCAGCTCCATGCAGAGCTATCAGATTGTGGCCCAGAAATGGGATTTAACCAGCAAAACAATGATCTCTGAGGAGACATGACTGCACTTCTCGATTCTGCAAAGCTGGTGTGCTTGGGGCTGGTTTGGGGCTGGTTGTTCTCCACTGCCTAATGGGCAAACACTAAATGTGGTGGTGGAATTTGTGTGTGGGTTTTTTTGTTTGGTTTTTTGTTGTTTTTTTTTTTGTTGTTGTTGTTTTTTTCTGGGGAGGGCAGGAGGCAACATAAAGACACAAAGAAAAAGGCAGTGACTATATTTCAAACAACATCTTTTGTGTCCACAACACCATTTCAGAAATACTTTTGCTACAAACTTTCTTGAATATCAAAGTGCAGGAACATCCCAAACCATGCATTTTCTTGCAACAAAGTTCCCTAGAGTTTGTCCTGGTGGATGCAAAGAGATTCCTCAAGTATGAAAGGTCAATTCACACCCAAGGATACTCAGTATGAGAATATTATTTAAAAATTTCATCTGTAGTAATGCACATAAGTCCACAAATCTCAATCGCTTTTATTCAGCAAACAATAATAGAAATTAGGTATATGCTAACCTCCTCTCACTCCTGTAAAACTATCAAAATTTCTTTTTTAAAGTTTTGAATGACATGTAGCTATCAATGTTTGCAAACAGAGTTCAAAGCCTCAATGTGTCTACATCTGGAACGTTTGTTCCCTTTTCTCACTAACTCAATCACAGTTCCTGCTGTACCACAACCAAAATCTATTGTGATAAAATTAGCTCAATCCAATTAAAGGACAAAGTATAGTTCTTAATTAAATGTTCTGATTATTCTGAAGCCTTCTTTTTTTGGTTCATCCTGAGTTTAGGACTGTAAAAGCACACAAATTAGAAAGATCTTAAATGTTCTGGTTTTACTAATGTATTGCTTAAATTTGAGTAACAAGAGTTTCCCAAAAGCATAAAAAAGAGAAGTATAAAAAGAAAAATGTGGGATGTTTAACTTATTCAGACCTCTTTTTGTTCTTTTTTTCGTATTTTATTTATAGCACTTCTTAAAAAAAAAAAAAAAAAAAAAAGAGTAAAAATAGTACATCTTCTTTTAACTGCATTAAGAACTTCCAAATACTTTGGTAAAGAAAAAATATTGAATTGTTTGAAAAATGTTAACAAGTTATTTCCTTTTGTCTACCTATTCTCTCTAATGGTAAAGCTGAATATTTTCTCTCTGTGACCAATTCCAGTTTCAAGTTTGCATGCACCCAGAAAGGTGCTTTGCTGCAGAACCAAGCTGAATTAAACTACCTCCATATAGACTCTACTATGGAAGACTAACTGGAAAAAAAAACAAACCCAAAAAACAACAACCAACCAACCTCAACCTCACTACATTAGCCTGTAAATATTAATTATTTCTTGTCATTTTCATTACCGGTCATACGGATTTCTAATTCTTCCTTCTGCCACTGATTTCCATTTTGAGAAACACTTGATAATCGCTCCCATTTTTAGCAATACTGTACTGGCAGCAATGTAAATCAGCATTTCTTTCATCATGTTGAGCAACGCACAACACAAGAAATCTGCACTTCCAGCTCGAAAGCCCCTGATGGGACAAAGTTACTGACCTCAATCTGCTGAATGGCCTCTTCCCGCTGACGGATGGCCTCCAGATCCTCTTCTGTGATTTCCGAGAGCAAGGCTTGATCCTGGCTTTGGTCCTGCCACATGCCATCTCCTCCGTTAAAGATCTTCTCACCATCAGGCAGGTCAGAGAAGGGGGTCCTCGGGCTCTGCTGAGATGGGAGAATGGAAAGAAAGCAAAAGAAGTGTAAATGTTGTCCAGTTTTACATAGCCTTCTTATGGGAAAAGAAAATATTAACATAACAGATTGCATAAACAGTGGTGAAAAGGTGAAGAGAAGAGTAAGTTACATGCGAGGAAACATCAGGTCTTGAAGAAAGCATTGGGACCTGAAGCTACATTTGAGCCCCAGCAACCAATTTCAATTTCCCAACAGTTCTGACAGAACAAAACATTTACACGCATCTGAAAAAGGACCCATCTACCTTGTTGATTTTCCTACAAATCCTTCCAAAATTAGATTTCTCAGGTAGACATAAAACTTACATATTTGTCTGGAAGACTTTATGATCCAACTTGCAACATAACAAAGGATCCTATCTTGTCTATTTATGAGATAAACGAAATACAGCTAAAAAAAAAGAAAAATCGTTATAGTGATGTGACTGCATTGTCATCAGTTTGAGCAACTCAACAGTTTCATGGTGTTCACTTGGTAGAGTTAACTGATTTTGCCAACACATCAGACACCACTTTCTACATAGCTAGATGTTCATACCACCTGTAGGAAATGTGCTTGTATTCAGATCCAGATCGTAAGAGCCTGTGCATGATCCACCTGCATCTGCAGTGCAGGTAGGGGCAGAGGTTTAAACAAGGGCTTCTCCTCCCAGCCTTTAGCTTCTGTGCTTATAGAGATGTTAGGTTCAGTCTAGGCTGGACTCAGAGAATGAACTGACACAAGGTTGGTTTGGAGAATCAGGAGGCTAGGCTCAAGTTCTAAACTAATAGGCACTGCTGACGACTCCAATCCTACAACTACATGAGTATTTCACTTCAAACCATGCACACGGTCCTTTAAACTGGCCCTGAGCTGAGCTTTGACTCCTAATCATAAGTTACAATAAAAAAAAGCAATCCAAGTGCTTCCGATGCTCTGAAGTTGAAAGAAGAAATGGCAGTCGCTACGCACATTCTTGACCCGAACATCTTCTAAGTCTCTGAAAGCTACGAGGGAAAACAAGCACAAGAATGCAGAGGGATGTTCAGTTCTCTGCATCTGGGCTTATCTGAAGCACAAACACCAGGACTTTGCAACAAGTTGTGCCCCCCCCAAAAAGGCTTTTTTGGTCATTTTGTGGCTACGTTTTCAAAGATATTAAATGCCCTCAATTCCCACAAAGTGAATAGAAAGCAAGGCCATCAGGCAGCTTACTGGAAGGACACAGAAGGACTGGAGAACTGTAAAGACTGGGCTGGAATGACTTGAGTGGAAGTTGCAGGGGAAAGGATGCCAAACCACCAGAGCAAGAATGAGAAGCCTAACCAAGTATGCATGAGGGAGACTGAGAAATGAGGGAAAAAAGCCACTTACAATGTGTTTTACTTCTTGCTTTTTTGCTTACAGATCTGCCTTGGAGGAAGTGTGAAGAAGACACAGAGAAAATGGGTAATATTTAACCCTTGCAATCACATTCAGACCCTCTATCTGGCCAGATTTTGAAGAACATCAGGCATCTGAAAATAATTATTTAACTCTTTAACTCTTCTTTAGTTCTTCAAAAAGTGTATAGTTTCTGCATTTATAAAATACAGAATTTTTGCCATTGCTAAACCTAATTTTGCCTTACAAAATTAATTAGTTATTATTATCGCCACCATCTCGTTGCAGACAAGGAAAATTAAGCAATGTGATGAAGGAAGAGGGGTGATGGAAGAAGTAGAGGCATACAGGCAAATCAGCAGCAAACAGTCAAGCATCTTTGAAAAATATAAACAGGAGATTAAAATCTTTGACACCATTGCCTTACTTTGTTTCATCCTCTCCTTCCCTGGGATCTGTTATCTACACAGAAAGGGTATGTTACAGGAAGAAAATCATCATTTAAAATGAGGTTTAAAATTCATTTACACTTTAAAAGACACAATTTAATAGGATTAAGATACTCTGGGGGTGTTTTATTCACTAATTATTATGTGCCTTGGACACTAACTTATCTGGTAGAGTGTTTCAGTGCCAAAAGCATGTATTAATGGACTCAAGAAAAAAAGCCCTTGGGGTATTCTAATGCTTCATTTATAGTGATAGAGGTGTCCCCTCGTCTTCACCAGTGGGCTAAGTAGGACGTGCAGAGGCAGTTATACTGCACAACACCAAGTAGGTTAGAAGACCTCAAGTGCCTGCCTTCTCAAGACACAGGAAAACACTGGTCTAATGAAATTCTTGTACTGCGGTCACAGCAAGGAAACCATGCCATGGACCTAAATGCAAATGAACGGACACTTAAAGCCACGCTTTCCCATACTGATATACATTTCAGTGGAAGATGACAAATTTACAAGTTTTCAAATGTTTTCTGTTCTGTTCTGATGTGGGAGCACACAGGATTAACACAACAGCCAACAATACAGCAACCAACTCTTCAAATTACATGAGTCCATCTGATACCACAGTTATACCACAAATATGCTTGATCTTGGCCTGTGTCAACTCTGTTAGTCATCCCCACTTGTTGTTCTGGTATCTGTAAATAAAACACACACCCCAAATAGTCCAGATAGTGCAATGCCAGTGGTGCTGCTCAGTCATCTTTTACAAAAAGCAAAGCTATTCATGTGTTTAAGTAGATAATGGTCTAGACAGAGATGGTTTTCTCTAAACAAAGTCATGGCTTAAGTTAATTTCGGAGCTGCTGAAGGCAATTACTTGACTTTGTATCCTTAACATCTTTCAAGAAAATCCAACCATGGCTGCTGAATGAGTGCGTAAACCAGGAAACAATGGGATGCAGGGGAGCTGAAATTTCCTTCCAGACATAAAAATAGCTCTAAAGTAACATTAAATATAATGACCAGGACTTGCTATTGGGGTATGTATGGTGGCTGGGTGTGCTAACAAGTTAAAAGTGCTTTTGTGTTTGTTGATTGTACAGAGCCCCTCATTTCTGTGAACAAGTGAACAAATCCTCAGTTTGGAAGTGTGAAGAAATCTAATGACTCTTAATTCTTCTGATTGAAAATTGCATATAGCTTGGATTATCAGTGGTCTTCATTCCCTTTTGAGTTGTGCTCATTGCCATGTCTGACAAAATACTTTACTGATAGCAAGAAAAGATATGATGGAGGGCACTCACTAAGCCTCCACCGATAAAGTTCCTTTTGACAATGCACTGGAAGGGGCCATAACGCCCTATACAGCCATTTCTGCATTAAATTTGATTTAGCGCCAAATTTTATACCCTGTGAATCCCTGTGTAATTTTCTGTTGGATTTCCTTTCATAAATTGTTAATTGGATGTGTTTGAAGTTGTTCTGTTGTTAAAATTTGCCTGAAGCAGATTTTTGTCAAGACGTATCTATAAACCAAACTCTGCCTCTGAAAAAAAATGATATGAGAGAAAAAGTTGAGTATATCTGATATACTCAGTAGTTCTTTTAAAATTAAATCCTTAGGACTGAGGTTCATACTATGCTGTTATTCATCATATCTGAAAAATTATGCCTGGGCACAACATTTTTTTCTGTTGGATAAAATCTTTTCACGAGGATAAAATCGTTGCTGCTTACAACTACATTTTTTATCAGATTTATTTTACAAATGGGGAGATGTTATATGCAGCTGCTGATAAAGGGGGGAAAAAAAAAAAAAAAGAAAAGGTTTTATCTGGATGGTGACAACTTCTGCCAGTATCGTACTTTACCAGCAGTAAAATCTTTACATCAGAAATTGCATGTTGAGACCTATCCAAAGATTACCCCCTCCCAGCCCCCTGCCTGCCTCGCTCCCCATTTGTATTTTAGAAAGGACAGAAGAGGAGCATTAACAGACACAGTTTCTTCTCCTTGTACACAGCAGTATCACAAGTTTTACAACCCATGCCACATAAAATCACCAAGCAAGGGACCAAAATGACCTCTCTTCTAGTTCCCATATGGTCTTTATTCCACACAGAAGCAGAAATCTAAGGTGAACCTTACATAATATAACATTCAATCACCCTTCACAGTTCATCTTCAGAGACTTAGGGAATCTCCTGTAGCAGCAAGATGTGTGCTGGTACCGTCTCAGTCCTGTAGCTCCCTTTTACATTTCTAACGATGCCATTTCTAATTGCTCAATCCAAGATTGTTCCCTTATCAGAAATTAAGGATGTGAAATGCTGACTGGAGATGGATGAGAAATGGTTCTTACTGCTGGTGAAATGTTTACTGATTTCAAAGGAATTTTTTTTCCCACATCTCATCAAATCCTGAAGATACAGAGAAAAATTATATGACAGAGAGAAAGAGGGAATGACACACATACACTCCCTGCAGCTCAGGTAAGTTACAAGTCAGATAATAAAGGTGCCCAATTTCAGCTGCAATAAGACGAGCCTCTCACTGTCTCTCCAAAAAGAACTGTAAAAGTTGATGTAAATAATTAAGATATATCGGCGCTGCATTTACAGACTCTGTTCACCAGACAAATGACAGACTGCAGGGACGGGAGGATGAAGGGCTGAGGAAGACCTTCGCACATGTCTACCTTCAACTTTGGTACAAAGGAAGTTGAAAAGGAGACTTAATGGAGTGCAGTGCCTGGAATTAGACAGTGTGACCCCATTTCTACAGCATCTTCCTGCACCCCAACTTCAACCAAGAGTTGTGTTCTGGAGAAGGAGGGTTTCATTTCTGACTGTGTGTGAAGACATGGGAAGAGGATGTTAATGCACTATCTTAGGATGGATGTGACACAGCTGTTGGTACATCAAAGTGGGGAAGGTGAGTCTCCTAACTGGACTGAAAACCTAATTCTGGAGAGTAAGAAGGAACGCAAGTTCCTTCTTTTCTGACTACTCCACTCGCATGCACGCTTCAATCAGTTGGAGCTGTCCTCATCATCACTTGGCTGTAAAGACACTTGAAGCTGCCTTTGATATGCACAGGACGGTTCACAAATTCATCATTACCTCCAAGTTTATATGAGCACAGGTAAGACAAGTCTCTCACATAAGTGAATTTTGTACTACATGCTGCAGGTTGCTCCAAGGAAATCTGCAACCCTGAAAATAGGGTATTTTAGAGGTCTGACATGACTCAGATAGTAAAGCAAGGAAGGTTGCTCTCTGCCTTCTCCAATTTCCCAAAGCCTTGTGCACCTCTAGCAGGGATATGGCCAGCTCAAGCCATAATCAACACACCTCCCACGCCTCCTGCAAACTATCACATCTCCTTGGGTAACATTCTGGCTCTGGCTTTCAAACAAAATGCAAATGCAGAGATGTTTATCTCCTGCTTTATAGTATGTATAGATATATAAACAGCCAGGCTACACTTTATGAGGATATCCTATTCTCACTAGCATCCAGGCTTAGAGATTCACGTTTTATTGCATGTGGAATAATGAAGCTGGAGTGCCTGCATTAAAGATCAATAAAATACTTTACATGGAGGGCCACTGTGCAGAATACTGCTGTAGTTATGCTGCCTGCCTGTGCCTGACACATTTTTAATAGCATGTTGGCACTGCAAGCTGCCCAGGACAAAAATGGCAAGGAGCAGCTAGTTTGGCCTGCCTATCGATAATGTACAGCTAGGTTAAGAAGACAGATAAATTGGATTAGATGATCTTTCTCAAACCATGCTTCCAAAACAACTAACCTTGCAGACTCAATGAGATTTAGAGCTGTATCTCGCCAGGCAAAAGCCCAAAGCAATTACAGGTAGAAAGGCCTTAGGCAGGCACAGAACAAGCAGCCTGGGACTTCTAAATCTTTTAGAGGAGTGAAATAGTGATATTACAACTTTGCATTATCTTTCACACAGAAGATCGCAGCAGTGATTGGTAATCTCAGCTCTGTTCTCCTATGAGGGGAGCTTCCTACAATAATGGGGGAAGAAATGCAATCACAAATTAACCATTGCTTGCTCTTCCTTTTCACTTAAACATGGGCACATGTAAAACTACCATAACAAGGACAATTTTAAATCAGGGTATTTCTAATTCTTCCTGAATGCATCACTAACATGGGCAAATACAGAAAGGCATTCAGCATTTTCGTCAAGTTATGTAAATTTAATTACTCTGCACCAATGTAGCGTAAGAAAAAAACAGCATGGGGAAATTAGCATAAAGGGAAGAGCTGAAGTGCATTTTTATTTAAATTAACTGGAATCTCTCAAGTGTTTCTGTCTTCACTCTTGATCAAGTTGTTTACTTTTGAATGACTCGAACCTGAAATTGAGCAAGAAAATCACCATTTCTACCAGATTCCTGCTACTGAATCTTCAAGAAAGTATATATTTTAGGGAAAATGTAATAGCAGAACCTATTTTGCTAGTTCGCTTCTCAGCATTTATAGATTTAATCGTTCAAGTCTCTGCAGTCATGAAGACTAAGAAAATCCATTTAGTTTCCTGGAACTAGAAGAGACTTAGTAACAGAGTACCTAGTTCATACCTCCTACAGTTTTCTTCTTCTTTATTTTTCCTTCAAGACTTTATTACTTCACCAAATTCATTCTAAGCAATCCTGACCTCATCACCTAGGGCCGCTCTAGTTCAGAGTCAATCTTACTGTACTCAGGGTGAGAGAATTAAATGACCTGTCTGTGGTAGATGAAGAAAAATAAAATAAGCCAGGGGGCTGAGGTTTAGCTTTCCGATAACCAACGTGCTTTTAAGAAGCACAGCATATTCCCAGCCCAAGGTGAAGACAAAGTTTAGGAGGAATACCCTTCCTACCAGGCTTAGATGGTGGGGCTGACACTGCTATTTTGTACAATTTCTAGGGCAAACTTCAGTTATCATGAGGGCTACATTTTGTCAAGTATTTTCACCCTGCATAATTCTTACAGATACCCTATAAGGGAAGGAAGGAGCAGTTCTTCCTGCTGTTCTTTTCAGTCCTTCTCTTTTTTTCTCTTGATTTGGCAATTTTATCTACCATGCAAATAGATGGTCCCATGGTGACGTGAGTGAAAGGAAACAGCAACAGTGAAGAGAGGTATAAATTTCCCCTCTCTTTAATCTAACATTCTTTTCTTTTTGATCCTATTTCATTGAATGATTTAAATCTGATTACACATGTCTATACCCATCCTTCTCAAAGCCAACTGCCTGTGCTATCACTAGCTTCAGGTGGCATCTCTGTAAATGGAAAGCAAGTGGATAAACACTCCTTTAAGACTGCCATAAGGGAGAACATTCAATGGTATTTTTATAGCATGGCATCACATTCCTAAAGCTGTTTCTGCCCTTTCCTAGCTGTCTGAATTATATTCTCATAATTCTCCATCTCTGCGCAGCTCTGCTGCTGGCACTGTTTTTTGGCTGGCACTGCTGTCTGAGAACTGCACTGTATGTCGTCCCTGGATCCTGATGCTAGGCAGAAAACTCCCCTGCTTGCAGCTCCCTCCCTGAACATCTGAAGTACCCAGCGTTTGTGTAAATGGACCCTGCTTGCAAGAGCTCACAGACACATCAAGACTATCTAGAAAGGACTGTGTTGTCTCTGCCTCCTGACATATGTGCCACACAGCTGGTGAGCAGGTTCCTGCTAGAAAGGCAAACAAGAAGAAGAATGAGTCACCGCCTCACTTGTTAACAGCCATCTAGAGCAAAAAAAAGTGAGAAGTCTTTTTCTTGGGTTCACATGGAGGCAAGAACCAAATTCAGCTTGACTTTCTGCACCAGAGACAGCCTCTAGCATGGGCACGGTGCCACTCTGTAGTGTGGAGCACTGGAAAAGTAGGAAGATGCTGGGAATAAAAAGGATGTCTTTCTCTTTCAAGAAACTGACTGCTTTTGTATTTTGCATTTTGCTTTTGGAGTGCTCATCCACTTTTTTTTCAGAAACATGCTTTACTACCACCAAACCTCTTCAGCATCTATCTTTTAACCTCTTTTTGTTACTGGCCTTTCAGGGTTTCATTGGACTGCTTGGTGTCCAAGCAAATGTTCACAGCCTGTGATTGAGGAACACGCTCATGTAGTGACTGATCTACAAAATACTTGACCATTTTACAGCCCCTGCGCTGTCTGTGTTCACCATATTTCAGCTACTGCCCAAAAGCCTGATCCCTAATTAGTACAAAAATTGGAGGCAACTTTTCACCATCCATCTGGAGGAGCTTCACTGAGCCTTGTCAGGGTAGGTGGCCAGTTGGTAAGGATGGGGATGGGGAGACAAGGTTCCTGCCTGTTTGTGAGAGTAGTGTCCACTTTTGCAGGAGAGGAGGAGAAAAGTGGGGGCTGAGCTTTGGGTGGTGTGATGGGATAACGCTCGTTCACCCCACAACTTCTGGCACCATCCACAGAAGAGCCCCATCTCAAACAATGTTAAAATTGTACAGAGAAAAGAGCAAGGTACTGCAGCACAGGAACGACTAGCTCTGCACTGGGACGACAACAGTCCTGCAGGAAAACATAACCTATTTTCACTTACAGGCTTTTCTCAGCAGCCTTCTATTATCCATCAGATTTCAACATAAGGCATCAAGACATAAATGGTCTTCTTTCTATCGCAAAGGATGCTCAGCCCTTTGGTCCAGTTCACAGCAATTTTTTTCCAGCACTCAGAACAAAACAGGAGGGTTATCACAGGCTAGTAACTTTAAAGTCAGTGATTAACTCAAAACAATCAGGCAAAAGAATAAGAGCCATGCAGCATCCATCTGAGTAATTAACTGGTGACTCCCAGGTGGCAACTCCACCTCAGAATTCAACCTCTCAATAGAGAGAAAATCAAGTCAGTGGAGTCCAGGGCAGGATTTGTCCCACCCAAAATAGACACTCCAAGCAAGTGTGAAGTCAGCAGTAGACACTGCATGGCATGGCATCAGCAGAGAAACCAAACAAATCAAAAGCAGAAGTTGGGAAGTTCAGCAAGAAAGTGTCTTTGGCAGACCCTTCGCTTGCATAACAGCGATAGGTGAAGAGAGAACAAAAGTTTATGCTTCCTCAATGCCATGTAATTTTTTTATTTTTTATTTAATTTAACTGTAAATTTGCTCCAACAAAGCCTATTGATCCAGGTCTGACTGCAGTCAGCTGCTTGTTAGGTATTGCACTAATGCTATACACAAACCTTTAATTGTTTTTCTTCAGGACATTTTTGGTTATATTAAAATACAAACAAAGGTAGTAAAAACATTAAAAAGACACAAAATGACAAACGCCTGCAGTGGCAGACACCAACTGAATCAAAATGAAAATACTGAAAAATCTAATTTGGGGGCTATCTAGTAGCACTGCTATACAACAGGCTGTTATGGATCGGAGACACGAGCGGTGGCCAAGCTCTGGTGAACTCATTCACAACGGCCAGACAGCACGTAAAGGGCTCGCCCTGGCTTCTCTTTTCAAGAGACTGATGAAAACTTTCTGTCTCTAGGGAGATCTAATTAGACTGAGCTTTTTGACCAGAACTGACCAGAACTGAACCCGTCATAAGCATCTCAACTGAAATGACATTTAGCAAAGCAAAGACGTGAAGATGATGGAGGAAGTCATCATTAACAAAGACTAGAACATTATGTTGGGCTACTTCCCCAAACAAGCAGCACTGAAGATTTGCCTGCCTCTTTTCTAGGGTCCCTTGTTAGATTATTTAACAAAGTATAAATGCAGGCAAGTGACGCTGGCAATATAGTTTTTGTGAAAGCCCCTTATCACACATCAGTTATTACATGCAGATGGCCTTAAAAACAGGTGGTTGGATATTTCTCTGCTGGTTTTGCTAGAGTCAGACTTGGGAGCTATCACAAACCCCACCCTGTTAGGAAAGCCATGAAGGCAATCCCAACACAGCTTGTGTGGGTTGCATTTTCAGCCAGCTCAGCAGGATCTGTAGGAGTGCATCTGTCTATGCTTATAGAGGTTCTGCTCTTCCTTTAGGGTCAAGAAAATAGCTAAAGCCAGTCTTTATGGGCCTTTTCTTAAACTTAGAAAACAAATTAGGGCTTTAGCAAAACCAAGTAGCTTTTTTTCTAACATTACTTGCTGCTCCTGTGTGCTTCAATCAACAGCTGCTTAGGGAGCAAGTTCCTTGGTCTCTTAAGTGACATATCTGCTTAAGCTAACAAGGTGTGAGATGAAAGTATATAAATTAACAAACAGAAATTCATAGAATCATATCACATCATTGAATGATTTAGGCTGGAAGGGACCTTAAAGATCATCTAGTCCAACCCCCCTGCCATGGACAGGGACACCTGCCACCAGACCAGGTTGCTCCAAGCCCCATCCAGCCTGGCCTTGAACACTTCCAGGGACGAGGCATCCACAGCTGCTCTGGGCAACCTGTTGCAGTATGTCACCACTCTCACAGCAAATGAATTCTTCCTTATATCTAACCTATATGTACCCTCTTTCAGTTAAAGCCATTCCCCCTTGCCCTATCACCACATGCCCGTGTAAAAAGTCCCTCCCCAGCTTTCTCATAGGCTGTCTTTAGGTACTGGCAGCTGCTATAAAGCTTCCCTGGAGCCTTCTCTTCTCCAGGCTGAAAAGCCCCAACTCTCTCAGCTTGTCTTCACAGGAGAGGTCCTTCAGCCCTCTGATCATCTTTGTGGCCTCTGGTCTCGCTCTGACATGTCTAAATCATTCTTATGTTGGGGGCCCCAGAGCTGAATTCTTATCTCCCCATGCTTCCTACCGTATATATATATTTTTTTCCCTTTCCCTCCAAACACGGTATGTTCCAGCTCATGGGACACAATCATCCAATTGACAACGCTGGGAGGAAAGGCAACTACTTGGAAATTAGCATTTGATTCTAGTCTTGTACTCTTAAGTGTATAATTATGGCAGAACATGCACAGCAGAGCCTAGTTAGACAGGGACTTCTGCAGTCAAAAGTTTGTAGCATGTTCCTAGAGACATAAACTCAGTGAAATAGAGATGACTTTTTCCACTAAGTTGGTGAAGTGGCTGCTGTCCTTCTAAAAGTGCTCTTTAAAATCCAGAAACATCAATGGGGATTTTCCCAGTGGCCATTCCTCCTCCATGCAGGAGGGGATGAGTTTGGTTCGTTCTCCTGACCAGTGACAGTTGCTGGCTAACATAGTCTTATCTCCCAACCTGTAAATAACCTTAAAAAATAAGTTCAGTTGAAGGGAATTAAATGCTTGACTGATTTCTACGTGCTGTGACAGCAAGGAGTGACATGGATCAGAGCACACTGTTTTCCTGGAAATATTTAACAACTAGTCAACTTTATTTGGAGGACATGAGCTTCAGTCTCAAGAAAAATGAAGAGTGACAACTTGAATTTCAAGTCAAATGAAGTTAGGATATTTACTGGTTTAAAGAAAAACACAAGAACAGCAGCAAGAAAATTATATTCTTTCTCAAGAATAGCGATATAGTTATTACAGATCCAGACAGTGTCTCGAGAAAGAGAAAGTAAAGACATTAGGTAAATTTAGTCACTGATGCATATTTGTGACCAAAATGCCTGCAAAGTGAAATAATGACCATCGGAAGTGTAAATATTGCTAAAGGGAATAAAATCTTGTTTCTGAATTAGTTTGTCCAGGGAGAACGAAATAGGAAGAATTTGGCAGTTTGCTAATTTATCCTGTATGAGTTCTTTATAGGGCAAGACAAAGTGAATTTAACCTTCCAAACAGTGACAAGAAATAGGAAGTGCCAGCAAAGGAAAGCAATGCGGGCCAGCTTTATTATCCTCATGTGCTCCGGGCTGTCTCTGTGATATACATTTACAGAGACGCTAACCTTTCTTTAGCTCAAGCTTTTAGTCCCATACCACACGATTAGCATACAGGCTTGATGAAGGCTTTCATGAGGATTGAAGAGCTACCTAAAAAGTTTGCAAAATAAAACATCCAGGAAAAGGATTAAGATAAAAAATGCTGAAAGGGTTTCCAGCTCAGTGTCTCTGCAACGTGACATGTAACGAAATCGTCCTAAATCCGTTTATGTTTCCAGTTAACATCAGGGCAATGTCTTAACTATGTCAGAGGCAGAAGAGGCCACAGATAAACATTCAGATAATTTCTACCACAGATTTTTATTGGACTGTTATTATTATTTATTTTATTTATGTTTCAACTGTGATATGGACATTCCAAACTGATGGGACATTAACCATCCACACAACTGTTCTTTATTAGCTTTAGCACTTAGCCTACTTGTCTCCTTCCTAACATCAAGCCATTCTGACTTCTATCATTTAACTTGGTGAATAATTCACCAGGTCTTCATTTGTATTTTCACCTTGAAAGTATTTATAGACCGTAATCACGTCTCTATTGATACTTTCTTCTAGACTACTTAATTTAGCTCCCTCATTTTCTCATCTAATGTTTATAGACTATATACCTGATGCTATTTTACTTGCCCTGTTTGTATTCTTTTTTATACTCTCTGTACATACCAATACCCTTCCCAAGCCATAAACTCCACGACTTCATTGCTTGTGCCATAAAAATACATTTCCGTTGGAAACTTTCATCCAAACACAGGAGAAATTCTGTCACATGTTAAAGTCTTCTCCGAGAACTGCTGTACGGGGCTTTGGATGGTTGCTTGATTGGTTGCCTCTTGGCAATTTCCCTAACTATTCGACCTAGTCTCAAAGGACTCATATCTGGACATTTTCCATTCCTAGAGCAATAAAGGACAAATGAACTCATTCTGAAATGCTAGGACACACTCACTGAATTAAAATCATATTTCACTCCCCAAAACAGACCTCTGGCTCCAAAACCACAGCGGAACAGGATACTCTTCATCACCAGATGACAGCTTTCTGCTATTCCTTTAAAGACTAGATTACACCTCAAGCTTCATAATGCCTCATGAAGTCACTACGTATTACTTAAAACACTATTTTTTTATTTACTCTTTTTGCAAACCAGGACATACAGCCTCAGCAATGAGCTGCTCCAGGTCATAAAGCACACGTGGGAATGCAGTGGTGCACAGTATTTTCGAGTATATAACTCAATGTTCCTTGGTGCTCCTTTGTGTGTTTGGAGATGAGCTTTTTATCACATAACCTAAGACTCCACACTGCTAAAGAAGCACATATGGATGTGTGCATGGGTGCAGGCACACACCCACTGGCACTGTCCCCTCTCTCTGTCCAAGGAGCCATAAATGTCTGGGGGAGAAAGGGACCACAGTGAACCACAGGAAGGGTGTCTGCACAGAATTTACTTCCTTCTGCTCCCTGTCTACTCAAAACAGTGAAGAGGGTTTCTCTAGCAGGTAATTCAACCCAATAAAGTTATGTCCTTGCTTCATTCCCCCTCCTTTTCTCTACTGACTTTCTAAGGAGCCTGCCAAGGAGCTATACGTTGTTAACAGAGTTACCTAAAGTTAGATGCTAGTTTGTCCCATCAGATATCAAGTGTCCCATTCAGAGAAAGAAGGATAAATTAGGCAGATGCTAGCTCAGGACTGGAGGTATAGATGTGTAAGTGGGATCCCTCTTAACACTAATTTGAGATGTTTGTAGAGTAGATATCTTCATTTGAATTCATCAGCCAAACTGAACTGCCAGAAATCCACCCTGACCAGCTTTACATACCCATACTGGAAGCACTGACCTCCAGGTTCCTTATTAAGACTCCCATTATATTCAGTGGAGACCTGGTCAATAAAGTCAATGGAGATAAGAGCACTATTCTCCAGATTAAAAAGATTGACAGCTACTTAACATGAGATTGTGTTGTAGACTATAAAGGGAGCCTTGAGTGTCAGGCTCAGAAGCAGAGACCTACACTTCACATGCCCAGGTGTGGCCAAGGAAGTCAATGGAAAAAAAAAGAACAAACAAAAGAAACAATTAAAAAAACCCTCAACAAACACAACAAAAACAAATACCACACACACACACAAAAAAAAAAAAAAAAACCCAAACCCCAAAACAACCAAAAAAAACCCCACAGACTTTTAATTTTTTTTTTTCCTAGAGAACAATTCCCCCTACTTAGCTCAGATGAGTACACTAAGACATGTCTGTTTCAGCTGACTGTAGAAAGCTGCCTTCAGACTGCAGTCTTGTTGGCTTCAGAGGTAGAAATCTACTTTGTGGAATAATTAACTGAGATTCCTTTAGCATACATGGTTTGAAATCCTACTAGATTTATCTGATACTGGATGAGGACAGCGAGGCAAGACAGATCTGTGGTGGTGCCCTAGAACCTGCCTAGATTCCTTTTCCATGGAGAAACCCTGTCTTCCCCAAAATGGCACATTTAAGAGTAGAAAACATGTTTGCAACTATCTGGTCAGTGTAACCAAGAAGTTACAAACCCACCATTTTTACTGATGTGTTGTTTGTTTATTTGTTTCACACAGGATGACCTTCTGTCTCACACATAAAAGGCTAAACCATGTGAAATGCTGAATTTCTTTTGACAAGTTTCCTCCAGCTGGTGAGATCTGGAGGCAACCAGCATTTTGCTCACAGACCTTAAGAGACTTAATAATACCACGAGGATACGAAGTGATCTAAGCTATATATGCATACTCCATGAGATCACACTGCATCAAAACTTTGATAGATGCCTCTGCTATTTGCTCATCCTTAAGGAGCAATGACCCAAACATTAGCATGTCTAGTAAATTGTTCTAATGTGTGGTGAAAGGGGACTAATGGACACAGTAATTGATTGTTTGATGGATAGCTGGGGACCCCTTTGATTATGAGTTTTTGCTACGGTCCAAGACATTTTCATTCTCTTGTTAACCCAGAGCTGATTGCTCGCATGAATTATCTCCTTCTCTGCCTGCAAATATCATTCTCTTAATAAATATTTCATTAGAAACAAAGCAGTGATGGGGAGAGAGGAGAAAACAGATGCTCAACGCTGTGTCTTTTGAAGACGTTACAGGGTGTACGGAACAGACACTGAGATTATCCATGAAATGTGCTCAGGTCAGACAAGAGGTCTTTGCTTCTCCAGGATTTAGTGCTCAGAACAATACAAGGGGCAGGAAGAAGCCTGAAGGTCAATTTAAATCAATTAAGAGAAGCCCAGTATGAACCAAGAAGGATGCACTGCGGTGGGGAAGCCACTCTGTTAAAGCTGGCTTCCTCATAAATCCCACCTTCCTCTCTCCCAAGCTCCAGGCTCAGCTTTCATGTCACAACAGAGAGGGACCCTGACCAAGAAAAAGAATATCAGCAAGAAAACAGTTCTAATTCCTGGGATTTAGATGCTGAGGGTTTAATTTGGATCCTAGTGAAGCTTATGGCAAAGTTCTCACGGATACCAATGATGTCTTTTTTTGATCCTTTTATCTTCCCGTGATGACTCCTCAGAAGTTAGCTACCACCTCTGTTTAGCTTTATGATATTTAATGGCTTATTCAAAACACCTGCTGAAGCTGTTTGTTTCATTTCAGCTGGTTACTTTTTAGCATGACATTCAGCTATACTTCTGGGTTACAAAGGTTGCTACTGTCTTTCCAAACAGGTTACGCTGTTCTCCTAAAGGAGTGTAGAAACAAGGCAAAACCAGACTCTGTTTTGTCATTCAAACTCTCCAACCTGGATCAACCCTGTTCCACATCCCTCCGAATTGTGAAATATGAAGACAAGACTTTGGGCCTCCATTGGGTCCGCTGAGGAGAGAAGCTTCATAAACTAAGCTTAAGTCAGAAGGAGTTTGCTGCAACACAGGAAGGAGTCACTACACAAGCTGATCCCAATTCACTTCAGTGCCACACACTTAGTATGCTGAAAACTGCTGCAGTTTTTAAATGGTCTTTCATTGAAAAATTGTTGATGAGCAAAATACATAATGTTCCCTATTACTCTCCACCCTGTGTACACCCCCCGGGCATTGAGACACTCTTATCTTGTTTTCCTAGCTGTTCCTTGAGCATATTGATATTGTTAGCCTCACAATAGGTATCATTATGTCAATAAGCCCAATTTAAACATTAATAGGATGGTTATGGGCAGAAATGCAACTGATCGTATCACATGCTATAAAAGGGGTACACATGTCAAGGGAATGGCTTTGATGCTCTGCTCCTGCAATTCTTTTCCAAAATTTCTACAGAGGGGAATGGCATTAGCAAAGGACGGGGAAGCAGAAGAGACAGTGACAGAGGGACAACTAACCAAAAAGAAAGCAGAGACTAGCAAGAGTGAATGAAGAACACAGAAGGTGCTCGGAAAGGGGGAGAGTGGGACAAAGAAGAAATAAATTAGGGAAGTGAATGGAAAGGAAGCCAAAGGCAGACCTAGCATGCTTCCAGCATGCACGGATCTCCCACTCAGGTGGGACAGGGTCTGAGACAGGACCGTCAGCAGATCTTCCTCACGGAGAATGAAACCCTCAGCAGTGCCAACATATTTCAGAAGCAAGTATGGGAGAAGGAAGGCAGGGAATTTTTCCAAAATCAGTGTAGCCATCAGGCAAGCCTATGCATTACTGTCGGTGCTCCTTAGCTGCCATACACAAGAAAACTGCTGGGGAGTCAAGTCCACAGTGCTTGAGCAGCAGATCCCATTTAGAGACAGAAATCTTTGTCTTCTCCTGGAGAAGTATTTGCCACTCATTTCTGAAGATAAATCAACAGCCTGCCCACCTTCAGGAAAGGAAACTTTCTTGCCACAGGGGAATTCTAGTAATAGGGAACAAAAAATGGGTGAAAGAAAAGCCCTGGAAAAAACTCCTTCTGGATAAATGCTAAACTCTACTCATCTGCAATCAGATCGTGAAGAAATTGTTGACATGGTTAATGTTGGACATGTATTTCCCATAGCAAATTACAGAAGGTGGTTGAATCCATAATATCACTGCATATTTTAGCATAATCATCAGGCTTCGTGTTGATTTTCTCCATAGAAAGCACTCTATGAACCACTGACACTGCCTGCTGATGGAGGTGACACTTCTCACCACTAAAGGCGCATTGATCTGGCTCAGCATTTTGAAGTCCCTGATGGGTTTACATTACCTATCTGCTGGAGTTTTTCTATTCGCTTCCACCACCCATGCTTTTACCCCTGCTGCTGCTGCTTAGCTCAAACACAGCTGTGCTAATACGCCAAAGCCACATATCTAATCCATACCTTTTTCATCTATTTTCGGGTCTCATTTGGCAAACAGAAGGGGACAAAACCTTTGTTTTTGTCTGATCATAACTAAGAGACAAGTCCTTGAGGTATATCCTGGGCCAGTCTCCCAAGGACATTATGCCCTTTAATTTTGTAGGAAAATACATTTGGCTGAGTTTCACAAAAGGCTTTGAGCAGTGGGCACCATCCAGAGTCCCAGGATTTTTTCCAGCAGGAGTCATGCTAGTTCAGTTGCCCTGGATAAGCTTCATCATTGATAACTCCATCCTGCTAACCAAAAGATGTCTATTGGATTGTAGTGACTACGGTGGTATTCTTCTCCACCAGTCTCACCCTGTCACGCAGTGGCAGTGGTCAGTCTGGCGCTCCTCAGAAATTGTTGACTTTTCCAGAAAGAAATCTGAGCCCTTCCACCCCAACTTATTCTAAATATGCTTGGTAGGTCTCATGCGTAATATACCTACACCAAGAGATCTCAGAAAATGTACAGGTTGTGCAGGAACATAAATTTTGACTGAGTAAGTGATGAAATGCAGAGCAACATCCCCAGATTTGGGGTAAAGACTATATAATCATTCAATGGTGTTTGCGAAACATGTCAGGCTCTGTCAGGAAGAAGTGTTATAAATAAATGTGAGGTAGATACTTTAATAATGCTATTTCATATACATGCAATAATGAACTTTCATTATTTCTTTGGGCTTCTTTCTTCTTTTACTGTAGCAGATGAGTCAAGCCCAGATGTGTAATGAAACTGATACTGGCATCACCGCGTTTTCTTTAGAAGTGGCTGAAAAAGCTCTATGGATCAGCTGCCAAATCATTTTTTCTCCTGTGGGGTTTCCTTCATGCATCTCACCCAGAATTTAATTCCCCCACATATGGCATGCATGAATCATAGTGCAAGGAATTTTCCTGACAGAAAAGATCTTGCAGACAAGCAGTCTTCTCACATCGCCTGTCCTGAAATGAAGCCAAAGTCACCTTTATCATACTCAGTGGAGCAACCTGCCAAGAGGAACCAGTTGCCATGGTATGTAAGGAAGTTCATATATAAATTTATATTTGGGAATTATGAAAGCTAATTTAGAGCTTATCGGTAACCTTATCACCAAATATTTGCACCAGGGAACAAGCAGATTGATTTGTTTCCTGCTGTGATGCTGGGAATTAACAGAGGATATCAAAAAGAAAGCTCAGAGATGTTAAATGTAATGATACTGGATAAATATGAAATACCTCACTCATTCCTTGGCTCTTCAGTAGAAACTCCGGGAAATGAACAGAGTGATGCGGTACATCACTCCTTTTGCAAAATGCCTTCCTGTCAAGGTCTGCAATGCCTACGTGACTTTCATGAAGAAGAAGTCACAGGAGATGAATCTCACTGAAATATTTTCATTCTCCCTTCCATCTTACCTGTAGTGCAAGCAAGGCCAATGACAACACAAGCCTACTGAAAGCAACAGGCTATGTTCCTCAAAGCCCCGCGCCATGGAGTCACCACGGCCCAGTTTCTCTGCTCTCACAGACAGGAGCTTTCAAACTCACTGAGGGGCTACCCAAAGGTATCTGACTTGTCAGGTCTACTTCCAATCCCATAACTAATACCCCAATGTTAAGTAGTGGACAAACAAATCCATGAAAGACATGAATGCTGTGGATTCCTTGCATGTCAAAAGTCCTTGCATTTGACAGCTGCTCAATCTATTCCTTTTTGTACATACCTCCAGACCCACCAATCTCCATTTTCTTCTGAGCATCATGCAAAACAAAACAAACAATCCCAAAACCCCAACCCCTCAAGACTTAACAAAGCAGATAACCCATGGCATGGGTTACTCTGGGAAGAAAGACTTTGTGTTTACAGCAGTGACAAAGGCAAGTCAGCTGAGCTCAGTATAAGTCGCTGCATGACCTATAATCTCCATCCTACCTCTTCCTTTTCTGTAAAATGGGGAAGGGTTCTTAGCCCTATGAAGTTGAAATATCTAAATTTTCAAAGTGTTTAAGATCTGCAGGGACATCTGCTAAAAATCAGTATTGGAGAATTCCCAACTCATCTCCCCCAGCTTCACATAGAGTCTTATATACAATCATCTGTTTTTAAACAAAGAAACCTAATAAAGCATTTCCAAAAACACACCACACACTTCTATAGCACAATTCTTTAAACCTGCTCTTTCCTTTTGGTGGCCAATTTACATTCTGTAACGTTTGCCAGCCTCTTACAGCTGGGAAAGGTGAGAAGCACCACTGGCAAGCTGTGAGATGCAAGAGGGCAGAAGGGGAGAGTCAAGCAGACAAAAAGGTGATTAAAGGGCCTTTATGTGAACTCATGTCTCTAGAAGGGGACAATGCCTGTAGACTTAGAAGCAACAAGCAGTGCTAGAAGGAAAACAAACAAAAAATTATAAGGTTGGGTATCATCAAGCTCAAAATAAAATGCATCTCAAAATAAGCAGGACTGGTGGTGTAGGACCAGAACATAAAAAACATTAAGGATGCACCTTTGTAAAATGAGAGGTATGAGGGACAAAACATTTAAAACCAAAAGAAAAAAAAATTCCAAAGTCAGCATTTTTAAACAACAAATGTGGTTCTCTGTAAAGAAAGAGTCCTTTCCCCCCTCTACTCTTCCATAAAACCCTCCCTCATGCCTCACTTTTTCCCAGCCTGGGACTGCCTGGTAGCTCTGCCCAGGCAGGCAGCCAGGTGTTAAACAAGTGAACACCACTTGATATCACCTCTACCTGTAGTCACACACATGAGCTGCACTCCTCATTAATTTAAATGATTTTGAATCCTTTAAACTGACAGATAGCAGATTGGCACTACCCTAAGCTGCACCTGTCATAGGTCACCATGCCTCACTCTCCCATTTGTCATACACACACTGCTGGAGCCTAAGCAAGATGCACTGATGGGCAATCCCTGCTCCCACCTTTGCGGTGACAAAATGATGTGAACTGGGGAGAGGAAGAACCTGCACAGCCCTGTGGACTCCACCACAGAGGAGCACCAAAGTAGTTGAGACTAAAAACTGGCAAACTCCCTGGTGCTGCCCAGCAGATGTGACATAAAGCTAAAATTTCTGCTCCTTAGGAACCTGAGAAATTATATATGTATAGACACAAATGCATTAATATTATATTTACTTCCACTCTATTTAATATGTATGTTCTACCTAGCACAGAGAGGGACATCTAGCAGGTGGTTACCTCCTGCATTTTTCCACCTTCTAGTAAGCAGGGACTCTGTCTTCAACAGAAGCATAAACCATCTTATTCCACCCCAACTCTGTACAGATTTTATCCTCAAGTCAATGATATTAATTGACCACAAATATCAATGGCTCATCAAGGGTTCCTGGCTGCTGTTCTCACCTGAGCGCTATGAAACAAGGCTCCTGTATCCGATTAAATGAGTCCCATGGCAGCAGATGGCAGTCCAAAGTGTGCAGCATCCGCAGCTTCCCTCACCCCATCCTCAGCAACTGCTGGAAAAGGTTTTTGGTTTTTTTTTTTCCTGTGCCTGGCTCTTCATTGGTACTTTTAACCATGATTGAATATAGGGGTCATGAAGTAGCTCATAACATAGGGCCATCAACATTCCCAGTCTTCAGCTTCCAGAAGAGGTCAGTATGTCCTGCTACACACAAAAGCCACATTTCCACTTTCTTTCCCTAAATCATCTCCCCAGTTACAAACTGCTGGGCACTGAAAGGGAGAAAACACTTTCCTCATTCATCAGAAATCAGTTGTGATTGCAAGAAGGTGGTTCAATTACTTATTTTTGTTTACATACCCCCTTATAGAAAAAGAAAACAAGAAGGAAAAAAAAAAAAGAAAGGGGGAAGGGAGGGGAAGGGAAGGGAAGGGAAGGGAAGGGAAGGGAAGGGAAGGGAAGGGAAGGGAAGGGAAGGGAAGGGAAGGGAAGGGAAGGGAAGGGAAGGGAAGGGAAGGGAAGGGAAGGGAAGGGAAGGGAAGGGAAGGGAAGGGAAGGGAAGGGAAGGGAAGGGAAGGGAAGGGAAGGGAAGGGAAGGGAAGGGAAGGGAAGGGAAGGGAAGGGAAGGGAAGGGAAGGGAAGGGAAGGGAAGGGAAGGGAAGATCCTTAAAGCAAGGAACTCTGCAGATCAAGAAATTCAGTTGTATCAAATGTAATAGTTAAAGGTTTTAGGAACCATCTCAATTGTTTTATTTCATTCAGGAGTTTATAGGCTGAGTGAAGGAAGAAAATGAAATACTGAAGCTTTTCCTTTTACCCAAGTGAAGTATGAAAACCACAACCCACAACATACCCAGGACTTGCACAGATCAAAAGCAGGATCTTCAGCTTTGCCCCATGGAAAACTGGGCTCATGGAAATCAGCCTTTTTTGTCCAGTCAGTTTTTCCATGCAGAATTATAGTCTCTATAGCTTTCTCCATGCCTTGGTGTCTATGCCAAGGAAGACCTTGGGAACCTCCTGCCTGTGGTGTGAGTTTTGCACAAACTGAGGCCAAAGCTCAGCTTCCCTTCGCTCCAACCCCTTGTCAGTGCTGCACTGACCGCAGTAAAACTGTCTGTTTTCACAAGACTCTGACCCATCATCTGTAAATAAATGAATAAATAAATAAAAAATGTAATAGCTTATTTTCCTTTCCCCATGGACAAGACTGCATTTGTGTAACATATCTGAATGATCCATGGGGGGAAATGACCCAAAAGGAAAAAAGCTTCCTTGGTCTACCATACCCAGCTCCCTTCCAGCATCTGGAGTGGAGATGAGAATGCAAGTTGAGCACCGAGACAAGCGATGAGTTATAGGCCTTAGCTGATTTAGGGAGTAGGGAAAAAAGTTCTCTTGCACCAAATTCATTTGATGCAAGGCTCGCTGAAGCAACCAACTGCCTTATTCTCATCCCTGTGTACCACACGGTAGCACAGCTTTCATTAAAGCAGGATTAATGAAGGGGACACAGCAAAGCACTACTGTGTTTTACTGCAGGGGAAACAGTAAGATGCATTCTTGTCATCTTGCTGCTAAAATAAATTGCTCATTTGAACACCCACAAGAGGAGAATACCTGTGATAGCTTCGCTGCATCACTTCCCCCAGGATTCATCCAGTTTACAGGTGTGAAGAGGCACATGGGTGATGCTAAGCAGGTACCAGCCATACAATGTTGATCTGCTCCTGACAGCAGCACTGATGAGCAATATCCATGGCTCTATTTTTTCTTTCACAGAAATCACAGAATATCTCAAGTTGGAGGGGACCCATAAGGATCAATGACTCCAACTCCCACTTCATTCCCATCTGTGGGAGCATATCCTGGGAATTTTCATCAGGGTTTGCCCATGGCACATGTTATGAACCACCACTTCATTTCAGATTTGGGACAGTCGGACACAGCTGAAGAAATCTCTTAAACTTTAGGGATTATAGCTCAATAGCTGTCTTCTCAAAATGAGAAGTCTGTGAGAATTATAAGGAGGAACCACTGTCTGTATTTATGTGAACACATATATTTTATTTATCACATAGACTACTGCTATCAGCTAAAAAATAACTATTTGTAACATCATCTGCTGCACATGCCTTGTCTTACAGATCCTGGTGTACTTTATAAAGAGACTATATATAAATTACCTTTCTGATATATGTTCAGATTTATGATTTATCTCCAAAGGTATTTAAACATCCTGGGTTATCATTAAAAGTGAAGATGAAACTCCATAACAAAACATCAGTGGAAGTTTAATTTGGCAAAATAACAAGAACTTGGATTACAGTTTTCAGCTAGGCAGCAGAACTAAGTAACAGAGTAAAGAATCCAAATTATAATCCTGGTCCTGTGTTTCCTTGCGTTTGCAGTAAATCAGGAATAATTGTGATTAACTTAATGAGTCTGAGATAGCAAGTCTTACTGTGCCAGGTCATTTTGGGGGCTGGAATATGCAATAGCTGGAGCATCACACGGCATTTCATGGATGATGTGCAGTACAGGGGAGGTAACAGCACTGCCCTCTACACAGCAGTGGAAGGGGTTAAATATCTTGGAATTGAATGGTGGATATAACAATGGTTATTGAGACCCTGAAAAAAAATCAGATGGAGCCCTTAGAAATGTCCTTAAGTGTTATTCTTGTCTCCACCCTGGTGAAGCAAGGGTTAACCTGTTTCCAAATATTTATTTTTTTTTCATGAGAAAATACCATTGCCATTCACATTTAATCATGTGATAAAGTGGGTTTAGAAGAATACAATTTCCTTCCTTTCAATAATCCATCTCCACAGGGGGGTTTAAATGTATTAAATAACACTGCATTCACTTTGGAGCAAGGTGACACACTCAGTAAGGTTTTACATTTGTTTCTCTAGTTACTGCATGATCTTTGCCAGGGCAAAAGTCAATTTAGACTCTTGCAACACAACTTCTCCAAGGTGGGATTGAAAGAGGGGAGGTGGATGAGGTTGTATGAGCATCCCCGTCATACCAGCAGAAACCACTTCCGCTTGCAATGGGCAGAACCACTCACTATATCATCAGGTTCCAGCACAGGAAAAAAAATATAGGAATATATCGGGGAGAAAAGTCCATAAAGTGAACAAAATTCAGGCTCGCAGACTGATGAAGAGGTTCATTTTTTTTATAATTATATTACTGTTACCGCAGCCACATGTGTTCTGCAGACCCAGCCTACATTTCACCAGCTCTGGGATCTTGTCCTGCATTTGCTCTCCTCTTACATTGCTGTCAGCACAGCCCTGACACTGCTGCCAAAGGTGACCCTTACTGCCCAGAAAAGCTTCATGCAAGGACAAAGCTCTCTAACCAAGGGGAGTATCCATCCAACTGGCCACACCTGTCACTGTGTTTATTAATATTGATGTGAATATTAACATTTATATTTATGTAGATATATACAGATATTTCCATATCTACATATGTGGATATGTAGATATATACAGATATATCTATACACATCCACGTCAGCAGTGCTGACCAGGACCATGCAGTGATGCGCTTCCCACATCACTTTTTTCATGGTGCAAAAAGCAGTACTCCTGAGCACTCAGGAGCCAGCACCCCTTGACATCATGGCCAGAGCTAATGCAACAGGTGAGAAAGGCTTTTCCCATCTTTACAGGCACAGTGATCCCCTCCATGAATGACCCTGATTTGGCATGAAGACATGTGTATTTGCAGTATCGGTCAAATTTAGCTGCTGAGAGAAAAAATGAGCCTTCAGCTACCCAGGCAGCTACCACAAGCAATGGGGAAAAATATTTGCATTGTTGCTGGCTATGGAAGAATAATAACGTGGGTACCAACAAAGTTACGTTATCTATCCGAGCCTCTGGGCACAATAGAGATTTGCTCTCTGTGAAAACACTCTCTCCTATGAACAAGGCACATTCACACCAACGTTTCATCCCAAGACCCCAAACATGCCCCTGCAACCCCAGCATCACCATTTCCCACACACAGCCTTCCCAGTGGGGTCCTCACCATTGTGGGATGAGAAAGTGGCCCCAGGATTTGGGAGCCTAAAAACAAGTGCTTGCAGAGCTGGCTGGTGAAGCTGGCTCTATCCAGACAAAACAACATCTCTGGTTTGTGAGACGGCTCTGGGGGTGACTCAGAGCTGGGGTAGAGGAGAGTGGCATCAGCACAGCATGTGAAGCCAGCAAGCTGCTGTGGAGGAGGCATCATACAAAAGAAACCCTTCCCTTGCTTTCATCTTCTGCCCACGTTCAAAAAAGAACAACAAAAAACAGTGAAACAAAACTAACAAAAAACCAGTTCTTTCTTACTCAAACAAAATAGAAAAAATAGAAAAATAAAAACCCACAAAGAAAGAAACAAACAAAACCCCCTCAACTAACCAGAAAACACAGCTAATGAACACAAAATCCTTTCCTTGGGTGCTGATACAGGCAGTTGTTCTATCTAGCTACATCAGCAGACACAGGTAAGCAAGGCAGGCTTATCCCATGACAGGCATTTGATAGGGGATTGCTAAGGAAAATCCACAACACTCAAGTTGTTTGGGCAGTTTTGGAAATGGCAAGTTCCCCCAAACCCTGGTTATACAGATTTGTTCTTTAGATAGATCTTGTATTTTCTTATTTTTCTCCTTTTGTAGAATACATGGCTACAAGCCATTGGAAGCTCATGCCCCTACCCTTTGCAAATTACCTCCTTTAAAGATATAGTAAGACTCGGAGGTTTTCTTACACTTTTTTGCATGCAACACTGAAATCCTGAGCATTCCCGTTGCCCCATAAAACCTGTGCGCAGCCACAAGCAGCACAGGCATTTTCCCAAGGGCTGTGGTGCAAGTTTTATTGCCCTTAAGGATGGAGGATTCTTCATCTTAACTCTTACAGCTGCAAAGTACTGCATCCCTGACATAGCAGAAAGGGAATTTAATGGTTAGTTAGTGAAGTACTGTACCTATAAATCCCACCGGCATTTTTTTTCAGGGTTGTAGGCATGCTGAGCAGAAAAGACCTTCCCCTCCCAACCCACTGGAAGCGGTGCAAGGACAGTACTTTGGGCCATTCAGAACTGATTCTACCTCCCTTGGGAATATAGGGAAAGATACATAAAGAACACTAGATACGAATCTATTTATCTATTTCCATCCACTTATTAAATCCTTGTATCACAATCTATTTCCCTATCGACAAACAAGCGGGGTGGGGGGTGGGGAATAAAATTAAAAAAAAAAAAAAAAAGGAGGAAAAAAAAGGAGAAAGTTAAAAAAAAAAAAGAAAAAAGAAAATTGTCTTCAGAAAACTGCTTTAATGACTGCTTTAGAAAAGCCCACAAAACAAACAAAAGCCCACACTTAAACAAAGTCAAGAAAAAATAGCTGTGTGATTTAAATGCTCCATATTGACAGCTTTAAGAACAGAGGAGTGGGTTCATTAGAATATGGCTTTTAATGGATGCACAGCCATTAAAACCAAAATTGATATTATTGAAATAACACTTTTTACAGAAGTAGTTGCATACCAAATGACCTTGAAAAGACATAGCAATTACTACCACACATGCAAGATACATTATCGCCAAAGCTAAGGCTTGATTCCCTAAGATATACCAGCCAGACTGGAACATTAGGAACTGGGATGAGTTCTCAGATAAGATGTTAGAGTCAATAAGATAAATGCATAAATAAAAAGCTCCATTTGTCGGGGCAAAAGCTGTATTTTGATTGTGAAAAAGTCAATTTTGCATTTCAGAAAAATACACACTACAACCTCTCCCAAACGTTAAAGCCAGTTTCAAACTGAGCTTTGGGCTTCCAACACAGAAAGCACCTACTGCATTAAACCTCATCGTTAATTATCGTTCAAAACAGCCTGTTGGTGTTTGCTTAGCCTGCAAGATCCTCAGGGTGGCACAATCTAATAGCTGTGCTTATACAGCATCTACCATGATAAGGACCCTGTAAAAATAGAAGCCCAAATAACTAGAGTCATTACACACACACACATACATATATGCAGTTTATGCAGATATTATTGCCAAAAAATTATTCTCCCATAAAGACAAGAATTGGATCTTGCTGCCCCAAAATGAGAATTTTACTCTAATCACATAAAAAGAACAACTTCATAAACACAGGAAGAAAGAGAGAAATTATGCTTCCTGTGAGGAGGAAGTCCATTTAAAGCACGAATAAATTGATGCAGTCAGGAAAAAAAAGCTTGTATATGCAAATAGAGGTTTATTACCCATCTTTGTGCTCCTAAGAAACATAATTTACTGACCTTCGAGAGATGGGTCAAGTAGGCTTACAGAATAAGAAACAAAGGCATCTCTTTTGGCAACTGTCATGTTCCAGAGCAGTAATTATCCTTCCCTCTCCCCATGAGCAGCAGGAAATGAAGAGGGGTGCCATTACACTATGACAATTACTGTAATTTTAATTTCTAAAAATTGTCAGGAAAGTTTCCTCTTAAAAAAAAAATTAAAAAAAAGGAGTTTTTTTCAGATTTTTGGTGTCATTTTAGTTTAAAAATCATTCCTCAGCTAAAACAGAGCTGTGCGTCTCCCACTTCCTTTGGGGAACCACCCACAGTGTCTACATGGTGAGAAAGCCCACTTGCCTCCTCACTGGACAAGAAGATAGATGGCTAAGTGTGGTCAGTGAGGATACAGGTAAGATGGAGGTGGCCCAAAGACACGTCACAGATGCCATCAAGGATGTAGAAACTAGTCTGTCCCTGCTAGGCACTGCCAGGGACGGGTCCCCAGGAGCCCTCAGCTTGCCAGCCTAGTCTGCTGATCGGTTTAGTATCACTTGAACTTATTCAATCATGGGCACAATAACGTATTCTTTCTATGGGAAGCAGAAGATGCAGAATAATTAAGAAGAATTAAAAAGAAGGGTTCTTTTCATCTTCCATGCTCAGAGGGATTATTGGTTATTTTGTGGATCTTCTGCAGGCTATCGTTTATTATTTTAATATTATGGATAATCTATTCTGTGCTATTAGAACATTATCATATTTTATTATATCCAACTGTTGTACTTCGGGATGGGCTTGGCCCAAGAGGACAGGTCTACCCAGCTGTCCAACCTCCCCTACCACTGACCACACTGTCCCAGGCTCTGCACCACTGCTGTGGGGGACACCTGAAATAATCCCTCTCTGACACTGGAGTCTCTGTCTGGAAGGAGGAACAGTGCAGAGGAAGAAGGAGGGATTTGAGGCACCTCTGCCCCATACAGGATCAGAAGCCAGGGGCGACCACATCACCAAACACATTGCCGTCTCTGCAGTACGCTGCAGCGGCAGTTCTCATAAACGAAAGCTGCTTTCCAGGATTCCCCTGTGCACTCCCTTAACGAGACTTCTGAAATCTTATTTTGGCCACTGGGTGAATATTTAAAATTGCTTTCAGAGATTCAAGGAAAAGGGCTTTTTTGTTTGTTTGTTTGTTTGTTTTTTCTAAATAGTTGCCACAGCTCACATTCAACAATGATTATTTCGCACGGTAAAAATCTGTGTCTTTTAATATATGCAGTAACACACCTATAGAACTATATTGATTTGTTTACACACAAATACATTTCTACAAACACATATTTGATTAAGAATTTATATAACTTCAGGCTTCAAGGAATTCTGGATCAATGCCTCTATTTTGCTTTTACGAACAAATAAACTCAATTAAACAGTATTTACAACAAACCACAACGGACAGGAGAATAATTTCCCCAAAGCTTCACTTTCCAATTCTTACCTTTCATGTGGGTCTAGGGAATCAATTACTCCCTAAAGGGAAGTTATTGGAGTTTGTGTTACCAAACCTCTTACCTTTCCCACTCACCAATGGAAAAGAACTATAAGGACATGCTTACAAAAAACTAGCATTTGTCAAACCTCTTATAATTTGCTGTAATAAATTAAAGTATAAATAAAATAAGCCAAACCCCTGCAGGCAAACAGTATTCGAATGAAGACTGGATCTGCAGCAAGTCAAGAAGCTGACTATGCAGTTCAAAAGACCCATAAATCAGGTTCCCCAAACATATGTAGTATTTTGCATTACTGTATTGGGTGTTAACATTAATGCATTAATATGTGCATAGTGGCCAGGTTACAGTTCCTGTGGGAACTATAATTCTGCATGTCCTCACCAATCTGCCGCTGGAAATAAATAAGTAAAAAGAATAAGTAAAAACCATTCACACCACTGCATTCCCTTCAGCAGGTTTTATATTAATTTTTCTCTTGTACTTCAAGGAGGAAGAAATGAAGATGTGTGAAGCTGCAAATGTATAGGGAAGTTGAAACAGATGTGAATTAACTTTCATCCTTTTCAAGCAGTTTGCATGAAATCTCATGTGTCCCCCAGTGCAAGCGTCACTGCATGAAAAATATGTGCTTTTGGGCATGATCAAGCCTATTTCTGAAGTCAGAAGCATCTCACCAAGAACATACTACAACCTTCTTCTTTTTCATAATGCATTGAAGTCAACCACCAGCATTCACATGCAAGTGAGAACAAGGAGAAACAATCTGCAGTGGCAGTTTAACACAATTTGTGCTGATGCTGCCTGACCCACACCAAATTGTTATGGCTACACTCTCCTAATGGTTGGATTCTTACCTGTTGGAAAGTAAAGGGGTTTGTCTCTGACTTGTTCCTCCTCCAGCCTCCCCTTACTTCTAACCCCAGCATTACTTATCTCCAAGATTTGAGTATTTTTGTCCAACACCTTGGTTTTTCCCCCTTATTAAAACTCTGCTGATGTTCAGAGAAGGTTGTTTTTGGAGTCATCAACCATTGCCAATATCCTACAAAAGCTGATTGCACCCAGGCTTACTCTAGGTGTAGGGATGCAAAACAGCTATGCAATAATTAGTCCTCTTCATCCTATTCACAGTGGTTAATGGCCGGAAGGGTCCCACATCATATGGAAAAGTCACGGCCATGCAACCATGCTAGAGTCCAGGCAACACCAGAGTTGTTCCTACTTTTTAAATCCACTCCATCAATAGTAGTCTAATTAACTTGGTTAAAAGCATAAGAAGTGAGGTAATATAGACAGCACGAAAACAAATCATAGCTAATTCACACAAAATAACCCCCCTTACCTCTGAGCTCAACTATCAAAACCAATAAATGTTTGAGGTCTGGAGGATCTGACCACCATTCAAGAATAAGCAATTTGTGACCATGCACAATACCCACATTTAATACAGATCATGAGCTGGTGGACAAAAATAAGCTGTAACACTTCTAGAAATGCATAGCGGAAAAGCAACATCTGTCCACCACGGCTCCAAAGGTGGTGGTGGGAGCTCTCAATAAAGGTAAAGGAATTCACCAGCCTTTTGGCACACACAGCTTTAGCTTCATTAGCACTACCGCCTGACACCAACTAAGGGACAGGAAGGTCTGATGCAGAATTGTGATTGCTTGAAACCCAGTTAATGCTAAAACATTGGTCCGCTGACTTGCCCTTTGGTGGTGTCATTCCACCCTTCTTTACAGAGAAGGATTAACGTTACAAGGAACAACTATTTCTTACACACACATTAAGGAGGATATCGAAAATCAGATGGCACAACAAGGTAAGGAATGAAGATTCATTAGAAAAGCAGAAAATCTACTGGCTGCCCCTTAAAAACAAAGACAAGAAGATCAAGAATACCAGAAATAATCACTGAAATTAGACATAGAGTTCCATGGTGTGGTGGCATGATGTCAGCTGCAAATATCTAAAAAGCTTTTTAGTGTGTAGGACTTGAAGGGCCAAGCTAATCTCTGCTGGATGTGTACCACAGCTAACTGATCTCCTGGCAGCAAACCTGTCATTGAAATCTGTGGAGATTTGTTACATACACACACATATTACATATATAGTGTTTTGCATTACTATTTGTGAAAGACTACACACATATGTGTATACACACACACACATACATCTTTACAGTCTTAACCATGTTACATATGTGCACAGGCACACATACATTTAATTATATTTTAAATATACATACACATGCATGTACATATGAAACTAAATATATGCACAAGACTATAATGTATATACTGTGTTTACACACAGTATTTATTCATTGACAGAGTTCCTACTATGGGTAAAAAGGAAAAAAAGGCTCTATTTGCATAGAATAGCTAACCACAGTGTAATGTATCCAAAGAATGCAGACAATATGACCCCTTTTAAAATGGATGACAAAGGTTTAATCAAATCTCCTCTCACTTCCTTCTAAGAAATTGCACTTGGAGTGTCATTTCACTTAGCTTACAAGCCCAGCTCCCAGGGAAGGGGATACAGGACTGCTCTTCGATATATTTCCGAGCAGACAAGACTCCCACCAAAAAAAACCCAGCTTCATGAGAACAGAAAAGCAGAGAATAATCAAACAGGTCTTACACATGTCTCTTTTCCCTGGGTCCTGTATCTTCCACCAGCAAAGATGGCATACATCTCTATTTCAAAACCACCTCACTGGCTTCAATGTAGATAGTGGGGGAGCACCATGCCCTTTAGCATCATTAGTGGGGTTAGAAAAGAGCCCTTTTTAAGCAATGTCCTTACTGTCAAACACAGACACACATGAACTTACCTGCTTGATACTTCTCTGCCCAGTAGGAAGCAAAGCTTTGGATTTGTCTGCTATTTTCTGTAAAAAATTAAAAAAAAAAAAAAAAAAAGAGGGAAAGAAGGCTGAGAAAACAGAATCCAAGTATTTACGGAAGGAATCATATGAAGCTATTTCTTCCCCTTTGCAAAGAAAAGGACATAGAGAAAACTCTTATTATTTAGAAAAATAAAGGGACTATAACTGTATTGGAAAGTTTGGTCTTGCAGGAATTAAAAAGTCTTCAAAGCTTCCAAAATGACAAGGTTATCAAAACTGAAACACGCATTTAAGAAACGACAGCTAGGACGTGGATAAGTAGCAATTTACCACTCAGATTGGTTTCCTGACGCAACTGGGCATTCACAGACTGCAGTGGCTAATTTTGGCACTTCTGAATTGATGATTTTTTAAAGAAAACAAATCAAACCTACACATACATTTCAGATGGATTGTACTCATGAATGTAAAACAAAAAAAGGCATTGAAAAGGTGAGTGTATATGGGGGTGGAGCCCTTTACCCTGACTACTTCCAAGTTCTCAAATACCGGTTAAAATAATTTCATTTAAGGACTCCACACTTGTGGGGTTTTTTTAAGAGGACAGAGAAATAATTAAAAATACGAGATAGCATTAGAGATAATGTACGGTTATTACATAATATGCATGATGCTGAAGTGCAATTTTATGTACTGTTATTTATTTATTTGTCTGTTAGATTATTTATTTTTTGACCGCAGGCAGCAAGTGTTAGAAAATCAATCGGTAGAGTGTTTCTAATAGAGATACATTATTAAGTGCATGTTGCCAGCCAAATTTCATTACACCTGTATAATTACAATATATTCCTCCCATGTGTTGCAGGCATGGGTCAAACTCACTAACGTAGTGTAAGTAAGGAACCAGAGTTCGTCCAGGTTTTATTTCCATTAATCAAGATATGTGTTCATACTTGTTACGGTAGGGGAGAGAGGCAGTTTGAAGATGGGAAATTTAAATCATTATCACTACAGCGTAATCTGTTCATCGGTACAGCCTCCCCAGGGTAAAGTGGAAGAGCAAGAAGCAAATGAAGGAGCTGGAGTTCAGGTTTTGTTTGTGTTATTAAACAGCTTGATCTTGGTGACAGGTCCAAACCACAAGACATGTTTGGAAACAGGGGCACTGTGCAATCACTTCTTCTCCCCTGAAAGTGGGGACACCCCAAAATAACATCATGCCTAAGTCAGGGGTACCACTGAAGGTCCTACCAGACACACAGCTGGCAAAAGCACAATTTTTTCGCTTTTTCCATTGCTGCTGAATTGTTCTGCAGTCACATGCGTGTGCATATTCCAATGTAACAATACACTGCTTGACTGATAAAGTAAGCAAGGACAGAAAAAAATACACATAAGCAGCTCTGTGGAGATGCTCCAGACTCCTGGGAGCCATGCTCGCTCACACTTAACACATTCCCAAACTCACAAAGGGAAGAGTGGAAGCAAGAGAGACCCTCACTTTCTGCACAGCTCCGTATCTCTGGATGGCATCTGATAGCTGGTTCTTCAGCCTGTCCAGCTGAAGTCGCTCTTGCTGTTTTGGAAAAAATAAAAAGAAGCCTAGTTAGCAGGTCTGTAGAGGTAAATTGAATAGTAGACTGTCTGGGACCATGGGAAATAGCCCTGATGGGAGACACCAAATAAACAAAGTAGGCACAAAGAATATTCAAAAAAACTCAGTTTCACTGGGGCTGCCACGTGGCTATCAGGTTTTATTTTGGGAAGGGAGCACAAGATGCTTTGATCTTTCAGGCCAAAGCATTTAAAAAAAGGCCACTTTTGATATTAAAAATAGCACTCCAGTCATGACTTCTGTGTGGTCTGCTATCTGAGCCAGACCCCTTCTGGAGCAGGGATATATTGTGGGACATTCTGCTGCCCTGCTTACTCCACGCAGGGGGTTTCATTCCGATACCAGTTCTTAAAGACTGAGCAACACACACAAATAAATACCCTACTGCTATCAAAAGAACAGAATGGTCGTAGCATGGTATGCTGCTTCTGCTTTCTAGAATCCAGCCTTGGATTACCTGCTGGAGAACCCCAGGTGATCCTCCTCTAAAAAGTCCTTTATACCATGACAGAGTTCATCACTTCATTTGATGGCAATGGGTGATTTACCAGACCTGACAGTTCCATCAGCCACTACAACATTCTTCCCACCTGGCCTTATGCCTGGTTGTCAGAAACCAATCAATCTCCACGTTTTCCAAAACATGTACTCAAACACCACCACCTTTCTGTCTGGAGTGTTCTCAGAAGAAGACCCCAGTCTAGCCTGAGGTCATTACTCGATACGTTGCAAAATCACCATTCTCAGATGGAGTCACCAAACCCAAACACTGTCAGGCAATGGAAATTCTCCGAGAGCTGTTCTATACCCCTTTGATCTCAGATTTCAAGTGTGCAGGAGCTCACATCTCCGGGATTTATGGAGAAGAACAAACTGCGAGGAAGTGGGGTGTCAGCTTAAAAACCAAGTATCAAGCAAAACCCAATCTATGCTAAGACACTAAGCAGAAATATTCATTTTACAGCAATTTCAGCTATTTTAGGCAACCACTTAAGAATACAAGTTTTAAAAAGAATGGGATAAACATCTTTGATTTTTAATGGTAGTATTTTCATACACAGAGTATCCCAGCCTTACAGCTCTTCATCCAAAGATTTAAAACGATTTTTAGAACAGGGCAAGTATCATTATTCCCATTCTACATACAAAGGTCTATAAACCTTATGTTTGTTACGTATGCAAAATAAGGTAAGATTGCCACCCTGAAAAGCTGACCTAATGGGTCAGCACTCATCCTACAAAAACCTGGAATTCCAGATAGGCCTCTCTATTTAAGTCCTTTGGGGTATGTTTGAAAGGAAGCCCTAAAATAGCCACATGCTATTTTACATCGGTCTCCTGCCTTGTATCACACTGATTTACACCAGTATCTCTGCCCCTGAAATACTATCAATTTGCTCAGTTGGACATCCTGGCTCCAATAGCTCCAGCAGCACTCGGAGCTTCCAGGGAAGCCAGAGAAACTCCCACAGTGCACCTTGCTGGCACTGCAATACTGCTGGAAAATAAGAAAGAAAGAAAAAAAATTCTCTGTGTGTGTATGCAAAGCAATACACAGAATAATGGTTCGGAAAGGACTGACTGTAAACCTCTAAATTAATGGAAAGCTTTTCATGCTGTGAGAAATGTTATGGGAGGAAAGTTTGCTATTGTACCGAGATCCCCAAGAGGGACACACCAACCAGCAGCCAAAACCCACCAGAACTACCTGTTTCATATGAGGGATGAGAGCTACAGGCTTCATATCAAAATTTGTAGGTTTTATTACTCCAACTGCACACTGTTAGAAGAGTTAAAAAAAAATAAAATCTGTTACATTAATTGACCAGGCAGAAGCGTAAGTTATTACCAATAGAGAGCAGCAAATTTATTCCTAATTAGTACTTTCACCCAAACTGAGGGAGATCCTGAAACAGGTGCGAGCTAGTCGAGGCTTTGTTGCTGAGCTCTTGATTTCCAACTCCACATGATCCAGTTTTGGAAGAAGAACTGGTTTCTGCAGCTGTTTTCCCCACTGGTCATTTATAAATGCAAGCTTTGCTTATTGTGTAACAGGAAAGGAAGTTATAACAAGACACGGAGCTCAGCAGCTTTAAAGCACCCACTACCGCTTCTTTATTTCATTATTTCCTCCTCCATAAGACTCAGCACTCCTCCCCAACAGCATCATGAATGACACATACCCTGGATGAGCCTCTGACAACCTCAGACAGCTGCTTGATGGCTTTGGTGCTCGTCGTGATGGTTTTATTAGTCTCTTGCTGGGTTGCGTGACTACAGAAGAGAAGAGAAGATGGGAATTGTAACTGAAATTAATTCATAATGAGACACTCACAGAAATTTATCAAGCTGCGGAGCAACTGAGACAACACAACACACAGCACATGGAGCCACAGTAGGATTATGTGAGTCCAGGGTCTTGACCAGCAAGGGCAGCCAGAAGGCTGTAGGAAATATTAGCAAGGAGCTGCCCAAAACATTCTCCCTGCGATCAGCACAAAGACAATGGCTGGGTGCCTGCGTAGTCAGGGGGAGGTGATAAGATGAAAACAGGAGAGACCATCACACGTGGTTGGTATTGCAAGTAAAATAGTCAAAAGAAGAGTTCCCTAGCAAAAAGAGACGGGACTGGGGAAATATCTGATGGCTTGTCCAGGAAAACTTCGGACTCAGAAGAGAAATCTGAAGAGACAGAAACTGAGTGGGACAAATCTACTTACCGAAACAGTCTACCTGCTAATGACATAGTACCTGAGGAAGGCAACATGAACACGAAGGTACGGTGCTGCTTTATGAGCACTGAAACAAGCCAGCAGGGAGCCACACCAGTCCCCTCTCCAGTCACGGCTGTCCTTCTCCGTTACACCCTACGTTCCAGTACCATTGTTTCTTGCAAGCACAGGTTGCTGGCTTTGCTCTTTGGGACCACACAAAGAAAGGGGAAGAGACATAAATGCTGCCCAAAGCTATTCATTGGCTCAACCCAGCAGTTCTCCAGCTCTATCAGGTCAACAGGGAATTTTCTGCACCCTAAGCTTCCCCAGGGAGCTCTTCACAAGGTTTTAGTCATAAAGGGGTGGTTTTCGATAATGCTTCTGTCAAAAACTCCAGAAAGACACGAGGAAGACCAGGAGAAAATGATCTTTTTTCCCCCTTGGAAGACACATTTGAGCCACAGTTGTATTGAAAAGACTCATTTGCCAGTACTGTTGGTTTTTGTTTTTTTTTTCAGAGTGGGTAGAACTTGGAGTGAATGGAAGTTCCTTGATTAATAAATGTTAAAATGTTTATTTACAGCCCCTCTGTTCTGAAGACCCATGGACCGACCTGGCTGTTCAGCTCCTTCCTGCTTCTCTGTCAGTACTGATGAAGACCAGCTCTTTCAAGACTTATGTCAACCTTTTCAGTGCCTCTTTTGAGGAACAAGGCCAGCCCCCAACCAGTCTTTACCAACTGTAACCTTATACTATGTTGAGTATACTCAACAAGCAATACACCAACTGTCATTTGCACCTAGTCAGGGAAGATGGGTATAAGCACCATGAACTGCGATATTCACCCCCACAGCAAAGATTTCTTCCACTTAGGTTACATCTCTGTGCACACAGCTCAGATGGAAAAGCTGTCTAGGATGAAAGTGCACCTAATTTTATGCATTGTACCTACCAGGTATACAAACAATAACTTAGTGTATCTTGAAGATACCATCTCTTGGCTGCAGAACAGTAATTCAGATGTGTGTTAAGGGTTGAACAAGCACACAGAAGGCATGGACTCCTTTGGCACCACACAGGAAAGAGAAATAATCTCATAGAAGACAAGACTGGATCCAGTAGCTATTCTCAGGTCTCCTCAGTTAAATTAAGATACCATTTCTATATTCATTCATCAAAAGGCATTTTATTTATTTATGAACCGAGGACCCACTGTACCGGCTGACTAAATATATCGCTTTAAATCTGAGATGGAAGAGGTCATATCTGTCACAGACACGTATACCACACTGTCATCACAAGACAGGGAGCTGGCAGTTGAATCTTTTCCCATTGCCTACCTTGAGGAGTACACAGTGAACCTGATTTCCCATCTTTTAATCAAGAAAATCTTGCCACCAAGTGCATGAATGCCCTAAGCAGCAGTTTCAGAACTGAGGCTTCAACAAGTAATTCCTCTTAATGCAATGCAAGATGCTGGGGTTGATGTCCAGATATTTTGCAGACCTCATTAAATTATCTGCCCACAGAAACAGTCAGGAATTTACATACCAGCAATTACCCATCTCCAAAATAAAACGGCTTGTTAGACTCACACATCTGATCCTTCCCAATTTGTAAAGTTAAATAAAGTCTCCTTCATTTACATTCTAATGTAGATTTTGTTAGATGTCTTATGTAATAAATCTACATTGTGCACAAGCTTTGCACAGAACTGCTGCAAAGTAACTGGGAGCGGAGTACAAAAATAAAAGTTCTGCCTTTCACCTCTTCATTCAAAATGCACTTTAACCAACATGCTCCTGATTGACCTTGGCACTTCCCACCATGTTGTCAGCACAATTAACATCTTATTCTTCAGCCACAGAGATAGACTTAGGAATCAGACAGTAATTATATTTAATTTACATTAAATGCTATTAAGACCTTCATTAAAAAAGAGGCACTGAAACTCCACTCCCTGCAGCATTTTATTTTAATACGTAATGGTAACAAGATATGTCATCATCATTATTGTCACTGTTGTTGTTATTATCATTATTATTAATATTTGTCTCCCCATGAAAGTGTGGAAGTTGATTAAAGGGGTGCCTCTGATGAATAAAATTTGCTTCTGAAAAAGTCCTTATTATTTTAATAGTAAGTTAAATACTCAGTCTGTGGAGATACCATGTGACTAAAATATAAATATTGCAGCAGACTGTTTTTTTCTACAGCATTACTCTGAAAATAAGCACTCTAAGAGTAAAAACAAAAAGGGCATCTCTTAGGAAGAGTCACATCTCTTGCTGTGCATTTCCGTGTGCACAAAGATTGCAAAAACAATGCACTAAATAATACAGGAGCTGCCACACTGCTGCCTCGGAGTTTCCTAAGGCTGCTATTTTCTTTACCAGAGAAGTATGGTCCACCGGTCCACCGAATCCATAATCCCCAGCACACAGCTGCCTGCAGTTTGTTCTCTGAACAATCATATCTCTAATTTATTTATCCAGTTTTAAGATGAGCGCAGTAAAGTGGCAGATGCGATGACGGCTGCTTCCCTTCTCCGCAGGGACAGAACGAAGGAGCTTAACTACTGTTTGCACCATTTCTTTGAGACACTTTGATGAATGACCAAGGCAACAAAAAAATAATCAGACCCTAAATGCAACAGCAAAGACCAAGAAGGGTAAGACTTCCCTCTGCCTCACCGTGCCTGCTGCCACTCACAATAATCCCAAAGAGGTTTGTTTTCTAGTTCCAGCAGGAGAAAGGCATTTCCATTTATAATACAGGGTATATCTTACTTTACTTTCATCTGATAGCTAATGTAAGAGCAATAATAAGCTTCTCAGGTGCAGATCAAAGACACCTTTACTGTACTGGCTTCAGCATCATTAGATTTAGTATTCCCTTTGGCACAGTGCAACTGCATAGCACTGGAGTAGTTCTATGCATTTAAGAGCCGGGTGGTCAAGTAGGTTTGGCTACAGTTAAGCCAGGTAGCTCAGCATAACGTAAGCTGCATACTTGTCTGCTGCACAGCCACAACGCTTACTGCAGTTTTCTTGTACAAAAAGGGGAAAATCATAGTATGCAGAGCAGAGCACTGAGCTGCATGATCTGTGGCTTAAGCAGAAATAGGTTGAGTATCTGCATTAATATATATTCCATTGTTGTTGGAGACATAAATATGTAAGTGTGCATCCAGTATGCACAAGGAAACTGCTCACACTGTAAGACTTTAGCCAATTTCTTCCCTGTCTTACAGCTGGATTTTGTGAAGCACTGATGTCTGTGGGAGCTGATGATAGGCCTCAGCAAACTATAAATACATGTATATAAAACTTCATGCACTGAATGCAAGGGACAGCCATGGAGTAGCAAGGGGTACTAAGTCTCTGTGGCTCCTGTTCCTCTTTCTCCACTTAGTCCAGGTGCTTAACTTCAGAGCAAAGCCAGCAGAGGTCCTTCATGGTCTGTGGAGAGGGGCACCTCCAAAGGTGCTGCAGAGGTAACCCACCACTTTTGGGTGTCTCCTACACAGCCAGGAAAATCCTACAGCAGAGCTAATGATATTTCAGAAACAGATGATCCAGGCCGATGTGTTCAACAGTTGCATTAGCAAACACTTACCTATAGGATGGAAATTTATGCTGCATTAGACCACTATAACTTACTGCCCATAGACAGCCCCACACTTCATCCTCTAGGGCTGCCAGCTCTGCTTGTGCCTGACTAAGGCAGTGGGCATCTGTCCTCTATAAGTATTTATTGCAGATGTAAACAAAGCAGAAAGATGAGCTAGGAGGAAAAGTTTCACCAAGATGCCCTACAGAATCTTTACTGTATCATTACAGTCACCAAAGGAAGAAAAGCTAATTCTACTTGTACTTGTTCCAAACTGAAAATCACAGCTAATTTTTTATTTTTTTTTTTTTTGTTTCTCCCCTGCCCCCTTTTGTCTTTAGGTCCTGGTTGTGCACATTGAGGAATCATTTACAACAGAGCAAAATAAGGGCTCAAATTCTTATCTGTCAGCAACCCCTGTTGCATAGATGTAAATCATCCAACAGAATAAAAGTCAGGAGAAAAACAAACTGCTACTTCCAAGTTTCGAGACACAAAATATTATACCGTAAAAGCACCATAGATGTCCAGTTTTCCTGCCAATTGAAAGTATTAGAAGCGGTGCTATTTTTCTCTAGGGGGATTAGGGCATGTTCTGTGGTCGTGGGGGGAAAGAAGGGGAAGAATTTCAAATCCACCTGGCACAGGTGCTGCATCATCTCTAGAGACAGGCACAGCTATAGGCTGCAGCTATAGCAGCTATGCTGTTCAGTGGTTCTGGATTCAACATACAAATTGCAGTCAGATAGCAGTCCCTCACAAATTTCATCACAGAAATGCAAACCTTAGCAAAATTTTCCACACTATTTTCAATATCTATCAGGCACATTTTTTTTTTCTCTCCATTGCTTCTTAAAAATAAATAATAAAAAATTAAGAAGCAGTTATTAATAAAATAAGAAGAACACTCGACACCTGCAAAATGCAACCAGTCTTTGCAGCTAGTTATTTATTGACCTACTACCAGCAATTCAAGTTTGTGTTTTTCAACTAAATTATCTCCAGGACAGCATGTAAGACCCCCTCTTAACCCCACATCACCTACAGATTAGTTCAGCATCGCCTCAGACTCCATCTGTCAAGTCATTACTGACAGCTCAAAGAGCACTCAAAACAGGACCCCACGGGAAGCAGCTTAACAATGTCATTGCCATTAGTCACCTCTCAAGTTATTTTTCCTTCTCCCACCCATATTATTCCTAAGTAAGTTTTAATTTTACAAGTTTCACTTTATTTCCTAATGAAAGAGCCCCTTGGATCCTTTGCAAACACCTTGCCAGCACTGAGCTATATTACACCTCCTCTCCCTCATTATCCAGTAAGCCTCTTAGCTTATCAGAGACAGAAATTAATTTAATTCGTCATAATTTCATTTTGATGAACCCTGGTGCCTACTGATCATGACAGTAATTTTTCCCCCCCTCCAGGTGCTGATAAACTGCTTATTTCTTTGTAACTATTCTTGCAACTCAGGTAGTACAGAAGCAGACCATCTTCCTGCACCAGATTTCTGCAAAAAACCCAGCAGGTCCCTCCCTTTGCAGCCCGAGGACCTCAGCTGCCCTCTGGCAGCTCTTCATATTTGCCAGCATTCCTGGTATTGCCCCCATAATCCTTTTAGCGCCCCAAGATAAATGGCATCAAACCGTGACTATTCTGATTGCTTTGCCTGTGCTTTCTAACTCTGTTGTGCCTTTCACATTTCTGCATTAACGAGTGGACCACGGCTTAACATCTGTCACGGAAAGGTTACCGGGATGTATCCCTGCAGCAATTCTCAGAGGCACAACCAAAGGTGTCGGTAGTAACACCAGAAAGCAGCTAAGCAACGTACAACCTGCAGATAGTTGTTACCACCCCTTTCTTCCAGTAATTTACTGCAGCTCTTTGCTGAAGCTGGGATCAGAGCTGCCTTTCCAGGTTTTTCAGAAACATGATGCTTACCTAAGGCTGAGGGTTGCTGTATTTAGGGCTCTATTGCAGGAGTTAGTGGAGCCAGTCAACTTGCAGGGGGAGATGGGGAGAACTACACACTTTGAGTCCTGCATGTAGTCCACGAACACAGAAAATACTTTATACACCATAAAAGAGCATTAGAACCCATGTCCTTTCCTGGAAATTTGCAGACATGGATGCTGTCTTACGTTTTTAACCTATAAATCCCTTTGGAAACACTATGGATGTGGACTCCAAAATATGCAAACTTTCTCTTAGAACTTGCCTGTTGCAGAACACAGGCTGGAAGCTACAGACACAAAATGCAATAAACAATACACCAAATCACAAGGACTTTGTGCAGATAAAAAAGACGACTGGTGTATCTGCTGAAATACATTTTCAGAATTTATACTCCTGTAGAAATCAGCTCCTGCATTTCAGGGCAGGACCAGAAACAAAAGAAGCCCGTGTCTCCCTATTTATGAATTTACCAGCCATAAAACCCTCTATGGCAAGAGCTTACTGAGCGTGGGGCCGAGCCAGGGACATGCACAGGCTCCGCTTGTCACTGCTGGAGATGGCAGTCCTAGCTATTGTAATGTTAATCCCAGTGGCTACATCCCAATTCTAACCAGCAGCCCTATACAGCTGTGGGGCCATGGGTGGTGTTAAGAGCAGCACTTCGCACTACGTCAGGTTTTCTGTCGTTGCTGGATGTCTGTGTTTTTAAATAATATGATGAGTTTCCATGATATCAATCATACAACAGTGCATCCCCCTCACTGTATGCACCAGTTCTAGCTGATGAAGCAAACTGGATAGACTTGATGAGTGAGTGTGGGTGCACAGGTGTGCAAGAACATGTCATACACACACGTATGTAGGGAAGACAGGGACAAATGGACAGGAGATAAATTGCACTGCAGATTAATTTAGCCTATTATCCTTCCCACACTCGCTCTCTTGGTTTTAGCATTTAAAGCGCATTTAATACTCGGTATGGCACTGTGAAAAGTAAAGATGAAGGGCACTTTACTGATGTGAATGAGTGATCGATTGCTTTAGCTCTCCTTGAGAAACTATGCTGAAACCATCATTAATAAAAGAGCCAGCACTTTGTACCTTGGAGTATGGAAAGTTTTCGTGAAAAGAGATGTAGATCTTTTGAGGCTTTATTCTAATTTTAAAAGTTGTTTTTGCTGTTTCATGTGTTTTCTTGCCACCAAATTTTTAGGTGGAAAGAGCATCCAGAGCAAACATCTGCAAAAAAGGGAATAAATCACACAAAATTCTGAGATGTAGACATTTTCACCCTGGAAAATACATTTCATTTAAAAATAAAGCCAACTTTGCTTAAAACCAGGCAATTTTAATTGAAAAATGAATCCATTTCATTCAAACGACTGTGAGGTGTTTTGTTATTTTGTGAAGTGTGCAAGAAATCAAAGACAAACAAACAGCTTGAGACACCTTTCAGCTTGCTGTTATTATTTGTGTATTTCTACTTAGGGGTATTAAAGCACAAACACTCCTATGTGTATACTTAAATTAAGTGATGTGCCTAAACCCAGTTCCTCTATCAGGATTTAAGTGAGAATGAAAAGGCATTAGCAGCAATTGTACCACTGAAATTGTCAATGTGTAGCAAACAGGCTGTCTTATAAAGCAGTGAAATATGTCCACCCTTTGACTAGCGAGAAATCTAAAAGAAAGGCAACAACCAAGCAATTCTTTTGCAGTCTGAAGTGCAAAAACAGGTGGTTTATCATCTCTGAGAAGTTCAGTTTTAAGACTCGACAGACAAACACCCAGAAAGCACTGTGGCAGGGCACAAACATGAAGACTTTGTTCAACCATGGCAGGAATCCAGATCTACGGGTTTCAGAAGGCAGCACGTCGGCAAAGGAAACACGTCTGAGGAGGTTACGCTGACCCCCTACTCCACTGCAGATGACAAATGAAGGAATGTCACCATAAAGGTCATAGACCAGCTTGGAGGAAGGTCTGATACACGCTGATCTCCTTAACGGGTAATGTGAAGACACTGTTCCAAAAGAACAGCACCAACATCCAGTGGGACATCAGGTCTGTTAGAAATACACCTTTTAGGCACTGAAGAAAGCCTTTAACCTTCACATTGAAGTTAATAAATGTTGCACTGTAAATACCTATTAGTTAAGCTGTCTGGACAATGCAAATGGACTGGCATTTACAACAGATGTTGCAGACATGCAAAATCCACTAATGGTGAAGTATCACGCAAAGGAACTGAAACTGCTATTTGATTTGCTTCAGTACCGTCACTGGCAGAGGCAGTGGCATAGCTTTTGGCTTCCAAGACAGATGTGTATGAACCCCACAGCATGGGCTTCTCCTGACATCTCTTTCATTTCCATCTGGGAACTCCATTCAGATGGGACATGATGATTTTGGGTTTAGTCACAAGTCTACTTGAAACATGGCTGCTCTGTAGAGTCCATGAGCAATGCAACTATACCATTCTGAATAGATAAGCATCTTTTTGACCTCATGGGTATCATACAGTACACACACACATACTTTTCTGTCCACAAAGACATGATTTTAATATGGTTCTTTTATGTGCTGAAACATGCTCATGTTCCCCAATAAGAGCCTAGAACCCCTGTTCCACTCTCCCACACCTCACCTCCCTGGTCTCAACCATCACTCCTATGTGTCCTACAGAGAAGAAGCTAAATTTTCTCTCCTTACAATTTCCACACTCCCCAAACTACACATTACACCAAAACCAAATACCATAACAATGGTCTCCAATTCCTAAAATAATAATAATTTAAAAACCATTCACACCAACACTTTGCTATTATAGTTCTACTGTATATCAGTCTCCCTAAACTCCGATGCTCCATTGCAAATCCATGTATTCCCAAAACATGACCCTGTGGTGGGTTGACCTTGGCTGGATGCCAGGTGCCCACCAAGCTGCTCTATTACTCCCCTCCTCAGCAGAAACAGTGCAGGGGTGGGGTGGTGAAAAAATAAACCTTGTGGGTCACGAGAAAGGTGGTTTAATGAGGCAATAACAAAGGTTGTGCATGAGGAAGCAAAGGAAAACAAAAGATGCTATTCTCTACTTCCCATCAGCAGGTGATGTTGGGCCACCTCCCAGGAAGCAGGGCTTTGGTATGCGTAGTGGTTGGTCCCGAAGACAAATGTTGTAAATAATGAATGCCCCCTTTCCTCCTCCTTTCTCTTAGCTTTTATATCTGAGCAGACATATGCCATTGGTCACTTTGGGCCAGCTGTCCTGGCCATGTCCCCTCCCAAGATCTTGCCCACCCCCAGCCTACTGGTGAGGCGGGGGGAATGCTGGAGAGCCATCCTGGATGCTGTGCAGCGCTGCTCAGCAGCAGCCAACCCCCTGGTGCGTTATCACCACCTTCCTAGCTCCCGGTACAAGCACAGCACCGTGAGGGCTGCCGTGGGGCTCAGCCAGACCCAGTGCAGACCCCAACCACATCCCCTGAGTTAGGACATGATCTCCTGCCCCATTATACCTCCATGCACTTATAAAGCATGGCCACTCACACCTCACAACTTCAGCAACTGAGACCAAGATATCACGACCTCTCACTCTGGCCCTCTGACCACATCTCCTTTGATATGGGATGCCCAAAGCACCTCCTCACCCACCTAATGCTCATCCCACATTTATACCTAACAATATTGTTAGCCAGAAGTGTAGCACTCAGCCTCCCTGGCACAATGATACTGGGACCATACTGGGAACCTGCAAACTGCTGCTGCTTCACACAGAAGAAAACATCACCTTCACAGCTGCTTCCAAAGGTGGCCACATGCACTGCTGCTGAGCATGACCCCTGGCTACTTCACATAGCACGGGTTGGGGACCTCTGTTCTAACTAACGGCATTTCTCTTGATGCTGGGTATGTTGCATCTTTGTGACCAGCTCCATTAACTCCCCAGCAGGAGCAAACACAGAGGCATGAAGGGCTGCACAACACGGTCAGGTTTCCTCTCTGTTCCTCCTCTTCCTCTCCTAGAATGGATTTTGGGAGTACAGCGGTATGCAGATAGGGGACCAGCTGGAGGAAAGATGTTTCAAAGTACAAAGCGTAAAAGTTGAAGTTGGTAACAGCACTGGCACTTTCTGAACACACTCCCTTGAGGCACTTGTGCCAAGATCTATTTTTCTCTGATTTTTTTTGAGTAAGAGACAGGATGGGGAAAAAAAGTGAAAATAATATATTGCAGAAAACAGTTTTAAAGTATGTTTGCTTGAGAGCAGAAATTTTTTTTTCTGCAGCTTTATTTGTTTTCATATTGCACTTCATTCTCAAAAAGCACAGAGATGACTTAAAGGAATTGTGCTGGGAAGAGAAATGAATCTCAGCAGCCTACTTACCACCTATTGCTCTATCCCATATACTTCATATGCCTCTTTAAATCTGACATCTCTGCAACTTTCTGAACATAAGGGCAAGCTGTGAAGTGCAAGGGAAATTAATATATTTATCCTGCACAGAGTGCAATACACTCAAAATACAGAGTTCTTGATCTCTAAATGCTTTCCTTCCTAACTCCTTCATTGTCCTTTCCATTCAACTTATGTTTCACTCTGCCTTGCATTGCCTTTCTAGTAACAATTTAATTTAGCAAGCACAAAGATGTCTCTGTCTCTTTTTAGGAATGATTAAGTTTCAAAAAAAAGAGACAAAATCTTAAAAGAAATGCTACTGGTGAGGCTTCTCTGCTCATCGGCCCTACATTTAATCAATTTAAAGATCCTCCAGACTCTCAGGTGACAATAATGCATAATTTCCAATGTACCACAAGTCGCTCTTCCCCACCACCCTCCAACTGACATCAGATCATAAAGCAGTGTAGCAGTTAGAGTACAAAAACACAAGGCACTTTATTGGACCATAAAACACTTGCAAGAGCAGCCATGTGAATGAAGACCCCATTTTGTGGGGCAATAAATTTTGCACTAGCACCCAAAAGGCATTGCTATTGCAGGAATTGTGCAAATCACCTTACACGGTCCATGACAAAACATCTTAGGTTGTGTCCAGAAGGACATATACCTCCAGAGGGAGAGCAACAATTGAAATGCATGGCCAGTGGTCCAAAAAATTAAACTTCAAAGAGATACTTCCCTTATAGGAATGGTGTACAAATATATAATAGAAGGATAAACAAACAGAAAAAAAAAAAAACCAAAAAAAAAGAAAAAAAAAAAAGAAAAAAGATCTGAGGAAGTTCATTATAAATCAACAGGCTTTGAAGTTTATTTCAGGTAAGGCAAGACTATCTTTTTCTGCTGGAAGAGGGCAACGGACCAAGCATGTAATGAACTCAGGTACAGAGACTCTCTGTTTACAGTGAGGGACAAGGGGAATATCCAATTGTTCCAACCCATTCAAATGTGAAAACTCAAAGTCCCGACATCAGAAACCCCTGCTGCTGATAGCAAATTTGTTCTCTAGGGGGAAGAATGGATTCAGTTTAAGAACTGCTGTGAAGAGTCCAATGCAGGTACTCAAATGATGAAAATTACCTGATGAAAGATCAATATTTCTCCTTGCCCTGAATTGAGGCTTATGTGCAGAATAAAATATTCCAGGGACTGATTCATTGTCGCCTTGCTTCAATGCGAGCTACTGTAAATGTAACTAAGCTAGGAAATCATGTTATGATCATGTTGTAAAAATCACATTGCATTTTTGCAGGTAGGGGAAAAAAAAGAAGAAAAAAACCCCAAACAACAACCTTGAGAAAGTCACACTCCATGCAATGTAAAAGCAGACAAATCCACCCAAACATCTTTCCTTGCAGTCTTAGTGCTTAAAAACAGATTTTCATACAAAATGGAAAATATGCAATAGCTGCCAAAAGGTTGTGCACATGGATCCAGTTGACAAGTTACTCGATACGGCAACAGTATCCATTAAAGGCCCAACGCACCACAGGAGAGGTGTTACTGAGGCATGTGACTGACTTCTCCTTTTAAAATAAAGGGATCTTACATCAATACAGAGTCAGGGTGAAATGGAAGAAGCTAAGGGGAAGGATCTGAAATATGTATTTTTTTTCCCTTTCTTTCCCAAATGGACAGAAGAGTTTGTTCAGCTGAAAATTGACTTCTTGAGTACTGTGAAAAACTGGAAAAATTCAGGGACATGAGATCTTGAGTAAATGATGATGGCTTGGCTCATAAGGAGCAGAAAGAGATTTTTCCCTCCAGTGTGGCCAGCAGGACCAGGCCAGTGACTGTCCTCCTGTGCTCAGCACTGGTGAGGCTGCACCTCGAACCCTGTGTTCAGTTTGGGCCCCTCACTACAAGAAAGACACTGAGGTGCTGGAGCGTGTCCAGAGACGGGCAACGGAGCTGGGGAAGGGTCTGGGGCACGAGTCTTATGGGGAGCGGCTGAGGGACCTGGGGTTTTTTATCCTGGAGAAAAGGAGGCGCAGCGGGGACCTCCTCACTGTCCACAACCACCTGCAAGGGCTGTAGGCAGGTGGGGATTGGTCTCTTCTCCCAGGTAACAGGTGATAGGACAGGAGGAAATGGCCTCAAGTTTGTGACAGGGGAGGTTTAGGTTGTGTATCAGGAAAAAATTCTTTCCTGTAAGGGTTATAAAGCCCTGGAACAGGCTGCCCAGGGAAGCGGTTGAGTCACCACCCCTGCAGGTATTTAAAAGATGTGTAGATGTGGCGCTTAGGGACATCGTATAGTGGTGGACTTGGTAGCGCTGGGTTAATGGTTGGACTCAATCTTAAGGGTCTTTTCCATCCTAACATTTCTGTGATTCTCTGGTTAGGAAGTGGACTCTCACGCTGAAAAGAAACATGTCTTCTGCCCTTGTACCTTTAAACCTGGAGTGCCTATTAAGACGGTACAGCCACATTCATTAAGTCCTCTGGCTTTCTGGGGACTGAGCACTGAGCATCTCTGATATACTGGATTCTAGGTCACTTTGATGTTATCCCAAATGGGACTCATTACCATCCAGTGTTAATTCTTTCACTGACATCTAACCAGCCAGATATCCCAAGCCAGTCCTTGGTTCTATTTTCAGGACTCTGTTCAATTGTACAATGCACAAATGGTAGATGAGATCCATATTCATAACTACTAATGTATGTGACATCCAAGCCAGCCATCTAACCACATATCATCCAGGACTGCATCAACCTGTAGGTACCAAAATACAGGGAGTTGCTTTCTTTTTACTTAAAGGCCTGTAGAAACATATTGTTTGTTCATTCCACAGGTTTAGAAATAGCAGCACAATGGAGACTGGCAGATGTCCTGCTCTTAATGCTCTCCTGGTATCCAGGCTGATGGGTTCCTGCACAGAGAACCCCCAAAACCAGTTCTGCTGCTTCCAACCCACAAGTTGTACCACGTCTTCTGGCTGGAGAACTTTCCTGGATCTCTTCCCCCTATCCCAAAGTTGTTGAGATGTGAAAGTAAGCCAGCTCAAGGCATGAAGTCAACATAGGTAAGTTCTAAGACATAATGAACCCCACCATTATCCTTTAACTGAGGTCTATGTCACACAATGAGGCCTCCAGAAAACTGCTTAGAGTTGGCCTTGCTCTTGAGCAGGGCCTTGGACAAGATGACATCTAGAAGACCATTCCAACCAACACTACCTTGCAACTTGATGAGCTCTGTTCAGTTCACTGGATGGATGCTTTTCCCAGAATTTATCACCCCTTTCCCAACCGCTTCACTCCAAGGGGAACTTTTGGCCTCTGAGGGTGGTCTACGGTCAGTCATCAGAATTTATCAACACGTTTGTAAAGCCCTGAAGCAATCATGCAACTGAAAAAAAAATTAAGAAAATCACTGCCTCCTGATTTCCTATTTTCCTGTATTAACAACAAAAAAGTACAATAAATTAAGCCATTGCTACATTAAACTGCTAAGAGAATTGTTGATATTTTTAGCTGCACTTGCCAAACATAAATATTCTGCTCACACATTTCCTCCCATTAGCCTAACATTAGTTGGATATTTTTTGGTTGTAGGCTCCTCTAAGCAACTGCATCAGACCATGGGCTTATGCATTGATAGATCAAATGCACTGCCAGACCCATCTTCACGTCTGCCTATCAGTCCTGCACTAACGGTAGCCCACGGTGGTCCTGAACAGTGCTGCAGCCATTCACAACCCAGCATGTCACCATGACTTTGCTGTCACAGGCAACCTCAATTTCAGTTCAGCAAGGTGTTGGCAAATATTACACCATTGGTGAGATATAATTTTCTGCCGCAGAGGTGCCTTATAATCTGTGCTCCTACCTGCCACCCAGATGGGTCCTTATCAACTGCTTCTCATCCATCTGCAGACACCGTGCAACATGATGCCGTATCTCCTCTTCCTCTTCTCCCCAGCAACAAGGACACTTTGGTGGCTGTTGAAGACAGCACTTAGAGAACAGCTCGAAGGAGCCTCATGCAGCCAGTGTCATCTCACAGTATGATGGTTGGATGTGCCTCTCTGACACAACACCTACTCTGTCACACTGACAGGATCTCATTTTTAGTTCTAAAACACATTCCCTACCAAACAGACTTAAAGGAAGGGACCCTTTTACTGTCTCTACAGAAGGAAAATAGTTCCTATCAGTGAGGGATCTTATCTGCCCTAAGAACTTCCATAAAAGGAACTTGTTAGATCAGATGTATTCATTTGATTACTCCATATCAATCTCTTACATTAATGTATTAAATTAATGTCACTTTGGAAGGGTGCTTTATTTTTATTATTATTGAGGTTGAAAGATGTCAGAGATAACTGCACAGAAAGGTCTTGTTGACTGTATCCCTGAAAACAGAAAATAAACCCAGTAATCCGCAGCAGCAGCAGCAGCTTTCGAGCAATGAAACAAAATCAACTTCTCAAATGTCTGCATGTGTTGCAAGGAACCTGATGAGGAAGGAGACTTCACTCTCACCTTCTCAACCAGTCCTTATGTCATTCTAGGGACTTTTTTCTTAATGGAGAAAAGAGTATTGCATAATTGTTCCTTGCCCCTTCTGCCTCCTCGCCCTGGATAGATGTCTTTTAAATGCTCTGTATTGGCGTTGCAGCTCTCCAAATGCAAGGTGCTTGAAAAACAGCAAGCAAAATTGCTTGAAAAGAAGGCCGCCAATTAATCTACCAGTCAAATCACCTACTCTCTTTCATAGACCAAAATAAAATCAATCTTTTAAACAGACAATACAGTAATTTATCAACTCTTCTCTTAATATCAAAGGCAGCATGTCTTCACCTCCCCGTGGCTCACAATTTCAGCTCCATTACCTGGCACAGGAAGCTGAGACTTGCCCAAATTTTAATCTGTACAGCTACACCTACTATTTCTCATCATTAGGCTTTAGTCCAAGCTATAAGAGTTGCTACCTCTATGTAGTTGGGAATTAGCCATTAAGAAACAGTGATACAGTGCTAAGGGAAGTCCATAATTTTATTATAAAATCAGACTGAAATATCATGTTATGTTTCCTGTGTCCCATTGAGAGCCCTGATAGCCATTTAAGTCAAAACAACTCCTTTATTATTCCCCAACCAGCCTGGTACTGTCCAGAACAGTAAATTAGAGATTATAAAAACTTTACCAGAGTTTAGAAAACACTTTTTGTTCAGGAGAGCCCAACAGCTCAGTAACAGCTGTCATGGACTCTTGAGAAAATCTGCTTGCAGATGGGATGGTTGGGGGAAATCCAAGGTATTCCGGTTCATCGTTAAAAATCCAGAGCATCTTAGTGTCCCTCTGAAGCCACACAGATGTTAAGTAATGATAAAAAAAAGTAATAAAACTATTGAGTTTAGGAGAAAGCACTGACCATAACAAAACCTCTTTCATAGATGCTGGCTTTTTCCATGTTCCCTATTCAGCCAAATCAATTTCTTTTGTTATAGAGAATAACTATTTCTTACCTGCAGGACAAGATAAAATTTAACACTGTGATTGTACTAGCTGATACAAGTATTCCTTCAGATATTGACTGAAGGAAGAAAAAGATTTTTAAAAAGCATCAGGAAAATAATCTTAAAAATGAGATGTTTTCATACCCCACATTTTCTGCTGGTCCTTTCTTTATACAGCTCAAAAAGCTCAGGTCACAAAAACCTGCTGCCTTCCAACCACACATCCAACTGTTTCACATCAGGTGACCCCTTCTATGCTCTTTTTTCATTTTCCATTTCATGACTGACTCCAAGGACAAGCTTTCCTCCACACTGGTAGTACTGGTCAGGTGCACACTGCTCCCACAGAGAGTAGGGCACTCCTTTTTCCTTTTAAAGCACTATTTTTTAAAAAGGCATTAATGAGCCAGATAGCTTCTATATTACCATTTTTGCTTCTTCTCTACTTCAGATCCCTATTTTGTTTTAAACATAACTAATTTCTCCTTTTCTCTTATTTTGTGTACATTGCCTATTGGGACAGGAGGTTCTTGGGAGCATCATCCAGTACAGCAATAAGTTGCTCTCATTTGGGCTCCCACTGCAATACAAATACTAGCAAACAATATCGAAATCTCATTTTAGGACCAAGATGTAATTGGCTCTGAACTTACCTCCGGTCTTACGCTGCTGTAATTCCATTAGCTTTAATGGAATTACTCTTGATTTGCACTGGTGTCTTGAACTGAGTTTTTGCTTTTCAGGATTTATATATTTTGTTTTCCTGTTGTTATGGTTTAACCCCAGCCAGCAACTAAGCCCTTCAAAGCCACTCGCTCCCTCCCTCCTGATGGGATGGGGGAGAGAATCTGGTGGCTAAAAGTGAGAAAACTCATGGGTTGAGATAAAGACAGTTTCACAGGTAAAGCAAAAGCCGTGCACACAAGCAAAGCAGAGCAAGGAATTCATTCACCACCTCCCATGGGCAGGCAGGTGCTCAGCCACCCCCAGGGCAGCCAGGCTCCATCACACATAAGGGTGACTTGGAAAGGCAAACATCATCATACTGATTGTTCCCTCTCCCTCCTCCTTCTTCCCCCAGCTGTATGTGCTGAGCATGTTGTCATACAGCCTGGCACACCCCTGGGGTCAGCTGGGGTCAGCTGTCCCGGCTGTGTCCCCTCCCAGCTCCTTGTGCCCCCCAGCCTGCTGGCTGGTGGGTGGGGTGAGGAGCAGCAAAGCCCTTGGCTCTGTGTGAGCGCTGCTCAGCAGGAACCAGACATCCCTGTGTTGTCAGCGCTGTTTCCAGCACAAATCCAAACCACAGCCCCATACGAGCTACTGTGGAGAAAATTTACCCTATCCCAGCCAAAACCAGCACACCCGCCATTAACAGAAGAATCCAGCCAAAGTAATTTCCAAGTCATTTTTTCCCCATTAAATTCAAGCATTATTTTAGTTTATCTGTGTGACCTCCACTTGCTCTTGTACATCAGCCATCTAATTATTCATGGTTCCTTCAGGACGTTGCATTCCATTATCTTCTATTTATAATCCAAGACGTCTGAGAACAAAAGGGGACCGAGTACTCCAGAATACGCCTTTATGGCCTTGCTACAATTCTTCTTACTCACTTCCAGGTGCTCTCTGCATATACCCTCTCCTTTAACCTCTTGAAATTTGCATTCTATCTTTTAATTATAGTTTCCCATGATCCACCTCATGGCTATTAAAAGGAAGATTCAAAGAGGCACCGCAGAAAACTTGTGGCTTAGCAGAAACTTAAAGAGGCATTTTACATCACCCAGTTTAGTTCAGCCAAGGTGGGAAACCCTAACTGGTGAGCTGGTGGGTGATCCAAGAGCAAGAGGTGGGAGATAAGCCTCCAGTTCAGTCCACTACTGCAAACTGTTATCTAACCCACACTCTGTACGTAACACTGAATTGTTTACATCTTGGCAATACAGTGCTGGATTAATTTTGCAAATTAAAAAGAAAGGGGATGGATAAAATAAAGGACTGAACATGTCTGGATACAGTCACCAAATGGGAATAATCCAATCAAACTGAGGCAACTATATGTCATAGAAGTGTTTATTGACTGACTAAAGAGCATTTATGTGTGACCAGCTCAGTGAAAACATCTCTACTAACACGTGTGAACCTGTCCCAGCGGAAGAGACCTCCTCACCTCCAGCAACTGCCCATCTTCACAGGGTTGGAGAGTTTCCTTCTGTTCTGCTGTTCTGTGAACATCTCCTTCGAGAAAGTTCAAAAGCCTTTCAGATATCTGCTCAATCTCTCTTTCATTTCACAAGTGGAGTCAAATGTAGCACACCAAAGCCTCAGTGTCTGGTTTCCCCAGTTAAGCATACTCAAGACTATTTTTAATTGCATTTCCTCTTTAATTTTTTTCTGGTGTCCACTCCTTATCATCTCTTTTTATGAATTCTCTTCCTGCTAGATTTAAGAGCTCTTGACTGCTTTCCCCCCTTTAAGGTGCTTTACACTGTAATCAAGTAACTTCTCAGCCTCATTTGTGATAAACAAAACAGACTGTGTTACAAGTCTCCTCAAGAAACACTTCCCCCCCGATCCTAATCATTTCTTGTGTTTCCTTTGGATCCTTAGTTATACTTTTGCCACAGTCCTTCAAAATTGTGAACACTTTAAATTATTCCACTCTGTCCTGGTGCACAATGCCTTAGTTATATAGAGAGGAAAAAAATCATCTTCCCACTCCAAACTCATTAGTTAAATGTTCGCACACCTGTGAATGCCACCTCTGGGAGTTCCTGCTGAGTTCCTTGATGTACATTGGGTCACTGTTTTGCAACATACATCCCTGTTTTACGAGCATGGTTCATATAGCTTTCTCTTAGCAATAACTTTGTGTTTCGCTATACAGAAACATGCTGCTAGGAAGGGCTCAGCCTAAAACTGTGTACAGCTCCTCCAGCATCCGAAGTAGCTTCGCTGATCTTTGTGCCAGCTCTGAATTTTAGTAGATATATTTTTATAGCCACTTAGTTTTGACTAGTAAAATCACTTATTGGTATCAGGCCTGATAGCAAACACAGAGAAAACCCATTAGAAATGCTCAGTTTTGATTCCCGTTAACTTTGCAAAGAGCTGTCACAGCCCTTATCTTGCTTTTCAAGCTCAGTAGACCGTGGAGGAAAACTCCTCTTGGGTGTATGTAACTGTGTGTGTACTGGAAGAGAAGAGGCAGAGAGCTGTGAAATACAGATGATGTTTTTAGGTGACAAGGGAGCAGCATTTAGTTCTTCATCAGGCTGAGACCTGGGCATTAATCATTCTCCCTCCAGTCCCCTCTTCCATCAAAACGGAAGCAGAGATATAAGTCAGAGGAGACACAGTACATGCCAGCCAGATCCTAACCTGGACATCTAGAACATGTATGGCAGCAATGACTCCCATGCAGTCTATATATAACCAGATGGACCCTTGACAGCACCCTTACCCAGCCTCACAGTGCTCTCCATCACTGAAGTTCATCTGGGCTTCCCAATGGAAGTTAAGGAGGGAAAGATGTCATGTTAGGAGATGAACACGTATGCAAGAGAAGCCCTTTGCTGGCAGGCTTCAGCACACACAAGCGAGCAGTCATGTAGCTGCCAGTATCAAAAGAAATAGTGCAAAACTTCCCCAGCTCCTGTATGAAAAGGCAAACCCTCAATTTATCTGCATTAAAAAATCCAACACCAATAAACAACCAACAAACAACCAACACAACTTTCCTGAATTTCAGCCCTGAACACTATAATTCCTTAGAAATTATTTATAATTACACTTTTGAACAAGTACGATAAAATTCAGTTAAGAGATAATTCTCCCTGAATGTGAGAGTAATACACGGGGACACCATCTACACCAATGCACCCCACACGGGCAACAAAGCGGAGGAGCTGGAAGTCATTGCGCAGCTGGAAAACTATGATGTGGCTGCCGTTAGGGAAACATGGTGGGATGACTCGCTCAGCTGGCGTGCTGCAGGGGATGGCTGTAAACCCTTCTGAAGGGATGGGCAAGGAGGGAGAGGCGGCGCAGTAGGCCTGTATGTTAGGGAGTGTTTTGACTGTCTGGAGCTTAAAGATGGTGACGATAGGGTCGAGTGTTTATGGTAGGAGTCGGGGACAAGGCCAACCAGGCAGGTATCCTGGTGGGAGTCTGTTACAGACCACCCAACCAGGATGAAGAGGCAGATGAAATACTCTACAAGAAGTCTCACAATCGCTAGCCCTGGATGTCGTGGGGGACTTGAACTTAGCAGGTGTCTGCTGGAAGTACAGTGCAGCGGAGAGGAAAGGGTCTAGGAGACCCCTGGAGTGTGTGTAAGAGCTCCCTGACCCAGCGGGTGAGTGGGCCAGCGAGGGAAGGCGCCCGTGGAGGTGTTGCTCGTGAGCAGAGGCGGCCTGGTGGGTGATGTGATGGTTGGCGGCCACCTTGGGCACAGCGACCACAAAACGCTGGAGTTTCCATTTCTCGGAGAAGTCAGGAGTGGGGTCAGCAGAACTGCCGGCTTGGGCTTCTCCAGGGCAGGCGTTGGGCTGTCCAGGAGCCTGGCTGACAGAGTCCCTTGGGAGGCAGCTCTGAAGGGCCAAGGGCTCCAGGAAGGCTGAGCGTCCCTCAAGGAGGAGATGTCAGAGGTGCAGGCGCAGGCTGTCCCCACGTGTGGGAAGGCGAGCGGGCAGGGAAGGAGACCAGCCTGGCTGAAGAGAGAGCTTTGGCTGGAACTCAGGGGAAAAAGGAGAGTTTGTGACCGTTGGAAGAAGGGGAGGCAGCTCAGGGGGGCTGTAAGGATGTTGTGAGGTTATGCGGGGAGAACATGAGTAGTGCCAAAGCCCAGCTGGAACTCACTCTGGCTACTGCCATAGAAGACAGTAAGAAAAGTTTGTATAAATACATTAGCAACAAAAGGAGAGCGCATGAGAATCTCCATCCTGGATTGGATGCGGGGGGTAAGTAGTGACAAAGGGTGAGGAGAATGGTCCCTAATGCCGCCTTTGCACCAGTCTTTAGTAGTAAGACCAGTTTTTTCTCAGGTTGCCCAGCCTGCTGAGCTGGAAGACAGAGACAGGGAACAGAATGAAGCTCCTGTAATCCAGGGGGAAGTGATGAGTGACCTGATACAGCACAATAGCACACAAGTCTATGGGGCCAGGTGGGATCCACCCGAGGGTACTGAGGGAGCTGGTGGAAGTGCTCATCAAGCCAAATCCAGTCATTTATCAGCAGTGCTGGCTGAGTGGGGAGGTCCCAGAAGACTGGAGGCTAGTCAGTGTGACACCCATCTAGAAGAAGGGCAGGAAGGAGGATCTGGGGAACTGCAGGCCTGTCAGCCTGACCTCCATGGCAGGGAAGGGTATGGAGCAGATCATCCTGAGTGCCTTCATTCAGCACGTACAGGAGAAGGAGGTGACCAGGCCCAGCCAGCACGGGCTTATGAAAGGCAGGTCCTGCTTGACTAACCTGACCTCCTTCTATGACAAGATGACCTGCCTGAACAGATGAGGGAAAGGCTGTGTATGTTGTCTATATGGACTATAGTAAAGCCTCTGATACCATCTCCCACAGCATTCTCCCAGAGAAGCCGGCTGCTCGTGGCTTGGATGGGTGTGCTCTGCGCTGGGTAAACAGCTGGCTGGGTGGCTGAGCCCGAAGAGTGGTGGGGAACAGAGTCAAATACAGTTGGTGGCTGGTCACAAGTGGTGCTCCCCAGGGCTCAGTGCTGGGGCCAGATCTGCTTAATATTTTTATCAGTGATCTGGATGAGGGGATCAACTGCACTCTCCTTTTGTTTGGAAGCAACACCAAGTGGGTAGGAGTGTTGATCTCCTTGAGGGCAGGCAGGCTCTGTCGGGGACTCTGGACAGGCTGGATCAACGGTCTGAGGCCAGTTGTATGAGGCTCAACAAGGCTCAGTGCTGAGGGTCCTTCACTTGGGTCACAAAAGCCCATGGAATTCTACAGGCTAGGGGAAGAGTGGCTGGGAAGCTGCCCAGGAAAAGAGGACCTGGGGCGGTCGACAGCCAGCTGAACATGAGCCAGCAGTGTGCCCAGGGGGTTAATAGCACCCTGGCTTGCATCTGAAACAGTGTGGCCAGCAGGACCAGGGCAGTGATCGTCCCCCTGTACTGGGCACTGGTGAGGCTGCACCTCGAATCCTCTGTTCAGTTTTGGGCCCCTCACTACAAGAAAGATATTGAGGTGCTGGAGCGTGTCCAGAGATGGGCAACGGAGCTGGTGAAGGGTTTAGAGTATAATTCTTATGAGGAGCAGCTGAGGGAACTGGGGCTGTCTAGCCTGGAGAAGAGGGGGCTCAGGGGAGACCTTCTCACTCTCTACAACTACGTGAAAGGGGGTTGTATTGAAGTGAGTGTCAGACACTTTTCCCAAGTAACAAATAACAGGACAAGAGGAAATGCCCTCACGTTTTGCTGGGGGAGGTTTAGATTGGATGTTAGGAAAACTTTCTTCTCCATAAGGGTTACAAAGCACTGGAACAGGCTGCCCAGCAAGGTGGTTAGGTTACCATTCCTGCAAGTATTTAAAGGATGCATAGATGTAGTGCTTACGGACATGGTTTGGTGGACGTGGCAGTACTAGGTTAATACTTGATGCTTTTGAAGATCTTCTCCAGGTTAAAGAATTCTGTGATTCTATGACACTACACCTGTAGAAGCCATACCAGATTGCTAATATATAATGTACCATAAGGGCAAAATGCCCTCAACAGCCCCTAAATAACTCCTCCCAGGTGTGGGTGTGTGTGGCTGAACATCCTCCATGGGTTTTCAGCTTCACAGAAACCATCTTCTGCATCCAGTGGTGTCAGGGACTTGACAACTCAGTAGCACATCTTTACCTGCAGCAGGCAGAGAGGAACATCTGGCACCTTGTCCCCTCCACAGATGAGTATCATTCCTGGTACTAATGAGGTAAGTTGAAGTGTTTGCTATTGGCAGCAACAGACATGAGAAAACAACACAGCTCACTGTGCACAACACAGTGTTAAAAAGCACTGGGTTATGGACAACCAGCCCAACCTGCAGCTACAGCTTAATTAAAAGAATTTAAGAGTCTTAATTAATGTCATTCAAAACCTTAGGTATTAAAATCTATTTGCAGAACAAGGGGTGAAAATTCTTCATTTATTCCACGTTTCTTGCTGAACGTGTCTAAGCTCAGCCTCCTATGAGCTGACAGCATCGATCCTTGCCCACTTTGCTATTCTGCTTCACCGGCCTCAGCCTAAATCAGAGTGACCTGCCAAAAACCACCAAAAACTTCAATGTGCATGTTTTACTGGATTTTGCAGGGACAGGGAGACACTTTCATTCTACCTACTGAAAATAAATGTTTTTAAAAGCTGGTATGCTGCTGATGCAATCCTGCTTCTTTAGAAAGAATATGCACAAAGACCTGTTCCTCAAGGGTAATAAGATGAGAAGAAGAAGGAAACCCACAAAACTACTAAACCAGCCATCAATTCCTTTTCTAAGCTGCCTCTCTGGCAAGCTCTGTGGCCCACACCCTCCCATCCATCCCACAGCCACCCCTCCAGTTGTTTTTCTTTTGCATTCTTCAGGGTGAGAGTTTTTATCATCTACATAATGAAGTTTAACCGTTCCTTCTGGTTAGCCAGAAGAAAAGGCATCCTGCAACCCAACAGCTTTGGAAAAGGGAGGTTATCACCAAGCAGTTACACTTATGGGAGCCAGCCAGCAGATTTCTAAATACTTCAGAAAATAAAGAGCATTACCCCTGAATCCTTTGGTTGCTCTTTGTTGCTCCAATTACTGACTGTAGAAATGAAGGTGCTGCTAACACTGGGGCAAACTGTGATTCCACTTCTGATTGACTTCACATTTCTGCATTGTCTAGTTTTTGTTATTTTTTTTTTTAATGCTCTCCCTTATGCAAGACCTTGAGTATTTATTTTGACAGCTTACATTATTCAGCAAGCAATTAAACTTTCAAATGTATTGTGTTCTCATAGCTTAAAATAGCTTTGGCAATATCAAAAGGGTTTCTCAATCCCCCCCCCGAATGAAGATAAAGAACATCTCTGTTGACTTTTTTTTTCCAGGTTGCCTTTTTTTTTAAGAAAATACAGTATTTTAAAGACTGTTTTGACATCCTTACACAAACCAAGGAAATACTACTCGTGGAATTTCCCAAAAAGTTAAAATAGCAGCAGGTAAACAGAATATGATATAGGATGATGGAAGTAAACAGGAGGACCCTGATGAATAAACTAACTCCACAAGTTCTTCCTGTTCATGGCCCTACCCGATCCTTGCACACTTATGTGGAAGGTGGTGGGAGACAGAAAAATATCTCCAGGATTCAGTTAAAAGACAGAATTAAACTAATTGTATTGCTAAAAAGCTGTGTGATTAACTGCCACAATAACAAAAATATTCTCTGCCTGCTCTGATGTCCACATGGGACAAAGGAGACACAGGGTGGGGATGTCTCCAGCCACCACAGCTGGTTGTAAGTCAATGCAAAACAGAGCCCTGAACCTCTTCGAAATTGATCCCAATCAAGCCATCATAACTTTTGTTTCAAGAAGTCCTTTCAAGGACACAAGGAAATATAAACTACCAAATCCAAAAGCTTGCAGTTCCTCCACGTTTCCAAATACAAATCCACTGAGGTTTTTTTCCCCTTCTTTTATTGCCTTCCTCCACCTCTAAGTTTTCCTAACTGCAAAATGAGCTCTGGTATCATCTGCTCTTCCTCTTATGCTGGCAATCATCACCCACGTAAGTGGCACCTCTGCTCACTGCCGGGGCCGGGTGTGCAGATGCACATTAGTGCTAATGTTACTGACCTGCTAACCCACAGAGGCAGCCTTCAGCCCGCAATTTGCTGTCGAATTCAAGGACAATGTTAGGGTTAGTCATTTGCTTCTCCATCAGATGGTGCTTAAAGAGAGTCAGGACAGCTTTTAGTCATCCCTGCAAGCTTTTAAATGAGACCCAAAGCATCAGGACAAGTTGTATACCAGGAGTTTTGCGTTTGTTTTCAGCTCCGCAGTCCTGGCAGGAGAAGGGAGGGGAGGGCAGGGCAAGGGAAAGGAGCAATGGAAAGTGCTGCATGAGATTCACATGAAGATGTCCTTTGGTTACTAGTATTTATTCTGCCATTTAATATCCCATTGGCATTAGACTGAGGGACTCATACCTGGGAGTGTGCTGTAACTGGTTATTATACTTGTCACCACTCCCTGTAAACAGACCTTAGCTGTCTCTGCTCCATAGATCAAGGATTAGCTGTTACCTTTTCCCTCTGCCATTTAATATGAGACAATCTCCTTTCCTCCCTCAGGTAATCTATACCCTCCAGTAATTTATTGTCCTACTCCCCCTCTTGTTTTTTACCACCCAGTCCTAGAGAAGAAAGGCATGCAATATGTCAGCTGACAGCCTTAAAATCTAAAATTTGCCTTAGGTTTTCCATCCTAGAGCTACAGTGCATATGAAGGATGTATTTGCAGAGCACTTTGCAAGCAGAAGTTCCCCAAAGGGATCTTCTTCAGTCCCACCAGGGAAACACAACAGCTCCAACCATTTGCAGAAAAAGGAGGATTTTTCTCCTAGAATACCCTGGACGATCTCCCTCCTTTCCCAAGGCAACACAGTAGTAATTTGCTGTAGTTGCGATGGTCTGAGAACACATGTAAGACAACATTTTTGGGCAGAGGTAACATTTTTTATCAAAATGTGTGGTAGAAGTGGAAGAAGCTTTAGGCCTACAAGGCAGCTTTTGTACATCTGAAGAAAGCTTATCTATTTTTTCAACTCTAACACCTGGTCTGATAAAAGATTCTGACTCTACCTACAAGTCCAACGAAAGCAACCTGAGCTCTTTAACACCCAGTTTGAGCTAAACCAAGTCCTGCGGAACAGCACAGTACTGAAATACCTGCCTTTGCAAGGCAAAGCCTAAGCTTGGTCTGCTACCACACTCCTCCTCCTCATTTTAAACCCTTACGTGCTGAGCACAAAGTATTATTTTTCTGACTTGCTTTGCCAGTCCAGCATTAAGGTTGCTAAATGCACACAGCATCAAAACTACTATTTTCCTTTCCTGTAGCACAAGAAAAAGAACACACAAAGATAAGCCGCCTCTAATGTGAGGCTCTGCAGAGGAAGCTCATGGGCAAACTGCACTGCCTTCTACCCTGCCCGACCTGCGCAGGAGGTGGCAAGGCGAGGGAGCACGGATGTGAATGTGCGTGATGGGGAGGAAGGGGCACGGCGTGCTGAGGACCTCAAATTTGGTCTCTGAAAGGCCACCAAGGACACAAAACCTCAGCGTTTCGGATGAGCCACGAAATGTATGTCCATCTATGTTGGTGTGGCACAACCTTTGAGGAAGTGGAAGATGGTGAGAGACATTGGCTGAGGGGGCATAGAAATATCTAGTTGCTCAAGCAGGCATAGCTGGTTGCTTTAGTCTTATTAATTATTCTTTGCTACATTCACTGCTCTGTACACATTAAATCCTCAGCACCACCTCTCAAGTAGAACAAGCTTTACTCCATGAAGAGCTGCATTTGGCTGACAGGGCTTGTTTCAGGAGAAACTAAACATTCACAGGGCTGGAGCTGGCTTTTATCAATCTGTGATTTCAGTAAGATACACTTCTTCATGGAAAAAGCCACAGTGACTAAGTGCATTGAAGTGTCCCTCTTCCCTCCTCTTCAGAGATCAACACCATCCTATTTGACTTTTGTGAATACACACCAGGGCTCTCAGTTCAGCGTTGCATTAGCTCACACTGTGCTTTCAAGTAGCCCCTGGGGAGGAAAAGCCTTCTCCTCCCATATCCCTCAAACACTGGATTATGGAGGTCAGTTGCCACAAACCTGTTTACATCCCAAGGTGATTGATCGCCACCCGGACAGTCCTCAGACAAGTAATGAGCTGCAAGCATTAGTCTAATGTACGTGACAGAGAAAGTCTAATTAACAAATTATAATTTTATAAGAAATTTAAGATTCAGTGTGTGCACATGATTATACAGAGCCTGAATACCACCCTGCCAGGCAGAGAAAGACAAAATGTTTTAACTCCCATTAGTTTAATAACTTCCTAATAGTTTAATTCAGTGTCAGGGCAATCAAAACTCCCAGGGGAGGACACTGAAAGATCCTTCGGAGTAAATCAAGAAATACAGGAAGAATTGGAAGAAGCATCGACAAATGTAGGAAACTCCAGAAGACTCCTAAAAGGGAAAAAAAACCCAAACAACAAAAAACTTTCCAAACAAGCATCAGCTGGTGGTGACAGCAGAGAGGCCAAGGACAACCTCTTCTTTTTCTTCTGCAGGGGAAATATTTGGGAGAAACAAAGGAGTCAGATGCTGAGTTAAAACAGGGGTAAATGAGAAGCTGTGTGAGATACAAGCAGCCTATTGCCCAGACCCCAACATCCCCATGATTCATTTCGATCATTTTATGACTACTCGCCATTTCTGAAAGCAAAGGCAAAACCCAGTGGGAGAAGGTGGGAAAACACACAAAAGCAAAAAGCTGAATCTACAATAAAAGGGTGGGGATAAACCAGATTAAATCTGTGTTACTGGAAGCTGCAAATAACAACCTTTCCAAGTACGCTTTAATTACTCCACCTTCAAGGAGTTTATACCCATAGCTCAAGATATGCATCATTAAAACTTTAAAAAATTCCTCTAAACGTCACTGTTCTCCCCATCTATACATAAGAAAAAATGGCCAAACCATTTTAAAACCCATCCTATCTACACCATCTAGTTAAATCCAGAGCAAAATTTATCATTGAAACCAACACAACCTGTATACATCTTCAAGGTGCTTCAACAACCTCCCCAATACTCCTTCACACATTGTGAGAATTTTAATAAGGGTCAGATAGCACAGTGACGAGGTATATCAACTTACCCGGGAGGACTGGATAGATTTGCAAAGATTAAAGTTAAAAGTGCCAAATACTCTCTAATCACCCACAAAATTCTGGCTGTGATTTTACTTCCATACCTCAGCCATGCATAATCAGGATAACCCTTTGGTCAAGAAAATCCTATATTAAGGTGGCCTCATAAACTTACATGCGACAGAGCTTCTCTGCAACATAGTTATCCATGTGTATGGGCAACAGAGATGAGGCCTCATGGGAAAATACCAGTATTTGATATTTTATTTTAGAATCATGGAATAATTTATATTGGATGAGATCACTGGCAGTCATTTGGTCAAGCTCTCTGCTTGATGTAAATCCAGATGCAAAGATGCACAAGGTTCTTCAGGGCTTCACCACCATCCCTATGCATCACTCACAAGAGCAGACGGGGCTGACTGCTCAACTACAAGCACTTATTGAAAATCCTGATAGTATGCATTTGTAAAGACCTGGCTCTCACGCAGGAAAATCAGCACACAGCACCCATCTCCTGCACTCTCTTCCCCACCCCCCGCCCCCTTCCCACCACCTTTTAGTTGCATAGTTTAAATGACCTGATATGAACAGAACACAGACATCTTCAAGCTAGACTTTATAACCACAAGTATACACTGAGGTTTATATCTCAGCTTTTCTTCACCACTATATCAGACTGAGGCCGTATCTAGGTCCAGCTGATACAGGGAAAAAAGGGGAAAAAATAATAAATAAATAAACAGGTTGAGGGGAATCATACTATGCAAAAACTACAAAGCTGAAATTTTCTGTTTCCCTTTGAAAGATTTATTTTTAATGGAAAGAATCTGAAATTTATCAGATGTACAAAAATCATCGAATCATAGAACGGCTTGGGTGGGAGGGGTATTTAAAGATTATCAACGCTCCTGCTATGGGCAGGGTCACCTCCCACCAGACCAGGTTGCTCCAAGCCTCATCCAGCCTGGCTTTGAATACTTCCAGCAATGGGGCACCCACAACTTCTATGGGCAACCTGTTCCAGTGTCTCACCATTCCCGTAGTGAAGAATTATTCCTCTTATCTAATCTAGAACCACCTTCTTTTAGTTTCAAGCCATTCCCCCTTGTCTAGCACTACATGCCCTTGAAAAAAAACTCCCTCTCCAGCTTTCTTGTAGGCCCCCTTTAGGTGGTGAGCATTGTCTCCATCCCAAATAAAAAACAAAAATAAAACAAAAATAAATCCAGTTATAGTTAAACAATATAAGTCCTCAACACTTTTTCTCTAGTTCACACCCTTCTCTTTGTTCAGGGACACATACATGTCCCAGTATTACACACATGTGAAGAGGAAGAGTTTTTGAACAGTAAAGGAAGCTATAGAAGAATTTTTGGCTCCTCATGCCACATATCAAATAGCAAGTACCATTTGTTTCTTGCCCTCATATTTTAAAAATTAACCCTGGAAAAAAGGGCTACATTCCAGATGTGTCAACATTAGACCTTCAAAGAAGTATAATGCCTGGTTCTCTCAAGACATGTCCAATTAGGGACACATTAGTCACTCAGAATCATTACTTCCCTGTTTGAAAATCAGTTCTCAGATCTGGAAAGACTGGGCATAACACAGTGTCATTTATTATACCAACCGTAACACAGTCTCAATTGTGTTTTCTGGTTCAATCTTGGTTATTGCAATTTGCCCACTAGTCATGAACAAACAGGCCACTTGGGTTTTTTATTATTATTCACACCAACATTTGTTTTTTCTGCTTGCTGCTCTGACAAGAAAGGTAGGCAGAAAACATGATTTTGTCATTTTTTTGTAAAAAGCCACAGGCTTTGGCCTGACCTGACAGTGCAAGGTCTCAAGGACTTGTCTAAGCTTGTCTTGACCTGACCACATCTGAGCTTATTTTAGCTTCAATAGCAATTGCCTGGACAATTGCCACTGCCCAATTTGTTCTACTTTAGCATCAGTTCATAATAATAAAAAAAAAGCTATTTTGTCTATGATTCTAGAGTAAAACAAGGTATGGGTGAGTGCAAACATGAGATGGTAGCAAACATCCCAGTCTGTAAACACAACTCATCATGGTTCATCAATGGTCATGACAGCAGTGCTTCCTGGTTAACCAGGTAAAACCAACTTGAGAGAGACAAAAGAGAATAGAAAGCCTGAATAGTTGGGAACCAACAAGACAGAAGTGCCGGTAATAACAATTATAACTGTATTACTAATGAACCTTCCTGTAGTCATTAGATAACTAGGACCACCAGACTGCTAAAACATTAACTGGACTAACAATAAAACCATGACTCCATATAAAATGGTGTGCTTCCTTCTGCCTCAGCAAAGTTAGGGGGAATAACAAAATGCAAAATGTTGTGGTGTTGCAAGGTCGGGGTCACTGGAAGATGCTGGGGACACACTGCCATGCAAATTGACGGTCTTGATGTATTCTGCTTCATCCTTCAGTCCCCGGACTACTGCTATAGTGCTGACCTGAGAGAAACAGCCCTGTTTTGAAAACGAACTACTGATTCTGACAGCAACTAAAATACCTCCCAGCAATCTTTCCCATTCTGATTACTATTACAACTGCTTCTAGCACAGCTGTTGTCCCAAAGAAGTAAACATTGTAGGAGATTTACATACCTCGTTTTGATGTTCAAAGGACCGCTGACTAAAACTGTAATAAATACCAGGAGGCTGGACATCAACACAACGAAGGAAAGATAGACATAAATTTAGGTATATGCCAAACCCAACCGCTCAGGCCATGATGAATTATTTTAGGCTTGGAACTTTACTTGCAATTATTTCACCAAGAAACACTGGTTTTAGCCAAGGACTCAAGTCAAAGACCAAATCTAAGCCTAGCCACTTCACCAGGCTGAAGGGTAGACCCAATCCATTTTTATAGAACGTTCATTGCCACATTATTATATAATTTATCTCAATTTGAATGTTCTTTAGTTTTTTATTTGGTTGTAGTTTGGGGGTAGGTGGGTGGTGTTTTTTTCCCATTTTATTTATTTTTTTAAAAATATACATTTACACAACAAACTGTCAATAACAGATTTTTATCTCAGGATGCATGATGGAGCAGGGACACCCCAGAGGGACTGCAACCACACAGGCTTTTTGCTGTGCACATTTTCAAACTACTCAGGTTATTTATTGAAGCAAACAAATGAATAAACCCACCCAGTAAACAAGCAACTAAATGACAGCAGGCCCTTTTTAGGGTGTTTAAATCAGGCGTCCCCTAATTACCACATCAAGGAGTGCTGCACACCCATCGTGCAAATCGATGGTGGAGTGTGTAGCAACATGTATCGAACTCCCTTCTGCGGCATCTCTGTCTATGCAAAGTCTGCCAGAATAGGGCCAAAGAGGCTCCTCTTTGCTAACTTACAATAATACTGCTGGAAGCATTTCTGGTCAAAAGGCAAAGAGCTCAAATCTGGATGGGAATGAGCTGCGAGAGGGACAATGAGTTTGACATGTCCTTCATTACCCATGCATTCTTGTTTTTCCCTTATAAAGGTGCTGGGAGAGTGACTGGCTAAAATAACGTGGATCACTGTACCTACATCTTTAAAAAAATCTAAAAGCTTAAAGCCTGAACTAGTGTTAGTTCATGTGCTTTGTTAGGGGCATGGGGGGTAGTCAGGGGTCCTCTGCTTGTCTCCTGGAAAACTCAAGATCAAGAAGGAAGGTGGTGACACACTGAATCAGTAATTTTGCACTGCAGCATTTGTAAGATATTGCTACAAATTGTTTAGTAACAAAATAATTCTGGGATATACACAAAGATGCACTAAAGCATCAGATTAAAGAGATTTCAGAGAGGAATTACTTTACTACTTTTAGGTACCATAGAGGTACAGAACATTATTTTTTCTTAAAACCTTTTCCCTGAATAAAATGGGTATTGGGATGGCCTTGACGCCAGTCTGCAAACTTTGTAGGTAAACAGAAAGGATTACATATTATTTGTTTGTTTGTTTGTCCTTATTTTTACCCATCTAGATTTCAAAAGTCAAGAGTTAAATGTTCTACAACACACAGAGCTCAGACTATGCAGCCATGTGATAACAAAACTAAAGAGGCTAAAAACTAAAGAGGGGAACATGATTTAAAAAAGGATTAAAAATAATCTGTTCATTGTTGCTTCCCATAGAGTAATCACAGCTGTGACAAGTAAATTGGATAAAAAAAAAATAAAATACTCTAGTCCTAAGAAAACCCCCATCAAACAAACCCACCAAAGAACTTTAACCCAGAACTGAAGAAAAACACAACTCATGACAAACAGTGTACATCTTTCCCAAGCCCTTGGACATTTATATACTGACCAGCTCCTCTTTAAATACAGAACAATCTCACTAATATATTCTGATGGCTGCATACAAACAAAACCAGGCAATTGCCAGGTGAACAGACACCTACGTATATACATACACTTTGATCAGATCTTAAAGCTTCAGTTAAGTGAACCAGCGGTCATTGGGAACTAACATATCTATGAATTCAGCATTTAATTAATAAATTAATTATATATTATAATTAATTATATATTATAATAATATAATAATTATATATTATGATTATATTAAATCTTTGAGTCAAAAAGATATCAAAAAGTGTGCGCAGGAAAATAAAGCAAATTCACAACTGTTACATATAACAATGGGCAGGAAACAAAGGATAAGGCAGGTAGATTAGAGTGCAGATGTGCTGCTGCATCCACCAAGGTGGGAGGCACTGGGCTGTAAAAGATGTGCAGTCGTATTTGCATAAGGCAAGAAAGTTCACAAAGAAAGGGAGTAATTTTTGTTAAGCCAATTGATGAGGGAGGGAAGAAGGGCATGGAAAAAGCAAACATGAATGCTTATGGGTACATATGAAAGGATGGAGTCAGCTTTCTGTATTTTATTCAACTTTATTATGTATCACATTCTTTTGAAGTCAATCCTGTTCTTCATTTCACCCAGGAATTATTCAGAGTTTGTGTTTTCTAGGCATCTTTGCAATTTTACAATCATCTTACACTGTGCCAAGGGTAGTTTAAAATGTAATATGAGGTTCTTTAGTTACGTTATTTATTTTTCCTGGATTCTCTGAACAGTGCTTCGTTCTTTCTAAGGCAAACTTTGATTTCAGCTAGAAACTCTATTCCTCCATGAAAACAGGAGGCGATGGGAAAAACAGTGAGCCGTTCACACGCTCATCATAAATCTCTCCTTTCTCACAATAAACAGTTCATCATCTTCCAGCTCTCCCTCATGCTGATGATTTTCCCACTCTACAAATGCCAGATTTAATGCCTCCTTCAGCTCCTACTCCCCTCTTTGTGCCTCCATCCGCGCCATCATTTATGAATAAAACGCTGCCTGTATCATCATTTATTAAGCTACCACATTTTCTTGATAGGTCCAACAGCTCGTTAATAAGACACTGTCTGTACAGAGAAACCTCAGAGAGGAACATCACACCAGAAACTGTGGAGCCTCTCATGGGAGACTCAAGGGAAGCCTTCTTTCTAGGACAATATTCACGTATAATGCAACACAGAACTGGTAAGCTTGCCTGCTTACACTCCTTCTCTTCCCATTTTCTTTTTGTAAGGGAAACCAAGCTGCTATACCCTGATGTTATTTGGGTGTATTCTGGCTCCTGTTGAGATGCATCTGTCTCCATAAGAACTCCTACTCAGGTGTTAACCAACACGTAAAAGCAGCAGATTTGGCCATGACCCAGCAAGGACTGCTTCTTGTGAACTGTTCAGAGCATGATACAACAAAACCATTAGCATTATACAACAGAGGAACCAGCTCTTTGGACCACATCTTTATTCTCGTTGTTTTTTTTCTTTAGCCCTAATCAACACTGAATAATTCCTTAATGCTTTAGAAAAAGTAAGAAGTTAGGGCTCAGCCAACTACTTATGTCTTGAACTTGACCATTCCCTGCCAAAAATCTAGGAAAAAACATCAATTTGAATACAGTTCAAGCCAAAATTCCGCCATGAGAAGCAAACCTCTAAACAACAGAAGTACACTCCAACAATTACATAGCAATAAGTTACTTTGCTCAGGGGTACTTGTCCCTCACCTTGAGTCCTGCCAAATACCAAGGGAAGAGTCTAGAGAGGCAGGCCACCAAGGTGCACTTCTCAGTAACGCTACCCATCTGCACAGGAATAATCTCCTTTTGCTGAGAAGGCACAGCAACTCATGCATAAACCAGATCTTCCCAGCGCTCTCTATCTTGCAGCCCCCGCTGAATGCAATGAGGGAAGCAGGTGCATCTACGGTTTTACATATATTATTTGGATGGGTAGATTGGCAAAATTGCTCAGGCCAGTCTAGGGAAAATGTACTTTCTCTGAAAAGGAAATTTGGACAACTGCAATAAGAGATGCTCTGGCTTTCGAAGAGCTGCACAATCACTCTGTGATCTAGCAGCTGGATTAAGGAACATCTTCACAAGCAAATAAGCGTTTTGCTTTTAGTGGGATATAAGCATCACTGACAAGCATGAGCATCTCTTTTTTCTGCTTTATCCATCATCTTGCCAATTGATAAGTGTGAGAACTGTACTGTACATACTCATTTCACTTCTAAACAATAAAGAAAAAAAAAGTCAGCAGTCTTGAAAGAGATCCCAAATACTAAAATATTGAACATTTAATGCATTTTATACATTTGAAAGAGAAGAGGCATATAGCTATGACTGTATATCCAGGTCATCCACATAAAGTGATCTCTGCTCTTATTCTTATATATGTTACCTGTGTGTTGCAAGACAGAGCTTGAAGAAACCTTCTCAGTGGCAGCAGAAACTACTGCAGCAGGATCAGGCTCTGTAACTGCTCCACTGGCCACAAAACTGTGTCCCTAAAATGACAGCTGCTGAATGACTGTTTAGATAAATGAAAATCCCAAATTCTTTTTTTTTTTTTTTCTTTCTTTCTTTTCAAATCCTTCCATGTCTCAATTCTTGTGTCTGTCTGGAAGACAGACACTCCTCATGCTGAACATACAAGGCACTTGGAAACACAATACAAGATTATAATTATATATAGCTAATAAATTGTTTAACGTATTTACATAAAGGTGTCTAATAGTGTACATAGACACACAGATATATATATACACTCACATACACAATTTATCTATAGTTATATACTTGGAAAAAAACAGTTAAATGCTAAAGTAATACTTGTTGGTTACAATGTTTGAGCAGAAAGAAGCTGAGCCCCAGTGACTTCATAAAAATTAGGATGAAATATAGCTGACGTTTCCTTGGCTGTGACTAACAAGCACTAAACAGCATATGTGATGTCTACTTGGAGCACTTCTCTCTAAGGCAATGGCCATGGCTCCATGAGTATGACTGGAATTACTGGGTCCCAACATTATACCCCATCTCCCAAATTCTCCTGGCTAAGTGTGCAAGTGACCTTAGACTTGGGAAAAGTTGTCCTCCAAAAGCCCACAACTGTCTATACAGAAGGAACCACAGTGGGAAGAGCTGTATTATAGGAAACAGGTGGGTTTGGATATGACTTCTGCTAAGAGGCAGTTGTCCAAGCCAAGGTCAGATGCTGGCATTAAGCTGTCTCACATGTGAGCCCCACAGAAAAAGCAGCTTGGATACGAGAAAATACATGATGAATATTGCCCTATGTCTTTTAGCTTATTTCATCTCCCATAGCAATGACCCAAGTGACTTTTCCTACAAGGCAGGATAGGGAAAAGCCACAGTCCTAAAGTCCATCACCTCCACCCAGAGCATCCCTCCCTCCCTTGTTTTGCCAGAGGTAGAATGGGCAGAAGCATCCTGACACTTCCCAGAGGCTGTGTGCCTGCTGTGGGAACCATGTCAGGTGACATGTGCCCAGTCTGATGCCCAAAAGCATTTCCAGTGTCAAGACCCAACCACCCATCCCGAGAGCATCAGCAGCAAACTGCAGAGATCAGCTTTCCATCAATCCTATTGGCAATCCATTTGTTAAATATTTTCCTGTTTACACAAAGCCAGGCAGCTCAGGAGGCACCCACAGAGCTGACAGTTTTAAGAAGAGAATATTCCAAGTTCTCTTCTTTTGCTTTTTTCCTTTTTTTGATTCCTTATGACCCCATTTTCCCTCCCTAATTTTCTTCCCCTATGTAGAAAACAGCTACAGCATGTAAAACGCCAGAGGCACAGTCCTCTTGCCATGAAAACAGATGCTTTTTTAATTGTCCATCTCTCAGGCATAATTGGTTGAACGGAGACACATATAAAATAGGCTGCAGCACATGTGTCAAGGGAGGGAGCTTTCCTCAGCTGGTGTGAGAGGAAAAAATCTCCATCTACCAGCCTGAGAAATGCAGTAATTTAGCAGGATCCACTCACATTCACTTTTCAGTGCCATAATTAGCATGGTCTGGTCCCATAATGTAGTAACCTTCACTTTGTGACCCAACCTTCTCTTTTTATGGCTTGTTAGCAGCGTGGTCATTCAGGTACAGCCCAGAAAAAGGAAGAAACATATATGAAGCTACGGGACAGTTGCCATCCATGGTAAGGGAGCACTTGGGTAAAATGCACAGGCATCTACTCACCTACTTTAAATATTTCTTGTCCTATTCCGATCCTATCTACACAGGAGAAAAAGGTTATCCCTTTTTGTGGTCATATCCTCATTGCTGGAAACCTTTTCTCTCATCATTCCAGTTAACTCCAGATTTAACCAGGGTGCAAAGACCCTGTGCTCCCAGCTCTGTTTGAAATCATATTTAATAAAGAAGATTATCAACCACGACGCTGGTAAAAAAGGATTAAAAAAAAAGAAGAAAAAAAGTGTCTTCTTTTTAATTAAACTTGGTTTGCTATTAGACTGAACCTTTCATACAAGATTGCTTCCCAACTTTGTGATTAATTCACTGTAAACCCCTACAAATTCACAAGGCTTATTTTGTCTATCTGCAAAATGGAGAAATAAAACTAGGAGCTAGATTTCCAGCATTTCTACTGAGGCTTTTAAAATGCCTGTTGCTATAGTACTGTGAAATCTTTTTACAAATGAGCCTGAAATATTATCAGCATTTCAATAGGTAATTACAAGGGGGCGGGGGTGGTGATGGGGTGGTGGTGGTGGAAATCAGTATTTTTTCCTGTGTCCTTTAAAACCTTTAAACCTAGATTTGTAATTGAAGTGCAAACTGACCTTTATAAACTGTACAGCATCGCTAAAACACATTATTCTGCAGGGCTTGGGGGAATTTGCCATGCTCAGCAATTCAACAATCTTTCTTTCTTTCACTTGTGTTCTTCAGACAATGTGACATAGCTGGATTTTCCCGCTATTCCAGAAGCAAATCAAGCAGGAGAGGTTAAGGAGCTTTATCAACACTATAATCTAAATCTGCTGTCAACTTGCTGCTGTAACCTGCTTTTTGGCAAATAACACTGCTGTTTTGCCCACCTTCTCAAACATTTCATCACCTAATACTAACCCATATTAAATCCCATTTGCAATCTGCTGGCTCAGATGGTTAAATGGTCTACATACAGAAATGATCCATCCACGCCAGTTGAACTATCTCGGATGGTTTTCTCTCTAACCTGGTCGTACCATAACGTGACTGCAAATACATGCGTTCCCATAAACACGCAACAGAAATGCCAGGCGCTGGACTTTGCAAGTGGATGATTCTAGTGAAAGGAAACAAGTGTGCTTAAAGCTTCACACGGGAAAACCACTGCAATCCTGCACATAAGCGGGAAGACCTCACAGTACGGATTTCACAAATTCCTTTCAGTTCTTAGGAGTTCATCTGCAGACAGTAGTTTTAACAGCACCCAAACCACGTCAGCACCACTCTCTGCCAATGCAAGCCCAACTTGTCCTGGTCCAGCTGCCTTTGCGCTGTCATAGAATCATACAGGTTAGAAAAGACCTTTAAGATCATCAGGTCTAATTGTTAACCCAGCACTGCCAAGTCCACCACTGAACCATGTCGCCGAGCACCATGTGTACATGTCTTTAGATACCTCCAGGGATGGTCACTCAACCACTACCCTGTTTCAGCACTTTACAACCCTTTCAGTGAACAATGCTTTCCTAACATCCAATCTAAACCTCCCCTAGTGCAACTTCAAGACATTTCCTTTTGTCCTACCACTTATTACTTAGGAGAAAAGACCAACAATTCACCTCACCAAAACTGCCTTTCAGGCAGCTGTAGAGAGTGTTAATGTGTCTCCCCTGAGCCTCCTTGTCTCCAGGCTGAACAACCCCAGGACCCTCAGCCGCTCCTCACAGGACTTATTTTCTAGACCCTTCACCAGCTCCGTTACCCTTCTCTGGACACGCTCCAGCACCTTAATGTCTTTCTTGTAGTGAGGGCCCAAAACACAGTGTTCAAGGTGTGGAACCTGCATATGCATCTGCAATGTAAGGCTGCCTTTCTGCTCTCATCTCCTTCCTTCCACCAGGGACAGGTTCACCTGAATGAATGGTACTAATTTACTTCCCCCCATCCCACAGGCAGCAGCATTTGTTTTGATCAAACTTATGTCAGCTTGTATTGCCTCTTTCCTTTTACATCTTTGCCTAGTCATCTCAGTCAGCTCCCTCTGGTCCTGCATAAGGCTGTGACCAAAAAGGCATCTAGAAGTAGCATTTTGGCTCAAAGGCAGAGCTTGACAGCTCCTAGACAGCATAGATCAGGTACATGCTAATTTTGGCCATACCCAGGATTTTTCAGTTTGCACTTCTTGGGAGTCAGCACCAGAAACAAAAGCTGTGGCTCCTTCTCCTGCCATGTTTGTATTCCTCCTCCACTCCAGGTTTCGCCTCCAAGCAGCAAGATGACTCCAGCCACAATCACTTCCCCTCAAGGCCACAAATTTCTTCATTTTTTTTAACACCATCCTAAAAGGTGTTACACAAGGCTTTGGAGCACAGGGTTACTGTTTCTTGCAGCTTAAGAGAAAGAGAAGGAGAAATACAGTTGAAACACAACACTTGTTCAATGCTCTGCATTTCAAGTGCTCCAACAAGTTTGCTTTCTTCATCTGCACCTTTTGTAACATGGTTGTTGCCATGGGACCAAGTGGCACCAGCACTTGTGATACTCAAACATTCAAATTTTATTGAACTGTTTACTATTGCAAAGTGCAGGGGGTCATGTGTACAGTCCTGACCTTCTGGACTGACTTACTTTATATTAATATTAATAGAATAACTTTTAAAGGAGGATGAAAATTCTTCCTCAGCTACTTTAACCCCTAAGGATGTGTACAGGGGAACTAATACTTTTTTCCCCCTCATTATCTTAAATCTATAAAGAAAACCACCATTTTCTGACATTACGATCTTGGAAAGAAACATGACATTACTTGTTCATTATTCTGCAAGACTGAATGCATGAAGATCACAAGATGCGAACAGGCAAGCTCTCCATGTACAAATTGCATCTGTGTTTTGTGAACAGAAAGAGCAAATAAGGAGACAGCAATATAAAATGTCCTGGTAAACACATATAAACCCCTTGAGGTTTTACTTTCTTCAAAATAAAACACATATGTTTGTTGAACACTTGACCTTCAGCTTTGTTATTCAAGAGGAGGTCATGGACCCATGGCTAATCACAGGCATTTTCTGCAATAAATCTGCTAAGTTACATGCTAAAATCCAAATGCTGAGATACTAGTAACAACCAGTCAATGGTGTATTAAAATTATCATTCCTTGGCTTCTCTTTTCTTTTCTTTGTAATTTTCATGCGGCACTACTCAATTCTCTTCCTCCAATACATCTTCCCAAAGAGCATCCTCATCTGGCTTACCCAGTTCTACTTCAAACAAGGTAGGGAAAGGGGCTTATTCCCAATCCCCTGAGAGACTTCATTTTGATGTCCCATTACTGCTCTGTGGAAGTGTTACTTGCCCAAACCCATCTCCTTACTCAGTTAAAACATCCAATGTCCACACAAACCACCCAAGGATTTGATTAACCCCTGGTGATACCACCTGCAATGGGAAGATGGATGGTTGTCTCTGTGCAGAGGGTTTATTATGCTCCTGATTGAGCACGGTATGAAAGGAATCACCCGTTAGAGCGCTGCAATGAACAAATGCGGTGATATTAGCAATCCAGAGCAACTTCTCCAGCAAGCAACAGCTTGGCAGATCCTCATACTCTTCTCTGAGATTAGACTCTATTATTTTCTTTCTTCCCCACCCCACCCCCCCCCCCCAACCCAGCAAATCTTCCAGAGGACGGTAATTGCTTCAACAGATAGCCTGCAGAAATGTGACCGAATGGATCAGCTGAAGCCACAGATCACAACAAACATCATTCTCGTTGATGGGACCGCTGCTCCTGGCTTTATGGCCAGTGTAAGACTCACAGAATAAATGAGACCTTACACAAAGCCAATAGAAGTATTCCAATAAGCATTAGCATGTTTGGATCAGTGCGTCAGATCCCTGAAGGACTCCATGGCAGAATGGATGCTCAGCCCTGACAATGGTGCACTCCATGGCTGCAAACATGAATTATTAAACAAACTTCATCCCACAGGTCCCTCCAGTCAATCAATAGGCTCTGCATCACTGAACGTCTAACTGTGGGCATAAAAACTTACCATAAACACGTAGCCATCCTGTCCCCCCTCCAGGACCATCCTGTCCCCCCTCCAGGAATTTTGTTTTGGTCTAGAAAAGTTTACAAAGCTTGTATGTACAAATCCAGAGGCAAGTCACTCCAATCAGGATCTTGAGTCATTAGATAAACTTCCTGCCCATGGATATTTCAACAGAAATGAAAAAAAAATAATAATAAAATTTGCCCTCTGCAGGCTATGCTAACAGAATGTGAACTCATCTTTCACTATCTCTAACTCTGTGGGAGAAAAGAGGCAAAATATTTGAAGTTAGTTTGATTTTTGAGGTGAGGGAGGATGAATTTTGCTCTGTTAACTCAAAATGCCAATCTTTAACCTAGTACAATTCCACTCCACATTTCATTTCTAACACACAAGAATGGCAAAAGAAGTAAACCCCCAATTAAAAAGCTGGTATTTTGACTAATAAGGGGGGGGGGGAGATCTTCATATTTTTCAGCTATTAAACTCAGAAAAGCTTCTGAAAAATTAACAAAAGTATTGCTGTTATAATGGTGGTCCAAGAGATGAAAAGGAAGTAGCTTATTCTATTTATTTATTCCTCCTGCTGTCACCCACAAAACAAAAAATAAAATAACATCAGCGTGAGTTCAGCATTTCCCAGATAAATATCTTAGAATAAATGTATGAAAAGACCAAGCATGGCAGTATTTTTACACACAGCAATATGTGGCTACACTTCTGGTAGTGTCATTTTTTCTCGCTACAAATAGAGCGCTTGCTCGAGGCGGCAGTTGGCTTCCAAAATGGGAGCATACACTATTCACCTGAGGCACCAAACCAGAAGGGGTGCGTGAGGTGGGGAGAAGGCTTATTTATACAATATCTAGTCACTGGCAGAAGAAAAGAGTCATCTCTCTGTTTATCCAGATCTGTGCTCTGAATGGGCGGAAAGACTGCAGAATGATACTGCAGAGCCTACTTCCTTGGAGTGAATGTGCGGACCTGGGCTCACCCTGTGGAAACCAACTTCTCCTGTTCCTCACTTCCCCTTAAGATGTTACAGCCATAGCGTTTAGCCAGCCCGACCTAAAGCTGATGGGCAAATCTGCAAAGTGGAGATGGGAACAAGAACATGTGGGAAGGCTGGGGCTCCCATGCAACGCAGTTTTCACCTGAAGAGACACCAGCACTGAGTGGGATGCCATGGTCTTGTTTCCTTGACTCACTGAGACACCAAGGAGTGATCAGAAACTGCGATCCAAGACATGAAAGCATGAAAAAATGAAATAAAAAGCAGCGGCAGTAAGAAATCTTCCAAAGGAAAAGGGAGATACTTGGTTATCCCACAGGTGCCATCTTTCTTTGTCCCCATCTTGCATCTCCTGGAGCATCCATCACTTGCCACAATTGCTCCATCACTTCATGGCTTAAAATTCACAGCCTGCTTCCAAAGGCTGCCTTGATGGGGGGAGATGCTATTGCTTTGGCCAAGGTTTCTGGCCACCTCAGACCTCTGGCAAGGGCAATCAGGGAGGAAAACACTGAAAAGAAAAACTTCTCTGACAGATTGATTTGTAGTGACCATTAGAAACTGTTCAGGCATGTGAACAGATACTCCAAGGACCTCTCTAAGCAGGGAAGGTGGTCAAAAGCAGATGAATTTATCATCATTGGAGATTTCTGCGGTTCATCACCAGCTTTTGTAATTTATCACAGAGATGCCATTTAGCTGGAGCTCTGGGATTCTTAAGGGTGAGATCTGTCACATAAATACAGCTATTAATGCAGCAAGTGTATTATACAGTTAAATGCAAATGTTGCAATCTGGCAACCCATTTTTACTGCCAAACCTATAAGGTTTTTCATGTCAGAAATTGATGCCAGCAGCGATAAATGGAGGATAGATAAAGTTAATCCGACCGCTTTGAGTTGAACAGGGAAGATATTACTTTGAAGGTTTAACATATTAAGGGAATCAAAACGACATTTCAAAATATTTATGGATTTTTTTTTATTATTATTTTTAAAGCTTATACAAGCAGTATAACAAAATCATATAAAATATTATTAAATCCTACCCTTAATTAAACATGCTGACAGTTAAAAGCTTCTGTCTGAATTACTTAAAAAAAAAATCTTCTTTCAGTAAATTACAACTTTAAAATATCTTTCTGCTCTAAATGAATCTGCATTCCACAGGAATTAAAACCTTTTTAACAGAAGCTTTAAAAATAAAAAAAATGGAAAAAATTAAGCTATACCTCCAACTTATCAAATGTAAAGGTAAGATAGTGAAGAAAAAAGGAAACAATACCCATAAATGATAAAATGAACAAGCAAGAAGTCTTTACTGGTTGATGTCAGCTCAGAAAAGCTGAGGGGCACAGATTCATCTGCCACCCCAGGAGGTCGGTGAGGCTCCTAGCCATGAGGACACCATTCAGCCTCTCTTGACCATACACAGATGAAGCAGGGTATGTCCAAAAATCATTTCAGTCCCGCTAAGGTACAAGCAACCCTACAACTCACAAAAAAGCCTAGGGTCACTCTGCTGCTTTGTGAAATATTTGTTGGGTGGGAACAAACTGAGCTGTCTTAATCATTCACCCTGAAGGTAAACTATCAGTAGTAATTCTCTCATTTGATTCAGGGGGGCACCTAGTGCCACTTGAGCTGTCCTAGCATGTCACCATGCCTAATGTTGTTATTTCAGTAGTGAATGAACTGAATTCACAGTCCTGTGCCAAAACTTCCAGCCCTCCTATGTGTCTCAGAGACTCTGGGGCATCTCAATAGCCTCAAGAGTCACCTATCTTATCACGATGAGCTGAAGCTTGACAGACACCGTAGACAGAGCTCACATAGACACCTACCTTTCGGTGTCTAATCCATAAGAAGGTGATATGAACAACCTGTGTCAAGCAAGTGCCATACCTGGGTCCAATCCATCATAAACTTAAAGATAACGTTTCAACAGTGCTTCTACAAGTCCAGCAAACCACCTCAGACCGACCCCGAGTGCACTGACCAGCTCACTGCCATTCTATATTTGACTCTCACTGTTCATAGAGGCTTCAAGTCTGGATAAGGATGCTTCTCTGCAAGAGCACCCCAAATGGTGAACCCTGCATAGGTCACGCTGGAAGTGCTTCACCACAGGTATCACTTGATTTCAGGGTTGTGTGGTGGCAAAGAAAACTAATGAAGTGTTTTTACTCTTCACCCACCACTCACCCCCACCCCCTGTTGTTGTGGCAAATTGCCTGGGAAGGGTGAGGAAGATGGAGTTCCCTCTAATCCCAGCAAAGAATATGGCCAACTACATATGCGTTTGGCATAACTTGTGTGCCCAGGGAATACAAGTGCCCTGTGAGATTAATGTTTGGCCCAAGGGCAGGTACGAGTAGCAATCCGAAAGCTGCACTTTTGGCCACTTCCAGAATCATTGCCTTTGCCTCACCCCAAAGCAGCTCAGATCTCAATCTGAACATTCAATTTGTAAAATACTTTGAAACTCCTTTGCAGTCCTGAATCATAACCACTTCTGCAGCACAGCCCTAATCACATCATGAAAGACTAGACATCAAAAAGCATGCGCTTTGCCAGTGCTCTGCAGATAGTGAGCGCTTTGTGGGTGTACATTCACTAATACCGCTGAGATGGGACACTCGGGCTGTAGCCATATGAATTCTCTGCCATGCACCATCTTACCCAGGATAGCTGTATCATTTCAATCAGAAAAACAGGTTTATTTTCTCACACTGTGCAAAAGTAGAGCTCAGCCCTCTCTCAGTTGCAGAAAAAAGCCCTATGTATTTCAATAAGCACAGTTTAAATAAAATAATTAATGCCAATGGAAGAGGGATGTGGAAGCTAAAATTTGGACTTTTCCTCAAATCAGGAGAAATCAACGCATTTTGCTGTATGGATGCACTCAAAAATCTCCAGTGTTAAAAGCTCTTAAAATATCCTTCTTACAGCTCCTCCTTAAAACAGGCTAATTCTTCTGCTAGTGGCTGGTAAAGTATCCAAAAAAGTCATGGAGTGAAAACTCATGGGCTATACCCCAGACACACTTAAAATTGGGTAGTATGCAATGACTATAACTCAGTGCAATATTTTTCTTGCCCTTGCACATGCAATGAGCTAAGGTCAAATGTCCAATAAGGAGATGTACTCCTTCCTGAGGAGAGCAATGCAGGAAGCCTGGTTTGAGGAGCACTGATGGCTGCTATGGTCAACCAGCCTCCACAGAAAGGGCATCAAGGACCCTTCATACCACTAAAACCTCAGTCACATGGTTTCAGCGTAGCCATCAAATGATACTTGCAACCTGCATGACCACTTTTCTTTTCCTAGAATCATTTAGGTTGAAAAGAACTTTAAGATCATCAAGTCCAACTGTTAACCCAGAACTGCTAAGTGCACGACTAAATTGTACCTCTAACCACCACATCTACACACTTTATGAACACTTCCAGGGATGGTGATTCCACCACCTCCCTGGGCAGCCTGTTTCAGTGCTTTATAACCCTTACAGGAAAGAATTTTTTCCTAATATCCAATCTAATACTCACCTGGCACAACTTAAGGCCATTTCCTCTTGTCCCATCACCTCTAACTTGGGAAAAAAAAGTGACATCCACCTGTCTTTACAAACTACTTGCTGGCAGCTGTAGAGCAGGGGTCTTCAAACTACAGCCCGCAGGCCGGATACGGCCCCCCAGGGTCCTCAATCCAGCCCCCGGTATTTACAGAACCCCCCTGCCCCCCCCCCCCCCCCCCGCCGGGGTTGGGGGGGAAACCAAGCAGCCGCAGATGGCTGCCTGCCACTTCATCCGTGCGCTGGCCCCCTGCTTAAAAAGTTTGAGGACCCCTGGTGTAGAGAGTGAGAAGGTCCCACCTGAGCCTTGTCTTCTCCAGGCTAAACAACCCCAGGTCCCTCAGCCACTCCTCACAAGACTTGTGCCCCAGACCCTTCCCCAGCTCCATTGCCCGTCTCTGGACACGCTCCAGCACCAAAATGTCTTTCTTGTAGTGAGGGGCCCAAACTGAACCCAGGGTTCGAGGGGCGGCCTCACCGGTGCTGAGCACAGGGGGACAGTCACTGGCCTGGTCCTGCTGGCCACACTGTTTCTGATACCAGCCAGGGTGCTGTTGGCCTTCTTGGCCACCTGGGCACACTGCTGGCTCATGTTCAGCTGGCTGTTGACCAGCACACACAAGTCCTTTCCCACCGAGCAGCTTTCCAGCTGCTCTGCCCCCAGCCTGTAGTGTTGAGTGGGGTTGGTGTGACCCAAGTGTGGGACCCAGCACTGAGCCATGTTGAACCTCACACAACTGGCTCCAGCCCATCGCTCCAGCCTGTCAGATACCCCTGCGGATCCGTCCTTTCCCTCAAGCAGATCAACATCCCTGCCCAGCCTGGTGTTGTCTGCAAACGTACAGAGGGTGCACTCAACCCCGTCATACAGATAATCGATGAAGATATTAAACAGGACTGGCCCCAATGCTGAGCCCTGGGGAACACCACTTGTGACCCAGTCACAACAGGACTGTGTCAGGTTGTTAAGAAATGCAAGATTCCCTCACCCCACCCCACCCCTAAAAAATTGCTGGTTTTACATTTGTTAAATCAAATTCTGTTCTCAGTAAAAAGAAAGATAATCTGGTGTCACACAGGTAAGCCTTATCCTCATAGCAACATTTTATAGGGGATACCTCTAGGCCCAAGCCTCTGTCTGTCGCTGGGCAAAGCCATGCTTCACCCCTGGTGTGCTTGGTCAGTAACGAACAAAACATAAGCAAGACTGATACAGGGGAGCACACCACACTTCTCAGAGAGCATTGCCAAGGTTACAGGGATGCTTTCAATTCCAGGCTCTTTTTTGAGGGTGTTGGAAGACTAAGCAGACACACCCAATCCCAAGAGCAGAGGCTAGTTTTCACTGCCTTTTGCAGACAGCACTTTATCTGAGCATTTAATTTTATTTACCTAAATTAAAAGCTAGTTTCCTTCAGTACCTAATGTTAGAGAACTCCCTCATCCCACACCCTCTGGCTAAGGAGGCAGATAAATGCCTTGGGAGCTTAGATTATTAAACCAAAGGTCAGGAGGAGAAAAACAAAAACAAAACAAAAAAAAAAACAGTTGATTTTTCCTGCAACATATCAGTACTTAACAAGCTCTTTGTAGGCAAACATCAGTGGAGAAAGCTGTCAGCATTGCCTGCTGGCCCTAGCTATTCACCCTAGCTACATGCCCCTTTTTTTTCTTTTGCTCCCATTTCCTTCCCAGTTAATCCAGGGTCAGGTGCATTCCACCAACTCCATGCAGAGCTTCTTACGAGTATTTATGTTTCCCTTGCCAGGAATTCCAGCTCCAAGTGCATAGCACACAAATATTTGTGCTGGCTCTGGGAAGAGACTTGACCAAGATTATTCGCTGTTGGGTCTCATATATACCCTACTCACACAGCAGCAGCCAAGACTGCTTGGCTGACTAGAGCTAGCACTCCATTTGGGATGAAATCTCCCAAATTCACTTGCCACAGATACAGTCCTTATTCTGAATGACTCAGCTATCAAAGGGAGATAAACCATTTCAGAAATGGGAAAGGCCCAATTTGACAGTAAGAAGCTTGCCTTCATCTGATGACTTTATACATCCTGTGCATAAGAGGCAGAAAGTCTGCATGAATTCGAAAAGGAGTCAGGCAATTCTATTTTCTTCTGGTTTAGCAGGACCCTGAAGCTAGGCAAGCCAATACTTTTGCAGTATACGGACTATGGTAGCCAAATGTCCCATGCGGCAGGACCACTATTCACCAAGAATCCCTAGTCCCAAACTCTGCCTCCCCCCGCCTCCCCAACCATCTAATTTTAGGCAGAGCCTTAGTCACCTAGTTAGCATGAAAGTAGAAAGCGTGGCATTTTTACTATTTAGATACTCACAGACACTATTGTTTTCCTAATAGCCAAGGCTATAAACCTATCAAACGTTCCCCTCGTTGTTCCCCAACCATCTCCCAAGTTAGAGGATATTCAAGGAGAAACATGAATCAACCTTTGAAGGAAAGGGGTCGAGTGGCAAAGAAGGAAGATTAAGCCATGATTTACAGCCAGGGAAGCAGAAAATGCTGCCCTAAAGGTCTCACCTGAAGAGCTGACCCTCTGCTTGCTCCTGAACATAGAGATATATGCAGCACTGCCAGGTCTTGTGATTCATGGCATGCTGCTTTTCACCGGTGCAGCTCTCATGAGAGACAGGCAGAGATGCTTGTAGAGCATTCAAGGCTGCCTGCATGCATCTGGTGACTAAACAGGGGCAACACAAAGGACACATCAGTGTTAAGACAGGATGAAAAAAATGGAGGACTGAGGGGCAGACAACTGCTGGTCCTCCCTGGGTTGGCACCCTGGAACTGTTTGGTCCAGAGATTTAACAAGCCAAAAGGGAGAAATCAGGAGAGACCTCCTGCTACAGCACAGGGAGAGGGGAGGAACCAGAAGGGTGGAAGGAGACAGCCGAAGGAATTCTGGGGTCGATGACAGGGGCAGGGAAGCACAGTTAAAATTAAAATAAGCTGCATTTAGCTACCTGGACAATTAATGATAATTCTGAGATGAAAAATAATTACTGCAATTAGTGCATTATGCATCTATTTATGTAACTGCTCAGGAAAGAAGAAAATCATGTAGCCATGTTTTTGAAGTGCTCCAAAGAGTCAAGGAATTGATTATTAAATTACAAAATAATAATAGTTTAGAAGTGCAAGCACAATCGCTGCTCTGCATGACAAAGGCTTTCCTGGGTTAAGGATCCCCATCAGTTATTAAAGTGGTTTATGGTCCAAATAGGTTTGTACATGTAAACATCTTTCATGATTACATCAGTCTCCACAGAGTTTTTACTCTTACATTCTCTCCAATCTCTTAAATTTAGTTCCAAGTCTTTTGACTATTATTACTATTACTATTTTTAACCCCCAAGTCTGCAAACCAGAGTGTATGTGAATTAGGGCAGATCCAATTCACTGATGAAGGCAATGAATCGGAAAGGGGATAGAGACTGCAAACCAGTCTGAGAGTTTATATTGCTTTGAGAAGGTCAGTCAAGTCCATCAGGCAAATTATAATGTATAAAGCCAATATAACAAAATAGAAATCAAATTCTCCCCTTTGTTCACAGCCCAATCGCAGCAGGAACTACAGTCATATTCACAAAATCAGAGCCACATTCCAAGTACTTGGTTTTAGCATGCAAGATGCATTAAGGGAAGCAGCTTTAATAAATTGTGCTACATTTGGAAAAGCCATTTTAATTCTTTAATTAGCATGCATACAATGAAAACTAACTGCGCGTGTTTGTGTATACACATATATAGAAGAGTGTCTAATGAACTGTAACTATTGCAAGTGAAACTGAAGTTTCCATTTTCCTAGTGTTGTGCCACGTGACGCATGTTTCAACACCACAACATACTTCTTCTATAAAATATCTTCTTGCCCTTTCCTTTTTTTTTTTTTTTTCTCCTTCTCTTGGGTCCATGCGTTTTGGCAAAGTGGGGAGCAGTGGTGAGAAGGAAAAAGCTACACAAGCATCTGTGGTGTTTTAACCACAGTCGGCAACTAATTCCCAGCAGCCTCATGCTCATTTTACCCTAACGTCCCTCCCTCGGTGGGATGGGGGAAAGATTCAGGAAGGTAAAATTGAGAAAACTCCTGGATTGAGATAAAGACAGGTAAAGCAAAAGCCACACACACAAGCAAAGCAGAGCAAGGGATTCATTCACCACCTCCCATGGGCAGGCAGGTGCTCAGCCACCCCCAGGGCAGCCAGGCTCCATCACACATAAGGGTGACTTGGAAAGGCAAACGTCATCATACTGAATGTTCCCTCCCCCCTCTTCCTCCTTCTTCCCCCAGCTGTATGTGCTGAGCATGTTGTCATACAGCCTGGCACACCCCTGGGGTCAGCTGGGGTCAGCTGTCCCAGCTGTGTCCCCTCCCAGCTCCTTGTGCCCCCCCAGCCTGCTGGCTGGTGGGTGGGGTGAGGAGCAGCAAAGCCCTTGGCTCTGTGTGAGCGCTGCTCAGCAGGAACCAGACATCCCTGTGTTGTCAGCGCTGTTTCCAGCACAAATCCAAACCACAGCCCCATACTATTATTAATAATATATTAATAAAATTAAGTCTAATCTCAGCCGAGACCAGTGCAGCATCCTACACTGGCTACACATTAAAAATAAATAAAACTAAATTAAAAAAACAACAGGCAACAAAAAATAACAACACATACACAGCCACAGAAAAGCCATTTTTACTGTGGCCCATCATTTTCTGTTATCTACCTACCATTCTCTGCCACCTGAAACCAGCACAAGCAAAGCTTTATATGATCAATACACATCCTACCATCATTAATCACCAACAGAAAGGAAAAAAAACACCAAAACGAATAAGCCTGACAAAAAAGTGTCCAGCTATAAAAACAAGACAGAAGAAAGGGTGAGGATAGGTGAGGAAAAGAAAAAGAAAAGGCTGATAGAAAGCAAGATCTGCAGCACTTCAAAACAAACTCACAGTCCATCCTGCAGCTCTTGAGTATCTTTTGAGGTCCCCAAAGATCGGAGGCTTCTTTCCAAAGCAGTCACTGTCAACAGCAGAGAATAAAACCATAAGGAAGTAGTACAGTTCTACAGTGAAAAAATATTGGATTTTCATTCATTTGTTTGTCTTTTAATTTTATTTTTTAAACAATACAGTGAAGTAGTGTTTGGACAAGGGACACAGGAGACAAAGGGGAAAACATCTAGCAATAGCTGTTACCCCAAAATGGATAAACTGGGTTCCTTGGATTCATAAATGGTGAAGCCATGTATCATGTACTATGACATGATGGGGTATGACTTCTTTTAACAGCAAGAAAAACTCTGTCCCATGGACCCGGCACAGATCTCTGACTCCTCCAGTCTCAAACTTTCTAACTCTTCATGTTACAGCAATGGCATGGAATTCCCAGGGCTGGAATTGTGCTTTCTGCCAGGAGACTGGGGGAGCACTCTTGGGAGTGGGAAGCCGCTGCTTATCATCCTCAGGGGGTACACCCCTCAGGAGGTACACCGCCCCAGAGAACTGTGTATGGAGCATCTCCAGCTGGAAATGTGCCCTAAATGAAGAGGCAAAAAATTGCATAATAATGATTAATTCCTCTGAAAGGCGATTAAGAGGCAGAACACTGTTGTCCATTCTGATGTCTTCTATCTCATTATTCAAGACTTCAACACTCAAAATCTTTTCTATGTTTTTGCTCAGATAAAATGGAGTGCTTCACTGTGATCACCTCCTGTGTTTAAGCTAGAGAGCTTCTTGGGCTTTTCCATCAGGAGAGAAGAATACTCTACCCTAAGAGCAGCTTGAAGCTGGAAGCATGGTATGTTTTGCAATACACAGTGACTTCAGATTTAAGAAATATATGTGTGTGTATAAAAAAGTAGCTGAAATCTAGTACTGTTGCATTTTTACACCCTTACACATTCACTGTCTCAAATTCACTCTCATATTAACAGCAGGTCACTACTTTTAGACTTTGCATATCAAGTATGCAAAGCACTTCAGGATCTTCCACAATGAAGGATGCTAAATAAATGACATTCTTGATATTTACATGTGGGATTTTCTCAGGACGATTCCAGTTGCAAAAACTCATAACTCCTTATCAGTCACGCTTCAGTATTTCAGGAAGGAAAAAAGAACAGATTAGAAACATGGCTCAATTATTTCCATAGAAATTTAAGAAATCCTCTGTTTTAATGACTGTGCAGACTTGGCCTGCAACTTTGAAGAAGTCACAGAATTATACTTCATTTGGCAGACAAAATCCCTTTTTCTCTTTTGGGCTTCATTGGGTTGACACTAAAAGTCACTAAACAGTATAAAAACTAACTAATGTGCCTGAACAACATGAATATTCAAAACAAGCTTAGATACCACTATATATTTTCACCCTACTTGCTAGATTGCAGTAACAGATTTTAATGTAGAATTTGGCAATTCGGTTAGATAAAGCCTCAAGGAATCGTCTACAACTGAGGTAATAATAATTATCCTTTGCTGGATACACAATGTTTTAAAGAATAAACTTAGATCTCACAGATATTATATTTCCCTTTCTTCCCTCCTCCCTGGTCTTAAGAAATCAATCTCCCATGCAATCTATATATTGTCCCTTTCAAAGACAATATTTTGCATCCGTGGTGGGTTGACCTTGGCTGGACACGAGGTGCCCACCAAGTCACTCTATCACTCCCCTCCTCAGCAGAAGAGGAAGGAAGAAAGCAAGATGGAAAAAAAAACACTTTGTGGGTCAAGACAAAGGTGGTTTAATGAAGCAATAGAATAAAGCAAGAGCAAAAGTTGTGCGCGAGGAAGCAAAGGAAAACAAAATAAGTTATTCTCTACTTCCCATCAGCAGATGATGTTGGGCCACTTCCTAGGAAGCAGGGCTTTGGTACGTGTAGTGGTTGCTCCTGAAGACAAACATCGTAAATAATGAATGCCCTTTCTTCCTCCTTTCTCTTAGCTTTTATACCTGAGCAGACATCCTATGGTATGGAACATCCCATCGGTCACTTTGGGCCAGCTGTCCTGGTTATATCCCCTCTCAGGGTCTCGCCCACCCCCAGCCTACTGGTGAGGCGGGGGGAATGCTGGAGAGCCAGCCTGGATGCTGTGCAGCGCTGCTCAGCAGCAGCCAACCCCCTGGTGCGTTATCACCACCTTCCTAGCTCCCGGTACAAGCACAGCACCGTGAGGGCTGCCGTGGGGCTCAGCCAGACCCAGTGAGCATCATCTAAAAATATCTCTGGGCCCATCAACCCTTCGGAACAAAGTAGAGTGTGGTCCTTGGAGAACAGATATCAAGTCAAGGTAGAGGAAGCACTTGTGCAGCCATTGAATTTCTAAGAATGTGTTAGACGTGTGCAACTCCAGAAGGGAAAACCGCAACTACAGCATCCAGGCACCTTTCTAAGCTGAGCTGCAACATCAGGACAACTCAAAGTGAAAGCTACTCTGCCAGTGTCTTCCTACAAATGAAGATGAGGTCAATGGAAGACAGATCTGATATGCAAGCAGTTCTTTGCGAAAACAGTACAGACCTTTGCTATTGCCTGCTTTGGAGAAGATCAGAGTAGGAAGCCGCTTTCTTATTGCACAGAGGTGTTCCAGACTTCACACACACACCATTTTACACTGAGGCAAATCCAAGAGCTTTCACATTTCTTAAATATTTTGGAAAAGAGAAATGCAGGCAAAGGAATCCAAGACAGGAATGCAAAAGAAGAGGTAAGTGCTTGTCAGTCAGGTGACAAAATGACGGAGATGCAAGTCCCTATCCTAAAATCTTATCTAATATTATAATGTGAGCATAGTATTTACATACTTACATAAAGGTCAGTTATCCCAAAAGGACAAGGTACGCACTCTGGAACAGCCACAGGTAGGCACATGATATGACTTCTACCTGGGAAATAGCAGGACTGAGACTCCAGCTTGAGTCTACTGGTTCTGAGGGAGACTGAGCTGTTTTGGGGTAAATCTAACTTGCTTTGACCAAGAATCGCTCTATCAAAATCTGTGTCATTCCTGTGCTGGATAAGGAAAATCCCCCCAAAATTTACCAGTTCTGACCACGCCAGCAGTAACTCTACCAAAGAAGCACCATGTCAATCTGTGCTAGAGAGATGCTGCGAAGCCAGTGGTGTAACTGACATCTTGCTTTAAAAGCCTTGTACGCTGAATTTTATAAGGCATGCGCTAGTCCTCCGGGCTACGGCACTCAGAAGAGCTCACTGCTGTTGCAGCTGCAATGATTTACGTAAACTGAGAGTTTGGCTCCAGTTGTCTATGCCGTCACAATCCCTAAAATCAATGGGGGTAAGAAACCATCCTCAGATGGCAACGGAGATGTTATCACACCTGGGGGATGCTGAAAAATCCTTTGCTCAGCCTCTCAGATCAAGGTAATGGGACTGCACATGGCACCAACCAGTCACAGGGAGTCATTAATGAGCAAGTAACAGGAATTAGAGAGGGAAGAGGCGCATTAGAGCACTCAGATTCTCCATCTGGCCAAAACAGGCCTGATTCCTCCAGTATATCCTCCACTGATCAGCCCTCTAGACAAGATGCACCAAACCGACCCCTTTTACGAGGGTTATTTCACTTATTTATAAGGCATATACCAAGAGGCAGCTAAAAGCTGTACACTGGAAAAAATGCAAAACCTTGATAAAAATAAGTAGGAAAAAAGGCATCAATAAGACAAATTCAGAGAGTATTTGAGCTTCTTTTTGTGGGTTTGTTTTTTTTTTTATTTTTTTATTTTTTTTCCTTGAAAGAAAAAAATCAGCTAAACAAAAAACTCCATAAAACTTGCATTAAGTCAAAGCACTATCAGACAACCTTCCCTACACTCAACAGGGACAGTCCCCAAAGAATCAGAGAAAGAAGGCAGATGCAAAGAAGAAGAAAAACCTCACCCTACCCCTTGACACTGTTGTGAAGGGCGGGGGGAGTCTGTGAGCTCACAACCTGGCAGGAGAGTGATCCAGTAGCACATAAACAGAACCAGCTGTCCTGGTTAAGATTCTTATTCTACACATGAAGACGTTCATTTTCACAGCAGAAAAAGGGAGCAGGAGATATTTATACGTGAGATCAGCCAAAATCAGCTCAGAGCTGTGAAGATCCCCCTTGGCCAGGAGGAAAGTTCTGAACTGTCCAAGAATTTAAATCACCCCAAAGGCTCAGACTTCAGTAAAAAGAGTAGGGAAAGCAAAGACAGACAAAGAGTGCGGTGATTATTACTTCTGTAGTGTTATTAAATTAAAAAAAAAACAAAAAAAACAAAAAAAAACAAAAAAAACCCAGTACTTTAAAATCCCAGTACAAAGTTGACTTCTTGTTTCATTAAAAATAAGTTCTTAATAGTCACCCAAAACCAGGAAAAATACAGCCGAGGTTGCCCACACCCTGGTATTCTGGGAATCTAAACAACACACAAATAGCATTGGGAGCTTGTGACATCTTCATCATCCCAAGAGGGAGAAGAGCATTCCAGGTGCATGGTTTGGTCTCCAAACACCATGGGGAACCTGGAAAACCCCCAAAAGGCTGCAGTAAGGCAAGAAAAGAAGGAAAACGGGAGTGGTGATTTAATTTATGCAATCCTGTAGACCATTCAACGCATCATGCCCAGCGCAAGAGGAGTACAAACCAACCTCTGGTGAGCATCTGCAATGCAGCTGCTCGTTCCTTGCTCAGCCACTCGCGTGGTGGTACACAAACAACGGCACTGACTTTTGCTGCATGCTCTCAGACAGGGCTTACTGAGTTTCCTGAAAAGACCATACAGTACAGCTGTATAGGGCATAAAGGATCAAGGGCATCCTTTCCCATTTTATAACCGTGCCAAATTCTTTACCTAATGTGGATTAGCTCTTCCAAATCTTAGCAGTGCACTCAGCATTCCTCTCCTGAAAAGATGCACTTTTTGGGAAAAGGCTACGAAGAAGTCACATACAAACTGAATGGAACTGACCTGAGCAGACAGAAAAATAATACGGGTGGTGAAGAGAGCAACAACAGTAGAGTATCTTATGGGCATTTCTTCAACCTAAAAGCACTTTAAAAGGCATTATAAATTCATAGATTCATAGATTTTAAAGGCCAGAGAGAGCAATTCTGATTATCCAATCTGATTTCCTACCATAAAATTTTGTCCCTTCAATCCTACATCAAGACTGTAGAGTGTAGCTGGACTAAAGTATATCTTATAAAAAGACATTTGAATCTTGATTTAAAGGTTCGAAGCAATGCCAAATCCATCACATCCCCTCCATATAGAGTTCTAATGGCTAGTTATCCTCATACAGAAAGATTGAATTTGTCTAGCTTTGACTCCTATCTCCTGATCTTGTTATGTGCGAGAATGTTAGATTAATGAGCCCTATGCTATCTATTTGACGTCTTTCTTCCCAGAGAGGTACTTACACACCATGATCAAGTCCTCTTAGATGTCTCAAACAGAAGTTCAGATGGCATGCATTTTAAAGTCTGATTTGCAGGCTTCAAACAGTTGTCGCAGCTCTTCTTTATACCCTCTCCAATTTTTCAAAATAGTTTTAAGTACAGGCACTGTCATTACCTGCTTCACAGAGCACTCAGTGCAGGTAACTCTTAACAGAAAGCACATCATCATGCACTCTATGCCATCTCCAGAAGAAAAACAAAGACCACCTGAAATTGCTTAAAACCTAATTGAATGGATTAATGCAATTCTAACAATGAATAAAAATAGAAATTGGACCACGGCACTTCAAAAAAGATGCACCACTCATCTTAAGGTCTTCTCAAGATAAATTTCACTACAGTAGGAGTTTATTACAGCACAGAGATGTATCAAGACAGCCCTAACCTGGCTAGTTTGGATTTTAATAGCAGACACAGAGTCACAAGCAGGTTGCAAAATGTCACACTGAGCCCTTGGTTTGGCAGCAGAAGTGCTGCTACCATTCATCACTACCATTGTCAAAGTATTAGTGCTGGAGCAACCAAGGTTGATACCTAATCCAGGTATTTCTTTCTGTGTGTTACAATGTGGTTATACACCTGTCCGTAATCCAACTACCAAGGATCACAGTTAGGAGGTCCAAGCTGCCACAGGGGCCCCAAGCTCAGGTCACCACACTGGAGTTTTCTCAAGGAAAATCTCGGAAAAAAGTGGGTCCTGGTGGACACCTAGTTAAACATGAGCCAGCAATACGCCCTTGCTGCAAAGAAGGCGAATGGTACCCTGGGCTGCATTAGGCAAAGCATTGCCAGCACGTTAGGGGAGCGATCCTTCCCATCTGCTTGGCACTGGTGAGGTCACACCTGGAGTAGTTTCCAGTTCTGGGCTCCTTTGTACAAGCGAGACATGGACTTACTGGAAAGAGTCCAGCAAAGGGGCACATAGATGATTAAGGGTCTGGAACATCTCTCCTCTTAGGAGAGACTGAGACAGCTGGGACCGTTTAGCCTGGAAAAGACAAGGTGGAATGGGGATCTTACAGATGTTTAATACCTGAAGGGAGGGTGCAATAAGAACAGAGCCAGGCTCATTTCAGCTGTGCCCAGTGCCAGGAGCAGAGACAACAGGAACAAACTGAGATGTGGGATGTTCCCTATGAAGATCAGGAAACACATTTTTACTGTGACGGTGACCACTGGCACAGGCTGCCTTGACAGGTCATGGAGCCTCCATCGCTGGAGACATTCAAACACCATCTGGACCTGGTGTTGGGAAAATCAGCTCTAGGTGGGCCTGCACAAGCAAAGGGGCTGGACAAGATGACCTCCAGAGGTCTCTTCCAACTTCAAATATTCTATGATTCTATGATTTTTTTCCACCTTCTGCAGTGCGTGTTTGTCCTTCACCCCAAGCAATGTCTATCCCACCAGTATCTCCAGTCTATCTCCAGTATCCCAGTGGACAAATACCACTGGCAACCCAAAGATGACTTATGACTTTCAATGGCTGAATTTCTCAGATTCTGCCCTGTGAAGAAAGCTGTTGAACTTGTCATATCCAAGCAGTTTGCCAAAAAACTATGAATAACAAGTGTTTTAAACAACTTTAAAGCCTCTATCAGTAACTCCTCTGAAAAATAATGAACAATAAATATTTTTTTTGTGTTTGCATATCTCCCATTTTGCTTTTGACCCATCCAGAATCATCTTGTATGTGCAGTAATTGAGGTTCTGACAAAATACTGAAGAATCATAGACTCATGCAGGTTGGAGGGGATCTCTGGAGGTCTCTAGTCCAACCTTCTGCTAAGAAAAGGTCCACTCAACAGCAAGTTGTTGAGGGTCTTCTAAAGCTCCGAGTATCTTGAGAGATAGAGATCTCACAGCCTTTCTGGGGTCCTGTTGCACTGGGTGAACACCCTGATGGGCAGAGCCTTTTTCCTCACATTGAGTTGGAATATCCTGTGTTTCACTTGCCCTTTGCCTCTCCTCCTTCCACTGTGCACATCGGAGAGGTTATGGCTCCACCTACTTTACAGTCTCCTCTTAAGTAATTAGACACAAGAATATGATTTCTGTTAATTCATGTTCAACTTGTGGTTAACCAGTACTCCCAGGTCTTCTCTTCAAAACAGCTTTATAGCCAGCCAGCACTCATCCTGTCCTGTCGCATAGGGTTATTCCAATTCAAGGCACAAAGGAAAGTGTGAACAATTATTTTCCTTGGGCAGTTGCACAACTTCACGGAGCCTACATTGCTTTCAGGCCTTCACCTTCTGGGATAGCAGAGAGCAGCAATGAGGCTCACAGTGCTTCCTGGGGAAAGGTACATCCATGTTGCAGGAGGTCCGGAGCTCAAGGTGATGATAGCTGAAAGTAAACTCAAACTTACCAATCCATTCTAGTCACAGAAACATTGGTGCTTCAATTCTCCTGGCAGATGGACCATACACAACTCCTCTAAAGAAGAGACAACTATGTTTTGGAAGTTTTACTTCCCATCCTTCTTCTAGCAAGGATTCCTTGCTACAAGGACCAAGGCCTTACCCCTGGGACATGTGGGGATATAATTACAGAAATAAGGAGGCAGTAAGATCCTTTCTTTATACCTAGGCCAGGCACCTCTGTTGCCCAGCCAGTCTCCATAGACACAGAAGAGACTAGACAGAGAAGCTGTCCAGGTGATTCAGAAGCAATTTCAGGGACCACTGTAAAATCAGCACCTGATAATTTTAGATTTTTGTCTGATACTAGTGTATTTCAGGACTGAGATACCATGACATTAACTACCATTCTGCAATGTTAGTTTATAACTGTGTGCAAAATACATCCCTCCAGCCCAACACAACAAAACTGATGAGCCAGAGCATGTCTCCAAAGGGGAGAAGCACTCTGTATCTCTAGGGTCCAGGGAGACATGAGCAGGAATAGCATCCCTGCTCATTTTACAGAATGAAGAATAACAGAAGAGTTTTGGTGTTGGTGTTTTTATAAGGGAGATAGATGTTTTGCAAGCTCATATGCCAGGCTCTGAATGCAGTAGTGCTGCAACACATTAGAAAATGAGTCTGGCTTGTTCCACCTTTCTGCGCTCTAACTCCCTATTGTAACAGATGACACAATTAAAAATAGAAAAGGATATGGTCTCAGCAAGGATTGGAATATATCTGTGCCTATTTAATGGAACATATGGTGGAATATTTTTACATCTTATAAAGAACTGTGTATTGGACATGTGCTGGTGCTTGTGAGATGCAGCAGCAGAAAAAACTATTAATATTTGCTCCCTGACAACAGGAGCTGCCATACACCACGTATATGCACACGAGTTATCAGCAGGACAGCACACAATTGACTAGGAGACCTTTCATTATACGCACCATTGGAGTTAATTCGGAAGACATTGGCTGAAGTCTCCTGAAAAAGTTCCTGTAGTTCGCTGGGATCAATCTGGGTGGCTGTGAAGACAAAAAAAGGAGAAGATATATTAATACTGGGGACCACAGATCACTTTGAAAGGGACTCACTTCCCAGCTGATCTTTTGAAGGAGGATGCAGGTTTTTCCTCACTGCAGAAATTCAGCCCCAGTATATGGCCTGATGTAGCCTTATACCATATCTAATCGTGCCGCTGGCACTGGACAGGCAAATACCTACCCCAGCACCACCAGGACAGTAAGGATGATGCTGCAAAGCAGCAGACATGGCTCACATGGATTGAGACAGCATTTGTATGAATTATTAGCAATTGGAATATAAATTATTTCTGCTCATTTATTACATGGAAGTATCAAAGCCACAAACGAACGAGAAACCACAAGCACAACAGCATGGTCAACCATCGCTTTCCAGAGCAGGAAGGCATGCAAGTAGGTCCTGCCTTCTTGAAAGGGAGGAAGCAGTGAGCAGAGGGTAACTGCTCTGTGGGCTCAAGGCTTTTGGGGCAGGAGGGAGATGGGAGCCCAGCTGGGTACTCCACACATTCATCTTCCAGCCCCCAAGAGAGGCTTCCCTTCTTCCTGGCAGCCCAGCTGCAAGTGTCAATGAGTCAGTGCCAGGAACTGCTATTGGCGTTGCCCAGATGACCTCTCAGCTTCATGCCCAAGGTCCCACTTTGGCCAAGGTACCCAAACCTGCTCCACATGGAGAACAATGAAGTGAGGATTTGAATGTTGTAGGGCTTTGTGGTTTGGTGGTAGGGTTGGGTTGGTTTTGTTAGCTTAATTTCCCAACTTTGAAACTATCCAGGGCTCCTCCACTGCTTCATCATCCCCAAAGAAGAATTTATATGAGTTTGGACTGGGCTATATTACAGAGAAAGGATGCATGGTTTAAATAAGCTTTAAACAGGTGTTTGGCTTTAGATTGGCAATAGTCACCAGAGCAATAGTCATTTACATCTGCGTCTTTGGCACCAGCTTTACAATAGATTTTCCTGCGGTTTAGCCCTATTCTGCCTCCCACCCAGGTCAGCTTTTGTATGTTTTCCAGAAGCTGCTCTTAGCTGAAACTCTAGTCAAGTCCAAAAGCACTGCAGGTCTTGTTCACCCAACACACTACAGTCCATTCCAGCAGCCTCTGCTATTAGCAAGCTGCTCCTCTGAGCTGAAGCATTACAGAAACTCGAACAGGAGCTACAATTCCTAATTTCAAGTCAGCAGACTGTAAGTACGACATATCCTGCATCTCTTCACCAGACTTCCCTAAGCTGGGAATATACACCATACATCCATGCTGCTTTTGGAAGATCAGAAAGTCAGCAATGGAGCAAGGTGAAAACCATGAATATTGAACAAAATGAGAAGCCCCTTTGATGCATTGCTCAGGTTAGTCCTGAGGACGCATCTCCTGGTGCTTGAGAACCAGCTCCACCTCCAAACAGTGCAATTGGGGGATCTTCTGCGGCGAATGAAGAGACGGGACGCAGCTTGATGCAAGCAAATGTCAATTTATTGCACAGAAGCACGAGGTTTTATACACTTTCAGAAGCTGCGCATTTTAAACAGATTGGTTCTTGAAGCTAAGCCTTGCATACTAGGCAATCCCTGATTGGTGGTTAACTGCCAGCAATTAACAGCAAGGTGTTACCTTTCCTTGGTGCCATCCTTGGCGCCACCCTCTCCCACTCCCCTGTGCTCTGCAAACATGCCTCATCATGTTAATTGTTGTCTAGACAAGCTCGAGCACATTCCCCTCAGCTAACTGATTGCCATGCATGGTCCTAGTTTGCAGACCGCTCCTGCACCTCCCCCTTCCTGTCGCACAAAAGAACCTTTGAAACCGAACGAGTAAAAACAAGGTATAAGTAATAGAACAAATAAAAAAGCAACTAAGACATATTATCAATGTCAAAATAACCCACTGTCTCTGTTCCGTGCAATTTTACAATTTCCCCTTTTTGTTTTTGAACAGCTAGTACCAGGTTTGCCATGTTCTGCAGGGCCCTTGCAAACATGACAGCAACCAAGGTAATAGCAAACAAACAATACTGCCAATTGAGTGAATGGATGCCAAAAAGGCTGAAATTTTCTCAGATTTTGATAACATGTTGCTGCAATGGGGCGCCTAAAATCCACGCAGCACATACCATCAAAATCCTCACAGCCACGTCCTTGAACCAACAACAAAAAGCAGTGGCGATTTTGAGTCACATTCTTAACTGCCTACCAAACAAGGTGATTTAACTCTTTAATGCTTTCCCTGCTGTTACTCCGGATAAGAGAAGAACCGCTGCAATACGTTCCCATCATAGCCTCCTACTACATTAGCATCTACAGAAAGACAATTCTCGACATTCAAAGTGTAAACAATATCATCTTTTGGATTAACATTATACACAGGTGGAAGGGCACACCAAACAAGAACTGCATCAGTCAAAAAGTTCGTAACATCTCATGCCTTCTCTGAACATACCTCTGGGGTCATTCCCTTCATTCCCTCTCTTTTTTATGCAAAGAGAAACACTTTACCATAACAGAGAAGCCCCTATTTACATCTCTGAGGCCGGACACAAACCGCAGCTGTATGCGCCACCAGGCTCAGGGCAGAAATCATTCATGCAGTTACATAGCTATATATCTCTACAAGCATGCAGACACCTATTAAACACTAGATAACCATGTTTATCTTTCCTATTCTCCTTCACAATACCTAGCTGTTCTCTCATCTCTTGTTAGGTCAAATATTCTCCAGTTTCCTCTCCTGTATATCTCTTCAGACATTCTCTATCCTCCCCTTTTTTGCTTAATTGCGAGGAGGCAAAGGGTGTGTGTAGCTGGGTGACCATGACCTGCTTTATGTTACAATCAACTAAACACTGAATACAGGAAAAAAAGCATGGGAGACATAAGGCAAACATCAATAAGGTGGTTAAAGGTAATTATAATAAATCCTGTAATACTTTTGAGTCATGGCCCAAAGTTTCCCATCCGTGAGAAGAGACCAAAGGCATCCCGCCCCTGGCTCTGTTGCAGATCTTTGTTTTAAGGCTTTTGAGTTTTGTATACTTTTGTAAATTAATTCACAGTGGTCGCTCAGATTCACGTAACACATCCTATCAAAGTCTTCACACTTGTGTCCCTGTGCTAATAATAAAAATCAATAGCAACTCGGTTCTGTAGCAACATATGATGGACAGAATCAACGTCTGTTAATAAGCCAGAAAAAAAAAATATTATTTGTAGTATTACTTTGTTTAGCAAGCTAGCAGCCTAATTTACTAAGCAAGTTAAAAGCGTGTACTGTTCTTACAGAAGAGATTAGAGAAGCAAAAATCTGTTATGCTGCATTCCAGAACTCAGCCTGAGAATTACAGGCTGCTCCGAGTTCTGCGTTACAATCATTTGACACATGTTGGGGTTGCGATTGTGAAAGTTGCCCATTTACAATTTTCATTGACATTATCACAGCTAGTTGTTTTAAAAGCAACCCTTGAGCTTCCTCCTGCTCGACTTGTTGCAAAATATTCTGAAGCCAAAAGTTAGTATTACAGTTAGTGACTCTCTAGGACCCCGCAACACTGTGGCAAGACTCCCGCATCCTGACTGCCTTAATAGCCATCTCATTCATTTGCAAACAGTTGTCCCTGGGATACCTTGCCTGAGTCACAGAATCGGCACAATTAATTGCTCCAGCCAACTGCTCATAGTTAACAGCAATTCCCCGATTAAGGTTTTCAATCAAGGCCACTACACATAGCTCACAAAAATCAAATAACCACATCATATACTGTATCAGTTAGTACCATACAAAGCAATAACTTCCAATCATGCAGTGTGAGTGTATAAAGCTCTGCCATCACTTCAAGAAGGGACATAGCAAATGTATTGCGAATCCTCCCTTCCCGCACTGCTTTGCTTAACTCTTTAACAGCCTCGTATTGCACAGGCTGCCACTCTCGAGGTTGATTTGTCTGACAAAATACTGAACATGCCATAGCGACTCCCAAAACCCATCACTGAAGTGTTTCCCACTTGCATTCCTGTCACCAATCCCTCAGACTCCCTTTCACCCTCCCCAAAAATACAATCAATGCATCAGGAGAGACAAGGGGGTGGGGGAAAGGTCTAGCTCCTTTTCCAGATCTACAGGACCTGGATCAAAAGGTTTATCAGTGTCAATAAAATCATTGTCCGAGTTGCCCTGTTCCCGTGCTTGGTCCTGTGTTGTGAGGGTCACTGCGATCAGTGACAGAAGCTTTGGGGGCAGAGGAGGTGTGGACAGAATCGCCATCGCTGACGGCGTCTTGAGAAGAGTCGCGCTGTCGGTGGAATTTACAGCTTCCTCTGGTTTAACACCGTTAGTAGAATTAGTCCACACTTGGCAGAGTAGTCAGAATTTGCCACCAAGGTGCTAAATGCATTCCCGACACGGAGTTCCCCTCCGCGGCAGCATCATACAATCGGCTGCTGTATGTACACACTTTCATTCTTTCAAAGTCTCTAAAGTTTTTTGGCTGCTCACCTGTCTCGATGAATACAGGTGTTATCCTCGGGGTTTAGGTTGCCCGCCTGGTCCAGACAGCAAGACGATCGTTCAGCCAAGCCGTCTCCTCCGGAACGCAGCCCTTTTCCACGAGCTGTCTTTTTTATTGACCAGTTCCGTCCTTATTCTTCCAAGGCTTCGGAACACCACCATAGGGGTCACCATTAGAGGAAACTGAGGCACGGACTCACGGATCTGACTAGAAGACCCTTCATGAGTCCATATACGTCTCTTTCTGGGGATGAAGCCTGATTCCCCATTACGGATTTCCCACAGCTCACCTCTCAACTCCGGAGGGATTTCAGGCCGGCTCCTGCTTCCTTTCAGCAGATCATTCAAAGTTCTGTGGGATTCGCTGCATGTCGCTCAGATAGGCGATTCGAGAGCCCTTCACGTCAGATCCTTAAACGCATCACGTCGGGGTCACCAATTTGCGGCGAATGAAGAGACGGGACGCAGCTTGATGCAAGCAAATGTCAATTTATTGCACAGAAGCACGAGGTTTTATACACTTTCAGAAGCTGCGCGTTTTAAACAGATTGGTTCTTGAAGCTAAGCCTTGCATACTAGGCAATCCCTGATTGGTGGTTAACTGCCAGCAATTAACAGCAAGGTGTTATCTTTCCTTGGCGCCATCCGTCTCCCACTCCCCTGTGCTCTGCAAACATGCCTCATCATGCTAATTGTTGTCTAGACAAGCTCGAACAAATTCCCCTCAGCTAACTGATTGCTATGCATGGTCCTAGTTTGCAGACCGCTCCTGCAATCTTCCACTGCTCCTCACACATCTCACCCACAGCAACACTCATGAGACAATTCAGCCCTGTAAGAACCATAAATAAAGTCTTGGATCAGTCTGCCACATTGACACAAATCCGGGGCATTAAACGGTGTTAAATCCAAACGCACGATGGATCATTGCTAGAGATTTTCCTGCTCTTCTCTTCCTGCAGTTCCTCCTAGATCAGCTGTCTGAGACACTCCTTTCCTTTGCTTTATATATAAGGCTATACAGCACGAGAAATTAGCTTGGGTTTACCCATCCCCCAGGAATTACACTTGTTACTAACAAGATCAAACTTTCGTTAAATCACTGGTAAAAGAGCAGCACAGGATAAGATTTTTAGATCTTCACAAACTGCATTGACCCCAGTTTCAGGAGGTTTTTTTTCCAGGATTTTCAGTGTGCCAGCATGCTTAGGTTTAGTAATTCCAGAGGATGGGCGGCCAGAACATGGCTTCAGCTTGGCTAAGTTTGCAGATGCATGCTGAGAGGACTGGTCCACACATTTTGTGATACGATTTTTTTTGGATGGATGTGAGTTTTTTTTGTGGGAAAGAGAAGGGTTTATTTACCTATTTATTTCCATTCTTTCCTTAGAAATACTGAATTTGTCTCAAAAGATTTTTAGCCTGGCCCAGTGACCCTGCGTTCATATGCACTTAGGTACTTTGCTGAATGAAGCCTCAGATGGACCACGATGCAACCAAAGTAAGGGCTGGAAATCCTTGATGTCCTGAATTACAAGCACATAGCTAACAATTATATTACATGAAATCCCCCCAAATAATATGGACTGCAGACTTCAAAGTGTTCCCACATGTGAACACTCCTGCAGATTCACAGCATACAGCAGCGACCTCTGGGAAGTCACTTAAAATGCCAAAAACACCCCAAAAGCAGAGATGAAATATCCCAAATGTTGCAAAAAGCAGGAGAAATACCCATTTAATTGCATGAACTATGCACATCTCGGCTTCAGAGTCCCTGCAACACCATGAGAAAGAAACACTGAGTAACACTGTGCTTCCAGGGTTGGTCCATAAAGATAAAAACTACCCAGAAATACAGGTACTTATTTAGGAGGGTGGGATTTATCCAGCCCTCCCTGGGGAGACGAATTTGCTTACCCTATGCCCCATTTCCCCAATGGAAAAAGAGGTAAAATGCAGTAAGACAATGTGTGAGGATCATACTCTGAAGACGTGGAAATAAACTTTTTAAGCTTCAGCATATTTATTTGAGTCAAATGCAAGAGGACTGTGAGATGATGAACTCCCCCGTGAAGGCCTGAAATCTCAATCCATAACTGTCTAACAGAGCACGCCATATCACCCCCACACCTCAAATAAGTGTATTGTCATTTAATTTGCAAAGGCAGGCGCAACCTTTGGACAGAATTTCCAAACAATTGCTTTGGGAATGCAATGATTGGAGAAGAGCATATCTGAGAACTGCATCAAATCTGGCTTGCAGTTTCCTGCATCTGGACTTTTATTCCATGTTACAGCATGCTGCCAGTTCTGGATTTATTTTGGTTTTGGTTTAGGAAATAGAATAGTAACAAGGAGGTTGCTTTAACTGCTCTGATTTCAAGGTTACACACATCAAGCAGAGATGTAACTATTCATGGAGATTTCAGCAGTTCAAGCAGACAAGCAAAACAAATTACAAAACAGCAGCACAAAGCAAAGCAAAAGTGCATCTGTACTGCCAAGCTAAGTGAAGACATACCAAGACTGCAAAGAAAAGTGAATGTGAAGTACATTTGTGTCCAATAAAGAATTAAATGTCTTTGACTATATCCAAGTGAGTGCTAAAATATTATGACTCCCCAAGAAGGAGTAGAAGTTTGCTGATACCCAGTAAATACTTTGCATGCCCCAAGGCTAACAGAGTTCAAGGCCACAACTGGGAAAAGATGACTTTTACTTACACTTTGGGTCCTGAAAGCTGTGAAGGTTTTGCAGTGGATGTGTTACAGAATCCTACATGCAAATCATTTCTCCTCAGCTTCCTTAACTAAACATTTCCACAAACATTTTTACAATTTCCATTTCTTTTCCCCATTCGCTTTCCAGAAGAATCCTCTTGGCAAAAGGCAGGACAACCCAACTTTCTCTGCTATCAGCTCAGCCTTCTCCCACCTAGCACGTACTGATGACCTGTTGTATTTATTACAATTGCTAAAGCTTCAGCACCTAACATTGGCACTTCTGATATTTAATTCTTCTTTCTTTTACCTGAAAAGCTACACAGAAACTCAGGTAGGTGCCACAAATGGAAAGGATGGGCTTTTAAGTACCTGCTCTACCAAAACAAAGGGTTTTCACACATGCTGTGGCCAACTGCAATGAGAGCTCAGCTACAAATGTGATGTTAAGGAACTACACAGCCTGAGTGTGGTGGGTTGACCTTGGCTGGATGCCAGCTGCCCAATCACTCCCCTTCTCAGCTGGACAGGAGAAAAAAATAAGATTAAAGGCTCATGGGCAAGATAAGACACGGAGACATCACTCACCAATTACCACCACAGGCAAAACAGGATTAGCTCCAGGAAACTGATTGCCAGTTAAAAGTCAGAGTAGGGTAACAAGAAATAAAAACAAATCTTAAAACACTTTCTCCCCACCCTGCCCTTCTTCTTGGGTCAACTTCACTCCTCATTTTCTCTACCTCCTCCCTCTGAGTGGTGCACAGAGATGGGGAATGGGGGTTATGGTCGGTTCATCACACCTTGTCTCTGCTGCTCCTTCCTCCTCACACTCTTCCCCCACTCCAGTGCGGGGTCCCTCGCACAGGAGACAGTCCTCCGCAAACTTCTCCAATGTGAGTCCTTCCCACGGACTGCAGCTCCTCATGAACTGCTTCAGTGTCCTTCCCACAGGGTGCAGTCCTTCAGAAGCAGACATCTCCAGCATAGGCTCCCCACAGGGTCCACAGGTCCTGCCAGGAGCCTGCTCCAGCGTGGGCTTCCCATGAGGTCACAGCCTCCTTTGGGCATCCACCTGCTCTAGCATGGTGCCCTCCCTGGGCTGCTTGTGGGGATCTGCTCCCTCGTGGGCTCCGTGGGCCGGGGGCACGGCCTGTCTCGCCATGGGCTTCATCACAGGCCGCCAGGGAATCTGTCCAGTGCCTGGAGCAACTCCTGCCTCCTTCTGCACTGACCTGGGGGGCTGCAGGGCTGCTGCTCTCACATGCTGACTCATCTCTCTTGGTTGCATAGAGTCAGCTTCTGGCATCTCCTCACAGAAACTACCCCTGCAGCCCCCCCCCCCCGCCCCCTACAAAATCTTGCCATGTGAACTCAATACAATGAGACAGAGCCACCACCTTATAACCCAACTTGCTGCAGTCCTAGAAATGCATGTATTGGGTTTTCAATGGGGTTTGTTTTGCTGTTGTTTATGCACTTATTTTAATTATCACACCAAAAATCCCTTTCCTTCACAAGAAAAGTAGTTGCAACCATCACTGCTGAAAATACTGTCCTATCACAAGATGTGGCATATGAAGGCACAGACCCCAAGTGAGATCCCCCACTGCATCCATAAGTGCTGGTTATATACAATCCCTTACCCACCCAAGTTCCACCCTGGAACATGCCTACACACAGCAAAGCCCCTTTGCAGCCAGCTCACACCCCACCGAGCTGTTTACTCCCTCCACGCTCACCTGAGGAGCTCTCTTCTTCCCAGATCAGGATTTAAGCTGGGGGGGGCTTTGGGCAGCCCCTCATTGCAGACAGGTGTGCACAGAACTGGTTTGCAGGTGAGCTCAGAGAGCCAGACTGAGTGTGAGTTGTTTCCTCACTACATTGTAAGGCATCATCACCCTGCAGCCGGGCACCCAGACAGCGAACAAAGACTTTTCTCAGAAAGGGTCCTCACAATGAGATAAGTGCATGTGAGCAGTATGAGATATTCCTTGTCTGATGATGCTGACAGTACACTAAGAAGGGTCAGAGAGAGAGGAGGAGGAGGAGGGGATGCCATCACAGCCAAGCTTTGGTGCCTTCTTCATGCTGTTAACCCTTCCCATCTTGTCATCCCAGCAAACTGCCTCAAAATAAAACTTGACAAGAATATGTGTGCTAGTAAATAAAAGAGACTGAGGGAACAAACCATGTTTTATTGTTAGCTGGCTGCCCAGCTCTGTATTGCCAAGACAAGCCAAGGAGCTGTTTCGGGCATAGTTTACCCCAGAAACTGCTTCCTCTAGACAAAAATCAGTGAGACCACAGCAGGTTTAAATGCAGACACACAACGCCATCCCACAGCTTTCTGCTACATTACGATAGAATCACAGTGTCAGTTAGGCTGGAAAAGACCTTTACCATCATTGAGACCAACCATTAACCTAACACTGCCAAGCCTACCACTAAACCATGTCCCTAAGTGCCACATCTACAAGTCTTTTAAATACCTCCAGGGATGGTGACTCCACCTTCCCTGGGCAGCCTGTTGCAAGGCTCGACAACCCTTCTGGGGAATAGATTTTTCCCAGTATGCAATCTAAACCTCCCCTGGCACATCTTGAGGCCGGTTCCTCTTGTCCTACCACTTGCCACTTGGGAGAAGAAACCAACACACACCTCATTACAACCTCCTTTCAGGTAGTTGTAGAGAGTGGTTGAGAACCTTAAAAATCCATACAAGCATTACACATGATTTTTGCAATGATTATTCCAGTGGAGATTCAGAGTGCACTGATTTCCATGTTCCAATGCTATTATAATCTCCAATTCATCACATGTCTGTCTACAGGAGACACTTACGATGAGTACTGGCCAGTGGAGGGATGTGGTGCTTGGAGCAAAAAACAACCTTGGAACAAAATATAACCTGGGAGCTTGTGGTCTGCTTCCTCCCACCCTGCTCAGGAAGGAGAAAATGCTGCTGATGCACGTGGCCATCCCTGGGCCTCTTAGGCTCCGTGACAGTCATTAGCTCCAGCCACCACCAACAGCAGTTGTGGCAGGGGAAGGAGAAATCCAAGCAAGCTGGCAAGAAATGTCTTTCAGTTCCTCTTTAAGACAAGCCAAATGCAAAGCCTGAGCAGGCTTATAGGGTCTTGTCTCTAGTGATCTGGATATAATTAATGTCCAAAGGGAATAGCTAGACATCCAGGACAACATGCATGGTAAAGTCATCTACAGGAACATCCTTTCGCTTAAAGTTAATGAAAACTGCCCATGTTCCCCACGTTAATCTTCCTTGCCTATTAATTATTTCACACTAATTTGAAGCTCCTAATGGCTTTTCTGCAGCCAGGTGAAGTCAATTGCCTCTCTGAACTCAATTTTGTAGCAAACCCAAAATAAATCAAAAGTTGCAGAAAAAAAAGAGGCAATAATTACGGTAACTTCAATAAAAAGGGAGAAGAGGAAAAGCAGGACAAGCACTCAATCTTTCTACTTACAATACTTAATGTGGCTGTAGTAAAGCAGCTCAAAAGCTCAGAATTGCAACGCATTTATCCCCAACGCAACACCAAGAGCTATGTCTGTGTTCTGTAAAAGGCAGCCACAGATCTCCTGCATCTGCATCTTTGCTTCTTTGCAAGCTTTAACTGAAATTATAACATCATCCTTTGCTGAAGAAACTTCCAGCATAAAGTACTTTGTATCAAAACTCCTCTTTTGTACCATGAAACTCCTGCAAGGAGTAAAATGCAGGTGGGGAGCAGCCTGCTCACTATGATTTCAAATCATCCACCCCACAGCCTCAGTTTACCTCTCTCAGTAAGGATGAAGCACAACTGCACTCAGCCCTGTGGCTTAACCCCTTCACAACCCAGCTGAAAGGGTAAGTCTCACCCATCACGCACCTTGCTCCTTCCTAAGGACCAGGGGAGCCATTGCAGGGCTTCAGTTCCCCCCCTTGAAGGCTTTTTATGGCATTGACCTTGACCTACAATATCTGAGAGAGTAACTCTTTAGTGAAGACTATGATCCACAACAAAAGCCATGTGCCTCTGACACTGGGAAGTGAACTCAAGGGAAAGAAAAAGATTGACTTCTGGCTGCTGGCCCAAAAGTAAGAGGTTTGTTCTAGAACAAAATGCTAAATTCATGTATTTAATTTAGCTTTTCCACCACAACTGACATAAAAATGAAGAGGTGGAAGAAGATGAAGGAGGCAAAGGGGGAAAGACAAAGAGGCAGATCGTCATGGGAAAAAGAAAATGCTACAGAAAACAGACTGGCAAAAACTGGGAGATGTGCAGCCACCTGGGACTACAGGACAGGCAAGTCCTCTAGCCACCAGTACTCAACAGCTTCCCAGGGTGCTCCTCCCTGTAGACTCTGTGGTGTCTGATCCCATGCTTTGTACCAGTCCTCAGTCTCTTCCACAGTGAGAACACTCTTGGTCTTCAGCTGCCTTTCCATTTCATACAAACCCTAGGAACCTCATTTAACCTCCCAACCTCTGCTCTTCTGTTGAAACTGGTCAAAAATGCTTCAGCAGTTACCCCCATAGAAAGGATTGCCAGGAGCTTGTTTGGACAAGGCCCCTTTCCTCAAGGAAAAGAGCTTAAAATAGAAAGGGAAATGACAGGAAGGGAATGAAAGAAGCAGCATCGTGTCTAATGTTGCAAAGTTGCTTCTGGCATGCAAGCTTAGGAGGTTTTTCTTTTCTCCTGTTGATGTTTGAGTGAAATAAGTGATAAAGGGAAATGTAAGCAAAAATCACGCTCATCAGGCAACATGCTTTTCATCAGCATTGAAAAACGTGATGTTGTTTCACATGGCGATGCTCTGAAGCCTTTTGCTACAGATTTGTGCAGTGACTTGTACAAACGAGCAGGGTCTCCTCAGCGTGGCCACAGCACAAAGAGGGGGCACCACGGGGATTAACAAATGGGATGAAGCTGGTGTTCACAACAATCCTCTTCCAACCCCCGTTATCACACAATGGGGTCAGGGCACTGAAGAATTCCATTACCTATGGGTTCACTTGGGGTCTCTGTTTGCATTAACGTTTACAAACTCCTGTTCATTTTTTTTATTTTATTTTATTTTTTAAATCGCCTTCCTGGTTTGGCCAAGTTCTCATGAACATACGAAATAAAATTTTCCTGGTTTTAGAAATGAAGCTTAACCTGAGGGCATCTCAGCTGTAAGGACCTGTTTTGTCCCAACCATCTGAAAGGGTGATGTGTTTAGGTAGTGAAGTACCTGCCTCCTCCTCCTCTCCCCAAGAGAAAACTGAGAAGCAAGGAGGTCTCACCCCACAGCTTTGTCTTTAAGAAATACCTTATTCCCACTTTACCTCCCCACAGATCACCAGCAGAAAAAATACAGAGAAAATGAGAGGAAAAAACCCCACATCTACTTTTTCTCTGAAACACTTACCACAGCTATAGCAAATTAACCAAAGGAGACAAATTTTACAACTTCTAAGTCAAGTGCAGGGCCCAAATTCAACAAGTGGACAAGACCAAGGACGTAAAGCAGGCAGGGGGAATCATTTCAGGGTGGTAAGGATCCCACCTAAGCATGCATTTTTTTCTTGGGCTCTGTGGAGTTTCAATAGATTAACCTTGTCAAAGCCTCTGAGATTTCTGCTTTAGTTAACAAGTCTCCAGAGGAGGAACTACAGTGCATGGTGTCCCCAGCACAAGTGCTCCTGGTAGAGCTAGTAAGTTTTAACTGGAGTTCAGCATGGCTCTTTCTTGGAAGAACTTAGGAAAAATAATGAAGCTATAACTCTATATCCAATACATATCTCTGAAAGGAATAATAAACATGGAGCTTGTCCCAAGGAAAGCCTAAGAAGTCTAAGAGCTATAAAAGGCTATTCAGACAAAAAACTTGTGCAGGTGAGGTCTAGGGTGGTGGGAACAAAACTTTGCAGCTTGGCAAGTGTCTGCTCTGGTGGCACAGGAGGCATCACCAGGGACATCCCAGGCATGGAGAAGCACCCTTACAGAAATCAAGAGAAGGTAAAGGGCGAGCATTAACTTACAGTGAAAGTCAGCCTCAGAAATTAAAGAAGATATAGACTTAAGACATTATCTTCTCCATGACCTAGCTGAGGAAAGCGGCTGAACGTAATCTGTGCACCTCCATTTTACATCAACCAAGAGAGAGGTTTTTTTTTCCTAAGCCACTTGGATGGAGCATTATACCCAGGGGTGCTCTGCCATATTCCTGTCCTCTCTGCCCTACCCTGAGGGAAACCTCCCCCTGCAACTCTAAACACAGCACCAAATCCTCAGCCACAAGAATGCAGATCTGTGTAAACCAAAGAAGTGGTTCACAGAGAACAGGAAACATTAGAGGGTGCTGAGGCACTGGAAGAGGTTGCCCAGAGCAGCTGTGGATGCCCCATCCCTGGCAGTGTTCAAGGCCAGGCTGGATGGGGCTTGGAGCAACCTGGTCTAGTGGCAGGTGTCCCTGCCCATGGCAGGCGATTGGACTAGATGATCTTTAAGGTCCCTTCCAACACAAACCATTCTATCATTCTATGATTAGTTTTCTTTTTACAATGCAATCAAGATTCAATCAGATTTGTTTTGCATTATTTCTAGTTAAGATGCTCTTATTCTCCTCTGTTTCTTTCTTTAGCATATATGCAAATAAGAAACTGATGAAGAAGAAAGCAAGGAGATGCTCTAGGTGCGTAGCTAGTGCTGGTATCCCCTTTGCCTGGTAGCTCACTCTGCGTGTCCAGGAGAGCATGACTGCAGACAGTGCCAGCGTGTAGGGAGCCTGGCCAAGGTGTGTTCAGCTTTGCTGAACCACTTCAGGCTCATGTCCCAGAGGGTAGATGTACATCATCCTCTACAGCAGTCATCAACGAAAACAGCCCTCAAACCCCAACCACACAGGATAAAAGGCAAGTGAGAGAAATATCCAAATAGTTCACCAAGAGAAGATGTTGGCTGTAGCGCCAACCCCAAGACACACACATTCATTCTGCCCCCACCAGGCACTGACCCTTGGCCAAGCGGAGCGGTGTCCTTGGTGAGCACTGCACTGTTCCATGCAGACAGGCGTGAGCCATAGCAGCCCTGCCCAAATCTGCTCTGAAGGCAGGCTTTGTGCCTGAACGGCAAAGCTAGGACCAAAAGCCTGGAGAAACTGCGTGTACAATCTTGATTAGGTGCAGAGAAATCCCACGCTGCATCAGAAATGGCATCAGAGCAAGCTGCTGGCATGAAGCGTCATCCAGAAGATGGGCTGCGTCACACAGCAAAAGCGGTGAGATGAAACAGGAATGCTGGACAGAGGCTGCTTCCAGCTCACGGGCTGGGGGGGACAAATATCCACAAAAACCTCAACAAAGTAGTCCCAACCAACCAACAGACTTTATTACATTACTACCCTACGAGTTTATTTTAATTTATTATTACCAAGTTCCCTGCTTCTGCAAGGACACTAAAAATACGGAAGATGGTTTCCAGGAGCAAGTTACAGCTTGTGGTTTTCTTCATGTTTTTTCTTCTCAAGCTTGTTGAAGATGCTAGAAAATAAACGGTGGCCTGTAGTACAAAACGTGATAGTTTCTGTGTCTGTATTAAACCATACCACTGCTAAAAAAAAACTGTTTTCATCCTATACTCCCTTTTTAGGCAACAGAAAAAAAAATTAATAAAATAAAAACAACCAACTAAACAAGCAAATAAACAAACATACTGCCTTCTAATTTCTATGAGAAAAACAGCAGCTCTTGTTGATTTAGTAGAAGGAAATGCCAAAGACTCACAAGACTGTTACTGGAATGAAAAGCCCATCATCACTTCATGGTGGCTAAGGGTGATCTGAAGGTCAGGCCAGCTTGGCAGCTCATGGGAAATGAGTCGGTGGGATTCTCAGTTCTGCTTCACCCGCTCAAATCTATATAAAGTTAATAAAGTAATTCAGAGAATTCCTTCCACCACAGCCAGCCACATGGGCTGAGGTGCTCACAGTCGGGACTATCAGGGAGAATGTTGATTTTCAGTGATGGTTAACTGCAAAACTGACTGAAAACTGTAAGCAAAATTTTATGAAGAGTAAGTGCAAAGCAGAACTTTGCAATGGATTAAGATGCTTCTAATTCTGGCAGAGTAGAATTTTGGCTTTGGTTGGAGAGTTTTACAATTAAGAGTTTTTCTCCATTTTTAAGCAAAGGGGAAGCAAACTCTAAAAGGTTTTGCATAAATCTGACATATTACCAAGACGCAGTTAAGTAACTTTTAAATAAAACAAAGCACTTTGATTTTTTTAATTTTTTTTTTTGCTGTTAGTGGATTAGGAAAGAGTTATAAAAAGACAATTCATTTTTGATTGAAATAAATCAATGTACTGGAAAATACCAATTCATTTGCAAAATTTCCTTCTTGAATCCAATTGCTTCCTGCTTTCCAAGGTGGAAAGTCTAATCATGTTCCCTTCTTCATGCTCCAAAGCAGTAGCATTATGGCAGTGCTGGCCTGTGTTTTTAAAAGGATACCCAAGTAATTTTTTTTTTTTTAAAAAGGCAATTTAAGATGTCTAACAGTTTTGCTTTGTTTGGGTTTTTTTAATGATGATGCGATTGGAGTATATAAATGAAACTTGAGTGAAAGCAGGTTTTTGTTTGCACTGCTATATTCCTAGGACAGTCTGTAGTCCTGTGCTAATGCAAACACAGACACCAGCGCCAACAGTATGTGAAAATGTAAAGGCACTGACTGAAAAACAAAGTGGAAAAGATTCATCTTACACTCTTACACTGCCCAAACTGTTGGGAATGCAATGTGAAAACAGCCAACAAAAAAGATGAAGAATCCAAATATTTTTGAAACATCGTTATTTAAAGATTTATTGCTGATATAAATTACAAAATACTGTTTTTATTTTTAAAGTAGCTCTTAATCAGTCTCTCTTCTGGTCTTATTAATGCATTCAGCACTAACTGCCTTGGAAAATATCTTTTAAAAGATCCAGGCTATTAATGATAAAATGGAGATTTTTAATTTCTTTTTCTTCTGATTAAGTCCATGAGATGCAAGGAAGTGGTATCAGAAAAATCAGCCATACAAATGAAATACAGAAATCTTTAAAAATATTACTTTACCACAGCTTTCCAGGTGAAAAATCCAGGTAAATGGGTATTTTTTTCAGTCCTTGTAGATGATGGAGTCTATAAACAAAATCCTGAAATGTAAACTCAATTACCAAAAAGACCCCCAAAGCATACTAAAGAAAAGGTTAAACAAAAATGAGTAAGAATGTGTGATCCCAGCAGACAATATGTATAATTCAGAGGTTCCAGGATTAAGATGAGTCACTAATCTAACAGGAACAATCGTGGGTGACACTCAGGTGGAGACAAACAGTGGGGTGGGAGAAGGGAATGCTCTCCTTGCTGCTCTGACCGCTGGCACCTAACGAGGTCAACCAGCCCCTTGGCATTTGCAAGTCCATACAGAAGAAGAGTTGTAGGAGGACAGGAGCGCACGTGCATGAAAACTCTGCAGGAAAAGGGTGTGATGCTAGACCACCAGGTTTGCTTCAGAGTCAGCCATGCTTGTTCCAGTACAAGGCTGAAGAAGCTCTAGTGTAGAAAACTTTCTTTCCCATTTCCTTCCTCTTCATCCCTGCCTTTGCTGGTCAGGACTAAAATTTCAGACCATCTCAAGGATACAGAAGACAAGCTGCACTTGCAGTAAGTAAATGCAACATTCTTGGAGAGCCCTTGCAGCATCATTGAGAGCTGCATGAAGAGTTTTTACAAACCAGAAACCTCAGAAAAATGAAATGAGATCTGGGATGACAGGATAGCAGAAATTACGAAAAACAAGACAAAGTGGATGCAATGGGAAACAGCAATGGAGCAATGCAGCAGCTGGCATCTAGCTACAGGAAAAAAAGAGTGTTTTGTGGATGGATTGCAAGTGCTGGAGATGATTTTCACATTCACAACAAAAGTACCAACCAATTCATCCCCCTCTCATGGAGAGCTTCAATTCCCCTGCAAAAAAGGAGCAACATAACTTATCAGATGTCCTAAAGATAAATGAAAAAGGCCAATACACCTTTTGCCATTTATTGGTAGTCTTTATGTGTTTCAATAAGAAAACTTACTGATAATTTATGCATGATAATCTATGCACCTTCCCAACATTTACTGAATGGAAGAAAGAAAATTACTTGTTTCCCTAAGATTAATCATAATAGAAACCATCTGTCTCAAGGCACTAGCTAGCTCTTTTGGAAGAAATCATAAAACTCATAAAGGATTTTATAATCCATATGTACAAAAAAACATACACCATTCAGGGAGGAAGATGAAATACCATCTGCCATAACTTCTGGAAGTCTCCTGGGTTTGTTTCTGCGGGACATTGTATGCAGATCTGCTTCTCCATGGCTTATGGGATCTGCAGGTGGTCAGCAGAGGTTGTAGCAATGGCCATAAAATGTCCTCTTTCTTGTACAACTACTGCTGTAGCTATTCACTGAAAAGACTAGAACAAAAAACATAGGCTGTTCTCTCTCTGGGATTCACATGGACCAGATTTTAAGTTCTCTGACCCTAAGCAAGTCACTGGCAAGCCTTCATATTGTTTATTGCTAGTGAGATGGTCAATGTGAGCTAAGATCAAAGAATAAGTCTTTTATTTTTCATATAGAGGCACACTCACTCAGCAACAGTCCTTCCTCATCTACTAAGACAGAAGTAGAGGGGAACATCACCTCACTGCTATTTGTTAATTAGAAAAAAAAAAAACTTTACTGTTTCAAAGACCATTTCAGGCATAATCTGGTGGACCTGTTAATGTACAAGGCAACCTCTAACCCACGCAGAACAACACAGCCCATGACTGTGCTAAAAAGTAAAATAAAAATAAAAGAGAAGTCCATTAGAACTTTATGTAAAGCTACAGAAGAAGTGTAGTTACCCCAAGTGTAAAGTGATTTGGACAATTAAATTTATATCCATGCACAAGAGCGGGGAGGACGGGACGGGACAGGGGGATGACGACAGACAGACATGATTGCATGGGTGTTAATTTTTATTGCAGATTATTATATCACTCTCTGCACCTCCACGAAAGCAAGAATATGCTTCCCCTATGGGTAAAACAGTAGCATGTGCAATGCACTGGGGCTCAGCCCAAACATGCAGGAGGACTGAGCCATCCCCAGGCGCATCTGTGCATTTGGTTGCAAGACAAAACCTGGCCTTTTGCTATTTAATTCAGCAGAGCTTTGCTCTCATTCTCAGCATGACTCATTAAATATCTGCACACCAGATTTTTCTCTTCATCTAGATCGAAAAGACTCTCTTATGTACTTGAACACAGACCTTCTCCCTTTCTTCCAAAATAAAAACTGAGACATGGGTTGAAGTATTTGGGGGGGGGGGGGGGGGGGGGGCGGAATCCACCACACTGAGATACTGATGAGTATGAGAAAGTGGAAATGACAGGAAACTGATGAAGAAAAGGCTGAATTATTTTTTTTAGACAACTGGTTTATTAGCTAAAGCATTTTGGTTTAGGTCAACAGGTAGAGATGCCAACCTCAGTAAGCAGGTTTTCGCTGATTTTTTTTTTCTTTTCTTTTCTTTTGATGTTTTGGACCAAAATACTGTGTATTCTCAAAAGTTGCCCACATTTAAACCCCCAAAAGAACAAGAAAACTAGAAGACATTTTTTCTCCAACTATCTCAGTCAGTGCAACTCTTCTTTCTTTTTTCCATTTTCAGATAAATTCTAAACATATTTACCATCCATAAGGAGAAAAAAAACTTAAAAAGTAAACAAAAATCAGTTAATTGCATCACCCCACCGAGTACCAGAACCAAGGCTCACACAGAGAGAAATACACATACAAGACACAGCAAAGTGGTGAAAAACAAAATACATCTGAAACATTTTGGGTCCAAGGGCAAAACTCTTGGAGATGCACAACCTCCATGAGAGCTAATTGTTTTGTCCCTTTGGAAAATCTCCAGGGATCCCAAAGCAGACATTCATTTTAGGGCTGTAGCAGTCATTCTGTTAATAAACCTAAGAATTACTATTTTGAACTCTTCCATGACCCTCCTCCTCGTGTAGCATCTCTTCAAACATCCTTGCAAAGTGCTGCCATCATCTCCTGACATTCCTTCCGTGACTTTTTGCTGCCACTGAGGTCAAAGAAACCCTTCCTCATGCACACTCCCTATCAAACAGTATGAAAGACTTTACACCCTGATTTTCTGCATGCATACAATCGTTGCTTTTTTTGTATGCCATTATTAATGGTAAATGTAAACATGCTAGCAGCGCATTGCCAGCAATGGTTCTCTGGATTTTCGTTGACGTCAGGATTGCTATAATAAAATACAATGTTCTAGCAGAAGAAACAGGACTGCTGCCAAATCCCTGCTCCCCCATGGTCCCTTGTGCTGCTGCTGCATCAGCCAGTGTTAAATAGTTGGGCACAAGCAGCTAGAGCATGTTTCTAGACTGGCTGGGGCAGGGGGTTTATCCATCCACTAGCCAATACCAGTCACTCGACAGGGACCTATCTCAGGTGCCTGTCTGGAGATTCTGGACTGCCTTCTCCTTTCTCTCATCTCCTTCTGCCTTGTTCTCCTTTCCTTCACTCCCTTAGTTTCTTACTGAATGCTTTTTCCACCCACCACTTCTGAAGTCAGCAGCAGCCACCACCATGCAGCTTTCATGAAGCAGCTCAGGGACACTGAGATGTGCCACATCCCCCCTTGGACAAAATCTCCTCCTTGCTGCTCCTCAGGAAGAGTAGGTTGAAACCAATGAGCCCCCCAAACTTCCTCCCTCTCTGTTGCCAGGATGGTGCACTCCCAGTGCCCATATTCAGCTGCAGCAAGCTTCAGCCCATTCTTCCACTTGCTATCTGGACACGGACTTGAGCAACCTGGCCCTGGTTGAGCACAGAGGTTGGACTATATGACCTCCAGAGGTCCTGTCCAACCTCAACCATTCCATTGCTCCTCAAAAAGCCCTTCATCTTCCTCATCAAAAGAAATACTGATGGAGATCCAAGGATCAGGGTGCTATAGTCTTCTTTTGTAATCATATACTGACTCCCTTCCTTCCACCCCACTGCACTATGCAGAGGGGACAGGCACTGGGCAGAAGAAACTGCAGCAACTGGGCTACTGCTCGAATGGGTAAAATGGTGCTCAGGGGCAACCAGCGATTCTCAAGTGGCAAAAAGTTGCCTCCCACAGACTTTTCATCATTTTGCAGCTCCCAGGTGTTATCCTTGCACCAGCCCCCCTGGGTGGCCACAAGACAGATCAAGTTGACCAGGTGGGGCACATGGATCTGCTGGAAAAGGAGATAGATGCTTGGCAGACTGACTTTGCTGCTGCTGAGCATTGGATGAATGAAGTCCAGGAGAGCATGGACAAGACCACACTGGGCTTGCAAAAGTCACAGTAGCCAATTCTCTCTGAAAACAGAAAGTATCTCCTGTTGGAGACAAAGAAAAAACTCCTGAGGGTCTTGAAGTCTTGTGTAGAAGGTAGGGATGAGCCCCTAAGTACCCATTCCATTCCAATGAGTTCACGGTCTGGCTGGAAAGTTCATCATCTGGTAGCTTCCCCCAGAACAGGTGGAAACCAGAGTCTGGCAGTTTCGCTCGTACTCCTGTCCCACTCCCTGCAGGGTGCTAATTCCACACTTGAGATGGTTTAACATCCCCCAGAGATCTGAGGAGGTCAATCAGCACTTCTCTTCTAGTTCATTGTAATGAGCAGCCCAGGCAGTTAACATCAGTTAGTTTAAGTGAATTGATTTTATCTGAAATTCCTGCTGCTGCCTTCATGCCTGCACACACATTGTTACAGCTTCTATAATTAGAGCACACTAAGAGAGAAGCAATTAGTAAGGAGAATGACAACTCTAAACCACATCTTTCTTGGGAAGGTGTTGTGTGCGTGTCTGGGGGGAAAAGCTTGCACATTCAGGAGGAAAGCCTCTGTAATGATGCCACTAGGCATTAACTAGAAACCTAATTGGTTCTGTCTTAGCATCTAACAGTCTCAAGTCATAAAAAGGAGGGTGCGGGGGCAGGCACGACGGGGACAACACCACCCAAAACACCACAAGCACACATAGGTGCACACATGCATGCACCCCTCAGCCACCTGTGCTTAATCAAAGATAAGATGTGTAGAAAATAATCAAAATATTAGCCAGCATGCTAAGCATGGTCTCTCTAGACACTGTGGATTTGTTTACAGTGCAAAGGCATGAGACCTATGGGAACAAGCCTGGTGTAAATTTATATAGGTTGAGATTTAGTAACAGTGTAGCACATAGTGCTCTGGTCCCTGCTGGTATAGATGTTGCTGCAGAGCAAGAGCATTTTGGTGTACCAAATCCCAAACCTCTTCTGTTCACAAAGATTTAAATGAGGCAAGATATGTTTGCTGGGGAGTTGCATCCACCAAAATGCACAGCCAGCCCACAGCCAGCGCCGGGCTGCTTTGCTGGGTTTAGTCCAGCTAAAACGTGTGTGCACAACCTGTCTGGGGTCTCTCTTGAGTCCCCAGGGCTTCTTTTGTGCCCCCTTTCCTCCCTGCAGACCCATACCAGGGCACCCACAGTAACATGAAGCAGAACTGCTCCAGTCTGTGAGCCACGGCACATGAGATTTGGGGTTATTTTTGCAAGCAGGAAGAGCACCAAGACCTCACCAGACCATAGGCCATGCTTTGTGCAAGCTGTGGGCAAGAGCAGAGTGATGGTCCCAGTCCTGGTCCTAGCCCCGCATGGGCAACCTGCAACATCTGAAGCTCTCTCCCCACTCTGTTGAACGCCATCTCCTATTTTTATGGAGCCTGGAGGGGGAAAATCCACCTGATCCTACCTGCAAGTGTGTGTGTGTGGTCCCAGTTTCCCTGGCTGAAAAAGGGATCGGCCATCTCCCACCCATCCTGCAGATAAATTGAGACAACCTCCTGATGCAAAGAGCTGAATATGCATTGAATAATACTGCAGTAAGCAATTAGCATACAGGTATGTTTATGTGGTTTAACCGCAGCCAGCAACTAAGTACCACGCAGCCACTCACTCACTCCTCGCTGTGCCCTCCCTAGTGGGATGGGGAGAATGGCAAAAAGGTGATCCAAAAAAGACTGACAAAATAATCCTATGATCCCTTCTAGCCTTAAAATCCATAGCTGCAAGAGCTGAAAGATATGCAAGAAAAAAAATTACAACATTGCTTGCTGTTAATGCCAAGACTAGACATATTTTCACCCCAGATCATGGCTAAATTGAAGAATTTCAAAACTTCCAGTAAACTTTTGCACATATAAACTGGCTGAGTAGGTGGAAAATTACACTTTGAAAAGGACCATCTTCCACCAGGAATGCATCATTAAAAGCATGCTTTCTATAAATTACCTTGGATTCTGCCTGGGGAGCTCTGTGCCATTGTCTTAAAACATCATAAAACAAACAAACAAACAAACAAAAATAATCAAGCTTCACAGACAAGGAAAGTTAAAATTCTTCTGACTCCATTAAAAAGCTGGAGGATTACATTTCTCAAACAGTTTTTGCTTTGTTTGAAAAGCACAATCTATCCATGCACTGGCATCCAAATACCCTGCCCTTGTTCACTTTTTAAGTTTGTTAATTCAATCAGAGTTCGATTACAATCCTTCTGCCCCTACACAGGAATTGGCTGCTTAATGCTCAACCTCAATGGCCATAAGCAAGATTCATCTGACTACTACAGGGTAGCATTTTGCATACAATAATTAAAGCATAGATATTTAGTGTTGCACTATAAGCCATGACATGAGGTAAGGCACAATCCTATTTCTTTTTGAATGCTGAGCTCCTGTCATTACTAGTGATACTTTGCACAGCAATAATGAAAGTCTCCCGAAGTTTTGTGTACTCCTCCACTACACAGTGATGTGATGAATCACCAAAAATCTCTCTTCCCTTGCAAAAGAGGTTCATAGACCCAGTGTACACCAGTAGCCCATAGCATCACACTGGTGGGGGACCAGATTACCCTGGTTCTCTTCAAATCGAGCCCTTGGGATGTGGCATCTGTATCAAAGATGCTCCAGAAGACCCCAAGGGTTGCTCAGTGCTTACACTGACCACAGGATCAATTTTCACAGCTACGACAAAATGCCTTTTTTCTTGCACTGATGCTAAAGCCTTGGATGCAGACAGGGGAGCAGATGTGGAGAGCAGACTAGTCCCAAAACAACCAGTGCATCTACTCTAAACAGGGGAAATCTCAAAGAGTGGCTACAGCAAAAATCACCGCAGTGAAAATGATTATGTGCAGGTTAGGCACTGCCTGGAAAACCCCTTATTAAAAAAAAAAAAAACAAAACAAAACAAAAAAAACAAACAAACAAACAAAAAAAAACACCAAAAAAAAAAACAAAAAAACCACCCCAGTACCAGAGAAGAAATATGTTTGCTGCGTGCATGAAGGAGCCACAGTCCTACCTTCTTTGGGTGCATTTTGGTATTGCTAGAAAACAACTCCCAGTGACTAGTGAGTTCCAAGACACAGGATGAGACAGAAGAGCTCTTTAACCTCTGGCTGGCATCTGAACCCAGGTCAGATGTTAGCTATGTCAAGGTTAGACAATCAAATGTACAGTGATGTGGTACAGCCCAGGCTCCAGCACACAGACATCTGTATCAAATGCTGAAGGATCCCCAAAAAAAAATTTCTGTAAAGATTTCCTGTCCCTTGCTTAGCTAGTATTTGACTGCACATCCTCTTGACCCATCTCATGGAGGGCAATTTTCTTGAAGAACACATCTCACCTCAGACAGGGTATGGAAGACACACTGAGCCATGGAGAGTACTAAAATGCATGCGCAGGGCAAATATCCCCGAGTTGGGTTCTCCACACCATGCAGGTGGGTCTGGAAGTCCTCCAAGTGAACATGCCTTCAGGTTGGTATGGCCAGCTTTCCCCCTACTTCTGGGGCTCAAGAGCTGCCCCTATCCCTCCCACCCACCCAGCACTGGCAGCGCTGCACAGAGCAGCATTCAATTAGGAAAGCAGCCTGCAAGCCGAGAGAGCTGAAATACAGAGGGAGGAAGAAGCCAGCTCAAATAAATGGGTAATTGCCATTTAATTCCCACGTATTAGATTTGGCAATACTTGCATTACAGTTAAGTCAATAAAGCAACTTTGACTCAAGCTTGATTTGACGATGGGACAGACTAATCAATCTGTCTGTGATGCAGGCTGCCAGCCCTGCCAGGGAGACCTCAGGATGGGGGCAGAGGAAAGGCCACAGCCTGTCTGCCACGTGTTGAGGGAAATGGTCCTTTATGTGCCAAAATGAGTATTAAGTGAAGAACCCATTCATGCTTTTCCTAGATTAGGCAGCCTTGTTCATGGACAAATGCAGCCCCTTGTTCCTATGGCTCAATTATGTTCTATAGCAACAACCGGCCACCTTGCTGGAAAGGTGCTGCTGTGCCAAGCACGCCTGCCCATCACATCCATATGAACACAAATTAGGAGGCAAGCCCACACAGGAGGTTCACTGTCAGGCAATCAGTTCAAGAGAGTCAGATAATTAAAGCTGAAACAGAGAGACGAAAACTTCCCCGTGCGGACTCTCTCACAGTTTGTCACTCCAACCTGGTTGCCCATCGGCAGGGGGAAGCCGCGCTGGAAAGGATGCCCATGCAACCTGCCACTGACAGCGGGCAACAGCCAAGGGCAGTGAAGGAACAACCATTGCAGACATCTGTAGTCCAAATCGATATTAATAAACAAGTTTCCTGGCACCTGACATCAACAGATAAAAAATAACTCATCTGGTTTACAGGTGCATCTCCCCTTCCTTGAGACATGTGAAGCCCTTGCTTTTTTGGCAAGTTACAGTCTCCTTTGGGATGGACACACTCTCCCTCTACTGCAACACACGGTGGTTCGTAAGAGTAGAGGGAAACCAGGTGAAACCACAGGAGTCTGAGTTCAGCAGAACACATATCAAGACAGCAATGCAACCAAAATAGAGATGTGCATTATTTTGTATTACGCTGCATTGTAGACGATGGAATAAGTAGATGACATGCATTACATACAGTTGCTCTAGTGACTTGCAAGACATCTGCCCTATCCAATAGCCACAGGAAATTTTGAAAAGCAGAACAGACAACTGTGACAAATCGTTTTTGCTGAGAATACAGCCAGGCATTGTACAGTCTCTCGGGCTCTATATTCTGATAAACCTGGAAATGCCTGGAGATATCGCTATTAGTTTCAGTGGATTTAACATAAATAAGGCACAGGCTGCTGCATTCAACAGCAGGATGCATCATTACAGTATTTATACATACAGACTGAAACCTCACCACTGTGATGTAAGGACCTGTTCATCCCCTACTGCTCTAAAAAAAAAACCAAAGAACCCCCAAAACCCTAACCCAACACTTTATTTTATGAATTTCAAAACAAGGCAGTATATTAAAGAAAACACCTGAAGTCCTCTCTTCATTTGTTAATGTTAGAATATTAGTGATAATTCTTCATCTTATAGTAGTTATATGCATGTCATGTGGCTATGTACACACCCAGATACATGTAAATCGTGTTTTATATCATATTACTTTTCCATTGTAAATGTTTTCTTGGGATGTCCTAGAATGAGAGCAGATTAAAAGCACCTGCTATTAAGTCTTTACAAAAATCTCTGAATTTCTCATGAAAATCCAAAGTGTGCTGTTAATGTAATTGTTGAGTTTCTAATGTACATGTCATTTTGATGAATGTAGTACATCATTTCCATAATGTCTTACATGTTTCACACACTTCTAGGTATTATACCATCTTCTTGATATCCCAGGAAAACAGATTATTAGCACAAGTAGGAAAGAAAACAGAATGATGGAGCCATGTACGGCTACAGAGAATTTGTTTCAAGGTAAGAATCACTGCGCAAAACTTCCCGAGCACTTGCTTAATTCTCCAACTACTAGATTAATACTTTCCAATCCTTGCAATAATTTAATTAAAGTGATCAGCAGATGAGAAGTAATACCGCATCACTGAATCTAATTAAACTTCAAGTTTATCCTCTAGAAATCAAGAAAAATATATATTTCCTCAAGAAAAGACATTTATTTTATTCTGACAGAGGAAAGGATAAAAGAAAAAAAGCAATCAGTTTTGTTGATAACATCTCTCTCTTCTCTCCCCCGCCTTCCAAATGACAATGCTTGCCTAGCTAAATAATAAAATAATACGCATTCTGCACCGCTAATCTTCCTGTTCTGAGCTGTATGAGCCACTTTGTCCCTTCCTACCAATGCCATTGTACAGCAAAACAATAGTGCCTTTGTAAAAACTACAACAAAAACCAAATGGAGGGGAGGTCTCTACCGTGTTGGAATCTGCCAAGAAATAAAAATTTAGACCTTCTATTTGGCAAATTGTACATTTTACAAAAGGCTCCTCCTCCATCCCTGTCCCATGCAAGTATTAACCCTCTAAGCTTGACTGGAGCTTTGTACAAGATTTAAGTAGGGATGCTGAGGGGGAAGGTGATCTACCCCAAGCAAGCAGCAACAAAATGACCTATGGAGAGTATTTCCACTTTCTGCTGCCCAGACCTCTGCTGCCAAAGCCAGTGCCATGCCTAAATCTAGGTGTTGTCCAGCAACTCTTCCCTATGGAAGCATGCACACACGCCTGGTAACGAGCTGTGCTTGCAGACAAGAACTTCATCTCTCCGCTTAGCTTTCTTGAAAAATCATGCGAAGAAGTTTTATTACCGTCAGCACAACACTGAACATTGTTAACTAGTGCAAAAACACAGAGCACTAAACATTTAACTAAATATGTACGATTCCTGAAGAAGGCTTGCTCAATTAACATTTTACTGCAGTGACCTGCAGGGCATACTGTCTTGCTAATTAAGTCTTTTCCTCTCTATTCCCTTCTGGTTTTACTTCCAAAGAGAAAATGGGTGGGTAGTAAAAGCAAACCAGCTGTATAAAAGGGTTTGTATGGCTGACTCAGACCTTCCCTAGCAGCACCTTTTCCTCCTGATGCTACATCCCCTTGTAGGCAGCACCATGCCCAAGCTACTGCATCAAGTGGGCATGGCTTGTGCATCCACATCAGTAAAGTTCTCAACACAGCTGGTTGCCTCTGGGGACAGGTGGCCAGGAACCAACTCAACTGACCTATAAAGAATGAAGAGGCACGCTGGAGAAAATCAGAGGTCTACAGCAGTGGTGAACAGCAGATGCCTAGAAAGAGTAAAAAGGTGGAAAGCACACATTCCACTACACAACACCTTAACAGCTACCAACCAACCGCTTGCATCTCCTTGGGCAAAAAAGTGCTTTCTGTGGAGAACTCCACCACATTTAGTCTCCCCTCAAAGCCAAATACACTTTCAGGACAGGTAACAAACTACAACATGGGGTTCAATGACACAATTTGAGCTGATTGAGGCTCCACTCGTTCTGTTTGTTCTGAACATGACACCTGCTACCTTCGTATGATGTGTGGAGACCTGGCTTCACAGCCAGGAGATGGGCTTAATACCAGAATAAAGATGAGGTCGCTACCCAAAAACTGTGCAGAGAACCACTTTGTTAGTGAAGTATCATTGCCACGAATCTTGTAGCTCTAAATCCTTAGGAACTCCTCAGGGGAGAAAAAAGGGAATGAAGGAAAGAATAAAAGAAAAAGGTTTGCAACATGAAGGACTTCCCATGGCTTTTGAAAGATGTCTACTACTTCTGCCATACAGCTGCTGTTCTGCACATGATTGTAGGGCAAGCCATACAACCACCTGAAGGAACATGATTCAAAATCTTTCTGAGCCAACAGGTCAACAGTACAAATCCCAGCTGAGCAACCTACTCAATGAATCATAGAACAGAAAGAAAAAGACTCCCCACGTCAGCTAGTCCCTTCCCAAGGACAGAGACAGCACAGAAAGGCCCCTCCACACACCTACTCTCATTGCCTACTCCCATTTTAATGTTATTCAAGCTGCAAAGCTTGTTCTTAATCTCTTAAAAGACTATTCCAGTGTAACACATCTATCCCAGAGACGATTCATTATCACTGCAGAAGGGAGAATGACACTGATCTCTCCACAGAAGTCTAAGTTTGCTCAAGGGCCTTTCTTTGTAATTGGCCTTAACATTTTTATTGTGGTGCTACCCCAAAAAAATACACGCTGTGCCTTATACACTAAGCACTACAATAACTCCTTACCAGCTACTGCTGGCAGGTCTGCTGTGGCCCTCTTGGTAGTTCAGATGCACCCTCTTTGAAAGATTTCACAGGCACCTCTTTATTTCCCAGTCAAGACCTGAAAACAGACACCTCCTTACCTACAAACTGGTAAACCCCCTTCTGGATGTCTTACAAAGAGAGAAGAACAGTATATTAATCTATAGACCTGTAAGTCAAAATCTCCCATATTTTATTCCTGTCTGATAGCACCTCAGGAAAATTTATTCGCTTCTCTCTAAGTTGGCCACTGCATCCATAAGAGTGATGATAAATACTGGACTATTGCTCTAAGGCAGCATGAAGGTTAAATTCATTAACGTTTGCAGAGTGGCTGAGATGTCTGGATGAAAGGCATTAACCATGGGAAAGTTATTATTATTTATTCTCATGGAGGCAGACCACAGCTTCATTAACTCCACTTGAAGACGTACGTTCTGTGGCCAGTGTAGGCGCAGCTAACTCCTGCAGTGTTCAGACACCACCCGTGCTCAGCCCAGCCAGCTCGCTTACTGAAACAGAAACCGGGCAGAAAATACATGCTGCCCTTGGTTAGGATCAGCCTGCTGTCCCAGCAGAAGGATCACGGTCTAACACATAATGGCAAGATTACATTTGATCTACAGATGCATTTCTCCCTATTTACAGAGAAAGCTGTCATCACATTACTGAAAAGAATACATGGAGCATGAAAGAGTGGAGACTGCCCTACTATTGCAAACAGGCAGAGTTGCTCACTCCTACATCAGTTCCTGCTCAGCCACTGATTTATTGCCTGGCATTGGGAAACTCACCTTTGTACTCGTTTTCAGTTTGCTTTTGTGCAATTCCATGGACAAGAGCAGACCCCCACGGAGTGCAAAAGAGAACACATAAAAACCCAACAACAGAAACATAATTCTCATCCTGGCCACCACTCACCAGCAAAACATCTCTGCGCAGGGCATACAGCCAGCTTTTTGTACCTTCTGCCAAGATGCCATGTGAATGATATCAAAAGAGCAGAATCACAGACTCACAGAATGGCTGAGGTTTGAAGGGACTTCTGGAGGTTATCTGGTCCAACCCCCAGCTCAAGCAGGGCCACCTAGACCCAGTTGTCCTGGACCATGTTCAGACAGCTTTCAAATAACTCCCAGGATGGAGACACCACGAACTGTTTGGGCAACGTGTGTCAGTGCTCAGCCACCCTAAGAGACCTCTGGCTTCATGCAAGACAGCAGGTCCTTCCTTCCCCACTCAGCATTTCCTCCATTGCCTGCCACACGAGCCCACCATGTGGCCCATCTTCATCTCTTCTGCTGCACAGAGGGTTGGACCATACTCCGCCTTGGGCAAAGCATCAGCCTGGGAAGCAGGACTACAAACTCCGCTGCCACCTATTTATTAAAATGGACACCGGAACATGAGGTGTAGCAAATGAGAAGATCTTCGAGGAAGGCTGTGCCCATTCACATCTCCGACAACATAACTTCCAGACTCAGTGAACCAAAGCTACTTTTCATTATGACACAGTGAAGGATAAACACCACTGCATTAGTCAGCTCCCTGCAGTCAGCTTTTGACGGACACTGAGTGGGTGGCAGAGAAAACCTGAAAGCAAAGAGAAAAATCAGACTCTGCAGCATGGCATTAGTTGGAGCTGGTCTTCTGGCACGCAGTGCTGTTTCTGCTGTTGTCTGGAGGCCTCTTCTGATAAATTGTATCATCATGCCACACCACCACTCCCCAGGCTCACCAAATGCAGTCCAGCAGTGCCCGGCTTTACTTCTCTCTGTTGAGCTCCTCTCAGCCATTTATCCATATTTTATTAAGAATAAAGCACATAAAATAAAATAAAACTGCATTATTAATGCATCACTTTGCAGAGGTAAACATGGGCCATGTCCCCTTCTCCACTAAAAGGGGTAAGAGAGCTTTGCAGCAGCCAACACTACTGCTTGAACTTTTTCAGGGGACCAGTGTTTTTTTCCTAAGACAGAAGTGAGCATACATCACACCACACACTTTGTCAGAAGTGCCGAAAAAGAAATCGGAGCATGGTTTCCTGGTAGAACAACTGAGCTTTGTGGAGATGAGCCTGATCCTGGTTTATGCAAACCGTGGCTGGTAAATTGTTAGCGCTATTCCCAGGCAGAGATCTTCCGAGCTAAGATCCTGCAGTGCTGGAGAAACACTGCTCCCACTGAAAGCCAAATAACTTGCACGGTAAAGGCAGACAAAAGCAGAGCTCCAGGAGTGCAGTTCCCTTCCCATGCTCATGATGGACAGCGATCATCATAGACCCATTTGTCCATACGCTAGAGCACAAACCTCTCCAGTACCATCTTTCCCTGGTAGTCATCCCCCAGTGGCGCTCGTTCTGGCGGTGGCAAACCACTGAGTGATGCATTTGGTGGTGGTGTATGGGGTTGGCATGGCAAGGATTTGGGGGGGGGGGGGGGGGGGGGGGTACAGGGGGACTTCTGTGAGAAGATGCCAGAAGCTTCCCCATGTCTGCCAGAGCCAAGGCCAGCCCGCTGCAGGATGGACCCGCTGCTGGTCGAGGCAGAGCTGATCAATGATGGTGGTTGCGCCTCCGGGACAACGTATTTAAGAAGGGGGAAAAAAACGCAAAAACCTGCACAACTACAGACAAGAGTGGAGGAGTGGGAGCGCCTGGGAGCCGCGGCCCTGCAGCCCCCGGGCGGTGCCGGAGGGGCCGGAGCCGCTCCAGGCCCGCAGCAGAGATTCCCTTCCCCCCCAGCCCACGGCGCCCCCGGCCCGCGGAGCCCCCGGGGGAGCAGCTCCCCCGCCGCAGCCCGGGCAGGGCCCCCCCCGGGGCAGGGGGTGCCCGCAGGGGGCTGTGACCCGCGGGCAGCGGCGCTGGGGCAGCTCCGGGCAGGGCCTGCGGCCCCGCGGGGAGGAGCCCGGGCCGGGGCCGGGCTGGGGCAGGGCCGGTGCCCCCGGGGGCGGGGGGGCTGGGGCCGGCTGGGCCGGGGGGGCTGCGCCCGCGGGGGGGACACGCTGGGGCAGGGGGGGAAGGGCTGCAGCTGCGGGAAGGGCTCCCGCTGGAGCGGGGCAGGGAGGGCTGTGTCCCGCCGGAGGGACCCGCGCGGGGCGGGGCGGGGCGAGCGCCGGAGACCGGCGGTGAGCGGAGCGCAGCCCCAGCGCCCGCAGGTGGAGGCAGGACGGGGGGGGGCTGTGTTAAGACTTTGTTTTTCTTAACCCTGCTCTGGTTTGATTGGCGATAAATTCAGTTCATTTCCCCAAGTCGAGTCTGTTTTGCCGGTGACGGTAACTGCTGAGGGATGTCCCCGTCCTTGTGTTGACCCAGGAGCCTTCTCCATCCCTGGCCCAGCTGAGGGGAGTGATGGAGCCGCCTTGGTGGGCACCTGGTGTCCAGCCAGGGTCAACCCACCGCAGTTAGTAACCAGTGCAGTACCGTTATGGATTGTACTTCATGCAATGTAAAGTGCTGCAAGACGTTCTGCTCCACCTCGAGGATGGACAGCCCTGCAGGACCAAAGCTGTTGCTTCTGCCTGCTGAAATGGATGTGCTGGAGCAGCTCACACCCACTGAACTCACACACGCTGCCTATCTTCTTCCTAACCAGATCCTTCAGAGAAGCCTCCATCTAACGTGTGAAGATAAGCTTTGCTGCTAATACACTGGGTAGAAAGAAAAAAATATTGAAAGCAATACTTATTTATCTGAAAAAAAAATACACAAGTTGAGGATTCTGCTGCTGCAAGAGAAGTAGTGCAGTAACATCAAGGAAAGGTTTATTTTTCTCAATTAATATTAAAGCATTTAAAGTCTATTCATTAAATGCCTACAAGCACTGAGGCAGACAGCATCACCGCCTCATCTTTATCAGTGTGCATCTATGTGCTTAGACATAAACCTCGACCAAGGATGAATAAATTCAACACATTTGCTGAAGCTCTGCACTTTGACTGGTAGCCTGACCAGTAGCCAGTTAGTCTTGCTTTTTTGGGCCACGTTCCCCTCCAAGAAACAGTGCTTTCAACACTCCTTTCATTATTGACTATTTTACTAAAGAGAAACACCTAGTAGGAAAGCCTCTGGTGGGCCTTTAGCAGCCACAAGCTCCACTTAAAACGCACACCAAACAAAAAGTTTCAGCTTTGACTAACAGCCTGTGCTACCACTATCCAGGAAACGTGAGTGCAGCCTTTCTGCATCATATTCTGCCCAAAGTCTTTCTAGAAATTCCTCCCTTAAAGGAAGATACTCTTCCACAACCAACAGAAAAAGATGAGCAAGCACCAGAGACTGCCAGGGTGGCTGCCAATAGCACAATACTTTGCAACAATAATTGCAAGAATGAAGAGAAAAAGTAGGAGGGAGTTCTAATCTTACAATATCTGAGTCTGAAAATCAAACTACACTTCCAACCCTTACTTTCCAATGTATCTCAGAACTGTGAGGAAGGAAATCCTTAATTTACTGAGGGAACTGTAACAGAGAGAATTAAAGGCTCTGACTCGCACGCACCAAAGCAGTGGCTGGAGCATACATTGTTTTAACCTGGCAAGTGCTGGCCCACCAGTGTGTCGCCCTCCAGGTAGATGGGTGGTGCCAGTCACTGCCCAAAATATTCATAAAAATGCTATTTTATTGGTGCTCTAAGATAACACTCGGGTGCAAGCCACATGCTATAGTGCTCACTTGGGAGCGAGCAACCTGCAGAGCTGAGGTGGACACGTGTAACCAAGCATGCAGCAAAACATGGTAAAATTTCTCTGGTGTCAGTCTGAGCCCAAAATGATGTGTGAGAAGCCATGCAATTAAATATGGAGCATGGCAATGGTGAGCACACCAAGTTTCCATGCTCCTCCAAGAGTTTGCAGGTCTGTCCAAAATGATCTTCAAGACTATGAAAGCGCTCACCTTTCTACCAAACTACCAAAACAAACGAAAACTTGCAAGTTTCCATGGTTGTTGGAGCAGAGATGTTTGACATACCCAAGTCCCCAGATTTGCTGGAAATACTTAAATGTGTTCACCAGGTTCTCAGCTACCATAAAAAGTGGCCTGATGGGAGGAGGAGTGAAAGACATCTGAGGGCAAGTAGATAATAGATGTTTTAGGGCTTCTTTTGTGCTTTCTTGTACTCAGGTGATTACCTAAGAAATAACTACCTGTCTGCAACCTAGGTATAAAAACACATTTTAATTTAACAGGATTTCACATCATTTCAGACTAGAAAAATATGTCTTTTTGATAGGTTTTCCCATCACTTAAGACCTGAAAAAAATGTCTTTTTTGTGGTCTCCCCCACCACCATCTTTTCTACTGTAGTTTTTCCATTGCTTTTATCTCTCTGCAGCTCTTATACAAATAGGCTGACTTCCATGCTGTTGGTCATATGCACAGGCTGGGACGATGACTCAGCCCGTGTGCCAGCCAAATAATCAGTCAGAAGTCCTGCCAGGGTCTGCAGGACTAGAAACAGGAGCTTTAATACAGTGTTCCAGGTAATTGCACCTAAACAAATTTACAAAACTAGAAAATGTATGACAAACAAAGACAAAAATACATATATACATACTGCACAATTATATACACACATAAATGCTCTATAATGTCAATTTTGGGAACTGATTCTCAACATCTTACATATATTAAAGGAGGTAACAATGAAAGTGAGCTGTGTGTTCATGATTAAAGAACTACAAGGTGAGGGAGAACAACTAGCATCACACACAGACACAACAGCACAAATGACCTACAGCAGCTTTTAATGACAATCACGTTGACTCGTGCAACATGTGATGACTCTAGGCACCTTCTCCTACCTCTGAGACCAGACCTGCGAAGACACCTCCTCTGCTGGGAATGCCTTTTGCCAGCAGAAGCAAGGCTGAGGTATGTTGCCCTCCTACAAATACCTTACTTCCTCAGAAATGGGTCAAATTAACCCTGATTTATTTAACTGAATTTCCAACTCAAACTCATTCAGAAGCCCAGGAAGACAAATTCATTCTTATTAAACAGCCAGTGAACAGCTCACCAGAAATTTCATTGTTATGTCAAAGAATCCAATATTTTAAACTAAAAGAGGCTGTTGATCTTTTATATTAAAACGTTTTCAGAATTTGATAAAATGATGGCTACCAAAGATCTGAGAAAAAGAAACTAGCACTCTTCAGCTCCCCAAAACAAATCTGTGGCTTCAGAGGAGCACCAATGGTACCATTGGCTTATTATAAGAAATAAATCTCTTCTATTATCAGTACATCTTTCCCAGAGATTTGACTGAACTAAAATATCCATTTGGAGTTGGTCTCAGTATCTTCAATACCACGCAGAGAACATCAGTGCATAAGAGCCTTGTAACTACTTCTTTCTTACATCAAGACATATGCAGAATTGCACCATTAATGATGTTGCAACTATTCCTTGCATTTTGCCCCCATCCAGAGATGACTGATCTTGCAAGAAACTACCAAGAAGGCAAAACTTATGTTGTTATTCTAAGAGTACCAAAAATACTCTTAATGCCTATGTAAAAGTCTTTCATTTAGCTAGATAGCTTTCTTAAAAATCAGGCAGTCTTTGTCCTTGATTAGTAGAAGAAGCTATTGTCTGTTCTTCTGAACAAGACACTCATCTTCCCAAGTCTAGCAAGGTATTTCTTAAACATTGACAAAGTTCCTCGCTTCATATTAATATTTTTATACTTAAGCTGTACCCCAACATAGTAACCAATTATTTCTTCAAACACTCTTATGAACTGGTGCATAAAGTGCTTGTTTATCCAATAATACCACAGGGATGTTACTAAATTCAGTCTTGCATTCAGAAGAGATTTCCAAATATTTTGTATCTCTAAAAGAAGCTTGTATCAAAGTAGACTTCTGAAGCTGGGAATCACCCGGCTTTTGCAGAAGGATGTGACCCAGACACCACACACATCTTGCACGACGCTATGTCCAACTGTAAAGACACATTGGAAATGTAATAATCACCCTTCCAAAATCAGATTTAGCAGGGATATTTGTGAATAGCCTGTGCAGTTTTAAACTGAGTTCTCACGAGAAATGAGAGCAATCGCTGTCAATATCAAGGACTGCGACTCTGATACACAACCAAGTTACATCACTGAGCTGATGTAACCAGCAGCATGTGTGCTCTTAGCCAACAGCAAGCCAAGATAAATTAGACTTGCTTACACCCATGTGAAAGATTTAGGTGAGTGTTTTATCTCACATTTACACCAGGCTCAGTGGACAAACCACAGCCCTGCTAATAAACAGCAACTTGTTAAACTGATGGGACTTTCCTGCACTTCAAAGCCTTTGGAGAGCAATGGGAAAAAGCGACACGCTCTTCGATCTCAGCAAAGAGCATATCCATTCCTTTTATTCACCCAGGCCTTTCTTCTAGATCAGAAGTCCGTTTCCTTGAGGCAGAGATCACACACACATAAGGATCCACATTGCTGAGAAGAATTAACTAATAACCCAGTGAATGCTTCTTCCCCACAACCAAAGTCCCGAATCCTACCTTTATTCACCATGTCTGAAATTCAGCAGCAATTAAAAGCTATCTATGAGACACACCATGAGCAACACAAAGCTGTTTCATTCACCTTTCAAACTATAAAAGAAAATCATATCTGTTGTTTCGATTTTGCTATAATATTCAAGACACATCACACAGACGTTGTGCATGCATTGCTTTCTGGTCTGATTTTTTTTAATAGTAAGGTACAAGTTACCTTCTGAAACACTTGGCATATATTCCTGGTTGACATAGGTAGGGCTTTCCCCAAGTATTTCTTAAACTAACTTGACATTTCATATAATTAAATCAGCAACTAGAGAGTAAGCATTTGAGCTATCATATTATCCAAGCTTCACACATATGAAAATAATTGTACTATCTTGTGAATCAGGGAAAGACACAACCAGACTGGTTAAAACCTAGTATTAGAAGTATAAATGGTTATAATTTTATTAATCACCATTTTTGCACCGATGCTGAGAATGAATTGCTCCCTGACGTTCCATCACACCAAGAGCTGCACAAAACATGCATGATTAAACACTTCCTCCCCAGAAGAGCTTACACTGGATGTTTCTTCGTTCAAGCAACTACATGAACTTTCCATGCGTAAAATTAAATCTGCTCTTTCGAGGGGGGGTGGCTCAATCCCGCAGACATATGTCTGTTAACAGTTCCTCCAAGAATAACAAGCTTACTTGTATGTGAAGCAAGACTGGGCCCCCAAAACAAATAGATGGGATTAAAGGCAGGTATTCAATAAGATGGCATTTATTCCTTTTAGGCAGCCACACCTGTCTTTCTCTATCTAGGCTATGAAATCTGTTTTCTCAAAATGGAAATTATAATCACACCACACTGGTGTCCTTGCGAGGGGGATATAGACAACCCTCTCCTAGAGACCACAGTTTGAAGAAATGTGTGACCTTCTCTATTTCGAGCACAGTTAAGTCCTACCAGTCCTTCTATGCAAAGAAAGAAGTCTAATATCTGACATACGCAAATATATGCATTACATATATTTCTTTGCATGCCTTTTGGCTGTGGGTAAATTACAAGTAATGGCAATTTTTTCTCCTCCAGTGCGGGAAATAAATTAAGCCTCAAAACCATAGCTGTTCTTTTGACCTTGTACTTTTTCCCAGGTTGCTGTGATTAGTCTCTAGCCATTTTTTTGTATTGCTCAAGCACGGGGAAGAAGACTGGCCAACTCCAATGACACCTCCGGAGGCTCCAAAAGCAAAGACTTAGTTTTATTGGCATAGTTGGCAGCACCAATGCAGACTGCAAGGAAGCACCTGTACCAAACAGGTGCTGCTTTTCTTACCTCCCCTTTTTCTTTCCTTATAATATGTGATAAATGGCTCTGACTCATCAATCTTTTCACTGTTTTTAGACCTGGCTGAACGCCTCTGCTCCGAATGGACCAGTTATCATTTGTTATTAAAAATGCTGCTGGGCAGATGAGACCTAAACATGGTCTCTTCTCCACAGAAGAGACACAAACCTGCCCGATGCAGATCTAAGCTTGTAGCCACATTAGGACAGCGTATCCAAGCTAACCAACCCTACCCATACTAGCTCAGGAGCAGCACTAAACTGAATGCAACCACCCTAAACATGCAGCTGAGCTGGTGGCTCACAGAGTCTCATGCCTCGTTAGGGGAACGTACCAAATTAGCCTCTGCAGTGGCTAAAGACACGTGAAGATGAGAGCCGGGAGCTGTATGCTTTGCAGTTTCTTAGAGCAACCCTCCAGCAAATTGCACAAAGTGACTTGATACTGCTTCTTGTAAAGACACTTAACACCTCTGTTTTCTTCTCTCCAGGGAGGGAGAAGCATTTGCCTTCCTTTGGTTGAGTGCTTAACACGCACGGTTTTCTTAAGAGTTAACAAATACTGCTGAGCATATTAAAAATAAAAATAAAAATCCCCCTTCTCTCTCCTCTTGCTATGGAACAGCACTGCAGGCAACGGAAGGGGAAATTCATCCCAAAGCTCCCTTTACTGCAGCTGTCCTTGAAGAGAAGAAAGACTTATTTTCAGCACATAGGGATCAGATATGCTGGGGGGGGGGGGGGCGGGGGGGGGAAGTAATAATTTCCTCCAAAGGAATTCAGCTAAATCCACTCAATGGTCCAGGAAATACCTGATGGAACAGATCACATACATTACATTGCCAGACTTCAACAGACCTCTATCACAACAGCACACCTTAAGCATCAGAAAGATCTCTTCTGTATTTGCCTTTCCAAAAGACAGCACTACCCATCCTACCCTGTTTTCACTGCCTTCCCTTTGTGGTGAGAAAACACAACTTGCAAGTGTAAGGCTTTGCTGAGAATATAAAGCAATGGATAAAAGCACCAGCGGCTCAGCAGAAAAGGGATGGCAGAGGCAGCTATACTCCCTGTTTTCCAGGGAATGAATACTGATCCCCCCGATAGCTTTGGTTACCGGTTCACATAAGTATTAAAACAGTTGTCATTTTCTTATTTCTCAGTTTATGGAAGTAGGCCCTTTGAGGAAACTATTTTTCCCCTTTCAAAACTACACCCAAATTTCCCAGCTGGAGCTGTAAAGCAAAAGCAAGAAGGTTCCCAGAAAGCAAATAGCTCTAGTTGGGGATTTTATTGGTTTGTTTATTTTAACCCTATAAAATATGGGCGCACGAGGTTTCACTCCTGAGAAATCATGTTTTTGCCATTGCTTTCACTTTATATGAGACAAAAGACGGTAGCGGGAAGAGATGATTCACTACAATGGTACCCCTCTCACCATGTTAGAAGTCAGACAGCAAGCAGTCTTGCTGTCTTTGTCTCTTTTTCAAAAATTGGAAGATTTCTTGTTTTCTGTTAAGATCCCCAGGCACTGTCATCCCTGCATCATGCCATACAACTATCACTCTTATTCCTCTTGCCATGGGACGCTTGCTCTCACATTCTGCAGCACACAAGGCTAACTGGGGCTAATGCCATTAGAGAAAAAAGGGGAATCCAAAGACCTTTCTGCAGCCACACTTTGTTATGCAGACATCATGGGGAACAAGTAACCTGGGGAGGATCATAGAAATAAACAGTAAATATGAAGGAACAAAACTTAAAGGAAAGAGTGGGTTATACTTCAGGGAGTATTTCTCAGTGTTGAGACCTGAAACAACCTCACTAGAGAAGTAATTGAAGGCTGGTGATGAGGAATGCGTAGAAGCACGATGGACAACTTCAGTGAATGGACCGCAGGGTCTTGGCCGTGAAGATGCCTTTGCTTGAATAACACCAGACCCCTGCACTCATCCCATCACCTGACATTGTATCCATGTTGAAAGGCCTCATTTCAGGTCTCACTGAAGTTTAGAAGAACATGGGAAGGGAAAGAGCTTGGTCTTCCCATCAACATCTGCTGTCCTTTTGGCAACTGCACGCAATGCTCAGTACCTTGCCAGGACCTCACAGTCTGCATCATGTTTTATGAAGCACTCAGTCTTTAATTACCTTTAAAATGTGGAAAGCCTCAATTCCACACTGACAGATTTAGTGACTAATAAAAACAGCATATGATCATATGAATATTAAACCACTACCAATGACTGTGACCCCTGTGCGATGTCGGGGTGGCTTTGGGAGCCATCTACCCTCTTGGCAAGGCTGTGGCTCTCAGAAACCCCAGGGTACAGCTGGAGATAAACACAATGGCTTCTTCCATCAAAACCCAGGCAAATTAGCTGTAAAATCCTGGTAGCACTGCCAGAGACTAGCTCATGTACTCGTCTTGTTCAGAGAGGTGTGGTGGGCTCCCCAGGCCAAGGGGCAACTTGTTGTCGCACTCTAAGGCTGGGATAAGGGCCAAAGGATGCCCAGAGAAAGACCAGGGGAATGATCAGGGAAGCAAAAGAAAACAAAACAAAAAGTGGGAACTGAGTTTCAGAACTACTGAATTCTTTATGTATAAAGAGAAACCAAGGAAAAGGTAAAATGATGCAATGTTTGCAAGGAACGCTTCCTGAGCAGTCTGAGAAAGGTGCTATTTACACCTGAACAGATACAAGTGGACAAACTTTCTCAACATACATGTAATCAAGTGTTCAATAGCTTGAGATTCAAAGAAGGAAAATCAGCCATTGCTACAAACTGGTAGGAACCTCAGGACACACACATGAGTGCCCCATCAACTATATTCGAGGGGGGGGGGGGACACCAACAAGGAAAAAAAAAAAAAAAAAAAAAAGGCCAATAAACCAATAAACTCATTTCCCACGGTGGAGACCAGCTCTTCTCTATGGCACAAGAAAAGCAGCGGATGGTCAATCACATCCTCCCTGAAACACTTCTGGAGAAACAGAAGGTGCATGAAGTCCTCGGTACTGTAAATTCAGCTCAAACATTAAAAAGCCATTAGAAATGGATAATGAAATTAAGCAGTGGAAAGCTAATAGGAACCACTGCATGGGGGGAGCCCTGCCAGTGCTCAGCAATGTGGCCAGCTGAGCACCGACTAAGAACAAATTGAGTGTTAGGAGGAGGGAAATAAAGCAAGTGCCATAGCTCTGCTTGGCAGGAAAAGTGTAATAGATTCTGTCTCAGAGATGTATCAGCATCTGTGGCTTTTAAATCATGGAGGAAGGCAGAGGGAAGCAAAGCTTTTAGCACTCAAAGCAAAATCTGTGACGAGACCTTTATGATGATGAAACGCACTTGAGAGCCATGGAATTAACAAGAGGCAAAACGTCCGGCAGGAGACTGGACACACAGTTCTTCCCCCATCCTTGAGTTCCCAAAGAAGAAGAAAGTAGTTTTTTGCCTCCTTCCCTGTTGCCCAGTCTGACAGCTTGGAAACACATAAATAATTCTTTGCAATTTTCATAATCACAGCAAGATCCTCAATATGCTTCAAAACTACAAACGAAAGATCAATGTGTAACATGAGTTACCAATTGCATTAGGGAAAGAAGTGCTGCTTCACTTTTTTGCCCAGAAATGGCAAGAGAGGTAGTGTCAGGGCTGAAGCAAAAGCTTGGGATACCCAACTCTTCAGTTCAGTTCAGGACAAGTCCTGCACACTAGGACAAGTCAAGTTTCTAAATTTCCCATCCCCTCCTCTTCTCTCCCTATGGAGGAAAAGAGGGAGACCTTCTTATCAAAAAACAAGGAGATTTCTTCCAGACCCTAAATATTTTCAGACAAGCTGCAGACCCAAAGTGAACACTTTGGAGATAGCTAAAAGCATTGGATTAAGGAATCACCTATTCAAAATAGTTTATCTTCAGTGACACATCACTGCGCTACTTGAACTGAATTTAATCTCCACATCAGAGGGCAGCTTAACCATCTCATCCTCCCCTTTGTCCACACAAACAGCAAATCAATTTGGAGTAATTTTGCATCTTTTTCTGCATGAGCATCTCCCTAAGAAAATCAACACTTGCACTCCCACTTGCACTTAACTAGGCTGGTTATGCCAGAGGACAGCACTACACTAGCGAAAAAGAATGCACAATGAAATTATCCACCTTTACAATGCAGAACCTTCCCCCCTGCCCCGCCTCCAATTTACCCATTAAAATACCCTTGCAATGGTTAGAAAGTGGGGTTTGGTCATCTATATCTACAAGTATGCCACTATATACACTGGCAAAGTGCAGCTGCCCCTGACACAAAGCAAGGGAGCCGCTTAACCCCAGAGCTAAAAGCTCACATGGAGCTCTCTGTCAAAGACTGAACAAGACCTTGAGAGTGAAATAATTAACAAAGACCAAACGGCACACATTTCTGCCTCTACAAGGCCAGAAAAGGTGAAGCAGCATCATTTTCCAGTCTCACTCAAGGTAGCTCACAAGTAGGGAAAGGTGTTAAGAGCCTACAATATTAATTAAGTTAATAGTTTGGGATTTAAGACAGGACATCAAACATGCCTGCTATATTACAATCTACTTCTGTGTGCCTGCTCCAAAATCACGGAGCAAAATTATGTCACTGCAGATGCAAGGACACAGGTTATGCTTTGCAGATTTCAATCAAGCAAAATTTACCATTCAGCTGGGTCCTTTCCGGACACAAGAAGAAGCTGACCTTGAAGAATTACTGTGAAAGCTTCAGAAGATGGTCAGTATTTGATTCTGCACAAAATGTAATCACTGGGAATATCAGGAGATCATGTCTAAATGGGCACTCTGATCTGTCCCACAATGGTCTTGTTTTCTTATTAGCGAAGTAAGTGATTTATTCTTGCTCCAGTTTCAGGGGTGGGAAAGTCACTGTGCACAAAATATTTCTCCTCTGATTTTCCAGATAGTTGCATTCAGACTGGACAATCTTTGCACAATTTCTCCAGGAAAGTTACTTTTACCCAAGTGGGGCTGCAACTTTACCTTGGTCTGTCCCTAATTACTACAAAGTAATTAAAATATGCAGGCAAGCCAGCCAGCTGTTCTTCACTTCTTCTGCCTTGAGGATGACAGTCCCATTTCCTGACAGTTTTATGACTGTGCTGCACTATGGGGTTGCCGTACTCATTCTCTCCCTCTTTCTCCTCCACCCTCACTTCTTTCTTTTTGCACACACAGCACTAATGTGAAATCCTTTCTAAACCTACTCATGAGCACACCAGTGAGTCTCATAAACTACCACCAGATAAATCTCTGATGAAGGCACAGAGGAGGTCTTCTGCAGCCTGCTTCGTTATTCATTAATAAGGTCCCACCCAGATACTGTAACCACTTCTGTAAAACTTGGCGTTTTTGTTTGCCTTGTCTCTAATCTCCCTAAATCTACACAATCCTGTTCTGCAGACATCCACTGATTCTTTATCATCTTTATCCTCCTTGGCCTTCCAAAGCAACTTACAGCAGAGAATTTAGAGAGCTTTTCCCCAAACAAAACTTTTTCCCAAGGCAAGCACAGGTATCATACAAGATCTGAGCCAACGGACCAGATCAGAAATTCACATGTTTCAATATCTGCCTCCGGGACCTATGGACAAGCTACAGAAATGGAGAGGTAGCCTACACAGGAATGGTCCTTCAAAGCCTTCATTTTTTTAGGAGAATTCTTTTTATACCTTAAATCAAAAGGGTCTAATCTCCTTATCCTTAAAGATTCACCATTACACTTGCGCATATTTTGGCGGGGCCCAGAAACAGTTTGTGCCTCTTTGAGCTCAGATGAACCTTAGGCCATGGTGATGTGTTTCCATAGCATATTTCACACATCGATGGGTAGCTTGAGTCTCCTGTGAACAACTCTGCATCAAACAAACAAAACAACTCCCTAACAGCTATATTCCAAAGCATATAAAATAATCTGCCCACATGGTTTAATGCTAGACTATGCGATTATAGAGCCTAGTGTTTTAAGGAGCTTCATGTGTGCAAGTCATGAGGGAAAAACAAAGTGTCTACAAACATGCTCAAGTACTTTGAGCTATTTCTCGAGCTTCCCTGCTCCATCTCAAACGTCCTTCTGGATCCCTGAAGCAGCAAGTTTTACAAGTTACTTGTGAGTAGGGCAATCACAAGTTTGATATCTATTTCAGCAGGGAACAGCAGCTGCAGAGGAGAAAGAGGAACAACGTGAATAATCCATATCCTTTCCCACTGGGCACACCAAAAGGTGAAGCAGTACAAGAAGCTCTTCGCCTAGAGTGGGTAAGCACCATCTCCCATCGTGGGGTTGTCAAATAAATGGAAAAGGCAGTAAACGGATGTGTTTGCTGCCAGATCCACCCCTGCAAGGAGCTTTGGGGCAAGGCATAAACCAGGGTGTCCCATGAGAGCTGCTTTAATTTGCTTCATTGTGCTCTCCATCCACATGTCATCACCTTCTGAATCACAGCCACCCTCGACATACCCAAGGTGGTTTGTTAGCCATGCACGGGGCGGTTTCATAATGAAAAGTCACCAAAAACCCTGCTACTGCCCTGGCAGCTGTGCTGACCGACCCTCAACTTGAGATGACAAAAATCGCAGTTTCACAGAAAATGAGCTAAAATACAAATCTGTGGTGTCTGCAGGTGTCAGTAGGCATTTTACCTTTTCTAACATTCAACCTGGGACTGGAAACATCCTTTCTAAAAGGAAGCAAAGCATTTAGCCTGCCAGAACATCCCAATGCAGAATTAATTTCAGGCTTCCTCTAAAGCACTGAAGTTTGAAGACTAGTTATCATGCATATTAAAAAAATGAAAGAAAAAGAGCTGCAGACCAGCTCCTGCATTAGTGCACACCAACCTGCACTTCTTTATTTTTACATGACTGCATCTTCAAACCCAGTGTCGCTCCTCCCAGAAGACACAGCCAATATCCTGATCTATTTTTTGATCTTCTAAATCTGGGCACAGGCAGAGGAAGCTGAGCTGAAGCTGGTGGGGAAGCATTCACATGCCACAGCCCAGTAACCAGCACTGCAACAAGGAAACTCTGGTCGGGTCCCAAGCTTGCGTTAATTGCATGTTATTTCTCAGCGCTTGGCTCCTGCACAGCCAAGTTCCGTACGTGACTTTTGCTGCAAAGCCTTTTATCCATGGCTACATGTTTCTGCAAAGCTGCAGATGAGATAAAACTGATCCTGGCCACTGGGGGTCATTAAAAGGCCTGGTAGAGCCTCCTCCCAGGAATGGAGCTGTTTCTCATGCCGGAATCTGATATCTTTGCTCCTTGGAAGTATTTGTCGGGACCTCTGTGTTACAGCCCATTAGGACCAGCAGCTACTAAATCACCTTCATCTTCTGTCTCTCTGCAGAGATTTCCCCTCCTCTCCTGCTTAACTTAGGAGATCTGACACAGACACTGCTTAAAAGCAGACCAGCACCCAAAAAACATCCCAGACAAATAAATATGCCTTTAAAAAGAACAGCACAAGAAATATAACAGTCTGCAAAGCCTCCCAACCCTTCAGCTGGTCTCCTGCCCACTCTCCTGTCAACAAGGCAGGGCAGGGAGGGAAATCTTCTAGGGAAGTGGTGATAACACTCTCCTCCCTCCCCTGTTCCATGTTGAGGACACAAGGCACACAGAAACACGCTTTTGTAAACCTTTTAACAGTTTCCCACAGCATAGGAAGCATTGTCCTGGAGAAACTGGCTGCTCACAGCTTGGATGGGTGTGCTCTGCGCTGGGTAAAAAATTCACTGGATGGCCGAGCCCAAAGAGTGGTGGGGAACGGAGTTACACCCAGCTGGTGGCCAGTCACGAGTGGTGCTCCCCAGGGCTTGGGGCTGGGGCCAGCCCTGGTTAATATCTTTATTGGTGACCTTGATGAGGGGATTGAGTGCACCCTCAGTCAGTTTACAGATGACACCAAGTTGGATGGAAGTGTTGATCTGCTGGAGGGTAGGAAGGCTCTGCAGAGGGATCTGGACAGGCTGGATCAATGGGCCAAGGCCAACTGCATGAGGTACAACACGGCTCAGTGCTGGTCTTGCACTTGGGTGACACCAACCCCACTCAACACTACAGGCTGGGGGCAGAGCAGCTGGAAAGCTGCTCGGTGGGAAAGGACTTGTGTGTGCTGCTCAACAGCCAGCTGAACATGAGCCAGCAGTGTGCCCAGGTGGCCAAGAAGGCCAACAGCACCCTGGCTGGTATCAGCAACAGAGTGGCCAGCAGGACCAGGGCAGTGATCGTCCCCCTGTACTGGGCACTGGTGAGGCCGCCCCTCGAACCCTGTGTTCAGTTTGGGCCCCTCACTGCAAGAGGGACACTGAGGTGCTGGAGTGTGTCCAGAGACGGGCAACGGAGCTGGGGAAGGGTCTGGGGCACAAGTCTTATGGGGAGCGGCTGAGGGACCTGGGGGTGTTTACCCTGGAGAAAAGGAGGCTCAGGGGAGACCTTGTGGCTCCCTACAACTGCCTGAAAGGGGCTGTAGTAAGGTGAGCTGTCTGTCTTTTCTCCCAAGTAATAAGCAGTAGGACAACAGGAAATGTCTTCAAGTTGCACCAGGGGAGTTTTAGATTGGACACCAGGAAAAACTTCTTCACAGAAAGGCTTGTCAAGCATTGGACCAGGCTGGCCAGGGAAGTGGTGGAGTCACCATCCCTGGAGATATTTAAAAGATGTGTAGATGTGGCACTTAGAGGCATGGTTTAGTGGCGGGCTTGGCAGTGCTGGGTTAAGTAGTTGGACTTGATGATTGTAAAGGTCTTTTCCAGTGGAAATGATTCTTCAATTCTATGCTTGACTGACTGAAGGTAATCCAGTGAGCCACAGTCATACACTTGAAAACACAAGTCAGCAAACTAGCCGGTAAATACCATCTTTAGGGTTTCTACAGTTTCATGAGAAATAGTTATGACAACCTTGGGCAAGAGGACTCTCTCTACAGGACAACAATGCCCATGTCCTTCAGCAGGCAGACAAAGAAAAAAACCTATTTACCATGCTAAAACTGCAGCTCAGTCACAAGTCCACCACACCAGGCATCTTTTGCAAGGGCTTCAAGGGATGACAACAACATATTCCCACACACAGTTAACGCGGGACAATCCATCTAAGTTGACAAGTAATGGTCTCCATCTTAGATGAGAAGATGGAATGGACTTTCTAAAACCAACATGAGTGCAGGGAAGGGTTTGTGTTGGTGGTTGAGGACTGCACCACCCACCCTTCCTATGGAGATGCAGCTCAGAGCCGGAGCCCGCTCCAGGTGAGCTCAGATTAATGGCTGGGCTTGAGCACGAAGCCGTTCTGCAGTCTGCACCGACAGGGGTGCCGACATAAATATACTCATGCCAAACTAAGGAAAGTATTTATACAGCACTGTAAAACAATGTCATTACCTTCGCTTTGGGAAAACTGGCCAAGAAAAGCAGCAGAGGCATGTGAGGAGAAAGGGGCTGAAAGAAGGAGGAAGAAACAACCGAGGGGGGGAAATAAAAATGTTGGAGCAGGGGGTGGGGGGGTGGGGTGGGGGTGGGGAGACCATGCTGTGCCTAAACCAATGGATACAGAGCAGGGTGGGATTTTTATTTCTCCCCAGAGCAGGCTGGCTTTTGTTTTCAGCCAACAAGAATTCACAGTGGGCTACCGCAGCGAAATCCCTCAGCCACTGGCAGGGAATTCCTTCTGCCTGACTCACAGTCACCCTCCTGCAAAGGCCAAGGCAGAGAGATGCTACAAGGACTGCTTTATTATAAAGCTTTCTATTGCAGACATGCACTGCCACCATCTAGCATGATGCTGAAATGCTGGCCTGCTCCTCCTCCCTCTTGCCTTAGCTTTGAGGAGGTCTTGCACATGCCTGGAAGAAGTAAAACACGGCCATAACAAAACAGAGATAGACCAAAAAGCTCAGGATGCTCAACCAGAAACAAAAGAGTTGGAGAGCAGCACCAAGACAAGCAGCCCAATTAGACATCATCAAAATAAAACCCAATAAAATAAAATAAAGCAAAGCTGGATTCTTACCACATCAAACCTGAGGGTATGGAGGGGAAAAGAAGCACTGGGATAAGACACGCTAACAACTCAATTAAAAACCCTCATCTTGTTAGGGGGGGATGCCAGGCATCCTCCAAATCCAACGTGGTCCAAACTCTCTGATCTCCAGGAAGTTCAATCTCCCAAAAGGAAACTCTTGTTTGCAACAGTGACTGTTTTATTAATATTGCACATAAGCATGCATTTTTTCTCCCTGCCATGATGTCAACAGGGCATGGTTTCTTCTAAGCAGGATGTGTGAAAACCCCATGAAGAAGAAAAAAGAAATAAATCTCCATGAAAAAAACTGAAATTCGGTTAACAATCCAAAATTAAAAAAATATATTAATAGTCAGCACTTTGTTTTAGCAGTCAGACTGTAATAGGAGAGGAATGGAATGACAGTATGACTGAAACCTCCAAATTACATTTCAAAAACATACTTACACACACGCATACATATGCTGCACATCCATACCCCCTAGGTATGCACATTCTATATAGTTTTAATGGTTTTATTGTTATTAGATCCTGGCTTGGTATTATCTACGTATTGTTCAAAGGCACAGCCATCTGGCTACTGTCTGGCTGGTAAAGCACTTCAGGAAAAGCAGCAGACAACTCCTCTTTCCAACCTGCTTAACTCTTGCAGTACCTGAAATAAATCTAAAACACTGTCTACTATATGATTGCAATAAAGGGTTTTTTGCAGCATTTTGTCATAAACCCAAGTTCTTTGCAAACTGTACTTTACAGCAAATCCTCTTTATAAATCTCTGCTTCATACCACCTTATAGAAGTGAAAATAACAATAAAAAAGAGGTGTGGGGGGATGAGTGGGAGAAAATGATACAGAAGGTTCATTTTCCTCAGCCCATCACTTCAGTTGCCTCCATACATGTGGACAAATATGGTAGGTCTGAAGTTTTGAGGCACCCAGGACTGATTTTTTTCCTTCAAAACCTCTGTTTTGGGGGAAGGGGATTCCCACTAGTCTTATCTCCACAAAACTTCATACTCAGCAGACCCATTTCACATGCAAGTGCATGGCATGTGCTCTTCCCAGCCCCAAAAGAGGGATTTATGACTTCTAAGAATATTCTTTACATATCTTTGCCCCTCTATGTTGCTCTGCTTCCATTTCTGTTTTTCTGTTAGGAAAGGAGAAGGAATATAGTATTTTATGCAGCATGCCTGTGGACAGCTCTTCAGTCATCTTCTACACGCCTCTTAAGGACCTGAGCAAAATATTTTGGAGGGGGAAAAAATAAAAACTCCCTACCTAACCAAAGTCCCTGCATGTGTCTGCACAACAGGAATGTATATCCCTATCTATGGGAAGATCTTTGTCTCTGTGAAAACCCACTCCCAGATCTCTCCGGGTGAAGCTTTCAAAGTAAGGAATGGCCAAACACACTGAAATATTTCTGTGAAATATCCTGTTTCAGCACATTTCTGGGCACCAAGGGATTTAGGGGCTCTCAGGTTTGACTGGCTATATAAACAAGCCTTTCATTGAAAGACAGTATTTCAAGAGATCCTTAAAAGCCTTCCAGAGCAGAAAGCAGCCTTGGACTATCCACTCCCACATCCCTACCCGCATCATCAAGTACCTGGAGACCTGTGAGATCTGACCTTAAAAGTATTTCTGAAAATGCGATATAGGCTGAAACAAAGCCCACTCTGAATATTTTAATCCTGGTACTGTACTTCCCAAGAATTATCACCTGCCTACCACTTCAGTGTGCTGCAGGCTTAATTCCCATTAAAAATACTGTGTTTAGAAGGAATTAAAGCATCTTTCATGTAGTTAGGATACATTCACATGGAAAGAAAATAAAGTATCATCATCTTGTTCTGGCCCTCAGCAGCCAGAGAAAGGTAAAGATTACACAGACATCCCAACAACATGTTTCAACATGGTTCATCTAAAGATGCTGCATGAAACCAGCCTGGGGTCTGGATAAGAGTACACCCCAAAGCCAACCTCCTGCTCTCCCAGCACATTTCAAAGACAAGGACCTTCTCTGTGAGTCCCACCTGCTTATAAAGCAGTTGTGGGCATAATTTCCATGACGTTCAATGAAATTACTGCTATGTGGGGCTGGATAAAAGCAGGCACAGGAATTTTGTCAATCCCTAGGTCTGTTTTAAGCTCAAAGCGGGTGGTGACTGTCACCTGGGAACATGTGCTGCCAAGCAGAGATGTGACACAGTTGTGCTGGTCACTGCCCCGCCGGCCATCTGGCAAGATGGCAGCATGCCTGGCTGCTGGACATGTAGGTCTGTGGCAGGGGCAAAAGGATGAAATTTTTCAGATAGACTAAGACCAATTAAAACTAAAAATAGCACATTAGCCCAAGGAAGCTGCTCTGTGATTTGGAAGAACTGGGACATTGCCCAGTGTCACCAGGGGAGAGCTATTCTTTCCATCCCCTGTGTCTCTGTGGACTAGGACGGATGACAACAGCAAATAGTCTTGACACAACAAGAAGTGTTAGTCTTTGACCCTGACCTTCTCTTAAAAAAATGAGTTTTTTGGGGCAAGAAAGCATGTGCATTGCAGAAAGGCATGGAAACCACAGAATAAAATGCATGCACTGCTTGGGATGTCACAGCTAAAGGTTGTGAGAGATGTGTCCCGCTCTTCACAGCTTGAAGAGTCATTACTAACAGCACGATCCATGTTTCATCAAGACTGTCTACAAGTCTTCAGGACTGGTTTCTCCAGCCCTGACATCCATGTACGGAGAAGTAGTACCCTGAAGGGCAAAACCTGCCTTACTTCCCTCTCCAGCTGCTTCATTTCCAGCTCAGCCAAGGGAAGAAGTTGCAGACAAGTCGAAGTGTCCATGATGACAACACGTACCAAATTCCCACAGCTACAGGACAGAAGAAATGAGGCTTTCTTCAAGTGCTTCTCCAGACTAAGAAACCATCCATGCAGAAGACAAAGGTAGATCCATAAAAGATAGCTGCTAACCAGTTCTGCTAAAAGAAGAGAAAGAAAACCTACATAACTGTCCACTGCCAAGTTTTGCTTTATTCAACTGCCTCCTTTAAAATTTAAAAGCAAATTTATACCTTGTTGGGTTTCTACTGTACAGATGTTCAAAAATCCCAGTAGCAAAGCTGAAGGTTGAGCCCAGGACAGAAACAACTCGGCTCAAAGGATGGACAGCGCTAGACGAGAGCAAGTCCTGTGAATTGCAAGCCAAGAAATGCAGTGGCTATCACCTTTTCAAGGGAATAACCAAGATGTAAGAGCAAAGGGAGTCTGACTAAGGAAAACACTGCAGGTCAGAAATGGGGAGGAGAAAGCCTTTTCCAGGAAAACCGTGCCAGCTTCAAACCTTAGGATATAATCTCCAAGGGAAACACAGCAGGCAATGGGTATGGTTTGTGAGCAGGAATCCTTCCACAATCCAAATCCTTCATCCATCAAATAAGGATAAGACTCATTTTCTGCAGGGGATGAAACATGGCAGGGACAGGACAGGGCAAAGCCATTCTCCAGCTGCTGCAGGGGCAAGAGACTGTGAACTTTCCACTTGTTTTTCCCACTGCCATGCCATGGTTCAGCAGCGTGAGGCGTGAGCAGGAGGGGAGATGTCAAGTGTGGCCAGCTTTGCACTCTATTCCTGGCTAAGCTCATTGCATTTGGTCCTTGATGTATAAATCAGCAGGGCCTTGATTTATTCCTCCTTCTTTACCCTGTCTTTTCCAGTTTGGGATCAGGAAGCGATGGAAAATTGGTTTTAGAAACACCTACACAATCACTTGCACACCTCAAAATCTATGCAAACCACTTCTTCCACGCATAAACCCCCAACCACGTGTAGGACTGTCACTACCTTCAGCCACTTCACCAGACAATAAAGGTGCTTATGAATCCCAGCCATTAATATCCAAATCTCAGAGAGAAATTCTGGGAAGATCTGGAACACGTACATCCTAACATCCAATTTCAAATCTTTCCTTGCTCTTAAATGCTTTCCATCCACACTAATTCGCCCTAATCCCCAATCTACCTGCTTACATCTTTCAAGTCCTTCCTCACTGTTGATCTTTAATCCCTGCCCACTTCTAGCTGCCAGTGTCTGGCTCCAAGTAAACATCATCTTGGAAGAAGACAGTTAGCAGTGATATTTCTGGATTGACAGTACAGATGAAAGTTTTATTCCTTTTTTTCTACTCAACTTGAATTCCATTTGTATCATACATATTTGGGTCAGCTGTGTCTACTCCTCCAAAATGTACAGAAGTGAGTTTGTATATGTTTTGCAAATAAATACATCACTGTAGTTAGGTGGCAGAACAGAAATCCACAACTACGGTATTTCAGTGTCTATATAAATCTCCATAAGCAAATACAAAACTCCACTTGATTCTTCAAAGAGAGAAAGGAAAAAGCACACATACACAAAGGATGCTAAATTCTGTTCCTCTAATTGATTAAGACATATTCTGCCACCTTCAGAATTTAATTCATTAGGTAATACTCAACAGCAGGAGGGGAAGGAAACAAGAAAACAGGGAAGTTAGTTAATAGATTTGCTCAAGACCTCACTACAAACTAGTAGCAGAGGTGACAAAGACTTGGAACTTTACAACTTGCAAGTCCAGAACCTTAAAATTCAAAAGAATTCTCTACTCATGTATAAAAAAAAAATAAAAAAAATAAAAAAAATTGTTCCTCTTTCAGTATTGAAAACCAGTGGTCTGCAGCTCCCAGACTCAGTATTTTTGATGTGCTTTCAGGAAAGAAAAAGCGATAGATGTGTCAAGCATATTAATCCCAGCTGGAATTACTCCCAGAACGAGAAATTTTGCAATAGATTGGCTATTAGGTACCACCTAGGTTTAAAACAAATTTGTGTTTATCTATGTGCTGGTTTTGGCTGCAATAGGGTAAATTTTCTCCACAGTAGCTCGTATGGGGCTGTGTTTTGGATTTGTGCTGGAAACAGCGCTGACAACACAGGGATGTCTGGTTCCTGCTGAGCAGCGCTCACACAGAGCCAAGGGCTTTGCTGCTCCTCACCCCACCCACCAGCCAGCAGGCTGGGGGGGCACAAGGAGCTGGGAGGGGACACAGCCGGGACAGCTGACCCCAGGGGTATTCCGGACCACATGGCATCATGCAGTACATAGGGGAAGAAGGGGGAAGAAGGAGGAAAGGGGCGGGGGGGGGGGGGGGGTGGGGAGGGATGTTTGGAGTGATGGTGTTTGTCTTCCCAAGTCACCTTTACGCGTGATGGAGCCGAGCTGCCCGGGGGGGGCTGAGCACCTGCCTGCCCATGGTGCTCATGGTGAATGAATCCCTTGCTCTGCTTTGCTTGCACATGTGGCTTTTACTTTACCTGTGAAACTGTCTTTATGTGAACCCAGGAGTTTTTTCACTTTTACCTTCCTGATTCTCTCCCCCATCCCACTGGGAGGGAGCGAGTGAGCAGCTGTGAGGAGCTTAGTTGCCAGCTGGGGTTAAACCAAAAGAATCCATTTAAAAATGCATACCTTAGCTCTCTCTTATAGACAGACAAAGAAGTATGTAACCTTTTTTTTTTCTTTAAGAGGAGCAGGTGATTCAGCCAGATATTCCCAAGAGATGCTGTGGGGTTTTCCAGGGTCATGCAAGCAAAGGAGGAGAAACCTCCCACCTCCTGAAGGCTCAGAGATCTAGAGGTGGGATCAGGAGTGATGGAGCAGGGCCTGGATGCGTATGTGCTCTCCAAAAGGTTAATGACTTGCTAGGCTTCAAGCTGCATTCACGCACAGAGGTTTTGCTAATTTTTATATACATATATATCTATTTTTTGCCTATAACATTGGATGTGCATACGCTCCAACCTCTCAATTACACAGAGCTGCATCTCACCCAGTGTGCCCTGCAGCACCCACTTTTCCTATCACAACAGCACAGGCAGCACAAGTTAAGTTTTCCCTTCATAAACTTCACCCCAGGTTTCAGATTCTTTGGATTTGCTCAGTCTTACAGCCAAAACTCCAAGAAGAAGTTCTGCAACAACAACAACAAAGAAAGAATCCTCAAAGCAATACAGTTAATATAAATTTTGCTTTGCAGCCAAAAGTTGCAGCACAGCATCACCCCTGCTAAAAACCAGAGTTGTGCTAATGCCCAACTCATAACAGGGGAATTCTTGGGCCAGCGTAAAGTCACACTAAATACTGTTCTAGCTCTCCTTCAACAATCAATAATGTCTGTTCCCAAATTTACTGGGGCTACTACAGCAACAGCAGAGGAGACAGAGCATGCACTTGATCACTCACTGCACATTAACATCCTTGCAATCCCACCTAGGACAGAGCAAGTCAAATTTAATTTCAAACTGACTTGGTTTCCCGATATGCACATAAAAAAACCCAAAAAAAAACCCCGGAACCTAAATAGCAACAAAAAAAAGAAAGAAAGAGGCCTTTTAGCAAGCTGCAAGGGCAATAAAAACTGCCAACACCTGATAAAGGGAGTACAACGTGGAGTGGATAAACCTGTGCTAACAATGACAGCCTCCTCCTGGAGATGTTTTCCAGTGAAATTTGTGGGTGTGGGGGTGTGTGGGTCCCTTAACATTGTACAAAGGAGTTGCATAACCTCAGAAAAAACCCTGGCTGGAGCATTTAGCCTGTCTGGAGCCTGATTCTGCTTTGTCCCTGGGGAGCCAACTGGATGAACCCAACTGGGACGCAGACACTGCCCTGGCAGCCCTGGACATGGCACACTGAGAGCAAACCTGGGAATAAGCTCTGCGCTGCCCTGCAACTGATTTCAGACTGTAAGCTCCCTGCCAGCACATCTGTACGGCACAGCAAGGCATAGGTGAGCATCGGGACATGCATGGTGAGCCAGCTCTGATGGAAAAGCAAAGAGCTGCCGAAGAGGAGCTCCAATCTCAGCCTATTTCCCATGGATCCCCATGCAGCAAGCACGGACAGATGTTCGTAGCAGGTTACAGAGTAACCCTACCGCTCAGTGTCAACTATGTCTTGCTTCAGGTAGACTTATTTGTAGGCAGGGTTTATTAAAAAAGGCTCTTGATCCAAGCATCTGATACTGCCAAGATGCAAAGAACAGGATGCAAAGCACAGGGTACAAGACCAGGGATACAGAAAACTTCCAGGAAGCCTTGCAGCACTCGCAGAATTTCATAATACAGCCAAGCACTCACTCAAGGCTTGTTGGACAAGGGCTCCAAAGCAAAGACCCCTCTGCCCTCCTAACTAGAAAAGTGCTCTTGAACAACTGAGAAAGCTGGCAAAGAAGAATTGGATGGAACCGACAGTATTAAAGAAATCCTGGGAGCGCTGACATCTTGTCTAGGTCTGAATAACAAGAACTAACACAAACTTTGTGTGAGGCAATAGCTGAGTTTTATTTTTTTCAATAAAACTTTTCCTTGCTCTGCACCTGAGACAAGGAATAGCTTTTCCTTCCTGGCTCTGCCAGAGCTCAGCCAACTGCAGGAGCAGCCAGAAGCACAAAGCATTGAGCTGTATTAATTTCAGGAGCTGAAATTTAAGCACAGGACACTCTCCCCTCCTTTAGGGAAATGCATCTACCTGTAAAGACATGCCAGGAGGACAGCCTCAGGTCTGGGGTTCACCGCTAGGCACTCACAGGGAAACTAAAGGAACCAGCACCATATTCCTGCTGCTCTGCATTCCCTATCAAGATACCTCTACCCATACAAGCAGCAGACAGGCGGGAGATGATCTTCTTAAACTACTTCCGATTTGATTGTAATTGAGTGGTAAATGCAGCAAAATATTTTGAGACAATGAGCTCTTTAAATGCATTTCCAGCTGAACAATGCCTAAGGACAGGCCAGCTCTTTGCTTTCTGCTTTTCTGTTAAACATTGGGACCGGGACCGCCAGCATGATTTTTCCACATTTACAGTAAAATGGCTTTGAATGACCAAGACTAACAAATAAATTGGTAGAGAATATTATCTTTACCCAAGAGGCTTTTCGTTTATTTGTTTGTTTAGTTTTAGTTGTTTTGTTGTTGTTTTTTGTTGTGTTTAAAAAAAATAAATAAATGCTATGAGGTTGTCAACTCACGCTCACGCATTTCATTACAACATTTCTTCGAATGGTGTCTTCTGGTTTTGCTAGTTGTATAAATAAATGCCTAACGACTCAACTTCCCTGAAATACTGAGACTACAGTGAAACGTTTATTATCATGTTAGACGTGCCAGAAGGGATGGGGCAGAGGTTTTCAAAACAAACATTTTCAAAGTTAATTCATGTATTAAAGTTAATTCTCCTGGCAATTCCTTTTACTATAAAACATGTTGTTCATTATTTTTTCATGTTTTCTTATGTTTAGACTTATTAATTCATTAAATCACTGCTAAAATCTCTAAGAACTGGATGTAAACCAGAGAATATCCTCTAAAGTTAGTGAAACTGGACTAAGAAAATAAATTTATAATGTTTGGAAGTCTTACACAACAGCAAAGAAACAATATGAAACAATTCCTCAGTAAATGCCACAAAAAAGTTTTGTGAGGTTGTCTAGTGGGCGAGATCATCTTATTACGATTTTTTTTTTTTTTTATTGTTCGCATCTGGGCTTTGACATGCACTTTATTTCAGGGAAATCAGTGACTTACTTAAGACAACCCGAGTCCTCTACTTCTGTATCCCCATAAATTGAAGAAAATAGGACAGGACCCAAGACTTAGAAGTCAATCACTAAGACTCTCAGAGGCTTTTACACGCCATTTGAAAAGCCATTTTATCGTTTAGTGCTGTATCCAATAGAAGCTAGACCACCCTCTTTAGAGTCCAGGTGGTAACCTTGGAACAGTATTTGTGAACCCATCAACTCCTGGGGAGATAAAAAGGCGCATTTCAAGTCCTTCCTTCCATTCTGCACTTGATGGGACTCTGTTCCAAGAGCACGCTTCAGCTGTATTACTGAACGTGACCAAGACACGGTTTAATACTTCAGTTTTAAAGGTTACAACTTTTGAATGAAACCCCCCTAATACTGTGTAATAGCTTTGAATCTCCCTAAAAGATTCAAAGATTTTGTTCTTCCTTTCTTTCACTGCTTCTGACTCTTTCTAACATTTAAGCGTATGGTTGGGTCCCTCATTGCTCCAGTAGAAAACAGCTGCCACAACCAGACCTAGACTAGACCACCTTCCAAACCCTTTGGACAAAGGCATACGCTGCAATGACCAAGGGTTTCAGTGCCCCTTTAACAAAGCATTGCAAGTACTGGAAGTAATTTAAGAAGTTAATGCAAAAAAAAAAGTATTCAGGTCCTAATATAGTCAAAGGATTAACCACCCGCTTAATGTTAATTCACCTCACGAGGTCTCTTTGTGTACTTAAGAGTTTCTTGTGTGTTTCAGCACTTTGTAGTATCAAGATGCAAAGCTGGCCGTAGATCCCTTCCCACAGTTTGCCATCAGACCACGTGGTGGTCAGGCCACAGCACTGGTTCACATGTGAGCGTTTGAGTGAGTTTTGTCTACAGAACATCTACCGTGGCTTTAGCCACTGGACCTGGGTCTCCAGCAGAGCTCCTGCCATCCCCATCCCTCCAAAGGGGTCACGACCACTGTGAACGTCTCCTCCCATGCAGCACATAAGCTCTGTGGCTTTGCCAACCTGAAGGCAACAATGAAGCCCATGATGGGTTTTTTGAGGACAAATCACTTTCCAAAGCTGCTAGGAAAAGAGAAAAAAGGATTGGAGAGGACAGAAGGATGGGTCCAACTGCTAAGACAGGACAGAGACAACACTGCCAGCACTCACATGTGTCTTTCCACTCCAGAGGCAGGTGGGTGGGAGAGAGGGAAGGGCAAAGAAAATGACAGACCCAATTCCTGGAAAAATGTTAGAACAAATAATTTAACAATTGCTAAGTATCAAAATGATAATTAGGTGACATATACCCAGTGAACACTGCCAAGAACAACTTACATGGACCAATCTAATTTCATTCTGTGACAAGATAACCAACCTAGCAGACAAGGAGAAAGACACATGTGCAATATATCTTGAGTACAACTCTGGCCAGTGTCCCATACAGTATCTTCATGAGCAACCGAAGGAAAAATGCTCTAGACGAAGTCACACTAAAATTAAGCACTGATCCAACGGTCCCTTGAGCACACCTAGAAACACTGCACCTCTGGAATATGAAATTATCCTCACCTGTTCAAATCTGGCATTTAATGTTCAGGGCACAGTAAAGTTAATAAAACCAATGTTAAAAATTTCCTGGCTTGCAGTATTTTAATTCAAGATATTTGAATTCCTTGACCTGTATGCTTCCCTGTGTGCAGCACGTTTTGTTCCCTTTCTCCACAAGATGGTTTGGGGAAGATAGGTTGAACGTGGTAGAGGGTGCATGTTGCACACATCAAAATGGTGAGAATTCAGGGTTTAATTCCTACTACTGCACAGCGTCTGGTCTCTGTTTATTTTAGACAAGTCACACTACTGGGAAAAAACCAAAACCCCCTTCTGAAGTAATTTCAATCTTTTTCATTTCTCAGGTTAAAAAATGAAAAGAAAAATAACAGCTTTCTACTGCCTAATTTACAACTTCTCCATGCAACACCAATGCACAGCTGAAGCCCAGCGAAGCTCCTACAAACAAACAGGGTAACACTTGGGTTTACATGGATTTTTTTGAGCAGAATGAGGACATGAAACATAGACACCGCTGGAGGAGGGCATGTCATACAACTGCAACGCTTACTCTTCCAATTGCCACTCCTTGCTGTTCTTCAGTGTCTGTGGGATGACACAGTCAACCTCCTAAACTGCTATACTGCAAGTAATCCTGGTGGTCTCACTTATGACACATCTTTGGGGTGGTCCCTGGTTAAGGCTACAGAACATATGAGTTTTGCTGGGTGCAATCTCTCTTTCCTCCCAACAATTTCCAATAGGGAAAAAAAAAAAAAAGTATACTTTGGAGGTGTGGGAGCATTGTCCCCTAAGAAATTCTGAATATCCAGCAACACCATAAAAGCAGAGCCTGAACCAGAGTTCTCTGACACCCAGGAGTCCCAGGCAAACCAAACTCAAAAAAACCCCTGCCTCCAGGATTCTTCCCAAAGCTGCTGAAAATGGAGCCTGCAGATCTCTTTAATTAGGCTGGTCAGCAAGGGCAGCCGCCACCTAGCCCCGTGATGGGCTGTAAGTCCATCCATCATCACGTTGGCCCAGGGCCAAGAGAAAGCACCTTCCAGTAATTAATCTTTCCCAGCCTTGGCAACACATTCAGATTGAGCACAGAAGAAATGCAGCTAAGATGGACAGGTGGGTATTAGGACAGGGGACACCGTCTTGCCTCTATAAAAAAAAAAAAAAAAACAACCAAAAAACCAACAACAAAACACAAACAACAACAACAAAACCTCCCCAAAAAACCAAACCCTAAGCCCTATTTTCTTTGCCATTTTTCATGCAAATAAAGATTTCAAAAATGAAGTCTCCAGGGGGGTTGGTGTTTTTTGTTTTTTTTTTTTTTCCCATTTCACTGTCTAATCACTTGCTGTGACAAGCCTCCAGCTTCTTGGGCGAGCTGGGGCTGGGAACCTGTTTGGTTTTTGTACCTGACTTCCATGCTGATTTATTACTGGAAGGTTATTAAGCAGTGCCATCCCCATCACTTTTACTGTTGCAGGATCTCAGGGTTTTCTATTGGGTGCCTGAATTACCACTGGACCACACACTACCGTTGGACAGTAACTACTTGCTGTATAGGATGCTGGTACCTGTCTTTATTTATTTATTACCTATAAAAAGAAGAGGAGGTTTGGAGCACATGCAGCACATGCCCAGCAAGGTCTGCTCCCCCTGCGAGCAGACATACGTATGCCAGCAGGAAGGCCATGCTCTTTTGTTCCAGCTGTACCATGATCTAATACAGCAGGCGGATTTTCTCCACAAGCCAGTCATCCATCTTTCAGAAGCAGGAGGGAGACAATTAGTGTTGCATTCCACTCTCCCGACACTTAATCACTGACAGGATTTGGGGATACTACAACAAGAGACATGCGGCATGTTTTACTCACACTCCCATGGTAAAGGAGCATGGGGAGCTACACAGGTTCAGATGAACATCTCTGAGATGCACAGAAAGGAGAAGAGCTTCTCCAGGCTGCCCTTGGCCAACGCAATCAATTGTTCCTTCGCTTGCAAGCCTTTCCACAGCAATGCCCAGCCAAGGAACCAACTTGGTATTTAGCAAGTCCACAACCGATTTTGGTTTGCTGGGAAAATCAGCCCTGGAAGACCTCGGAGACGTGTCCATCACCATGCCACCCAAGATGATGTCGGCACTCAACTCAAAGATGTAAGCCAACATGTTAACAGGCTTTGGCTGGGCAGCCAACAGACTGTAGCTGTCTTGAGAAAGCTAATGTTTCTACATCAGCTGCTTTTTGCAATCCACTGAGGGTGGCTTCAGCGTCACATCAGTAACTGCTAAATGATGGGCAAGCTGGGCACAATGAGGTACCTCCTCAAATATTTAGAGATTGAAAGTGTCTTGAATTATTCTGTGCATTTGCATTAAAAATAGTGGTCCTTTCATACAGCAAAATGAGTATTCAGGCTTTTTTAACATCACCTACAATGCACTGAGATTCATCATTTGCCTAGTCCACATTTCAATTCTCTTTTCATATGGTTCTTTCATTGTGCCCAAGTATCCCATTCTTTCTTGCTTTTATGCCTTTAATTTTGCCTTGTAGAATAGCCTAAAAATCACTATTTACAACTGAACAGACAACTCGTGCTTAATTCAATACCTTCTCCATCTTCAAAGAAAAAAAATAATCACAATTCAACCCAAACTCATAAGAAAACAGAAAAGCAAGAGAAACCTCTATGTCTTTTTTTCTATTTCCATCCAGGGGGAATACCTATTTGCAAAACAATGTTTCCTGAAGAACTTTTGCAAGCCTCAAAACCTGAAAACCAAGTTAGGCTGCATTAATGAACAGCCCAGTCAAAAGGCAACTGAAGAGAGCAGTGGTGGTGTTCCCTTGTGCAAAGTGCTAACACAGCCCTTTGTCACAATGCTACAAGATCCCCTCTCCTGATGCTTCTGCAGAGGTCTGAACTCCCACTCCTGCCTACACTGCAGCCACTGCAGCCTCACCCTGCAGCACAAGCCAGACCCAGGTGCAAAATTAAATGCAAAAATAATACTCCAGCTAACAAGGCTCACTAAAAGCCACACTAGATTAACCCAGATCTGGCCCTACAGCAGTTGCCCATATGGATTGGGATCTGGTGCACATCTGGCCAGCTGGAGATGTGATCTTATCTACCCATGCCCACATGGGCTGGCCTCTCAAACAGCAGCTCAGAAGTGGGCAGGATGACACCTACCTTCCACCTCCATGCACGAGCCAGCCCCACGTCAACAGGGACAAGTGTTGCGCTACCCAGTGTCCTTCTGCCAAAGGATGCCTCCTACAACTTGCCTGTCTCAAGAAGGGGACATGGTAGAGTCAACGTCTTCAACCCGCTAAAGCAGGAGGTTATAATGATAGCTACACTCCACATTATGACAGTTACATTATGAATTTGCTTCTATGAAGCGCGGCTTTGACTTGGACATTTGAGACCATTTCAGATACACAGGTGGACACCTGAATGCTTTTCTCATGCTGCTTCAGCATTTCTAGAGGCCTTTGGGGCAAGAGGGCTACAGGTAAGGAAAACACATCTGGTCTTTACTTAAAAACGTACCACAAAAATAGAATCCACAGTCATTTGCAAGACGCTGTTTATAGCTTCAGCATGTCCTGAACAAGTTTTTGACCCTGTTGCCACATCTGAGCACATTTCCCAGATTCAAGCAGCCTCCACAGCATTTAAGTTACCCTCTGTGGGAGCACAGCCCACTGCCCTTTGCACATCTTCCCGTCTATTCCCATCATCTGTGTGCCTGCAGCCCACCGCAGAGCAACCATTCAGACAAACTTCTTGCAAGAGTGCTGGGTAGATGACGGAGGTCATGATCAGGTCTAGAAAATGTGCTACTTTTCTTCTTGTATTTCCCCCCAGATACCTCCAAAATCCTCATCAGTGCTGCTGTTCCATGTTGTGGCCTCAGGTCCTAAGCATGGTAAGATATGGTGCCTCATTATACAAACTGAACCCAGTGAAAGCTTGGTTTTCAGAAATGACCTCTAGGAAGATGTGATGTTTATACATCAGCCACACTGAACATAGGCAAGTAAAACTTTAGTCCTCAGCGAGTCAAGCAGAATAAATTACAGCAAGGGATCAATACTTTACCGAGAGGTTGATAGCCTTGTCTTGAAGGGCCTCCAAATGGATTCCTGCTCCCAAATCCACTCCCATCAATGGATCCATAAGACATTTTCTAGATAGCAATGGATGCAGGATTATACTTCAAAGCTAAGAAAACAGAAAAAGACCAATAAAACACCGTTAAAAGTCAGTTAAAGCCCAGTATTCTAAGAAAAAAGGAGAAAGAAAAAAAAGGGGAAGGAAAAAATTTAGGACTATCTCCATACTTCAGGCCACCCACCTGTGAAAAATAAAATCACTAAAATCCAGGTCTCCTGGACTACAGCTGATCTTGGGGGCAAACAAATCATTTGACCTCCCCATGCCTTATTTTCGCCAGGGATAAAGGGCAACCACTTATCTGTTTCAGCCACGGCAATACTTTAATTCCTTGCTGTTCACAAGGTGCTTTGAGATCCTGAGCTGGTAGGCAAAAACTAGGCACTCGATCAAAAAAAGATAATGCTGTCTTCTGGAACATTACCACTACACAGCTGGCTAGGAGTCTATCCATCATACTGCAGTCTTGATGAGCTCTCAAAAGAGACAGTTTACTGCTATATTATAAGCTCCTGGGCCTCTAGTATAAATATTGGAGCCAGAGTTATTTTTCTTTGCTGTTTAAAAAAAAACAAACACAACAACAACAACAACAACAAAAAAAAAAAAAAAAAAAAACAAAAAAAAAAACACAACGCTGCAAGGCCCAAGGTAGCAGGAGCAGAATGAAATCAATGCAGTGCTGACAAAGGAAGACTACTTGTTCCCCCTTCCCACCTCCCCATCCACAGGCGTTGGTGCACCGTGGGACCAGATAGCCTCCAGCATATCAGCAAGGTCCCAAGACTTTCATGTTAAAAATAGTTCAACCCTAAGGCATGGAGATGACGAGGGCAAAGAAAAGAAGAGATAAAGGTGCTGCATCAGTTGGGGTATGATACCGTACCAACCCTGTCTGCTGCCTCCTTACGCCAAGGCTACGAAAAAACGCCCCAAAAAAGTGTGTCTACCACCTAAACAGGTAGACGACCATGATGGCTACTGGGTAACCCTTCATCAAGCAGCAATGCAGTAATGCCGCAGTTTAGCAGCACAGGAGAGTCCCATGGAGAGGACACACTGGTGTGAGATGACCAAGAGTAACACCTGCCCTCCATGTAGGGAGTTGCTCTGTCTTACAAATGTCATTTGTTAACTGAAGGACAACCAAAAAACTGGGCCAACAAACCACCCTCACCAACAAGTATGTTGCAACCTCTTTAGTGCAATGGCAGAATCACAGAATAGTTTGGGTGGGAAGGGACCTTTGAAGGCCATCTAGTGCAATCCCACTGCAATGAGCTGGGACATCTTCAACTAGATCAGGTTGCTCAAAGCCCAGTCCAACCCGACCCTCAATGTTTCCAGGGATGGGGCATCTACCACCTCTCTGAGCAACCTGGTCTATTGTTTCACCACCCTCCTCGTAAAAAAATTTCATCCTTGTATCTAGTCTGAATCTCTTTTAGTTTAAAACCATGACCCCTTGCCCTATAGTGATAAGTCCTACTAAAAAGCCTGTCCCCCATCTTTCTTATAAGTCCCCTTTCAGTACTGAAAGGCCACAGTAAGGTCACCCTGGACCCTTCTCTTCTCCGGGCTGAGCAACGCCAACTCTCTCAGCCTTTCCTCATAGGAGAGATGTTCCAGCCCCCTGACCATTTGTGGCCTTCCTCTGGACCCACTCCAACAGCTCCATGCCTTTCTTGTACTAAGAAGATGTTGGGGTATAAGGCTGGATGACATGAGATGCAGTGCTCCATCCTGGGCTTGGACACTCAAACTGTGCACGGCCTGGACCAGTCATCCCTGTGACATGTGAAGAGCTGGGAACAGCCTCCAACTTGTAAGAGCTTCTTGACACATGGCTACATGTTGCGTGATGACCTGATGTATGCATTGACACATGCCCCAGCAAAGGGCTGAAGTCTCTTTTGGGGTGCACTGACACAGCGGTGTACTTGCAACTATTCCTTTGGTTTGTCCTCCATGGAGAGAAAAACACCACAAATTCCCTGTTCTGGACTGTACTGGGAACAGCCTAATGGTCTCAGACAATTTTGTACTTCATTCTCATTTTTTTTCTTTCAAAGTTTCAAAACCAAGGAAAAAATTACTGCTGAGATTTGCCAGACAGGGAAACTCTAGGACTAAAGAAAATCACTCACCATCCTCCCTTAACTGGGTAAGACACTTAAAAAGATGATGAAAGTGCAACTGCTTTGAGAGAGCAAGGGATGGGAAGTAAATCCATTAAAAGTGGAGAAAATCCCGAGTATAGCTTGCCTACCCAACCTCAGTGTACCACGTACACCCATAATTAGCATCTGAGGCTGCAGGTGCCCCTGGGCCATAAATCCTTCATTTTAGGAGAATGGCCTTCAGTCCAAGCCTACGGCAGCCACCCTGCAGTAGCCCAAGCTTCCAGAGAGGGAATGAGTGTGTGTATTTGTGTGCGCGTTGAGGAGACAGAAAATGAAGCAAACAAGAGAGGAAGTTAAAAGATGCCATCTACGAACCAAGGGTTTCCAAGACACTCAACAACACAACAACCACTCACATCAAGCATGTAGAACAACAAGCACCACAGAAGTATAATCTACGATGTCTTGATTTAAGTTCTTCATCACAACCCCTGAACACTACAAGAAACAGATGAAGATTCACTTGGGAAGCCTGTAGTAGACTTGGGAACACACCTCCCCTCTCCCAGGTCTCAGGTAAGCCCATAGCTCCCATTACCTGGGAAAATAAGGGCACATGGAAGATAGTTGCAAGAACATTTCTGGGCAGGGGTAAGGTGTTATCTTCTTTTATTTACCTCCCAGTGTGGCTACAGATTAAGAGTGCTGTAAGCAGGGAAGTGGGAAAACCAAACAGCTTGAAAACAGCCTCTTATACAGAGACTGATCCTGACTCATCCTTTCTTTTTAGAGATAAGCAAGTAGAAGCATTTGCTGCCACGACTTCCCCAAGGCCACATAAAACAAACGTGGAGTGAAAGTCTACACCACGTTGTAAAATGACTTGATTACAACTGGGCAAGTGTTTCTTTGGCAAACAGTGAATGCATCTATTTTTTCCCCAACAGAGTGGTGTGAAAGCAGGAGAGAAGGAAGGCTTTTAGAGCACTCCAAATGTTTTGTGTTGATTTATCATTTTCAAAGCATGCTCCCATTTTAAAACTTTTTCTCCCTGTAAAGGAGAAAATAAGAAAGAACTGAAAATGAAATATTTTCTTTTCATTTAACCAATCTTTTTTGCAACACTCACCTCGCACCCCATCCACCTAAGCCATTGAAATATCTCTCATTAAAACAGCTCCGGAACCACGCTCCTAGCCCACAGTAATATATTTACAGGAAAATTTAAGAGCAGATATAAATGCATTTAATTTGATTGGCAATAAAAGCATTTTCCTCCCCATCCCCATGGGTCCTCCCAAGTCTTTTTGTCTATTGCTCCTCAGGGAGACTTGTCCAATTTACTGTGAAGGCAGTTTGTACAAACATACAAGCATTGCCTAACATACTAGATACAGGGGAGAAAAAGGAAAAAAAAAAAAAAAAAAGAAAAAAGATTTCACTACAGCTTTATCCTTATCACCTAAAATATAAATGAAGGAAAAACCACACCCAAGCCAGACTAAAAGGACATCCATCCTGCTACAGGCATGAATTTGTATTTTAATGACATGCACCTACATCTTGCTTTGTATATCCTGTAGTAGTCAGTCATGCAGTGAATAGAATAGTAGAATGTAGGATCTCAAGGAAAGGGTTGGTTCATGTTTCTTGGATCGGGAAAGATACTGGCAGGCAAAAATATTTAAAAGTTCCCCTATACACATCAGTCTCCATTCAGAGGGACATTCAGATGGCCAGCATTATTAGTAGTAGGAATGAAAGATAAAATTTCAGCGTGTAAGAAATAGGTTAGAGAGCACTTGTGCTGGTTTTGGCTGCAATAGGGTAAATTTTCTCCACAGTAGCTCGTATGGGGCTGTGTTTTGGATTTGTGCTGGAAACAGCGCTGACAACACAGGGATGTCTGGTTCCTGCTGAGCAGCGCTCACACAGAGCCAAGGGCTTTGCTGCTCCTCACCCCACCCACCAGCCAGCAGGCTGGGGGGGCACAAGGAGCTGGGAGGGGACACAGCCGGGACAGCTGACCCCAGGGGTATTCCGGACCACATGGCATCGTGCTCAGCAACAAAAAACAGGGAAGGCTGGCTGGGGGGCTGCTGCTCAAGGACTGGCCAAGCATCAGTTGTTTGGTGATGAGTATTTGTTTTCATTTGCATCAATTGTCTTCCTTAATGTTTATTTTTCTCTATTTTTCTTATTTTCCTTTTCATTACAATTTATTATTTATTACTATTATTATCATTTTGATTCTTCAACTGTTCTTATCTCAAACCACAAGTTTACATACTTCTACCCTTCCAATTCTCTTCCTCCCATCCTGCTGGGGGGGTGGTGAGCACACAACTGCGTGGTGCTTAGTTGCTGGCTGGGGTCAAACCATGATAGCACTTCAGACAAGGCAGATGGTTTTAAAGTTGAGTTTGACTGAGAAAGACATGAGCGTACTGGAAATAAATGGAAAAGGATGACACACATAGACATATTGAAGCAAATCCAGCAATGGGCCATGAAGATGATTAAGGGACAGGAGCATCTGATATGTGAGGAGATGCTGAGGGAACGGAGACTGTTCAGCCTGGATAAGAGAAGGCTCAGGGCAGGGGGGTGGTAATTAATGTGCATAAACATCTGACAGGAGGAAATAAACGTGACGGAGCCAGACTCTTCACAGTGGTGCTCAGTGACAGGACAAGAGACAATGGGGATGGACTGAAATATGGGAAATTCCACTCAAAAAAGAAAATAATCTGTTTCTTTTGTTTGGTGTGGTGTTTTGGTTTGGGTGTTGGGGTTTTCTGTTGTGGTGGTGGTGTTTGGTTGGTTTTTTTGGTTGTGTTTTTGTTTTTGTGGTGAGGGTGGTGAAACACCAGCACAGGTTGTGTGGAGAGGTTATACAGTCCTCATCCTTGGTGACAGTCAAGTCCTGAGTGAACACAGGCCTGAGCAACCTGCTCTAGGTGACCCTGCTCTGAAGAGAGGGGTTGGACAAGATGATCTCCAGAGGTCCTTTCCTACCTCTGTTTCTGGGACTCTGTGATTTTCCTCCTATGACACCTGAAGCAGCTTGAGAACCATTCACGGCCCCATTGGCAAACTGGAAGATCCTTACTGTGTGTATTTACTAAATGGGTGGAGAAAGGAAGAATAAGAAGAATTGCAACCCATCAGTTCATTTCCACCTCCTGCAAAAACACTGGAATAAATTCACTAAAAGTACCTGATGATAAAAAACAGTAACAGCCAGCATGCACCTGGCAACATGTCACATCTAACCAACGTCAACCTCTTTACGCGGCAAGTTAGCTGGCAATAGAGTTAGCAGAGAAACAGGAGATACTACAGCTTTATGCTATTAGGGGTTTCCTTGCATGGCAGAAGAAATGGATTGGAGGTGCAGGTGAATTTTTTTATTATTATTATTAGCAGAAAAATACTCCCAGTGGGCTGTTGTCATAACCAAAGAAGAAACTGTGTCAAGCCCACCAGTCTCTGCTCTCTCCATTTGTAATCTGAGCAGTGAGCTGTGTGATGGAACAGGGATTAGCCTCATTAAACGCACACAGGCCACCAAACAGGGAGGTTAGCTGACGACTTCAGCATTCAGAACAATGCTAACAAACCAGAAGTGATGTTTGACAAAAGACGCTACATAATTTGCGTCAACTGCAGGGACCTGAATTCAGAAGCAGCAATCAAGTCCATACACAGAGGATGGGGAACAACTCGCCAGTGCTGCAGAGAAATACGGATGGATGCTATAGACTGCAAGCTGAACAGGAATCTGCAATGATGTTTCATGTAAAGGTGGCAGACATCATCACAGGATGTTTAAATAGGATTACAATCTTTAGACAGGTAAAATAAACCTTTTGCTCGACCCCACAGTGCAGAGTCCTCACCTGCAGGCAACAAGCTCCAGCAAAGATTTTGCCAGAGACTGATGAGAGTCTAAAGGGAACTTGGAGAATGACAACAGGTCACGAAAACATGACCTGCTGGGAAAGACTGAGTAAATGGGGCTGCTTTGGCTATAGAAGGGAAGATTGATGGAAAACTTGAGCCTTCAAATCTGTGCAAAGCTGCTGCGAAAAGACAGGGAGGAAAACATTCCCTTCATTCCTGTTGGCTAAGACAAGAGAACAGCTCTAAACTAAAGCAGGAAAGATGACATGAGACATTGGGAAAGCCTACAAAGAAGGATAGAGCACCTCAGGGAACAAGCGACATGGGGAAGGTCTTCTTACACCTAGAGGTGATAAGACCAGGCAGTACTGGTCACTGGTTAGTACTGGGTCCAATCCTGTTTAACATCATTCATGATTTGGATGATGAAGCAGAGTGTATACTCCGCAAGTTTGCTGATGTCACCAAACTGGGAGGAGGGGCTGATACTGAGGGTCATGCTGCCATCCAGAGGGACCTGGACAAGCTGGAGATATGGTTCAACATCACAGTATCATTGAGGAGACCACCTAGGCTGACCACCCCAGCTCAAAGCAGGATCAGCTTGCCCTGGATTGTGTCCAGTTGCATTTTAAATATCTCCAAGGATGGAGATTACACAACCTCTCCAAAAAGCCTCTGGTATTTGACATCCATAAACTGGAATCCCTCCTTGGTATCTAACTAGCCGCATCATCCAAGCGCAGGTGGCGGCTGTTTATGTGATGGGAGGAAGAGGTCACACAGGCACTGTGATCTGTTGCATAAGTGGTTGCAGACATGAAGCTTCCAGACTCACAACAATTTCCAGTCTTGCATTTGCACGCATCCCAGGCTCAGCATTCAGTCTTTTCAGGACAGGTCCATCACATCATAGGGAAGACCTCCAGATTCCTTAGGAAACAGCATTAGGAACTTGGCTGTGGATTCAGTGGCACTTCTGGCAGGCTAATAGTCAGCTGAAGCCAAGACCAAGAATCCAGGTGAATTTCTTGCTCTGAATTTCACACTGGCCTGTTGGTGCTGCTGAGCTCCTCACCAGGATTTCTCCTGCCTGGGGAATGGCACCGCTACCACAAAGCAGAATGTTTCTGTTTACTGTTCAGCTTAAAATCATAGACAGGTTGGATAATAATTACCTGCCATTCATGAATGTAAGGGGTGCTGAGAGGGACAGCACTCCTGTACTCTATTTCCAGCTCTACCACCACTTTGCTGATGGAGAAGTGCCTTCACTGGGGGCTGCAGAAGTGATTAGCGATGATGGCACCTCCCATTTCTGGGTGAGCAACTAGAGATACACTTTTCTGATGTTTTTAATCCAGATAAAATCCAACCAGCCTGACCTTCTTCATAAAGAAAGGGCAGATAATTTCACACAAATCATCTTCAAACACAAATACAGGCTGGGCAGAAAATGGGTTGAAAGTAGCCTGAGGAGAAGGACTTGGGGGTGCTGGTGGACAAGAAGCTCAAAATGACCCAGCAGTGTGTGCTTGCAGCCCAGAAAGCCAACCGTATCCTGGGCTGTACCACAAGAAGCATGGCCAGCAGGTCAAGGGAGGTGATTCTCCCCCTCTATTCTGCTCTCGTGAGACCCCACCTGCAGTACCGCATTCTGCTCTGGAAGCCCCAATGTGAGAAGGACATGGACCTGTTGGAGCAAGTCCAGAGGAGGCCACAAAGATGATCAGAGACTGGAGCACCTCTCCTGTGAGGACAGGCTGAGGCAGCTGGGGTTGCTCAGCCTAGAGAAGGCTCTGGGGCCACCTTATGGCAGCCTTCCAGTACTTTCTAAAGAGGCCTACAAGAAAGCTGGAGGAGGACTTTTTTACAAGGGCTTTTGCAAAGCTTTAAACTGAAAAAGGGTAAATTCAGATTAGATATAAAGGAGGAAATTCTTTACTGTGACACTGGCACAGGCTGCCCAGAGCAGCTGTGGATGCCCCGTCCCTGGAAGTGTTCAAGGCCAGGCTGGATGGGGCTTGGAGCAACCTGGTCTAGTGGCAGGTGTCCCTGCCCATGGCAGGGGGGTTGGAATGAGATGATCTTTAAGGTCCCTTTCAACCCAAACCTTTCTATCATTCTATGATTTTCACGCACCAGCCTCCACAGCCTCTGCTTCAGACCAGGTCACCTCTTTCCCTGAGACTCTCTGTGAGGCTCCAGTTAATGAAGGATCAGCCCCAGCCACTCCATTAGGAGAGCTGTGTCTTCTCACTTCTTGAACTTTGCTGTTTGGTCTCCCTGTTGCCTCTTAACCTTCCCTCAGATGAACCAAACAGACTGACCTTCTTTCATTTCTTGCTAGGAGACTGTCTGCCAGTACACACAAAAAACAAGGAGAGAGAATGCTCAGCATCTCCTTGCTTTCCATACATCTGCCTCTATCTCCCTGCCCTTAAAATGGACAGGCAGATACAGAGTACTAGGATTAACTTGGTTAACATGGAAGATTTTTGAAGCTGTGAGATGAAAGGGCATATGTGCAAAGCATGCTGCTTTTCCAAATCCCCTCTAACAGTTTGTTCCCCAGACATAACTCTGTCACTCGAATCACAGATATGCCGCGTTTTAGCTTCTCAGGATCCTTCTCAATTATTAAAACCAAAACTCAATAAACCTTTATGCTTTTCACCTGAAAAAACGCCTCTTTCCTCTTTTTCAGAGAACCTGAATATATGAACAAGCCCTGCTGCTGCTCACTTCTTTTTGTTTGTTTTTTAATCAATGGTTTTAATACTGAGTCGATGTAATTGCACAAATCCCTGAGTGCTCGCTGAGCCTCGTAACACGACTGTCAGAGGTCAATCAGAATAGCTGTAGGGGATGACTTTCTTCTTTTTCAGTCTGCGCCTCTGAGGTAATTTATGCTCCTCTGGATCTTTTGTGATGTTTGTAATATTAACGTCATGTTCTCGGGTGGCTTTGGGCAGGCAAGGCGAGGAAAGCAGTGCAGGAGCTGAAGAAATGACTGGCAGGAGAGCAATCTAGCAGCAATACCCTGCACGCAGCAGGGCCGGGCATGCAGGAATACGGAAGCTTCCTCCCACTTTTCTTCCCAATTAAGTTCTAATACTGATGGAAGGTCCTTGGAGAGTGAAGTAATCTCTGCCTCCATGGCCTGAGGGGCACACTGTCTAGCCTAGGTTGACACGGTACAAAATATGGCAACAGCAAGAACAACAACAACAACAAAAAACAACCCCAAACAACCCAGGACGTTATAACTATAATCAGACCTTGTACAAATCAAATTGGCTTCCAGAAACTTCTAGACACATAGGTAGTACTTGATAGGCACAACGTCACCTATGACTGTACACAACCTTATTCAACTGAAGCACACTCTTGTCTACCCTCCTCCAGCTGAAGTGTACTACAGAGCAGAGTGAACGCCCACAGCCTTAAGGCATCGTGGAGTAGATGCAAAGCGAAAACAGTGTGGATTATCTCAGAAACGAGCTGCTGCTGCTATTCTAGATATATGCTAAGAAACAATGAGAAAAATTCTCTTTTTGCATTCTTCCTCGTCAAAGCCTTATTTAAGGAAAGCATCTGAGCACTTTCTAACAGATTGCGGTTTTCTTCCCTGTGGTATAGCTGCCATCGTAGATGCCTCCAGGAGCACAGCAGTTTGGATCGGGAAAAGATACTATCAGGATAGGCTGTGAAGTCAGAGATAGTGAGATAAGACACCCATGACATTTTATGGAGATATATACTGAGCCACTAATAGATGGTTTGCTGTCCTTCTAACTGGGATGACACCAAGAGCTCTGCCTAGTCTCAGCACACCTGAATGTAACCTTCACTTAATCTTGTTTTTCCACCAGCTCAGCAACACCATGCAAACCCAACAGCAACAGCTGCTGCCTACCTCCTTCTTTCATCAGTCAGTCATTCCCAAGATTTGCAGCTAACAGCACCCATCAGGTACACCAGACCCTTTCCTGTCAACCACAAGGCACCTCCACCCTCACCAACCTCATGAAGGCTCCATCTAAGACCTCCTATTGATGTTAGAGGACTTTAGATTTAGATGGACTGTCACACAATGTAAAGGAGAAGGAAGCCATAAGGAACAGAGATGGGAAGGAACAAATGCCTTCAAATCATCTGTATACATTTCACGCTACACAAATGTCTGCGTATCAGACACCAAGAGCAGATGTAAGGCAAGCAATCTGGAAGCTGTCGTGCTCCTTTCATGTCAATCCCAGTTGCCACTTCAATACACAGACTTTTCTTCCACGTCAACCTGACTGCATGTCTTCTCACAAAAGAACCAAAGGCAGTCTTCAAATCCTGCTAAGCGGCACCAGAGACAGGTTGGCCTTAGGCAAATGCCAAGAATAAGGACTAGATACATTTTGTTTAGTTTGGGTATCTCAGATTCATAGACCCCCCATTTAAGCCATACAAACTTTCTGAGAGCAAAAGTAGCGGTTCAGGGCTGTTAGAAAAAGTCTTCCATCAAAAGGATCTCAGATGCCACGGAAAGACGGATGCCTTCCATCTTCAAAGAACAAGGCTGCACACACTGCAACGGTTTGGTTCCCAAAAGCAGCAGCCGAGTGTGATAAATGACGAAGTGATTGCACTAGCAAGGTCAGCCCTCAGGACCCAGATATGTTTTCACCTGAAGAAGCAATCAGGCTTCCTTGATTCTGAGGTATTTAGGTCAGGAGGAAAGAAGGAAGACTATCTTTGGGAGACCAAACATGTTTTGGAGTCTACCGCCACTGAGCTGTATGTAACATTTCCTACTGTTCTTCTCCAGGCTATATGGATGGCAGTGCTTAGATGACTTAGTGCCAGGTCACTGCTAGCTCATTTTGACCGAGATGTGATACCACCCTTTCTATTCTTTACAGTGACATTAAAATAACGGTTAAGCAACATTTCTTCTGGCTTCTGCAGGAGAAGATGATCTAGACAGCTTCTAGCTCTGAATTTCCCTAGTACAAATGCTCTGAAACAGTGCCTGTTCTAATCCACTGAAGGTTTTCTTTTTTTGTCCTGCATTGCCTTCTTCTATTTGCTGTTTTCTGCCATGTTGTCTACTTTTTGTGAACCTTGCATGTAGAACAGTCTTAATCTATCCATATGCCAGACAAACACAGAAGTATTACATATTTCAGTGAACAGCAGAATTAAATTTCCAGTCAGTTCAGAATCCAGGTTTCATCTGCCTTTTCTCCGGTTACAAAACATGAATATTAATATCTATTTGCTGTAACAAAAACTGGGAGGAGGAACACAGAGAAGAGGGAACTAGTGTCTAGTTTGCTACTGTGAAGTTAGAACAAACTTACTAATTATAAAACATACACATGCACCAATGGACAAAGACCAGCTGCAACACACTAGGTGAGCTTAACAAAATTAGAAATAACATTTATGAATTTATATTGAATTTCAGCAGAATAAGAAAAAATACATCTCAAGACAGCAACCAGTTCTGAGTCCACAGGAATATCTTGATTGACAGTCCTGCAATGCTGCAGGGGAAGAAGACGCAGGGTAAAATGGGATATGTGAATTAGTCAAGTAATAGATTTTCAAATCCCAGGATCCTGCTCTCCCATAACCCAACATCTCCTGCTTCCTGTGTACCAATTCCCAAAGTAGAAATACTGCTATTCAATGCACAGGATCAGAATACACACCAGCCTAAGTTCTCATCTACACCAATGTTCACCACTAGTTTTATTATAAATAAATCCTCCAGAAGGCTAAATGAAAACCAGCATGATCTGGTGAAAAGACACAGTACACAGTGGGAAACTGAAGAATCTAATTCTACTTTTGGTAACGATTTGTCAAGAAACAGAAAACAACTTGGTATCTTCATTTCAGGTTTTCTACCAAGACCATGGGAGATGACAGAAGTTAGTTAAGCATGGTGTAAATCAGGGGTCCTCAAACTACGGCCCGTGGGCTGGATACGGCCCCCCAGGGTCTTCAGTCTGGCCCCCGGTATTTACACATGCACACACACAGGGGCTGGGGGGGGGGGGGAACCAAGCAGCCGCAGATGACTGCTTGCCACTTCATCCGCACGCCGGCCCCCTGTTTAAAAAGTTTGAGGACCCCTGGTGTAAATCAAGTCAACAGATGGCTGTGGAGAGGAGAGAATTAAAAGCTATCACATTGGCCATATGATGGACAGCAGTCAACAAAACCTAGTATCTGGGGGGGGGGAAAGAGAAAGTTTGGGAGGGGTTATGTTCTGCTTGGTGGGGTTTTTTTTGGTGTTAGGATTTTTTAATTGGAAACTGAAAGAAAACTGAAGAGATGCTATGCAGCAGTTTCCAAGATTCTTTTCAGTAAGAGGTCACCACTCAGGAAGGCAAAACAAAACATGTTCAAACATGAAATGTTGATGAACGTGGGCAGCCCAGGCCAACCACCAACTCAGGATGCTGAGACCTTGCAGGAGAGCATAAGGCTGGCTTGGGGCTTTGCCAGAATGCCCTGGAAGCAAAGGCCACCTTTGAAAAGACAAAAAGACGGAGCCACAAACCCATGCAACAAAGGTGAGAAACAGATATCTGCAAATATTTCAGGGATACAGCAAGGAGGAAATAGTTCAACACCATCCCAAGCAGTGAGTAGCTACAAGGCGGGCATGGAGACAACTACTATGTAACCATCACCTAACTGTGAAATCATTAGCCCATGCCTTCCCCCACAAGTATAATCTCAAATGAAAGTAAAAAAAACCCACAGTGGCCACATTTACTGTGGCAAAACATCTTAGGAATACGGCATCCAGATAAGTACTCATGGCCTTCCATTCTTAATACAGATCATCTAGCTCTTGAAGAGGCGAGGAGGGCCAACTGGTACACACCACCAGCCTCTGCTGGCCAGAGCCCTTTTGACATTTCTATTCCTTGCTCTGCCCATTGTGCTTCTACGGTTACTCCAACTATGTACCTTCACACAAGACTACAAAAGACTTCCAAACAATGGCCATGCTGTGAGATGAAGTAAAACCAAGTAACATAAATACATGTTCTCCAACAATGAGAAAAAACAGAAAGATCCTCAGGATTGCACTGTGGCCACCCATCACAAATCACAGACTGGAGTCTGTAATGCCGTGAGCCAATTTTCCTGCCAAATTAATTTGCTGGAAAATCTCCAAGCTGCATTGGGCCAACATACACACTGGAAAGACAAAAAAAAGAAAAAAAAAAAGAAAAAAAAAAAAAAAGAAAGTTTAATATTCCAACTCATTCACCCTTGCCAAGACCCCTCACTGATGGAGTACATGGCTGCTCCCTTAACTATTTGTGGTCCTTAATATCACACCAATCTGGTGTTCACAGAAAGACTTTCTGTCTGTATTTTTAAACCACAACACAATCCCCCTACGTCAGGAGGGAGGGTGAGCACATACACTAGCTTTATTTCAACTTTCCTCCTCCCCAAACATAAGTCATCAAATAAAAAAAAAGGAAGTTTTTAAGGCAAGGGATGCTCCTCAGTAGGTGCAATGTCACAGCCCAGCAAGGAATTGATGGGGTTACTCATAACAAGGCAACAGGATGAAAATTACGTAACATGGACTGAAGAAGAAAAAGCAATAGAGATGCTTTTGACCACAGGCATTTACCACAGGGATGCCACAGAAAAACACAGCTACAAATATGCCTGAATCCTAGGAAAGCATGCCAACAGCCACCTCTCACCAGCTGGGGAGGGGAGGCTCTCCACGATGGAGCAGAGCCTCCCACCACATCTCCTGCCTGCAGCAGGGCACGGTAGGCAAGCACAGGATCGGCATAGCAGGAGAAAAGAGATTTCACCGCACCTGAAAGGCTTACAGGGAAGGACAAGAAAGCGCTCATGAAGCATGTGGATGTGTAAATATGTGCTGTCAAAGGAGCTTGTCTTCTCCAGACCAGCTCCACTCAGAAAGCATTTGCCAAGCAGGCAGCAGAGACTGCTAACAGCGCAAGGCAGCCGGCGGAAGCTAAACTCATTGCCTTCCCAGCCTTCTTTCACCCTAATGACAGATATATTTTGGGGTATATCCACCATCATGCTGAGAAAACCATATTGGTCAGGTCTGCTCTGACATGGCCTCCAATCAGTTATGAACCAGAGACCATAAAAAGCCCCGTTTCAGCTCATTTCCCAGCTTCGGTATCATTTGCCACACACTTTGGGACTCCTCCTTCCTGCTGATAAGCTCGTGTAGCACATGATGGCACCAAAGGGAACCAAGTGCAAATATCAAGTAGAAAAAGCAGCTTCGCTTCAGCGCGTGACTCATGCGAGAAGAAAGCCAAGCCCTGAACAAGCCAAAGCAAAACAGCTGACTATAAAATTCTGCACGTAAGCACAAAGTTGCCTTTAAAAATGCAGACTGCAATTTTTTTTCCCACCAAAAAAGCAGTTAGTATTTTTTTTTATACAATTAGCCATGCATAAGAGCCTGATGAAGACAGGACACAACGTGGGATGCTCTTGTCTAAATATAGGTGCCAAGTACCATCTGAGATGGCCTGTGAGGCAAATACGGAGCTGGTAGACTTGGCTGGTGATGCTCAGCCTTCTGGACTGGCAGAAGAGTGGGAACTGCCTCCAAATTACAGCACCGAAATCTCAGCATGTGCAGAAGGTACACCCATGGCTACTGGTAGACACTTAAGCCAGCAGAACCAGAAGACTGAGGAGCAAGCCAAAATACACTGGAGGTGCCTGTGTAAGTAAGAAGAGGGAGTGGAGGAAGAAGGCAGCTTCTGGGAAGGACAAACATACAACAGATTAAAAAAAACCACAAACATTAAAATTACCATTAAATTTCTCATTTTCTCCTCTCTTTTCTGTGCTTTAGGTCTATCACTTTTCTTCTAATACAGCAGAAGAACTGAACAGGTAAGGTCTCTTCAGGCTGGGAAAAGAATTATGGGGTGGGGGAAAAGCCCATAAAATAACATCCTGTGAAGTCCTGAGTCACCTGGAATAGGCAAACTCCCCCCTCTCCTTCCAGTCAAGAACTGGGGAGTAAGGAAGCAAATCCAGAAGGAGACAGGAAAGAAAGAAAGGAGATACTCCTCCATGTAAAGTCTAGGTATGAGAGAACTCCATGCCACAGCTGCTGTGGATACTAAAATCTTACACAGGCTGAAAAATGCCACAGAAGTATGAAAAGAAGAAGGAAAAGGAAAAAAAAAAAAAAAAAAAGGAAAGAAAAAAAAAAGGAAGAAAAAACAAATCCATCACATGGTATCAAATGTACCAACTCTGACTCAGGGAACGTGGGAAAACACCAGGAGAAGCCTTGCTCTGTTTGCCCTGTTCTCATGGTCTTCACAAAGCAGCCACAAGTAATCACATAACTGGTCTGGATTTGGTCCACCATGCATAGACATATCGCTACCTTGACCCAGTTTGTCGCTTCATGAGAGAATACCAGAAGGAAATCCTCCAGGTAAGCGCAGAAGTGGACAGTTCACGAGCTGCCAGGATACTTGAAATTTACCTCTTTTGGACAGCTGCTCTGCCTTGCCTCTTTCCATGACTGTGGTATGCCCTCCACTCAATCCCAGTATCTTGGGCTTATAAATTAGTTAGACCCAACCCCAAGATCTGTATTTCAAGATAACCATATTATCACGAATCACCAGACCTCTACCACCTGAGAGTGAAGAGAAACACTTGGCAGAAAGAAGAATGCAAGACCACCACCAGGGACCCATCAGCCACCAAGGGCTGGTGGCTGAACATCCTTCTGTGCTCAGTCAGGCTCAAATCTAAATCCATCTGGGCACTTACGAAGGTGAAGAGTCTTTGGAGATTAAAGTCAGGAACAAGCGCAAGGAACTACCAGATGCTAAATTCACACCTGATGAAAAGTGTGCAAAAGATGCATCTGTGTTGAGCTTCGGTTTACTGCTCTTAACAGAAATACTGTAATTATGTTGTATAATTGCACACCTGTAAAGGATGCATGTGAATCAAGGTGGTTATAAGGCATAAAAATATTTAGGTCTTCAATAAGGTGAGGTGAGGTGAGGTGAGAGAGAGACCCTCTTCTGCTGTACCTGCTCTCAGTCTGCGACGGTAGTGCTTGCTGCATTTTCATCACGCAGGCATTCCCTTTACATCGTTACACGGAACTGCAATATTGGATAGAAATACATGCTCCCACACACGACTATTTTTTTATTCTCTATCCAAGCTCATCTAATCTTGCTGGGCCAATTTGTGTTACTGTTTTTGGCTTTTTTTTTTTGTTTTGTTTTGTTTGTTTTTTGTTTGTTTTTTTTTTTTTGGTGGCTTGATTTTATGGAAAGGATAAGATCTCCATTTGAGGAGAACTGTTTCCTCAAGCTCTTTGTATGCATGCAGTCGGTTTTTCACTTAAATTTTTTGTCTCACAAACTTTTTCACCCTGAAGAAAGCATTGTTCTGAAAATGAAATAAATAAAACATAAAATGAAGGAGACTCTGTAATGAAGTTGGGACAGGGACCAAAAGAACTTGTATTTCAAATGTTCTGTTGCACCGTTTGCTTGTGTTACATTCAAAGCTTTGGGAAGCCATCCAAACCTACACAGACAAAAAATAATCCATGGAAATTAGAGCTGCAAGGTGCCAGTGACAGTGAAAAGCATTTTGATCGGAAAATGAAACTGAAAACTCAAGAATGAGGTGAAAAGCATGGAACAGCTTGTGCAGGAAGAGAAATATCCAAAAAAGAAATGGTGAACAGAGGAGTTTTGACACTGTAACCTGTCCCTGTAGTGTGTCCTCCCTGACCCGGTCCCCCCTCAAAAAAATAAAAAAGTGACATGAAGAATGAAAAAGTCCCTGTGCAAAAATAACTGGAGAAATGGAGGAGTTTCCACCCCTTCCATAGGTTTTTGTTTTAATTTCCCCTCTTATCTCAGTGGAGGATCTAGGGGATCTCAAATGGGTTTGGCTACTTTCTTCGCTCTGTGAATAAACCACAGGAAAGTCCAAACTCCTGAAAGCAAAGGAGAACTAGGGACCATATGGGCCTTACATGGCTTCAGACCAGACAAATATCCTTGGCTGAACCAGTCACAGGCATGGGGCATAGCTGCCCAACATGGATCTTCCCAAGGAGCATAAGGTCCACATTCCCTCCCACCTCTCCTCAAGAGCTGCACCTCTTTGGAGAGCTCTCAGGAGAGCCCAAGGGGGGGGCGGGGGGACGACGACACTGTGGCTGGTGAGTCCCAAAGCACATTAAGCTCTTCTGAATACCCACCACAGAAACTCCAAGGACACATCTTAGTTTCCAGAACCACTCACAAGCCTATGGCTCTTCTTCTCCAATATTTATATTCCTTTTGGTAAATAATCTGATTAAATCACAGCTAACTTGAGGGAGAAACACTGGGGAAAAAAAAAAAAAAACAACAAAGAAACAAACAATAAAAAAAACCAAAAAACAACCAACCCTAAAAGTCAGCTATGCAAAGATGAAAACTCTGTCTTTAAATGTAAATAAGATAGAAAAGCTTACCCATTGTACCTTTCAAATCAAAACCCAATCTCACTGTAAGGAAGGAAATAAAACCACTGCAACTAGAGCATAACCGAAATAGTTTAAGGTCAAATAGAAAACCCCAAACAATTCCGGCAATTAAGTTCATGGCAGCACAGGGAGGGTGCACAGAATTGTGTCTAATGGGTTCATTCCACAATGAGACCAGAGCTATTTATTCAAATTGAACGGCGCTTCCCTTTCTGTGCACCCTTAATCAAAGGATTAAATGTTATCCACGAAAGGTATGAGAATCTGTCCCCTAATGATTACATGCTCATAAAAATCAGGAGATATCGTTGCTATTTCAACCAAGTATCATAAATAACTGCATCAATTAAATTCTGCCAGGCACTGTACATATTGCAGATGCTTCAAAATAAATCGTTTCATTGCAAAACAGATTATGTGCAAGTTCCAGCAGGGATTGGTAGTCCCTTCAATTGCTGTAAATAAACACATACCTCTACCAGGCCATTTTTTTGCAGGAAAATGTTTTGAAAATAATTTTCAAATATTCAATTCAAAATGTTGAGGTAGCCACTCACTGCAGATGAAATTAAGGGAAACTATAAAAGAATGAAAGGCTAAAAAAAGAAATCTGGTCCAGATGGATTCCCGGCTGAATTCTATAAAATATTTACAGATCTTCTGTCACCAAAACTTACGCTTCTTTTTGATGAGGTGGAAACCAAAGGCCCTCCACCTGTCTTTTTTTTGTTTTTTTTAACCCCTCACAGAACACATAATACCGTTATGTAGGGAAAAAACACCTACAAAACCCCAAACCCACAACAGACTTTAACCTCGGCTGTAATTACTGCAAGTGACTCCAATTAATCAGTGTTGATACTAAAAGCCTGTGAAAAGACATATTGTCCCTTTGCTTAATTTAGCCCAAAGTTGTTCCCTAAATTCCAAGTTCAAGGGTTTGTTCATTAAAATAGGCTTAGCTCAGATAAGCACAGGCTGATACCACCATCATTCACGCAATAAATTAACAGCCTAGTCCCATGACAGTGCTGTCTCTAGATACCAAAAGATACTTCATCATGTGTCATAAGCGTAAAGTATCCACTTTTTCATTTAAGATCAGCAAAAAGTTCTCAGTGTTCTGCTCCTAAAAATGTATTTTCCATTCGCCAACACCCAGACTGGCAGAGCTCAGCTCCTTAAGAAGGCAGGAGCAGTTTCTGTAGACATGGCATGGAAATCAACTTTACATTTGTTGTGGTCCTGCAGATGATGGAGCAGCGGAACATGGGGCAGCCCTTTACTCTGCAAATAATCCTGTTGGTCCTGGCAGTACTTTTGCAGAGGGATGTGATGAAGCATCAGCAAGGGTATTAGTATTCAACCCTTTTGTTTCAGGGTGTGCGTCCAGGCAGTACTTGGTACTTGTGGATTTGATGTGAAAGGTAACAAGGTGAAGGCAGTGGCTGAAACCAGGGGATGAAGGTCCAGGTCATGGCTCTCAGATTTCCTGCTCAAGGCTATGCATCTTTGTTGTTCTCTCTGTCCTCAGCAAGGGAGCCTAAGATCTTAAAACAAATTCCTTCCATAACAATGCACGTGTTAAACCTGAATTTTGATCTCTGTTGGGTGTTCCTGGCATTCTGCAGCACAGAGAACTATCTCCTCTCATGTATTTGCAGATTAAAAGGGGAAAACAAACAAACAAACATAAAAAACCCCACACTGTGGTCTGCTTCCAAACCCATTTCACATATTACCGCATGAAGTAAGAATTTACAACACATTAGAGGTTAGGGGTGTATCCCAATTTTTTTTTAAGCTGACCTTGGATTCATCATTCAATGCAGCATTATGCTTTTTACAAGCAAAAGAGACTACATAATGAATTGGTCTCCACTGGATGTTGACTTGATAAGCACTACAATTAATTCAAATTAGCATGCTGCCCTTCCTTTCCCTTCACACTTTCAGAAATGTCTCTCTAAACCAAACTATGATTACCAGTCATACATAAAAGCTTCACAAAAATACTCCTCCACAAGCATATGGCAGAGCAAATTTGTCCAGCACTGCAGGCTTTTCATGACATTTATCTCGAAGAAGGTATTACACAGTGGTATAGATGCCTCTACACGTTGACTATGCTCAGAAAGGCACAGAGCTGTTCCTTACCCCACTGTGGCGTGCACCATCCCCTTAGGAGAGCATCCTGCTCCCCTTAGGTGCTTCAGACAGATGAGGACTGTAATCAGCTATCCAGGATCTCAGCTGCAACATCCATCCTTAAAGTCAAGGCTGTGCTTTCCAGGAGCTGTACTAGACCTCAGCCACATGCCATGGCAACCGAAATCAAGCGCATTTCTTCAAAACCATCATTTACTTAAAAAAAAAAAAAAAAGCAGCAAGCTTAGCTGAGCACTTTATGAAAGATCTAACTCCTATATACAACGGCCGCAATTAAAAACATGACAATAATTGGCCTGTTCCCAGCGCAGCCACACTGTTCATGATCTTCCCCTACCTAAGGGTAGGAAGAGCACAGCGAACAGAATGTTAGCTGTCAAAACGTAACAGCAGCTGCTGGTATTAGTTAACCTTAACCATTAAGACATCCCCCCTGTATCAGGATATTGTCTCGGAACACGCCAAACCAGTTCAGCTGCCCTGATTTAACAGCGTGACACTAGTGTTCAGGCACTGCAAGATGAAATAGCTCCTAAAATAACAACCTCAAACGATGTAATTTCATTAAGGCAGGCTGACCCTTGCTGCCTCTGCTCGTGTTCCTCTGTGGTATCGTTTCTCAGTGATTTAGTTCATTCTCCTGAAAACTTCCTTCTTCTTTCCATTCTCCTAGTTGTGCATATATTTATAAATATAGAAGAATAAAGATACACAGATAAACCCTTACGGCGTTTCTCTCCATGCTGTCCAAACGAGAATACATGAAAAACAAGATATTCTAGTGTTACATTCAGTGGTTTGCAAGAGTGTGCACAGCCTTCCTTTTGTGGCTATTTAATTTAAAAAAGAAAAAAAATGGAAAAAAAAAGATATAAGAGCTAACAGTGCCTGACGTACACATAGAAAACTCTTCAAGCTTAACTAGTGGCTCTGAGAATTCAAGGTTCAAAAGTTATGAAAAACTACAAAATCACCACAACAAAATCCAGCTTTTTAATTTGCAGGGTTAAAAATCCTCCCTATACAGACATTGTGTGCAGTACTGAGGTCCAGGCAGACAGCAGACTCTCAGAGAAGATGCTGGGTTTTCTTACTCCCTGCATCTACTCACTATTTTAAGGAGCCTCACACCCTATCTCAACACTGCTGCAATATCCAGGTGCTGCTCTGAAGGGGCTTTAGTTAAAACAAAGCACTCACATATGCCTAGTCTCTATGTTACTGAAGCCACCACAGATAAATTAAACGTTAAGGACTCTCAGGATCTGGAAACTCGAGACTGGTTTTACTTCGCAAAACCTGAATGGTCTGAAAGCTGCATTTTCAAGAAAGAGGCAGGAAGACCTGTTCAGCTTTCCAGCATTTCATTCTCTAGCTCTTCTCCCGCAGTTCTGCACATACTAGTTACTCGTTCAGTGAAAAACATTTTGGTTTTGCATGTATGTGAATCTAGACATATCTAAAATCACAACATACAAACTTATATTAATTCTGATTTTATAGGCGAATTAACTTTGAAAATAACCCCCAAATGAGACACCTTTCAGCACCTCTTTAAAATAGCTGGATTTCTCATAGGAATCTCAATACATTAACTGCAGTATGTATTTGTTCCTCTCTGAAACAAGCCTATAATGAACTAAACAGAGGCACAAGAATCCCAAATCAAGATAAGCCCCATCAGCCACAACCCACAATCCTCCGGAGAGGGTTAACACCAGCCTGTGATTTCAAGCTGTGGTCTCCAGAGAGCTTCTTTCCTTCTTAGTTCTGCCAGAATTCTCTAGTATCATAGTCCAGCCCAACCTCTCACGCTATTTTACCCACAGGGAAAACCAGAAGCCACCTCCACCATCCTTTGCAGAAATCTGTCAAACTTTTTCACTTAATGAAGTAAAATTCTAAAGCATTTGGATAATTTTTCTGATGCATGACATGACTTAAGTCAACCAAGACCTTTTCAGCCAGCGTTGTGGACAGGGATGCAAGCTTCATTACAGTTCAAGTACAACCATCAAAAAAGGAAAGAATTTCACAGAAAGGGTTGACTCAGTAGCTCAGTGTCAACTTTTCAGAGAGGACTGAGTTATTTCACCCACCAGCTCCTCAAAAGAGCAATCAGATGGTCACAATTTCTGTTCACAATCTAGAGTGAAGGTCAGGTCTCCCATTAGGCCCTTGATGGCCCCATATGGATGGATCCCATCAAAATGTGGAGAGGACTTTGCATACTCAGGACATGACTTTTCCAGGCTACAACCTTTTCAAGAGGGACCAACAAAGCAAAAGCATTAAAAACCACAAGTGACAGTATTTCCACACCACTGACAAACCAAGCAGCGTGCCGAGTGAGACGACACACCAGAGAAGACCAGCACTTGCCTATAAAGTGTAAGGAAAAATGTTCTCTTAAGGGACTTCAGTCTGACTGGCATATGCTTGAAGTCTCCTGCTGCCAGGACTAAAACATCCCTAGAATTATTTAGCATTACAGCTGACAAGTTTCCTACCTCTGAAAGCATTGTGCACTGCTCAAGGGAATTTTGCATTAGGCCTCATCTTCATATAGAGGAATTGATCAAAGAACTGAAAATTAGTGGCTTCTTGGGTAATCGTGACTCGTTTACTTAAAAAAAAAAGTATTAAAAAATAAATAATCTAGAATAGTAATATAAACCCTTGCTGGTTTTAAAAGCCTGCTTTACAAAGGCATGTAAGAAGAAAAAGAGAAGGGTAACTGGATGTGTAAGAGGTGATAAAGTGTAGGAATTTCACAGGTATCCCTTCCTGGATGTCCACAATTCTCAGTTATGGAACACGGCAACCCTTCTTTCACAGGACAAAGGATTGTACAAAATTATCCAAAGCTATATGCTCATACATTAACTTAGGGAACAAAGAAGGAAAACCAACCAACCAACCACCCCCACCAAAAAATAAACCCACCCAGATGCTGCCCCCCAACAAAAAAAGTGATACAAAAAATCTACAGCCAAAAACCCACAAATAAGTAAGAAAAAAAAAAAAAAAAAAGGAGGCAGGGGAGTGGCAGAACAGCTGATTTTCACAATTGATGCAGGACAGGAGAAATAGAACTCAGAAATAATTCAGAAAAATGAAAAATCAGGAACATTTTTAACTTTCTTCTACCTTTGGAAAATATCTGGAAAATGTTCAAATACGAAATTTCACTGAAAGCCAGTGGAAATTATTGTTCACCCCATCAATTGCTCAGAAAAGTTCAAAAATAGCAGCTCAGATGTGATTAAATCCAGCAAGCCTTGGTAACATAAGCACCAACACTGTGAAAGAGCAGGGCAAGCAGCGATTTGGCTCATTAGCACTGATTTGTGACACCATTTGGAAAAAATCAAGGGAATTCCAGAAGAAAAGCTAACGTTGAATCAAAGCTAAAGGGTAAAACAGATAATACAGTGCTCATTAATGGCCTGCCAGCCTAACAACAAATCCGGAGGAAAAAAAAAGAGAGAGAAAAAAAAGGAAAGGAAAAAGAAAAAGAAACAAGTCAATTATTAAAGAAGAAGATTTAAATTTCCTGATGCAATAGGCAATTTAACTCTTGCTTTCTCTCCAGCAAGGGATAGCTCAATGTATTGGTTCCAACTACTAGTAACCTAATGCTCAGCCATGAGAAAGTTATTAAATATTCAAATCAGTATGGATTTATAGAAATTTTGGCTTACTGAACTTGGTTTGGTCCACAAGATCACAAGTGACACTGACAACGATGACAAACCGAAGCCTGCGAGGCAGAGCACCAACCTGAGTGACCAAAGAAAACCAGCGTGTCCCAGAATAAACCACTTACGAACCACAAGGCATCAGACTACAATTACATGCTTGCAACTACCAGAGATGGCACACGTTTCCAGAACAGTCCAATGGAGATCCTTTGTAGAATCAGTTTAAGGTCATGCAAGGATCAGTTGAATTGGTTAAAAACGTTGTGCCAACAGGTCACCAACACGGGGAGGTCACTTCCATGCTTCATAGTGCTGCACCCAGGCACGGCCACATTGAGCCAAACTCTACTGCCAAGTTCTATGGAACATTGACCAAGCATCAAAAGAGAATTCAGAGAAATATTCAGGTACTGGAAGTGTAGATTTTTTCCATGACTGTGATACATCCAGCTTAACCAAAGCTACGTTTTGGTGCAACTTTACTTAAATGTTTATGTTCCCATCATCACTGAATAGGAATAATCTTTAACTGATTCTTTGATTAGCCAAACAAGCCAAGTTACCATAGACTGAACTTTAAACCTGGTCACAAAGTAGAAACCAGGCGAAAACTTCCATCAGGAGGCGTGGTTATAATTAGAAAAATCTACTGTGGACATTTAAAAAAAATTAAAAAAAAAGCTATGAGAGAGAATCTAAGCTCAGATTTCCCTCCCCCATTTAAAAGATATGCTTTAGTTCATAGGGAAAATAACTGAAGGAAAAAAGACTTAAGGTATTTGCTATATAAAAGATCAGACCAGATAATGAGAGTGATTCTTTCTGGCTTTGTAATCTGTTTCTCAGCTGCCACTGAAATGACTGGAGTTACACTCGGTTGCAAAGCTCAGCCCATACATAGATGCCTTGGTGGATTTTTCTGAAAAGAGAGATAAAAAATCTGGGCTGGCTTCAAGCAGTGTCACCCAGCCTTTAAATGGCTGTGAAGTGGGCAGCAGCATCTTCATTAGCATCTGGCTGCTATTTCAACAACATTTTCTCTAGGACATTCAGTCTACCACTGATGTTCCTGATCTGAGCTAACTTGTTTATTCTTTGGTAGCCCAACATTATTTTGAATGAAACACGTGAATTTGGGGCACAAATTAATTCTCTTTGGGATCAAGTTTCCCCAGCATTTCCCTAATTCTCTTTGCAGTGTGGTAGGCCGATTGCAACTGCAACAGGTAGGTTTCTCCATCTCTGTCCTGACTTCTCATTTCACGTCTCTGCCTTTGCTTCTCCTCCTACTTCTGTACAGTCGTTACAGATACCAAATTAACTGCTTAATTCCAGTGTCTCCCTTTAGGCACCTTGGGGGACAAAGCACACTAGCTCTGAGCTTGCACTGACAGACCTTCTTTTGGTACACAGAAACTACACATGAACACACCTGAAGTGTTTTACCAGGTAATAGAAATAGAAAACTATTCTTAAAAAAAATAATCCCTGAAGCAATCACCTGTCTGGGGCAGCTCACTAACCCTCCTGTTTTGATAAATCACCTCCCATCAACTCCAGCATCTTGAAACTTGCCCAATTCCCATTTTCAACAAAATTATGAAGCAAAAGCCTTTGAGAGGATAGCACATCTTCCCCTACTCTTCTTCCCACCTTCTTTTTTATAGTATTATCTCCAAACTGTTTTGTGATACTCTTTAAATCCAGTGTCAGAGTTCAGTCATCCAAGTCAGGAAGGGCAAAAGCCTTGGATCCCGAACACATCCCAGCACGGAAAGGCTGCCACATACCTCTTTTCAAAACATTATTTTGGAGTCCATTGCCAACACTTTTCTCTTGCAAAATCATTGTTTCCCCTGGGCAGAGGTGGGATAAAGCCGCTCCACCTCAAACGTATTTCCATTCCTCTCACCAGCACAAAGTAGGAACCACATGATGGACAGTAAAAGCACTCAAAAGCTCCATAAAATCTCCAGTTGACAAGCAGGGATAAGAAGTTAACCTAGACTATGTTAACGTGACCGGTTTGGAAACTTGCTTGCTTAGCATGGAAAACCTGAAGCTCCTAAAAGAAAGAAACATCCCCTTCCTCCACATCCCCCACAAAACCACAGAGCATGCACGTCTTCTATCACAGGCTTCCTGCTTCACTAACATCGAGAATGTTGCTCTTCTGTCCTCGCAGCAGTAAAGACAATTTAAGTTAAAACCTGATATTCAGTAGAAAATGATAAGCTTATGTCACATAAACCCATTAAAAAAAAAAAAAAAAAAAAAAGTCTTCTTTGCCACCACCCTTGTCAGGGTTTCCCAGCCGTGCTCCTCTCTGGACCTGTAACCTCTCATCTGGAAGTTTCTCCTTAACTGGTGGCTGGAGTCAACAGTGGTGCCTGCCAACACAGCAGCTTTTCTGTCTGAAGACCATAAAAAAGAAATCACCCTTTTCCCTAGGAGCTACCTGCTTTCCACCCTTGCTTCTGTCTTTGTGGAAATGTTTTAATTATACAAATAAATCACATCCTTACTCTCCTCCACTGAATATTAAAAGGGGTTTTTTGTTTGTTTGTTTGGGGCATTTTGCTGTTAGACACTTCTTTAAAAAAAGAATCAGAAATAGAATGCCATGCTCAACTATGCATTAGTGCTGTTCTACCTAAATTATTGTATTACAAACACACATCTTTCTCGTTTTCATCTAAAATTTGTTAGATAATGGGAGTTCACAATATTCTGGTATCTCACCTAGTAGAGTGATTCCTCCAGGAAAGCACAACTGCAAACAAAAATCTCTTATGCAAGAATATATAAAAACCTTAACGTTAGCTAGTGTCGTAAACGCAGCTCTGTGCAAGGGGGGGGGGGGGGGGGGGGGTCGGGTAAAAAGAAAATAAATCTTTACAAAACAGGAAAAAAAAAGGAAAAAATAATAAATAAGAATAGATGCATTAGAATGGGGATTTACACATACAGAAACTTAGAAAATTTGGAAAGACAGATGCTATTTTAGATCACAGCTTGAAACGAGTGCTGGTTTTCCTCATCACAGCAGCTCTGGGACCTAGAAAGGAGTCTGAGATACTGTTACACAGGGTCTGAATTTACAGTAGAGGTAAAAGGGAAAACAAAGAACAGCCTTGTCACTCCTTCTATAACACTGTGTCTAAAGGTGCACAGAGGATCCCAACATCTGTATTCGCAAAGATCAAAGAAACACCATCCTGACACAAAACTCCTCAAAATGCAGCTATACCAGACAAGGGGCAAAACGTGATCCACATAAAAACTGTCGTCAGCAGAACCCAAATGTTCCTTAAGGACAGGAGGAACCACAGGTACAGAGGTGGAAGAGCAGAGGAGTTGGCTGTCTGTGATGCATCAGGCACCAGGAGAGCAGCAAGGCCCCAGTTTGCAAACTACTGTGCAGAACCACGAATGGATGGGTCCCATCAACAGGGCTCTGCCAACTGTCAAACCCATCTTCGCCTTCACTCCTATTCATAGAATAATTTAGGTTGGGAAAGACCTTTCTGATCATCAGGTCCAACCATAAATCTTACACTGCCAAGCCCACCACTAAACCATGTCCCTAAGTCCCACATCTACACATCTTTTAAATACCACCAGGGATGGTGACTCAACCACTTCCCTGAGCAGCCTGTTCCAATGCTTGACAAGCCTTTTGGGGAAGAAATCCTTCCTATTATGCAATCTAATCCCCCCCTGGTCCAACTCAAAGCTATTTCCTCTCATCCTATGGCTTGTTACTTGGGAAAAGAGACTCATACCTACTTTCCTACAACTTCCTTTATGGTAGTTGTAAAGAGTGAGGAGAAGGGCTCCCCTCAGCCTCTTTTTCTCCAGGCTAAACAACCCCGGTTCCCTCAGCTGCTCCTCATCAGACTTGTGCTCCAGACCCTTCCCCAGCTCTGTTGCCCATCTCTGGACATGCTCCAGCACCTCAGTGTCCCTCTTGCAGTGAGGGGCCAAAACTGAACCCAGGATTCAAGGTGCGGTCTCACCAGTGCTGAGTACAGGGGGACAATCACACACCCCATGTGCCTTCACTAGCCTCCTCATCAAACTTCTCGTTTCTAGGTCAAATCAACTCCTTTCCACCTTTTTCCTATCATCTTCCACTAACAAATGTTTGAGTCCCCTCTAAGGAAATCTTCCCACTCTGCTCTCCCACTTTAAGGGCGCTCATTTTTTATTTTTTTTTTCCTGGTGGTGCCTGAGGCCGCAAAGCCACCCACAATCCAGGAACCAAATCCCAGTCCACCATCCAAACCACGCTGATGACCCTCATCTAAAAACCTTGATCTCCTATGCATTCTTATAGAAAGATATGGAGACTGACAGTAGAAGAATTATTAAGAAAAAATAAAAAGCGAGACACAAAATATATGGCCAGATGGTGAAGAACATGCCACTGGGAAGCTGTGTGCTTTTGGCCACCGGCCTGGGAGACCACTAGGTCCTTTCCATCTGCCAAAACCCACTGTGCTCATGCCCAAGTTAAGGGCTGTTGCTCTGGTTTTCAGCACAACAGCTTTGAGCTCGCTGCTCTGAGGAATGCCATGGGATACTCAGAATCTGAAAGGTGCAACATAAAACCACCATCTCATTTTATTCATTTTACAGCTGGACCTGCTTCTCCAAAGAGATTTCACCACGTTAGGCAGCACGGGAGCAACAGCTCGTCCAGGGAAGGGAGGGGGGCCTTAAGTACTCAAAAAGAGAAAAAGGAAAGACAACGTTCAGCCTTGTAGAGCCAAAAGAGCAAATGAAAGCAAGTCAGAGCTCTAGATGCCTGTAGCAAGTTTCACCCAACCAGGCAGGAACAACCATCTAGGAGACATGGTCACATCAATGGATGCTTCAAAAGCAAACGGAGCAACTTGTAGGTAAGGTTTAAAGGAACAAATTTTGGCCTCTTGCTGATGCTCTTTTTATTTTCCCCATTTTCTAATTTAGGTAAAAACCAGCCCTCCTGCCTCTGTAGAGGTGTTCTTGGCATCCTAGGTCAGCCATGGGTGTTGCACAGCAGAGCCAGGACTCGGTGCCATCTCTGCTTCTTTCAAACCATCCACAGAGGAGGCAGAGGGTTAAAAACTTTTGGTTTTAAAACCACTTTGTGGTTTAAAATATATTTTAAATAATGAAAATTTAATAATTCGGGAAAAATCCAGGGAGATTTTTCATATGCATCAACATATTAGCAGGCAGGTCCTGCCATACCTGAACAAAAAGGATGATGGAAAAGACAGTATTTCCAAAATAAAGATATGGGGCATGAAGCTTAAAGGTTCTTTGTATAGCATACAGTGAATCAGGTAGAAAGGTTCTAAAGGCCGTCCTTTCACATCGAGAGCTGCAGTTCCCATGGTATACAGGCACATCAGCCCTCTCCCTGCTTTCCCCAAGAGAAACCACAGCGTAAAACTCCCTCAGAACCCCCTTTCCCCCCATCAGGGCTACTGCAAAGCTGCATTAGATGGTGTTAACACCGAAGGGCACCTACTGGGTGCGTCCAGGTGTTGGGGGCTCTGTCCTGCAGGAGCTGCGGCCCTGGCGAGCCCCGGCGGGAGCAGCGGGTCCCTGAAGGGCCGCAGCCCGGGGCAGGGCCCGCGCTGGCGCAGGGAGACGGGGCAGGAGGCGGGAGCGGGGCTGACACGGGCTGACACACAGCACGGCCCGGCACGGCACGGCCCGCGGGGGCAGAGGGGCCGGGAGCCGGGGGGTGACCTTGGGCCTGGGGAAAAGTCTGGGGTATGGAGGGAAGGTGTGTTTTCAATTTTATCTTTGCTTTTCACCACCCAAATCTATTTTATTTTGCAATAAATTAACTTTCCCCAAGTTGAGCCTCTTGACCACAACAGTAATTAGGAAGTGATCTCCCTGTCTTTACCTTGACCCACAAGCCTTCTCATCCTATTTTCTCTCATTCAGCTGGGAATGGAGGGAAGTGAGCGGCTGGGTGGGCGCTTGGCTGTTTGAAGCAGCTAATCCACCACAGGCAGCAACAGCTATAAAACACAGCAGCTGACAGGTGAAATTTGGAAGTTCAGGTTCAACAACATCCAAATGCTTAACCCTGTTCCTATGACTCATCTCCTGACGTAGCTCTCGCTTTACACATTCATTGAGTCTCTTGTTGTGACCCACTCCTGTTTCTCAGCTCCATCCTCTCTTCCTCTCCTGTTGTTTCCATTCACAAAGACACAAACCATGCCTGCACCTTCCAGACCCGCTTTCGGTGTATACAGCTGCTTTCCCCCCGCCCTGTTGTGATCATCTCAAATGATACTCAAGATCAGAGGATGTTTCCTCTCATGTGTGCTCCTCAAGGGCCCACCTCCAGTTCTGGCAGCACCCTGGTCACCTCCTCAGTACCCATTTGCGTTTGTGGGCTCATGGCATGGGAAGGGAGGGCTGCTCCCACAACATCATCTTCCAACTATTGCAGCTGGTGTTTCTCCAGCTTTGACATATGCACTTCACTCTGCTTTAAGAAATCCAGAAAGTTCACACAAAAATCATTTTTCCCTTCTCCTGAGATATAATCCAGCCCTTCTTCCACTTGCTCCCCATTCCCTTATAAGACAGTATTTCCCACTTGCAAAGCTCTTTGCAACCTATCCCTTCCTCTCTTGCAACACCAAGATACTCAACATATGGGCACCCTTTAAAACATTCCTCCACCATCTGAAATGACCACTTTCACGTGGAAGCTGCTTTTTTTCTCCTGTCTTTATACAGCACCTAAGATCCCCAAGCTGCCTTTTAAAACAAATGGCAAAACGAACCCACAAAGAATTGCACACAATGAAAAATGCTGAAAGACTGTAATAGCAGAAAACACCGCAGATACAAAAAAAAAAAAAAAACCCAAAACCAAACACATTCACAAATCTGCGTTCAGCCCAGCTTTGAGTTCAGCTACTAATGTGCAAATGATGGCTACTCAGATCTGTTCTACTGCAAATTGTTCAAGTTCAGATTCAGCTATCTTAAAATCAAGTTAATAAGAATAACTTTGTTATTCATCTATGTTATGTTTACTTTTAAGTGATGATATGGCCATGATGCAAATGCATATAAAATCACCATTTTTTGATTCTTAAAACATGGATATTTAATGAATTATTTAAGCACTATTCTAGATACGTGCAGCACATCTTCCCTTGCTCCAGTGAAATTAGTGTGGGCATTTTCACTCCAGGATTTAATGATCTTAAATTTAAAATAGACAGTTGAGTTTGCTCTCTTCTAGCACATTAAAAGGTTGCCCATTCCCATTTATTGCCTTTTAATTCATTTGTGTGAACACAAGGTATCTTCCAAAGAAAAAGTCCAGCCCCATGAAAGAGTATCACAGATTACTGCATCCATTAATTCCTTCTGCCGTCTGGCCTACCAGTTGTGATGTTCCCTGCTGGAGGTGCCTGAATGCCTTCTCTCTCCTGGGAATTTACTGCTTTCCTGTTCCAGGATGCCACTGTCACCTTCTTTCCCTGAACCTGCGTTACTGGACAATTGTATACTAGATTATCTATCTAGCATGAGGAAGCACAGAATTACCTTGTGTAGGTTGTAACACATTTTCCCTACTAAACGTGGTAGTCTATGGTCTGCAGAAACCAGTGAGAATTATTATTGACTACAAAAAGATGGGACGGGGGTGGCCGGGGGGAGGGGCTTGTTTCATGTTTTGGTTTGGGTTTTGTTTTCTCTTGCAGACTACAAAAAACTTGCATAACCTGCTTTGATTTCTCTGTCCCCAGAAATCTCCAGATGGGAAAGAAAATAGGAAAAGGTTGTAAAACCCCAACCATAGCAATTAAGATCTTGCAATTTTCAGCTCAAACTCCACTGCAAGTTCTGACTTCTCTGACACACAGTACCTTCCACTCGCCTTTTATCTGCTCACTCTTTGCTAAGTTAGTACCATGTCAACGGGTTTTAACATCCCCATCAGGTGATTTATCCAGTCTTACCAAATTCCTTCTGAAAAGCAGAATTCCTCTTCTTCATCGCATTTAGCTCCCATGCACCACCACAGTGTGAGAGACAGATCTTTAAATTTTTAGCAGTAGTTCATTTTATTGGCAGTGAAGACAATTGGAGATAGGGGATTGGGGAAGTAGGGCATTAAAAATAAAAAAATAAAAAATGCAGGAAGCTGCTGATCGAGCAACGAGGACAAAGCTCCAGATGTTCACATACTGTTGCTGGCTGGAGAGCTACCCCTATGAGATGGTTTTCCAGCCAGCAAGAGGATAGCAAAGCAAGGGGCAAAGACCACAGGGAGTGGTGAAGCATCCCCATGGGGGTGCATCATTAGCTCCCTGCTGTGCCAATATGCTGAAGAGCAAGACAGGCCAGAGACCTGGGGCAAAAGTACGATGCATGTCTCCATCCTATATCTCTTAGACCAACACCCTCTTGGCGCACATTCCTCCCCACCTCCATTTGGCTTCCCATGGAGGAAAAGAAGAAAGGAAGAGAAAGGGGAAGAGAAAATTAAAGCAGGGTAAAATTTTCCTGAGGACATTTATCTTTTGTCCCACTTCGCCCTACAGACATTGCGTCTCCACCATGCACAGCCTGCTCTATGCAACAGCACTGCCTGCCCGAGAGCCGCTCACCAGGTTATGGAGCACAGGAAGGAAAAGGAGACTTAATAAAAACCCGTATCGTGAAGATGCCACCTTCCACGTCAACGTCATTCAACAAGTCAATGCCCTCCGTGGAACAGCATTTCATGCAAAGCTAAATTCATTTGCGGACGTTCAAATAATTATGCAAATGCATAAAAATCAGTAGTTTTACCATCCTTTAATGCTCAAAAACCCCAAAAGACCACTGTGGAAGCTAAATGCTTAGCTAAACAGAGTATTTTAAATCTGTAAAAAGACACTGAGATCACAACACTCCAGACAAGCCGTACCTAACTCGTCAGTCTCTTTTTGCTGCTATATTTAACGCATGCTGAGCAGCTCCATTCCCGCATCGCTGCTCACTAAAGGTGCTCAGAGATGCCAGTAATTTCCCAAGCAGCAAAATGAACCCAAAGACCGCACACAAACTACATCCTTGAGAAAGCAGACACAGGGGTAGTTGAAAATGAAATTAGGAAAGAAAAGAAAAAAAAATAGGAAAAAAAAAATAACCCTCCAGCCTTCACAGGTTGTCACTGTATCATCCCTCTCTCCCCTCTGTCCCTGTAAAAATCACAAGTTTTAGCCATGCTCAACAATTCATGTTTATAAAACTATCAGCCTTTCTATGTATCATTCCATAGTTGCTCAGAAAAAAGCTGTATTTTGGTGGGAAGAGGCAGTAGTGGGTGGGTACACAGAGTAATCAGAAAAGCCAAAATCTCCCTATTTCACTTCCATAAGAATCTTTCCAGAATTTCAGAATGGAAGACTAGCTCCAATATTATTTTGTATTAGCAAATAGCTCCATTTTACGGTCTTTCTGCATACACCTTGGATTCCCACATGGCCATCAAGGAGCTCCAAAATGTCACATATGTTATTAAAAACAACAACCAAACACATTTTTCTTAGATCATTCATGACAAGAGGTGCTTCTTTCCAGGTGAACTTTCAGCCGGCTTCAGCAAGCAGAACTGGCTCACTTCTCCCACAAACTACTGCATCGCTTTTCCATTATTCATATTCCAAATTGCTATTTCTCTGCATTAGCAAACAAGAACAAAATGTCCAGCATTTCATTTTTATGTCTCTCAGTGAGGTGAAAATACTGTTGATGGATTTCCTCCTCAAGCAAAAAGTTTGCTGGACCAACAGCCTGCTGTAATTAAGGTTAGAAACCTCAATTAAAAGAAAACCCAGCTTTTGGTTTTTGGTATGTTGTTTCTTCCCCTGACAGAATCTGTGTATGATGGGTGAATTACAGAACGCTGCCAGATAAAAAGTGTCATATAAATACAGAATTACAGGGATTATTAAAGATTATTCTGAGTTAAAAAATCAACACACTGCAGCGGCAGATTCTTAAAGGTGCTGGACCAACACACAAAGAACTGAAGATGGAGAAGTAATTAGAGGCAACTCCCATCCTTGGCCTGGCCACCATCCCAATCTTCAGGGCATTTTTCATGGCCTGAAGCTTTCACCAATTTTATACTGACAGATGGGGAGTGGGAAAAAAAAAAGAAAAAAAAAGCAGCAAAAAAGCTTTATCTAGGACCTTTCCCATATTAATTAAAAACCTGCTGATGAGACAGAAGCAACAAAGCAAGTCACGTTGTTGCCCATGGAGCATCCTCAAGTGATGGCAGGTGCTGGCAAACGCCAATATTTCTTCCTTCTGGGAAACTTCTTGAGATTTGCTCACGTTCAGAGAGGCTGCGCTTCCCTCTCCTTATTTTAATCTCCATACAAGAAAAACCAAGCCAACCAAACAAAAAAAAAACAAACAAAGCAAAACTGATGACAACAGACAAGTCACCAAAAATAAGGAAAAGTTCTATTTCTCAAGCAGTCAGGCTGCATCAAACAATCACCTGTGATTTATTTTGGCTCCAGTTACCCTCCAGCTATACCTCCAAGCTCAATGTACATCTCAGGCAGAGCTGCACAGAAGAGCACGCTGCAGAGAAAGACCAAGCAGCACCAGCATACGAGTGGATTCAAATCAACAGGGAAGAAAAATGAGTAAGTAAATAAATGTGTGCAAATATAACACAGAGCCTATATATAAATATGTAATTGGTAAAATGTGTCTGAATATAAACACATATTTGGGTAACTTCATACCAAGCACATTTGGCTTAACAGTTTAAGCACCAGCAGGTTAACCAGATAGACTCTCTGCTTCTCACTTACCCTCACCCTTGGTCACCTGTGATGCTCAAGCAGCGCAAGGCAACATCCTAGCTCTCCTACCCCATCCATTGGCTGCATTTACAAAGCCCTATTTCACAGCTAAAGACATGTTAACTGTAAGATCTTTCATCCTTTCCTGAAAAATGGGTAGGAATGATGGAAAAAGCAATGGGATTTCCCTCCTGCCTTTACCACTTCGGTGGTGGTGGTTTTATTTTTTTGGTGTTTTTTTTTTTTTTTTTTTATTCTGAGTTTCCTTTGCAGCAGAACTTGCATATATTAAACACTGAGGATGGGTGGAAGGAGCAGGGAGGAGAACAGAAAGGGGAGGGAGGCGTAATGCAATTATAACACCTAAGCCAATCTATTACAGAGCTGCAGGGGACAAGGACAGAAAGATCAGGTACTCAGCAGCACACGTGTGCCTTCAATAAATCCTGCTACTCCCCTGGGCTTCACCAGCGTAGCTCCAGCCTCCAACCTCTTTGGCACCAGGGGCAGGAGCTGCCTGGCCCAAGCATCATGGCTTACCCCAACTGGGCAACGGAGAGAAGCCATTCGGGTCCCCCTGGCCACAAGTGATGCAGCTGAAGCACAGCAGAGCTTGAATTAGACAAGAGGAATAGATAAGCATGTCAAGGTGTTGGTGAGTAATTTTTTCTGCAAAGGTGAGTTTTGCAGGACATGGGGCTGGTGCTACATGTCCCTCTTCCATCTGCACCCACCGCCACAGGTGTAACCCTGCGGCAAAAGCTGGGCTGTGTATAACACCATTTACCAAATGCACCTGTTTCCTTTCAGTCAGAGCCATTAACTTTTTCGATGAAAACCGGCGCTTGCTCCCATTGGAGGAGAAAAAGTGAATGCCATGACGGAGAGAGGAGCTCGCTCTGCCTTCAACTTCATCAGAAGTGCCAATATCTCAGGGTGGATGTGGAAGACTGACATTTTAAAAAGGGCGGGAGGGAGAATAGAAATTAAATTCAGATTTTCATTGCACAAACAAGGCACGCTTGGAGAACAGAGAGGGATGAAATCCTCGACTGCATGCCACTGTGTCACTTCCAGAGAGTCACTTTTCTGACTACCACCGTACTTTAGATGGCAGTTTTAAAGGTTATGGCTGAAGGGGCTCTTCCAGCAAAGCCTTCAATGAACTTTGAGCAAAACAGAAGTACACGCACGAACAAGCCAACGACAAGAGTAAGGCAAGGCAAAAATTTCTGAGCCATCACTGCCAATACCCATAGGGCCGTTGCCTTCCCCAAGAAGCCTTCCTGCCCCCCTGCTTTCTGCCGCACTCTCCCAAACTCATTTCCCAGCTGGATCATTCATAGCAGCATTCAGGTGGAGCAAACAGCAAAGCACATCCTACCACAAGGTCAAGAGCAATCTAGAACTGTAATTCGTATCTGTCCAGCCAGGCAACACAAGTGTACAGCATCACTTGCATTTTTGGGCAAAATGTTTCCATTTTCAGTTACTCATTACCGGCAGTGAACCACGCAAGAATAATCTATTACAATATGAGCTCAGAAAACTTTTTAGAGGAAGCAACTGAGGATAACCAAGTTCAAATAGGGTTTAAAGAAAAATCCTGCTAATTCACACTCGGGAGAACAGCAAGCAAGCCATAAATTATGAATTAATAAACCCAGCCAGCCACCTCTCTCTTTTTGGCTTGGACAACAAAATGCTATGAGTTTACATAGTTCTCCAGTCATCACCATTGTCTCGCTGGTGTCTACGTTACAGTTGTGGGTCCTGCAAGATGCACTCAAGCCCCTCTGTGCTAGCTGTCATAGAGACATGAAGATGACAGGTCACCTCCCAAGGAAGCCAGAAGCTGGCACAGAACAATGAGACAATGGATGCCTCCTGGGAAATGGCACTGCACATGGGAACAGCCAGACACACAGGCATCATGAAGGCATCTCAACAGGTATATGAGGTCTACCAGGGCCTGTATCTCCAGATGGATCTTCCTACCTCCAGACTTCATCTCCAGCTCAACGTACTTCTTCCTAGACATGGTTTACCCCAAAGGACGTTCCACAGCTCCACCCGGTGAGACCATTAGTGTTACCATCACAACCTGATGGTTATAAAAACGTCCACAGGTAGCATAAAACAAGCTGTAAGCTCCTCAAGAGAAAAACAAATCTCCAGAAACACCACCCAGATGAAAAGCCATGGCAAGCAGGGAAAGGATGCTCACTCTCGATGCCATTTCTTGGCTTTGGGGGCCAGTGGTGTTATGGAAAGGATGTGACTGAGAGCTGAAGGACTCCCTAAGGGTTGACGGTGAAACCTCTCCAGCTGGTTAGGGACAACAACTTCGCTGCGAAATGTGATTCTCATCTGGTGCTCTTTCAGATGAAGAGATGTTTGCATGTTCCAGATCACCTGGGTCCTCCAGTCCTATACACTGGAGGAGATGAGTGAGGGAAAAAAAATCCCCAAAAAACTAAGATGATGTTCATCAACTAACAGGTACCCAGAGTGGAAAGAAAAAGATACATAAAACCTTTGATGAAATAAGTTTTGACTTTTCATATGGGTGTTTTCCTTTTGAAAGACCATCCTGAAGCTAGAGGAAGCACACTGTGTCATAGACTCATAGAATCATTTAGGTTGGAAAAGGCCTTTACAATCATCAAGTCCAACCATTGACCCAGCACTGCCAAGCCCACCACTAAACCCTGTCCCGAAGTACCATATCTATATGTCTTCTAAATACCTCCAGGGACGGTGACTCAACCACTTCCTGGGAAAGCCTGGTCCAATGCTTGACAAATCTAAGGGAAAAATTTTTTTCAAACATCCAATCTAAAACTCCCCTGGTGCAACTTGAGGCCATTTCCTCTCGTCCTGTTGCTTGTTACTTAGGAAAAGACACCAACCCCCACATCGCAACAACCTCCTTTCATGTAGTTGTGAGAGCCATAAGGTCTCCCTTGAACCTCCTTTTCTCCAGGGTAAACAACCCCAGGTCCCTCAGCTGCTCCTCACAAGACTTGTTCTCCAGACCTTTAACATTGCCCGTCTCTGGACACGCTCCAGCACCTCAGTGTCTTTCTTGTAATGAGGGGCTCAAAACACAGGATTTGAGGTGCAGCTCCATCAGTGCTGAGTGCAGGGGGACAATCACTGCCCTTGTCCTGCTGGCCACACTGTTGCTGATACCAGCCAGGATGCTGTTGGCCTTCTTGGCCACCTGGGCACACTGCTGGCTCATGTTCAGCCAGCTGTCAGCCAGCACACACAGGGCCTTTGCCTCCAGGCAGCTTTACAGTCGCTCTGCCCCCAGCCTGTAGTGTTGCATTGGGTTGGTGTCACCCAAGTGCAAGACCAGCACTGAGCCATGTTGAACCTCATACAGTCAGCCTAGCCTCGGCCCATCAATCCATCCTGCCCAGATCCTTCTGCAGAGCCTTCCTACCCTCCAGTAGATCAACACTCCCAACCACCCACCTCCAGCTTGGTGTCATCTGTAAACTGACTGAGGGTGCACTCAATCCCCTCATCAAGGTCATCAATAAAGATATTAACCAGGGCTGGCCCCAGCCCCAAGCCCTGGGGAGCACCACTCGTGACCAGCCACCAGCTGGGTGTAACTCCACTCCCCACCACTCTTCAGGCTCAAGCGTACAGCCAGCTGTTTACCCAGTGCAGATCACATCCATCCAAGCCATGAGCAGCCAGTTTCTCCAGCAGAATGCTGTGGGAAACACTGTCCAAGGCTTTACTGAAGTCAAGGAGACAACATCCACAGCCTTCCTCTCATCTGTTCAGGCAGGTCATCTTGTCATAGAAGGAGGTCAGGTTAGTCAAGCAGGACCTGCCTTTCATAAGCCCGTGCTGGCTGGGTCTGATTGCCTGGTTGCCCTGCATGTGCTGTGTGATGGCACTCAGGATGATCTGCTCCATACCTTTCCCCAGCACTGAGGTCAGGGTGACAGATCAGCCGTTCTCCTACTCCTCCTTCCTGCCCTTCTTATAGATGGGCATCACACTGGCTAACCTCCAGTCTTCTGGAACCTCCCCAGTTAGCCAGCACTGCTGTAAAATTATTGCATCCCTTAAACCCAGGAGCAATTTAGCATTTTTGTCAGATTGGGCTAATGAAGAAACCTTCCACATCACAGGGCTGGTGGGACAAAGAGGCAACACTCCAGCAGAGCAACCCAGGAGCCCTTCTTCAGGGAGGGAGTTGTGGAGCACAGTGTACACAACCAACCGTACCCACACTGCAAACATCTCCCCAGACACCAGCTGGGGATGCAGAGATGCAAAGCACCAATGGTCAAACCACAAAATAACCACACCTTCTGCCGTGCCCCTTCTGTAAGTCTCACAGAAAAGCCCGTTTGTAAGGACAGCCATGTTTATTTGCATGCATCGCAGGGAACTGGACAGTCCCCGGCATCAACGTGCATCGGAAATATGTTGACTTGCAATTGGTGTCCTGGAGCTGTGATAACCTTCCCACCAAGAAATCAGTTCTACCACTTAAATATACAAATTGAAATTCTTTCTTTTCTGGGTTTTTTGTTTGGGGGTTGGTGTTTTTTTTTTTTTTTTTTTTTTTTTTTTTTTTTGTCTTAAATTGAATCCCACTTGGGTTTTATCTCTTGGGTAACAAGGATGCTTGATGCAATAGAAACATCCAAAATCAGAATAGCAAATTCCTCATTCCCTGAACAGTGGATAAACCCCGCTTTGACTTTTAAACTGAAAAACAAGTGTTTCTGTTGTTCGGCTGGGGCTCTGCGTGTGTGTGCATGTGTTCTGGTGGGGGCGGGATAACCACAAAGACATCCCACATGGAAACAGCATTACAACGTTCCTTTAATGTAGATTTTTCTCCTTCTATCAATAACTATTTCACAGAATAACCCCTCTAGCTGACCACACCACACAGAGCATATAAATACATGAGCCTATGAGTACGAGAGCAGAAGGTGAATAATATCAGGTGGTTTAAATCTTGGCTTTCTTGCTTTATTCCACCGGTTGCAACCTTTGATGGAGTCACGCACCTTATTTTGGTTATCTGCTTTGGGATGAAACTAATAGTTTTCCAGACCAAAGAGGGACTAATAGCCAGATGCACTTTAATCCTGCCTGCTGTGGGTAACAGCTGGCTATTTCCCAGCGAAGAGTTTTACTCATTTCAAGGATTTTTATATGTAATTGCTTTTAGATATTAAAAAAAAAGGCAAAAAAGGGACTAGGGCAAAGGGATGGTGAGGTAGAAGGCAAAGTGTTCAACAGCTGCATCTCCAAGGTGTACCAGTGGCAAGAAAGCCGATCCATTACCAGTTTTATCTCCTCAGCTCAAATATCAGTGAATAAAATCTTCACCACAGCCACATGAACACTTACAGACCCACAAACACTTTCAGTACAAATTAAGTTCCTGCATGCCAACACGGAGCTACAGGGACCTGCAGATGTGAGCTTACACCTGCCCACAGCAGCATTCTGCCTGGCAGACACGGTGCTTGGGATACAAGGAATAGTTCTCAAAAAAAGCCCAAAAAGAAATCAAAACAATGAAAAAACCTGAACAGCTACTCAAGTGAACACAGAAACAGGGTCTGCACCTTGGTTTGGCCAGCAAATCTTTGCTTACCTCTCTGCTCCAGCACTTCAACACCCAAGCTTCAATCTCCAGCTTGTTTGGGACCTGCTGACAGAATCCATGTCACCACGGGATTCTAGCAGCATGCAATCACCAGATCCCCCCTTTATGTTCTCTATATAAGCATTCCACCCCCATTCATCTCTTGCTGGGATAACTCACTCCCAATATCAAGTCTGCAATTGGCGACAGGCTAATCCTGATTGACGACCACCAGAATTATCTTTTTCCAAAGCCCCTAGCAAGGCACAAGCATGCACCATGCCTGTCCAAGTTTGCTTCTTAAGCAACCACTAGCAAGACAAACCAAGGCAGAGCCTCCCTAAAGGCAAGTAAGAATTTACATGGCACATAGGACATCTGACACTGTACGAGGTGTAGGAGGAGGGATGCAAATACTCGTATAAGAAAATACCAAGGGCAAGGAAAAGCTGGCATTTATGTTTCAGGGATAGCAAGAGAAAAATGTGGATTATTTGCAGGATGAGAACATCTGGGGGGGGTGAGAGCAGTATCTGCTTGCAGTAAGCCTTCATCACCTGCCCTCGAGCTTATCGGCTGTCACATAAAGGTGGCTAAAAAGCCATGTGTTTAACAGGAGGAACAAGCCTTTTCCAATAGGAATTAAAAAGCAAAGATATTATAACAAAAGCACTATATACCCAGCAATCAAAACCATTTCCCTCCTGACAAACATCCCTGGGCTGAGTATTCATGCTCTGAAAAAAAACCAGAAATCTGAGGGAACTCAAATGGGAATCTCTCAGCCTCCCCCTTTCGCCAAGCACAAAGACAGACAATGCTATTTAAATCGAGTGACAATCTACAGCACACAAAGGACAGAGGAACTGAAGTTTGGGGAGTGGTGACGCAATATGGTGAAAAATAATAATCAAAGGCTGAATTTGGCTATTTCCAACAGGCAGCTCAGCATCCATCCGCCTCCTTCGGTGGCTCTGTCCTTCGCTGTGTTCTCTGAGAATAACATCCTGTCAAAAACTAACATTGAGTTTCTACAGCCTATATATAGTGGTGACATTTTTATTCTGCTAATTGATTTAAAAAAAAAAAAAAAGGGCAAAAAAAATTTCAACTTTTGAACTACCTAAGAGCAGTAGCTTTTTTGCATGGAGTTATGTTACTTAAAATGAGTGCAGAGTCTTTAAAAAAAGCAAGTCTGACACGGACAGAGCTCTCTGCAGGCAACTCCTCTTTGCCTGCAAGGATGATAATTATTTTCGAAGAAATAAATCTGGCTTGTGGTTTGCAACCTCTCTTGCAGCCTTTTAAACAGCATGATGTGTATTCTTTCCAGTGCACGATGACTGACCTTCACATGTATAGTATTACACTCATTAAATATCCTTATTAGACTTGTTGCTGAGATGTACCACTCTGGACAACTATTCATGTCCAAGACTGTAACTGTACACAAAGGAGGGACAGGACCACGGGCAGTACATATCTCAAAAGAGTCTGATGTTTCTACTTTTTATTCCCAAGCATTAACGTTCCAAACGGATTAGATATAACTAGCAAACTTACTAATTTACACTGCTATGTCCCACTTCAATTGCAACTACAACTCCGTGGCAGAGAAAAGCAAACTTCTCTGCATTTAGTTATTTACCATTCAATTTATGAACAGAACTGTAGTTGTTTACAATTTGTAATTCTCTAAAGATTTTTCACCTTGGGAGAAAAGGGGAGAAGACCAATTTTAATATGCACATCCAAACAAAGCGCATTTTAATGCTTAACAGGGACATTTTGATGCATCGGTAGAAGTCACGCCTTTGCAATTCGAGTAAGTGCATGTTCTGGGAATCAACACATCATGACTGCTTCTAGAAGCAGCAGAAATGGATCAAAAATGGAATAGACGTTGATATCTTTTGGCCAGAAAACAGAGCAGATTGCTTCTCAGGAACGCATTTGGAGTCCAACTTTCCAACCTAGCTGCAAGTAGTGGCATATAGTTATTTACAGGCAACAGGGACCTACACCAAAATTTACTGAGAGCACTAGGCACTTTCCACTGCATTTCAAATAACTTCAGCTCAGTGTTTTTCAGCCTGCATGCTACGGGCTACTTTGCCTTTTACTGAAGACACCATGACACCAAGTCTTTCTGCACAGCAATCTAAAAATGTGTAATTTTAAAGGCATCTAGAAGTCCAAAGGACTTCCATGTAGCTCCTCCAGATGACATATAAAGTCCAATCAGATCAGAGTGGTCTCATTCAATCTTGTAAATCCTCTTCGGCTGCCAGATTTGGAGCCAGGCGTTTCAGACAGCATGAAATGGGTGGGCTGCTTGCACAGCCTACATCCTAAATTCCTCTGGAGACCTTCATCTAACAAGATCTCTGTTATCACATGGACATGGGACCCTTCGAAACACTCTTCTCATTCCTTTTGAGGGTAACTGTGAGGTTAGTAGCATGCAGTAGGTGGAAAAAGGGTGCGAATAGAGCACAACCACAGAAGTAGACGTTTTTGCCTATGGCTCTTGTAAACACCCAACACAGTCTACAAAAACATCATAAAAGTAGCTTAAAATGGGATATGATGACCACAATCAACTCTACCATGTCTAAACTGCTACAAATTTCATATAAGTCTTTCAATCTGCCTATTAAATGACCACCCAGAACTCTCAGAGAATACCATGTTTTTGTGCCTAGCCAGGTGCTAAACACACCAAAATGTTGTCTTCTAGTTCTTTTTCCAAAAGACCAGTGCAGAGTGCACCACAGATGTCACTTTTCAATAAACCCAAGCCTCCTAGATTACAAAAAAATATATATAATTATATAATTAGCATTATAAAACACAGAGTACTCTGTAGGGCATCAGAGTATCTGCACAGTATCAAGAGAAAATCAAGAATACTGATCCTTCTAGGACGGCATCTGCCATAAGCAGGTTATTTTCCAATATCTCACTTGCGATCCCCAAGGAAAGGCAACCACTGCTTTACTTCTGCTGAAAACTCTTGCAATATGCAAGGGAGGGAGGAGGGGCACGGGGGCGTACAGAGATGGGGGAGCGGGCAGCTGAATTTAGTGGTAGACCACTCATAAAGGATAAGGGTACTTCAATATGTGAACGTGATGGAAGCAGGCAGCTTGTGGGTAAACAATTCAAAATTATTTTTGGCAAATGAGTTTTGGTAAAGGCAATGAATTCAACAAGAGCAAGAGTTATAACTGGGATTGATACAAGCCCTCCTGCAGCACTGCTCCTTCATCTCCAACCGATGGATCAGCCTCTCCTGAGCTAAGAACTTGAAAAATAATTACAAAATGCAAAATAATACAAACACAAGGAAAGGTCAAGTTTAATTGCTGCATTTGAGATAATTTTTCACATTCTACTTCCCACCCAGCGCAGTGCTGAGAGTCCCTGGAGACACAGATGAAGGGATTTTGTAGAGAACAAAAAAGAAGCCCAATGTGCAAGTTAGGTACCAGCTGATACGACAGCAGGCGTCTCCTCAGACACCTCAGAAGTAGTTTGCAGTTGCACAGGGGAAAGGAGAGGAAGTTCACAACTGCAAAATGAAGTTAAGAAATCAGCAACTTGTCCACAGCCAGAGCCACTTGCAAACAACAAAACACTGGTTACAGAGAAACCTAAAGATTCAGCCTCTATATTATAAACCAGAATAACACTGACCTACTTTCCAGCGGACTTGCAAAGCTGCTGGAGATGCTACGATGAAAGACACTACAGAAACCTAAAGCAATATGGTTTCAGATACACAGGAATAAGGTTATCACTGAAATGCAGCAATGCAGTTTCTACAGTGAAGGTAACAGATAAGAGATCAAATAATACAGAGCTAGACAACTTTTTTTGGAGAAATATGGTTTTAAAAAAGCATTTCAGGATATACACTTGCAAATGGTGCCCCAGATCTTTAATCACCACAAAAAGCAAAATTAACTTTTTTACATGGTAAGGATTGTCTCTAGAAGAAACTTGCGATAACCTGCACAGCATTCAATTTATTAGCTTAAAACATGGTGATGAGTTGGATCCAGCCAGGATTCACATCTATATGGGAATAAGGGATTAATCAGGTCTTGCACGATTCAAAAGAAGCTCTCCACGGTAAAGTGGAGCACTGTATAAAGAACAGAAAATTCTCTGGTGCAGAAAAAAAGAGGTCTCGGACACTCTACAATACAGTTAGCTTTGCTAGGGAAAAGCAAAGCTGGGCTATTGAGTTCTTTAGAAATTACATGGCTTCTTGCTTGCATTGATACAACCACACAAACGAAGCTCAAGCCTCCACCAAGATGTACATTAAAATCATATTTAAAAAAAAAATATGCTGAATTTGCCCTTACCATTTATAGAAACAAGCTTTCAAATCTTCTGCTGCAGCATTTATTCCCCAGCATTCCCATCGCCTATGAAAAGACATTCTTCCCTCAAAATGGAAAAAGAAAGTCAATCTTTGCAGGAAGGGGGCTTTGGTAAGCAGAACTTGAGTGTGCTCACACAGACTGCACAAAAACGGAGCTAAAAAGTAGTGCGTCCATCAGGAAAGCCTTGAATCTTTGAAAAATAACCATCAGCTTTTGCTTCAAAGAGCTGTATTGTACCAATCAGAATTCGGTCCCTCCACTCTGGCCATCAGATCACCACCTGCACAACCCCTTAAATCCCTGCAGAAGTCCTCTTCAGATACAAAAATGGGCACCCAGAAACACCCTTAGGAGCTCACCTTACCTCAATCCAGACTGTTCTCCAGCATAAAGTAAATCACATTTTAAAACAGTTGAGTGATTAGCAAACCTTGAGCAACAGGTTATCAGAGCACCTACTGATGCTCATCGAGGCTGTGCTATTACAAAAGAGAATAAATATTGCCCAGCTCATTTGCACACCAACTTGTTAGCCTGGCAGGGGTGAAGATGTGCTACCTGTGCCAGCTCTGCTACGGAACACTCAGCTTTAAGCAATCTCTGTCTCAGCTGCCTCACTGAGAAATCGGTGAAGACTGCACAGAAGCACTTGGGAATAATATGGTAAAAATCATAAAACATTTTGGGTGGGAAGGGACCTTTAAAGGTCATTTAGTCCAACCCCCTGCAATGAGCAGGGACATCTTCAACTAATCCCGGTTGCTCAGCATGGGGCATCTACCACCTGATTGCTGAGCAACCTGGTCCAGGGTTTCACCCCTCTTATCATAAAAAATTTCTTCCTTGAATCTAGCCTAAATCTACCCTGGTTTAGTTTAAAACCTTCCCCCTTGTCCTATCGCTCCAGACCCTGCTAAGAAGTCTGTCCCCACCTATCTTATAAACCCCCAGTAGATACTGAAGGGCTGCAAAAAGGTCTCCCCAGAGAAAAGGGCAATTAAATCCTTTGAGTAAGCAAGGAAGCATGCGTAATTAACCATTTAGAAGCCATCAATAAATGGGAATGCACCCCGCAGTCCAGTAGCACACAGCGGCTTCAGCTGTTTTACAAGAAACACATCTCAAAGACATTGTGAATCCAACAGACTCCTTATCCATAGCCAATTCTCCTCCCAGCCGGAGCCATCCCTCCTGTGAGCACCTGCACCTGGAGAAGATGACCCCCAGCATGAGCTAATCCATCCCAGCCAGGTCACCCAGACATCAATGCCCCCAGGGTTTATTTTGCCATCCTCTGGACTTTTTGTTTTGCAATAACTCAAGCCACGGTTCTTCCAGTGCCTCTCCTCAGAGACTGTTTCACACCTTCATAGATCTCACTCTGAAGGCATTTTTCCTTCCAGTCTAATCTTCGGAAAAATTTGAAAGCTACAAAATGTAATAAACCAACCAGTCAGATTATATATATATATCACAGTTCAAAAAAAGATGAAAGGCTATATTGTTAAGGATGTAATTCCAGTGGCTTCCAAAATGTAGCCTGTGCATACACAGAAGAAGAAAAGGAACTGAAGCAGATTATATTTTGTCTTATAAGTCTCCTAAAATGACCCAGCTTCTGATCCTCAGCTCACATCAGGAGAATGACACTGAAAAGGCTAATAAAGACCTGCCAAATATCTCATCAGGACAAGATACCTGTGTGTTCATACCAGCTTTTGCCAATGTATCAAGTGAAATGATATAAAGAGGGGAAAGGAGGTCCATCTGCTTAAAAATCAAATATTCACGAGCAGAAGGAAGCGTACCCAGAGCTCCCATGTCATTTTGAATAGAAACCACTGCAATCAGGTTACGATGAGCAGTTACTATACGGCTACAGTACCACCTCAAATACTCTTGATTTGATTTATATTGGTAGACATTAAAAAAAACCCAAACTATTCTGTCTCAAGGCAAACAAAATAAAAATAAAAATCTAAGGCTTAGTTGGAGGAAGATAAATTGTAGCTTTTATAATAACAATAATAATTTATTCTACCATGGCACTGGACAGAAGATGATTAAATATGAGCAAAGGTCTCCACGTGTTTGGATTTACATCAGGCCATTCAATCCATTTAGCTCCAGAAGCAGTAATTAATCATTGCTGGAGAAGGGAGAAATCTTAAGAAATTCTTACGCTTTCCAATTTCAGAAGCGAGTTGTAACACCTTTAGGAGAGCAGTTCATCTCCACAGGAGCTGAGACATCTTGAAAAGCTGGTACCTTACAAGATTTTAGCTTGCCATTTTACAGAAACTGGTATTGCCTTTTATGTTAAGGAAAAAAAAAAACAACAACCAAAAAAACACCACAAAAACAAAAATTCACACCACAAGAAGCTTTATAGACCTACAAATTCAAACGCAACCACCACTTGCCAAAAAGATCAATGAGACACATTTGAAGACAGTGCTGAATTTAATATAATTGCAAAAGTCTTGGAGCAAGAGGATGAACGCTACTGCACACCATCAGTTCCCAGATCACTCTACAGAAGACATCTCTCTTGTTTTGATAACCCATTTTCTAAGTGCTGTCTCATCACCCCAACAGCCATATTTTCACCCAGCTTCCAATCCTACGTACAGAACTGACACTCCCAGACTGGGAATAGATGTTCATCAAATAAATCTCTTCCATAGCTTAAGGGAAGAATTGAAAGAATAATTTCACAGTTATCATCAGAGGAGTTCTGGAGACCAGCAATTTCCTACTGAACACTGGGTAAATCTCTGCAGATTCACTTCATGAGGTAGGAACACCTTGACGTTCCCCCACTGAAATATGACAAAGTCACAGAACAATTTAGGCTGGAAGTGGCCTTTGGAAGTCTCTACGACTCTCCTTCTCCTCAAAGTAGTTCCAGTTAGAGTTGTTCAGGCCTTATCCAGAAAATTTTTTAGTATCTCCAAGAACGGAGATCTCACAATCTCTCCAGGTTCATGCTCCAGTCTTCAAAAACAGTCATGGTAAAATACAGATAAACAAAACAGAAAGTCTCCCCCTCTGACATCTCCTCTTCAGGTTGAACAAACCCAGTTCTTGACGTCCCTTCTCGTATGTCTTGGGCTCCAACCCCTAGATCCCTTGGTGGCCTCCCCTAGAGGTGCTTCAACATACAACTGTCTTTATTGTACTGGAAAGCCCAAAACTGGACAAGGCATCCAAATGCAGCCTCACAAGTGTCAAACAGAGAGGAAAGAACATTTTCTTGGACCTGCTGGCTAAGCCTTTATTAACCAGGGACGTGGTTTACCCTCTTTGTCACAATGCCACTCTGCTGACTCACGTTCAGATTTATATTTAGGTCTTTCACTGAGTTTGGGCTTAAAATTCACGGATTCAGACTTTCATGTGAATAATGACCTTCTAGTAAACCAGCTGGGGGCTAAATCACTGTGCCTCTTCTTGCTGGTGGGGCTCACTTTGGCTCTGAGTCCTCCTGCTGTAAGTCAGTTGTCCAATACTCTCTCAACAAAAATCACTTTCCCCAGTCTACAGATTAATACCTCAGATCACAGAGCTAATATTTAGTCTTTACTATGTGGGGGTAAATAAGAAGGTCCCGCGAAGTTTTGACTACCAAATATATTAAAAGAGACTCATTCATTGAGTTCAGATTAGGAGCTCAATGATATCCACTTTTTTATTATTTTCTCCTTTTTTTTTCCCCCTGAACCAAGAATTCTGCAAATATAAAGGCTCTCAAAAAGTGTATTAAAATTAAAAATTACAGTATGAAAGAAACTGCACTGAATTAAAGCACTCAGGAAAAATGAATTACACCACTGGAACAGCAGTTTTAAGAATCCATATTTTGGTTCAGTTCACTTACAGCCACACATCTGCTTTCACAGTCTATCACAAAGATGATGGCAAACCCAAAAAGCTGAAAGAAAAGCAGGATGGGAAACAAAAGTTAACAGAATCGGAGCACAAACTAAAGGATACTTGGAAAAAGATTTCACAAACTTACTGCTTGAAGAACACACAAGCCACCTCCTATCCCGCAATATAGTATCCTTGTTCATCATTCTTGACTGCCACTCAACTCCTTCCCCTGGTATCCCCCTCTAAAAAATGCAGTACGACCTGATCACAAAAGGTTAGAGAAAAGCCACATGAATTCACACCTGCACTCAGATCTCCAAACGGAAGAAGGAACTCCTCCTTCTCAAGTATTGTTATTTGATGATGTATTTGAAAACACATTAAAGAATAAAATGCAACCAAACAAAAAATAACGATCATTGAGCAAAAGCTGCTGCAAGCAGAAAAATGACAGTAACTGGGAGATTGATTTTGTGTCATTTGTTACATACAGAAGAGTACTGCAAAGAGGAAGTTTGACAGACAAAATAAATTTGCTTTGGTTTGACTCTTCCATCCCCATTCAAATACTCATGATAGATGGAGCAAAAGAAAACAAAAACAACCCCGAAGACACAGCACTAGCCCCCAAAATTAAATTCTGTCTAATAAGGATCTGAATAATAAAGGGTCCTTATAAAAATTATAAATAAAAAAGCCAACTTTATGCTAGATAGAGAGATAGTAAATAATAAAACAAATTCCATCCTACATCAACTAGGAAACTCCTTTTCCCTGAGCACTCAGAGGACATCTTGGCTGGGAGGCAAAGCTCAAAGGTCTCAACTTAGTCCCTCTTGACACCACTTCACAGTGAAAACCCCTCAGGAGCGAGGTCCCTTGTCTATGAACCATTAACATTAGTACTTGACAGTCCTACAGAACCCCCAAGAGTAAAAAAGAAAAACAAAAAAAAAAAAAAACCACAAAAAGAGTGATTTTGGCGGCATCATTCAGCAAGGCACTGGAAGACATTCTAGAAGTTCACACGGAGACCCACTCCTGCCTGAAAATGTTTTTCTGTACATTTAAACACCAGCTGCAACAGAGATAAGGAACTAGAAGATGTTCCTAGAGCTTCAAAACGTGATTTTCAGTCATCTTCTCTCTAAAACAATCAAGTGCTAAAAAAAGCCACGCCAAGAAGGTGCATGCAAAGACGTGGGGTGAGCTAATTAATAAATCAGTAAATCCTGTCCCACCTAGGTTGACATAGGAATGATGAGCCTGCAGGGCAGAGAAAAGCTGTGTGTCGTGGAAGGAAAGTGGTGCCCAATGCAAGGGTAACAGACACTTCACCCACAAACCTGAGACCTATAGATTATGGATGTATGTACTTCAGACTTCATATGAAGGCCTTTATGATGTTAGATGATTATTTTTTTCCCCCCTTTGTCTTCATGGAATCTGCATTAGATCCTGTGTTTTAGGGCTGAAAGGTTCAGTGCAGAATTTATTTCACAGCTATTACAAGGTACATTACACTAATTACAATGCACATTACAGCCCGCTATGTAGTGCGCTGTGATAAATCAGACAGTGCTATGGTCTATTGTAAACACTGCCATACATCTGTGGACACTACTGCATGTTTGACCACTTTCATAAATATGAGTGTTTCCCTAATACAAGTATGATTGGCTACAGGGACTAATTTACTACTATTTTCCTTCAGCACATTAACAGTGTAGTAAATTCTGTAGCTTCTAGGGGTGAAAAAAAAAAAAAAAAAAACAAAAAAAAAACAACCCAAAAAACAAGAACAGCGGGATTTCCTTCAGTAATGTAGCATCAGTAGTACTTTCCCTTCAGTAATATACCAATTGTTCTTTGTTTTCCAAAAGCATATTCACTGTGTGAGATGCTCAACGGCACGTGTACACATCAAATGTGCCATCATGAACCCAACACCCATTCCCTGGGTGGGAGAGCACTATTCAGACATGCTCAGGCTTCATCTAGAGCAATGGGAACAGTTGCGTAGGCTGTGTCCTTCCTTGTGATAAGAAGAACTAGAGTTGGAGCATCACCCAAGAGTCAGAGCACCACCCAACTGGAGCGACATGTGGGGTCCTGGGACTGGAAGGATTTGATGCCAGAATTAGATACCCAAACTATTCCAAGTTTGCTGGTGACATGCTATCCAACGACCCATCTGTCCTTCAACCCATCCACTCAAAAAAACAGTAAAAAAAAAAATAATGTGTGGGACAGTAAAATGTTCCACTCCAGATGTTAGCCCTCACAGAAGATACTGTAAGCCAGGCCTCTGTTACCCTTCCTATAGCAGAACTCACCAAAATGAACCACCACTTAAATAACCAAAAATACTTCCTTTACTAATGGAAAAAACATCCTGGAGGACTGCAAGACACTGGTCGGGGGTTTGTCCCTCCTTGACACTCTGCACTCACCGCTGGCACAGGAATTTCTGCCATCCATGTCTCTACCAAAACTTTTCTCCTCTGGCAACTTATACTGCCCTGCAGACCACACAGTGAGTCCCAAACTGCTTTTACCAGGTAAATGACGCCAGCACAGGTCTGGCACGATGTTGTTGAGTCTGCATGGAGAATCCCACAGGAAGGACAACTCTGCTGCTCGCCATCTAGCATGGAGCCAGCAAACCGCCCTAACAAACTTCAGAAAGTGACTGCAACTTTGCCTCCAGCTCTGCCTTACCCAGAGCGAACTGGACTCCAAAGAACTAAGGAGCCCAAGCTCTCAGAAAAGCCACCAAAACACGAAACAGGTTTAAGGTCATGCAAATGGAAGGTAAGGGAGAAGGAGGGGAAAAGGTGTTTTGAAAGGGCATCAGAAAATGTAGTAACACGGAGCCCCAATTCAGTAGGGAACACCCCGACAGGCAGACGTGACAGCACATACAAGAGATCAAGCAGGATAAAACAGCTGCTTAAAACTTCAAGGAATTGTGATTATTTCTTAGATCCTACACAGTTATGGTCTGGAAATAAAGGACAATAAAGGACATTTCCATGTCCAACCTGTTGAGGGATATCTCAGAAAGGTCTACAGCCCCTGGCAAATCCAAACAAGGGGATGCTGACTAGCCCAGACTGCAGACGGGGAAGGAAATCGGACTGTTCTTCCCACATACCACATATGAACACTGAGATCCCCTCAATCCCAACAGGAGTCCTGCTCCATGAACTAAGAAAGAGGAGGATCCTCACAACACAAACCAGCTTCCACAGCCTGGCGGAATGGGACTTCATAGAATGACCTGAGGAAACATGAACAGCATCATGTACAGGTTTGTTCTTCAGACCTAAACAGATTCATAAGATAGCATCTATATGTGCTTTTACCAGATCATTCTTTGCAGCGTGACCAGTGAGGATTAACAGTTCCACTACATTGAATTTAACAGTCAAGAGAGAAGATGAACATCAGCAGTCCAAGCAAGCAGACCAGTCAATGCACAAAAGCCAGATAGCTCAATAAGAACAAAGCCCCAAAGGTTTTAGCTATGTTGTCACTCCATGTCCACTGCCTAGGTTCTCCATGGCATTTCAGAGCTCAGCTGCACCTTGAATTGCTATTAAATGTGAATATTTCAGAAGGTGCCCTACCAACCGCTGCTCCCTACAGCCAGGAGTACAGCTGCACGGCACTGCTATAGCAGCAAGCCCTTAGCTTACCCAACGACCCAACATCCTTCAGAAAGGTCTCAAATATGTCTCCAATAGGAGAAAACACCAAAATTGTGGGCTGCCACTTCACACAGCTCTCTGCAGCAAATCCTAGTAACAGCCAGAGCAACGCTCAACCGTGAACAATCATCCAATACCCCAAAACAGTCCTGCCGCAGGTGCTTCCAGCTGCAAAGGGTCAGCAAACCACCGCACCTCAACTCAACAGGAAGAGCAAAATGCAGATTAAACCAACATGAGATGACGAACATTGAGGATGGGCATTCCCACCTGCACTCCCAGGTGATGAGGTTGGACCACACAGGCCACAGCAGTACTGTAGATACACCAAAACATGCTTGCACGTAACCACACACCAGTCCCAAAATAGCATTTTTCCAGCTTTTGGGCACCGATACGTAGGTTTGCAGTTTCCAGCTTCTCTTTCCCAGACACCCTAGAGACCCATGAATTATTTTGGGCAAAGAGTCAAGAAAAACAAGGCTATTGCCCAGCCATCTCTACTGAGCACACAGGGAAGACCAGACAATGGTTAGAGGCCTGCAAACCAGAAATTTGTTCAGAAAGAAAAAAATCCACAGCCTCAAACCTCCCACAAGAGTTGAGTTCTTTCCTCCTCTATATAAATTTATGTTGTGTCCAACTGCAAGGCAGCAGTGGTCAAGTTGGGATATGCAGGCGGAAAATTAAAGAAACAAGACACCACTGTGCCTTGTGCCCGTGTCTGACGGGAGGCGTAAGGGGTGGACAGACAGTCCTTCCTGGCCCACACAGGCAATGAGCTGATGCCCAAGTGCCCATGCGCAGGTGGTAACTTCAGCTCCATGTCCAGCCCAAAGCATCTCCCCCAGCACCTCCAACCACCTCACTCAGCCTGTTCTACCTTAGCTGCAGAAGATAAAATACCTCCGACACAGAGCCAACTGACACTGGGTTCAACACATCGTGGAGGCTGAGTAAAATTAAACTCGTGGAGCACGTACTGCCGCTAGCCAAAAGCAAAAGAGTTCATAAAACAGCACTTTGCCGCAGATATCCAGGCAGAACAGCTGCCCTCATCCACCACTGCCAAGAGCTGCTTCCCTCACACTGAGTGTAGGGCTGGCAAGGAGCTATAGTATTTAAAAACTGATTAAAAGTTCTATGTAGTTTTTAACGTACCTCATCAGACTATGCATGGTGAATGGCTGTGTTTCTAGGTCAGGAAAGGAGCTTCTTTGCAAGCTGAGAACCAGCAAGGTTCCCAACAGCCAACAAGCAGAGGACACCCTGTCCATCACAAACATGGAAGAGACCAAGAGGACCAGGACACCTTTTCAGCAACAGATTTTTTTCAATGCTGCAACAGAGATGCTTTCAGCTTGGCAGTAGTGAAGACACATTTAAGCACCAGTGGATGAGCATGCACCTGGTCAATCAACACACTATTAACAGCCCAGTTATTTCCCAAGGGCTGGTCTAATCTAACAAGAAGAACATGAAGATCTGGACCTGTGGATGCAATCACAAAGGCATAACCTGAAATAGCTCTACCATGATCATAACCCCAGTTATAAGATATACAAGATGCTGGCTGGGGACATGCAGGAAAACGAGATTTTGCCAACAAATTTAAAAATTCACTAACAGCAAAAAGATCCACTACCGTGCCAAACGCCTGCCAACTAAAAAATAACCCAAGTACATACTCTCTAAACCTCCTGAGGCTCTTTTCCTCACTCTCTCAGACGCTCACTGATGTCTTTCCATAGGGGACAAACCGTCCCAGTTTTCCATTTGAGCAGTGGGATTGAAAAGCTGTCCTGGTTTCAGCTGGGATGGAGTCTAATTTCTTCTTAGTAGCTGATGCAGTGCTGCAGTTTGGCTCTGATGCGAGAACAATGTTGATAACCACGCTGATGTTTTTTAGTTGTTGCTGAGTGATGTTTATACTAAGTCAAGGAATTTTTGGTTTCTCGGGCCCTGCCAGCCAGAATGGTGGAGGGGCACAAGAGACTGGGAAGGGACACAGCCAGGACAGCTGACCTGAACCAGCCAAAGAGGTGTTCCATACCATGGGACATCATGCTATGTATATAAACTTGGAGAGCTAGCTGGGGGGGGATCATTGCTGGGGGATTGGCTGGGCATCAGTCAGCGGGTGGTGAGCAATTGTACTGTGTATCACTTGTTTTCCTTTCTTTCCTTTGGATTTTACCCTTTTGCCCCACCTTTCCATTATAATTGTTATTGTTATTATTGGTATTACCGTCATTGTTATTTTTATTCTTACATTTTCATGCCATTTAAATTATGAAATTGTTCTTATCTCAACCCTCGAGTTTTACATGCCTTTCTGACTCTCCTCCCCACCGCTCCGGGTGGGAGGAATTGAGCAAGTGGCTGCGTGGGGCTTGGTTGCCGGTAGTGTTTGGTTGCTGGCCGGGGTTAAACCACGACAAAAACTCATGCAAGCATGCACGCTTAGAAACAAAGCAGCCCTATAGCTTACACTTCTGCTCAGGAATGAGATTAAGTGCCACCAGTAAAGCTATTACGTTATCAAAAGGTCTGCTGAACATATATATAGTCAATATATTACACTAAAGGTGTAATTACTTTAATTCAAAAGAGCTAGAGTTTTTAGAAAAACACAGGATTGTATTTTTTACCAGAGCTCAGTGTTCCTCAAAACATTTGCAGCAAGAAACAGGACAATAAAAGCCACAGAAGAAATTAATCATGCAAGACAGAAAAGTCAAGGTTAGTTTTATCCAGGTCACGACTTTTGAAAGTTGGGATTTTGTTTGTTTGTGCTCACTAGAGGGAGGTGCTACTGCAGAAAACAAGGGGAAATTATACGTAGGTTCACAGCACAAGTCTCTGCCAGCACACGTCTCCTTGGCTAGATACTTACAAACCTCATCACAGCACTGCCAAATCTGATTTAACTGGGTGTGACAGAGTCAGAAAGCTCTGCCATCAAGATTAGTTATGACATAATAGAAAGTCTATGAGCTTTCAGTCCTGTCAATATTAACTTTCAAAAGCAATTTCAAAACATGCTCATTGGGTTTTTTTGAGGGAGAAAATTGCTTATCCTTTCAATACCATGAGTCAGATACTCTGATTACTACCCAACTTTCTTCCTCCCCTTGTTCTCTTATAATTAGATTAAAAAATAAAGTTATTAAAGTATATTGCAAATAACCCACCAGCCTATAGATTGTCCTCCCCCTACTCCCATTCCTCTTTCACCGTATGTAACTACCTGCTCATTTAGACAGTAAACTCCTGTGGTTTGCTTTTAATTATGGCTACCCTATAGCAGCAGTAGAGATTACATAGCTTACTGTACATACAATGCTTGGAAGTCAATCTGAGCTCTTTATCCTTTTTTATTATGTCATGCATGAGAGTGGTTGTGAGAGAAAAGAGAAATTATGCCAACTAGACCACTTTGCCCAGCCAAGGCCGCCAGCCTCTAAAGAGCAGGTCTGGGCAAACTGCAGATGAGTCAACGAACAGCATTTCAACCATCATCTTCTAAAAAACCCACTGCATCGACTTCCACATCCAGCATAGCCCAGTGAGTATCCACCATGGAGGCACGGCTCAGCAGCATGTGTTAGGAGCTCAGCAGAAGCATTTGGGAACCACCACTGTGCAGGAACAGGTTTCCATATCTTGTAGAGCTTTCCAGCATTGAGCTGCTTTGTTTAACCTGCTTTCACTTCTCCTCGCTGTAGACACTGGGAGGTCTCCCCGTCCTAAGGAAGCACACATTCAAAAAGGGCAAGCGAGGGGAGCACTGGTGAAGGACGACAACATTTCAGTGGAACAGTCCTCAGATTCCACTGATGAGAAGAGTAGCTCTGCCTAAAGGAACAAACTGCCAGAAAATAGTCCCAAGCCAGGAGCCAACAAACCAACCAACAGCTGAACCAACGAGATGAGCAATGCTGTTCAAAACAGCCTTGTTTTATACAGCACCTTGCACACCAGCTATGACAGCACCCTCCAAGCTTTTTTCTTCCTTCAGTTATTATTTAGGAAGCAAAAACAGAAGATCAAAAAAAGGCTTCGGGATAATATCTGAAAAGGAGACGTCTAGCCATTGGCATATGGAAAATACCCGTTTACCATAACAGCCAGTAGGAATGTCAATGCCTATAATGAATCACCTGTTGCCTTCAGCCGGCTTTTTCTCAACAGAAGAGGTTCAAGGAGGACAGGTCCAAGGATTCCCATGGAGCTGAAGTCCAGAGTCCTCTCTGGATGGAAGACAGCAACCATTGGGGACAACATCCATAAGGCCAGTATTGTTTTATTCAGGTCATTCCCCAGGTCTAACAAAGTCCAACCCCACCAACAAGACCTTGCTGACTAAGACACCATTCACTCCACTGAAACTTATTGAGTTAACATGTTGTTTGGAAAAGCACCCACACCTCCTAGCAAAGGCCAAGAGGGCTTGAAGAGATGTGACTTAGAAGCTGCCTCAAATACCCAATGAAAGCAGCACCTCAAGACCCTGTCCAGAGGGGTCTTGAGCATTTTCAAGCTCCTCATGCAGGCTCTGGTATTGTAACTTACACCACTTATATTATTAAATAGGTGCAACACATGGCAAATGCTTTGGGAGCTGCAACCTTGTTTCTCCTACAAATGGACAAAGTAAAGATTTTGCAGACCCAGGAAAGCATTAGCACAGCTGTATCGCCTCAACCCCACAGGCTGCTCTGACTCCTTAATGCGCTTTTTGTAGTTGTTTTTTGGTGTGGTTGTTGTTATTGTTGTTACTCTATGGCAAGTGAAAGAAAAAAAAAACAACAAAAAAACACACACGTAACACATGGTTTTTCTGGTCCAATTTAAGGGGCAGGGAAAGAATGGAAATAACACCCTTTCCCTAACTGGCACTGTGCGGGTCTGGAGTTATTTAAAAATATATTGATACGTCAAATATACTAATCTCTAGAGAAATCAACATCCCCAGCTGCACACTTCTGTTTGCCAAGGGAGTTCCTCCACTTGCTTTAGTTAACCGAGCTTTGGTTGATACACGATGTTATCATAAAAATGCCTACAGCGTGACAATAGGCTCGTTACAAGCGCAGAGGAAGAAACAGACTGTTTCATGCCACTGGCAAAAGCTTAATGGGAAAGTGCAGATATTTTAAATTACTTTTTAATCATTTCTAGATATTTCCCCCCAAAATTGTAACTACCTACTGAACAACCACACATTGTTGAGAAGCAGTAATGCTGGCAGGCACAGACAATACTTTGCATTTGGCAAAGATGCTTTGATCCCATTGAGGGCTTCAGAATATTCACATGCAACAGCACTTAAGTCGAGCCTTTTCAACTCTGTTTGCAGGTTTTCTTTATTTCTTGCTATATTTTTTTTCCTTCTCAAAAAATGATGGATTTCTTTATTCTGCTTCCCAGCTGCTCTCTCAAAACAGACGATCACATTTTTTTTCTAACTCAAAAGTTTCCAAGACAAGATCTTTCCCAGCTGGCCAGCTTGAGCCACAGCAGATCATCTCAGGCAATTATCTTGTTGAGGAGACAAGGACTGACATAAGCCAACCTGCAAAACTGCCTTACAACAGGAAACATTGATTCAGACCATCTTCAAATGCAGAAATGCTCTCTGTCAATGATAGACATCATGCCATCACCTCTCTTCTTCATTTTCTTGACCCTGCTTGATTTTAGGAATTCTTTCCTGCTATGTACCTGGCTGGAAAATGAGGGTGGGAAGAAGAGTTGAGTCAGTAAGTCACTGAGAATTTCAAAGTTTCCGCAGTATTTTAAATTTCATAGAAAAAAAAATAAGTAATTTTAGAAAAGAGTGATGTCCTTTCCCTTGGAATTAGTGTAGCAGGTTTAGATAGTGCCTTACTGTTCAATGCTGGATCAGTATTTTGGGGGTTCTAGAGACCATTCCTGTGCAATCACTGCCTGTCTCCCTTCCATCTGCTCCATAGCTGCCAACAAAATCCTCTTCCAAACTAACATGCTGTTCAACTTGCGATCCACATCCCATCCCTTAAAGCACCTGCTCTAACACCACCCCGCATACCGTATCTCTATCCTTATGCACTGCAAAAGGGGAGAAAAAAAGAGGAAAGATTCCCACCATGGCTTCATAAAATAACATTGAATTTGCAGCAAGCAGGCAGGAGAGCTGCCACTCCATTCCGCTAGAAGATAAATGCATTTGGCCTTTTGGATCTCTAAACGCAGAAGTAATTCACATCAGCTTCTTCCTCACTGCTTCAAAAAAAGGGGACATCTGGATTTGCCTCTTTTGCAGAAACCTCACACGATGCTCAATGCACCAGCTGTAGAAATGCTGGCTGCCATCCCAAACCAGCACAGGAACCTGCCCGTGTGTGGAGGAAGTGTTTTTAAAACACACAAAAAAATCCAAAGCTGGCAACAAGGAGCAAAGAGAAAAGTTCTAAGGCCCAGGGATGCAGATAGTCCAAAATATGCTAATGTGCTTTGAGAAACGAAGGCTGCAGCCAAAAAGTCTGGCCTGACACAGGAGATTCATCGGCAGCTCCCAGCAGAAACTAAGGCGCTTGCACAAATGTCTTCGCTTTTAAGACAAGGAGGCACCCACTTCTGACTGTAGAGCCTGAGCTTCTGTGATTTCCAGGTCCAAAGAGAAAAATCAATCCCACTGCTTCTTTAAAAAATAGATACATAAATAAATAAAGCTAAATCATCAGCCCCATCATATTTCCCCAACCTGAAGATGGCAGCCATTTGATAGAAGGAGGGCAAGGACAGTCTCACCTCCCCCCCATCCCACCCAAGCTGCAAAAGAGGATGTTGATAAGCTGGAAAACAGGTGATGGTGGCAGCCACCAGCAGACTCATGATGCTGCAGGAGGGTAAGAGGTGGGAACAACATTGGTTTTCCATAGTTCATGTGTTTTTAGGTGCCGGTGCTTGGTCCAAACACCTGCACGGCACAGGAAAGCTCTTTTCAACCCCTTAATACGCAGTGGAGATTAAGCTCTTTTTTGATCCAGGAGCTGTCCAGCTGTCCTTAAGGAACAGCTACTGTATTAACTATAATTTCACTTCCTTATATTGCTGGGCATCTAAAAAAAAAAAAAATATAATCCTTTCTTAACACCCAGGTTTTCCCCATCTGAGAAGCACTCCCAAAACACAAGAAACCCTCTTCCCATGTGGTGCACAGCAGACACCTCCCGCGGCCAGACAGCAATGCTGGCATCCAAACATGGGAAGCTTTCCCTCTAGCTGCATGCTCTGCTCTGCCAAACCGTGCTGCTGAAGTGGGAGAACACCTTCCTACTTCTTCGGGGAAGACCAGGGAATTTGTGCAGATCCTGGGTTACTCAGAGGCGGTGTTTCTCAAGAAAGACAACCCAGGAAGCTTGGAGCGGCAACTCTCAGTGCTAAGGAGATTAGGACGACAGCCCAGAGAATCAGCAATCCCAGCACACCACATCAACACACTTTTGCCCACGGTTGTCACTTTGAGCAGAGTTTGCTACAAGAGCAACACAGCAGTTATCTTGTTCACAAGCATTGAGATGCAGGGAAAAAGCAGCAAGACAGGAGCCAGAGACTTTGTGAAAGCAAGGCCTGCCCTGCTCATTGAGCAGGGACCACCATACGGGTGAAATCTGGCCAGAAACCACCCCAGTGCTGAAACACTGGCCAAGAAACTAGTTTGAGCAAACAAAATATGCTAACTGGCTGACGACACTGCCCATTAATCTAAGACGGGTGGCGTACCGGATGCTAAACATCAGGACATCCAGATGAAGGTAGGCGTAGGTCAGCACCAGATTAACCCACCACCCAGGGAGCAGCTTCTTTGGATGACTACACTGTTCACATCACATGCTGACAGCCAGGACAGCCGCACAAGGAGGCTGCATAATGGCTCGGTTTCCCTTCCACACTTCACAGATTTGCTGCAGAGCAACACCACAGCCGGGAACTGCATGTGGGATGAGGATATGGAGCAGGACACTGGGAGAAGAGCAACAGCAACCCAAGTCCACGCCATTAGCTTTGAACCCTTGTATGTGCCTTTGGACAAACAACACTCCCAATTCCTTAGCAACCCTAAAGACAAAACCAGTATCCACACGGAAAACAGCATTTGTGAGGTTCAACAGCAACACTCGCAAAGATCAGAAGGACGGGGATAAGGAGAAAATGTAACAAGGTCTAGCAAGGACCTGGGCACAATAAGGGCATCAACATACAGATGTTACTTCTCCATCTGCTTTAGCAAACAAGGTATCTTTTACATATAGTTGTGTGTATGCATATGTATTTTTATGTACTGATATAAACACTATTTTCCCAATCAACATGCCTCTACCTGAAACAAGAAGAAAGAAAACCACTTGGTCACACAAGAAAAGTTTGAACACTGAAGCTGATGCTCACTGCTCCAAGCTGGACAAAAATCCAGGCACAGGTTTAGCCCCAGTCAACCTCTTACTTGCATCACCTGAATGGCTGAAGCATGGGTCAGGCCAGTAGAACAATGTCCCCAAGGAGGACCTGCTGGTGGACTAGCATGGGGCGGCCTCTCCAGACCTCAGCAGCCTGTGGCAAATATTTCGCCATGTGCATGACGTGGGCTGGGGCCAGAGAGTACACTGTGCTTGCACCCTGTACACTCCTTCCAGCAAAAGTGCCTTCACTAGCGCTCGCTTAGCGCAGATCCCAGGCAGGGAGAATCAATGAGCTAAAACCAACTCTGCTGCCTGGACTTTAAGGGTATCAGGAGGTGAAAAACAGCAAATCTGAACAGGAAGAGATACAGCCTCTCTGCTGCAAGAGATATCCTTCCTTAGCTTTGCTCCCAAAGGACCAATATGTACCTACCAAACAGCGAGGCTTTCAAAAGCATCCCATACCCAACGTGCAGCTGGGGTGACCCTCCCCAAAAAGCTCCCACCCACCTTCCTCGTCATGCAGCATGTACACGGGCAGAGCACCAGACCCATGGTACACAGAGAGTGGGGAGGGAGAGGGGTGATGAGCAAGTGTCCGAGAGCACAAAGAAACCTCAGAAACAGTTAAGAAGTTGAACAGGTCAACAAATCAATGGGGCCAACATACTGTCAACATAGCCAGGGACAATCATGACAGCTGGTGGGAGACAAATATCTTGACCCCGGCTTGGCTGACACCATCAACACATCTCTCAAAGCACGAAGGGACTTTCACATTCATCACGTTTGGTGTTCTTCATCATTCACACCACCAAACAACACTCTGCACCAGGCTCATAACTCCAGGTCCAGCACAAGCAAGATGGGTCAGGGGCACAGAGATGCCACAGCAGTTATTTCCCCCCTCACTGATAAAACAATCTGCCCCACCACCTGGTCGACTACAGCTTTCTAACCCATCAGACCAGGCAGCACGCAGAGGCCATATTCCCATGCAGAGTCCTTTCTGCCACACAGAAGAAAATGCACGTCAAAGCAAGAGAGGGAAAGGGAAAGCTATAGAGCTAAGAAAAGACGCCTTCAGCAAAATTTGTTTTAAGGCATGACTAGCTCATACTGAAAGCCAAATCCTCTAGTTTTCAGCCCATATCCTTGTAGAAGGACAATTTATGTTATCTCACTCCAGCCAAATGTGGTGCTGGGGGACTATTCAGAAGTAACACCACTAATGCTCTTCACTCAGTACTGCTGCAAGGAGATCCAGGGGCAACAAGCACTGATATTTAGGAAAACATCACCCATATCAGAAGGGACACCTGTCCCACTGATTCAGCATGAGTGCTGCCGCAGGTAACATGAAAATCACACAAAGCTCTGCTCTCTCCCAAAACATGAACCTTGCAGGTGATGAATCAAGAGTTGCTCTCTCAAGGGACACCATGAGGAGTCACATAAATCCACAGCAGCTCCCTAGACCTCCAAGTGGAAGTAAACTAGCTGGGAGAGTAAAAAAAAATTAAGTCCCAGGAAAAGCCAAAAGAGCTTGGCTTCAACTATCCTACCCAAGAACAGAGCTGCCACTTGTGAATCTGCTGCTGGAGCAGACAGCAAGTCCTCTGGGAGTGATCAGTGAGCATCCAAGGGATGCATGCACATCCCACCAGCGTGGCATGGGATGATGCAGGCAGAACTCCCCTGCTTGCATTTCACACCGCACAGGAGACCAAGAAGGCTTTACTCTCCCTGGCAAGAGCTTCCAAGATGATGAACATGAAGTTAAACCCAGAGACCTACAGAACAATATGGTTCTCAGTGGTTTCAGGGAATTTGTAGTTTCAGGAACAGACTTTTTACAATAGGATGAGGTAATGGTTTTAAACTACAAGGGGGGAGATTCAAACTAGATATAAGGAAGAAATTTTTCACAGTGAAGGTGGTGAAACACTGGCACAGGCTGCCCAGAGAGGCTGTAGATGCCCCATTCATGGAAACATTCAGGGTCAAGTTGGACGGGGCTCTGAGCAACCTGATCTAGTTGAAGATGTCCCTGCTCATTGCAGGGGGGCTGGACTAGATGACCTTGAAAGGTCCCTTCTAACCCAAACTATTATATGACTCTAATTCTCCATGTCATCTTCAAGCACACATCTTTCAAAACACTGCCACTTTCCATATTTCATTTTTTTTCTGCATATAGCTAGTTCTGGAGATCAAAGACACAAAACTACCAAAGAAACAGCACAACAATGTGGGGAGAACAGGAAAATACAGCCAAAGCTCTGAGACAGCTCTTGGATAAGGCTGCTCTCCATAGCAGTGAGGCTAAGGCACGATGCACAGGGACTCCCTCCCCAGCCTCACCACCAAAACTTTCATAAACCAGCTCTCCTTTTCCACAACACAGTCCAAAAAAGGGTGAAACTTCTATATATGAAAGCCAGGGAAAAAAAAACAAAAAAAAAAAAAAAAACACAACACACAAGGGAAAAATTTTATATGCATCTGCCCAAGCCCCATCCTTCCACATGTAGGTAACCCTCTCCTGCAGAGGTGTTCTTAATAACTGCTTCCCAAGTCCTGCTCTCCTGGTCACACAAGACTTTGTTCTAATCTGGAAGGAAAAGTAAGACAGATGATTAGTACTGGGAAGAAAACTATTTCATTATCATGGCTAAAGGACACCAACACCACCAGTGCCATGAGCTCTGGTGTCCAGCAGCAACCTGCAGCCTCTGAGCTGGCCTGCGCAAACAGGTACAAAAGCAAGCGTTTATTCTTCAAAACATACTGCTCAGTACAGGAACAACATCTCCTTTTTAAAAGAAAGGGGATATATACCTCTAAAAATGCAGAAGGGTTTTAAGATTTCCAGATTAGCAGAGGTGCAAAAGTAGAGTGTTATAATTGGTTGCAAGATACCTGCAAAAAATAACAAATTAAAACTTGCAATGAGGATGGGGAATCACCTACTTAACTGTCCTGTCTGCTTTAAGATCCTGAACCTACCATGGGAGGAACATGCTGGCCACAACCCCGTTAAGTACTTCAGTTTATGTCAAATTTGAGAGAACAAGGAGAACCCTGCTGAATCAAGATCTTTGCATTTCTCACCAGCAGGTTGTTTCTTTCTCATGCTGGCTTGCACGCACACACACACACCCCTGCCTTTCAAGTACTTCCATTTTTAGGTTTTATGCTAAGAACCATCCTTCTAGAAACAACACCTTTTGGCTATAAAAGCACCCAATTCCCCTGCAAGGAAAAAGTGCTGGTGCAACCCTGAGAGGCAGATCCTGCATTCGCTGAGCACTGGGCAGCTTTCAAGATGCCACCCAGACCAGCACCTAGATGGTGCAAGATGAACATTAGCCAGATAAACCGTAGGTTCCTTAGTATACACATCTACCTTGCAACAGCTACTAAGAATGCTGTATTTTCTAATCTTTGCTGTTACAAAGAAAATGCAGTGTCCATTCATCAGTCTGTTATCACAACAGGCCTTTTAATTAATGCAGCTACTTGCCTTGTTCAATTAATGCCAACAAGGAAGCCCTTCTTCACACACTGTGTTTAGCTCCTATACTGTTCTGGTCACCATATGCTGAATACAGTAGTATTTTTAAGATATTAATAAACACTTCTTATAAATGCTGTATATGTCCTGTATGCATGCTCTATATACAAAACTCACTAAAAAAAAAATTTAAAAAATGCAATATCCCCAGCCAGAATAATTCAGAAATAAAATTGCAGCAAAGATTTGTATCTGTCTAGAGCAGCAATCCCAGCCTTCGGTGAACTCCGTGCAAACATACCGAGCCAATTACATCCCGTGACAGCAGCCTTTCCCCCCCCGGACCAGCAGCTACTTGTAGCTGCCTGTGAGAAACATCAAAAGGTAGGGCAACATATATATGTGTTACTAAGCAGGCTATGGCCAAGCAGCCTAGAGGTTTAATCAAGATGTGGATCAAACTGTGCAAGGTGTTTTGTAAACATTGATCTTACTGAGTCGTTACGGCTAAAGGATGTAATTCCCAACTACCTGCCCATTTAACCTAAGAAAAATCACCATCAGGCACCTCAATCCTCCCCCTCCATCTCCTCTTGTTTACCACAGCCTTCATTAGCAGGTGAGTGGTAATCCACCTCATCCTTCAGCATCCTACACCTGGGACATCTGCAGCACCACTCTCAGGCCCTCTTAGTAAAACTAGCCCATGGGGGAAAAACTTTTTTTAAAGACTCCAGCCATAGCTAGCAGCTGACAGAAGAAATGTTATCAGCCTCCTAGACACCAATGGGCAGGACAAGGAGATGCGCAGCCCAGCCATTTGCCCTCTATTGCCTAGAACAGGGGTCCTCAAACTACGGTCCCCCAGGGTCCTCAATCCGGCCCCTGGTATTTACAACCCTCGCCCACCCGCCTCCCCCCCCCCACCGGGGGTTGGCGGGGGGAAACCAAGCAGCCGCAGATGGCTGCCTGCCATTTCATCTGCACGCCGGCCCCATGTTTAAAAAGTTTGAGGACCCCTGGCCTGGCCTAGAACACCCTAGTTCCAACTTGTTGTTCAGCAAGACCATCAATGCTCTGCTGATAAGCATGCTTTTTCTGCTGGGCATTCCAAAGCACCTTTGCTTCACCCCCTTTCTTTAGGAAGGAAAACAAACAGCAGGAGCTGACAGCTGGGAATTCGTGAGTTCAGCCGCCAGCCTCTTCTGCTCCAGGAAAATAAATTTAGGAAGAGTATGATGATGAGTGTGTTGGTTTTGGCTGGGATAGGGTTAATTTTCTCCACAGTAGCTCGTATGGGGCCGTGGTTTGGATTTGTGCTGGAAACAGCGCTGACAACACAGGGATGTCTGGTTCCTGCTGAGCAGCGCTCACACAGAGCCAAGGGCTTTGCTGCTCCTCACCCCACCCACCAGCCAGCAGGCTGGGGGGGCACAAGGAGCTGGGAGGGGACACAGCCGGGACAGCTGACCCCAGCTGACCCCAGGGGTGTGCCAGGCTGTATGACAACATGCTCAGCACATACAGCTGGGGGAAGAAGGGGGGTGGGGGTGGGGAGGGGCGGTGGGGAGGGGCGAGGCAGGCATTTGGAGTGATAGTGTCTAACTGTACCAAGTCACTGCTAGGCATGATGGAGCCCGCCTGCCCTGGGGGGGGCTGAGCACCTGCCTGCCCATGGGAGGTGGTGAATGAATTCCTTGCTCTGCTTTGCTTGTGTGCACAGCTTTTGCTTTACCTGTGAAACTATCTTTATCTCAACACCAAGTTTCTTCATTTTTACCCGATTCTCTCCCCCATCCCACTGAGGGGGAGCAAGTGAGTGGCTTCGTGGGGCTCAGTTGACAGCTGGGGTTAAACCATGACAAGCATGTAAGGGACACCTGGGCTTCTGAATCTTAACATCAGTGAGAGATGCACTTAGGCCTTGATTTCAACTGTTGCATGCTCACAATCCTGTTTACAGCAGGACATTGTTAAGAGCAGCTAAAACACAGGTGATTCTCCATCAGGAGAGAGAAGTACAGGAGTATTTCTCTTATTATGCACTTAAGAGAGCCTGAAGCCTCACACAGACTCTCCCAAGCAACAAGATCCAAAAACAAGCTCATCCTGCCAGTGCCTACGAGGGCAGAGTAACTCCAAATCCCATCTGCTACCCCCTCCTCCTGAGATGTTTACAGGGGGAAACCACCTCAACCACCCAGCTCACCAGTCACCCAGGTGCTTTGAGTCTTCTCCAATCTGCTCCACCTACACTTGCACATGCAAAACAAACCCCAGGGCAGCTGTGTTTTCTACAGCAGAGCAAAACAGCAGACTTGGAGAGGGGAGATCCATCTGGAAAGCAAACGTTGTGAAAAGCATCCCACTGTTCTGCCAGGATGAACGTGCCCAAGGGCAATGCCAGCCGTTTGTGGTGATGGCCAAGGACTGGGAGCAAGAAACTTGGAGATGACAGACAGAAGCATGTTAAAGTTCAATGACAAAGGCAAGGAGAATAGAGAAACCGCAGGCTGAAGCTTCAGATGGCAGGAGGAAGAGCAGCTCTAATGAGGCCAACAAAGTTGCAACAGACTCAACTCCTAAATGCTGATACACACAATGACGACAATACCATGGCAATCCATCCAGGGCTTCCCAGTGATACACTCCACCTGCTTGGAACTGGGATGAAGACAACCTTTTCTAAAACCCAGAGTGAATGCACCCATTTAAAAATTGTACTTTGGTGTTGTTTTGTGGTTGTTTTTGCATGTGGTTTTTTTTTTCTTTTTTTCTTCTTTGTCTGAAGCATTCAGCCACAAAACAAAATTATTTCTGCCTGCACTGATAGAGGAAATGCTACAGACTGTTTAGGTGAGATTAATTTCAGGATTGTGGCCAGGCTGAGGAAATTGGTGGAAGAAATCCTTCATAGCTGGATAATAAAGTTGCAGTTTCATGAGTAATTCTCCCGAGTTACGTTCCCAGCACCCTGAGTGTGGGTGAGGTGACATGTTCATTCCTTCCCTCCCTTTTTGAATGGAAAATGCCATCCAAGCACACAAACATGGTACTTATTTAAAAAAAAACCAAAAAACAAAAAACAAAACACCACACAAACACACACAACAAAAAGCATGAGGTGGAGGCACAGATTGTGCCTTGCTTGTACAACATATACAAGTACCAATACAGCTGCTATCTAGAGTTGTTCATCTGGTAGATTCTCCAGGAATGTCCCCAAGCTGCAAAACAACCAATCTGTATACCACGTCCCCAAAATCTAAAGAGCCTCTGTGGCGGAAACCAGGGCGGTACCAAGACAAATCATCAAAGACACTGCCCTGTACACGCATCTTTTGATGCGGAGAGATCAACCCATGCTTCCTCACTCCAGTGTTTGCATCCTTGCTGCTGGGCCATCTCACATCTTCATGCACGGTCCTACATGCACCGCAGGGACCAGCTGCCTGTCCCAGTGCCATATTTTTCCCAGCTTGAAATGGTATAAGTGGATTGCAACCAGCTCCCCCTCCTGAGCAAAGCAAAGGCTTTCATCAGGAAGTTACCTTAAGTTTTAATGCTGCCAAAGCTCAGTTGCAAGGAAAACAGGGGGGAGGAAGAAGGGTCCTTTTCTGAAGATGTCTCTGCTCCATCTGGACCCATCACCTTCCATTACTCAACTGCCTTTCTGGGAATTCCTCCATGCTTTCCCCTATGCCATGCCCAGGCACTAGACATGAAAATAGCTTACGACAGTTCCTGCTGGCGTGACATTGACTCTGTTTCTCCTGGAGGATGAATTAGCAGATGGGACCAGTGGAAGATGGCCGAGCTAGAGAGCTGGACAACTGGAGTCTTTCCAATCCAGTAACTACAATCCAAAGGACTGAGGACACAGAAATCCTTCAGGGACAGAACCTCTTCCCCAGGGGTAGGAACAGGGTCAGGAAAGACATGCAGGTGGTTACTGACAGGCTGTGCAGGCTAACTTATGTCTCCGTGGGTTGGTTTTACTGTTCCCCATATTCCTGCTTTGCCTGCTTATTCCCCAGTCAACTGTATTATTCCAGCAAAATAACCACAATACCAAAGAGTTTTTGAAATTAATATGATGGGCTCACAAGCATCTTCCATCATGCAGAACTAAAATTAAAATGTACACCCGCCCTCGTCTCACTCCCTGAAATTCATCATGCGGAAACTTCCCTGCATCATGTCAAGAGACTCCCGACAGCTGAAAGAGCTAATGGGAAGCTCCAATCGCAGCAACAGCAAGAGCATCACTCTGCTGCTACCAGACTTCAAAGCATGGTTCCAGCAAACCAGCTGCTGCTTGAAACACAAAAAGGCTGCCTTTAGAGCACTGTCCTGTCCACGCACATGGCCAATAGTCCTTCTCCTATACAAATGGACGTGGGAGGACGAGGAGAATACAGGTTTCTTGATATTTTAGAGCAGCAAAAGGCAATGATGAGTGTTTTCTCAGAAACCACTACTGAAGGTCTCACACATTCTGGCTTTGCCACCACACCAACACAAGAGAAGTAAAACTATAAGCCAAGAGAAAACCAAAACAACCTCTGTAAAATCCTCAAGGAGCAGTTGGGAGCAAACACAAAGTTAGGGGGCTAAACCATCACATGTCACAAGGTTGGGCATCCCTAAGTAGAAAGAGCTTCTGAGAACCATCTGTGAAAGCATCTCCACCCACTGCGCACATCAACTGCTTACTCTACACAGAGGTTTTGGCCAAAGATGTAACATTGCACTACCAGACCAGGGCAAAACCCTGACATCCACATACACCTGGCCTTAGAACCCTGCAGCTCCAGCTGACATGAGCAATTCTGTAAGAGGGAACATAAGGACAGATGCTGACCCACAGCCCTCAAGGCACTCTGATAACCTCATTCAACAGTGAGGCACTAATACATCAAGCCAAGTCATTTCCAAGGTCTTGCTGTGAACCCCAGCTGTTGGGATTTTTTTCAAATTACCTCCCTTGTGCATGTGGTTGATAATTCCTTCACGGCTCATTGTCGCAGCACTCTCCAAACTAGCCAGCTGCAACAAGGTCTTTTACCATCTCATACCAGCATACTCTTCATACAGCCCCTCTGCTGTCTTTGCCTCGTCTCACCTCATCCAGGGCGTGTGCTCTCCCTTCTCTTGCTTCTTCCTCTCTCTCCTCCGCAGCTGCTCCCTCTTCATTGGCTGCCCAACCACTTAACAGAACCAGCCACAGCTGCACCGCATCTACATCGGCCAACCCTGCTGCCCCTGAAGCCAACCACAGCTGTATATTATCAATGATAATTAACCCAGCTTCATTCCACTACAGCTCATCACACTACCAGGACCACCACAGGAAAACTGACAGCATCTCAGACACCTTCTGGTGCAACAAACACAGCTGCCTGCACTTGATGCATATTTTGGGGTTGAAATTGAGATGCAAACTTCTGCGAAAATAACTGCCACGGAGGAGTGGTTGCTTTTTCTCTTGAAATACAGAAACATTTTCCATTTCTTCCCTCCCTGTCCCTTGACTGATTTTACCAGCCTATAGAAGGAGACAGGAATTGCATGACTCAGAGGGAGAATCATCTTCTACTCATCACATAAACGCACACATGCACCCAAGTAGCTGGGTGAGATACTGTCTTCTGTCCCAGGCCACCTGCATCACACTACCCACCAGCAGCACAGCTCTGTAACACGCCCATGAGAAAACACAGAAAAGAAGCAGCAACAGTACCAAGATCCAGAAGCTAAAATTGCAGGACTGTCCCAGCTGTGATGAACAGGATGTTTCCTCCATTCCATCACAGCATCCAAGGAGCCACCAATCCGAACATGAAGGTCCTCATCCCATGTGCAGAGAAGATCATGGAAAGAGAAATCTAAAATTTGCTGCATGGAAGAGGCTGTGTGGGATCAGGTCAGAATGATCAATGTAGTCAAAAACTATGCCTAGGAACAAAATGAAGGCAACATCCCTTAGAAATAAGCGTCATACCTCACATACTGTACTGGCTTGCCTCCTTCATGAGCTTTAAACTTTTGGAACATATCTCCAGAAAAAAGTTATAATTTACTGGCACATATTTTCCATTGCCTCCATTTTTACTGCATTTCTATTGTGGTGCCCAAACATCCAATTATTGAAAAAGCAGAGTGGGGATTAGCAAGGCACAGAGGCACCAAGAGAAAATGTTTTCTCTGATGCAGGAAGACAGATTTGAAAACATCTTCTTGCTCTGCAACAAAAGTCCTACCACAGTAGCAATGCCAGGTGTCAGAATATGACCCCCTGCAAAACTGCAAAATTCACTTGACGGTGTATAGATATTACAGCCCCCATGGCACATTTCCAACACCAGCTCTCTTCTCAGTTATGAGCCTTCAACCCCATACAGCTGACAGCAACACGTGTAGGATCTGGACTTTCAGTGCACAGGAAGATGACTCTCAAAGACATAAAAACATCAGTGCATTTCAGTAAGGCCTTTAGAGTCAGTTATCTGATGCTTTAGACTCCACTGATGGCATTTATGAATTTAAAAATGCATGTAAGGCTTCAACATCTTCTCCCAGTTGCTCTCTTCAGGATGCAAATGCAATTTAACACAATTAGGCAGGACAGAAAGCCCAACGTTTTTACAGGATCAGCTGCATTCCAGTTGACTAGCAAGATAAAGAGACGCCAGCTCAACAGGCAGGCTGGACAAAAAACCATCCAGAGATGGTAATGTGCTTTAGATCAGTACTGGACCTTGCAAGGAGGAACAGCACTTTTCCAAAAGGCATCGAGCCCAGTTACAGCTCTACGGGGGGGGGGTGGGGGTGGGGGGGGTGGGGTGGGGTGGGGGTGGGGGGGTGGCGCGGGGGGAACAGTGTACAAAAACCCACCACAAGACACCCACCAGGTAATCCTCAATTTGGTAGCAGGAAAACAAAAGCTTCCATTCACTAAAATAAATTAAAAAAAAAAAAATCAACTTCAAGACTGGAAAAACCCAAAACTCCAAGAAAGGTACCCCATTGTGTTAACTGAAATTCTCAGCATTAGGGCAGAGAAACGAGAGAAGAGAGAGCTCTTGGTGTGAGGCTTCAGGACACTGAAGGCATTTATCTCCATTGCGTACGTTTCAGATTTGAACCGAGATGCTGACAAAGCGTCTGGAGGTACCTTGAAACATTTCCCATCACGACTGCTCTTTGCAAAGGAGAAGCAGCTTAAAATTGGCATGCAGTAGGTATTTCTGTATAATCTGCCATCTTCCACAGAAAAATCAGTCATCCCTAATTCTGGGCATTTTTTCTGTTAAAAAACCCAAAAAAAAGCATTTTTGTTATCATAGACCACAATTGAAAAAATAAAGTAAGATTTTTTAAAAAAGGAACAGATTTATTAAGCAAATCCTCAGGATTTACCCCATAACTCCCAAGTGATGTCAGAGGACCTTTAAGGTGGTAACAAGGATCTTGACAATATGTTTCCAGGAGACATTCGTGAGCTCTTCACTTGTGTCTCTCATTTTTTAAACAATGTGGATCAGCAGGATCTCAGAAGTAATCACTTCATCAGCTCTACCCTTGTATGAAGGAACAAAATGGAGAAACCACCTAAGCACAGGTACACGGGGTCATACATCCAACACACTGCAGGTGCTTGGGCCAGTCCCAGATCCCCATGCCTTCATCTCCCATCCTAAATCTGGCCCAACAGCACTGGCCTTTGTAAAGTAATTTGAGATCTCTGGGCCTGAGAACACAAGTACAGGTGTTGTACCTTGAGTCCAGGTAATCCAAAGCAAATCACTGCAGAGTGCTAATGGCATGGTCTATCTGAAAATAGACAGAAATCCCCACCGAAAACATGTAAGTCGTCATGATAGAAAAATAAATCCCTGCAGATTGTTGCTAGCATTATATGAATCATCATGTTGTTATAGCAACTTCATATCTGCATCGAATCTGAAAACTAAGCGCAGATGAAATAATATAACAGCATTAAGTAAAAATGATATATAACAAGATAAAAATGGATCGGTTCGATCTCAGAGGAGCACCCACACTTCTTTCTCACCCTCTTCCCTCCCTTTGAAAACATTGCTTTCCTGTATTTAAACAAAGAGAAGAGACTCGGAGCTTATGGAGAAGAAGCAGAGCACTAGCAAGCTTCTGAATTCAAGGAGAGCCTTCAAATTGAAGATCCATATTTAAATAAAATGAAGTGTAATTCCCAGTTATTACCACCAGCCCCAGCCGACTGACTGTTGTTTCTATGTACTGCAAAATTCATGCATTGCATTAATTGTATAAATTATATAATTTTATAAATTTTATAAATAAATTATATCTATTTATATAGTCCATGCATTGCATGAATTATATAAATATATATGTACACTGTCATCCCGCTCTGTTCGGGAGCGCCAAGCAGAGAGATCCCAACAAGAACAGAAAATGCAGAAGCAAGAAAGGGGATGCACAAATCTATTTTTAAAACTGCAGGTATATGTGGTCATTTTATTACTGGAGAAAAAGTGAAAAGTGTCACCACGGTTCTTTCCATCAAAGCAGCAAAGGGAAAAAACTAAATAAACATATTTATTTCAGGGACCTGGCAGAAAAGCATAGTTCCTCTGAAAGGCAAGAGGCTCCTATCAACCTCCAAGACACTGCAGGTGCCTCAAAAGATGCCGCTTTGCTCCGATTAGTGCCAAGGATGCTCAGAAAGCACCGCAGGGTGCTGAAATGCTCCTCCTCCCCATGGGGTACTGCCAGCATCAAGGAAGTTTAGAGAGGGAAGAATGGAAATAGCTATAAAAATAAAACATAGAAATAAAATACAGAAAAAAAAAAAATTTGCAAGTTTTGCTCTTGACACTTCAGGCAAATTAAAACTAAATAAACAGCCACCAAAAAAAAAACCCAAACCCACAGCTCTAGTCCCAAAAAGTCCTATTAGTGTTAACAACAGCACTGAAGTAACTCAATTAATTAAAAGCTAATAAAAAGAAGCAGCCTAACTTATTCTTTCAGAGTTCAAGACAGCAAAAGCATCACTCTGCCCCAGACAGGAGAACTCTTGTTTTCTTTTTTCTTTTCTTCTTTTTCGTAAATGCATTTATTCATTGAAGTTTCCTTGTAGGCTGTGTAATGAGTCACTTTGTGCTTCTCTACAAAGTGCAAAGGGATGGAGAGGAATGGGTTTTAAAGAGAGGATGGAGACACTCACAAAGCCTGTTAGAAAAGCTTGAAAAGCTTTTGAAGGAACCACAGATAAAGCGAGGCAGCTCCTCACATCGGCTCTAAAACCTTTTCTCTCTCTACATAGCTTTCCCAGGGTCTGAGTCTGGCTGTCTCCTTGCTTACAGCCAGCACAGAAAGCCACCCCCTCTCCTTCACCCAAAAATAACTTGCTGAGCTTTCTTCCTCCCCAGAAGAGCTTGCGAAGATAAGTCCGGAGGTCCAAAAGCAAGCACAAAGGATGCTGCTCCTCCCACAGATCTGGTGGTTCACAGGTATGGACAGGGCTATCTCTGCACCAGTGAAGAAATATGATCAGGGAGGTCATACTAGCTTGTAGCACCAACAGCATGAGGCATTTTTTCTCTCTTAGCTTTGCAGCCAGAGAAGCCCCAGAAGCCACCAGCTCAGAGCAGGCCACATTTGTCCATGTGGGTGGGTGAAGACTGCAAGCAGCTATTTTGTAATTGTTTTTCTGGTGCAGAGGAAGAGTCCATCAGATCAGTAATGCCAAGCTCAACAAAAAGCCCAGGATACAAACTCTCCCATCACCAGCCTTTTCTCAGACTGGATCTGGAATGTCCTGGTCTGGTCCCACCATAACTGCTCTCAGGACACCTGGCTCTCCAGGAACTTCATCCACCCTTCAAGTCCTCCCTTCATCAACAGAAGGTTTGAGGAAACAAAGCCAGCATGGAGGGGTGACACGAGTCTGCAGAGAGGCTGGACAACAGGAATGGCACATGTGCCAGTGCAGTCTTAATTTACATTGAGTGCTGATGGGTCAGGACCAAAATAATCTCCACTATGAAAGCAAAGTGAGGGACTACCCTAGACAAACTTAGAATAATACTCCAGACGCACCTAGGGCCAAGCTCATCAGCCCTTGAAGCTCAAACTGATGAAATAACTTCCTAACCCAAGAAACACTCAGGCTGGCAACTCAAATCTCATTAAGGATGGTGACAGCACACCACCACCGAGTGGTTTAGATAGATTTTGACCAAGATCCAGACCCCTTGACTGACCACCTGTGCAACATCCACTATCCAAGGATGGCAGGCAAAACCCCAAGACACCACACAGAGCATGCTGCACCATCCATCTTCATGTCTCCAAAACCTACCTGATAACTACCAGCCAAGTGTGCTGATGGCACATGCATTCCCTTGAAGCTCTTGCCACTGTGTTGCTCAGTCCTTGGGTGAGAAGGACCCTAACCCTTTGGAGCTCTCCAGCACTACTGAAATATACACAAGTCCCCAAAAAGCACAGCCTGAGCCCAACTCCACTGCTGCCACAGTTTTCCAGCAAGGCCTCCCATCTTATGTCTAGCAGCAGAGAATATGAGATCGCTGCAGTGATGGCCATGACTATGTGCCATACCTCATGGCAGAGATCCCCCTTTACACAGAATGAAGTGTCTCACTTTTCCAACATGCATTCTGTCTGAGAAATAAAAATAATTTAAAAAAAAAACACACAACAACAAAAAAAAAAACCTCAAAGTGATAAACCCCCCCCATAAAATGTAAAATAAAGTAAAATAAAAATTTAAAAAAAAAACCCAAACCTGCAGACAGAAACTAGGGAAACTTTTTCACTGCCACCTAGACTGCTTCCAAAGGGTTCACATGCCAATCTAATAATAAAGCTGTCATATGGGGTGATGTGATTTTCGTTTTCAAGCGGAAGGTTGCTATGGGAGGCTGTTCTCAGCAGCAGCACTGCACAGCATTTGTAAAAGGCCTTCCCAGCACCAGACACTGGTCAGATTTTTCAATAGGAATAAATTCACTTTTTTTTTTTTTTTCTCCCCAGTTCCAGAAAAAGCCAAAGTCTAGAAAGAGATGGGGAGGGGGAAAAAACCATAAATAATTGAGCTGTAATTCAGATCCTATAGAAGTGCGGATGCAATAAAATCCCCCTCCCAAACCTGAAGCCCCAGGAGAACCTCAATCTTGCAAATCAGCTCACATCACCTGAGCCAGGGTTGCTGCATTTGCCAACACCAGGTTTGCTCAGATGTGGGAAAAGTTAAGAACCATCAGACAATCTCACATACCATACAAACGAGGAGCAGAAACAGCAACGCTTATTGCAATGCCTCTGTAGCAGTGCACTAAACTGCAGGGTACGTTGACTGTGCGTTTAAATACTGACCCTGATAAAAATGAGGCATCACTTCAAAACAGGTTGAGGAAGTTTACCTAGCACAGGACAAGCTTTTCAGAATTTTTTATTTTATATATGTATATATGTATATATGTGTGTGTACATATATATATAAGGAAGTGTGCAAAGAATGGAAAGAGTTGCATATCTAGAGAGAGCTGTACAAAGCTGGTCAAATACAAATCACTCTTAAAAGCAACAAACAAGTAAACATAGAGGGTATTTTCTACACCACACTGCAAGATTTAGGAGCCTGTTACAACCTGCAGGATTTACAGAGGAAACACAATAAGAAGGAGGTTTACCGAGGACTTAACACAAGGACATAGCCATGAAGCAGCAGGGAGAAGGGGGAGACGCAGGAGCTATTTACCTTTACACAGTGTGCTGAACGCTACCAAGTACTGATTTATAAAAGGCTTTTAATTCATGTTGTGAAAGCTTCCAGCCATTAGGGGCTTTAATTCTTTGCAGGTTAAGTTAAGCAGCATTGGTAGATGAGATATATGGATAGGAATGAATACTTACAGAGAAACGCACTGCAATTCTGTGGACGTGTGCCTATACGAGGTTAATGGAAAGATAGATACGTAACTGAGTTATAGAGGTGCCAAGGAGGAGATGTGCTGTGCTGGACCAACAAGGAGGGGCTGGTGGGGAACACAAAGCTCAAGGGCAGCCTTGGCTGCAGTGACCATGAAATGATGGGAGTTCAAGATCCTTAGGGCAGCAAGAAGGATGCACAGCAAGGTCACTACCCTGGACTTCAGGAGAGCAGACTTTGGCCTCTTCAGGGATCTGCTTGGTAGAGCACCATGGGATAAAGCCCTGGAGGGGAGAGGGGCACAAGAAAGCTGGTTAATATTCAAGGATCACCTCCTGCAAGCTCGGGAACAATCCGTCCCAGCAAAGAGGAAGTCAGGCAAAACCACCAGGAGATCTGCATGGATGAACAAGGAGCTCCTGGACAAACCCAAACATAAAAGAAAGCCTACAGAGGGTGGCAGCAAGGACAGGTAGCTTGAGAGGAGTACAAGAGACATTGTCTGAGCAGCCAGGGATCAGATCAGGAAAGCTAAAGCTCTGAGAGAATTAAACCCGGCCAGAGCCATGAAGGGCAACAAGAAAACCTCCTAGAAGTAGGTCAGTGATAAAAGGGGAAAGAGCAGGCCCTCTCCAGAAGCAAATGGGAGACCTGGTTACCTGTGACATGGAGAAGGCTCAGGTACTCAACACCATTTTTCCTTCAGCCTTCACCAGCAAGTGCTCCAGCCACACCACCCAAGAACCAGAAGGCGAAAGACTGGGAAAATTAAGAACTGCCCGCTGTAGAAGATCAGGTTTGAGAGCATCTAAGGAACATGAAGGTGCACAAGTCCACGAGACCTGATGAGATGCATCTTCAGGTCCTGAAGGAACTGGCAGATGAAGTCATTAACCCAGTCTCCATCATATTTGAGAAGTTGTGGCAGTCTGGTAAAGTTCCCACTGACTGGAAAAGGGGAAACAAAACCCCTGTTTTTAAAAAGGGAAAACAGGAAGACCTGGGGAAACACAGGCCAGTCTCACCTCTGTGCCTGGCAAGATCATAGAGTGCATCCTTCTGGAAACCATGCTAAGGCACATGGAAAATAAAGTGGAGATTGGTGACAACGAGCAAGCCCTCACTAAAGGCGAACCATGCCTGACAAACTTGCTGACCATCTGTGATGGGGTTACAGCACTGCTAGATGAGGGAAGAGCAACTGATGTCATCTACCTTGACCTGTACAAAGCATTTGACACTGTCCTGCATTACTTCCTTGTCTCTAAACTGGAGGGACATGGATTTGATGGATGGACCACTCAGTGGATAAGGAATTGGCTGGATGGTTACACTCAAAGAGCTGCAGTCAACAGCTTGATATCCAAGTGGAGACCAGTGATGACTGGTGTTCCTCAGGGGTCGCTACTGGGACTGGCACTGTTTCACATCTTTGTGACACAGATAGTGGGATGAAGCGCACCCTCAACAAGTCTGCAAAGATACCAAGCTGTGTGGTGCAGTCAACATGCTGGAGGGAAGGGATACCATCCAGAGGGATCTTGACAGGCTTGAGAGATGAGCCCATGTGAACTTCATGAAGTTCAACAAGGCCAAGTGCAAGGTCCTGCACCTGGTTCAGGGCAATCCCAAGCACAAATACAGGCTGGGCAGATAATGGGTTGACAGCAGCCCTGAGGAGAATGACTTGGGGGTGTTGGTGGACAAGAAGCTCAACAAGGCCCAGCAATGTGTGCTTGCAGCCCAAAAAGCCAACTGTATCCTGGGCTGCATAAAAGGAAGCATGACCAGCAGGTTCAAGGGAGGTGATTCTGCCCCTCTACTCTGCTCTGGTGAGACCCCACCTGCAGCACTGCATTCAGCTCTGAGGCCCCCAATATAAGACAGACATGGACCTGTTGGAGCAAGTCCAGAGGAGGCCACAGAGATGATCAGGGGCTGGAGCACCTCTCCTATGAAGACAGGCTAAGACAGATGGGCTGTTCAGCCTGGAGAAGAGAAGGTTCTAGGGAGAACTTATAGCAGCCTTCCAATACCTAAAGAGGGCCTACAAGAAGCTGGAGAGGGGCTTTTTTCAAGAGCATGTAGTGATAGGATGGGGGGAAATGGCTTTAAACTGAAAGAGGGTAGGTCTAGGTTAGATATCAGGAAGAAAATACTTTACTATGAGGGTGGTGACACAGTGGACCAGGTTGCCCAGAGAAGCTGTAGAGGTCCCATCCCCGGGAGTGTTCAAGGTCAGGTTGGATGGGGCTTTGAGCAACCTGGTCTGGTGGAACGTGTCCCTGCCCATGGCAGGAGCATTGGAATTAGATAGTTTTTAAGTCCCTTTCCAGCCCAAACCATCCTATGATTCTAATCAGCATCTAAGTCCTACACAGCTGGGAGGTAGGTGATGATGAGTTTAGTCTTTGACTTGTGCACCTTCCCTGTTTTCCAGCACGGATGTCTCTCCTTGGGTGCAGATTTAGACAAGACCACGAAGAACAAATTCACCAATGCTTATTAAACTGGGTATTCTGACGTGACTTTCAGCAAAGAAAGCGTGAAGCCTTCTGGCTAGAGATCTCACACAGCCCTTCCTATGCAGAAGAAATGGCCAGCTCTACCATTTACTTGCAAAACAGTGTCTTCAAAAAGGAAGGGTTTATCACTAAACTGGACGATAACCAAAATCAACCTGAGCTCATAAGAAATATTAAGCAAGCACAACACTATGCCACAAAATTGTTTGGGTTTGGTTTGGGGTTTTTAGCAATTCCCACAAGAATTTGGAAGAACAGATGTTATACCAATCCACAACATCTCCATCAGAATTGTGCACATGTGCAAGAAGGAATCTTTCTTACCTGTTGAGTCTGATATTTAGAGGGCTGGAGCACCTCTCCTATGAAGACAGGCTGAAGACAGTTGGGTTTGTTCAGCCTGGAGAAGAGAAGGCTCCAGGTAGACCTTACAGCAGCCTTCCAGTACCTAAAGGGGGCCTACAAGAAGGCTATAGAGGGAATTTTTACAAGGGCATATGGCAGCAGGACAAGGTGGAATGGCTTTCAGCTGAAAGAGGGTAGATATAGATAAGATATCAGGAAGAAATTCTTTACTGTGACATAGAAACACTGGAATAGGTTTCCCAGGGAGGCTGTGGATGCCCCGTCCCTGGAAGTGTTCAAGGCCAGGCTGGATGGGGCTTGGAGCAACCTGGTCTGGTGGCAGGTGTCCCTGCCCATGGCAGGGGGGTTGGAACTAGATAGTTTTCAAGGTCCCTTCCAATTGAAACCATTCTATGATTCTATTTATAGGAAAAACTGAGAATGCAAGAATATTAATGGTGACAAAAATAAAAAGAGTAGCTAATGACAAATTTGAGCCCCTACTCAGATGTGAGCACACAGTCAAAAGCTGGTGAACCCTGTAGTCCAGATATTAACAGTCTTTTCCCTTGCAACTTGACAACTGGAGATGCTATTTTTACAAAAATACATCCAGTTACAGCAGAGTCAATAAACCAGAAAGCCAAATCCTTCGGAGCTTTCTGTTTATAAGGTTTTCAGAGTACATTTCCCTCTGTTTCCAAAGCCTCTTCCACTTGTGTCTAAGTGAGCTGCAATAAATAACTCTCACCCAGAGCTTGCTCACTGGGAGTCCAGTGCTCAGGTGGTCAGCTCAGAACAAAGGCTGGAACTGAGGGGGTTAAATTGGGTTTATAACAGGTAGCAAAAGGCAGAAATCAATTTGATTTAGTGCTCCTCTATTTTGGGCAATTCTCCCCTGTTGCTACTTTAACTTGTCAATGCAAAAAAGCCACAGTATTATAGATTGTTATACATATTTTTATATATAATATATATAGTTATACACAAACACACATATTTTCATATATACACACACCATTAAAAAAATTCCATATATATGTTTTCTTATTCTACACTGTTGTAGTTGTGAAAAAATAAACCTCTTCACTTTCAACGTCCCCTAGACAGAGACCTAAATGTTAGCTACAAAGTCTCCTCAAATCAGGGAGATTATTTTCAAAGGCTGTCAGTTCAACATTGGCATTGGCACCAGCACCAGCCAGCAAAAAAAGGTCAGAACCTTGTTTCTAGCATGGAAAGATCCTTCTCCCCCTCTAGCTATCATGATACATCTTGGTTTAAAATATCATTACGGATGGGCTGTCTATATGGCTGAAGGAAATTTGGGTGATGATGCAGGCAGGAGTCTTCAGTTCAGTGGATCAGTGGAGCATCTGCTCTGCATGGAAAATAGGGTAACCAAGATGGGCTGAAAAAAAAAAACAACTGGGTCTGGCATCACAAGAAATAGAAAAGCACACAACCATGCAATGTAGATGTATATCTGTAGGATACAAGACAGCACCCACTATTCTACTCAGCATAGCTACTCCTGCTGAGATGCTGCTTCTTCATCAACACCAAGAGCTAGCAGGCAAGGGATCCTCCCGTCTGGTTCACAGCCATGAATTACTGCGACGTCAAAGCTTTCAGACCTGATCTAAACTATGGCAAAAGTTATACGTAGATGCAATCTTAAGACAAGAGAAGGAAAAGAGATTTAAACCTAATTTTCAGATACACAAATGAGATGCTGCAGGAGAGAGATTTCCAAAGCATGGATCCAGATTGAGTCCTGCACATCACTGAGGAGCATTTCACAAAGTCTGGGTTTGAGAGAAAGTCCTGCCATGGACCAGAGAATCTTGTGCCAACATAATTTTTGCCAGAACACACAAATAACCTAAAAAGATGTTTTTATCAATAAATCAGTATTTAAGTGCCCACAGCCCATTTTTTTGCTTGAAAATGCTTCACCAGCAACAATCCTGAGCCCACAGTACCATGAAAAAAAAAAAAAACCCAAAAAAAACCCCAAAACCAGAAACAGACATTGACATGCACCAACTACAGCAGCAGTACCAGGAACACATTCAAGAAAAGTCATTATTATTAACTATTTTCTTAAAAGTAGACCAAACTATTGCAGAAGACCTCACTATTAGACCAAGGTATCAAAGCAGAGTCAGCACCACCACAATCTACCTACTCTTCATGTCTTGCTCTGCTCTCAACGCTCCTCCTTCCCCTGCACTCTGTTAATAAGGTCAGGGATGTCCTTCCCAGTGGTCTCAATGCCTTGTCGGCAGAAATTCAAATCCATCCAACCCTGGAAGCAGCTGCACCAAATAACTCGATCACGTTCATCATTTTAACTTATCCTATTTATGAATCAGGTCAAGCTTGAAAATGCCATTTACATTATTAACCCTCGTGATATTAAGATAATCATGCAGAGGACTGATCAAAGGTTCCTCATAACTTTGGAGCACAAGAATTACCATATGGGAACACTTTATCTGTTCCAGCATCCCTTTTTGACTACGAAGAGAACTTTCTTTCCCAGAAATTAGGACAAGGGACACCAAGCTGAACAAGAAAGTGCTGACGATACTAAATCTGAGCTCCTCCATTCGGTAACAAGGCAGCAGGTACCGTATGTACATCTCCAAATAACCACGAAGAACATCATGTTTTAAAACAGAACATCTGCTGAAAATCTCTGAGAAAAGAGATATTCAAGCTCGCTTGAATTACCTCTATTTTACCTAGGCTGGTTGGAAGGGTGTTCTGACTTTTCCAGATTGACTCTAAAAACAATAAAAAATGGTTCTCTCATCAGCATTCATTTCTCTCAGCCCTACTTTGATAGGGAAATGAACCCTGTAGCCTCTCAAAATGCAGAAATACTCTGCTCATGCTCTTAGAGCCCTTTGCCTGTTGTCCACCCATGAGCCCAGTACTAGCTAAAGCACCTGCGCCATCAAAGTCACAGCTGGTATAGATCTAACAACAACAACAACAGAGGAAAAGGAATTTCTATCTTCTCAAAGAAGAACTATCACTCTGCTGTTCACCTCCAGCCTATTTTTCTTTCTATAACAAATAAAATGTTAACATCATTCTGTTATATTTGGAAATAGATGCTTTATCCAGAGTATGGGCAGAGGGAAAATTTGGATACTAATTTCAGGATTATTTTAAAGGGGGGGGGGGGGAGCGGGGGGGAATGTATGGATGTAAACTAATAAAGAGTCTTATACAGGGAAAAATAAATTCAAAGTATTTTAATTGAAGCAATTCACTTCTGATACCAGCTATTAAGGATGCAGATACAATCATTTATCTGATATGCAGCAAGAAAACTTTGCAAAAAAAACCCAAAACACATGGGACATAATCCAATGACAGTCTTCCCTGTTAACTCAAGAACGATGTTCTATTGAATATTTCAAGTGTGATTACACTGTTAACAAAATGGCACCATGCCACAGAGTCCTATAAATTATTCTCTCTCAATACCTCCCTTCCTCACAAAGATGCCAGGAGGCTAGATAAAAAAAAGTGCTCCCAGATCAAAGTGAAAGGCACTGAAGAAAAGTGGAGGATCCTTCAACTGACCGCCTTTGTGCCAAAGTGGAAAGATGACCTTAATGGTTGGTGTTGCAACTTCTAGCCAGGATCTGGCTTGGGAATTATGATCCCAAAAAGATGCTTTCTGCAAAGGAATTAAACACATAGGGTTTTAAATAATGGTAACCTGCTCCAAGTCACAACTTTTAAAGCAGTTCATGCTGCTGGCTTGATTTTAGAGCTACTAATGGCAGGAAATTTTCCACTGAGTTTCTCTAATGTGGACAAACTATCACAAGTAGCAGAGATGAAAGCTCAAAGCTGCTCCATGGGTGATGCATGAGCTCAGGGATACCAGGCCCCATGCTCACAACTGGTGAGCTTCAACCAGGAATCCCGACCCTCCTTTCTCCAGCCAGGACACCAGTTTAGAAGGAAGCAAACATAAGCAGAATCATAAATATTGCCAAGTCCAGGCAGCGAGACTGGAACACAGATAATTAAATGCTTTGTCAAAGATTTTCTGATCGTTCAGAGGATTGGGATGTGCAAGGAAGAGGTTTGCAGAGGTACGAACAGCAGCCAGAGTGCCATGTAAGCACATTTGAAAGTAGTAAACACTAACATGAATTCAGTTTAAATTCCCTGAATATGTGAGGAAAAAAAGGAAGGGAGAAAAAGCCATTCTGCGGCCAAGCTCACCCACATAACTGAAGTGCTGTGTCTAGGAATCCAGTTTGGCTTCTCTGAAGTCAAGGGAGGAAGACTGGAGCCTCCTCGAAGGAGCTCCACTGACCATGGAAGGAGTCACAGGTCTCCACTAAATTCTTCAAGTCAAGTCCCTTGGGAACAGTGTCATCACCACTTGAACCTGACACAAACTGAAGCCAACAAAAAGGAACTGTATGTCACCACCAGCACCTCAAAAAGTAACTTAGCCCAAGGCAACTACTTTCAGGTAAGCAATAGGATGCACAGGAAAGATGACAGAATATTACAGAGATTCTTTTAATGTAAAATATAATTATTATTGGTTATTGCAATGTAAAATTATAAAGTAAAATTAGTAGTGCAACGTCATTTGGATCTTCTTTTCAATAGAGAAGGAGCTCACAAAAGTACGGGGGAGAGATGAGCAGCAAAAATGCTCCTTGCCCCATGGCAACAGGGGAGAAGGAAGGAAACACCCCGAAGGAGTAAGTTTGATTTAGAAAGCAGACTGGTACCAAATACAGCAGAAATAAACTCAGTAAGGAACAGTTTAGAGAAGACATTTGGAACCTGTACACTTCCTACCCCATAGCAGAAAAAAAACCCAGGAAATCTCTCCCCCAAAAAAATGAGAAGTCAGGAAACTCTCAAGAGATAAGTGATTTTTTTTTTTTTTTTTTTTTTTTTGAGTAATTTAACTGTAGCACAGGTTGCAGAGGCCAAGAACTCAAGCATCCAAAGGCACAGGGAAGTGTATAACAAGGCCAGCCAAAGTTGTCATAACTAAGTTGCAGCACAAATGCTTAAGCCAGCCTTAATGATTAACCATCAGGAGAAACCCAGGGAGAAATTATCACCACATTTGCATATCAGGACATTACTTTCTCTTCTTTTGAGCATGCATATTACTGGTCACTACCCAAAAGAGAGATTCTTGAGCTAAATGAACCCTGTGTCTCACTAGACAATTCCTAGACTACTTTTAATTAAAGGCACCATTAAGCCTTCAGAGAACCAGATGCCAATCCATGTCAAAAGTTACACAGCTGAACAGGGTCCAACTACATTGCATTCAAGGGATACACCACATCCCAAAGAGATACAATTTTACAGGAAACTTTTTCTGCGTCTTACAATCTTACAGTCATTCCAGATGCTCTTGTTTGTATTATCCCTTGTTTGAAAAGGCCACACCATCCCTAGCTATCTGCCTGCCAGCTTAAGATGGGGTGACAAATAAAAGAAAAAGCCCATCCAATCACCAATACTGTGAGGAAGGTAATTTAAAAAATGAAAAATAATTAAAAAAATTTACATAGAGTAACAATCTCTTCCTCCCCATTTCACATTTTTTGAGGGTAGAGGAAGGATGATATTTTGGGGTCTCTCTTTTTTCATGCTTCTTCAGGGTCTGTACAGCCTAGCGACTGTGTGTTCTTGCAGACTGTAAATCCCACAAGCCCAATTCATCCATTCTTGAAAAGGCATTTTATAAACAATGTAAAAGGGTAACAAAGCACCATGAAAAGGCCCCTTGCACAACCTCGTCTGGGTGACAGAACACCCCAAATTATCTTTCGGATTAAGACAATGATCAAGCTTTCTTCTCTAAAGTTAAATGGGAAAAGAAAGTCCAAACTACAAATCGACTCAGAAACAGCCATCATGTAAGATACTAAAAATATTATCATCTAAACACAGGAAGGTCAAAAAATAAATTCTTAGCTGCCTTCTCAACATAATGCAGAAAGCATGTCTATTCTTAAGCATACACCAAGGCCAGTGAATTCGGGGAAAAAAGACAGATGGGAAAATATGTAGGAGAATATGTTCCGTGAACACTTCCACAAATAGGCTACCAAAAGTCAAGAGAGATGCTGTGTCACAAGGGATGCAGAAGTCACAGGAGATGCATTTTTCGACATTCCCCACCAGGAGATCTTCTGGAGCAGACAGAGAAACCTTTACTACTTGTTACCGTGGCACTGCCTCCAGACACTCATCCTATAGTTTTCCCATTATTTGCAAACAAAATGGCCAGCCTCCCATGGTCACAGAATGACAGATGCCACTTCCTCAGCCTTTCCCAGCAACATGGTGATGATCGCCACAAAGAATTACAATACAAGAACCATCAATGGTCTACCCTGACTTTCCCATGTACTAGTCCCACTCTCCTGCCCTTTCCCTAACTTGAAGCTCTTGGACAGCTTCAAGGAAAATGGAGAAAAAAGGGGGGGGGGGGGGAAATCCTAAAACATCATACCACCCTAAAAGTTGAGTGAAATATTAAGGGCTGAATCAAGGAGAGAAAGATAAGTGAACACCAGTGTGGAGTAGTTCAAATCACAACACTTGCAGAAACTACCCAGCATGCGGATTACCCCTGAGTAACTTTATTTATATATATATATATATATATATATATATATATATATATAAAGTAATTAAAAAATGGGCACCCAGCCAGAGTCACAGCTTGTCTTGTGGTGGGGAAGCAACTAAAGACAGCAAGGGGCAGAGAATGTGTCAGGAGGTGAAAGGCACACCTGTAGGAAACCAGGTGCCTTCTGCTTGCTCTTTGGCAGACGGAGATCCTCCTTCTGAAGCTTGTATTTCAGACATTTCTTTTGTGACATCCTGGCTCGTGTCCCCACCAACCTGGTTTGTGTCCCCACCAACAGTAAGGCCAATCTTGGTGGCGTAGCCAACAGTAGTGCAGCCAGCCACTGCTCCTCCAGCCCTGGAGTCACTTCAGCCACTTGCGTTTCTTCACATATACGTAGTCTGAGAAGCAGCAGAGTATCAGTTCATGGACAGCAATATACCTCCTCCAAGGAGCAGATGTTCCACAACCAGAGGAAGTTGGTTGTGGAACCAGCTGAAGACTACTTTCTTGCTCCCCAAGTATACAGTGCCCAACCAGCAAATTACACAGTGTGTTTCCAACATAAATCTGTCACAAATGCATCCACCAGCAGATGCATTCACCCATATTACCCTCCCATTTGATCAAGAAATCAGGACCACAATTAAGTATCGCAGGGTGCTAACAGAAATTTAGTACTTCAGTTAAAACAATGATCCAATTTTTGTCACTTTACTCCAAAAACTAATGTACATCATTCATTGCATGACTTTGCTTTTCTATTTTAAAGATTTTTGCCATCTAACACACAGTCTTGTTTGCAGTTAAGCAAGAGCAAAATTGATGAACGCCAACACAGCTGGATCTCAACAGCCCTTCCACTAAACTGCAGTGTAAAAATTAAGGGAGTGCCAGAGATTACTAAGAAAAATACAGCAACACACCTGTAGGTTTCCAATCAAAAGTCATCTCATGGAGGTGGAAACAATTCCAGGTACAGAAGAAGCATGCAAAGGCAAGCACACATGGCAGAGTTTGCACTAGTCCAGCTTATCACCAAGTCACAGCTGCCTTTAATGCAATGACCTGAATTGTCATTTCTAGTTGTGGGACAGGAAAAATCAACTGACCTGAACATCTTTGCCTAAAATCCCAGAAAACACAGGAAAAAGATGACACAGAGACAGGACAAGGTGGAATGGCTTTAAACTAGAAGAGGATAGGTTTAGGTTAGATATCAGGAGGAAATTCTTTACTGTGAGGGTGGTGAGACACTGGAACATGTTTGCCCAGAGAAGCTGTGGATGCTCCATCCCTGGAAGTGTTCAAGGCCAGGCTGGATGGGGCTTTGAGCAACCTGGTCTAGTGGCAGGTGTCCCTGTCCATGGCAGGGGGGTTGGAAAGACATGGTCTTTAAGGTCCCTTCCAGCCCAAACCATTCTACAATTCTATCATGAAGAGAAAAAAAAAAAAACAAACCCAAAAAACCCCACTATTAAAAATCCATTCTTCTTTCTTCTCCACATATTGAGCCACCTAAAGGAGTCCATGTTAGCCAGTTTCTACCACAAGCATTTATCACCCTCCTCAACTCTGAAAGCAAACTCCAAGTGATAATACACGATCCTCCTGCAAAGCTAAACTGAGATGGATGGGGGGCAAGAGGTATAATTTAAGAGAGTTTATATTGCTCACAGTACCAAAAACACCGCATTCAGGCTGCAAGAAAGGTCACTGGTAAATTGAAGTCAGTGGAAGGCAACAAAAAATTTACAAACAACATCTCCACAGAAAAAGGAGCTAATTTGGGCATTCAGGGAAAAGAGCCCTCAGAAAGCAAGTCTGGGTATGCAAGAACCTTCCTCACCTCAGACACGAAAGCATACTTATCTTCAGAGGCCCAGAACATCTTATGATGAAGCATAGAAATTTGCATTAGTACCATGAATAGTAGCACCCAGTGCGACAGGAACCTCCTCCTTGGCAAAGTCACACATACCAACACAAAAGAACAGTGTGGAGTTTTCTCCCATCTGCCAGCTGGCTTTCAGTGCAGAAGTCTCAGTAGCCAGGATCCCCCTCCAGCAAAGTGCGAAGGATTGCTGCCCTGAGCTGGCTAGCCTTAAGCTTTCAGCCCTTTTGCTTATCTGCTGTTGCATTTGCAATGTAAAGACTTCACTTCTTCCCCTCCGAACACCATCATCCAATGAAAACACAGTTTCTCAAGTAGAGAAGAAACTCTTTATGTGGTTTTGTTGGAAGAACAGGACTGAGGTTTGTGTTGCATGTCATCAAGCAGACAACTGACACACAGCACTATCACTAACTTCAGTGGGCCCTTCATGGTCCAAACTCCAGCTGGGAGCTTAATGCCAAGCCAAAGGAGAAAACAGGAAAATATGAAGAAGCTCAAACTAACAGGACAGGTTGAACCTCACCCCTACTTTCTAACTTCGGACATAGACACACTTGTCATAAAACAATTCAGCAATTCAGGATCTCTAAAACAAAGATAGCCACCCTGACTGTACAGAGGTGCTATTTTTCAGAATTAGGTTCCTTGATGTTACCATTTCTTTGGTTCCACCTCCAGGGGATTTACCAAGTGCACCAAATGCCCGGTGACTCAGCTATTTTAGATCAGGAAAACTATGTCCTAAACATCCAACTTTCAGAACAGTATCTTGAAAAAAAGACACACTTCCCTTCAACTGAAGGGTCTCTAAGTCCTTTTTGTTTGCTTAACGTGCCTTAGCAGTGATAAAACCACACATTTCTACCCTGCATAGCACTGAGTACTGCAGAGCAATGCATTCTCAAAGCCAACAGTGGAGCTGAGCATCTCTGCCCATGTCCCGTACAAAATGCTTCCTGCCATGATAGCTCTGCTCCCTTACTCTGTGTCACCATGATGCTTCTGTCACAATCTCTCCACATACTCCCTGTGTTCACGGGCACTTCCCCTCTGCAGCTTCAAGCTCCATTCATGTCTCAATTCATTCTCCAAAGCATCATCCCAAGCACCACACAGACAGCAAGCAGCATACATGGGTAATCTAGACCAGGACACGTACTAACTGTTTGACTGGATTATACAAAAAAAACAGGCAAGTCGGTGAATTTTCCTGTTTTCCTTGAGGACATTGAGATACTAAGTCTTTAGGTGCTTCCTGAACACATTCATTGATAGTTGGACAGAAGAGAAAATCAGCAAACTGTACTCTTCTCTGATGTGGTTAACTCAGCCAGCCTACTAAAAGGCAGAAAGACACCAACAGGAGAAAGCTTTAAAAGAAGTGAGAGACTTCCAACTACCATTAAAAAAAAAAAAAAATATCCATTTCTGCAAACAACTTAATGGCGCTCCTCTGTTCCCACTTTCATACCTGTACCCCAAACATTGTATTTATATTTCATTTTCTTGTTCACCTAGTAGAAAAACAACCCATTCCTCAGGCTTGCAGCTATTTACACACTTGGTTAGGGCTAAGCTGAACCCTCAAACCTGTCACTGAAGGTTTCAGGTGCTCCTAGCTCTGGGTTGCAGTCACCATGTAGCAAAGCATCAGCGATGGAGGCTTTGCATTCCACATCACAGACAACAGTGCTGTCCAAAAGGAACCACATTCCACCCTGCTGCACCAACCAAGGTCCCACTATATCCTGATGCCTGGCACTCAGCCTCTTCAGCTGGGGTTGCAAGCAAAATTCATTCAACCCAAGCAAGAGCAGCAAGCTGCCTTGCAGAGCTCAGACTACATCCCATCATCTACCTAAAATCTACGTGTTTGGTTTTGTGGTTTTTTTTTTTTTTTTTCCCCTAAGTCTTTTTATTATTATTATTATTTCTGGTAGGGTTTTGTTTTGAATCAATCAGGCTCTGGAACTGGCTCACCACACAGACACCAGCATACCAGTGCCAAAATGTTGCATAGGGCTGAAGTCCATGGATCCACTTAAAAGAGAGTGGAGCCCTGACTTTTATTGGCTTAGAATGATGCAAAAAGGCATCTTTGGGCTGCAGCTCTGCGATGCATTAGCTCTGACAAGAGAGATAACTCAAGACCTCCCCACACTGCTTCTTCCCTGCCCCACACCATGGCTGGCTCTCCTCTCTCTTGCTAATATAGCAGCCAGCAGCTCGTGCTGTAAATCAGATCAATGAAACATTCAGTTAAAAATAACAGCCAAAAACTCCTCCATTGCAGGAGAGCCTTTAGTATTACAAATGATGCACGTTACTAAAAAAAGCAAGCTGAGTTGAGAGTGATTTCTGAGAAGGCAGCAAAAATCCAGCACCAAGCCCAGCCAGCAGACCAAAAGCTGGGCTCCTCCAAGCATTGCTGGATCACCAGATAACCCTGATAGTGGGAAAACAGGTGTCAATACCCCCAGCTAGTGGCTACCTAGATCAAAGATGTTGGCTGGCTCCTATCCTGGACCTGTGTGGTGATGCTGCAGAGGCAGGACATACAGAGGACACTACCACTCTCTGCTTGCAAGCTACTCTTTGTGCATCTCCTTTCCCAGTGGGCTGCGTTACTCCTGCCTCGTGGCTGAGAGCAAGGGGGAAGATGATGGGATGCAGCTTCTGGGGTCAAGAAACAGCTTCCTTGTGGTGAGCACAAGCATTTGGCCTGTAGTGCTTACTGAAACTGTGAGAGAAAAGAGATATCCTTGAGGGTTTTTATTCTTTTTATGATTGATGCTGGGAAGCATGAGGGATTTTGAGGTTAGTTGTTAGGGTTTTTTCCCCTTTTCATCTGATCTTAGCACCTTTCATCTAAGCACACTCTAAACAAATAACCAGTTGTCTTCATCCTGCAATCCAGATGCATGTTGCCATGCTCACACCAGACCTGTGCTTTACCCACAGCAGCCAGGTCCATCAGCAGGAGGATCTGCAACAGGACAACGAACCACAGCATCTTGCCTCCCATTTCCAGCACTGGGATATAATCCAGCTACAGCAACCATGGCTTTTAATGCCTTTTACAAACGTCTAACTCATCCTGTATTAATCCTTCAGAGCAGCTACTCCTTCATTTTACCCCTGGAAAGACCAAGCTAAAATATTCGTCGGGTTAAACACAAAACCCTACAGCTCTAGGCAGTTGTTCAGGACAGAGGAGTTGCTGTTACACAGTTCTCTGATATAGTACAGCAGTATAACACCATCCTTGCAATAAAAGTACAGAATGAGCTTCTAAAGATGCCCTTCTAAACTAGGTATTTCTAAGTGAATTTAGTTTCATGACAAATTCTTTTTGCTTAGTTGTCACTTTTTTTTTTCTTTTTTTTTTTAGGGAGTGAGAGGGCAGACAGGGGCTCTTTTTCTCAAGCTCAACATTAAATTAAGAGAGACCCAACAATACATTGAAAATGCACTCTTAAGGCATGGCACACGGCATATTTCAAACAAATGCAGCTGAACACCTCCGAATTATTGAAAGCTATTTCAACAAGGTGGTTCAATTACTTGAGACATTCACGCAACTTATAGGAAGTTGAACCTCTTGCATGGAGAAACTCACCAGCATGGAAAGCTGTCAACAACGCCACGGTCCACATCTCCTCAGTCTTCCTAGGCTCCAAAGGACTTCCCAAAACTGTCCTTGTGGGACATCAGGCTTCCTTCAGGAACTACTGCCCTGAAACACCCTTGCTGTGAGCTGAGATTTGCTTCCAGCCTCTCAGCTGGCTCTGATGCTGATCATTATCTCCTCACTTCCTTTTACTCTCCAATAAATTTTAAGTTAAGCAAGTCAGGAATGAACCTTCTTGTCTTGCACTGGCACATCTTCCAGCTCACAATACCTATATCCTACAGCAATGTACAAACTCAATGATTACCAGCTGGACCTTCAAGAGCAGGACACGTGTTTGTGCGGCTCTAGTCTGTCTACATGCAAGCAAGAGGTTTTCGATGGGGGCTTCAAGCTCAGTCCCTTCTCCATCACTCCTCTGGCACGCTGCCATACACCTCCAAAAAGCTCTGCTTCAGCCCACCATGACAGGCCACAGCTCATTATTTTAGTGAGAGCTTGCAGACACAGTCTCTCAGTGACTATTCCAAACCATGTCCAGATATCCCCAGAAGTCTTTAGTACTGAAAAAGCAAACCATGGAGGTGTGAATTAATACATATGTTGTCCACATCTCAGCCACCACAAATCACAACCACTGAACAAGACCTGATATGCATTATTTTAGTTGACCTTTGACTAAATGGAGCCAAAGCAAGGTGAATCCAGCCCATAAATACTTCTGACTCAGCCAGCATGCGCAGACTGAAGAAGCTCAGACCTCAAACCTTGAAGGTAAGCACAGCACAGCACTGAATCCCCACAGGTGTTTCACATTAAATAGACAGGAGGGAGGTGTTAACACTGAAGCGATGCTCTGCAATTCAGGCAATCTGTGTTCAATTGCCAGGCTTCCACACACTCTGTAATGCAGCATTGCGTTATCTAGGAAAATTAAAAGACAAGGCACAGGCACCTCACCTGCCTCCAAAGTGTCCTAGTGCTGCAAAATGCATAGGAAAGACTCCTGGTTAAATGGGGTGTTATTCTGCTTTAGTACAGCCCAGCAAGAAATGGACTTGCATCATTTTAATTTTTAACCTTCACGTAGATTCAATTAAGAAAATGTAAGTCACAAACATAAAAAGATACAATTATAATCAAGGTAGCAAGAAAGTGGTACTGTGTTTATCACTGGAACATTTTGGGAGTTATCCTGAAAGAGTTCATACCATTGATCAAAGCATTTCTTTGCATCAGCCTGCTGCAGTAGGCAGATAAAACATAGCTGCACTGTGTGCATAAAATGTCTTCAGATACATAAATCTTAGCAAAGTGGCTTATTATTTTGAGGCAAAACCAGAAAGAATTACACATTGCATTAAATATTTTCTTCTCTGTCCTCTTCTCAACAGTCTGAAAGATCAATTAAAGTGCTTTTCAATAAAACAGGAAGAGAAGCGCTTTCCCTAAATAAATAAATAAATAATGAAGCCACACTTTGCTTTTAGTATGATTTCTAAAGAAAACAAGTGTAATGACTTCAAGATTCCCACAGTGAAAAAGAAGAAAATGTGGAGGGTTTAATCATCCACTTATAAGATAACAAAATAGATTTCTCAGGTTTTAAAAGTCTCTTGCAAAATGTTAAGCATTCATACACAAATATTGGTAACATGCTGCAGCAACCTGAATAGTTTCCCCTGCCCTTGCACAGGAATATGTGCAAGTCCCTCCTCTGCACTAACGTACACGCATTTACGATTTCCACCACTTTTCTCTATGCAAAGAGATCAAAACAAAACCACAAGCAATCATGCTGTGGCTTTTAACAGCTTCCTCCTCCCTCTTATGAAGGTCTTGCTGTCCTCCATATCAGCAAGCTCTCTGTCCAACTACACTGCAACATCTGGAAGCATCAGCATGAGCTCTCTGCACGCTGACCAGTACTGTGACTCACAGCCAAAGCCTCAGCACTGAGAGAGCATCACCGAGTTTAACTGGTCTCCCAGTTATCAACTGTAAAAGGAACTGTGGGAAAGTGGAGAAAGACCATCCCACCAAGCAAACTCAAGAGCTACTTTCTTCTCAGACTGACCTATATCGCGTCTTCACAAGGCAAGGGAGAAACTATTCCCATCAAAACCCCATCTTCTCAGTTTCCAAGGAACACATTTATTACAACGAGGATGGTGAAACAATGGAACAGGTTGCTCAGACAGGAGGTACATACCCTATCCCTGGAAGTGTTCAAGGTCAGGTCGGACAGGGCTCTGAGCAACCTGATCTAGTTGAAGACTTCTCTGCTTATTGCAGGCATGTTGGACAAGATGACCTTTAAAGGTCATTGCTTTAAAGGCCATCCCTTCCAACCCAAACTATTGTATGATTCTCAGTTCTTAAAAAGCAGCAAATCATTAAACCACCACACTGAGATGAACCCAGAGGACCTTTCCAAGCTGTGCTGCTGGACAGCAATTTGGTGGAATTATATCTCCTCTCTTCCACAGCACTGCAGAAGCAGTCAAGTGCTCTTCCACTTTGCCCAGTCAATGCCAAGATGTTGGGCTCACTTCCAGCAATGCAGTCTGGAAAGGAAATCTCAGCTGTGGGCAAAGCTGTGACAGGGCACAATCACAGAATCATAGATTTGTTTAGGTTCAAAAAAACCTTTAAGATCATCAAGTCTAACCATTAACCTATGAGGTCCACCACCAAACCACGTCCCTAAGTACCACATCTGCAGGTCTTTTAAATACCTCCAGGGATGGTCACTCAACCACTTCCCTGGGCAGCCTGTTCCAGGGCTTCACAACCTTTTTGGGGAAGAATTTTTTCCTAATATCCAATCTAAACCTCCTCTGGTGTAATTTGAGGCCATTTGCTCTCATCCTATCATTCGTTACTTACGAGACCGACGCTCGCCTTGCTACAACCTCCTTTCACGTAGTTGTAGAGAGCCATAAAGTCCCCCCTCAACCCCCTTTTCTCCAGGCTGAACAACCCCAGTTACCTCAGCCGCTCCTCAAAAGACTTGTGCTTTAGACCCTTCACCAGCTTTGTTGCCTTTCTTTAGACATGCTCCCACACCTCAATGTCTGTCTTCCAGTGAGGGGCCAGTTTCTCTGGGACAATGCTCTTGGAAACAGTGTCAAAGGCTTTACTAAAGTTCAGAGACAATACCCACAGCCTTTCCCTCATCCACCAGGCAGGTCATCTTGTTATTGTAGGAGGTCAGGTTAGTCAAGCAGGACCTGCCTTTCATAAGCCCATGCTGGCTGGGCCTGGTCACCTCCTTCTCCTGTACGTGCCGAATGAAGGCACTCAGGATGATCTGCTCCATACCCTTCCCTGCCATGGAGGTCAGGCTGACAGGCCTGCAGTTCCCCAGATCCTCCTTCCTGCCCTTCTTCTAGATGGGTGTCACACTGACTAGCCTCCAGTCTTCTGGGACCTCCCCACTCAGCCAGCACTGCTGATAAATGACTGGATTTGGCTTGATGAGCACTTCCACCAGCTCCCTCAGTACCCTCGGGTGGATCCCACCTGGCCCCATAGACTTGTGTGCTATTGTGCTGTATCAGGTCACTCATCACTTCCCCCTGGATTACGGGAGCTTCATTCTATTCCCTGTCTCTGTCTTCCAGCTCAGCAGGCTGGGCAACCTGAGAAAAAACTGGTCTTACTACTAAAGACTGGTGCAAAGGCGGCATTAGGGACCATTCTCCTCACCCTTTGTCACTACGTTACCCCCCGCATCCAATCCAGGATGGAGATTCTCATGCGCTCTCCTTTTGTTGCTAATGTATTTATACAAACTTTTCTTACTGTCTTCTATGGCAGTAGCCAGAGTGAGTTCCAGCTGGGCTTTGGCACTACTCATGTTCTCCCCGCATAACCTCACAACATCCTTACAGCCCCCCTGAGCTGCCTCCCCTTCTTCCAACGGTCACAAACTCTCCTTTTTCCCCTGAGTTCCAGCCAAAGCTCTCTCTGCAGCCAGGCTGGTCTCCTTCCCTGCCCGCTCGCCTTCCCACACGTGGGGACAGCCTGCGCCTGCACCTCTGACATCTCCTCCTTGAGGGACGCTCAGCCTTCCTGGAGCCCTTGGCCCTTCAGAGCTGCCTCCCAAGGGACTCTGTCAGCCAGGCTCCTGGACAGCCCAACGCCTGCCCTGGAGAAGCCCAAGCCGGCAGTTCTGCTGACCCCACTCCTGACTTCTCCGAGAAATGGAAACTCCAGCGTTTTGTGGTCGCTGTGCCCAAGGTGGCCGCCAACCATCACATCGCCCACCAGGCCGCCTCTGCTCACGAGCAACACCTCCACGGACGCCTTCCCTCGCTGGCCCACTCACCCGCTGGGTCAGGGAGCTCTTACACACACTCCAGGGGTCTCCTAGACCCTTTCCTCTCCGCTGCACTGTACTTCCAGCAGACACCTGCTAAGTTCAAGTCCCCCACGACATCCAGGGCTAGCGATTGTGAGACTTCTTGTAGAGTATTTCATCTGCCTCTTCATCCTGGTTGGGTGGTCTGTAACAGACTCCCACCAGGATACCTGCCTGGTTGGCCTTGTCCCCGACTCCTACCATAAACACTCGACCCTATCGTCACCATCTTTAAGCTCCAGACAGTCAAAACACTCCCTAACATACAGGGCTACTGCGCCGCCTCTCCCTCCTTGCCCATCCCTTCAGAAGGGTTTACAGCCATCCCCTGCATCATGCCAGTGTTTTAGTGACAGCAACTATGCCAACATTTTCCAGCTGCACAATGTCTTCCAGGCGCTCCTGTCCGATGCCTCATGCTGTGCGCCTTGATGCAGATGCACTTTGGTGGGGCTATTGATCCTGCCACCTTTTGCTGGGGGAAGAAGCCCCAATTCCTACCTGACCATTCTCAGGCACTTCTATGGTTTCCAACACATCAGTAACCCCTGTGAATTTTCTGCCACACAGATCTCCATCCTCTACCACAACCGAGACATCAGACTGAAGGAACTCACTAGCACATTGTCCCTCAAACATTGGCATGCCATCCCCAGGCATATCTCTTTCGAGCCTGGTTTTATCCCTTTCACCCTTCAAATCTAGTTTAAATCTCTTTCCATGAATGCTGCAAACTCCTGTGCAAAGGTCCTTTTCCTGCTTTGAGACAGGTATACCTCGTCTGTTACCAGTAGGCCTGGTATTGTGTAAACTGGCCAGTGATCAAAAAACCCCAAAATTCAGCCAGTGACACCAGGCTTGGAGCCAGGTATTGATCTGCTGCCTCTTCCTGTTTCTTCCCTCATTGTTCCCTGCAACTGGAAGGATAGAGTAGAACACTGCTTGTGCTCCTGATCCCTTAACCAGTCATTCTCACACCAAAATGTAAAAGAGCTGACAGGAGAGAGAAATCACTGTCCTACTCAATTGAAACCTGAAGGAAGTAACTTGCAATACTAAAAAAAAAAAAAACCTAAAAAAAAAGTCAAAAACAGCACACAAAAAGAAAACCACCAAACCCAAACCCTAAAAAATAAAATCAAAAGCTAAGAGGCAAATAATTCATGTAGGCAATATGCAGTGCCCATACTCTACCCGAATTGTTTAAATTGAAGGTTCATGGTTTAATCAGAACCACTGTAAAAAGAAAAGCTAGGGTCATAAGTACAAGATTTATCTTCAGTAAACAAAACAGGTTTCTCAGTAAGGCATTTTCATTTGAAATATAAAAAAAACAAGTTGCAGTTTGTCAACGGACCAGTAAGGGGAGTTGGTGCCTAGAGCTTTGAGTCAACCACCCATATGCAGTGTTGGGTGGAGAAAACTCAAATAAATATAATTCTGAGGTAGTGACATTGAGAAAACATTGATGACTGCCAGAAGATGCTAGAGGAAGATGGACAGAGAGCACCATGTCCAGAAAACCCACCGACCTGGAAAAGAGAGAGGGCTTGAGTGATACTACAGTGGAGGGGTGGGGAAAGGTCATGTTTTTGCTTGGAAATCAGTCTTCCTCTCCCTGCAAGACTTAATGGAGAATATGTGATGGAGAGCACTTGGAAGGAGGAAGGCAAAGGACAACTGAAATCAAGTCAAGATCGAGCCTGGAATAAGAAAATAAGGACTACATCTCAATGCATATGAGTACAATATTCTGACAGTAGCATGTTTCCCAGAAAAGACTCGGGCCAATTTTTCCAGAGGCCATGAGGAGACATCTAGGAGGGTACCAGATGCCTGGGAGAAGACTTCAGAAAACGGCTAATCAGCCACCTTATCACCGAGCCACAGCACTAGAAACAAATAGCAAAAAATACAAATAAAGATTTACTTTTAAAAGAAAGAAAGAGGAAAAAAAAAAACAACACTATAATCCTCTTGCAAGGAGTGGGATTTAATAATATTATACAGTAACTAAAGAAAATGCCAGCAGTAGGAACTCATTAAGTATTGTATGGGGAACAGCAGCAAAATCACTACTGCGTCTACAGCCATGCTGGGCTCCTCAACAGAAACAGGGCTGCCACCGGCTATGGGGCCGTGGGGAGGTGCACTCAAATACTTAAGTTCCTCTTTCCTGTTAATCTCATTAACCTCGTATTTACTCTGTTGTTGGTGATTACTCAGGATGTTAATGGGCATACTTTCTGCATACTATTTACTGAATGTTACAAATCTGTTTAGCTCTGTATATGAAACAGGGCAGGAACATGCCAATGCTACCCATGCTATGGAAAACAGACATACAGAAATTAAATCCTTTTTAAGGACGTGTTTCAAAGATCATGAGTTCTTGAATAAGAATTAAGTGTAAGATAATCAATTGAGATTCAGATAAATATATAAAAGCCTTCCTTTTTTCTAATTCTAGTATACTTTCTAAAGGATTCTACGAAGGAGAAACAGATACCAAGCCAAAAATACCCAAGAGAAGACTTATTTCCTACTATTAAGCTGGAGTATATGAAACTACTATTCTAACCACGATACAAATTACCGTTAACAGTATTCCAGGTGGGAAAAACAGATGTAGTTTAAGAAAACCATTTCTGCTGATAAAAAAACGCTATAGGTTTTACAGACACAGTCTGTTACACCTTGAAAACTGATACTTTCCCTGACCATCTGTTCCTAGCAGAGCATACCCATTAATACTCGCTTTGGCCAGAAAGCCCAACTCAATGTCAATACACTGTGAGTGTGGGACATCCCAGAGCTTAATGAACCAGCCAAGTCAGGAAAGATCAGCTGTTAGGGGAAGAATTTGGATGGAGCTCACCCAATATTGATCAGTTAAAACAAGGAAACCACCACAAGAGCAGAAGATGCCATCCAGAGGTGAACATACGCAAGCACTGAGCCCACAGCATTCCTGCACACCCAAGTCCAGAGGGTGGGTCTACAAAATAGAGCATCACCTCCAACAAGTTTAAGGGATACGGAGTTGGGGAAAAAGAAGAAAAAAAAAACCAAACAAAAACCACAAAACAAAATAACGTGGAACAGGAAGGATTATCAAGAGAAAGAAAACAGAAAAAAAATCTCACCCACAATTTTATTTCCTTGAGCTGTGGATCCACTAGTTCACCACCACGCAGCAATAGCCTAACAGACCCAAGGCCCGTCTCAGCAGTATCGCCTCTGTTCAGGTAAAAGGAAAATAAATAAAAATCAAAAGTGAAAAGTTCATACAGGTTTTTATCTGCTCTGTTTCCCCCAGTCTGAAGTGCAGGCATTCCCAAGACCAAGGTTTTAGCTGTATCTTTAGCTTTGACTGCCTTTGGTAGTTTTAACACCATGTGAATTTGTTAAAGAAAAATATATGTATTAGGCAAGCTTTGCTTTTGGTCTACACAGTATCTCCTGACAAGGTAAAACATACATAAAAACACCTACCACTTTCAGGGTTCAAAAATTAGGGGATGCTCAGTGAAATACAGCAACTAATTTTCATCTTCTGCAATTCATGATTTCATGTAACTGTCACTACCCCGTGCTTAGTGGTCTCATATTTTATATTCACTCTTAGCCACTTCAGCAGGATATGTCACCATTTTTCCTACATCCCCAACAAAAAGAAAACCCATGCAACTAAAGGGATGGCTGAGCTAGAAGCATGCAACTGGGACAACCAAGTGGACTCAGCACAGAAGAGTAAAATCTTTGCTAGGATAGTGTAACACAAAGCTACACAAAGGACTCATACCTTTTTAACACCAGCCGATCCATTATAAAGCAGTTACCAGAAGACTGAAAAATAATTGTGGTATCTTTATAACTGATTTTTAAATAAATACATAGAAAGAGGAAAAAAAAAAAATTACTTTGGGGAAGATTATTCGTACAAGAGTGCATGTGCACATGCTGTGTATAGAGCAACAGACAGAGATATATTCATATAGAAAAATACACAACTGCATATTTTAGAAGAACATCTGTAAAGATCCAATAGCTTAGACAACTCTGAAGACTCTAGTTAATGATGTAATAAACCCACTTCCCATTTTAACAACTCAAATTTTTTGTCCCAAATTTGGAAACCGATGCTTCAAAAGGTATTTAACATGCTTTTAATGCAATTTATCATGCCTTAATAAAAAATAAAATAGGAAATAAGAAAAATTATGGCTTAGGCAACTCAGGTAGAGGCACTTTTACGCTGTATAAAAAAAGGACATACAAGTATTACGCTGTTTTTACAGCAATTATTCCTCAAAGAAAATACTTTAATCAAACTGTTGAAAATTTTGGTTGGTTGGTTTGTTTTAAGAAGGAGAAGCATCAGCATGCAGGACTCAGTCTTCCAGACTTATCAACAAAGCATTCTAATCCCTCCTTGGGATGGGAGAGTAGAGAATGTCAGATCACATGGGATGACACTGGGGCTGGAGAGAGCAGCAAAGGATGCTCAAAGAGCTCCTGCCCTGAGTTTTCGTACCCTTAGAAAAATCACACAATTACCCATTCTTCTTCTTTGATGAACACAATGTACTACAACACCCTCAGAAGCCAACAGCAGAAGCTCCAACACATGAAAACAAAAAAACCTTTAGAACCTTTAAGTTAAATCACAGCAGTCGGCACCAGCTTTTGATGACAGGGTAAGACAGACATTTCAACTTCAGGATGCTGCCCAGCAACGTCTTGTCATGCTACATCACACAGTGCTCCTTCCTTGTTATTTTCTCTGGCCAAAGGTCAAAATTAATCTTCCCAAGGGACAAGCCTTCCTATAGAAAGAGTGATGAAACTCCCACATCCAACTGCCTCATGAACAATCCACATCTCCGTTGTGAGGACCTTCCAAACATCAAGCCATGCTGTGATTTCTCAAGGAGGCAACCTTCCCTCTTTGTAATCACACAAAGCACGTGCACTTTACCACAGAGACGCAGGACACCTTGTACAGATCCCATTCCTCCTCCAACACAGCTAAGGAGGCATCAATATGAAGTACCACTGTCTACTGGATCACATCTACACATTGAAAACCAAACAGAAAGTCTATGTTTCAACTTCCAACAGTCTTGGGAGCATATTTTCTGGGTTTTGTGGGACACTGGTTTTTGGGGAGTTTTTTTTGTTTCTTTGTTTTTAATCTATTAGAAAATCATAAATCTATTAGATTAAAATCTAATAGAAAAAAAACCTATTGTAAAGCAGAGGTAACGGCTTGGTATACAGCTAAATTACACATCAACCTGCTCTAGCACCAGGACTGCACTTTCCCCTTCTCTGCTGCATGCTCCATCTCAGTGCGTTCAAAGGTCCCAGCAAATTGCAAGCAGCAGAGGATCCCTCCAGCCCTGCCATCACGTCCCCAGGAAAGTCACTCCTTAACAACATGTATTGCTTTCCATGTGTTACCAAGTTCCCATAATTAATTCAAAGAGCAAAACTGAGGGAGTTATAGAGAACAATGCTGGCAGCTGCAGTTAACTACTGTCATCTGATCAATTAACCCTGAAATTTGTAAGGAAAAAAAAAAACAAACAACAACCAATATTAATGTGACTTCGTGCAATTTAAGGTGGGTGGGACAGGGAAGTCAGAAATCTTGCCTCAAGCAATCTCACATGGAGCAATCTTGCTCCAAATGAAAACAACATTATTTGTCCAGCACAGAGAATCCAGAACTGAAATCTCAGGATGCTTATTGCCTCTAAGGTAAGGGCTTCTACCACCTTCATGAGGCCTTGGGTCAAACATTTTTAAACTGCCTCTACAAGCAAAAATCAGTAATTGTTTTAGTTTTTCACAAGTTAAGCCATGACACATCCCACCCTGCCAAGTGGGAACTTGGGTCCTTAAGCAGAGAAACATGGTGGCCCAGTTCTACAGAAGTATCAATATTATGCCCATCTCTCAGAGCACCCAATGGTGCAGGCAGCCCTAGGAGGATGCAAACCAATATTGAAGTTATCTACATGCACTACATTGCACATGAGACTGCTTCACGACCCATCTTCTCCTTATCTCATCCTCCCACCCTTCCCATCCCATGGATGTATCTGTTTTCTTCTCCGAATCAATCCTGTCAGGCTGTTTCTCCACAGCAGGGTCTCTCCTGCTGGACACCACACAAGAATGCAAGAGGGACATGATCTTTGGTTGGCATCTGTAGAAACGGTGCCACTATAGGGAGGAATTAATGACAACTCTGCGACCTGCAGGTTTTGTGTTGGGTTTTTTTAAGCCATCGTGTATATAACTCACATGATGTCAGTACAAGAATATCACACTAAAGATCTGGAACGTAAGGGGCGGGTTCTCCTCGTTTCTATGGTTATAAGCAATTTTAATGACCAACCTAAATAAAAAATCTGGAAGAGAGAGAGAAAGTAGGAAGGAGTGAGGTAGGCGTTTAATTTTGATTGACAAGACATAGCATAACTAGTTAAGATCTGTCAAATGCCTGCTGAGGATCACAAATCCTCAGCACATTGTATGGCAGACAGAATTAGTCTAAATGCATAGCTTTACAAAAAATATTTCTTACCTGGCAAGATCAGAGTTCACCATTTCATTTTCTCCACACAAAGCAGCTAATACCATAACTAACAAAGGAGCCAAGGTAGGAACAGGAAAAATACATGGCTTTTATTATTTATGAGATTTTCAAATGTTAGTATGCTACAATGTGTTAACTTTTGTCCCTAGTCAATATATATATTATATATATATTCATACATTTATATATATGTATATATAGTGTATATTTCTATATACACACATAAATATATATAAAAATGGGCAGCATTCCCAAAACTGTTAACTACCACAACAACAATTTGAAAGGTATTATCAACCTTTCATAGCATCACTTTGGAATCACATCTGCATCACATTAAAAGCTGTACAGAGTAAGCTGATGACTCCTGCGTTAAAGACCTTAAAATAGGAGACTGAATGCAGAAACTTGAACATAGATTGGATGGGAAATATCAGAAATGCAGAGACAATCTGGAGAGACAGAAACACTGGCATGACAGTCAGCTGCGAAGTTTTCTGAAGATATACCACCAAAAAAACAAGGTTTGAGGAAAATTAAGAGCATCCCAACAACGATTCATGGGTGATGTCATCGAGAGAGAAGAACGGTGAGACAGAAACGTGGAGCATTTCAAAGTCAGGAACAGAGATTCATAACCTTGGAGGGAAGAGTCAACATCTCAACAAAGCATAAGGCAGCAAAGAAGGGCCCTGGAAGACATAACCAGCTTAATGCAACAGAGGTACGGGATGTAGCAAAGAACAGACACAACAAAGATTCAAGATGTGCCTGAACCAAGCAAGGAAGATGTTTTTCTTCTACTCACTCAGCACTGTTGAGGACACTGTGATCTTCACAGGGCCATATACTCATGAGACCATCATTTTCTGGGTTTCTATGTACTTTCTTTTAATGTTTTAAAAGGCTCTGCTATTTTATCAAATTTTGTTTGACTGTTAAGGAGGGAAATCTAGGCAAGAGAGGACAGGGCTACGAAGGAGGGAAGTCAACAGATCCTGAGATGCCTGCCAACAGGATCTGCACTTAAACCATGCAGTTTTGGCAAAGAACACCCTCAAAATATGATATTTAAAAGTCTTATGGTGTTGGAACATATAATTAAAGCAAAAGGACACAAGTGAACTAAGAATTGATCAACACCAACTTGTATCAAAGTCAGGAGAACGTGTTCCCACAGTCTCAGCCACCTGGTTCTTCCATGCTACACTGAAAGAAAGAAAAAGTAGCTACCAACTACTTTCATTTCACTGAAGATTATCCCTCTAAAAGCTACAGATCTGTACCAATCTCTGAGAGCTAAAAAAACCCAAAACCAACACAAACAAAACCCTAAACTCCTAAGAAGTTGCCTTGTACTGCCAGTTTCCAATCCTAGAGCAACATATTAATTGTGATACAAACTTTTCTTTCCCCCAGCAATGCCCAGGCTTCACAACAAATGGATAATGAAAACACTTACAAATCAGTATTTCTTGAAGAGCCACAGAACTCACTCCTCAAGAACCGGAATAAATGGAATGACTCAAATCCACTTCCCAACTAGTCACCTCACTGGGGCAAGTCCACTGACCTCGGTCTCTTAAAACTCTTATTTTATAAGTAGTTTAACTAAACCTGTACAACATTTATTCAGCAGTTATACCCTAAACAAGCACAGTAACACTCACACACGAAGTTACTCTTACTCTTACTAACTAAATATCTAAATACTTAAACCATTATACAAAACTTGACAGATTTGGGCACAGATTCATCAATTTCCATCAAAAATTTCAACTGATCTCTTAAGAAGTCAACCAAGACTTCTAAAAAGCCAAAGGCAGTGTGATGTGCAACAAGGAACACCAAGCTCCAGGACACGTTCTCGCACCACTCTGTTGGGCACACTGACTTCACTGAAGTCCAGCCGTGGCCCATTTAACAGGGTGTACAAGTCCAATGCACACCTCAGTTCAGATTATTTAAGTCCCTGAGAAATCACATGCAAGAGAGAAAAGCATTGCGGATGCAGTCTTCCAGCCTTCCTATCCAATGGCTGAGGATGCTGTCATGGTCCACAAGCAAATACATTTGGTCAGCTCTGCCCAGGAAACATCTACTGAATATAACCCATCACCAGCACGCAGGAACTGCTCAGTAACTGTGGCTGTAGTCTAGTTATGAGGTGTGTGAGGGGAGGGAAAGGACCTGAGCTCTTACAAGTGTTCCAAATCATCAAGAACATCTTCAATGCATCAGTTAATGACACAAAGAGACACCACACGTCAAATAAGGTTCAAAAGTAGGATCAAGGATAAAACAGGAGTATTGGGCAAGAATGGGAAAGAAAAGAAGATATGCCAGCGCAGAAGGTACTATCAAGAGGGTAAAACTGCCGCCTGCTTTTCTGTCCTCAAGTATTAAATAGGGCAACATTTGGCTAGTGGTTCCATGGCATGTAATAGTTCCTCTCAGTCTCCCTCAGTGCTTCTTGTACTCACTGAAGCAGGATAACTGCTTTAACCTACCTGAGAACTCGCACAGCCACCCAGTTGTAGCTGCTGAATACAAGCAAGCCTGGCAGCAGAAAGGAGTAGTACCTCTGACAAGTACTGATGGACGCAAGACCAACCTGGCCAGTCACAAAGTAAGAACCATGAAATCACTGCTTTTGTTCTCCTAATTTATTGCTGCTTCCTTCCCAATAGTGCCACCATGAACTCAATAAGCAGGAAAATAAAAAATGAAGTGATTCATATTTTATCCAGTTTCTTATTGCAATATTTGAAACAGCCAAGCCACCTATCACCAGCTTGAAGACAGAAGTCAAACCAGCACTGAGGCAGCTGGCACAAACTCATTTATTACCAGATAATGCGTCCAAACCTCCCAAACCAACTCTGCAGCCATCAAAGCCACCTCTTTCCTGGACAGTGCCCAGGAATGACTTGCAAATGAAATGCAACCAGATTTATTGCTTCTGCAACCCTGGAAATTTAAGTTACAGAGGTGACATTACATTTTGTTTTGCCAATGCTAATCTAATACCTTTTTGAAGGTGCATATGTTTCACCCTGCTGGCTTCCAACACTGAATTACCAGCTCTGCTAAGCTTCAGAATAAATGAGACGAGCGTGCCCTCTGGGCAAAATCCCTTGTTGTAATCTTTATTCAAAACACACTGCTTCGGAGCCTTGCATGCATTGCCAAAAATCGCCTTGAGGTTTGCTCTTAAGATGGCAATTTGCATATCAACATTTTGCTGCAGAGCTTACCCAATGTCCCCGCTATTATTTTAATACTCAACTGTGGGCGGGCCCCTGAGCGACGCAAAGAAATGCACACTAAAAATACTCCTGCTTTCCCCACCGGCTCCACACATGACCACAGCTAACACCGGCTTGGATACAAAACCAGGAGCTATGGCATCCATCTGCCTCTCAAGGAGGATGCATAGGCTCCAAAGTGCTCAAAAAACATGCTATGAAGCAGAAAAGTGCCTCTGCATGGATAGAGGAAGGATGCACACAGCAGCCGGAGGAGGAAGACTGCAGAAAGAGCCAGATTTGCAGTCTAGGAAAGCAGAAGAGGTTTATCCAAGAGCAAGACATACTTGGGAAAACACTTCAAGAGGTAATAAAGCAGGCAAGGGAGGCATTGCCTGGGACATGAATTTAAGATGATACTGAGCAGAGGAAGGGAAAGAAATCTCATGCACACAATAGGAGTGATCCCCAGCAAACGCAAGCACAGCCTGATTCATGCCCCAGAAGGGAGATCCCAGTCCCACTGGCAGCACCACGTCAATGAAAGTGCACGAAAAAACATGGATTGCAGGTTTTTCTGTGCCTTCCTCCCCCTCATCCAGCAAACCCCAGTCTCAGAGGTTGTAATTATTTTTGGCAAGGTGTAAACAGGTCCAGGAAATGAAACTGAAAACCAGAGTTATTTACAAGATGTAATGCAGGGTGCCAGCATCAGAGCCCAGCTACCAAATCAGCAAGTGTAAGGTCACCCCTGTCCCCTTCAGAGAGCAACTTTGCAAAGAGATGTGCAGCCAGCCAGGCAAAACAACCAGCCTCAGTCTGCCCAGAAAGGCAAGTAATGGAAACGGAGCTCAATGAACCACCGGAAAGCATTGCTTCAGACAACTACAAGGGCTTTATCACAGGGCTGGTAAGTTTTGAGATGACATCCATCAAGACAACATCCACCCAGTCCTTAAGTGACCATGACAAATACCTGCCTCTCTAGGCTGTGGGAGAGCAGCAAGAAAGGCATCAGGTCTATAAGTCTTCCTCCACCAAAGCTGTTGTGGAGGGAATCAGCCAAGGGGCTCTATCTGCATGTAAAAGACTGGTGAAGACCACTCATTGCCTTACACTGAAGGCCACCACCTGCTTCCAAGGATTACTGCCCCAACCCAGGAAGAACCACAGACTTTGAAAAGCAATTCGCTTGCAAAAAGGAAAGCTTTATATTCTCACTTTCCTTTCTGCTGGCAGAGAAAAACAGCAAAACTTGAACCTTCCCAGCAAGAGGATATTGCACCCCAATGGGGCTGAAGAAGCCAGCAGCATCTCAAGCCTGAAAAGCAACCACCAAGGAAAACACAAAAGCTCTTCCTGGTCTTACCAGGAGCCAAAGGAAAAGTGATCATAGAATGATAGAAAGGTTTGGGTTGGAAGAGACCTTAAAAGATCATCTAGTTCCAACCCCCTGCCATGGGAACAGGCAACTGCCACCAGACCAGGTTACTCCAAGACCCATCCAGCCTGGCCTTGAACACTGCCAGTTGACGTGGCATCCACAACTTTGGGCAACCTGTTCCAGTGCCTCACCACCCTCACAGTAAAGAATTTCCTCCTATTATCTAATCTAAATCTACCCTCTTTCAGCTCAAAACCATTCCCCCTTGTCCTATCACTACATGCCCTTGTAAAAAGTCCCTCTCCAGCTTTCTTGCAGGCCTCCTTTACAGTCAAAACCAAGAGGTGCAGGAAGGCAGGAGACGAGTGCCCCAGGAACAGGAGGACCTCCAGTGTGCTTTCTGCACACTCTCTTTAGAGTCTCTGTTCAGATGCCTTGCAAACAGGACTAGGACTCACAGCCCTATTAAAAGGATGACAAACACAATGCATTAGGAAAGGAATTGGACCAAGAGAGAAGAGCAAATCTATAGACCTCAGATCCCATGGGACATTTCTATATAGAGAAGGAAACAAAGGTACATCTGAGAAATGTGCAAAGGAAAAAAAAAACCCATAGCAAAAAAAAAAATAAACAACAAACCAGATCTTTGTTTCCATACACAAAGACGACGATATTTACAATAAACTGCAGGTATTTCCATAAATGGGGGAGCGGACAAAACCAAAGTCAGAATTGAAATCTTTTCCATCGCCTTATGTTTGGGGCAAAGGAGAAGAAACCTATCTGTGTGAAGCTTTAAAGATTATAATCAGAAAAATATCTGTAGTGAGTCTGTCAATCTGCTTTTTTTCAAATTCAAAGGAGAGTCAGTCACAGCATCCTGCTTTACTGTAATTGCAGTACTGTTTACACCACTCACTTAAATGCATTTCCAAGGGATCAGTTTTGGCACTTGAGCAGGATAGCAATCCATTATATTTTTAGAAAAACAACCTATACCCATGATGTGATGCATGATCAATACTTAAAGAGGGCTTTGGGAAGCTCACAGTTGTTCTCTATAACAGAAGCGTCAGAAAGCTCAGAGGAGCATTTCTGGAGCTTCAACACCCACATTTTGCCACCTACTTCTGTCTTCAGGCACTTGCAATTAATGGAAGCTGAAGGAGCTTGACACCAAGAAATGGAGCCACTAACATACAATGGCCTCAACACAACTTTAGGCACACCCATTTCAATTTTTTTTTTTTTGTCATTGTTGCTTTATTTATCATTAGTGAAAGCATCCTAGTAAAATGAATTGATTTTTCACAGCCACTACAAATCTGAATAGTTTTACAACATGTACATAACCTGTATGTAAAGCGATGTATGATGGTAAGCAGCAAGATGGGCACACTTCCCTGATCACAGCGATGCTTATTTGCTGATCCTGTCTGCACTGATCCCAACCCTCTGTCCACAGTGGCTTTAGCAGAGACAAACCCAACATCTTTAAGTCTTTAAAACAAAAGGAAAAATATCAGAGCATACAGCAATCAAAAACAAAGGCACTGTTATATATGTTAATTGTACTATATGACCTTACGTACTATATTATAGAAATTAATTGCTATTTAAGAAGTGGTATATTCTTATAAGTTTAATTTCTCATACTTTTTTACTGAGTATCTGCTCCTGGTCACTAACTGAAGCAGAATATTTGATGGGACTGACATTAGGGCCTCTCCAGCAGCGACAGGTACTCAGGTAAGACAGCAGCTGGAGATACATCAGGCTGACAACAGAAGAAAGCAAAACATTTGTGAAAGATAAATCACATCTCAAGCTACTCAACAGTATGTTTCAACTTGTATAAATTAGGTATTTTAGAAATTAGGAGGTTCTCATGAAAGTCTAGAAAGCTGATAGTGTCACAAGGGTTCATAAATCACTTGTTATGCAAGGAAAAAAAAAAAAAAGAGTCAAAAGCTGTATTAAGGTTTAGCTCTTGCTTCACTTTGCAACATGGAAAAGCTCAAGATCTGCAGCTCCCAATAGAAGGATGCAGCTACATGGAAGATGGTAAAAAAACAACTTAGATTGATCCACAGCACCTACTCTTATACAGTCATGTGATTAATTTTTTTTATTATTATTAGCTCGGAATAGAAGATGCAGTTCACTGGAGTAAACTTCAAGTTGCTGTAGCTATTACCATTTAAAAACAACACAAAAAAAAGTTTCCTTTCTCATTAATAAAGATTCCATGGCAAACAGAAGGGACAAAGAGGGATTTTCAATCACTGGTGGGACACTGAACAGTGCCTGCGCACAACCAGCATTTTAAATAAATAATCTGCATTATCCCCCTTCAAATAAATCAAGCCCACATACTGGAAAAGGGAGGCTTCAACAGAACCAATGGCAAAGTTACGCAAACTCAAGGGATCACTGTCTGCAGCTCCCATTTCCAGGCTGATGAAGCGCAATAAATAGCAAACGAAGAAAATCCTTCATGTACAGCGTTACATTAAACAAGGAGTTACCCAGCGAGTCAGCACAGCTCCTGCAGCCTCATCGTCCTTCCCCATCACCAAACAGATGCACAGCAGCATTTTTTCTCCCCTCTCCAAAATTAGAAGAACTTGGAGCATAACGAGCATCTCCAGGCTGGGACATGGGATGCTGCAAAGCATTTGCTAATAATTCAGCTCAAACATAGTTGCAATTATCTACAATTAGTTGCAACCACTGCTCCCTCTGATAAAAAGCCCTTATTTTAGCCACTAATATGTTTTCCAAACAAACTATTCACATTAAAAATTTCAATACTGGTTATCTAACCAAGCACTAAATCCCAAGAGGAAATGCAATGAGAAGTGGTGTGTTTTTTGCATTAAAAACTCTGCAGAGCACAGGCTGGACTTTTCCTACAGTTAGCTTCGCTAAACTTGAAGCCACCGTTGCACAGCTCACAAACCTGGTGAGACATCAGCCACATTTTCCCCAAACAGACCAGGAGAATTTTGCTTCCCCAAGACATCCCAAAACTGGGGCACAAGAGCTGGACAGTGAGCACCATTGCACAAGGACTGTGGTCACAGTCATGAGATGCCACATGCTGGTAAATAAATAAGGGAATTTCAGGGGGAAGAAAAAGAAAACGTAAGAAAAGAAGCATCCATGGCTGTATATGCCTCCACTACAGCCCTCCTGAGCTATCTGCTCATATTAAGTTTTTTTACAAAGCAGCCTTTAATAGCAAGTTTGGGAGTTCACTTGTACTATATTCAAGTCTCTAGCATCTCACACTGCAAGGAAATGGGTTAATTTAAAATTTGGGACACATCACCTCCAAATCTGCCTGTTTTCCATATGCAGAAAAATGGAGGCACCTGCTTCCTCCATGCAGAAGTATCACAAGAAGATTCATTATAAACTGGAAAAAAACAAAGCAGCAAGCTTCAGCAATGAGGATGATCAAAGCCCCTCACAGAAGAAGAAAATACTTTATTTTAAAGAAATAAGGACTATGGCAACCTACAGCACAACAGTGTTAGAATAAAATCATACAGCATGGCTGTCACCTGCACTATTTTGCTCCATGCACCAGATGACAGGAGTCCTACAGGAGAAGGGGGGGGGGGGGGGGGGGGGGGGGGGAACCCTACAAACATGGCCAAGTCATTTAAGACTATAGTCATAATAAAGGTAGGCAGCATGGGAAGAAGCACAAATAAAGTCCCTGATAACCTCAAGGAATAAATAAATAAATATATCACTGTTTTGCAACATGTGGCTTTGCAGCAGGGGCAACAGCAGAACAAGAACAAAACAAACACTACACAATGAGGAGTATAAAACATTTTGCAGTTATTTTGCAGTTATTTCTGCTTTTATTTAGGGAAGAGACAACAGAGACAGGAAAGAAATCACAGCCTAACACCACACAAACATTTACCTTGTTTAAAAAAAAAAAAAAAAAAAAGGTAAAAAGTTAATTTACTAAAAAAAACCCTAAATATAGGTATTGCAGCCCAGTTCGATTTCATTCAAGGAGAAGCTAGAAAATGTTTTGCAGATTTTGTTTGCAGTATCCCAGCAGATGAGCAGCCAACACACCTAAACTGCCCTTGGTAGGTCTTCTCCCCAGAGCTCTGCATCCCAACAAAAGAGCATTAAAACACCTGTGCTGATACAACACTTCTCCTGGTTTTTTGAACCCATCTTCAGCATATTTTTAAAAATGCAACTGATCACCAATGCAATCTTCACTTCCTAATGGTGCTGCCAGCAAAATGGATATGGGAAAAAGCAATAATCCACCCTGCCCTTTTATTTTTAGTTAAGTGCTATTTTTTCCATCATCAGAAACACAGAAGAGCAGAGATGTGCCCATGCTCTACAACAAAGAGATGGCACCTGCCTACTGAATTTCCTGACTAGTGACACTATAAAGAAAAAGAAGTTTTAAATAGAAACTTCCCTGCAAGTGTTAAATGAAATTTAACTCTTTTGCATTATTTTAATCTTACCATCATTTGCAAGGCAAGCAGGAAAAAAAAAACACCAAAAAACAACAAAAAACAACCACAACACAGTAGGATTCTTATCTTGACCATATTCCTTTGGAAACACAGTGTATTATTAAAAATCACAAATAACCTTTCTGACAGTAACTGACACACACTTCTAGCTCCTCTGCAGTAGGGCAACAGCACAAAATTCATATTACTTTTATAGTTTTCTGGGCATTTAACATCAAGTGATGGGCACAAGCTTCCTTCATTCCTTGTAATGCTTAATGCTGCTGCTGGCAATGCCAACCCAAGTTTGAGGACAGATTTTGTATTTGCACGTGTCAAAAAATATGTGTTTTATTCTTTTGCAGCAATTTGAAGGGTTGCTGATGCTGCTGAAGGACAAGCTTTGCAGTATTTCCCCAACAAGCGCTGGCAGGAAGCTCCGACGCTTTGGTTTGCAAGTAAAGTTCATGCTTGAATATCGGGATGAAAATTAGACCAAATGTACCATGCTGTAGACAAACACATCCACTCCCGTGGTCAGGAAGGCACCACCAACCATGTCATGGGTGGAAGGACCAGTCCTCCATCCATCTGGTCTCATGGGTATCAGACCTGGGTGAAAGTCCTCTCCAGTACAAGCAGCCTTTGCCCCGATGATGGTGACTCAAACCCTACATAAGACACAGGCAGAGGCTCCTCCTGCCCACACAAAGCTCTTGGGTGTCACGGATTTCCATGGCCCCCTACAGGACCAGGAACCATCAGAAGGTTCATAAAAAGCCAAGCAAGAGCCACCTACCCACCCCGCCACCCAAACTAGCTGAAGTGTAGGTAGGAGGACAACAAAGATGGGAAAAGTAAATGAGATTTTTTTGAACGCTCTTTCCATTTTCATCTAGCAGAATGTGTTTATGGCACAGGCAGGGAACTGAAAGTATTATTTTTATCCTGATATTATTTACCCTTTCACACTTGCTATTTAAATATCTCTGAATTCCCAGAAGAACCAGCAATTCAAAATACCATTTGATATATATTTATAAGCAAGGGGGAGCACAGACTCATTCATTTTCAGCTTGCCTACTTTTTTTTTTTAAATTAGATTTTAAGTGCTGTAATATCGATGTGCAGATTTATCAAGACACAGAAGTACTATTTCTCTTCCACTCTCAGTAAAGAGTCTCCAGCCCCAGCACAGGCATCTTGCTGTCTGGGAGACCCAGTCACACTGGAGAATCATGTGGTGAGGAGCAAATGATGAGAGGTTTAAAATAATCATTAAAAATAAAAATAAAAATCAGGAGCTGTGAGAAAAGGAATTAAGTTTCTTGCACAAGAGAGGATGGGAATAAAATACTTTGTTATTAAAATCTCTCTTCTACCAGTCTCTGTAGCCAACCTCAGCTAAATAGCTTGCAGTTGTTGCACAAGAGACAGCTCTGCATGCCAGGAAAACTGCAGCAGTACAGGGTTATACTGTGAAACTCCCTTGAACCAAGCAATTGCCAACACCCTTCTAGGACGGAGACATCGCACCCGAAAGCTCGGTTGTGTTTAGGCAAGATGGCAGGAGGAAATGGGGATGGCGATCTCAACCAGGAGCCAGGATTGCAGCAGGATGCATGGTTGCGCTGCTCAACCTCTTCGATGTCCATCAAAGCCACATCAGTGGTGGCTGTGTTAATTTTTAATTGCATTAATACACACAAGCAAACCAATGAGGCAGGAAGCTTTGGAGAAAGCACTAATCATTATTTGTTGCTCAGCTGATGGTGGGCGAGGGGATCAGCACACCATTAGCACCCTGGAAAAGGCCCAGAGACCGACCTGGAGATGGATGAGCAAGGTTATCACAGCTGGAGAAAGAGCAGGAAGGCATCAAGGGGCCAGACAGCAGCTGGCCTGAGTCATCGATGATTTAAAGACCTGAACCATCTGCACTGGCTCCTTAGACCAAGGCGATACAGAGACCAACAAGGCAGGACAGGACATTGCATAGTCACAGCCCCACTGCAAAGGGAAATACCTGCCTGGAAAAAGGGGTAAACACTGGATAAAATACACACCTTATTGCTATTCGATGAAAATAAAAATAAAGGGGGGGGGGGGGGGGGGGGAACCACCCTCCTAGTTCAGTGCAGCCTTCCCAGTGCCAGTCCACACATGACACAGCTAATAAACTTTTAGTATTTAGCAGGACAAAGCACAGAGAGCAATGCAGGAGCGGCCTGGAAACTAGGACCATGCGTGGCAATCAGTTAGCTGAGGGGAATGTGCTCGAGCTTGTAGGTCACGAACCCTGGGAGGACGAGGAGTGTGAATAGACACAACAATTAAACATGATGAGGCATGTTTACAGAGCACAGGGGAGTGGGAGACGGACGGCGCCAAGGAAAGATAACACCTTGCAGTTAATTGATGGTAGTTAACCACCAATCAGGGATTGCCTAGCATGCAAGGCTTAGCTTCAAGAACCAATCTGTTTAAAACGCGCAGCTTCTGAAAGTGTATAAAACCTCGTGCTTCTGTACAATAAATTGACATTTGCTTGCATCAAGCTGCGTCCCGTCTCTTCATTCGCCGCAGAGCAACACTTCAGACCACGGCCCCACGCAAGTGTTATACCCGGGTTTGCAAACAGACAACAGCTTGTTTATGTGGTGCTCTCAGACACCAGATCCATCTCAAGCTGCAAATGTCACGGAACACTTCAAATGCAAACAAGCAGAGGTTTTGCAGCATGGCTTCAGCGTGACGGTGGAAGAATGAAAGCGTGCTTTTAGGTTTCCAAACCCTTTGCTTTTTGATATGCACACAAAGACACTGAGCAGTTCAGTGGAAACACAAGATTTCCCCAGCGAAGTCCACTCCAGCGCCAGATGCTGCAGGTTAATTGTACCACGCAGCTAGGGTGAACTTTTATTAAAAGCTTCAAAGCACAAACACTTTGAAGTACAAAAGCAACAAAAAAAGTTTCTGCAGTCAGGCAAGGACTACTGCAGAAAGCGGCACTTTACACATTTAAAAGTAGTTTTATTTCTTCTCCTTGCATTCGCAAGTCCACCTCACTGACTTATTTATGGCTAAAGCTTCCTGAATTACCTTGGCACGAAAAAAAAAAAAAAAAGTACCTTATACTCTATGTGAGACTAAAACTGAGCCAAATTTAACTACAAAACAGGTCTTAGAGCAGTTCCCAATGTCACCATTGCACTGGAGATCAACACATCAAAGTTTCATTGCGTTAGGCAACCACCAGACAGTGTCACAGTGACTGGCGGTGGCAAAGTGGGCGCAGGGACCTCCCATCTTCGCCCAGTCACTGGCCACCTGGAACACACACTCTGCCCTTGGGAGAGCACAGCACCCTGTGCCAGGCCAGCCCCGTCCCCATGTCACACGCAGACAGACCTGTCCCCAGGCCAGCCCCGTCCCCATGTCACACGCAGACAGACCTGTCCCCAGGCCAGCCCCGTCCCCATGTCACACGCAGACAGACCTGTCCCCAGGCCAGCCCCGTCCCCATATCACACACAGACAGACCTGTCCCCAGGCCAGCCCCGTCCCCATGTCACACACAGACAGACCTGTCCCCAGGCCAGCCCCGTCCCCATGTCACACACAGACAGACCTGTCCCCAGGCCAGCCCCGTCCCCATGTCACACACAGACAGACCTGTCCCCAGGCCAGCCCCGTCCCCATGTCACACACAGACAGACCTGTCCCCAGGCCAGCCCCGTCCCCATGTCACACACAGACCTGTCCCCAGGCCAGCCCCGTCCCCATGTCACACACACACCTGTGCCAGGCCAGCCCCGTCCCCATGTCACAGACAGACCTGTCCCCAGGCCAGCCCCGTCCCCATGTCACACACACACCTGTGCCAGGCCAGCCCCGTCCCCATGTCACACACACACCTGTGCCAGGCCAGCCCCGTCCCCATGTCACACACACACCTGTGCCAGGCCAGCCCTGTCCCCATGTCACACACACACCTGTGCCAGGCCAGCCCTGTCCCCATGTCACACACAGACAGACCTGTGCCAGGCCAGCCCTGTCCCCATGTCACACATAGACCCTGTGCCAGGCCAGCCCTGTCCCCATGTCACACACAGACCCTGTGCCAGCCCAGCCCTGTCCCCATGTCACACACAGACCCTGTCCCCAGGCCCGCACGCCCCCCCACACACATACACACTCGTACCCAGGCCGCCTCCCGCGCAGGGCCACCACGTCCCCAGGTGACACACACGCCCCCAAGGCGGGACCGCCGTGTCCCTCGCACAGTCGCGCGCGCAAGGGGGGGGGGGGGGGGGGGGGGGGGGGGGGAAGGGGGGAGGGGCGGGGAAGGCCCGGCACGCGCCCTCACCTGTCGCCGCGCACCCGTCGCCGCGAGGCTGCGCCCTGCCGCCGGCACCCAAACATCACGTGACCGCTTCGGCCCGCCCCGCCCCGCCCGCCGGAGTCCTCAGCCCGCAGGTGGTGCCGGCCGCGGGCACCACCCCGCACTGCAACTCCCGGCTGGCACCGCGGAGCCGCGTTCCGCCCCCTGTCCGCGGCGGCCAATCCGCGAAGGGGACGGCAAACCCCGCCCACCGCCCTCCCGCCCACCGTCCCTCCGCGCCAGCCCCGCCCGCGCCTCCCTCAGCCCCGCCCGGCTGGGACTGTGGCGGGGTTCGTCCCTCAGCTCCACCGCCCGCTCCACTTCCCCTGACCCTCCCCCTCCCCCCCCCCCCTCCCCCTCCTCCTGCCCTATGTGGGGATGCGCCAGACGCCGTGCGGGATGCCGGGTCCCGCCTTCCTCCTAAAGCCGCGCTCCCCAAGGCGGGCTTCCCTTGCCTGAGGCCCGCCTGTCTGCACCCCCCCTCAGCCGCCTGCACCGCCACGGGTGCCCGGCTGCTCGTCCGCTGCCCGGGCATTCCCCTGCCCAGTCCCCTCCGGCCTGTGAGGTGGCAATGTGCTTCCCCTGCCGTCCTAGCGCCGTCCCCTCTGTCCTGCCGTAAGCCACCAGCCCTGGCACTCCCCTCCTATGTTCCGTTACTGAGAGCAGCGGCCCGAATATCTCGGCTACCTTCCCTCGAGCGACCGGGCACAGTGACCCGTCCAGCCGCTGAGGAGCCCCGGGCTGGGGCTGTGGGGGCATCCCAACACTGGTTGGGATGCGATTGGGATGTGGTTAGCCTGTGGGGAGGGTGGGACTGGCAGCGGTGGTGTTCCCTTTGAATTCCTCAGCTGTGGACGCCTCAGACTCCAGCCCTGGACGAGCCAAGTCTCCTAAGATCATGAACAGATACTCTTGGAGAGCAGCGTAAGCTCTTTGAGGACAGGTTTGTGCCCTTCTTTGTAGTCGTACAGTGCCTAGCACGCAGGAACAGAAAGAAATAAATAAAAATCACTGACTCACTGCTACTAAAGCTGCTAGTGCTGTTCAAAACACCACAGATTGCAGACCGAGACTGGAGGAGATTGACCAAAAAAGTGCTTTGATAGAGCAGTTTAGCACACAAGGTGTTTGTCCAGCACACACCCTACCTGGGAGGGGTTTGCTTCTTGTTTGTGAAGTGGCAGCAGCTTTACTTGGTGGTTGGTTTTGCAAAAGGAGTTATAAAGCAAGCGTTTTCTTGATAGGGCCTTTAAACAACAATTCATTTTAACAAGGGGTTGACAAGCCAGCTGTTTTTTTCAGAAATGTAGTTCTGCACCAGTAGCCCTGCTAAAAAAAGCTTTGAAAGGGCTGGAGGGGCCACCTGAGCCTCCATAAACTTCAGGATTTTACAGCACCAAACTGCTATCAGAGCAGTTTCCTCGATCTTTTGCTGCATTGATAATCATTTATTTCTGTGCGACTCTTAACAAAAAACCCTTAGGAAAGGGGACATAAAAATGCATTGATAACGAAATACAGCTGTCTTCTTGCCATCTGCAAAATCCTCTGACTGCAGTTACATGTGCAACACTGTGTCTTGCTGGATGTTTTTTGAGGGGAGGTATGGGGACGAAGGAAGAGCAGGTTAATCCTGCAAGAAGCATAGATTAGGATTCAAAACCACTGTGCAAAATTTTCAGTAAAAATCATATTTACTTCCAGTATAAGTCTCATGAAAGTAAATAAGAAACGAAATATATAAACATGTGCCAATATAGGACAGATAAAGTATTCCAAGGGACAGCGATCATAAAAATTACAATGAGATAAAACTCATATGATTGTTTTGGTTTGCAGCCTGCATCTTGCTGGTTTTGCATTTTGTAGCTGAAGAAATACTGCTTAATCAATAAGTGTGTTATTCATGCAATAATAAGGCTGTGCATTCTCTCAGGACATTTTTCTTCTGAGGGATTTGGGCTTTTGCAATCCTTTGTATTGTGTGCATCAGGACTGGTTCTTGTTATTACCAGTTGCTTATTGATCGTTACAGCTCTCAAAAGGAGCAAGGGTAGGTTCTTGGCATGGTGTAGAAATCAGACTTTTGAAGTAAGCAGGCAAGGCATCTTGCATCAGGGAAGATGGCACTTTCCCTGAATTAAGAAAAAAAAAAAAAAAAAAGGAAACAATTAACAGCTTTGTTCCATCCCACAGCAATTGCATCTATAAATCTGAAAAATACACAGTCAGCTATATGGGGATCAAAAGCCCTAAGGGCCAAAACTTTATTTAAACAGTTTAACCTTCATGTTTGTCATCTTTTCCTGGGAGGAAGTTGCCCATCTGCCAGCTGCTGCATGGCGTTTCCCAAGGTGGAAGCAGTGATTTCATTCCAGGGTGAGCAAAACTCACAGAGGTCAGACCTGCATACCTGGAGAAGTTTGGCAAAAGTGACTCAGGGGTGAAGTTGTCGGCATGTTTTTCCTTTGGAGAACTCCCTGATTCTTTCACAAAGATGAAAAGGGATGCTTCAGAAGATCTCCACCTGAATTTAAATAAACTCAGCAATGATGCTTTCACCTCTTTCCTGCTGAGCTGATTATCCAGTTAGGCTGAGTCTGTCTTTAGGGGATTTCTTCCATTCTTTGGAAGGAGTTTCCTTTTGGCTCTCTAGTTTGTTTTGTGAATCATCTTAATTCATAACCATTTAATAGATATGCTATTAAAGTATTTATAGAAAGGTTGTCCTGTTGTCCTTTCTGTTACTTTTTCCCAAGCTGTGTTTATTTGGTTTCACTAGAATGATGCCTGCTGGCTTTTCATCAATCTCTATTGCCACTGCCATTTCTTTATGTCATCTAATGAGTTTCTTTGACATATAATAAAGCAAGTCATGCTCTTATGAAAACATTATCAAGTATTTTATAGAAAATTATAAACTATGGTAGTCAAATATCTTAGCGAATATTAAAAGAATTGTATCTCTCCTATTGAATTTCAGTTTAAGAAAAAAAAATATAACAAACATGAATTTGTGCTACATCCTATTACATACTTACATATAACCCAGTGGGGTTTCATTCCTATTAACTATTGCAGGACTTTTCCACAAAGCAGGAGAACACAAAAAATAACTTGCATAACCCAGTGGGGTTTCATTCCTATTAACTATTGCAGGACTTTTCCACAAAGCAGGAGAACACAAAAAAAAACTTGCATAAAAAAGTAAAGATTGTCATGTGGATTTCTTAGGCTGTGATTTCTTTTGTGATCTTAACATAACTTCTTATAAAATCAAAGCTACTATTAATTTCTCTCCTGTTTTGGATTAACTGGCAGTGTTGATAGGTTCAGGAAAAGAGAGATAATTAAATTACATATCACAAGAAAGCTTCAATGGCTGTTTAATTTATCCCATTAGTGCACAGTTGCTATGTCACTCCCAATATCCATGTAAACACACAGCAAAGCTTTTCTGAAACAGCAATAAGGGAAGCATAAAGAACAACATCACTGCAATAACATGAAGGAGAAAGCCTGAAAACTTCTCTGGACTATGTACAAATAAATATTTCCAGATTTTACAATAGTCCAGGGACTATTTATTTAGAGTAGTTTTTCATCTTTTGTGCTTAAGTTTCCATGTATTTTTGTTTTGTTTTGTTTTGGGGGGGGAAACTCAAAAAAAAACCACCAAAAAACCAAGAAACCTTCTTTTCAGAAGTTTCTTTCTCAGTTTTCTCCAATTTATTTTCAAATGTCAATGAGAAATTACACCCACACCCCGATTACTACCTCCTTTTGCTACTTTCTCCTGCTAATTTCAGTATTTGGCCTGGGGTTACAGCATTTCTGAAAACTGCTAAACAAAATATAGCTGTTTTTTTAGCAGTACTTAACTTTTCAATCCTGGATTAACTGGACAATTGCAGAGTTGAAAGAGTACTTTTTCCTTTGGTAAAAAAGTTGTTTTCCATTCAAATGGCTTATATACCAAACCAGTCAACTGCAAGGAGCACAGGAACAAATAGAAGTTAGTGTGAATGCTTCACAAAAACAAGGCTGATTCTTATTTCCAGAGATCCATGACGGTTACCCAAGATTCCCTGAAAACAGTGCAGCTTGGAGAGTTTATCACAGCATATCTGTATATTGTTACCTGTGAGCTATTTAATAAAAAAGATATTATAACAACAATAAAAAGAGGGTGGAGAATGCCAGCCAATCCCTGAACAACCTTATTTCAGTCTATTTAAAGTCCAAGAGAGACTTGAATTTCGGGACCTAGTAGGTTCTGGCATAAAACCGATGTTTACATTAAGCACTGCAATGGCAGCAGTACCTGTCCCAAGCTGGTGACTATCCAGCAGGTCCAGTACGTCACAAGGCAGAACCAAAAGCCGTAACAAGCTGATTTTCACTACTCTGCACTGCATTCCTAAATCAGTTACACCTGGCTATGTCTGCAATAGCTGCGGATTTTAGTGGCGTTATGCCTGGATTTATCTTGGCATCGCTAGCTTTGACCCTTCCTTTTCTAGAAACTTATTGTTGTGCCTGAATTAGGAAAATAAAAGCCCCAAGCCAATAAAAAACACTTTGTATCCGAGGCAGTGATAAGTCAGTCACCTCATCAATAAAGCGTGTCTGATACTCTCAGTAATCCCAGTGATCAGCTTTGCTTATATGGAAGCTGGAGATATTAAGCTCCTCACCACTCTGAGCAGGGATGACAAGTGACAATTGAAACTAATGTTGACAGAGCTAAAGGGGTACATGCTGAGTGCGACAGATGTAACACAATGGAGAGGGAACAAGGCTAAACCAAGCTGGTGGGGAGGAAAACTTGGAGGTTGGAACAAATCCCTCATTCTGCTTAATGACAAAACACCACTGATAATTTGCTCGGTTCAGTAATGCAGTTCCTGCTGCACCTGGATAATCAGGAGGAAAAAAGTGCCTGATGTAGAGGAGCCATGGTAGAGGAGTTACAGTTATGAAGGATGCAAGGAGAGCATCTCAGAGAGTGAACTAAGGGAGGTTTAGAGATTTCAGCTCTTGAAGTCATAGTATCTAGTTCTTCCATATGACATCTTAGGGCATCATGGTATCCAAAGCACAACTGAAAACCTGCTTTTTATGATGGACTTGTGAAACAAGTAAATGCATTATGCAAAACAAGGAACCCTGAAATACAATAAGGAAATTATCTGGATTAAAAATGTTTATTTCAGGTTCGATTCTACAAACATAAATGTTTGTTTTATTGCCTGGTTTTAAGGCTAAATTCCCACTACCAGGATCAAGTCTCTATTTGGTTACTGTTGCTAGAACTGCAGTTGCTACCATTAATTAGTCAAGAATTGTACTTTCTGCCTCTAGTCTCATCTAGTTAATAGGTTTTATCCCAAATTAAATATTTTGGAAGGAAGAAAATATTATTGTTTTCTACACTTTTGTGCTACATGTCTCACAACAGATTCCCACTCTGTTCAGTATGCAAGTGCCACTGCACAATAATTTTAAAATAATAATTCTATACTATGAAGTGTAATAAAATATTAAGTTTCAGAAAGATAATTTTTTAAATGACCAAAGGCAAACACTAGGTTTTGGGGATTCACTGACAAAAGAAAATGTACTTTTCAGTGTTTATAAGGACTCATCTGAACTTCCAAGCTTTTCATCCACACTGTAAGACAGCAAGAGATAGTCCATGAACAACAGCAAGAAATATCCATGATCTAGACAATGTAATTACAAACAAAGATTGAAAGGGATGAGCTTGTTGAATCTAGAAAATAGAAGATCTGGGGAAATGGGAGTAACTTCTCAGATCTATGAAGAATTGCTGCAAATAGAAACAAAACACTATTCTCCATGCTGCCAACTAAGAAGCAATTGGATATTGGCTTGGATTGCTGGGAGAAGATTTAATTTAGATATGAAAAAGTACTATCCAATATTAATGACAGTAAAGCACTTGTACAAACTACCTGGGAAGGCCTGGACTTGCTGCTGGAAATTTTCAAAACCAGATTGAATCACAAGTCATCTGTGGAAGTGTTTTACATGATGATTCAGACAATTTGGGGGATAAACAAAATGATCCCATGAAATCTCTCCCTGCCCTATATATTCTGTCATTTGGGAAATGTCAGGGGGAAGGGCTGTATCAATTAAGCCAATAAGAAATTGAAAACAATTCTGTTTTCACATAAGATTTGTTTTTTAAAAAAATCAGTGTTGCTTCAGACCCAGGTATATTTAACCCATCTCCTTCTACCATCACCCACAAATGGATGCCAAAAAAGTAAGACAAGGGAGATGTTTATGACCATTCTACCAGTTTCCAACTATTCTCGGCTCAGGGATTTCCTGACCCTGTTTTGATCTTCACTGATTCCTTCTTCCAGCTATCCACCCACATTTAAGCCCATAAAAATGTTCATTCATATTTTTCATGTCTGCTAATTGCTGCATGAAGGACCACCACCTTTGTTTTATTTTGAACCCCATGAGATTCATATGAAGACAGTAGTCCTCACGCTAGAAGAAACTGAATTGTTGCTGCTACCCTCTGCTTCCTGCCTTTGAAAGATTATTCATCTTGGTCCAGACCAGATAAGAGAATAGTTTTGTCCCATGGCTGCTTATTTCATAGAATCACAGAATCAAAGAACGTTTTGGGTTAGAAGGGACATGGGCAGGGACACCTTCCACTAGACCAGGTTGCACAAAGCCCCATCCAGCCTGGCCTTGGACACTTTCAGGGACGGGGCATCACAGCTTCTCTGGGCAACTGGTTCCAGTGCCTCACCACCCTCACAGTAAAGAATTTATCTCTTATATCTAACCTAAAGGTACCCTCCTGTAGTTTAAAACCCTTATCTTAAAACTCCTATTGTTAAAGTCTTTTTGGGGAAATCCAAGAACATTTCAGTTACTGGGTTATTGATCTCCACAAGCCTGTTAACCCAATAAAAAAATCAAGAGATCTGTAAGGTGCAATTAACCAGAAGTAAAATCTTTTTACCTTACTTCATCAAAGTTTCAGCTAATTTGTCTGGTTCAGTTGTCAAGTTTGTAAATTTGTAGTTCCCTGGATTTCTCCTGGATCCTCTCCAGTCTTCACATACCAGGGAAGTTTTAAGGGAAACATTGCACATTGGTGTTAATAATTCAGGTATTTAATTTTTTATTTTCTGTTAAACTCATGGGTAAATACATCTAGCCCTGCTGTTTTGTCTTGTGTTTATTTTCTCCTTTTAATCTGTACCTTTAGTTTGATTTCAGGCAGGCTCTTTGCTGAATCCTTTCCTCAAAGAGCCTGGGATGTTTATTGCTCTGTTTCTTCTGTAGTAAACCCCAGTGCACAGAATTGACTTGGGTACTCTGCAGTGACCTTTTTTCTGCGAGTGATTCTTGTATACAGTTGCTATCAATTGGTCTTACAGGCAGGCTTTTCACTCCTGATGTGTTGAAAGAAAAAATTAATATTAGTGTTGTTTGCTTTCATTTCTTGGTCTTCATTCTCCTTTGGCCTGCCTTGTTATATTTTTACTTTTAATCTGCTGGAGTTCCTGAATCTGTTTGCTTTTTTTGGATACGGTTAGCTTTTTGAAGGATGCCTTCTCATTTCTGGTAGCAGCCTTTACGTTCCTGTTCAACTGTGCTGGCTTACTTTTTTCTCCAGGCTTTTTTAAGAGAAAAAACAGCGGTACACCAGTGGCATGTTTCCTACTCAACACCTTTCAGTACTTGTCACTGTCAACACCTGTAAGGATTTAATTCTTCTGACTTCCCCTTTCAGTTTTTTTTTTTAAGAGCTTATCTTTACGTGGTCCTGTTGCTGATTTTGAACAAACCTTTCATGGACTGCTCAGCCCCTGTTTCTCCCATAGGGATGTTGACGCAAGGGTCATTGTGGAACCTGCTGGAGGATGTTGACTTCATGATGAGTTTTTGAACTAGATTTTTTTATCAACCCAGGGGTTACATATCTTCTTTGGGGATCAGTAGCCAGCTGCTCCTTCAGACTCAGATGTGGCCTTTGCTCACTCTCCATGGAGGTAACTGAAGTCACCCAATACACTTTTATTTCCTGCCTTTCCAACCTTCCCCCCCCCCCCCCCCGCCCCCCCCCTTAGCATCAGTCAGTGCCACTGTACTGGTGAGCAGTAGGGTCTATTGACCCAAGGCTGTATTATTCCTTCTTGGCCTGGAGTTTCAATTCATAGACATTCTTGATGAGGTGTTTTGCTCTTTCTTGGCAGTGAATGGCTTATCTGATATAGTTATATAGTTTGCCTTTAACTGTTTTCCTTCCACCAAGTTTTTGATACATGTATATCCATTTCTTCATTCATGCTTCTTTTTACTGTCTCTGTTCCTGCAGTTTCCAGCATTTGCGCGGTAACACACATATTGCCACTTTAGTTCCTGTCTTGACAACCTTTTCAAATGTCAATCCAGTTGTTTTCCATTTTCTGTTTGATAATTTACTTCCTGTGACCTCTTCTTCATTGAGGTGTACCTCTGTTTGTGTCTTTGTCTTTAGAAATGTCAACCCAAACCCGATACTCTTGTGTACCCATTGGTTTCCCTCACTCCTTGCTTTAGAAGCTCACCCACAGCCTCCTCGATTTTAAGTGCCAATGCCTCAGATGAAATCTGTCTCTCCTATACTGGCTTTCAATGCTCCACATATGTCAAATGAGCATGAAACCATCTTACATTCATACTCCGCCTTTCCACCACTTTCCCTGGACCTGCAAGAGATAAGGGAGCATTTCAGAGAACATTACCATAGAGCTCCTTCTTTTGGTTTCTTTTCCAGGAGCTTAAATCTTGCCACCACAGACAGCATCTCCCTTGCCTGTGTCATTGATACCCATTTGGGCCATGACCCCAGACTCCTCATCACTTGATTCTTCTAATCTTCCAACTACCTTTGCATGTTTTAACAAAAAATGCTATTGTCTGGCATTCTCTAATCCCTTTAATAGGTGATAACTTCTTTCCTGATCCTCCAAACATCTTAATTTTTCTGTCCTCTTGAAAATGGTCCCAGTATCTTATTGATGAGTGTTTCTGCATGTTTTCTCTGGAGGAAGTGAAGAGGGGGCCAAAAACAAATTTTAGGAAAAAATTTTACATGATAATGAAACAAGAACCTTCCAACATGGTTTAGACTTTGTGATGACCTGGAAAGGAGGCAAAGTCAGGGAGGTTTAAGAATATTCAACTGCAAAGCCCAAGAGCATATGCTTTAATTAAATTTAGCAGCTTGAATCAGCTCCTCCTCTCCCATCTGAATGGCTGGCAGATAGTCTGTGATCATGGAAATATGCTTTCCTTTGCCCTTATTTATGTTACTAAATTTCTCCTAAAATTTCTCAGTGTCGTGACTGCACATAGCAATAGTGGGAGCAAGAAATAAGACAACAAGATATCACATAGACCCACACAAAGCACTTTGGCTAACAAGGTGCTCGTAGTACAGGTTGCCAGTACTGATTGGATCTCTTGATGCTTCTAGCACTGGAGATGAGATCCACATTAAGAAATTTTAGCAATAAGGTCCTATTTCATAAGGAAGATTGGGATGATTACTCTACAAAACTATCTGCAACAAGGTTTCTTGGGGCTTTTTAGGCACCTTTGTCCATAAACACCAATGCTTTTGCTGTTAAGTGTTAGATATTTTAATATTTCTCCTGTGCATATCCAGAGGTGCTGCTGTCTCAGTGGAGCTGAGCCATGCCTTCCCAAGAACTTCATGAGATTCATGTCATTGGCAATCTTTTCTCAAACACTCTGGTGAAGCTCATCTCAAAAGCATGTTCTGGGTGCATGTAATGATCACCAATGACACCGTCCTGACTGTCTATTAAGGAAAAATCTGTCCTTTTTGTAATAGAATAGGGATTAGCTTGCTTGCTTAGGAAGTGGGTGGCTTCGGCTCAAGTCTCTCAAGTTGGGAGCTTTCCAATCTACCATTCCCATGTCCTAGAAAAATGTGCTAATCATGCAGCTGGGTTAAAGCTGCTTTCTATCCTGCTAGGCAAAGCTGTGCCTTTGTGCAGAAAAAAGGCCTTCAAGCTTCATAAAGCCAATGAAGGAACAGCCAAAAAGAAACATGACATTGTAGCTCATTAAAGAGGGAATCCTAGGCAACCTCTTGGTAGAGAGGGTAGAAAGGGTGTAAAGATGTACTGCAAAGGACACTTTAAAGTTAAAACAAAACACTCGTGTTTGACATAAAGAAGAAGGAGGCAATGGGTGCAATTTGCTTTAATTTCCCTAATCCTTGTTTTGAAGAGCTTTTTTCCTGGAGGGCGTCCCCCCAAATAATAGAGGTTACCTCCCTTGGTGGATGCCCTTTGTAACATTGCTGTGCCTCATCCTTGCTTTTGAATAGATTGCCTAGGGATTGTAAAATTGTTTTGCCTTTCCTCTTAAAAATGAGGATTTGCTAACCATTGTGGTGAGATACAGCTGTATGTTTTATAGGAGGGGGTTTATCTCTGATTCTTTTTGGACTGACCATCTCTTTTAATAAATGAAATAAATGCTAAGTGCAGATAGATGCTGCCTCACATTATGACAACTTTGTAATTTTTATTGTGTGAGTGGGAGAGATGAGTACAGGTCTGTGCAGTGTATCTTACTGGAGAGTACACACAGTACCACTGAGACTTGCCCTTGCAACCTAGGACCTGGATTTGTGCCATAGTGTCTGGGTGTCTTTTGTACCTCATACCCACCTTTACTAAATTTACTTCCTTAAGATGTACTAGTTATTTAGCCATTTCAAAGCTGTCATTGATGGCAGACCTCTGAGGAAAAGCCTGGATGCTTCAAAAGAAGCATCCACAAAATAAACTCCTCTGCTTCAGAACTGAACAGATGCTCCAGTTTGTGGCCAGGAGGATACTATGTTATAGAGAATCCCTCCATCCTAAACTGATTAAAATTCCGTATTGAAAGTGTGACCAATAGGTCAAGAGAGGCAATTCTCCCCCTCTACTCTGCTCTGGTAAGACCCTACCTGGAGTACTGTGTCCAGCTATGCGTCCCCCAACAAAACAAGGACATGGACCTATTAGAGCAGGTCCAGAGGAGGCCATGAAGATGGTCAGAGGACTGGGGAACCTCACCTATGAAGAAAGGCTGAGAGAGTTGGGGTTGTTCAGCCTTGGAGAAGAGAAGGCTCCAGGAAGACTTTACTGCAGCCTTCCAGTACCTAAAGAAGGCCTGTAGGAAAGCTGGAGAGGGACTTTTTACAAGGGCTTGTAGTGATAGGGTAAGAGGTAATGGTTTTAAACTAAAAGGAGGGATATTCAAACTAGATATAAGGAAGATTTTTTTTACAATGAGGGTGATGAAACAATGGACCAGGTTGCCCAGTGAGGTAGTAGATGGCCCATCACTGGAAACATTCAAGGTCAGGTTGGATGGGGCTCTGAGCAACCTGATCTAGTTGAAGATGTGCCTGGTCATGGCAGAGGGGTTGGACTAGATGACCTTTAAAGGTCCTTTCCCATCCAAACCATTCTATGATCACTTGCAGTCAAGAAGGACAGATGAGGATGGTTAAGAAAGGGCATGTTAATCTTAGGTTTAGGCCAAGTAACAAGCTGAAGAGTTACATTCTGCCCACTTAAATTTCAGCAAGAATTCAAATTAACAATGTAGCTCATTAAGATAATGTGTCTCAAAGTTTTACATGATGACTGGCGTTGATACGCTGTCGAATAGCCCCTCCACCATTGATCAGAAGTGACTGTACTTCAGCAGTGGGTCAGCTACATTTCAGTCCTTGTCCAAAGTTAATGTGAAGACAATGGAAGGACTTCTACTGAGTCAATAATCTTTGGATCAATTTCCTATGTCAAGTACAAAGTGCTTTTAAATAATTTATGCTGAAGGCTTTGTATAAAATCGAAATTATTGTTTTCATTTACTTGCATATCATAAGAATAAAACTTTTTTTTGGAAATTGTTTTACTTACTTATTTATCTGTTTGGAGATTGGAGCTGAAGTCTATTGATCAGCCTGATTGAAGAATGAAATCAGGGTGAGGCTGGCTCCCTCATTTTAACAAGTTAGTATATCCATTTTATTTTCTTAGGCAGCTCTGATACAGTGAGATACAAATCTACCCGCCTGCAGGCCATTGAGCTACTTGGGCTAAGTACGGGAAGAGAAATTGTTGTAAGGATATGTGCATTCATCAGAATAATATATACAAAAAGGGAGAATTATTAACGTCTCAAAAAGTTTTTCATAGTCTGCTAGTTTAAGATATTAATGAACTGCTGGTTGAATGAGCCAGACCTCTTGACCTTGAAGTGATAAATTTTCAAAACCAACAAAAGTAAATATGGGCCAACTGATCCATTTACTTGAAGTATTTTGAATGCCTCTGATTTAGTGCACTGATCTGCACTATAATCTGATCTCAGGGTGGTCTACCACCAGAAGAAGAGCTGGTCCTGCTCCTTCCACTTCTGAGCTGACTAGAGCTACAAAGATGATGAGGGGGCTGGAGCATCTCCCTGATGAGGGAAGGCTGACACATCTGGGCCTGTTCAGCATGAGGAAGACTGAGAGGGGATTTTAACAGTGTCTACAAATATCTTAAGGATAAGTGCCAAGAGGACGGGGCCAGGCTCCTTTCAGTGGCTCCCAGTGACAGAAGAAGGGGCAAAGAGCACAAACTACAACATGGGAAGTTCCATCTGAATCTAAGGAAAAACTTCTTCACCTTGAGGGTGACTGAGCACTGGTACAGGCTGCCCAGAGAGGCTGTGGAGTCTCCTTCTCTGGAGATATTCAAAATCCACCTGGACGTGTTCCTGTGCAACCTGCTCAAGGAGAATGTGCTTGAGCAAGGGGTCGGGCTAGGTAATCTCCAGAGGTGCCTTCCAGCCCTGACCAGTCTGTGATTCTGTGTTCACACACACCTGGCTGCAGATTCCTGTGCCTTCCCATACATTTCACTGAGCAGTTATGTAGGCAGGGGTAGCAGAAAGGACTTGGATGACCTCTTTGGCAGCAGCCTGAAGCAGAAGCCTGAAATTAGGCATGACATGAAACAATACCTTAACATTGGTGATTTTCTCTGAATGGCACCATAGCCCCATATGATTATGGAAACTTCAATAATTAGAAGATCTTACATGGTGCACTGGTAATTGATCTCAGAAGCAATAAAATCTGATGTGTTCATAAGCATGAACAGTGTTTGCTTTCCTTTTTACTTCAAGCTAATATCTGCTCTGAAATAATTAATTTATTTTAAATGTTTGTATTAGACTTCAGTGAAATACAGGAGGTAGTATAACAGGAGAGGATAGAGGAGATCTGTCCCATTTTAGGCCAATAATTACAAGGGCCAGTAACTCTCTGTCTCCTGGCAAGTGAAGAAAAGCACCCCAAAATCAAACCATAGGTAACTAACCTGTGTTTTGCAAAGACAAAGTTCATTAGGCTCCTCAGAAAGTGGACTGCTCCATCTGAAATCACCTTAATAGGAAAGTGGGAGTAAGCAGAGACCTTACAAAGAGCAAAAAGATCAGTATAGGAAACTGCATTTTAGAGCTCAGCAATGCAGGGATAGCACAAGCATTGCTAAAAGTAAATTCAAATCAATCCTGAGAAAGAAAATTAAAATAAGGAGCAAGGATTTCTTCAGTACTTAAACAAGAAAACAGAAAGAAAAGGTGGAATAAGAAATATAGGGCAGACATTAAAGATAATGGAACTATGACCCTGCAGTTAAAGGTCTACTTCAGCCCAGTTTTCTGTAAGCACTCTGATGTAGAACCTGCTAAGGAAAGACAAGATGATTAATGGGAAGAAAGCTGTGGACATGGAAATTTCTATTACCAAAGTGGAAACAAAACTCTCTAAACTAGTTTCATTTAGCTAGGGAGAAGGGAGGAGATATGGAGCTGGGTAATCAGCATTCTTGGTGTTTGAGAGAGCTGGCTCAGGAAATCAGTGCTCCATCTCAAAACTCTTTAATAAATGTATGAAGTTGGGGGTGGTTCCATCTGTATGTCAAATAATAAATTTAGCGTCCATATTTGAGTGCAGAAAAGCAACCACCCAACCCCACAAATGTGCAAGCTTTAGAATAAATCTTCAAGAAAACAAAAATTTATGATTAATTAAAGAAAAGAAACGACCATAAGGAAGTGAAAATAAATCAAGATGGGAGGAAGTACAGATTTATCAAGGACCATTTGTGTCTGGTATCTTTCTTAAAAAGGATAACCAATTTTTGTGCATGGGGAAAATGCTTTAGACATAATCCACCTAGACTTCAATGAATATCAATATTGTGCCACATGGGGTATTATTGACTGCAGAAAATGTGGATCATTTCCAAAATACTAATGTGGTAAATATCTACTAAAGAGAAATGACCTCTAGGTTCTGTAGAGAAGAGAACTTGTAGTTTGCAGGGCATTTTTTAGTGGAGTTTCACAATGCTTTGCCTTTGGACTAATCTTATTTAATGTTTCAGTTGGTGACCCTGGCTGAAAAAATAGAGATTTACTAATGAATTTTGTAGACAGCACAAAGCTGGGAGGTATAGGCAATTCAGAAGAGGGTTGGTGTATTAGTGAGGTGAATTGGATGGAGAACTGAAAAATATAATGGTACAAAGAGTAAGGTCATGTATGTGGGGATTAATGACAAGAGAACTGGCTGTAAAGCTAGAGCTTGTCAGTGGAAAATGAGAGAGTAAAAAGGGCATGCTGTGTTTTGTTGATCACGGAATGATACAGCCCTGGAAAAGCAGACATCCTAGGGATGCTTCAATTGAGGTGTTCTCAGGAGACATCGTTCTTTGATAAGACTGAAGTGAGGCCTTTTACAGAACAGTGTACAAAATCCTCAGCTCCCACAAACAAGAAATATGACTTCAAGCTGGTGCTGTGAAGTTCATCTGGGACCATCAGTGGCACGAAGAGGTTACCAGATAGGAAAAGCTTAAAAGTGTCTTTTATACAGCCTAGGAAAATGAAAGCTGAGAGGGAATATGATTGTTCTTTAAATATAGCTAGACTGAAGAAACAGAGAAGGACTCTTTAAGCAGAGGGAGAACACTGATGCAAGAGTAAATTGGTATATATTGGACATAGGTGATTTAGTCTGGAAAGTCTTAAGAATTAAAGTGTCCTAATCCAAATAATGGCAACAAAAGACCATACTTTCAGGTAAATTTGTTAAGAAACTGAAAAATATCATCAGGTATGACATCAACCATAGTACAGAATGGGTTCTGATTGCCCAGAAAGATTCTGGATACACTAAGCTCAGCTGTGTCACCTTCAGTCCTAACCTGGGATATCTGCATGATGCTGCATTTACTGATCTTTATCTCTGATAGCTTGGCACCTTTGCATTGTTCTCTGTTGTGTGGTACAACCCTATTGTAGATAAGTCATGAGTGAGACTTTGAGGTGTACTGTTGGTTCCAGGTAGGAAGGTTTCTACTGATCTTTAAGTGGAGGAGATGTCTGTGCAGTTAAATGAGCCAAACCATGTTCTGAAGGCAACTCTTTTTCTACATGGAGACTCTTGGGACCCTAGGGTGATTCCAATTTTAGCTGAAACACTGCCATCAGATCAAAAAAGAGCAAGGATGCATCAAAGCAAAGCCATTAATGCCTAGGCTAGGTCTACATAAATGAGGAGAAAAATTTTTTGTTTGTATTTTGTATTTGTACATGCTAAGCATTACAGGCAACTGCAATTGCTATCAAAAGGCATTTGTCAAACAAGAAGGGAGGACTTCATGTCCTTGTTGACTGTCCTTCTCCAGTTTCTCTGACTAAACATTTTAGCAGAACAAGGTTTTCAGTACAAGGCTAGCCTGCTGTAGTTGCACAAAACGATTTAGATGCTCACTCACATGATGTATCCAAAGGAAATGTTCAGAAACAGTCAGGAGACCTTACTCAGCAGTCACATTGCACTCTCATTGTTGTAAGGGATAATTTACTTAACCCTTGTCTCAGTTTACTGAGTGATTGAAATACAATATAAGGTTAAACACCAAGAGACATATATAGCCTTCTCATCACCCTCCTGAAGTCACCAAAAAACCCTACACTGATAAGGAGAAAATGCATTTCTTTAAGGCATTGATAGTTTGCTCAACAGTCAAATAATGAATAATAGACAATTTTATAAAAGAAACATATTTCTTTTTTTCAGAAAATCTGAACTTAGATCTTCTTAAGCTGTAATATCTTATCCACATCAACGATATATTTCACAGGTTATTTGAAAGGAACATGTTTGTCCTTGCTCTTGACAGTTCATCGCACTCATGGGGTACTCCTCATGGGGGTTCAACTGTGAAAAGGCAAGGAGAAAGTCTTACCCTTGTGAGAGAGATCAAAATGTTGGGGTTTGAACTGTTTTGAAAAATAGTTTGTGGTGTTTCCAGAAGCACCTCAAGAAAAATTATCTCTCTTACAGTTGCTGCAAGCTGAGTGCCACCAGGTCACTGTGACCCAACAGTCACAGTCAATGGGGGAATGAAATGGGGGAGTGACAACACAGTCACCCTGGGAAGATTTCAGAGGGGTTCACAGAGCAGTCAAAGAAACTGGATAAGTTTTCAACATTGATTGCAAAAAGGAAAAAACTAAAAGCAAAAATAGTAAATGTAACTTAATATTTACATGTGATTCATGTTTTTCAGAAACCCACATTTAAGTGACAGCCAGTGATATTAAATTCTGCCAGTACTTGGGACATGTCATATAAAAAGAAGTGATCCATTGAACAGTCAGACTGAAAAAACTGCAGAGCATCAGTCCTTGTTTGGAGAAAAGGGGATGTGGAAAAGAAAACAGTCATAACTCCCTTGAATTCCCATAGTCATGAAAGAGGACAGTCCTTGTATCCATGGTGTGTGTAAGCAAAGATATTCCTGATACACAAAAGGCTGAGGGCTGCTATCAGAGAGTTTAGTAGTTTAAAGGGAAAGCTAGCGATTAAAAAAAATCAAAAGCTGTACACACATCTATATTTATTCTCATTTTGGTGAGTCAAGCAGAAGGATGCTCTTTAGTGGGAGGACTTGAAGAGCACAACTGTGTTCTCCCCTGGTTCAGCTCCAAGGTGGTACCTGGTTACAAGCCAAGAATTCCATGCAAAAGAGAAGAAATAAGAGCAGGGGATGGGGGGTGGGGTGGGAAGTTGGGGGGATGCAGAAGACCAGCGGAGGGCTGAAATTTAATGAAGGAACCAAAGTGATGTTACAAAGAAAGGAGAGATTTTGCCATTCATGGAATCAGGTGTAGTTCAAACACGATATTGCAGTGGAATTGAGACTAACACAAAACATGCCTTTGACCTTGCTAACTTGGAGCTGGTCTTTGGAAGGCAGTGATGGATTCTTTAATTTAAATCACTAAAATAAAGCCAAATCAAAACAGCATCTGAGCATATATTCAAAGAAAGCTCTCTTATTGTGCCAAGAGTAGCCTGTATGCCAGAGCTCTAAATAAACAGTCTAAATATACAGGTTCATAAATCTTGTGTGTGAAATTAAAACAAGGGAAAGGACATTGATTTATTATATGTTTGTTGGAAAGCTTAAGACTTAGTCTTTAGTTATAATAACGGTGTCCTCCATGCTCCATAAGGGGACAGAAGTGCTTGACTTCAATTGTGCTTTTGTTGGTTTTGGTAATTATAAGGTCAGTAGCAAGCATTCCCAGAACAGCAATCTTTTTGGCTCCACTTTTAGGTTGTTTCTAGACTCCCATTAAAAGTTCACTGCTCAGACTAAGTTCCCCAAAAAGAAATTGACCTCCTGAACTTGAAATATAGTTCTTGTTTCAGGGAAAGGATTTTGTGGGAAATGCCATAAAAATCAAGAGAAGTATTTGAGAGCTCTGCAGTCAGATTGTGACTGATGTACATCACATAAGCTTTGCTTCTTATTAAGAGTCAATGAAGCCATAGTAATTTTACAACAGCTGCAGATACATCCTGGTTTATTAGAAAAATATGGGGGGTGAGGGGGTGTTTTCTCTTTGTTTGTGGGGTTTGGTTGTTTGTTGTTTTTGGTTTTTTTTTTTCCCTTGTAGGTACTTGTAGTACCTCCACAACGTCCAGACTTGGGTAGCTCCACTGTCCCTTGTACACGTTGCGTGGAGAGAAGGGGATGTATGGGCAGGAAGGCTTTTCGTTTTAGTGCTACTCAAAGTCCTAGCATGCTGAATTGGGCAAGGTTTGAAGATACTAGTGAGAGTAACAAATAAGGAAATAAGAGGAGTAAGAAATAGGAATGGAGGGACAGATAGTGGGTGCCATTGAGGATCAAGCTTCCCTACTGGTATATGCTAGTAAGCTCTATGCTGTAACACATTAAGTAACTCTTGTGCAACACATGATAACACACTGTCAACGTTGTGGCTGCATGCACTGTGGAAGAATGGCTTTTTCTGTAGTTCTTCATTTGGAGATGATGTGGCTACTAAGATTCTTTTTGAGATGTGCAAAGTCCCAGGATGTCAAGAAGGGCAGAAGCTGACAAAGGTTGGCTCCATCTTCACTCCATACAATCAAGGACAAATAAAAGATGTGACAGGTGAATGCACAGAAAAAAAGTTTAAGAATGGGATAGATGTAAAATGAAGATACCTTGTCCTCTGGCAGTCTGTGGCTTAGGGACATGCTTAGCCAGTATATAATCATGTCTTTGTGATGAGTAGCCCTCAACAGGCCTTCCTTACCTAAATGCCTCTGATTGCATTGGGGTCTACTTTCATCTATGCAACAGCTTGAGGTGTTGATTTCCACAGTTCAGTCACGCAGTGCATGAGAAAAAATAGTCCCCTTATCCAGCTGTCTATTAAAGAAAGGCAACAGAGGGGGGATTGTGATGCGTGCATATGAGACTACTGTTTACAGGAGCTGCGCAAAGTGTATCCCCTTCCTCTTCCATGGCTGCCCATCCTCTGGGTCCTTTGATATAGCAGTTGTCCTGTACTTTCCCCTCCAACCACTTGAGTGCAATTCCATCCACTCTTGTAGATTACGTCTTTCTCAGAGCACGCCAGCGTGCAAAGTCACTTCACAGACATCTTAGCTGGAAGAGCATCAGGTTCATATGTCACCAAGCAGAGTGCATCTCCTCCAAAAGTGCGGATCAGGATATGTTACAGAAAAAGCTGTTTGTACAATCAGCCTGTACAAGCCAAATGGCTGATTCTAGAGTTTCCCAGAAGCCTTTGATTCCTCAGGCACCAGTGCTGGAGCTTCTGTGTCACCATGGCCTCAGCAGTGACACCTCATGAACATCTTGGTCCTATCTTTCTTTCCTTGCGTGACAGAGGTGGTAGGAGATGACAGGATGACCAGCTCTTCCACTGTACCTTATGAACTGGAAGAGCACCTTCACACCTTCTCTGTCTCTTGTAACTCTGGTGGCTCAGAATCACTGGCTTTGGGTCCTTTTGATAGCCATGCTGCTGGAGGACACACACAATGCTCTCTGGAGAGGCCCTGAATTCACCTCCCGTGCAATTCTAGCTGCTCAGGGATGTCCTTACTCCATACCAAACTAGATATGGAAAGAAGGTCCTGATTCACAAGCCTCTGGGGGCTCCTCTAGGCCTCTGCAAGGTCTCCCAAGGCCTTCCTGAAACTAATCACCTGCCTTGCAAGCATCTGCTCCCTTCACATGTCCCAGCATGGCAGGAGCCCAAGTAAAATGGCCTGACCTCAGCTTCCTGATGATTCTTCACCAGCTTCTGGCAAGACTACAAAGAATAACCAGTGAAGGAAGTCCTACCCTGGGTGCAGGAGAAGAAGAGAGCTGTGAAAACTGCTCTGTGCACAAAGCCATGCGCGACGGGTCTTGCTGTAAAGAAGGCAGCTCATATTTTCTTGGGACATTCATCACCAAGATGTAGAAGGCCTGTTAAATGGTACAGCTGTATTTCTTCTGAGGAGAGTGCAAACTCTGCTGTTTTAGCCATGCATCTTGGCTTAATTTCTTAACTGTCTCTTAGTGGCTAATTAAATGACATTTCCCATTGCATCCACGGCTTCCTTCTTGCCATCCTTCAGTAACTCACTCAGCAGGGTTGTCAGGGAGCAGCGAGGGTCAGCTGCTCCCTAAGGCGTGGGGAGATGGCTGCTGAGCTCCATAACATGGCTGGCCAGGCAGGAGCTTCACCAGCCCCAGCCCTGAGCAAATTGAGCAGGACAGGTTGTGGCCAGGTTCACCCCAAGAGCCCAGATCACCAGACACATTTATGGGGATAAGGCAGGTCCCAGGAGCCAGGAAGTCAATCTCCAGGACAATGTACGGATCAAGTCTTATGATCCCTGGTAGATATTTTTTTTATGTTCACATGTAACCTTTCCTCTCCACCTTCTCCTGGGATCTCTGCATCTCCCTCCACCAGAAAGTGTACATCGTTTCTCACAGTTGCTGCTTTGCGTACCAGTCCTTAAGCATGATTATGATGATTAGATTTTATAGTTTTATAGCCCCAAAGGATTTCCTACTGCCCAATTATTTGAAAAGTAGGAAGAAAGACTGATTAATTCTCAGTTCTGCTTTACGCACATCCTCTAAAGGGTTAAATCAACTCCCTACGTCTTTATGAATCACAGCCTTGCTGTCCTCTGCAGTGAATAGGAGTTGATGACTCTGAATTCAGGATGTAGACTTACTTCCAACTCTGTCATTTTTCATGATCTTTATCTCCCTAAAACTTTCATGATCCAGATGTTCCCTATTGGCTTAGATAGCTGTGCTGGTAACCATCCCCACTTAGTACTTCCTAATGCTTCTGACACAAGTCTGTGTACAGTAATCAGAGAAAGTAAATAGTATCTGCAGAGCATACTAGAATTTAATTAAAAAGAATAAGAATATCTCAGACTTTGGCACGGTATATCACCATTGTGGTTTGCTGCCTGTACAGACAGTGCCACAGAACAGCTATTCCTACTCCACATACCTGTAGGCTGATAGGCTTTACCTGGCTTATGGTACATACTTCTGAGGGACTTAATAATAAGAAATATCCTACCAGGTTGGAGGAAATCAGAGAAGAATTATCTGGGGAAGGAATTTCCTTAATGTCACTCAGTGTCAACATCTGAGAAAGATTTTAGGAAACAGTCTTCATTGCTTTAAATAGCATCATACTAGATTGATACTTTAAAACACCTGGGACAACTGATTTATTTATTTTTTACAGATGGCTGACGAAAAGCTTCATGCCATACGTGGACAGATTTTTCTGTCAAGTTGTTTGTTGTTGTTTCTTTTTCTTTTTTTTTTTTTTTTTTTTTCCTAAGGGTAGGGACTGCATTTGAAAATCTCTCTTTCCAAACTACCCTTCTCTTACATAAGCTATTATAACTCACAAAAGACACTGAGAACAAGGAGTACGCTTAAGCCAGTGACTTGCAAAAGGCATTCAGGGCTTTGACCATCTGCTGGATGGCATATCCTTCTCTGTTATGTCTCAAAGGCAGCACCAAACAGGATGCTTTAGAAAATTGATGCCTGTCTTGAAGAAAAAAAAATCTTCTATTTTTGCCTTCAAAATTTTCTTCTATTCCCTTAAGGATTTCTTCTAAAGCTGGATGGCTAAGAAAAACCTTTCTTTTCCTGCAATACAGCTTGTATGGAATTCCCTGTGAGACAATACTTTTGTTAGCACAGTGGCAATGAATACAGGTGTTAGTGGTTTTGGTAGTGGCAGGATGTTGCATTTAGCTTTTCCCCTTTAATGGGAAAGGCAACAACTCTTTCTCCCATGGGCTGCAGGCTGCCTCCTTGGTCTAGAAGCAGAAATGGATCTGGTCTGGAATGCCAGGTAACTACCTCCCACCTAAAGTTTGCTGCTGCCAAGCAGGGAACTTTAAGCTTCAGACAGGTGCTATGAAGACTGATACCTGTGTCTCAGTGCAGCTATGGACCTGATCAACAAAATGGAGAATAAGTCCTTGCATTAATTGACCTGATGGCCCAGAAGACTGCTCTATTTCACAAGACCCACCTCTGGGCAGCCTAAGACCATAGGTCAGTGATTTTTGCAAATCCTGCAACTGCCTTAGTAAAGAAGACCTTTCTCAGGGTCAAAAATTTTCTACACAGAGACCTTGAAGGACATAAACATGAGGAAGATCAGAACTGGTGTCCCACTCACTGAGCACAAAGGCACTGGGAGAGCAACACCATTGTGGTAGGCACTGGTACTGGTACTTCCATCTTTGGAGTGAAGAAGTCTGTCCACATCCCAGCTTTGCTCGGGTTCCTCACTGTAGAGGGGCAAAGAATTTACCTAAGACTGTTGAGCTAAGGGAATGGGACAAGTTGATTTCTAGTGAGTTTGGTAGTTCATTTCTCCATCATCTTAGTCCAATGTCTCTAATGGGAAGCTCTCCTTTGATAATTTTTCAGGCTTTTCAGCAGTCTGAGCAAACAGATAAAGGAGGAGTTCATCCAATGGGATTAAATTATCTTCTCTTTCCTTAGAAGTGACTGCTAGAAGTTAAGCTTCAAAATTCTCTAGAGGTCAGTGTCCTTTTTCTTCCTTCTTTCACTGAGTAGTGGAAAGTCACAGACTTCAGTAATCTGATAGATTTCAACAGTGGCAGCTCCCTGAGAAAAGGTGCAGTAGAAATATAAAATCCACACATACTGAAAACCCCCTGGAGAACAACAGTGAAATGAGAAAAGGATATGAAAACAACATGTGGAAAAAGAAATGAAGCAGTTGGATTTGTTTAGCCTGGCAAAGAGAAACCTAAAGGAAGCCAGGTATGTGTTCTTCCAATAAAGGAGAGGGAGAGTATGGAGATCAATAGTTCCATGCCCTTAGTGACTAGAACAACAAGAAATCTGTTCAACTTCCAGCAAAGAGGACAAATTAAATGCCATAAAAGAAAATAAAGAGTGGAGTGAATATTGTGTAGAGAGGCTGTGAAAACACCTTAGATGTTTATTAGAAGACCTGAGGCAAACAAGCTCCTGAGTGGTGTAGGTATCCTCGATTCTGCCTTGGTGCAGAGGAGACAGCTAGGGCAGAGGTTCACACGTTTGGGACAAAGAATGTACCTGAGAAGGTGAGAAGCCCTAGAAAATTACTTTCAGCCTTGGTGTCTCCCTCTACACTTGTTCTTTACTGCTTCTGTCCCCAAAGGCTATCTCGTCAAAGCTGTAGAAGTAAACCAAACTACCACCACCACTACCCTTTTCTTTGACCAATGCAGACAGCAAAATGAGAACAAAATGACTTCCAAGGGAATTTAGGAGGAAGAGTTAAGCAGAAGGCTTGTACATCTATTCTAAAAAAGAAACATAGCTCAATATTAAAAAGTCCAAAAGCTGCAGGAGTTGATGACCTTTAGGTCCATTGAGTTTCCTGGAAATCCACTTCTACATAAATATTCATTGCTGACGCATGCTCTAATAAAAATGGCATATTGCAGTCATTTGCTGGTTGGTGCATAGTCTTGTCAGCTCATTCATAGCACATTTACTGCCAAATCATTCCTTTAATCATAGAACAAGAAATGTTACACACGCTGAACAAATCTCCCTCATTAACTTGAGCGGGTTACTACCACAGCCTGTTATACTTCAGCTTCTATTTCCAGAGAAGGTCTTGTAACCTATTGTGTGTCTGAGTCACAGCTGTCACCACTGGGCTTTGCCAGGACGAAAACTACAGGCTAGGACTGTAATAGTACTATATGCCTGCTTCTGAAGAAGTCTTCAGTATCTCTGCCCTGGGACAGAAATACCTGCTCTTCATTTTTACTGTGTATAATGATCCATTGAAGGGCGCTTTTTATCCCTAGCAGTCTCATTGAAATAATTAAAGTCCCACTCAACCTCAGTATAGTGTTAGGATTTAGCCCTTTATAATTGTCATACACTGAAGAAAGTAAAATAAGAATTATGGCTGCAAATGCCCCTTGTGCTCATCACCCTCAGCCTGCCTTCTGAAACCTCAAATTTTTGCTGTCAGCTTTCATAGGGGCAAAAATAAATAGAGTTGCCGTTAATATGTGAAAGAAAGTTTGGTAAGGCCTAAGGGCTTTTTTCTGTATGGGCTGTAGGCTATGATTTAGCAATGCACATAAACACATGTTTTCCTGAATTAGGGCCCCTTGCAGGCTTTTGCAACCAGCAAAGCAAGAGCAAAAATCCCCATCAGCTTGCAGAGATAGAAGCTGCAGATACAATATGCTTTTTTGCTGGGAGGCACTGTCTGCACTCAAAAATTAAATGTACTTGGAAAGTATTCTGGGCAATAAGGGCAACTGGCACATCACAAGCTACCTCCATGCTGGTAACCTGTTTAGATGCAAGGTGGCTGCATGCAGGCTGCCAAATGGGCATGAACCCTGGCACACACTTATGCCTGAGTGTAGCTTGGGAGGTGTTTGGAGAGCCTCATTGGCACATACCAAAGGCACGCCAAGGACCTCTCCAGCCTTTTGCTAATATGGATAGATCATGTTCTGGTGCCTGAGGACATTCCCAGACAGTTCAATGTACTGGTACATAGTCATCCAAAAATGCTGTCCCAATCTCATGTTCATCTTTACAACTCCAGCAAAAAGAAACGGATTTCGTTCCATCACGTAACATTTCCTGACAAATTACCATCATCCTCATTTTGGTGGGCTTTTTTAAACAGTCTTTCTGTCATCTGAGGTCACCAAAGGAAAGGCCAATCACTTATTTCATTTTTAAACTACTCAGGCAAACTCACATCAAGAAAAAGAAAAAAGAGTATGGAAGTTGTATCAGTTAAGCTTAATAAAAAGCAAAGGTCTCTAGTATAAGGCTATTTCACTGTGCTACCAGCTTTGGCTCATATTAACAACTGTTATCACACCATTCAGTCACTTTTGACCCTCCAATCCAGGCTGTCATTTTCCATATGGGTTAGCTAGTTGGCTGGAAATCCAGAGGAAACTGAACTTCTGCTCTAAATTCCCTTTTCTCATACTTTTTAAGAAAAGGTTAATATCTTACGAGTTTCTTCAGAGAATTTTCATTCTAGGGAACTCAAATAGGTGGTGATATATATCATGATCACATATTCCATGGCAAGAATATGTCAGTTAGAAAAAACTTGGGGAACACATTTTCATCTTATAACTCACACTGTCACTATGCTTGTGCAGTATTATATTTTATAACCAGATTGATTCTGTCCAGTACAAATATAGCTGTTTCAGCACCTGAAAATCTTTGTATTTCTCATCATAATTATTTGTTATGTGGATATCAGCTTTATCTGGTGTGCGATTACACATTTCTACCAGACTTTGTCTTACACGTTAAACCTTACTTTGCCTTACTTACATTCCCTCACAGTCACTTCACTTAACTGTAGAAATCTGCACCTGGAAAGATTTGTCCAAATCCAGGTGGCTGCCACCACAACATCAATCCACTAGAGAGATCTCTTTTCTTCAAAGTCAGGAATTTCCATCCTAATTTGAGATCCAGAAAGACATAGAACGGGACATTCAATCCTGAACCACAAGAAGTCAGACCTTCCTCTTTCACACTATAAATAAGAGAGCTGTGGCCAACATATCCTGCTTTACATACTTTTGGTTTTATTAATACTCATTGCTACCTGAATACATTATCTGTGGTTTGGAACATCTGCAGCTATACTCTTAAGGAGAGCTGTGTATGTCCTGTACCTCCAAGAGATAAGTTAAAATATATAAGTATGCATCCATATTTTTTTAATGCACAGGTTAAAGTGCATAGAAGAAAAAAGAGATTTCCATATGAGTTATGTTCATATGCATGCATACATTTAGTAAATTTTATTTTATATACCTTTTAGTAACAGAATTACAATAAAGAGGCATTCAAATGAAAATTTCTGGGTTAGTTAAATGACCTTTTGTACATGAAAGGCATAAAACCCCACAGATGGAAGGCTATATTATAGAACAAGAATAGTGTATGATAACAGTGTATTTGCTCCTATTTTAGTTTGTTAAAGGGAATCATAGTTGGTATATGAGCTGGTTTGTTGACAGAGGGAGGAAAAAAACATCAAGCCAAGCCAAACCACTCCACCTACAATATTAATTAACTCCAATATGACAAAGCCATTCATTTTTTATCCTTTTTTTTAAAAAAGGGGGTATTTAAACACTGTTTCTTAGTGCATTTCAGCCAGTTATACTGTTAATATACTGGAAGTTTAGATGTAACTTAAGTGTTCACATCTCCCATCCTATTTGTGAATCTGATCCATAACACTAAAGATTCCCATTGAGTATAGGGGCTTTTTATCAAAATGTTGCGAAGTGTCATGATAAAATCCTGCCTCTTGTAACACGCTCAGCTTCTACTAAATTAAATAAGAACAAAAATTAAAATTAACATTTTGGTGGAAAGAAGCTTGAAAGTGGGACCTGAATTCATCAAAAAGCTAAAAACAAAAGTTGAGGAAAAATTATCTTTGTTGATTTTTGATCACAGGGTTTTAAACCTATTGGATGAGAGTCACAAATACTTCAGGTCATTCTAGTCTTCCTACCCACCTTCCTCTAAAGGTCAGTCATAGGAGGAACTTGGCAGTGTCTGGGGGCGGTCTGCAAGGCACTATGCCATATGGCAATGTCCACGCAGATGAATGCGTTCCACTGCCCATGGTGCCAGAAACTCCCAAACATAACCAGAACTGCTGAGATAGATACAACCAGGGCTGCACGTGTGTGAATTAGTTTCCTACTGAGAGGTTCCTTGACGTTGCTTTCCTACTGTTCCAAGGAATATGTGGGAAGCTACTGCTGAAGAGGAATGTCTGAGGAGGTGTTACGGAGGACAATATCCTCAGTGCTTTCCCACAGGAGCATTGAACTGTGGTGTTAGCAATTAGAAAGAATGCCCACTGAGTAGGGCCTCTGATGAGGAACATGTAGGTACAGGGCATCACACAGGCTGGGAACATTCTGCAAGTCCTCCAAGACATTATATTTGAGAATAAAATACATTACTATAAGTTTCAGGAGTCTTTAGTTAGGGAAAAAGACATAGAAAACCATCCTGCTTTTAAAGGGTTGTTTCTTATTTCTGGAAGACCTCTGTAAAGATGGCAAGCTCTCCCTTTCTTTAAATAATAACTCTGTTTATTTCATTGGTTTCTTCTAGTTTAATCATCAATGAAACTTTTGCAGAACAGAACTGAAGCAGAGTGGCTGTTCTTGGCACTTTTCAGTGTAAAATCTGCCTTGCAAAACCTTTTAACAGAAGTGAGCCTTTTCTAAATTGTTTCTAACAATTTTAGAAAAGTCCATTCATGTTGTCCTCAGCAGTACTGAATTACACTCTTGAAATGAAAATAATGAACTTTGTCTGTCAAAATGTGGTATTACCCCATAAATCTCCTTTGCATTTTTAACTCAAGTAAAGAAATGGCATGCAAGGAAGCAGATGTGTGAAAGGCCTGTTAACACCTTGGTAGGCAGCAGATACCCACCAGAGATGCAAACCAAAATGTCTCATTTCAAAGATGCAATAAGCTTATTTGTTGAATAAAGCCTCAAGATGTTGTGGCAAGTGAAATCTTTCTGATGGGTCATCAACAGCTGTAGACAGGAGCCTTATCACAAGTTCCTGGAAATATCCTTCCAAGCCCAGTAGCTGCTGGATCTTCACTCTAGTGTGAATGCAATATGGATTAGCAGGAACATGTCTGAGCTACCAAAAGGAAGTGATCTTGATGAGAAGGTCTGGACAGAAGCTCTGAGATGGACAATTTAAGAAATGCAGGACTGGAAAAAGTCTTGTTATTCAGACTGCACAATGGAGTTGGAACAACCGGAGTAAGAGAAGCCCATAGGGGTGTGACTTCCATTCGCATGCTGACCATGATCTTCTGTAGGGTGTGAAGGTCAGTGTGAAGATAGAGGGGTGTCTTGGGGGATAGTATCTTGCACAGCTTAAGGGCCAAGCTCCACCAGGCTTGGCTCAGGGCTTAAGAGGGTAACAGTTGTTGGGGTAGCAGCACGACCAGGGCTGCTCCACAAGGAAAGGCAAATCAGGGGCTAGCAGTGACAGCAAGATAGACACAGATGTCTTCAACACGGAGCCCAAGCTCACAGGACCCAAGGAAAACAAACAGCTCCAGTGACAGTGACCAGGTTCAGCTGAGATCTCAGATCACCAGGCAAGACCACAGTCATGAGTTCAGGTCCAAGGTCAATCATTCAGGAGCAGTGAGGTGCCCAGCTGAACACAGACTTACTCACCATCCCAGACAAGTCAGAATGTAAATCCAGCTCTTGGGGCAACAGCAAGATGTGTGGGTGAAGGCCCCAGGCAAAGCTGGTCAGGGGCAATAAGGTCTGTTGTTGTCTGCAGGCCCTCAACAACAGTTGGTCCAAGGCTGGCAGCGTGATCATTGTCAACAGCTGTGTTTAATTATTACTTTTGTGTAGATTTACATAAGATTATTACTTATGTATAGATTTAGTCTTGGGCATAGTGATCACAAAATGATAGAGTTTTCATTTTTTGGAGAAGAGGGGTGGGGGGGGAGGGGTTGGGGGTCAGCAGAACTGCCAGCTTGGGCTTCCAGAGGGTAGACATTGGCCTGTTTAGCAGCTTAGTTGGCAGAGTCCCTTGGGAGGCAGTCCTGAAGGGCCAAGGGGTCCAGGAAGGCTGGACATTCATAAAGAAGTCTTCAAGGCACAGGTCCAGGCCATCCCCATGTGCTAAAAGATGAGTCAGTGGGGGAAAAGATGGGCCTGTCTGAAGAGAGAGCTTTGGCTGGAACTCAGGGGAAAAAGGAGAGTTTGTGACCTTCAGAAGAAGGGGCAGGCAGCTCAGGAGAAGGATGTCACAAGGATATGCAGGGAGAAAATCAGAGAGGTGAAAGCCCAGCTGGAACTCAGGCTGGCCACCGCTGTAAAAGATAACAAAAGATGTTTTTATAAATACATTAGAAACAAAAGGAGGGCCAAGGATAATCTTCATCCTTTATTGGATGTGGTGCAGAACATTGCCACAAAGGGTGAGGAAAAGGCTGAGGTACTTAATGCCCTTGCTCAGTCTTTAGCAGTAAGATGAGTTACCATCAAGGTACTCAGCCTCCTGAGCTGGAGGAGCAAAATGAAGTCCCCTGAGGAGGAGCAGAATGCAGTCCCCATGATCCAGGAGGAAATGGTCAGTGACCTGCTGCTCCACTTAGGCACCAGTCTATGGAGCTGGATGGGATCCACCCGAGGGTACTGGGGGAGCTGGTGGAAGTGCTCATCAAGCTACTTTCAGCCATTTATCAGCAGTGCTGGCTAACTGGGGAGGTCCCAGAAGACTGGAAGTCAGACAGTGTGATGCTCATCTACAAGAAGGGTAGGAAGGAGGATCTGGGGAACCACAGGCCTGTCAGCCTGACCTCAGTGCTGGGGAAGATTGTGGAGCAGATCATCCAGAGTGCCTTCATTCAGCATGTACAGGAGAAGGAGGTGATCAGGCCCAGCCAGCATGGGCTTATGCAAAGCAGGTCCTGCTTGACTAACCTGACCTCCTTCTACAATAACATGACCTGCCTGGTGGATGAGGGAAAGGCTGTGTATGTTGTCTATATGGACTATAGTAAAGCCTTTGACACCATCTCCCACAGCATTGTCCTGGAGAAACTGGATGCTCATGGCTTGGATGGGTGTGCTCTGCTCTGGGTAAACAGCTGGCTGGGTGGCTGAGCCTGAAGAGTGGTGGGGAACGGAGTTACACCCAGCTGGTGGCCAGTTACAAGTGGTGCTCCCCAGGGCTTGGGGCTGGGGCCAGCCCTGGTTAATATCTTTATTGATGATCTTGATGAGGGGATTGAGTGCACCCTCAGTCAGTTTACAGATGACACCAAGTTGGATGGAAGTGTTGATCTGCTGGAGGGTAGGAAGGCTCCGCAGGGGACTCTGGACAGGCTGGATCAATGGGCCGAGGCCAGTTGTATGAGGTTCAACAAGGCTCAGTGCTGGTCTTGCACTTGGGTCACACCAACCCCACGCAGCGCTACAGGCTTGGGGAAGGGTGGCTGGAAAGATGCCTGTGGGAAAGGCCCTGTGTGTGCTGGCTGACAGCTGGCTGAACATGAGCCAGCAGTGTGCCCAGGTGGCCAAGAAGGCCAACAGCATCCTGGCTGTTTTATCCAAACAGTATCCAAAACAGAGTGGCCAGCAGGACTAGCCCAGTGATCGTCCCCCTGTGCTCAGCACCGGTGAGGCTGCACCTCAAACCCTGTGTTCAGTTTGGGCCCCTCACTGCAAGAAAGACATTGAGGTGCTGGAGCATGTCCAGAGACGGGCAACGGAGCTGGGGAAGGGTCTGGAGCACGAATCCTATGAGCGGCTGAGGGAACTGGGGTTGCTTAGTCTGTAGAGGAGGAGACTAAGGAGGGATCTTACTGCTCTCTACAGCTACCTGAAAGCAGGCTGTAGGCATGTGAGGGTTGGTTTCTTCTCCCACATAACTAACACCAGGATAAGAGGAAACAGCCTCATGTTTTGCCAGCAGAGATTTAGATTGGATGTTAGAGAAAATTTTTTCACTGCAAGGATGATCAGGCACTGGAATAGGCTGCCCAGGGAGGTAGTAGAATCACCATCCCTGGAGGTATTTAAAAAACATTCTTGGTGAGTGGTTTAGTGGTGGACTTGGCAGTCCTGGGTTAATGGTTGGACTTGATGATCTCAAAGGTCTTTTGCAACCTAAAGGTTTCTATGATTCTGTGATTCAATGAGTTACATGGACCATGACTCAACAGTGCTTTAGATGGTAACACTCCAACAAAATGAGATTTAGTGATTATAAAGAAGAGACTTTACACTCACTAGAGATACAAATTTGCATGGATCATCAGTAGTAGTGATTATTACTCTGACTACTGTAGCTGATGCAGAAAACTTTTCGTAATTGTTCATACTTGACCATCAGATGGAGGGCAGCATGCAAACAAAGTAACTTATAATACAATTTTTGTATAGTGTCTAAGCACTTGAAATGTTCTCCCTGATGAAGACATGAAGAAAATTACACATTGTGGCTTTGACAGAAACAACTTATGTCCCACAATGGTATCTACAATCATTCATATGGGTCATTAGATTGAAAGAACAAATTAAATAGAGTTGTTCTGCAAAATTCACCGTTGTTAAATAATATATCTTGGTAGAATAAAAGCATTACATATTTCTGGTAATATGCTAGCTCCATTTTCAATCAAAAGAATCATTAAAAGCTTGGTTGAAAAGGGTGTATTTTTCTCTGTGGCCACTGGTGCTTTAAACCATGAAAATGTTAAAATGTTTCTGGCAGATGTTCATTCCTATACAGTAGAAACAGAAGTGATCTATTGTCTTCTTAATTATTTCCAATACAAGAGTAAAATTCATTAGAAATGCTTGAAAATGCAAGAAGTATATTAAAGTCAATTGACTTCACAATGTGTCATCATGAAGATGACCAATGACTTCCATGGTACGAGTAATGTTGTCATCTGAAAATATGAAGTAAACAAAGTTTGTATTGAGATATACCTTGTCTTAGATAATGTGACATAGAAAAAAAAAAAAAAAAAAAAGAAAAAATAAAGAAACAAAACCCCTGTGAGCTTTTAGGCACACAAAGTCTTCTTCAAATAGAATCAGCAGCCTTCCAAGCTAAATAGGAGTGGGGAATCATTAATCAAAGTTAAAGACTTATGTTAACCAACTAGAGAATATGACAGAAAAGCTAGCAAGTGTCTGGAGCTAGAGTGATGTGGGAAGCACTAGAGGTGATAAGGTGGTTAACATCTCCTGGACATAGTGAGAAGATGTTAATTATTCATGCAAAATACTGAAGGCTGATATCTGGAAAGTTCCTAATAAGTGAAACTTTTATATTTATGGACAGAAACTAGTGTGATTTATCTACTGAATATTCAACATCATCATCTGCTACATTTATGAAATCAATCCCTAAATTAATTTTATAAGAGAATTTTGGTTTTCAAGGCTCTTAACTCCATTTCAGACTTTGTTTGCCAGAGAATTTCACTTGGAATTTTGCTTGGAAGACACTCATGGTAGGCACCTAGTGCAGCCTCCTGCCTGAAGCGGGACTGTTGCCAACACCAGATCAAGTCAGCAATGACTTCTAGTCAAATCTTGAGTCTTCTGTGACCTCTCTAGTGAACTGTTCTGGAGTTGCACTACTTTTCTAGTGAGGGGGGTGGTTTTGGATTTGGGTGGGGTTTTTTCAGATGCCCAATATGAACCCTCCAAGCTGCAGTATGAGGACATTGTCTTCCATTATATTATCCAAACCTACCAAGAATAGTTTCTCCTCATCTGTATAACTGTAGTTCATACAGTTATGGACAGCTACTGGGCCACCCTTTAGCCACCTCTTCATTAGGCTGAAAAAATACCAGCTCTCAAACTCTTTTCATAGGATCTGTGTAAGCCCCTGACTGCCGTAGGAACTGTCTGCTGGACTCTCTTCAGTTGCTCCACATGCTTTTGAACAGAGAATCCAAAACTGGATGCAGTATTCTGGCTGCAGTCGTACCAATGTCAGGTAGAGGGGGGATAAGAACTCCCCTTCATCCTGCTGCTTAGATTCTTTTCAATTTAGTGCGGGACATGGTTTGGCTACTTACAATGAGTGCACTGCTTGCTGATGTTCAACCTGATGTCAACCATAACTCCTCAGGGCTGTACCCAGGCAGTCAAGTCCCTGTCTGTATTGAGGTGTGGGATGATTTTGTCCTAGATGCAGAACTTTACACTCTTCCTTGCTGAACCTCATGATGTTGGACCGGTCTGCAAGTTCATTGCATTCTCTTTGGGTCAAGGCTTTGCCACATCTCAGCATGTCAATCCTTCCTGTCAGTTTAGTGCCATCCTTAAATTTGCTGAGGGTGCACTGTTTCATCATCCAGGTCACTGAGGAAGATGGAAGACAATATCAGCCCCATCTGTTCTTATTATGAGCTGCCAGCCAGACACTCAGTCATTGATAGCTGTCGTTTGAGTAAGAGGGTCCAGACAGTTTTCAACCTACTTGACAGCCTGTTCACCCATGCTTCAGCCTTCAAAAGAGAGTGCAGTGGGAAGTGACATCTAAAGTCATATTAAGTACAGACATGTGACACCTACCAATCTTCTTCTACCCACCCAGCCATCCGTTTTTTCAAAGAAGGCAGTTAGGATCCTCAATCACCTTTTGCCCTTGCTGTTGGACTCCATGATTTTTCCAGAGATGGGGGTGACATGGAGTGACTTATACTTTCTAATGTTCTTACTGCTGGGTTTTTTTTGTTGGGTTTTACTTGGGTTTGGTTGTGGTTTTTTTGTTAAGATATGCCTTTTTTTTTTTTTTTTTTTTTTTAAAGATCAGCCTTTTTCCAGTCATTGGGCATCTTCCCTGATCAGTTATTTTTCAAGGATCATAAGCAGAAGCCTTAAAATCACATCAACAAGGCCTTGAATGCTGTACAGAATTTCTTAATGAGTTTTCTTAATCTTCCAAAATGAGTTTAAAATTTACAAGAGATATTTCATCAAGTGATTCTGGTAACCAGGAAAATGTTTAGGCACATCCACAAAAGGTGGTTTTCTTTATGCCTTGCATTACAATACGTTTCCTGCCATAAGCCCTTTCTTTTGTATGTTATGGGAGACTTGCTCAATTTAATTTTCGAAGTTCTTTAAAGAAGGCAAAACTGATGAGGACAGAGTTGTTTAAAATCTCTGAGTGTTAATGTGTCTTGAAATGTGTTAAAAATCTATATTTTTTTTTATGATTTAGCATTAAAGCTTTGAATAATCTGACCTTGCATTGGACTTCAGGTATAGCATAGTAGCTAAAAGAAAAATTATAATAAATTATTACAAAAAATTTCATAATTTTTGATGAAATGAAAATGAAATGAAAAAATATCATAAATTTATCTCTTACCTGGAAAGAATGTGGTAGCAAAGAGAAAGTTTTATTCAGCAACATAAAGTACTTCTGAAATCCCTGACTTTTGTTTTCATGGAACACCTTGTTAATATAAATTATCTATGTTCTTAAAAAAAAATAACTTTTTCAGGATGTCATAAAAATTATGAAGTATGTGGGATCAGCAAGAGGATAGAATGAAGTGAAAGACTGAGTGTGTTTACATGCTTCAAGAATCATGCATTCAGAAATATTCAAATGTTTTCTCTTCAAATCCCGTTTTTTCCCATTTTTAAAAATCTGGTGAAATCTGTTATATCCATTTTTATTTTCAAGGGAGCTATGAAAATAATCTTTGTTTAAACAAACGAATTCCAGAAGCTGAAAAGGTTAAATCTCTCATATCTTAAAAAAAATAAACATTAAAATGAATATTTTATGAAATATCTTAGAGAGAGACTTTTTGTTAGAAAAGTGGTATTTGTTATAATTCAGTGGTATATTTGAGGGCAGTATAAGGTTCACTTTAAATAAAAATACATATTAACAGGAAAAAGAATTTCCCTAAAATACTTCTTGTATAAAGTATGGCCCTTTATTCTGTATGTTTTGCCTGGAGCATTGATTAGTACATGTAATTACAGAAAAGCTTTGCTGAAATCATTAAAACAGGCTCTGTAGAAGCTGTGACCAATAGATGGGCTGTCTACACACAAATGTGCTAATGAGGAAGGGAGGATGGAACATGATGAGCAGCCCTGTAAAATCATACAGGTGGGTGATGTTTTGTCTGTATCTTGCATTTTAGCACCTTGTCTGCTAAATCACAGGCATTAGGGCTGTTCCTTACAGTCCGTAAACTTGGATGAGCCTCTGCCACTGATCTGAGCACATGGTCATTATTCACTGGAGTCTGCGGATGTCATATTTTGCAACCCCATGGCAAGGGTTTGTTGTGTTGACAGGACAGACACATGACAAGAAACAATTTCTAAGCATGAAAGCTGCCAAAACACAAAGGGAAAGTATTTTTGTTATAGATCTGACTTCTTAAGTCTGCTGCATCCTAGGAAGCATTGATGAAATGTACAACCATGTTTCCCCTTTCCTTTGTCTATAGCATATCTTGTTTTGAGCAAACTCCTGATATCCCTCCTACCTGTAACTTTGCCTTATACTGGGTTGTCTGAATGATTTTCAGACATTTAAGAAATGCTTATTTTTTTGGAATACCTCCTTTTTCAGGTGACTGATGTGAAGTATCCTAAATTAATGCAGTTGTAAGAAGGTGGGACCTCAGAAGTCATTTAGCTAGTTTACAATTATACTTCTGATTCTGTTCATTAGCTCAATCTTTTCTAGTCTCAACTAATCTTAGATAAAAATATATGCCTTTCGTACCGTGCAGTCTCAACTGTTTTGCTGGATGCTAAGGTATCTGTAACAGCTCATGGAAAGTAACATCTCCTGAGCATCTTTTTTACTACTTAATGTTTTCCAGGCATTTTTCTAGAAATAAAGTATGTGAGGGACCCCATAAACAAGCAGTGACATGCTCAAAAACCAAGGGTGGTCCTGGTCTTCAGGAGTTTCTCATCTAGGTGCAGGAGGAGGGGTTATGGAGAGCTAGATCAAACAGTCCTGGAAAGCAAGATAGCAGTGACTTGGCAATGACAATTATTAGAGTAGTTGTGTGGTGCTTATATATAACAAGGCTAAAGCAAACAATAAATACGTAATTTCCAAGCCATCTGCAGCAAATATCACTTTCCCTCTTTTCCTTCTCCAAGACATGATATTGTCCCCTAGAGTCAATTCACCTTCTGCTTCCTCATTCTCTACCTTCCTGACCTTCCCCTTCACAAATGCTGACACATTTCTGTTAGTCTTTTCTGGTTTGGTTGGTTTGTTTTTGTAACAATGAAATAAAAGCCTCTGAAATCCCATTTTTTCTACAGTTGTCACAACTGCCTTCATTAATGATACTTCTCTTTGTTAGAAGTAGCTGATTTATTTTATTATATTTGCCAGAAATATATCTGGAAGAAAAATAAACTGTGAGAAATAGACATCATGCCATGCACACCTGACTTTCAAACTGATTTTACTGGAAGCTACATTACGGGGACAAAGCTGATGCACTGGCACTCTTCTGAACCTCAGAGACACAGGGAATCTTGACAATCCTCCAGGAGAAACTCTGGAGCTAGCAGTGTGTCCATGGAAATTCAAGGAAATGCCTTCCCTTTCTTTTCTGGCTTCAGACTTCTGATTTCACAGAAATGTTAGGCAAGTCTTTTGATTTGGAATGATCTTAACCTCGTGAAGGTGGGAGTCATCTTGGGTACTCAAACTCAGGCATTCAGCTTTAGCATATAGCTACAGGACATTTGTGTTCCAGGAGAAGAGCTGAGCAGACTGAAGATATGAATGATGTTCTCACCGACTGTCCATTTCTACTCATCACGAACTGTAAAATCCCATGGGAAAACATTGCTTTAACTTAAAAGAAATATTTAAAAAAAAAAAAAAAAAGAGTTGCTGGTTAAAGGCAGCTTAAAAAAATCCCAGCAAGGACAGACCCAAAATAAGACATAAACACTGAAAGTTTCCCACCCAAGGATGAATCTCATCTGGGTTCATCAGGCTTATCTCTAGAATAAGAGTGCAGTTTGAACATCCCAACTAATTTCTGGTCAATGCAGAATGCTGACGATCATGCTGCTGGGTCTTGTGTCACTGACAGGTTTCCATTTCTGTGAGTATTAACCTTGTGATACTGCTGGTTTGGGAAGGCAATCTGCCCCCAAATACAAGGATGTTGCTAAGTCTTTCCAAAACCACAGTCCGGGGTCTTTGGTTTCCACTCCTCTGCTTCCAGTTCCCCTCTTTGCACACGCATCCACCTTTTAGCAGCAATCCACTGAGACAAGTCTTTTCTTCTAAAAAACAGTTTCTGCAGTTTTATGGGCTAAAGGAGTATGCTTAAGAGGGAAATATGGTTTGGATGTAGTTTTCAGCATCAAGTTGTTTTTAGTTCTCACAGGGTTTGCCAGGTGAGAAAACCAGATGGAAGTCTCGGCCTGGTCCTGGATAAGACATTGCCCACTTAAGAACTAATCTAGAACCATATTTAATTTTGAATGGTAACTAAGGAATGTTTATTTCTGGTTTTGCAAATACATCTACGATGTGAAGTTTAAATTGAACATTTAAAATCCCCCAAAAGGAGAAAAAGGGTTGGATTTGAAGTTGTGATTTGAACCATTTTAAGGATAATTTTCCATAATTCAATTCTGGGTTCTAAATTATTTCCCACTAACTTCCTATTATTGAAATCAACATTAAGTAACACTGCTTTTACCATGTGCTTTGTGCTTGGCATTAGCGTGACCTTCAGCTGTGACTTTTGTCACTGTCTTCATTAACTCTGATATATTTCACAGTTAGCATTCTAAACCAGTATATACCCAAATTAGTTAGTAAGAAGCTGTATGAGAGCCAGGCAAAAGTGATTCACCTGTTCCACATTGACTCAAATAAATACAAATACTTTTGATTTTTTTTCATAGATAAATAACTTCCATTAACACTGTTATATGGGAGCGTGATTCTTGACTAGCCTTATTGTCATGGTGTGCCAGTGATGAAGCAATGACCAGATTCAGGTAATATTCAAAATCTCTTGTAACTTATAGATTCAACATTTGCTGTGTTTTCTTGCTAACTCACCACCCTGCAGTCATCAGATGGACTTTATGCTTCTTGTTGGGCCATGTCTGCAACCAGCACAAAAGCTAAAGAAGGTCTGCATCTGTACTGATGAGTTAAATATCCACACAACCAGACACTTGGGGACCTCTGCCTACCAGTGAGCTGCTGAGCAGAAGACTGACAGTTCCATTATCTTCTAATTTACTTACTTATTTTACTTGAAATTAACCTGGAACTTTGGCCAAGATTCTTAAACCTTTTCAGTGTGACCAAAAGTGCAATGGGTAATGTGTAGGGGAGATAAAGAATAAGCAAATAGTCACTCAGTGAGAAAAAAACTAAAAATAAAATAAATTGAAATAAAAATCGGCTAGCCCCACTTACGGTGCCTGCGGTGTCCTGCACACCAACACCTCTGTCTAAGTTTGAACCTCCAGAGATATTAATATTGTGCTAATAATAACCAGCTCTGTATCTCTACCGCTCTGTGTATTCTACATATGCGTAAGATATTCACTGCTAATTTGTCTCCAGGAAGGTCTGAAATCCTCTCTGAAGATTTAAATGTCTTACAAGTTTTATTTTTACATTGAAGTTGCTGAAGGTGAGCCCAGTTTCACCACCCACGCATGCACTGAAAAATAAAGCTTCTAATTTGCTAGGAGAAGGTCCTCAAATCCCCACCCACAGGAGGATGGTATTTTAAATTTTCCCAGAAGAGTTGATTATGGCGAGACCCTTAAATTACCACCTACATCCATACACCCACATGCATGTGCACTTGGGTTTCTGTAACATGAAGCCCCGGAAAACTGACTTTTCGAAGAGATCTGGATGTAGGTTTCTACATGTTTGTTGACAGAGCAGAGGTGAGAAAAAGAAGTCTGTTTGCAAGCTCTGCACTGCAGCTATAGTTACAGGGGAGTTTTCACCCCTAGAAAGCTCTGTCTCTTAACTTGCACCTGTAACTGTTTCTTTCTTTGGATTCAGGCTCGGAGTTAAGTTAATTTTCTGTGCTTCTGGTGCTGTCTTATATCACGATGATGTTTCAGCCTGGGTAGATGTTATTATCCCTCTAAAAACCAGAAAAATAAAAAATATATAATCACATACTCCTCAATCCCCACATCAGATGGAACAGGGTAGCTGCAAATATGCATGCCACAGATTTCAAGGCAGCAGATCCAGCATGGAGTGAGAAGTGTTTGCACTCATAATATTGAGCCTGTTGATAGACCATTTCATCGGGGGGAATGTGAGCAAGAGAAGGTCCCTATGAAACTGGTGCCATCCCTCTTTGCCAGGCAGGGGAGCAGAGGCACAGGAGGGATGAATGCCCTGACTGATTAATGCTCACTAGCTCTTGCCATGACAGATTTAGGAAGAGATGCTAAATCTCCCGATTAGCAGTTTCCTGTCTCAAGTACTCAACAGTACTTCTGCGTATTTTATTCCCTCCTGTCTCCCTGTCTCCTGCCATGCTGTCTCTACTGAGCTCTGATCTGCTCCCAGAATATAATCCTGCAATGTCTCGGCACTCTCCCCGACAAGGAGAGTTATGGTTTTGTTTTGGCCCCAGATCACCTGTTAGGCTTCTTTCTGGAATCATAAGACTTTCTGTTCCTAAGCAATACAACAGTTTCCCTAGACCACCTCTCTATGTCTCTGCATAGTAGCAGGGATCCTGGCTGGAAAGGCCCACTTTCTAAAAGCAAACGAGGTCATTAACATCCCAGCTGAGATTCTCAATATGCAAAAAGCCAGGGCACTGAAAGATGTTCAGCGTCCTCTTAACTGTGGTGCATTGTGTGTTGGCATTTCAAAACTCATGCCTGGATAGCACGCTCATAAACGGGCACAGCGCACTCAAAAAATGTGGATGCAGTATCTGTATCAGGACTCACTGGTTTTCTATATGAACGCGTATGTGACAGAGCTTTCCTTCCTCCATCTGTTCCAAGTTAGAAGCCAAAGGCTGATTGCAAAGTATAGAAAGGGCTATGAAAAAGCAATGACATGATGGCCCCATGTGCTAGGTCTGAGATTTGTCCTGACAGTGGGATTCTTAACAGCTAAACAAAGTGTATTGGAATGTCAGACACTCTTCTGTGTGTTTTCTCAATGTTAGGTATGCAAAAGTGCCCTGAATTACAAAGCACAGAGTTCAACTCCTCTTTCCTACCCCAAGGAGGTCCAGAATAGCAATCAGAGATGGATGAAGAGAGGAACTCCTGCCATTGCTGCCAAGAGCTACGGAGGGAAGGCAATAATGCAGGCTAAGCTGTCTTTAAGACAGTAGGCTGCAGTGATGTGAGGCTGTAAAATGAGAAATTGGTTGAAAAGTACCATAGAGATGCCAGTTCTGCTAGCTTGGGAAGGGGAACTCGACTCATTTAGTAGTCATCTCACCTTAATGCATCCAGAATAGACTCAGTTTTTATGGTTCCGTGGGCAGGTTGAGGTTGGGTGTGTCCATCTCAGTGTATGGAGAGGTGCCTAAGGACTGAGGGACCGCCAGTGTCTCTTCAGTCTTCAAAAAGGGCAAGAAGGAGGACCTTGGTAGCACATAACAGCATGGCCAGGCCATGGCTGGTGATGGGAATCATCTCAGCATTAGTGACAAGGTGCCTATAAGAACAAACATCCCCATGAATGGGACAAATTGGGCTCCTGGCTGTGAGGCTCCTCAAAGAACTTCCAGGGATGAGCAGTCCTTGTGCTGCAGGACTCAGGCTTGTGAGCTTGGAGGAAAGAGTGAAGTTTCCAAGGCTGATCCCCTTTGAATGCTAAACAAAGTATTGATCTGTTCTCAAATTCCTTGTGGGAGGGGGGAACATCTGGAAGAAAAAGAGGAATTATGCAATTAGCTAGGACTTAGTGGTTCTGAGTTGTCAGACTGTGGCTGAGTGATTGCTGGGTAAATGTGATTTTTCCTTCGCTCCCTGTTCTTCAACTTAGTTCCTAACTTTCCAGCGATGACATAATATTATCTAACAGACAGTTTCTTAGCTCTGCAGACTGTGACTGACACTGTAATGAACTGAGGGAATAAATCTGGAGGTTTTTTCCTCTTTTCATTTGGACTAGAAACAGCAGATCTCCAGCATATGCATGATTCAGTCATGGATATCTTTGATGTCCTTATTCCTGCTGGGTTCTTCAGCTGTATGAAGTGGCCTCGGGTCTGAAAGATGTAATAGGTGGTGGGATTTCTTCCATCTCTTTCATAACACAGAAATTGGTAATGGAAGTTCCACCCCTCAGTGAAGTTAGCTCATTTGATCAGATTTTGGCTAGGCTTGAAGTGGCATGGACTGTGGAAAGATGCATCTTTTCTCGTCTCTGGGTTTTAACTTAAATTAATCGAAGAAAAAAAGAGTGAACAGAAGTACCCAAGTGTATGTCTACCCTGTCAACTGCATGAAAGTCTGAGCCCACAAAATAAACTAGGAAGCCTTAGTTGGGGCATGAGATCTTTTGGGGTGAAGACCCAAGGTGTTTGGTGATCCAGAACATTATGTATAAACCCTATGAGCCCGAGCTAATGCCAAGTAACAACCAGAAGGGAAATGAAAAGGTGACAACTGCATATACAATGATTTGCTCTAAATTAGCACTCACCCCTCAGGAAGGAGATCTTGGAGTCACTGCAAACAGTGCTTTCATATGCCATCTCCGTGCTCGGCAAGAGCAACAAATGTGAATAAAATCTTAGAATTCTAGGAAATGGATAGAAAAGAGCTTCACTTTAAAAGTGCATATATAAATCCCTAGTGCACCTAAATCTGGGACACTGTGTGTACTTCCATTCATGCCATATAAAAAAGGATGTAGCAGACTTAGAAAAGGTAAAAAGAAGGATGATCAGAAGTGTGGAATAGTTCTGGTATAAGGAATGGCTAAGTAGGAATTCTCATTGCAGCAGAGAGCCATTCTGTGTACCAATAGACATCTACAAAGTGATGACGAGTATGACAAGGGTGAGTAAGCAATGGTTATTCATTATTTCTCATACCATGAGAACCCAGGAGCACTAATGAAATGATCAGATAGCAGGTTTAAAACAAACATGAAGAAGTTTCTTTACACAAATCATGGAACTTGTCATGGGAATTAAAAATGTAACTTTTTTTCAGAAGGAGCTTAGAAAAATCAGTAGAGAAGAGTCTCAGGGCTAGCAACTAAATACCTAAATAAATAACAAAATAATCTAACAAAAGCACTGAACACTGGGGTGTAGGAGAGTAAAACAGATGAGATTCACTTTATACTCTCTTAAACTTTCCCCAAAAGCCCTATTATCAATCTGAGACGGGGTAAGGTATATTCAGGTCCTGACAATGGTGGCAAATTTATAGCAAGGAATTAAATGTTCCCACCTTCACCCTCTAGCCTGGTTTCCTTTCTGCATGGCCTTAGCCAGTGTACCTTAAGGAAGTTTAAACTCAGTGATTTCCTAATTAATTTAATTAATGTGGATCCAGGGCTGGAAACAAATCAGAAATCATTTATCAGAAGAAAGAAAGAAAAAAAAAAGAAAAAAAGATAAACAAAAGAAAAAAAACCCACCCCACATCTGGAGGATGTAATAAATCGTATCCTGACCTCAAATCAACATATCATGCTGCTGTGAAAAACACAAACACTGTACTACTCTGTGTAACCTGCCAGTGGTGCTCTGCTCACTCATGGGAAAGCCTCGGTCGAAGGGGAGTACATAAAGTGGGGCACTCCATTTCCAGAAAGATTTGTCCTACTTCAGGGGTATCTGGCAGAAACCACAGAGCAGCCAACAGAGAAAAGGTACCTGTGGGAAAATACTGAAATCATTATCTCCCTCATAGGGAAGCGGACTGAGAAGAATATGGTGGCATAGTTCAAATCCATGAAGGACTGTTTTATTAGAGGAGAAGAAATCCATAGGAAAAGACGTGATGGTAATGGGTTTAAACTGCGACGGGGAAAATGGTTGTTAGATACTGGGAGACATTTCATAATGGTCAGGTCTGCAAAACACTGGAATGAATTTCCTGCAAGATCTCCATTGTGGGAGGCCTTGAAAAAAACAGTTTAAACAAAGATCCGTCAACAGTGACCTAGAAATACTGTATCTTGCTTTGGGACAGGACAATAAACTGTGCAACCTCTTGAGATCTCTCCCAGACCTATGGATTTGTAATGCAGTTTTAAACCTCTCCTGTAGGCTTGATAATTTGGGTGAAAACACTTTAGGTGTTTTGAATTAATTACACAGCCTTTTACCAGACAGTGGATTGGGACTGGCGATGTCATTTCAGCGAGGTCCATGAAACACACAGCTATTTCAGCTTTCTATTGCTAGAGAGATATCTTTGTTTCTCTTCTCTGCAGCAGGCTTCGAGAAGTATTCAGGCTTTGCTGGGATTTTCAGGATAGAAATTGGGGGAGAAATGTGAATAATTTAATCCTTATTTCTTGAATCATAGCTGGCAGGAGCACGATTTATGGTTTCCTTGTCCTGGTTTCTGTTTTTTCAGAATGAGTTAGCTGAGCTGACCTTGGGTGGGCAAAACTGTCACTCACAAGGAGCTGTGGTGGGTGATTAGAGAGGAGAAGGCTGTGCCACAGAGGTGGTGGCAGAGGTTGCTCAGAGCAACACAGCATAGGAAGCAGCATGAATGGATGCATGGATGAATTCAGCCACCAAAAAGCAGGACTGGTCTCTACCAAGCTCTCCAGCTGAGCAGAGGATGAATTCAGCCCCATGCTGCACACTTCTTGCACCAGCAAAGCTGAAAGGCAAAAGTTGCTTTTACTTCACTCTACACCATTGCAAATGTCTTTGGATTCTCCTCTGCTGTGTGTGACCTAGGAGAAAAATATTTGTGGTGCAGGCGTCAGGCGAGCTGCTCTCTGTCATGCCTGTATGACTACTGCAAGCCCCATGCAGATGCCACCACCAAGCAGTACCTGGGGCAGCTTTTGGTTCATGCTGTTGTCTGTTCAGCTTGCAGGGGGAAGGAGGCACGAGAAAGACCTTCACATCTTTGTCTTGCCACGGAGATGAACAACTCCCAGATGTCTGCTATGGCTATACAAGATGTAAATGTCAGCCCTGTTCATGATTGAAATCAGCAAGAGATGACTTGGAGACTGCTGGCATCAGCCAGGAAAGTCTGTGTGCTTTATGTAGCTAATATTGCAAGGCCAATGCCTTATGAACTGTAACTAAGTGAAAAAAATTGGAAACCAGGTGTCATTTTGTTTATTTATCAGATTACCTCTCACCCCAACAGTGTAGTCAGCAAACATTTACTACGGCTTGTAACAAGCAGTCAGTAAAATTTCCTGCAGTCTGGGAATTCTTGTTTTCTCAGGGAGAAACTTCCGGTTGGAAAAAACTTTTTTTCCCAGCTGCATACATATATTTTTGTGGGATTGGTTGGGATGTTCTTTGTGAATTGTTCACCAAATGAGCAGATCATTTACTCTACCCACTGCCTTCAACTTGTGCTGTTAGCCAGGGCTGCTGCAGTCACCTTTCCATGATGTTTCTCTGCTGACTCCTCTGCCTTACATTGGCTTTCTGGCATGACTGCAAGGCCACGGGGGATATATGGCAAAAGAGCTGTCTGGGGAGATCTGCCCAGAATGAAGTTTAGGATTTACTTGAGCTTCCCCTTCATGGACATCACCAAAACCTGTTTATGAGCTGCTTGGCTTTGTCCTCCATTTGAGAGGTGGCATATATCTACAGCAGTTCATCTCAAATGGAGGACATCCATGGTTGGTACCCATCCCTTGCCTCCAGACTGTGTGTTAACACTCCAAAAGTGGAGCGAGGACCACCCGGATGCTGTGTGCACAATGCTCCGTGCCGTGACATCTGATACATCCCAAGGTTTCTCGATGCTGCAGCACCAAACACAGCAACTTGTGTTTGGAGGCACATTTCCACTGCACGGGAATGGGGAAGGAGACCATTTAGACACAGCTGCTGTTGGCTTTGGGTCCCTAACAGCCTGGAATGGGTTCACATCCAAAACGTACCCCATACTGTATTTTAATTAAACTGAACAAACCAACCAATCATGAAGCCATCCAGCAGTGCTAACTTTGTGTTTTTGCTGAGCTGGACCATACATCACTATGAGGAGGGAAATGATATTCACACAGCTTCTTCTTTCTGACTATTTGCAGCCAAGAACCAGCGCATACTTTCTTACAATAAAAAGCTGTTGGAAGAAAAAAAAAAAAAGAAAACCCAACAAAAACCCACAAAGAAAATGGCTTCAGGACTGTTCCCCTCTTGCCCGTATTTATTCAAGCTGTCTTCCTCTCTCTGCAAATTTGGCAAACAGAGCCTGGCATCCCAGCTCAGGGGACACCTGTTAAATAAATAGGCTCAGTCTCTAACTGCTGCATTCATGGCAGAGTTTCCTGGTTCCCTTAGGCAGCTAATTTTTGTTGATTATCATATAGTACAGAGGGATTGTTTGTGTTTCTGCATCCCATCCAGGCACTGCCGCTGGTAACAGGCATGTCCATGTGACTCGAGCCTGCTGCCTGCGTAGAATAAAGAATGATTTTTTATTCTGACGTTTAATGTGGATCACGAGGCAGGGAGAAGCAGCCAGGTGGGGTTCTTGTGGAGGTGAACTGAGCTGCTGTTGATTTGCTTGGTTTTCCTGTAACAATGCCTCTTCAAAGGAACCTCAGCTGAACCAAGGCTTAACTGGAAGCAGAAGTTGTTGCCTGAGGCAGAGATACAAAAGAACTTGCTAAGAGGCAACAAATGGGCTCGGAGGCCCTCAGAGAAGGAATAAGCAACAGAGAGGATTGAGTAGTTGGATTTTAGTATTGAGGGCTCCAGGATACATGCGGAAATTGAACTGTCCAGGACATGCCTGCACACAGAAGCAGACCTGCACAGCCAAGGATCGTTGAATCGTTTAAATTGGAAAAGACCTTTAAGGTCATGAAGTCCAACTGTTAACCCAGGACTGCCAGGTCTACCACTAAACCATGTCCCTAAGCACTGCATATATGTAATTTTTAGTCACTTCCAAGGATGGTGATTCCACCACCTCCTTGGGCAGCCTGTTGCCATACTTGACCACCCTTCCTGTGAAGAAATTCTTCATAATATCCAATCTGCACCTTACCTTACAGCATGCAAGCCAACATGGAGAAGGCATGGAGCCAAATCAACATGGTGATGTCCATCACCTTGGGTCTATATTCTCTGAGCTGGACCTCAGAATTTACATACAGCATGGGGCTAGGATGTTTTCAGAGGTAGAACTTACGTCTCATCACCTTCAAATAGAAACAGAGAAAGCTCATGCTGTATTTCCTCAACCCTATAGTTTGGCTGTCTGGCATAGCAATCTCCAGCAATTGATTCGTTTATATAGTGTTAGGGACTTAAATTGAGTATAATAGTTCATTACTTTATTAGTGTTGTTTTGTAATTGTAAGGGTTTAGGGGGCGTAAGAACATAGATATGGTTCCTTTAACTTGAGTTCTGCCTTAAGGGCTTGTCTTCACTGCAGTTTCTTGACGGGACTTGGACTGAAGCCTAAAACCAGTGTCTTTGGAATAGAGGAGAGGAAGACTCACATTTGCAATGCTGGTGGCCACACCTGGATCTTCAGGCTTTAGTGCCCAGCAGCTCTCCTTCGGGTCTGAAGCTGAAGCAATGAACTTCAAAACTCAACAACTAGTGGAGGGCACGGTGTTTCTTGTCTAAGTTTAGGAGGTCTATGGCACTGTTCAGTTTGGCTGGTTCTCCACATCTTGTAGTCTCCATTTCAAATTCAGTCATCTCTCATATCTTCCATACGCAAATGATAGTACTTCTGGGGTTTTCCAGTGCTACTATCCATGTTGTAGACAAGACATAAGTTGCAGATGGAGGCAATAGCCTTTATTAAACCAAGAAATAAGTTGAAAACAGTAGAAATGTATGTGCACATACACACTTTTTTCAGCCTAAACTGCTCTGCCTTCCTGAGAGGGCTGCAATTTAGAAAGGGGTGCATTCGCTGCAAATACCATTGAATGAGGGGTGGGATCTCTGCTAAGGATTTAACTGAGAGGAAAAGCCCATCTATTGCTGTGCATTTTGGACTCCTGTATGAAGTCGTAGTCTTGAGGGATCCTCCGTACTGGCTAGAAAGATTCACAGTTTATTTCTGAGCACAGGATAAACTACGTCTATCTATAGATTTGGCTCAAAACCTGAACTCCTTGGGAATTCCACAGAAAAATACCCTCTGTTTTCTTTTTAGAGATAATTATTCTGAAATGGAATGAATTTCTAATCTCCTGTGGAATGGGAACTCTCACACCCAGTTTAGATGAAGTTGTGAAGGGATTCCTTTTAAATCTTTTTGAAACATGTCTGAAGCTCACTGAGGAGCCTGAAACCCAGTCTGCCAGATTTGGTAAAGATGGGAACCTAAGCAGTCCTGAAAATCCTGAATGAAAGCCAAATACAGTGCTGTAGCAGAATACAGATAGGGGTTTTTTTTCCTCCATAGGGAAATAGTTGATATTCCAGAAACTCAGTTTTCTCTGAGAAAGTGAAAATCTCAGGTATCTTTTCTGATTTCTAAACCAGTACACATTAAAGGGAAATTATGTTGCTATCCCATGTAAGAAAGGCCATGAAATCCCACTCATAACATGATAAGAGTCCAGCTTTCCAAAAGAAGCTATAAAAAATTCACAGCCTGAAATCCTTAAGTGCACCAAACAGACAGAGAAGGGAGAAGAAAACTTACTTTTTATGTCCATGCATGTGTTGAATGGGAGACACTCACCTCACTCCTGCCGTGCCTCTACCAAAACATCCTCAAAACAGAGATGTGCATCCACACCCCTGGCAACAGGTCCAACTTAAAACGCTTGACAGGGGGCTGCCTGAAGGGAGCTGTTTCTTTGTCTCATCCAAAAGAGGAGTGCAGGGTGGTTGGTTTGCAAACACAGATGATCTAATTCCCTTTTTCTTTCAGTTTTTTTGATCCCTCCAGCTTTTCTGGTCCTGCCTTACTTTTCTTGGTGTACTGTGAACCCATTCCAGTTTATCATCCCCCTCTACAGCAGAGGTGCACAGGAGCAGACACAGTATTTTAGAGCTAGTTGCACTAATGACTTCATCTCCACTTACGGTTTCCCTGATTGGACATCCAAGACTGTTTTCTTTTAGCTTGCTACCATTCAACAGGACTCTGCATGCCTGGCTGAATATCACGTAAGGCTCAGTCTCCTTCCCTGTCTTTAATTTTCATTCTTTCTTTAAAACCTGTCCTTGCATTGAGACAAATTGAAACACATTGTACTGGGATAAACCCAGCTTGCCTCATTGTTCACCAGCTTCAGTCTCAGCTGCAAGGAGCCAAAGCAATCCCATATTTTCCTTGTGTTCAAAACTGATCAAGGAAGATAACTGCTTAGCACTGGCTGCAAGATAGAGTCTTAAAATGTCATTACATACCGGGTGTCTTGTTTGTTTTGCTTGAGGTCTATCAGTGGATCAGTTAAGGTGTATCTGAATAGCAGCTAAATTCCCTGTTGTGCAAATACTTGCTGTGCAGCCTCAACAGGCGCTCAGGTACTAGGAATTCTTTGCCTCATCCTCTCAGTGCAGTCTAATTCTTCCTCACTGTGATTATGCCTCTTTAATAATTCGTTTTAATGGGATTTATTTTTTTCATTCACATCAATTTTAACATGCATATCAACAAGTTGCATACACTTTTGATTCAACACCTTAAAAAATAATATATCCTAACCTGTTTATTTTATTGGTGTCATTTATCTTAATTCTAACTTGGACAATATAGCTTACAGGGATTTTGAAATATAATATACTAATTTTATTTACTGTACCCCTGGTAAGTCTGAAATATAACAACACTCTTTTTCAGCTTATTAGAAGAATGACACATCCTGATAATTAGAACTTAGTAAGTCATGTCTGCATTTTAATATCTGCCATTCATGCTGTATGGTATATGCAGAATAATTTAAACAGCAGTAATTACCTAGCAGACATCTTTGTGTTGGAATATGGAGCACAGTTTGGCTGCCTCTCCTGAATGAAGAATAGTGAATTTTTTTGGGGAAGCAACTATGTAGGAACAGAAACTTCAGATGATTACTAGCTGCGTCCATTATTCAGTAGAGTTGTGTCTTACTTTGCTTTATTTCCTGTGAATCAAGTTTTACACACTGAAAATTGACATAATTTCTTTGCTGGAATGAAACTGAGATCAGAAATCAGGCTGTGCTCTTTATGAATACCAGTGACAGAAGGCAAAGAAAGAGGTGAGGCATGAAACTTAACTCAGGAATATTGACTAAGCTCTGGTTCACATCCAGATTTGGGGTCTATTCCTAACTATGCTCAGACACATCACCGCACTGCACAGATGAGGAAGGTTTTGGAAGCCACTGATTTAGGGCATGTTTATGTAAAGCTCTTCATTGGCTTTTTCTGGACCTGTTCAGGTGAGAAAAGTTACTGAAGAGTTTTCTGACTCAGGCTTTGGTGTTGCTGCAGGGTTTTTTTAAGCACTGTCAAGCAGGAATGTCCTTCAAAGCCCACAGATGTTTTGGGAGTCTGTTCATCCGACCTTTTTTCCCATCACTGCGGGGGTGGATGAAGCACTCCCAGTATGTGCTTTACGTCTTCTTGGTACTTTTTGAAGCTGGATCGTGAAAGATGCTCCATGTATATGAGCTATTGTTAGCACCGAAAGCTTCCTGATGCAGTGTGTGTATCACTCTGTTTCGCCCAGCCGCTGCTTGCTTCCACATGGGTGACTCAAGAAGCTGTAAAATAACTAGCTAACTAGTCTGGGATTCTCGCCCTTCTACATTTTCAGGCTGCAGACTAATTTCAGCTGTTGCTTCTATGCCAAAGGATGTGTATTTTTTATGCATTGGCTGCTCCGTATCATTTGAATGTGCCCCAACAGTACAGGGGGTCTGGAGAAACACTTCCAAATAGATGGGAGAGGCACCAGGTGTCGTGGGAGTGGGTATTCTGTTCTGAGCATGGAAAAGCTGCTGCTAAGGGGATGAGAAGGCACAGTGGAAAGGTAGGTTTTGAGGCTGCCTGGAATGAGAAATTGAAACATCGAATATCTGAGATACTAGATCTAAACCATTTTTATTACTGGTCTAACTATCGTGACCATAATGGGAAAGCAAAGTGGAAAGAAAAAGTCTTTCCTCTACCTGTTCTGGTTTCTCCCATCACTAAAATGTGCAAACAGGGAGGCTACGAAGCACAGGAGGCTTGCTGGAGGCTATCTAGTTTTTGATGCTCTTCAAGCTCTTCCCAAACCTCAGAGGTGGTAAACTGTTCCCCTCAGTCAGGCACCTTCTCCTGTTGACATACATTGCATACAGATTATTGCAGTGTTTCCTTGGCCTATGTGCCTCCAGCCATCATTTGTAAAACAGCTGGCAGCCACGAGTGCTCAGATTTGGACAGGCTTTCCAAAGATGTGGTGGTGGGGAGGATGGAAGAGCAATTAAAAACCCCCTAATGATTCTCTTGGAATCCTGGAGCCCATTTTAACAACAGGATGTATTGCAGGGTAGATGAACTTCCTAGAAGCAAGAAATGAATGCCCAACTTGTTTCTGGAGGGCTGTAGATGCCTTCTTAAAGAGGCTGACTGCAGAAATGGGATGTAGCTTTCATTATAATCTCTTTCCCCTTCCTCAGCCTTTTAAAGAGCTTCTTAAATCCAGACTGTGTCTAAGCTCTGAAGCAGCAGCCCTATTCTGTATGGCCCTTGGTCCTGGTCATCTCGCTGTTCACACTGGAGCTGGAAATTGAAGTAAACTGTCCTTCTTCCACATCTGGTTTGGCCTCCAAAGGCAGCCAAAGGTTGTGAAGGTGGTTTGGTCCCATGGAGTCACACCTGAGATCCATGCTCCCCCTTCAGAGTGTTTAGATCTCATGAGAAAAATTCCATGATTGCTCATTTCTGGTCTTGTTAAAGTTTTCTGCTAACCAAAATGTCAGCAACCTTATGGGGGTTAAGTCTGACACCTGAAATCCCTCATGCTACATAATGATGTAGCCTTGGGCGATAGAGGTGGACAAGACAAGCTTCCTTTAGCCACTCTTTCTTTGATCATCTCAAGTAACAGCTCGTCAGGAGTGTTTCCATGGTTTCTGTGTCTTGAACAGACTGTGTGTGGTTCCATCCCATGCATTACTCATGACAGACACTGATGCTGGGGTGATTCGGGTGGGCTTTGGGAACTGAGAATGATTATTTGAATTGCATTTTTTTTCCTGATCCAATATGCATCTTGAAGTGGAGAACCCCCGGGGAACAGACAAAGCATGAAGAAAACAGAAGCATCATTCTCAAGAGCAGGACAAAAATGATGGACAAACTACTTGAAGGACTTGCTTTTGCAGTGACCACTGAGGGACCCTACAGTGTGAAGACTCACCCCACTGTTGTGGGAAGAGCAGGTTGCAGCTTGGGGTGAGATACTTGCAACCTGAAGGCTTTTCATGCTCAGGAAGAAAACTGGCTGGAACAAAAGTTCAAGCTACAATGGTATATCCAGGAAGTGCTCCTCATCTTTTGTGTTTTGCTTCATGTCGTGGTATCTATCTTTTGGACAAGAGCATGCCATGTAGGTGTGAAGCAGAGAAGAAAAAGCATGCCAGTCTTTAGGCATGTATTAAAAAAAATGAATCAAAAGACAGAAACTCAGCCTACCTCCCTGCCTTGGAAATATAGCATGGACCTCCTCTGATGACAGAAAAATGAGTAAATGAAGGACTGTGTAGATGGAAATGGAGTACATAAATTATTTTCTAAGATCTGCTGGAAATCGAAAGATTATTTTTTCCAATAAGATGCTCAAAAATATACCCATAATAAGTAATTTTACAGATCACCACCTGGCCACCTTGATATTTTCTGGTTTTGGAGGGTTGCTTTTTTTTGGGGTGGGTGTTGCTGGTGTTTCCCCCCACCCCCCACCAAGAAGAACATTGCCAGTGAAATGATTTTACAGGACCTTGTCTGTGAGTCCCAGACCATGAACTTCTCCTTTCTTTAGATATCAGCCAAAACCAGATCTTTGAAGAAATATTTTTGAGAGAAAATTTTAGTATTTGCAGTGACTTTTTTTCCCAGAAAAAAAACCCAAACAAACACCAACAAAACAAACATGCTACCTCAAATCTCTCCCCATCTGCCTAAGAGTTTTTTCAGCAAAGGGCCATCATTTTCTAATCAGTACAATTTTTAGCTGTCACAAGAGCATCAAATGCTCTCTAGTTGGCATGGAGATTGACTCCATTTCACTGGACTTGGAAACTCTGACTTAAAAAGACCTTTAAAACCTCTTTCTCCAGTATAGCAAGAGATCATTAGCAACTTGGGTTCAGGCAGGCTCCAAGGGCAAGGAGGGAGCCAGTTCTGGTGTGCTCTGGGTTCCCATCCTGGTTAGGTCCAGTAAAGTATAAACATAAACCAATGGAGAGTAACAGACGTTCAAAGACAAAGTCCATCCTCCGTAATGTTCTGGGCTTAAAAAATAAGATACCCAAACCAAAAATATTCAGAATTTACATTCGTGTTCTGAGTCGATCCCTTGACACCTCTAAGGCTCACTGCAGGCCCAAATAAAAATATTTGCATAAGAGACATCTAGTTTGCATTTTGAGGCTTCTCCCTCACACCTGTTGGCATTAAAAATGGATGTGGCTTGTTGTTTTAGGGAATGGAAGGCGGCAGGCTGAGAGACAGCTGCAAGTTACGCACCAAGTACTGAGACCAAACTCGATTTGGTTCTCATCAATCTAATATTCCTTTTATGTGGCCTGAAAACACTCCTCTCTTTCTCCTTCTCATTAGTAGAGGTAAATAATCTTCTCTGATTGAGGCTGGAGGTTTATACATTGATTTTTGTACCATACACAAAGCATTGGTGTTGTCATCTGCTTCCTGCCAGGCTGGACTGCATTAAATCATAACCAAGAGGAAAAGAGAGATCGTTTCTGCTGCATCTCCTCATCTGAGCAGAACCACATGATATTTAATGACCATCTGCTGATTATTTTTCTCTTAAAGATTGATGGATGTGATTCATGGCCCTTTCAAAACAGAGCTGCTCCCTGACAAAATGAGAAAGCCTTTGTGAGCATAAAAAAGGGGGTGACTTCCATCGCAAAGGAAGGAAGAGTGGCAGATAGATCCATATCTTCTGCATTTTTTTACAGAGGGTCTTTGGGCAGTCTCACCAAGACCGCTGCAGTCTTACTGGGGTCTTCTGGGAGATTTTCCTATATACTCTTGAGCTATTCTTCTGACAAAGGGCTGCATACAGGTTTTTTTTGTAGCTGGGATTGGCAGTGCATTGCAGGACTTCAAGAGACTGGTATAAGGGCAAGGAAAAGCCAGATTTCCCACACCAATGCCAGATGCTTCCTATGCCTGGGATCTTGTTAAGGTGTGGGAATAATCCCCTCTTGCTGCAATCTAGCCTGAGCCCATAATTTGGGTTGTGTCAGCTGCTCTGGGCTGGGACTCCAAAGAAGCAACTTTGCCTCTGAGCCCTCTACGACTTCCCCTGGGACTTCATGCAAAAGATTCCAACTACCCTTTGCCACCATTTCCCTTCTTTCTAGAATAGAAATAATACTTTCATAAATAGTTGGGATGTTACAAAGGTAAAATTGCAAAGGAAAATTGAAAGATAAAATTGAAAGTGTAAAGTTGAAAGATTGGCTTTTTTGAAAAAGATAGGAAAAAAACCCACAAGTTAATTGCTGATGAAAATAACTTTTTGCAGCTCAGGCACATGATGTCTCTGTTTACTCCCAGAATGGGTGGAGGATAAGCAACAGCCAGATAATCTGGAAATTAAAGAAAGAAAAATCAACAAGTTGAAATGATGTATTGTAGTCATTAGTAACAGCATTGTAATAACCCAGCTCTCAGCACATTTCCAAATGCCCTACCCTGTATGCACTTTCTTATAATGAGAATAATTTTCCTACCTGTTCTACCAAATCCTTTTAAACAGTGCTGGGGCAATGTTCTTCTACTTCCCCTGGGGTGAATCATGCATTATTACTAAAGGGGGAACTATATGAAGATAATACGGTCTTTTATAGAAGCAGATCTCACAGGCACACTTTCCCCATGGAGGATGCTCTGACCATTGCTCTTTCAGTCTGTGCACCTCGTGCTCTGTTAACCAAAGTTTTTCAGTGACCTGCTGTGTAGAGAGCTATTCTGTAATCCCTCCACAGAAGAGGAGATGTGTCCTTTTAACACCTTTACACCTAGTGAAACAATCGGCACAAACCCAGAAGAGCGGACTAATGTGTGTCTCTAGTAATTTGCCTTCAAATTGGACAAGCATAGTAAATGTAACACCCTTTGGCTACCTCTTCCCATTTATGCAGTCATCGCTCTGTTCTGAATTTTTGACATCAACTAAGAATGTCTGAGAAGAAGCATTTGTCAGGCCAGGAGAACCTAAGGTTCTTGAGTTCAGCTCATGCTGCCTTGTCAATATCCGCTGGTGGTCACCTGCAGAGAGGCTCCCATTCATTAAAATGTGTGGCAGCATTGGACAAGACTGAGCTGTCTCCGCAATGTCATGTAGCCTGCAAGGCTTCTCCATGCACCACTTGAATAGCTGTGCCCATACCAATGTGCAAACTGGCCCCCAGATTGTGGCACTTACTCTTTCAACCACAGGGATCTCTGTGGATGAGGTCCTGGGGATCTGAGGACTGCTGTCCCAGCTGCTAATCATGAGGGAAAGCATGGTCGTACCTTGCTTTTGGCATTCACCTTTATCTCACCTACCAGCTTTGCAGGTAGTTTTACCACCATGTGAAGCTTTTATCTACACCTCTGGTGAAATCATCAACCAGAAGACATGACGCACAGTTCTTCCTTCAAGGATTCTTGGGTTCCAACCTGAAAAAGCCCTAATATCACTTATCTCAAGGGACTAGATTTGTAGGGACTAGATTTGTAGGTCACTTAATCTGGCTACATGGAAGGATTTTATAGTTCTCTGGGGCAATGAGTTGGGAGTGTTCAGATTTTCACTGTGACATTCTCTGACATGCAAAGCAAACACAGCTACTCAGATACTTCAGTGGAGACACACAGAGTGATCTGGTAAATCAGACACTTCCCATGGAAATGAACTGCAAAATCACAATACTGAGTTATTGCTGTCAGCTGGCCAGGTTGTTAAAGTGCTTGGTTTGACTGCAAAGCTCAAACACCCATCTTTAAATAAGACTGCACTGTGGGGGATGTGGGGGAAGAAAAAAAAATCCACAAAAAAAATCCACAAAAAGAAAAAAAAACAACCCAACCAAACAACCCCAAACCAGAAGAAGTGGTGTGTTTGAACCAGAAAGGATCAAACACCAGGTCTCCCCCTAAGTGGGAAGTCAAGTGGCAGTGAATTTTACCCAGAAAATCGCACACCTAGGGAAATTTGAGGTTCCACCCTGCCTTGTTGTTGCCCTTGTGTTTTGGCTTGCCTTCCCTTGTGGATCAGCCCCACACTTTGGCTTCCTGACAGCATCTGTGAAGAGTTTTGGCATTATCTTACTGTACTGGATGACTGGGCAATAAAACATCAGGTGAAATTCAATGACATTAAATACGAACAGTGCACACAAGTAAAACAACATTTCGAACTTTGCATGCACACTGATGGACCCTGAGCTGATTATTGCTGCTGAAGAATGACATTTGGGGCTTACAATGGACAGCTGAATGAAATTATGAGCTTATTGCTCTATAGTAATCAAAAAAAGGAAATTAAATGTTAAGGATTATTAAGGAGAGAATAGAAAACCAAACAGAAATCATCGTAATGCCACTGAACAAATGCATTTTGGACCTGCATCTTGAATACTCTGTGCGGTTCTTGTTCTCCCCTCTCAAAAGGCTCTAGTGGCCATGGAAAAGGCTCAAAGAAGAGGACAGAAGAGTGGTCAGGAACAGCTGCAGTAGAACAGAAAGGGTTTACATAGATGTGCACACTTCAGTCTTAAAAAGAGACACTTTGGGGAGGGTTGTCAGGCGGAAATCAAGATGTAGAGGCAACGATGGGGAATGGAGTCAGTTCTTCATAGGCAGTGTATGGTTGAGCTGTGGCACTCCTTGCCACAGGACAATGCTGTTTCTAGGGAAAAATTCATGGGGAAAAAAACCCCAAACAACAAAACATTGAGGGTTATTAATATACTGGGCAGTATCAGTGTCTTCCTACCTTGTTTTTGTACTCCTCTGTAACCCCTCTCACTCAGGGCATGGGCTGAAATTGTTTTTTGATCAGACCCAGTATTCTTATTTTAATGTACTTTTATTTAAGTTTTTCATGCTGAAGTCTTACAGATTTATTGAGTGACAGGTGAATTCTCTTCACTAGGTAGGAAAGGAGAGGAAAATCTCATTGAAACCACAAAAATTATTTATTTGGTAAAGAACAGGAAATAGAAATACCAAAGAAAACTCCTAACGTGAAGATAGAACTACACAGATAGCTTCTAAAAATGCAATTATTGCTATGAGAGGACATCATCGAATCTTTGGACAATAAATAGGGGAGAGAAGAGTTGATGAGAATGTCAAACTAAGCTGCTCCCATGAAAAGCTCTAAGGAATTGGTAATGCCTATAATATGAATCGTTGCCAGGCCTCAGCAGCACAGCCAGCTGCAGGAAGAATAACCTATTTAAATAAAATAAAAATCCCTCTCTTTTCTCACTTTGTGCTCTGTTAATAATAACAATAATCATTCAGGTTGGCTTGGACAGGCTTAGAACCAGTGAAGCAAAGATTTAATAGAGTTCAAACAAGTCTAGATTTTAAAAAAATGTACTTTTTTTCTGCAGAGTGCTCACGGCTGTACCCTTTTAACAGTGTCTTACATATATGGGAAGGTGGGGAAGGGGAATTTCCTGGACCACTGTGTCAACTTCTCACCTTAGCTATCATATCTTAAAAATCAGGCACGTTGTGACCCAAAGGATCTTCTTTTGACTTGCTCCCCATTTTAGACTTTCTCTTCTGTTCCCACTTGAATGCCCCTTTCTGGAATATGAGTTGTCAGAGCTGTACTTAAGGACTGGGTGTTGTCCCGAGCCTTTGTGCAACGATGTCAGCACTTCTTTGCCTTGACTGAAATAAAGGTCAGTGAATCACAGTTTGTCCAAGGAGCCTGCTACAGACACAAATGTATGCCAGGTTAGTGGAGCTCTGCTCTTGTGACACTGTTAGCGTGCATGTGCATGGATAACCTGAAAGGAAGACAGATGTGAGTGGTTTCTTGCTAGATTATCCCCTCTTTGATTAGATGATGCTTTTCAGCTTGATATGCAGTTGCAGATCTGGAGTTTGCAAACAATAAGCATCAAGTGTCAGACAGCAAATTAATCTTCTGCTGAAATATACTGCTAAGTGGAAAACGCTTATTTTTCCTTTCTTTTACACTGTTTTATGTCTCTTGCAATTTGCAGATGGCAGTGCTAGTAGCTTTTGATGCTCATGGCTCTAAAACCAAAGAGTTAAAATCATAATCTCCTTTAATTTCATAAGCGAATCAATCAGAAGATAAAGTAAAATTAAAAAAAGAGAGAGAAAAACAAGATATGCTTCTGGCAACAGAGCTGTACTGTGGTGGATTTCAGTTAGATGGGAAAGTCTGCTGGCTTTCTTTGAGCAATGACATTGAAAACTCTCCTCTTGGGGGAAATAATATTTTTTTGCACTTTTATAGAGCTTTCCATCCATCAGTTTATGAAGGAATAAGTACAAGCTATTGTTAATGAGGATGGCTGGGACTAATTTGTAGACTAGACATTTAACAGACAAATTAGAGAGCAAGTTCTGTGCTGTGAAGAATTTACAATGTCAAAAGGCAACAAAGATGAGGGATGGGTGGTGACAGAAGCCAACAGTAGGAAACAAACAGCGGTGGTGTAGATCTCTATCCACACAGTAATGATCACAATTAACTTTGTTCCTTTATTGACATGCCCACAAGGACTGAGAAACTTTCCAGTAGGGCCTTAAACATAAAGGAGCTGAAAGTATGACATTTAGGAAAATTTGCAATGAGACAATGGACGGGACATGAAAACTATTTTGTGATTGCAATCATGAGCATCTTCAGCCCAAGGTGATGTACCCACAGCAGACATAGCCATTGCCCTCCCAGAAAACAAGCTGCTGCTGCCTTACCTGTTTACCTGGATTATATCAGACTTACTGACCTCGGTCTATACTCACTGAGTCCATACAAGATTGTACAAACGAGCTCTCCCAGACAGTACACGGTCTAATCTGCTGTGCATCACAACCTCAACTAATGGGGACCCTACTAAGTTATGAAATACCCTGACAGCAGGAGTAGGAGATGGATTTTTGCCTCCCATTAATATCTACCATAATAACTATGCGAAAGTGTGAGAGAAGCAAAATGGATAAATAAGGGCAGATACATCCTGTGTGGTGTGAAAAGATGATGGGTTAAGTGAGTTGAACTTGCTTAGGGCAGGATTTGAATGATCAGGCATGGTTGCCTGTACTGGAAGTGCCAATATCATAGGCTGCCACTGCTGGATCCCTTTATGGTCAAGGAAGAGTGAATCAGCAGGGTCAGGGGTTCTTAGGACATTAGTCATCTCATCTCCATCTTTATTTGATCAGACAAGACCTGTCCCATAAGCCAGGTGAGATGAACCACCTCAGAACAAGTCTGTTCTGCTACCTCTGCAGAGGATTGTACCAAAGTGACCTGCTCAGATACAGAAACTGCAACAAATGCAGTGACACTTGCTGGGAAAAATTGAGTGATTAGACCCACACTGAGCTCACACTACCACAGACACACTCCTGGCTGTATCCAAGTGAGTTATTTTAAAGGTATTTTGGAAAGGTCTTCCTGAGCTGCAGTAGAAACCATATGCATGTGTACCTTGTGTCTAGAAAATCCTCTAATTTTGATCTTACAGGTGTTTTTAACCAAAATTTTCATGTTGGAAAGGAAGGACTACCACTTGTTTGTGCAGGGAAGACATGTAAGTTAAGCATCCATCTTCTTTGTTCCTGGTTTCTCATTTGCATACACAAATAATTAGCTAAAAAGTTTCCCTTGCACGGCGTGTTGGCAGCAGTAAGAGCTGGATGCATGACCATAGCATGGCCATAGGACTGTGCTTCTGCCTTCCTGTTGCACTCATTCTGGGTGTGACAATGCTGTCCTAGATCTTGAAGTTCCTGTAGCCAGCAGTCTTGGAGGGCTTTGGGGCCATTTACAGAAGGGTGGTATGACATTAGGGTATGTATTAGGAAGGCTGGCAGACCCCTTCTAATGAAACTTTAATGTTTGTGCCTATCTGTTGGATTATTTTGTTGCATGTTTAATTGGATTTACACCCTGAACCATGTTTATCTTATATCTTGCAATTAGCTGGCACAACCAGCACCTGGAATGTCTGATTCCAGTGCCTTTACACCCAGAATTACACCCTCAACCTGTATTACCCACTGCAGAACCAATGAGGCAATGACAAGTTCAATAGTGTGTGACAACCAAAGATGCTCAGAAAACCTCTGAGCCAACAGCTGCAATACTCAGCACAGGTTACCTAAAACAGTAGGAGCCCTCATCACTGGGACCATAGATCTGATGGTTTCCATCACCTCCTCCAGAGCTTCCCAGGTTAACTTCTCTAGTAATCTCAAAAATGTGAAAATTTACCAGGTTTAGACTACGTTGAGATGTGTGGTTGGACTAACATAAGTATAGATGAATAGTGCGTGTGCCATTTGTGCCATTATCTACCAGGCACCTACTGAATGATTTTTTTTTTTTAAATCTCTTTTTTATTATTATTATTTATTTTTTTTTTACGGCAGGAACCATGCTATCTCCAGGTCTGAAACTCATTTAGTTCAAATGGGTCCTGCTACCTCTGTGTAACAATGTATTATAAACTTCAAACCCCATGCAGATTAACTTTCCAAAGGTCACTGAGATCATTTTAGGCCAGGAGCAGATTACAAAACATCCCACAAACTCAAAGGACAATTATCCACTGGCCCAATAATTGTCTATGTTTTAACCTTTAAATACAGTGAACCTCCCATTTGCAAAAGAAAATATCAAACAAAACCAAATATATTCAAACTTTGTCATTAAAATCAAACTGCTGACTCACAATTTTATCAGTTGAAACTCAGTTTAATCATTTTGTTTTGCAGGAATGGGGTATAATTAGAGAACCAGTGAGCATGTAAATCTGAATTTATTATGCAAGCAGCTACAAAAATTACTGTCTTCAGCACAAAATGATTGAATGTCATTAAGAAGAGTGAATCCAAGGGTGAGACCCCAGTGGGATGCCCTCACATGCAAAGTGTAATTGCATAAAGTAGCATGGGGCCATGAAACCCAATTTGCCTCTTTCTGATGCTTACATGAACTTCCTCAGCTTCCACATCTTCATCAGCTGTGGAACTGGGAAGTCAATGAGGTAGATAAATCATTGGGATGATCTCTACCATATGTAGGCAAGCTATTTTGGTACAACCCTCCTCCTCCTCCTCCTCAAAACAAACAAACAAACAAACAAACAAACCAACCAACCCCAAAAAACCCACCCAAAACAAAACACCAACAAAACAAAACACTAAACCCCCAAAACCCCAACAGTTAAAGACAGCATATTTATGCTAATATGCCCTTCTGCAGCTACCAACCTATTTTAGCTGTTTTGGAGTTGCTGAATGAACCAAGTGCTGGTGAAGGTAATGGACCCTGCACACTTAGGAATGACCGATTCCTTTACTGAGCCACATTTCAGCATCTCCTGCAACTTGGGTACGTATCCACAGAGACAGCTGAGGTCTCTGAGCAGGCCTGGTCCTCAGTCCCAGGGGAGCAGTGAGCCTCTGAGCGCAGCAGCAGTTACTGGTTTTGAGTGTGCTCTTAGCCCAATACCACTGGGATTTACTTTGATGTAGCTTGAGCCGCAGTGAACGCAGGCAGCATACAGACTGATAGTTACCACAGCCCAGCTGACAGGTGGGAACATACTGAAAGGACCACAGATCTGAGCCTTATGTTTCTTAAAGAAAGCAGTTCTTTTAATTACGGGGGTTGAAGGAGTTATCTCAGCCGGTGCTGTCCATAGATGAGCATCAGCTTGCTTCTAGCTTAGCAAGTCTGTAATTGACAGACATCTAAAAGAATGAGTCTGACTAGTTATTAGAATAAATCACAACTTTCTTGAAAGAAGCTCCTCGTGTTTGAATAAATCCCGCATTTTGAGGAAGTCATTGACTCGGTTCTTACTATTAGAAAAAGTTTCAGTTTCCCCACAGCCATGCAGCTGCATAGCAGGCGTCCAAGATTTTGCATTACTGATTTGCATCTTTAGCCAGGGATTTATCCTTACCTCTATATGACCTTGTGAATGCATTTTTTCAGGGCTTATATGTGTTCTTATGCAAACATTCCAATATCCATCTGCATGCACTCTTACATGTAATTGTGCATTGATGCTTGTGAGCCAAGGCGTGTGAGTGCTTAGTCTGCAGACTTTAATTTACTGCTGAAAATAATAAGGTGATTTTCACTAGCACATAAATTCACTGCCTGCCTGTTGCCTCTTCTGCAGAGTGAGGACACAGACACTTGTTAGTTTGAGCTACTGCTCCAAACTGTCAAGTTTCTCTCTGGCCAAGCAGTAGGCAAACAAAGCACCTCCTGAACGTGCTGCTTTTTCTGAACCCAGACAGCGTGTTTTGGCTGATTTAGGACATTGATTATGCAGGGCTGGGGGCACCTTGTAGCCTCCATTTTGTATCATTGCAGTCCTATCTTCTCTGCTCTACCTGTCCCTCTTCTCCTGAAAGTCTTTGCCTGCCCAGGAAATATCTGGCGGAGAAAGCTTTCCTGAAGGGGGGTGGGGGAAAAGCAAAGACAGGTTCTCCCTGCAGAACAAGTTTTGGTGCTATTTCATACTCCTCATTATACCAAATCCCAAAAGTGGAAGGTCAGTGCTTCCCCAGTCCTTAATGTTCTGGAATCAGATCAATCTCCTAAAGACTTTTTATTTCAGGTACAAGAAAGTTGCCTGAGACCCTGTCTGGAAAGAACAGAGTTATTACCTTTGTGGAGAGAGCAGCTGGAGCATAAATGATGTTCAGCCATATGAAAAAACTGTTACAGTATTAAGCTCTTTGGGGAAGGGCTTGTCCTTTAGCAGTATGTTGTTATAGAGTCTGGATGCTACTGCAGTCTGAATGCGATGAATTAATATAATAGCAATGTGATGCAATACACTTTTTTCATGCAGAGTATACTGGAAGAATATTTCTAGATTCCATTTTGCTCCTGGAATTACAAATTATAGTTATTCTAGCATAGAAACATTCCCCTTCAGTACCAAGGTATAGCTTTATAAAGGTATCAAATGAGCCTGGGACAGGCTACCCAGGAAGGGATGATTTCCATAGGAGGAAAACCAGCTGCAACAGTGCAATCTAGAAAATAGGCAACGCGGAGTATCCTCTGGAGGGGACAATCATATCTCAATAATCAACGAGGATCACTTGCAAAAGGCTGTGAGATGAAGTCCTGGTGGATTTACCTGGATTACCAAAAGAGCCTTGGGGTGTCTTGTATAAGGCTATTGAGAAACTGCGTGGCCATGGGTGAAGTGCTGCAGTGCTATCATGGGCTCAAAGATGCTTAAGAGACTGAAGTCAGATGAACACACCCAGTTGTGAGGGCTGTGTTAACGAGGGCTAGGTTTCAAGAACATGGATGATGTAAGTGGCCTGGAAAAAAATAGGTAGCAGCAATATGACAAAGTATGCACCTAATGTGCAGTTGTTCAACTTAGTCATGATGAAAAAACTGCGAACAGCAGAGGTCTGAATGCTTTGCTGAATAAATGCCTATTCAGTAAAGAAAGACTTTTTTTTTTTCTTTTTTTTTTTTTTTTTTGTAAACAAGCAAATGAGCTTTCACACTTAAAATGACTGAATACTTCTACATTCTGAGTTATGAAAGATGATCATAACTGGCAAATATCAACAGATAAAAGTTTGGAAGATCTCATATGGGATTGTCTGGAGCAATAATTCTCATTAAACTTGCAGTTAATTTGAAAATTTAGCAGGAACAAATGACATTTAAAAAACTATTTTCTGTCACAGACACTTTCACAGGATGGAGGTAATTTAGAAAACAAATTTTATTGGATATTTTTAGTAGGAAACTATATAAAAAGTCATTTTTAGCAGATAATCATGATATCAGGATATTCAAGTATTGGTATTCAAGGAAACGCATAGACTGGAAGAGATATATCTCCTAGGGAACCCATTAAAAATACCTTTAGGATTATTAACATTATAGATAAAGAAAATTAAAAGAGCAGTGACAGAATGAGAGCAGGTGGTGAAGAAAGAGGCCCATTCCCTCATGTCTTCTATAAAAGATTTAGGAAATAACCAATTTGCTGTGGTAGATAGGATTGTGGGTCTGTCAGGCCCTCAGACATTCCTTCCCTGTGATTGCCAGCTTGAATCTCTGCATCGCTTGGGGTCCCACCCCCAGCCACAGCACTAATTGTGCAGAGCAACCAATATAGTGCAAAAGCTTCTTTCACTTTGTTTGTAAGTTCTGTGGAATCCCCCACTCACATCTTCTTCTCTCTCACTTGGTTTTCCACCTCCCCAGAGAAAGGAGGTATGGCAAGTACAGGGTCATCCCTGGCTCATCCCAAAAATGTTTGCCCTGTATCAGAGGAATGTCAGTTTTTTCCTGGAAAGCTTCTACCTAATTAGTTGGCCTCTTTACTTGTGATTTTGGGTCTTTTGCCCTGGGGGACAATGTGTGCTGGTTAAATAATCAGTTTAAAATGTTTGAGAAAATAGGACTGCAAGATTATTTATTTATTTTTTAATACAGTCTTTCTTTGGCTTAATCTTTCTCCTCTTTTTTTTTTTTTCTTGTGCAGAACCAAACCTGAAGAGCAGAGTTTCTGAGAACATTTCCCGAGGACCTCCCTCATCCCCTTGATTCTGAAAACATTTCTGTAGAGGCTTCCCTGGGTGATGTCCTGTGAGCCACAAATGGAAAGCCACCTTCAAAAGGCTCAAGAATGTGTTTGGATTAAACTCTTTTTGACATTGTACTTTCCTTCTTAAAGCAGGATCAAGCTCTTCAAGGAGGGTGTGGGAGCACTGGTGTTTTCAGGGTGAGGTAACACTGTTAGAAGGCCAAGCACCACACGGCCAAGACACCTGGAAGCCAGCTTTCCAGCACCTAACTCTTCTCCCTGCTCTCCCCTAACCAGCTTTTGCCAATGCTCCACATTTTTTTAAATGCGATGCTCAGAACCACAGCTGGGCGGGAGACCTTGCTAGGGCTCAGAAAAGTGGAGAGGTAGCCTTGGGCAAAGATGAGCGTGTGTCTTGTAAGCTATGCTCCTGCACCTATATCTGAGCAGACTCCTGCAGGTGCCTGATAGATGTATGCATTCATTTTGACAGCATGATATGCATCATCCCTCTGCAAGTACCCTTATTTTCACATTCATTTTCACCATGCTTCCTTATCTTGCTCAGGAAAACGTCATATGAAACACTGACCAGAGCCTTTCTAATGCTGGCATGTAACCTCTGCTGCTTCTCTCCTGCCCACAAGACCCATTACCCTGTCTTGGGGAAAACAACTGCAACAGTCTGACATAACAGATTCTATAAACGGAAGATTTGGAGCTAGCACAGGAGCCAAAATAATAACACAAGTCTGAGAACTAAGCAGGGACGAGAGAAAACAGCAAGGGCTTTCACATAGCAAACACAAGTTGAAATATTGGAAGTTCTTGGCCAGTTGGAAGGTTACTGCTCATGTTGTCTTAAACAGTTATGGAGACCACCACCAGCTCACAGGGGACAACCATACTTGCTGGTACCTTGGTCTAGCTGGCTTTTGGTGTCTTGCTTTTCTTGTGCTTGTTAGAAAGCCTCAGCTGGGCAAAGCATGAACAGAAATCAAGATAAAGCAAAACAGATGTCTGTTGAAAGGAGACCCTAAAATGATTTCTCTGACCGATTAGCCTTACCAGACCTTCTTCCTCCCTCCTCAGCTGTTGCTGGTGTCAGCACAGTTTTGCCATAGGGCTACAATTTCATATGAGATGCCCCAAATTTATTCAGAGGCTTCTTGCCATGCCCCACCTTTATTTAAAGACAAGAGTCCTGAGTCAGATAATACTTCACCTTGCTGACTGCTCCATCACTCTCTAAACATCAACACCCCAGCAATCAATCTTACTGCTTCCCCGTCCCCCACCAACTGATCCTCTTGCCAAGAGCAAGAAGAGCTTCCCTGTTCCCAGCATCCTGCCACTCTAATTTAACAGGTTTCTCACAAAGTCTAGACATCTCCTGAATTGCATGTAAAAAGCTTTTGCTCCCCTTCAGCTCCATTAATCCTGCAACTCCAGGCCCAACAAGGCTGACGCTCCTCCATCGGCTCTGGGTGAATTACAGTTTAAATGACAACCGTGCAACTCCTTGGCAGGGACTCTATGCCCTTCGTTCCTGTATTCTTCTGGATGGAAGGAAATAAATGATAAATTCCTTTGAGACTGCTGTCTATCCCACTGCAGCAGAAATTAACTGAGCTGGGAGAGTTCAGTGCCAATTGGATAGCTTGTACTATAGCTATAGCATCATCCTGCAAGCGAGCAGAAAACCTTTCTCTCAGACTCTCAGGGTGCCGGTGTTGATTGTGTCATAGATGTAAAAGATGAAAGAAGGCTAATGGGGCAATTATAAAGTCTTTTGGTGCTTCATTTACTTTCTACAGAGCCTTCCTTGGCATTAAGTTCAGTCTTGCTTCCAGAGTCCTAAGTAGAGCTATTTGTAATCTTTTCTTTTAAAGTTTCCTTCCAGATAAAAATGACTTTTTTTCTCAAACAAAACCCCTCTTTGTTTGTAATTTTCAAATTTTCCTGATTTTAGTGATATCTGGAGAAGTCTTTAGAAAAATCCATCAGCATTCAATTTACAGTTTTTCTGTCCTTTCCCTCTTTCTACTTTTCTGTATTCCTTTTTGCCTGCTGACAACAAAAAAAAAAACCACACTGAAATAAAACCCAAACAAAAACAACAAAAGGAGAAGTGAGAGAGGAACAGGGGACATCAATAAAAGTTTTATTCATATTCAGTCCTCTGTAAAACAAATGACTGAATTAAGTCTTTTTGCCACAGCACTGCATTGCGAGCTCATGGTCACTGGCTCGCCCAGCAATAACGGGATCTCTCTCCAAGGCTGGGCGTTCCCTTCTGGATTTACCAGTTCACTGAATCAGGTCACACATTTGCATTAATGCTATTGCTCTCGATGTACATCCTGTGTAGATCAGGTGTAGAAATCACCCATTTGTATCCCACCAGAAGCACCTCTTTTCCCACTGATGGCTAGTAGTTAATAATTTAGCTATTTAATCTATTTGCCTTGTGCTTTACCAATATCTCAAACTGCTAATTTTGTAATCACTACTAAATCAAAGGCTTTAGGGATGTTTGCTGCTCTGTAGTAAAGGCAGAAGAACGCATAAGGCAGCTTTGCAACACCAGATCAGTTTAATTCCAGTTCAGCAGGCATGTGACATCCATACTCCTACAGATTCTGCATTTTCTCTCACATGTGACGATTTCTCAAAGGCTGACCACAAAAGGTAATGCAGTCATTTGTCCTGTCTTTCAGAATTTCAGGGTGTAAGTCACTCTGCCTAAACATTCCATGTATTTCTATCAGTAGATATGCATGACAATGCTCTTGTTTTCTGAATGACTGCAAAAGGCTTTGACGCCCAAAGGTGATACTAATTTTCCCATGTTATTGTTATTCCAACAGGACAAAAAAAAATATTCACTGTACACTTTTTCTTAGATGTTATAAGCAGAGCACCTCTATCTGGCACTGCGCCCCATGTCATCGCTATTTTTTCCTTTCTCTCCCAAAGTGCATGGCCTTTTAATTGATGTCTTCGGTTTTTCCTGTACAGCTTCTCAACACTTCAGATATCATTATTCAGCTCAGTTGTTAGCACTTTTATTTTTCATCACAACTTATTACACTGCTTTTTGAGTTTCTGATCAGCATTTTCAGGTTGCTCATAATGCAAGGTATGTTGTGTTTTACCAAACATCTAGCGCAATAGCACTGACTTTTACAATCCTGTGTCACTGAGGAAGAAAAATAGACTTGTTACCTAACTCGTCCTGCATTTAGGATTCATCCTGACTCCCAGCTCTGCAGTCTTTCCTGGACTGCTGTCTGTGCCTCCTCTGAAGGGAGGTTCTGGTGATGCTCTACAGAGACTACCAAGATGGGCCCTTCACCGCAGGTAATTTTTCACATAGGCTCAACACCTCACCTGTAGAGCCCCAGGGACTGGTTTCTCTCACACATCTTCCCCACTAGCAGGCTTCCTGACACAACTTTAGCCACTGAGAAGTTAAACCCATTTTGCTCTTTCCTCCCTTGCGTGCAATGTCCTGATCAATTTCTGTACCAGTCTCCAATCCATAGTGGCCATTAGGATTCTCCAACTTCTTTCTTCCATATTGCTAATAAGGCTGTTAAGCAGATTGATCTGTCATTGATTCACACTGTGATCCAAGTGACACCTCCTTCTGACTCACATGTACCTTATATCCCAAAGTAGGGCATGCTGCTATTAAGGCACTGGATTTGGATTCTGGAGATCTGAGCTTCGTCCATCTCTCATTTATCTTCTGGATGTGTTTGCACAGGAGATTTATTTCCTTTGAACTATTTCTCCCTCAGTACAGGGGGGTTAACAGCACTGTCCTTCTCCAGGGAAGAGTTTTCAGGACATATTTATTAAAGATCATGTGGGTATGGTGTTATCTTGGGCCACATGAAAATATCTATACTAGAAGGTGGAGTGTATGGTTGGCTGGCCTGCTGGCCGGTCTGGAATTGACTGTGTGTGTGTAAAAGTAGAGGTTTCCTTATCCTGTGATTTCTAAGGAAACAGCAAATGAGAAATTTTATCATCTCAGGTACTTGCATGCAGCACCTCATTCAGTCACTATAGCTAATGGGACCAGAACTGGGGCTCTCCATCAGTCTTCTGCTGTAACTGTTGCCTCAGTCACCAGGGCAGGGTAAATGTTGCAAACATCATGTACAGTGAATTACTTTACATTCCCAGGAGCTTGATTTTTCTGTGTTCTGGTTTAAGAACAAAACAAGCAAACAAAAAGGCAAAACAGACCCCTGTTCTTTAGTACTTAATCAAAGACATTATTAATGCTTTTTACCAAAACTGATTTTTTTTGGAGGGCATTCTGCAGCTATACGCTAACCTGGATAAAGGGTATCCTTTGTTTTCTATACATCCACCAATTTTAAACTCAGCAGTCCTCTCAGAGACAATATCAATTAATATAATGAGCAATACTTTCTGAGAGACTGTTTCAAATGCCACAACATTAACTGGCATATTAAATCTGCAAATTTCCTTTCACCCAATAATTTTATAATTCTGTCAAAGAAGGCAATTTTTCATGCTATAATTCCTCTCACCCCTTTGCATCCACCCCCTGCTGCGTGCCGCTCATGATGCGGTGTGTTTTATGGTGTCTTTATTATTTCCCCCACCCCACACACCTGTGCATGAGGGTCTTGTCAGAAAGGCTGGACTGGTCCTGGCCACAGAATAATCATAGTGTGTCCTGTTGATGAGTCAGCCTGCCCCCTTTAAAGAGGTCTGTAAGACCAACTCTGGTGGATCAGCCTGTCCATCAGCCGAACCACGCTGCCTGTGACACCTGGTGCTCATGAATACTTAGGGTGAGAGCATAAAATAGGAGGTATAAAGAAGTAATTTCTTGCATTTCCTGGGTTGGAATATATCTGATTAAATAAACATCTTTGTCAAAACAAATGGAGAATAAATTGAGTCAGTAAATGGAGAGCTAGTCAACACAGACAGCAGAGTTCAGGACGTGATTCATCTGATCCTGAAACAGATTTATAAAAAAGGTCAGGTGACTCACTCCCTAAAAATGCCTGTATCTCTCCATTAATTATGAAGATAACTTGCTTTGACATATTCAGCTTCGATTCTGTAGACATCTACAACTACATGGCCTAAGCCAAACTCAAACTGGTGTTTTACTTCTTGAAGCTGGAGAAGCGCAGAGGGATTATTCCCCTTAGATATGCAGCTGGTAGATGATGCCTGGGATGGCATAGCTTCATGTATTTGAACATCCCACAGACGTTTTCTTACCTATTTTCTGTCTGAGGGAGCTGAGAGCATTTAGGACAAACATCTCTGATGTTCTCTGGTGACTAGCCAGAATATTTTATCACTCCTGAATATGTTCTGGACCTTGGATAATATTTCAGTTTAGTCCTTTTCAATTTTGCAGTTCAGATCCCTGTGCACAAACTGACATGTGTGACTGCCACTCTGCCCATGACATAGGAAGCTGGATATTCTATCTCTTGGTTCTGCTTAGTTGTTTGGGTTTTTTTTTTTATCTTTGTTTTTTTGTTTGTTTGGGTATCTGAGTTTTGTGGTTTTGTGGGTTTTTTTTCTTTCCAGATGTATGAAACTTTGCAACCATGCCATTTTGGGGATGCAGAAGTCTGGGAAACTATAAAGTCTCAATGATACAAGATTGCCACTATTCTGGAGTAAAATCTTTGAAGAACATTTTGTATGCTTGACTTCAAGCCCACCTTTGAGCTTTCAGTACTGATCTTACCCAGCTGAGCTTTGAAATCTCCCAAACTGTAGGTTCCACAACATTGCTGTGCATCCATTCCAGTGTTTATCAGCCATTATGGTGACTTCTTTTATTTTTCATAATATGTAATAAAAATGTCCTTGTTTCAGCACACTCTTTTGTTGTGAACCTTGGAGAAGTCTGATCCTGTCTATGCTATAATCTTCTGTTAAGTGGTTGAAGACAGCAATATTCCCTTCACCTTCTCTTTTTCAGGTCAAACAAAAGCAGTTATCCCAGCCTCTCCGTATCTGTCATGCGCTTCATCCCCTTGACCATCTTGGTGATCTCCACTGGACAAGCGTGTGCATGTCTTGCACTGGGAAGTCCCACACCTGACATGGTAATCCAGTTGCGATTTAGTGAATTAGAGAAGAATCCAACTGTCCAGCACGTGGATTTCATCTAGCTGACCACTACCCTTTGAGCCCAATGGTCCTGTCAATTTTCTACCTGCCTCTAATCCTCTTATCTAGCCTGTATCTCTCCAATACTTCTACAAGAGTATTATGGGAGACTGTTGAAACCTTTGCTAAAGGTAAACGACGCCTAATGCTCTCTGTGTCCTTGGAGCTAACCATATCTTGAGAGAAGGCAATCATGTTGGTCATGCATGACTTGCTCTTGATAAATTAATTCTGACTGTTCTTAGACACTTCTGTCTGTTGTATTTCCATACTTTCCAGGAGGATTTGCTCTGTAGCCTTTCCAGAGACTGAGGGTAAGGTGACTGGCCTGTAGCTACCTAGATATTCCTTGTTGCCTTTCTTGAAGCTGATTGTGACATTTGCCTTCCTCCAGACACCAGAAAGTCCTTTGACTGCCTTGACCTTTTGAATATGCTAAAGAGTGTCACCATGTCATTGGTGAACTTGCTTAGCACATTGAACTTGCAGTTGCATGGTTCCATGGACTTGTGCATATTTGATTTGCTCACATGGCTTCTAATTATCTCTTCCTCTACCATGTGTACAGAAAACTGGGAGGTCTGATGGTAAACCTTTGAGTAAAATTCAAGCCAAAGACAGCACTGATTAGACAGGTTTTATCACCTAGTATATAGGACAGAAGATGGAGAGGAAGTTGCCCCAGCTCTTCTCTCTCATTCCTAGCTAAGCTCCTCCCATCCTTGCTGCTATCACTAAAACTGTCCCCTAATAAATAAAAATAAAAAAGAAGTAAAAAACTAGCACCATTGTATAAAATGAATAAATAAAGGTAGTAAAATGAAAGTGATAAGGTCCCACCATGAAAAATATATTGCCTGTAAGTGAGGAACAAGACGCTCCATGAGTAAGCTGAACCATTCCAGCTATATTTCACTCTTCCCTGTGAGTGCTGCAGAGAACAGAGCTGGGACAGGATGCCAAGATCAGCATGTAAATGGAAAATCTGGCAGCCATGTGAGACCCAAGGAGCAGAACTGCATAAAGAAAACAAAAACAAAAGCATAAAAAAAAAATCCCCAGGCTGGATCTGTGTCAGCAGGTGACATTATAGGATCACCTGGCAGGGCGACTTACTGTGTCCCAGTGTGGTCACTTGGATGGCAGGGAGGGATATCTGAAAAGCAATAGCTTCCCCTTGCTGCATGCACGGGGCTGAATTTCAGCTGCTGACAGGGAGCCAAAACATTATTTGGGCTAGTATGTCTTCTGGCAGGAATGGACACGGCTTCGCTCACCTCACGAGGAAGGTACTTTGTGGCAAAGCAGATTTTTGTACCTCCTGTTCCATTTTTTATTCAAATATGAGGGAATCCTTTGGATCAGTTACAGGTGTGAAAACAAAGGCTATTTCCACCATTATAAGTGATTCTTGTAAGAGTTCAGGTTATTTTGGTCATAAGAGGTCCTTTCTAAGGACAGAAGAAGACTGTTTGCAACAGTTGGGGCTGGAAGTATACTGAAATTATGTGGAGAGGTTCAGCATACTAAGCTAAGACTTTGGAGAAAGGCTCAAGTCGTTTTTGAGACAGGTTTTTGGCATGACTTGTCTCTATGTCCTCTGAGTCCCCGCTGGAAAACTTACTGCTCAGCCCCACCGTGAGAGTGCATGGATAAAGATTATCAGGAGCGCTCATGCTCGTTTAGCCACGGATTTATCAAGTCAACCAAATGTCCAGTGGAAAGCACAGAAGGACTTATCCAAGGCATAATGCAATTAACTGATAAAGAGGTGTTCTGGGCACCAGGATACCTAGACCTTCCTCCAACCAAGCCTTTATCCGCATGTGAAACATTACATATGTATGTATATATGACCCTTGCATAGGAAAGACATGGACCTGTCAGAGCAGGTCCAGAGGAGAGCTACAAAAATCAGAGGGCTGGAGCACCTCTCCTATGAGAAAAGGCTGAGAGAGTTGGGGTTGTTCAGCCTGGAGAAGAGAAGGCTCCAGACTGACTTTATTGCAGCCTTCCAGTAGTTAAAGGGGGCCTAATAAGAAAGATGGGGACAAACTCCTTAGTAGGGCCTGTAGCAATAGGACAGGGGTTAATGGTGTTAAACTAAAAGAGGGTAGATTTAGACTAGATATAGGAAGACATTTTATACATTGAGGGTGATGAAACACTGGAACTGGTTGCCCAGTAGAGGTGGTTGATGCCCCATCCCTGTAAATGTTCAAGGTCAGATTGGACGGAGCTCTGAGCAACCTCATCTAGTTGAGGATGTCCCTGCACATTGCAGGGGGGTTGAACTAGATGACCTGTACAGGTCCCTTCCAACTCAAACTATTTCATGATTCTACGATTCTACATAGCCCCTGTGGAATTTAGGGAGAGTACTGCATCGCACAGCTCTGGAAAAGCAAGCCTTTATGGTCCATGGGCACTCAGGAGCCTCTGTGAACTACCCACAATATAGCTCTTCTGCTGAAGTAAGTTTCTCTGCAAGAAGATCATGCAATTCTGGATTGTGAACACCATCCCTAGTACCTCCTTTTATTTCCCTTCTAAGCATCTAACCCCTGCTTGGTGTTGACTGTGTGATAAAATCCTACCAAGGTGAGGCTGTGTGATAAAATCCTATCCTGATGAGCATATCCCTGTAGGGATTATTTTTTTTTTCCTCTCAAGTCCTTAAAACTCTGTGCTTACTCACCTTTCCCTACTCATTCCAGAAGCTGAGAACTTCAGGTTATCTTTCCAGAGATTTTCAAAATGAACAGCACAAAAGTATCATTTAATTAACAACTTGCCACCATCAGCAAGAGTTAGTTTTAGCACAGACCAATTCATTTTGGAATTGGATATTTCTGTTACAAATAAGGCAGCAGTGAGCGTGATCTACAGTGCCTGTAAATTTTACTGGCAATAATTTTTAGTATTCTTTGAAAATCAATTCCAAGTTCTATTAGTTTACTCCCCTCTTACCTCTCCCCCACCATTCAGATTTAGATCATGGTACTAGTAGTAGTTTTAATTCATTACCTGAATAATTCCAATTATCATTCCACGCTCTTTCATGACCTTTACTTTTACTGTCTTTTTTTTTTTTTTTTTTTTCCTCTTTTTTACCCCTACGGCTAAAACCACAGAGCTATTGCCACGGCAAGTTAAGAAAGCAAGTGGATGCTAAGGAAAATTTCAAGTCTACACCAGTGTGGGCAAAACCAACTTTCCCAGCTGCTTCTGTTCAGCTACCCCCATCTATCTCTCTCACCCATCCTTCTGGCCAGTCTTGACGATGCCTTTCATGCAGGTGCATGGGGAGTTTGCAGGTGGAGGCGATTGTCGGGAGGAAGGATATCGGACAAGCAGTGCTCCACCTGCTCTGCTTTCTCACAACAGGGGACCATCCATGCGTGAAGAATGTTAATTACCCATTGTAAATCAAGAAAAGTCAGTTTGATGTGCTGAATTTTTATTACCCCTCTCTCTGCCTCCCCCCGCCCCCTTCTTTTAGCAGGATTAATATTCATCCATATGTACATGGCGAGAGGCAGAAGGAGAAAAAAAACTTTTTAGTTAGACTGCAGGAAATTGGTTATAGTTGTTATTTATAACATGGTGCTTCCAGGACCTCAGGTGAGATCAGATGTACTGCTCTAGAAACTGAAATAACCCAGAGCATTTCTAGTCTGAACAAGCAGGACAAAGGACATAGGCTGACACCTGTTTAGCAACTGGAAACTGAGGCAGAGTGGTTTTAATACGTTAAGCTGATACTACAGAGGAAATTGATGCCACAGCCAATAAGCAGGTTAACATCTTTTTACTCCCAATCGGGGTTTTCGCTGACAAGGACATTACTAAAAACTGTTCCCAAAACTACTGAAAATATTGCCAATGACATCCACATTAGGGACCATTCGAACAAAGGGATGCTGATAAAATTTGAAAAATCCATTTTATGTTTTGGGGAATTTTCTGCCTTGTCCTTTGCCCGAGTCCAGCCATTGTTCCAGAGTCTGGCACACCCTGTGGCACCAGTGATTTTCAAAAGGTGAGCTACTGAACAGAAAGATGGTGCCTGCACCCGACCACACTTTTATTTATTTGTTTACTTACTTGTGATATGTATTTATGATAACAGATTGGAAGGCTTCATTTTTTTTTAATTGTTTTTTTTTTTTTCCCCAAAAGGAAAAGATCCTTCATTTGTTCCCACTCATCTCCAACCTCCCTAAAAGTTTGTTTTCAAGGTGTGGAGCTCCTCTCTGCCAATTCCACCCACAACTCTGTAGTCCAGTGCTTGCCCCAAGCATTGAAATGACTTTTTCAGAAGTCTCCAATGACCAAAGTAAAGCTAAGGCTCAGCACCGCACCTTACATTTGACACGTTAGGGACTTCTCTTGTCCTCTTTCCGTTTTCATGACTGTTGTCTTCTACCCCTCTTATGGCTCTTGTGAAGGATTCTCCTTATCCCGTAGCTGGCTGGGGATTTCTACCAGCTTGTGGCCCTGCTACTGTCATGGGCCATTTCAATTGTCACCCCTATGTAACTGCTTCAAGAATTTCTCTTTCATCAGATGGTGTCCTAAGGTGGAATTAATCTTGCTTGATTTTATAAAGATACAAGAGACACTTCTGCATCTGAGCCATTAATGAAAATGCTTTTTGTATTTAATGGGAATAAACAGGTACTTTGGGGATTTCAGATGTACTTCAGAGGTCTCTCTGAGGAGGTGATGAAAAGCACTGAGAAATAGTTTTCTCTCCCCACTGATTGTAGGGATTCTCAATACTTAACTGAGAGGGGGGCAGTCTGTAGTAAGATGTTTTCAGCTAAATGAGATGATTGTTAAAGCTTTTGTCCAGGCTAGTGCTCTAGTAGTACATACTGTCTCCCTCTGGCATCTCCTTGTGGATAACCTCAAATCAGTCCATTATGACCAAACCAAATCTTTTATATCTCCCTCAGCCACAACCCTCCTCATTCACTGTATTTTTAATGATGGGTATCAACATCTTGCATTCCTCCAGATCTGAATTATGAGTATCATCATCAGTTTTTGAATCCTTACATCACAGTATCTAAGTTGTCCTATGCAACATCTCTTTTTCATATACACAGAGGCTACTCTGCACATCCTTGCAAGTCCTGCTGTGTAGCAAAGAATGTGACGTGACATTTGGCTTGGTCCTCTTGCTCTTTGCCTATCAGGACATAAAGATGGGATATCCCTGCCTGAAATACTAGAAAGATGCTGAAACATGGAGGAGAGGTGTTGAGGAGACCAGGATAGCCTGAGAAGAGTCAAGGGATGTTAGACGAGGTACAACACTGACCACTTGTGTTAGCCCATCTCTGGATCTCAGCTGAACATCCCTATAGTACCTTCCCATTATTGTTTCTTCATCATACTCTTACATGGCACTAGACATGTGGCAATTTAATCACAGAGAATGCCCATAAGTTGTCTTGAGTGCTGATTTAGCTGCTGCTGTCTTTCATGGATATCTCTCCACCTTCTCTTGCTCATGAAGAAAAATGTCTGCCTCACATCTGTAAACACGCGTTGGTTCGCTGCTGTATTGCTTCCATTTCCAGACACCCAGTGTAAGTAAAAAAAGAAGTAAAATAAAGAAGTAAAAAATAATTTAAAAAAATGTATAAAAGCCAGTTGTTTTAATCTTTCAATCAACACCATGTCAGATTTTCAAGAGGGGAAATTTGATATCAAAAAAGGAGGCTTCTGGTTAAGCCAGAAGAAACCACTGTCACCCAGTTGCCTGACTACAGCACTGTGATGGATTTTAAGCTTCACCTGGTTTCTTTTGTGGCTTTCAGCTGATAATGACAGAGCAGCATGGATGATGTTTACCTTCTGCCGGCATGAAGGCAGGCAGAAACCTGTCTAAGCAACCGGGGTTTTGTTGCGCACAATATAATTCCCTCACCATGAAGTATTTGATTCGAAAAGATATCCAGATATCCAAATGAATATATATCAGCACAAACCAGTTAAAGGGAGTGAAGCCCAGGCCCTAGGAGATACAGACCTGCAGCTGCATTCTTGGTTCGTGATGCCTTCCTGTCTCACAGGTCTCTCCACGCCTTGTTCCATTTTCTTGTATAGAAAAGTCAATCTGTTTCCCCTTCACTCCCTTCTTCAGCTCTGCTGGCCATGTGAAATTGCTTTTAAAGCTTGCTGTAGGGCGAAAGTGCTTTGCAGCTTTGTAAAACAGGCATGCGGCAAAGCAGAGACAGTTTAAAGGAACAAAGAATGAGAACAAACAAACCCATTTTCATATGTGCTGCTTAAATGTCTTCCAGCCTCCAGCCTTGTTATTCTTCCTCTAGAATTAGAAAAACCTGTTAGCAGAAAGTGTGCTTGCTCTTTGACAGTTAACAGCATATTATTTAGATCGATATGGCAATTCTCTTCTCCCCTTAATAATACCACTTTGCATTTATATAGTAGTTATATATTTATATATACATTTCTGCAGTAGATAGCTAAACTGGGTTTTGCAGGAAGCTGTGAAAGAAAATGTTGTGTTCAACAGTACTGATATGCAGTAATCGAGTAGATCTCTAATCTCAGACCTACAACCAACAGGTCTGCAAAGAACCCATCTGACAAGAGAAATAGAGGCACTTAAATGCCCCTTCCACAGCTAGAGATAATAGAATCTACTTCCCAAGTCAGTGATCCACAGGATATATAAAAAAACCCAAAACAACAACAACAACAACAACAAAAAATCAAAACCCAAGCACTCATAAGCCAATCAGTACAGAAGGACTAAAAAGGGGTTTTGTAGGACTGTTGGCAAAACTGGCATGACGTATTTGGAGGGGTGAGAAACATGGAAAGAGAAAAGCCAGGGAGGAAGCAAGAGTTGCAGAATGGGTATGTCCCAGGGCAGAAACAGGGACCATGCTGAGCACACAGCTCCCTGAAAACCCAATGTGGGCTTCTCAGGGGTGAAGAAACTACCCTTCCATTGCTTTTCCCATGCTTGGAAAATAGGATGCTCTTTGAAATAATCAGGGCTTTACCAAAGAAGACACTGACATTCGTTTGTTGATTTGTCACCCTCACAGAAACTAACCCACAATGCTCATATACTGGTTGGTCCAGTTCCTCTAATCCAGTATAAACTTTGGGAAAATTGAGATGTGGCAGGCTGTGCCGTTTATGAGAGATACAGAACTAGGAGCTAGGCATCTTGAGGCTTTTATTTTCCTGATCCACCATTAAAAAGAGAAAGTTGAGTATAGTGGAAAACGTGACTTTAGGATCTGCCAGCTATGATGGGACTTGTGGAAAGTGAAAATATCCACTTGTCAGGCGGGTGAAATACAAATCTGTATGGAAGGCCCATATACTCCTTCGTTCCAGCTCATGCCTTACTCAGAGGTCTCTATGTCTCCTCCAATGACAGCTCAGGCCTCTGCATGCTAATTATTTTTCCCTTTAAAAAACTAATCCCAAAGAGATTTGATTTGGTTGTGACCAAAATATAACTGTGCTGAGTTGTTCAAGAAGGGAATGTAAGTCATATATTTTAAGCATGCATAGAAATTGCACAACCATACACATATAGTCAAATAGCAGTTCACACGTCTGGGGCCAGATTTTACAACATGCTGAGCATCTCTAGTCTCCAGCAAGCTGCAACAATACTGTCCACAGCTGGTTTAGCCTTCTCCTGCTGGAGAAAGGTAAACAATCCCACATACCATATAGAAAAGTCAACGAGTCCTTATTGTTCCTTGGAAAAGCTGCATCCTTCCTGGGAGTGTTTTCTTGCACAGGTCTTCTGCTGTGGTGGGGGTCTGTGATCCGGGCAGGGGAGGGAGAGTGATGTGCTCTTCATTTTACTTCTGGGTTTGTTGGGGATTTTACTTGTTCTGAAAATGGCAATCTTTGGCAAAACACACAGGTGATGGTCTGAAAGCTGCTGGGTTCCTTTTCCCCTTGGCTTGCTTCCAACTGCAGCAACCACCTTCACTCAGGCTGTTTTCATTCTCTTATGGCTCCATCCTGAGCATTGTCCAAGGGAAGAGCTTTCAGGTCTGATCTAATCCTGTTTCACACCCAGGAGCTGCATCACACCTGGCAGGTGCTGGGAATTCAGCCAAGCCAGGAGGTATCAGGGTTGGACCATGGCTCTCCCAAAAGTGTAATTCTGCAGTTGAAAGAGCTGTGCAAGGCCCTGAGCATCACGGCGTTCATGTGTTACCATTACCACTCCATCCTGTCCGTTTGAGACTGTTTCCCCTTGATTACCTCCTTAAATCAATACTAATGGATTTTCTCAGAGTTAATTTTTTTTTTCTTTCTTCTTTAACTCTTTTCCCATCACTCCTCCCCAACACTTTCCATCTCTGGTGACTGGAGTCCTTGCCAGCTCCCCTCCCTTGCATCAAAGCACCATTTCATCGCAGGACTGTAATTTATACAATTTCTCCTGCTCGCTTTGCTTAATTGTCTCATTTGTAATATTTTATCCTCTTTCCTTTTCAGTTCATTCAGAATACCCAGGCTGGTTAAAATAAATATGTATTTTTAATTTTAAGCAGCCTAATTCAATTTTGGTAATGTGGGATGAGTATTAATCAGGATGGCTTCTGAATCCAAGGCACATCGAGTCTCAGCCAGCAAAATAGCATGTGTTCCTCAGTTTCACACCCCTCCTGTCACTTTTTATTTTTTTCCCCCATGCAAATCTCTGAAATTCTCTGCCTGAGGTTCAGATGTTCAGAGGACTTCCCAAATTCCAGGGGTTGTTAATAGTTAAAAAGTGGTGGGGGCAGAGTGGAACATAGGGGGCTCTAACAGGCATTTTTCTCAAGGTCAACACACCATCTGCTTTAGGAGGGGAGTTGTAGTAGCGTCACTTAGTAGAAGACTTACTTCCCAAGTATCTCCCATGGACCATTTTTCTCTGATACTGCTATCCCCACCAGTCCTCGTGTTTTTTCTCCATCACTGGCTTTATCCCACCCACTTGAAATAAGCGCCCAAACAACTGTTTTTCTCACTGTACCACTACCCGTGAATCACCACCAAAAACCTTCTGGCTGTGACTATTTCAACAGATTCTTTCAGTTAACAACAGGCTTGAAGGTTTTACCAACTTGGTATCAAGACTTTTCATAGAAGTCTCTCCCTATTTTTCATCTCTCAGCTGAGACTTCAGTGTATCTGATGCTTATCCCAAGGGAGCCATGGGCCTGTCTCATACCAGGGGGAAATAAGAATGTCCAGGGAAGTGGCAATTTATGGCCCTCTAAAAACATGTCCAGAGAAGTGTAGACCTTCAAAAAGTTTATAAGTAGAAATTGCTGGTGAAGGCAAGTTTTTCTGAGCCACGTCTAAGAGGCCTCTCTGTGCTGGTCTATGGTTCCATCTGATCCACCAGATATAACTCTCTTGTGCCTGAGGACACCAGCCTGGAGCTGTGTGGCCATTTCTGTATTCAAATAAATTAGTTCATTTTCTTCTGTGCACTAACTGCAGACAAAGAAAGACATTCATTCCTTCCCTACACTCCTGTTCCTTCCACTTCTCCCATGCTTAAACTCTTCTGACTGTTCTCCTGCTGACTGACACCTCACCCTATTGCATAAAGGCCTCCAGATCTTCAAATCACATTAGTACCGAGCCACAAACCATCCAGACGTTGCTGTCTGGAAGGCCTTTGGTGATGAGGTGCATTCCCACCCATTCCTGAAAGCTCCTTTTTTACGTGATGGTGAAGGCAGACAGAGGGAGTGAGGGCCAGAAAGACTCACTTGGTAGGGGAAACACTTACCACCCTTTGCAGAAGTCTGGATGAAAAAGTCAGAATGAGTTTTATGAGGGAATCTAAAGGGACTGAAGCTCCCTCCCCAAAACTTCCATTTCTCTGTTCAACAGCCTTGAAGGTTACTTTAGCCCTTCCCTCATTTCTGCTGATGCAAGAAGGAGGGTGTGGGGGGTGTGGGGGGTGTGGAAGATGTAAAAGCTGGGGCAAAAAAGACTCAGGTCTCAGGTACCCAAATGGTGATCGTTTGATGGCTGTTCCTTACCAAGACATACTCCACTTTCCCCTCTCCCTGCTTCCAGGCTTCCTTTGCCTTTCTTGTAGCAAATCACAGAGCTGAGTTTCCAGACATATTGTGCTAAAAATGCACATCTGAGATGTTTGCAGCCATAGTCTTGAGGCCTCCCAAAGCTCTCATGGTGGCAATGCAACCCGCCATGTCTGAGAACACAAGGTCTGAAATGGAGTGGGAGGCGTTAGGTTCATGGCAGGAGCTGGAATGATGCTCGTGCCACTTGCCTGCATCCAGCACCTGACCCCTTTAGCAACTTGGGGTGGGCTTTGCAGCACCCAGGTGGAGGTCTGCTTCGAAAGACTTTTCCTGGACACTTGCATGTCTGCTGCCCAGACACTTGCACATAGCTGCTGAACTGTAATACCTTGTCTGTGTTTACCCAGCTTTGCACTAAACCTGTAAAAAATTCATGTCAGTGCAGTGTGACAAGAAGAAATTTATACCGGAAGCTATAAGGTTTCTATTTGCCAGGAAGTTCAAGAAAGTTCCAGTACATCCTTGTACCTGGTGTACACAGGAGAGATCCCTCTTTTCTTTCTACCCTCTGCTCCCCAGGACTCTCCCAGGCTGTTTTATGGTGGGATTTTGTACTGTGAACCATTACCAGAAGGCAGTAGGAGCAGCCAGTCTTAAACAAGGTATATGTAAAACACAGCTCAGAGAACCACTTCAGTTCACAACAGTAGTGACTGTCATTTTGAGGACTGCATGAACTATGCTGCATGTTTCTGGGACATCAATTCTTGTCATGTTATCATTGTGTATTTTATTGATGCATTTTTCTTTCCTGTTTTATTTGATGGTATTCTGCTGAGCACACCTGTAACAGTTGTATAAAGCAGGCATGAAGGTATCTGAGCTCTTTGACTCCCTCCTGTGAAAATGACTCCCAAAGTGTGTAGTGGATTCAGGAGGAGTGTCAGTTCCAGAAAGATGGCACCTCTCCCTGCTACAGTAAATCAGAATGAAAAGGCTATTTTAAAAGCAATTTTTTGCCCTTCGGTTATTTCATACATCTTAGGAGTGCAAATGGAAGGACACTCACTCTTCTCCTACTGGCTCCATCACACTCATTTGGAGGGGTAGGTGATTCCTGGTAGACTACCCGCTCTTCTGCATCAAATTTGAATGCTTTGGGAGAGGGACTACACCTAGATGTCTGCCAGGATTCAGAAGTGTTTGAGGTTTGGTAAGTTGCCTTCAGATGAACACAGGATGGATGGGGGTCTATAGTGCTCATTGTAGGGGTTAGTGAGGGATGCAGCTATGTAATCCCAGAACATCATCTTCTACAGTGATTACTCCCAGTGCTAGTCTCAGGAGTGCTTCTACTCTGTGCTGGGAGAGACCATCAGCAGGAATAAGGCTTCAAGCTTTATTTCCTGTGCTGTCATGCATGTGAATTCATCTACTGAGCCTACCCATGCAGCACGGAAGACCTGCACTCAGAATCACTCCTGTTTACACTGCCCCTGCTTTGTCCCAAGAATCTCTTGTCCATGGGAAATACTGAGCCTGACTTTGTTCATGGTTAGTCACTTCAAATATTCCCCACCAGATGAGGTTGTAACCCAGGCTGCAGTTGGGAGGAGGATACTTCTCTTCCCCTCTCCATTTGAAGAAAATATATGCACAGGATGATAGTTACTGAAACAAAACTTGTAACCACCTACACACATTAAGGTATCCCTTGGCAGGATTGCAACCAACAAGTGTGTGGAATTAAAAATCTGAGAGAAACTTACAATGAGGCCAAAGTTGGCAAATTCTTCTCAGGTTGAAGGATCTTCCATACAGCAATGTTGTGCCACTGTTGGTGGGCTGGCAGACCCCAGGGGAGGTGATGATTTGATGGACAGCTAGACCTCTGCACCCACTGCCTCAGAAAGTGCTAACAGCCACCATGTCCTGTTCCCATCCCAAGGGTACTGAAAATAAGATGGGCACAACCTTCTTAGGCCAGTGCTGAGGGACAGGGGCAAAGCACTGGTGGGACGGTTTCTGGGTCCTCTATCTCAGTGAAAGCTAGATATGGGGGGGCTTAGGTGGGTGGAGCAGGTGGGGGAGGTGTCCCTAACAAGACAAAAAGAAGTATCAGAGGCATGGGCTACCTGAAGTGTCAGAGGAAACAGAAATGGGCAATGGGTCAGATCATGTTCCAGGTTTCACACTAGCACTTCTAGCCCCATTCCTTCTCTCTTTCTCTCCCAGTACATACACAAGATGATCTTGGCTTAGAGACACAGCAATTTCCCTTGAAATGGCATTGACCATCACTCAAGGCCTATTTGTGGGGATGAGACAAAGTGCAACAAGGCATGGCAGCGCTCTGGCCAGCTTTCTCTTCAGATCCACCACAGCCTGAGTGCTAGAGCTGGCATGACCACCATCGTATCCATCCAGAGTGAGTGTGCCCATGGAGGCAACAACCTCAGCAGCCTTAATGCATACATAACAGACTCCTGCCCATGCTGAGACACCTGCAAGATCAACTAAAGGAGCATGATCATTGTCATTGAGAGTCTTTGCTGGCACTAGCTTGACAGTAGCCAGATTTGAAGGACATTCCATGGCTCCCAACTGTGTCAGTAGCCCACTATGAACACAGTAGCCACTGGGTCTCCTGCAGAGAGACCTAAGTGTAAAGGGTTTTGTGTTAGCTGGATCCCCAGATTTGTGGGCTGTGTCACTGGGACACACACGAGGATCACATCTAGATATGGGCCTATAATATCTCACAAAACCTTTTTTGTCAGTTTAGACTGTTTCTGAGTTGCAGTGGTCATTGTGGTGGCTGGGGACAAGGGTTGGAGGGTCTAAAGTGGCATGGGTGACATGAAACAGCATTCAGATTTAAAAACAAAACAAAACAAAACAAAACAAAACAAAACACCAAACAAACAAAAACTAACCAACAAACAAAATCCCCAAGAAAAGACTTTTTTCCTCCTCTGAGTATTTTCTGTAGGGCAGTATGACCTTAGCGCTCTATTTTACAGACTGTAATAATGGACACATTTTATTGAGTGCATGGGCAACCAGCCATCAGTCTGGTCTGGAGGTCTGAAGTCAAAGGGCAGAGAGGGCAAGTGTCCCTTATTTTGTTTGCTTCCAGAGACACATCTTAGAACCACGGGGCAGTATTTATTTCCTCTTGCTTAGGGGGAGCTGAACTAGAACTTGGCTTTTTAAATTACTTTCTCTAAATAAACTTTCTAAAGCCCTAGCCCAGAAAAAGCTGTTATGTGCATGTATTTTGACTAGACTCTTACTAATTCCATACAGCCCTAAGAAGAGAAACCTATTTAAAAACATTCATTAAGAGAGCTGTGACTAATCTGAGCTGACCTAATTAACCCCAAATGTCCTGTGTGGAAATTGTTGTGGATGCTGAATAAAAGGCCCAGGCTGAAGGCACATAAATTTTCTGCATGCACTTTCATTCCCAAGGAACCAGTCGGTTCTTCAAGTGTTATTTCTGGATTGGTATTCATAGCTTACACCTTGCCAGTGGCTTCTTCCTGCAAGGAAGCTAAATTCTTTCACCTCACCATGGAAAAAAAAAAAAAAAAAAAAACGTTTTGCACTTGACAGCAAAAAATTCTTTTTACACTGAGTAATTTAAGCAAGTTTCATCTATGTATGATGCCTTCACATGAAAGAGTTGCCCTCAGCTCCGCTATAGGTGGGGGAGATACAGTCAATATAGTCAGTGAGGTGTTGTAGAGCTGGGTACAGTTCCTCCTGTTGTTAAGAGCAGATGTCTCAAAACAAGTGGAGTATCTATTTTTTCCCTCCGGTACCTATATAGGAAACCTCTAAGCAATGTACACCTCTAAGCAGTGTTGTACATGGTTATGTGATAGGCTTCACAAGATGGGTCAATCTTGTGAATTCTGCCCTACACATCAGAACTCAGTAATTCCTGAGCAATCAGGATGATGCTCACACCAGAGAGGGGCACAGGCTACTGGGTAGGGAGGAGTTTGTCCAAGAGCAGTAAGTTTGCACCTTGCCAGAGAGATGACAGCAGAAGATCAGGGAGGTGAGGAGCAGGATACTGTTTAACAGACTGCACAGTATGTTTTATATACACGGAAGGGGAACTATTGGAGTCAATAGAGATGTGTTAAAATATCCCGAGAAAGTGACTTTCACAATATTATATGTGATAGAAGCATGTATAAATGCCCTGAGGAAGATGTGAGAGACCTTGGGCCACTGGTTTAGCAGCAGGGGCCAGAAAGGTGAGATTGTAGAGTTATCATTCAAGATGAATCTGCAAAACCAAGACACACCTTGGATGGGTGGATCGGAGACTGATCTAGTCTGAAGCCGATAGACATTCAGGGTCTATGTGACAGTTGAGAAAATGGTGTTTACCACAGACATTAAGGAAAGAGACAATAGACAATACTGTGTTGGTTTGCTGGTGTTTGGAATTTTCAGCTGAAGCGTACAGAAGAGAGAGGAAGCCCTGGGATAAAAATTGAAAAATAGCTTGATTTGTGGGGACAATAGGATATTTATGGGTTGACACCAAAGAGAAAGGATAGCTACCCTTTTGGTATGTAGCTGACAAAGAAGAATATTTTTATGGTGCTCTTGCATAAAGATGGTGGTTGAATGTGTGTTTGCAGATTAATTTTTCTTTAGAAAAGTGGTGAGAAGAGGTACGGGGACCCTCCACAAAAAAAAAAAAACCCAAAAAAAACCAACCAAACCAAACCAAACCAAAACCCAAAAAGCAAAAAACAACAACAAAAAAACCAACACAAATGCACAACAAAAAAACCCACAAATCCAAAACTAAAACACCCCCACAAAAAAACAGTCTAGAAGCTCAGAAGAAACAAAATCTTAAAACCACAAAATATCTCAACCCTGTAATAATAAATAGTGCAGAAAGGAGACAGATGAGATAAAGAACAACAAATGGGCAGTCTCAGATCTATCCACTCCCTAAAGACAGAGAACACACCAAGTTTAAAATATGAACAGGAACATGGGACAGCATTTCTTTTGTAGGGAGAAATTATTGACCAGGATAAATTGACAGAACTGCTATTTGGGCTTTCCAGCAGAAAATGCAGGCTGAAATTACTTTCTTTGAGAAATAATATCCCTGTTATTGTAATCACTGACTAGAGGCAGTTGTGGTGCTGAATTGTCCCTTGCTAATGTAGGACAACATGATGAATGATGCTTGTTTGAGCAGCAAACAGTGGAGGATACACACTGCTGCTATCAATGCATCACTGGTGTAGCCCTGTAGTTACAGTTCCTGAATATTTTTGAACAGATAATTCTTGAATTATAAAGTTATCTTTCTCCTCCAGGGTGATACTTTTATGGGGACATCACCCACAGACAGGAGGACTTCATTCCACAGCTAAACCATCCTATTTTAAAGATGATGATCCCAGTGTGCAGATACCACTTCACTTACATGTGAGCTGAGCATGTGAGTCAGGCTCCTGTGAGATAATTTTCTGCTTCAGGGGCAGAATTACAAAAGATTCCTGAAAAGAAATCTTATTTGTCGTTATAGAACGACAGGGATGAGAAAGAGAATTGTGGGTAAACCCTGCCAACTTGAATTTTGGTGAGCTTTGTCCCCCTTCTCCCCCCAACATGACTAGATAAAAGCATTTGTCAAAGAAGGCAGGAGGATGAGACTCTGGGTAAAAAAACATCACACACCACTCAATACAGCACTAACAGGTGTCGTGTATGAGGCTGGATGAGTTAAAAGAGTGAGCTGAGTTCAATGGCAGGATGAGAAGAAAAGTATCACTTCTCTAAGAAATGCCGGCCACTCCGTCCTTCCCCTCTTTTGGTGTGGAAATGGCATCTGGCTGGGCTGGAGGGATGCCAGGGAGAGCAGTGGAGTCCTGTGTCATGGAGTAAACAGAGCAGGGGACAAAGACAGACTTCCTCTTTTATATATATATATATATATATATATATATAATTATATTATTTTTTTTACAATAGCCTACATAATCTCTGCTTGGGGAACAATAATAATAATACTTAATTTAATAATAGTAATAATATAAATTCATAGTAATAGTAGCAATAATGAAATAATAGTAATAATAATATCAGGCTTCTTCAGTGTGAGAAAATGTGAGCTCCTAAGCTATACTTTCCACTGAGAAGCAAATAAATACTTTTTCTTGTTGTTTTTTTTTTTTTTTTTTGTGTGGTTTTTTGTTGTTTTGTTTTGGTTTCGTTTGTTGTTGTTGTTGTTGTTGTGTTGTTATTCCTAGACAGCCAGCTGTTGGAAACCACAGTCCATGATGCTATTTTGAGAAGGTGCAGCAGTTGTGATCATCTCACAGTTGTCTAGTACTAGCCTTTCTTTCTGGGTGCAAACTCTTATCTTTGCAAAGAGACCATCGTATAATTGGTGGCGTTTGTGTGCATCAGTGGTCTTGTGTATTGAAAACATATTGGCCTTTCTTTAAAAGGATTAATAAGTGCAGAGAAATGGAATTGCACATAGCCTGTGTTTCAGCTGTGTTCCTTGTTGGCTAGGGACTTCAGCCTGTCAAAAAGCCTAAACACATCCAAGCATGGGTAGCTGAATAATGTAACTGCAACTCCTGAAAACGCTCTGAGGAAGCCTATAAATATGTCTTTCTGGGATCCTTGTTTGCAAAAACATCTCATCATCAAGTTTTTTCCAGGTAACATGAGGTGAGGCTACTGAAAAATGTATCTGGTGTTTGTAAAAGTTAGGGTAAACTGGCAAGATTTCTGTGCAGGATTATCTTCTCCCTTCCACCCATCATCATTTTTCTATTCTATTCTATTCTATTCTATTCTATTCTATTCTATTCTATTCTATTCTATTCTATTCTATTCTGTTCTGTTCTGTTCTGTTCTGTTCTATTCTATTCTATTCTATTCTATTCTATTCTATTCTGTTCTAATTTGATTTGATTTCTCTGTGGTTGGTGTGCATAAAGGTTGGCTCCTCGCTAAGGGCAGTTATCCACTGGCGAGGACCCAAAGAACAAAAATTTATACCACAAGCTCTTTGGGGCAGGAACTGTTTATTCAATGTATCCCATACAGTATGTCACATAGTGAGTCTCTGACCTGGTTGAGACTGTCACAAGTAATAAATAAATCAGTATTAATCATCATGAGCAGCAGCCACCTTGGGATGAAAAAATGATTCATTACTCCAATCTGCTGAATTATTCACTCTTCTGGTGCAAAAATGGCATGAAATATGAGCTCTGAAGATGTGGAGGTTTTTAGCATGATAGGGATTTTATGCTGGTATTAGAGGTAAACTATAGCTGGTGTAAAAAAAAACTATCTCAAATTTGTGATGAAAAATGTGGGAGTATTTTTATCGAATAACGTATTTTATTAAAAATATCCCTTCTTTTGTCTACACTTTTTTTACATTCTAACACAGAAATAGCTTGCTTAAACCTTCTGTGTCCAAAATTATATTCAGCACCATGCAACATAAAAGGAATTAAAAAGATCAAAAAGTTGAAATTTTGATTTTTATTAAAGTTCGGGGTTTTTTTACAAAAAGGGAACAAAATATTTACTGAATAGAAGAGTTTCCCTGTAAAATCAGGGATTTTCCAATTGACTGTGGTATGAACTTCTAGGAATAAGGGTTTCTTTAAAGATATTGAGAAATTATATGAATAGAAAAAAGTGGAAGAAAATCAGTAAGGCAAGTGTCAGGGAGCACATGGGTGAAAGCGAGTACCTTCTGTACTAGTCTCCAAAGGAAAATTCTGCAGAAGGTTCTCATTTGCCCAGAAAATTAAGTTCCACTCAATGTTATGGTCTAACTACCTTCACCTAAGGGGCCAGTGAGAGCATGAAGCACAAAAATATATTTTGAGGTATTTATTTTTGAAAATTTCTTTTTGAAAAAAAAAAACCACAAAAACTTTTAACTTAAGTTCCCCTTTCAGTTTGACACTGTGGATCTTCTGGAGCATCATGGCTCATGGTAGCACCTTCACTGCTTGAACAATTCTTTGCCCTGACACTGTTATTCCTATTCATAACGTCATATGATGATTTGTACCTTCATGTGTCCTGTGAGGCAAAAACCCAAAACAAACAAACAAACAAAAAGTAGAGTTTCACAGAGGGAGATATGTTATTTAATGACAATAAAAAAGAGGATCCCATTCAGAGAGATGAAAACAAACAGTATGAGTACCTTCCCTGTGCTAGTCCCCTTTTCAATAGCTGGAGTGCTGACTGACATGTCAGCGACAAGTGCTATCAGTGCTGCTTTTCTCATACAGACAGGTTACTTGTGCTCTGGTAGAAGATGGATTTATTTTGGTGAATTATTGCATTTCCATCATCTCATTCTTGGATGATGATGATGATGATGAAGATAACTACCACAATAACAACAACAACAATAATAATAACAATAATAATAATGGACAATGTTTATCTGTTTCTAACTCCAGTATCATCTTTCTTGAGGGCACTTTCGCCTAAACAATATCGGGTTTACTGCCTTTGTAAGAAAGAAAACCACAGTACACAAAGAACAATATAAATTAAATAAACCAAACCAATAAAGTGCCTTAAAACTTTTACCTTATTGGAAGTACTTAGGAATGTGAATGAATTAGGATATTGGTTTTCCTGTCCACCCCAGTCTTTCCAAAGATTGCCAGCAGGGGATACACCTTCAAGAATGTAAATGAATGCTGACCTAATGAGATCCCATTAATATTATTAAATTACCCAGAAAACACTATTCATCACTGTAAACTCATTTAGCAGAGAAGAAACTCAACCAAATTACTGTAGGGTCCTTGGCAGTTACCCAATAACCATGATGAATAAGGCTAGTTCCTGACAGCTTATTGACACTGATGCTGCTCTCAGAAGCTCCCCAGCACCCCATCCTCAAATTGGACTTCAGGAGGCTTGTTGTGTCTTGAGGAAAAGTTGCAGAGAGAGAAGAGATCCACTTCCAAGATGACAGAGAGAAATGGACATCCCTTTACCCTTTCTATTCTGCCAGACGGTCCCCCCTCACCCTTGCCCAGAAGGTCTAGCCCTACTCACCACCCTCTACCTTCAGACTGCTGGAGGCTGCGGGGTGCAGAGTGAGGAGCACAGCCCTCCAGCTTCATCCAGCCGCTAGAGCCCAGATGATGAATTAGCACAGATGCAGCAGACAGATTAGCATAACTCATAAAATCCAGTGAACTCATGGAGCAGGGCAGGGAGAGGAACCTGCAAGGGAGAAAGAGAAACCTTAAATTAAAATCAGGCTATGTAAGCATGAAGAAGAAGTTCACCTTCCAGCCTGGGTGATCACCCCAGCATCAATCAGTTTGCTATTCCAGCAGAAAATATGGCATGCAAGAGAGTGAAGGCTGGCAAGGAGGTGGGTGGGTGGGTTTATTCTTGTGTTTTATGCAGTTGGTTTTACAGGGATTGAGCTCCCTAGTACACCCCCATTGAACTGCCAAGGTAGTACGCAGTATGCCTGGGACTGGTGGTTGCTCACCCTCGGTGGTAGCACAGTCATTCCAAAGAACACTGTGCAACTCCATCGAGCTGAGGAACCAAAGTATTTGTTGTTGAGATGCTGACAGAAATGGTGGGGGAACTTCTTGGTAACCTGTTGGTGTAAGGATTCTTTCTGAAATCTGTGCAGTCTTTTCCTGCTTGCTTTTGAGCCCTGGGTGTGCAGATGAAAAGTCTTTGTTCATTGTCTGGGTGCCAGGCTGCAGAGTGATTATGCCTTAAGACAGGGGTCCTCAAAATTTTTAAACAGGGGGCCAGCGCGCGGATGCAGTGGCAGGCAGCCATCTGCGGCTGCTTGGTTTCCTCCCCCAACCCCCGGCAGGGGGTGTGTGTGTCTGTAAATACCGGGGGCCAGGTTGAGGACCCTGGGGGGCCGTATCCGGCCCATGGGCTGTAGTTTGAGGACCCCTGTATTAAAATGTAGTGAGGAAACAACTCACACTCAGTCTGGCTCTCTGAGCTCACCTGCAAACCAGTTCTGTGCACACCTGTCTGCAATGAGGGGCTGCCCAAAGCCCCCCCCAGCTTAAATCCTGATCTGGGAAGAAGAGAGCTCCTCAGGTGAGCGTGGAGGGAGTAAACAGCTCGGTGGAGTGTGAGCTGGCTGCAAAGGGGCTTTGCTGCGTGTAGGCATGTTCCAGGGCAGAACTTGGGTGGGTAAGGGATTGTATATAACCAGCACTTATGGATGCAGTGGGGGATCTCACTTGGGGTCCATGCCTTCATATGCCGTGTGTTGGTGCTGCTTTGGGGAGGCCCTAACAGAACAACGTAACTCTCTGGGTTACTGGATGGACAGATCCCTCTTTTCCCATTTTCTAGGTTTCTTAAGGCCTCTCTGCTTTTCAGGGAAACTGTTCTCATTGAAGGCATCCTTTGTATGGATCTAGTATGCAAGTTTTTTCTTGAACTTACACCCCTCTAAACTAAGTCTTTTCTGAAGACTTTTGTGGCTGGAAAGCTGCTTTGAGGCAAAGGCCCTGGGGGTGCTGGTCAACAGCAGCTGAACATGAGCCAGCAGTGTGCCCAGGTGGCCAAGAAGGCCAACAGTGTCCTGGCTGGTATCAGAAATAGCGTGGCCAGCAGGACCAGGGAAGTGACTGTCCCCCTGTGCTCAGCACTGGTGAGGCCGCACCTCGAACCCTGTGTTCAGTTTTGAGCCCCTCACTGCAAGAAAGACATTTTGGTGCTGGAGCATGCCCAGAGATGGGCAACTGGAAGGATCTAGAGTGCATGTCTTAAGAGGACTGGCTGAAGGAACTGGGGCTGTTTGGTGTGAGGAAAAGGAGGTTTGGGGGGGATCGTACTGCTCTCTATAACTACCTGAAATGAGGCTCTAGCAAAGTGGGGGTAGGTCTTTTCTCCTAGATAACAAGCAATAGGGCAAGAGGAAATGGCCTCAAGTTGTGCCAGGGGAGGTTTAGATTGGATATTGGGAGAAAATTCTTCACTGAAAGGGTTGTCAAACATTGGAACAGACTGGCCAGGGAAGTGGTTGAGTCACCATCCCTGGAGGTATTTAAAAGATATATAGGTGTGACGCTTAGGGACGTGGTTTAGTGGCGGGCTTGGCAGTGCTGGGTTAATGGCTGGACTCGATGATTGTAAAGGTATTTTCCAACGTAATTGATTCTATGATTCTATGAACTGTTGTTTTGTTATAGCAATAAAACTATATGAAGAGGCTGACAGGAGCTTACAGCTTATGTGGTGACTTTCCATCCATATTCCTAAATTTGACGATATTTAACTAAGTTCAAGAGTGAAGGGCTAAAATTTGGTCTGAAGTGAGCTATATAGCACAAAGCCAGAAGAAATTTTCCAAAAATTACTGTGATGATGTAAAGCTGAAGTCTACGTACAAGAGTAAGGATATCCTCTGAGCATGGTAAGGGGTGATATGATATAAATCCAGATCTGTATTTAACACGGTGGCAACCTTTTACCACTCTTCATCGTCTGGCTTTCCATCAGTGGCATGATGGTGGCTGGCAATTGCTAGACCAATTGCAATAGTCATCGTTATACTCGCTCACAATAATTACTCTTCCCAATGAACCTTTGTTGCAACACTGATACGTATCAGTGAAAAATGCAGGTGCTCGTTATCAGCACTGGTGATAATTAGGCACAGTTTGATATCTGGGTATGATTTGATTTATCTTGGCAGGATTTTAAAAATCAGCTAACTGAAAATGCCTGTCCAAGTTCTCCTCATATCCAGCTTGCTAACTAATCATTATGGACTGGTGATTTTACACTGAAACGCATCTGGTGACATACAGAAATGGTGTATGTAATTCATAACAAACCATTTGGTCCGTTTATCTACTTAGAAGTGGCCCACAAAGAGATCATAGTTTTCTGAAGAGCAGCATATTTGCCATACGCTGCCTGCCAATAACTCTTGGTTTGTAGATGGTTCAGGAGGAGTTGGCTGTGAGCATTGAATGTTTTGGCCTATGCCCATTTTGGAAAGTCTGTGCTGCTTTCATCTGTTCTTGGAAATGAACCCGTTCAAGGCCTGGCTAGTATTTAGGTGGGAGACTGCTTAGGAATCCTGGATGGTCTACTGACAAGCCAAAGAAGTTGAGGTAAACGGCAGACACCAAACCAGAAAGCTAGCACCTAAGCAGTGTTGACAAATGGGAACAGGACAACTCAGAATCCAGTTGCTCTTAATTAATGCTCAAATCCCCAGAATCATTCTGTTCCCAGCCTGCCAGGCTGAATGCTATATATTGTTACAGGGCAACATTCTTGGTGGAGATTAGGTAGTTAAGGGAAGAAAGAGGCTTAAAATGCTAATTCTGGCATTATTTAATAATGTCATAATAATAACAATGATGCTATAAGTTTTGGCTTTATATAATTTTCTTTGAGTTTATGTTAGCATAAACTAAATCATGCACAGATACTTTATGACAGCCCTTAATATTTGTGCTGCTATGAAAAATACCAATATATGACTCTCTTCACCTAGTCATCTGAACATATCCGCTACCTTTGGGTGACCATCTGGGACATCTTCAAAGTGATATTTCTAAGCAATGTTGAGCACTTAGACTGAGAAATAAATCAGACATTGCATTCAAATTCTGCAATAAAGAGGAAGCTGAGGAGATCTTACTTACATTTGAGTGAATATCAATTTTTTTAAAAGGCTTCCAGACAAAATGACAGGTGTGGAAACATACACTGTCTCAGATCAAAGATGTCCACAGGTCAGGACAAACTCCCTAAGGCAATATGAGAATAAAAATCAATGTGACATAGGAAAAGGATATTTTTTTACCCTTCATTTGTCAATTAATACTCAGTCTTTGTCTGGAAGATTTTTTGTGCTTGTTTGGAGGTGTCTTATGCAAATGTACCTTGATTCTGATGTAACCAGGGTGGTTCTCATTATCTCTGTAATGACTGAATACAGCTAATTAGATAAAGATTCATAGACTTACGTCGTTAGCCTTAGAATAAAACAGAATAGGGGTCTTTAGGCCACTTTTTTTGAAAACTTTCTTAAATTTTACTGGTACCTCCTGTACCAAGACCAATACCATATGTTTACTGAAAGCATCCTGCCTGAGAAAGCAAATAGATGTGCCCTGGAAACATCAGGAGATGAGATTCTGCCTCTTCCCTAGATACTTTCAGTGATTAATTACCGTTAGTCATGTATGCCTTTCCTCTAATTTGGATTTCTCTGTCTTCAGCTTTCTGCTTTTAGTATTTGTTTTGCCTTTCTCTGCTAGATTAAAGAAATTTGAGCACCCACAATTTTCTCTGATGCAGGTACATCTACGCCACAACCTAGGCACGGCATTTTTTATTTTTTTTTATAAACACCATGACCTCTTTATGTCTCATTTAATAAGGAACCTTTCTCTACATCTTAACTTATAGTGCAATGTTTTCCAGAACCTCCAGTGACCTTTTGAAAAGGATGGGCAACAGAGTGACACAAATTCAGCAGCACCAGCTTGACCAACTCTATCTGTAAATACAGCATTGCTTTTCTCTCCCACTCACTTCTCCCTCAGTCGTCCAGCCAAAGGCTGGTCTTGCCACAACACTGTGCTGGGAGGTCATGGATGGATGCCATTCAGCTCCCAAAACCCTGTTTGCAGCCCCCGCAAGCTAGAAAACCACATTCTGTTCCGTAAGCACAGCCCATGCTCTGCGCTCTTAGCGTTTGGTTGGATGCATCTGCATTTTACTGGCATGGGCACAGCTGATTGCTGGGTCCGGGCTTCCCCATCATCCAGCAATGTTTTTCAACATACTGTTGTCAGAAAACTTGATCATAATTATTTTTATATTTATTTTCAGACTACTGATGAAAATAGAGGATCAAGTGCCAGCCTAACTGATCCCTGCAGAATCTTTTAAGAAGCAGATCTACCAAAAGATGATTTCCCACTGTCTGTCAGTCAGCTATCTTACAGTGCATTTAACATGGTAATGATATTGTTTGTGTCTGGTTTTTAATGCCAATGTCACCCATCACTTGGGTCTTCATCCACAGAGATACTACAAACTTGATGGGAGATGAACCCAGGAAGCCCGCTTTGGCTGACCCTGCTTGAGTGGGTGGTTGGACTAGATGATCTCAAGAAGTGCTTTCCAACTTCAGTGACTGATTTTGTAATCATTAATCCAAATTTCTTAAAGATACCCTTACTTCTTCCCAAATCACTTCTAGAAAATGCACTGAAAGAATGAAATCAAACAGATTTTTTTGCAGTGCTTCTTTTCCACAAAACTGTGTTGACTGACACTAGTTATATGCCTGTCCTTCTGTTCTTTACCAACTAACAACTGTATTTCAAAGCTGTGTTTGGGACTGATGTCAGGTTAAGCAGTCTATAATTTCAAGTTTGCCCTTTTAGGGTGTGAGAGTAGCCATAAATCTTAACTGAGCCTTCTGAAATGTCTCTGGGATTGCAAGGTGTATGAAAATTTATTATTTCCAAGGCTGAAAATCTCAACAAGTGTTGAGATCTCCTAATAAAGAAAAGAAATATTTATTCAGGGCTTATCCTTCTTCTGTAATTCCATTGGTTGGAGGTGGTTAGATGGTTGGCCTTTGGCATTCTTGGCTTCATTCTTATTCTGGTATATTTAAAAACCTTCTTTCCACAATCCTTAATTCTTGCCAGTTTGGGATTTCCTACCCATACTTATTAAATCTGAAAACTTTAATTGACCTTTTCTGTTTGCCCTCTGTGATCTGGGATTTATAAGTAAATAAATAAAGGCCAAGTAAAGTAAATAAGAAAAGAGTAGATAAAAAGGCCAAGTGCAAGGTTCTGCACCTGGGTCAGAGCAATCCCCAGTATCAATACAGACTAGGTTATGAATTGATTAAGAGCAGCCCTGTGGAGAAGGGTCTGGGGACACTGGTGGATGAAAATCTGGACATGACCCAGCAATGTGCGCTTGCAGCCCAGAAAGCCAACCGTATCCTGGGCTGCATCCAAAGAAGTGTGACCAGCAGGTCAGGGGAGGTGATTCTCCCCATCTACTCTGCTCTCATGAGACCCCACCTGCAGTGCTGCACTCAGCTCTGGGGTCCCCAGTACTGGAAAGACATGGACCTGTCGGAATGAGTCCAGAGGAGGGGCCACAAAAATGATCAGAAGGCTGAAACACCTCTGGTATGAGGAAAGGCTGAGAGAGTTGGTTTTTTTCAGCCTAGAGAAGAGAAGGCTCTGGGGACAAATTAGGGCAGCCTTTCAATACTTCAAGGGACTTATAAAAAAGATGGAGAGAGACCTTTTACCAGGTCCTGTAGTGACAGGACAAGAGGCAATGCTTTTAAACTGAAAGAGGGTAGGTTTAGACTGGACATAAGGAAGATATTTTTTATGAAGAGGGTGGTGAGACACTGGACCAGGTTGCCCAGGGAAGTTGTGAGTTCCCCACAATGGGAAGTGTTCAAGGTCAGGCTGGATGGGGCTTTGAGCAACCTGATCTAGTGGCAGATGTCCCTGTCTATGTCATGGTGGTTGGACTAGTTGATTTTTGAAGGTCCTTTCCAACACAAACTGTTCTGTGATTCTATGAAAAATGAAATATAGAAAATGCATATTTTTCCTCTGCATGAAAAAAAAACCCGTGTATACACAAAAGTAAGGAAGCAATTAGACATAATAAATGCACACAGACACAAAGATAACATGCCTATATATAGATATTTCTACTTGATGTTTTCACTTTGTCAGAAAATTATAATGGCTTTTTAGTCAAAGTTATCCTCTGCCTTGATTGCAGATTCTTGGCGTTTGGCCATCTAATAAATTATTCCTTAAAGACTTTCAATTTTCATTCATGATTTCCTGTCTACACTTATGTCAATTTCTCTCAAAATTTTTCTCAGCTTTGAGAAATTAGCCCTTTTAGCGTACAAAGCACATATTTCATGTTTTAGACTGTCCTTTCTATGCCCATAATAAATGTAATTACCACAGGGAAAGTTATAGCAAGAAGGGAGAAGAAAATTTTAAGTCTACAGCATGTATATTTTTCAACCTTGGATGGAATTTTCAAAAGTTTCTAAATCACCTGGAAGAAATTATCAGAGATCTGTTGCAGGGAAAGGTGCAGCACAGCTAAAATACCTAAAACTGTATGGGCAAGACTGGTTTAGTGTTTTGCTCTGTTATGCATAAATTACTGTTAAAAGTTAAGTTTAGATTTTAGTGGGTTTTAAGGAAAGCACAACTGGAATGTATTTGTCATGTTCAGATTCTCAGAATCAGGAAAGCTGCTTATTCTGATGTTTAGGAAATTCTACAGCATTCTAGACATCATCAGGAGAGGAAAGGTGACAGTACAGTGAAATTAAGCTCTGAACACGGAGTAACATTTTACAGTGCCCAGGTCCCGTTGCCTCTCATCACAGCCTGGCATTCAAAAAACTGGGAAAAAAAAGTCAAGTTTGTTGCCAATGTTTTCAGGTATCAGCTGGGATTTTCAATGTAAGAGTTACTCGTGGAGCTTGTTCTGCCTTTCTGTTTGCTGACAAAAAGCTCTGGACAAACGGTCTTGTTTAAACTGACAACATACTCAGTGGTGTATGCAAATGATTCATTATCATATTATTAATATTCTTCTCAAGGTCATTTGCATGGAAATTACTCATGCAGAATATCAGCAAATTACAGTGAAGATCAGCCTCTGAAGCCTCTGAGTCTTACCTCATTCCCCAAAATGTGATCGCTGTGTAGCATACGCCAATGACCACAATGACCACAATGAAAAACAAGCAACCCATTGGCTCTCATTGCCAAAAAGTTGATGGCCTTTCCTTCCCCATAGCTCTCAATGTTATATTGGCAATATCAAGAGATCTGAGCTATGAGCTGGAGTTGCATAAAGTCATGCTCTTCATGTGGGGATGGGGTTCTGCTTGGACTGGAGGCTGCTCCTGCCACCTGGGGTAATGCTGTGATGTGGTAATCCCACCTCATAAACCCAGAAAATCCATGCCCCAGATGGAAAGAAACAACCATGGCAACCAAGTCATCATCTAGGCTGGATTTACACTTTTAGCTAAGAGTTTGTCCTGGGTTTGGCGGGGATAGAGTTAATTTTCTTTTCAGTAGCTGGTACAGTGCTGTGGTTTGGATTTAGTGGAAAATAATGTTGATAACACACTGATGTTTTAGTTGTTGCTCAGTAGTACTTGAAGTCGAGGACTGTTTAGTGCCCCGTGCTCTGCCAGTGAGGAGGTGCACAAGAAGCTGGGAGAGAGCAGAGCCAAGACAGCTGACCCAAACCAGCCAAAAGGATATTCCATACCATAGAACATCATGTTCGGTATGTAAACTGGGAGGAGTTGGCTGGGAGGGTCCAGTTGCTCTCTGGGACTGGCTGGTCATCAGACAGCAGGTGATGAGCAATTGTACTGTGCATTACTTGTCTTTCTTGGGTTTATTCCTCTTTTTTTTTTTTTCTTCTCATATTATCATCATTATCAACATTACTATCATTGTTGCTGTTGTTATTATTATTATATTTTAATGATTAAATGTTTCTTATCTCAACCCATGGTTTTACCTTTTTCAGATTTTCCTTCTGTCCCACTGTGGGCAGAGGAGGGAGGGAACAAGCAGTTGCATGGTACTTAGTTTCTGGCTGTGGTTAAACCACAACTGAGTTATATCATTTATTAGGACAGTCAACTGTGTTTCCTCAATATTTATTAGAGGTTGAATGATATCTCAGTAGGGTGATTAATCCCAGCATAAGCTGGGAAGGGGGTCAGAAATGGGGAGAGAGGAAGATGAGTCATCTCTATAGGTGCTGATCTTGTTCTGCTGAGTGAGGAAGGAGCCAAGACCAGCTATAGTGGGTGCCCACTTCACAGGTAGGTGTGATGAAACCAGGAAGACTAATCACAGGTTGTCTGCAGGCAACTGACACCTCTGTTATTAAATTGGTCACAGCGCACCCAGCTTCTGGGTATAATTGGTTGTGGACAACATGAAAGATTCAGTGTTATTGTTAGAGCCAACCACTGGTTACTCCGCTAAAATGGAAAAAGGTAATTTTAACACCCACAAAAATTCACATGTCTCTCTTGTCCTGATGATACATCTCCTTCTTTGGTGTTTTGTTGGGTTGTGGTTCAGTTGTTTTTTGGGGGTTTTTTTAATAGTTGTTCTATGCTTCCTGACAAAGTACAACATTATTTCCATGGCCAAAATTAATTTCTGATCCCTCATGATTCCTGGGAACTGTGGTCCCTTGCCCAGCATCATCTGAACACATCACGGAGCTGCCTAACACGAGCTTTACTGTTACGAACTGTCTTCTCTACCCTTTCCTCTTTCTAAAAATCAGTGTGGCTGTTTTCCTCCTCACTGACCACCTCCTTTCATCGCTGTTGGAAAGCTTTTATCTTTCTTCCTTTAGTTCCCAAGCCTTTTCATAAGAAATCACTATCCTCCACAGTCCAGACTTCACACCATGCTCCAGTCACCTCCTGTTTTGTTTACTGCAATAGCTTGCATTACCAGCTACTCTATTTTCCTAGACTTTCTCCACTCTTCGTGGCTGCCAGGGTTTTTTTAATTCTCCATCTGATGAGTCTCTTCAAAATCTAATCTCTGGCTTCCTCCTTATAGAATCACAGACTCGCAGAATGTTTGAGGTGGGAAGGGACCTCTGGAGGTCATCTTCTCTGACCCCCTGGCTCAAGCAGGACCACCTAAAGCCAGTTGCCCATGACCACATCCAGACATTTTTTTAACGTCTCCAAGGATGTAGACTCCAAAACTTCTCTGGGCAGCCTGTGCCAGTGCTCAATCACCCTCACAGGGAACCTCCTGTGTTCCAATTTGTGCCCATTGCCTCTGGTCCTGGCACTGGGCACCACTGAAAAAGATCTGACTCCATCCTCTTTGTGCCCTCCCTTCAGGTATTTATAGACATGAATAAGATCCTCCCCTACCCCGCTAGTGCCTTCTCTTCCTCAGAATGAACAGACCCAGCTGTCTCAGCTTTTCCTTTTAGGAGAGATGCTCCAGCCCCTTCACCATCTTTGTGGCCCTTTGCTGGACTCTTTCCTGTATGTCCATCTCTCTTGTACCAGGGAGTGCCGAACTGGCCACAGGACCCTGGCGGTAGCTCCACCAGTGCTGAGTAGTGGGAAAGGATTATCCACCTTGCCCTGCTGGCAATGCTTCACCTAATGCAGCCCAGGGTACCATTTGCCTTCTTTGTGGCAAGGACACGTTGCTGGCTCATGCTCATCCTACTGTCCACCAAGGCTGTTCCCCCCAGGTTTTTTGCTGCCAAGCTGCTTTCCAGCTGGGTGAGCCACAGCTTCTTCTGGTGTATGGGGTTGTTCCTTCCCAGGTGCAGGACTTCGCACTTCCCCCTCTTGAATGTCATGATGTTCCTGCCAGCCCATTTCTCCAGTCTGTCAAGGTCTGTCTGGATGGCAGCACGACCCTCTGGCATATCAGCCATCCCTCCCAGTTTTGTGTCTTCTTCAAACTTACCTCCTTTTAAGTCCTTCCCCTCCACCTCAGCCTGCTTGCACAGATGATTTTGTTTTGATTTTTCTTTCCAAAATATAAGCTCTGTCTCAGTGCTTCTTTCTTGTCCTGGCAGCCTCAGCAGCTCTGGGTGTCATAATTCACCACTGATGGGTTCTGCTCAGCTAGATTTAGTTAGCTGAGATTGCATACTTAAGCCTGTCAGTTGTTCTTTTCCCATGACTTTGAGTCCATTTGCCATTTTAAATAAAATCTTTCAGAAGGAAAATATTTGGTTCTCACAAGCTTGCATGAAAATGGATGGACTTCCAGGTAGACAGGAGTGGCATAATTTGTGGTTCCACTGGGAGAATGGTCCTGGCTATCGTAGACACCATAATATGTTATTTTTCCTGTTCCCCTCTGGCGGGTATTCAGAAAATATCTTTCTCTTTCTACCTGACCTCCCGATAGGGTTGAATTCAAAGTACAATTTTAGCATAGTCCTCTGAGATGTTGTGAGATATAGTTTCACAGGAACCTAGGTGTCAATATTTCCCATGTCCGTGGAACCAGTGACTTTCTTTTCATATAATGTTTTGAGCTTGCTGATTTATGAATTTCACTTCTGTCTTTGGCGGGGAGTCGTAACTTTTGCCCTGTGGACCACGGACCGACTGTGTAGTACTAGAGGCAAAAAAAACATTGTCCTGTACTCTCATGCCATGGACAGCCTAATCCAATGCTCATTGGCTTTGGACCTAGCACCTATAGGCTTGATTCCTTGCTGCTGCTGCAAAGTTGGGAATAACTTCATGGCAACCAATTTGAAGTCCTGGGTGGCCATTGATTTCTTAGCTTACCTCGTTCATAGTGGGCAATTCACTTGTCCATTTTCTTGTGTTTTACACATTTCTATGTAATTTCTCACTGTCCTCCTCACCAGACAGATGAGCAGCTTTTACTTCTATTGTTATGTTCAACATTTAGATTTCACTGTTATTAACTTAGATGCTTTCACCCTTTAGTAATTCTTTCAGTTCTTCCCGTCCTGGTAGTAGATCGGTCTGAGCAGTAGTGGTACCGGTCCATTTTTAAAGCTACTGGCTCTCTGGAAATAAAGCCACTTTCCTCTCTGGAAATTTGCTTAAAGGAAATCTGATACATGTGTCTTTTAAGCATTTTGTGATAAAGCAATATATTATAATGCTTTCTGAGGGGAAAAATATAAAATCAGAGAAGTAATTCCAAGTAGAGAAGGAAAGAAGAACTAACCATTTTGAGGGGGGAAAGGTACCTTAACTTAATGGGATAGCTTAATATTCAGGCTCAAAAATCAAGGAATATTTTGAAACAGACATGACTTCTGGTTATGGGTTTTAGATGGACAGTATGTCATCTTCATTTAATGTTTTCAGTTCCTGTGGCTGGGAAGAGTTTAACCCACAAAGGCTAGCATGAGACAAGAACTCTAATTCCCTAAATAACCAGCATGATTTGGGAACTGGTCTGTGGCGCTCATGAGCTGAGGTCAATGGTATGTTCTACTCCTGGCTGACTATAGCTAATTAAGCTGTCTTTTGAGCCCTAAAAATGAAGTGCTGTATTTCTTTTGGAGCCAAAATTAGTGTATGGTGTCCCTTGGAGAATCCAAATCTTTTAAATTTCCTCTGGTCTTGCAAAAATAAAAGTGATTTACAGGGACTGATGGTAGCATTTCTCTGCCCTCTGAACATAGTGCAGAGGCACTGCCTGGTGTGAACTTTCTCAGCCTGGAGGAGATGTCTACAATAGGTTACCTAATACCTTAACAATATTTTTCTCCATCAGTATAGAGTGGTCTGACCTCTTGCAGGCTGGGGGAAGCTCCTGAGCTATGGGCTCACAGTTCCATGCTAATAAGGTGTCTAAAAGTCCAGAAAGACTTTGTTATAGTAATGCCAATGCAACATTTGCAAGTTTTTCTGCCTTCTTCATGCAACATGTTGGGTGTAGGGTGGTGGGGGGTAGGGCAGCTTCCCAAGGAAAACTCCCTGACTTCCACATAACATTATGGAAAAGCTGGAATAATTACATGTTTTCAATATCTCTTTATGTTTCCTCACAGGTAAGTACCTCTGTTTAAGGTAAAGCTTCTATGGTCTTATGTTCTGAGCTTTGCTGCTTGAGCCTTCTGCTGGTGACATCTCTGATCTGAATGCATTAAGATCACTTCTCCCCAGATGCTTACTGGCTTCTGTTTTATTTAGTGTGCCTGGATGGTTTTCTAGGACTACATCCAAGGTAGTCTCTGACCTTGCTGGTCTTTTAGTTAGCTGTGGTGTACACAGAGCCCTCCAGAAAGATGTGGTCGGTTCCACAAGCCTTTCTGCAGAAATGTGTCAGGTGTACTAAATTTACCCGTGCTCACCCTTTTTGACAGGCTACACATACAGGGATGCAACAGTGACACATTTTTCACAGATGCCTGTGTAAGGCCAAGAATAAGTTCTCACATTCATAAAATCAGCACAGCCTACCCTCAGGGAAGGAGGGAACTAATTTATTTTGCCTTTTCTTATCATTATTTCATCTGCTTTCTCCTCTTTGTGGCTGAGACAGTAATGTGCATTTCAGTCATGTCTTCCATTTGGGGAATTGCAAAGCACCATACAACATGAGTGACTTCAGCCTCCTACCACTTCAGCAAAGGTTTTTATTTTCAGGTTTCTCTTGTCCATATTGCTGGGATGGCTTGGAGAACAATATTCTTCTCCACATTGAAGATTAAGCCATATATTTTTAAGGAGAAAGAGATACAGGCTTGAAAAAGAAAAGTCATGGTGGAGGGAGGAGATGCCTCAGCCAAGATTAAAAGTACCAATCCAGTTACCACAGCAGTGCAGAAGCACAAACCCTGCCTGAGCTCATTATACTTGTGTCTAAAGCCTCACAAATCCAGCACGGGGCAATTTGCTCTGCATTTCTGCTGGGTGGGTCATTGCACAAGAACAAAGAACAGTCCTTGGGAAGAACAACTAGAGGCTTCCTTGGCAGGTCAATACCTTCCAGTAGCCTCAGAGCTTCGGCGGACTTTTTATGTGAAAACTACTAAAAGGCTCTTCCCCTTTCAGCGTGTTTTGTGGCAAGAGTGGGTACCGCATGGATGCATACTTTGTGCTAGGTGCTGATTATTATTGAGGAGAATGCATGGCATTACAGGATCTACCTCCCGTTCTGGATACTAAAGGAGAAATTCATAGAAAAGCCCAGCAGGTAATGATTAATATTATAAATCCTGTAGTTTCAGTTGTCGCATATACCAGGCTACACATTGCTTCATGGGAATAAGGAGATGGATTTCAAGAGTTTCTTTTTCTGAAATTGCCAGCCAGTGTCTGCACTGGAACTGTAAGGGGTCAAGTGGAATAAAAAAAAAAAAAAAAAAAAAAAGGAAGCAATCTTGAGATTACTCCACACTAAGGCCTGAATTAGGTATATTTCCTTACTTTCAAGATGGATAAAGGTTAGTAATGTGTTAATGATTTTGTATCTGTAATGAATGAATATGGCATTGAGATGCTCTATCAGGAGTCACCTGCATAAATGGGTTCCCTCCTGAAGTATGACACCTCTAATTTTCTCTTGATGATTTTCATCTGTGACCTCACATCATCTTAACTGTAACTGGCATGACATGATACAAGCAATACCTGCTGTTTATTTCGCTTTAGATCAAGCATAGATTTTGTGATGGCAGCAAGAGCAATAAGGACTGAAATGGGAACACTATGGTGGCTGAAGGGCATTTGCTGCTGGAGATCCCCCCCAAAAAAATATTTTTCCACTGCCAGGAGAGGAGGTTCCCTTCATGCAAGGCATTCCTCTGCTTGTGTCGCTTTCCTGCCTGTAAGTTACTCGGTAATTACATCATTTGAGGAAGTATTCATTAAAAAGCTGGAACCATTAGCAGAGGCATGGTGGCCTCCTTTGTTTTGCGGGAAATTAAATCCCAGTGCAAACCCCAGTTCTAGCTGCATTCATGTTCGTAAATCAACGTCAAGTATTTCATTAGAGTGTCTGCACTGTATGTATATAACTCAGCAGCAGAGTGTCTGCTAAGCTTAATGTGTTGCATTTAATTAACATTTAATAAGATGGTTTTGGTGGGAGGTGCGCAAGTATTTGCCAGGAGGCTCATGAGCATGAATCCACATCTTGCTGGTGGATGGGGTTCTTGTAAATAAAGGCTGCAAGTTGAAATCACCTTTTCTATTTAGGCAGATCCAGGCCCAGGATTCTTTGAGATTCATATGTGACTTCAAATTTCAGAGAGTTTAATTGTGTATTTAATTTCTCCTCTGGTTTTCTTTTACTGTTCTTACATATGTCGTCCTCTAAAGACTATACTTACTCCTGTTTTACTCAGTTGGGTGGTGAGTAGCTGGGTCATACTGGAATAAATTGTGTGTCTTGTAAAAAAAATACAAAAAAAATTAAAAAAAAATTGGAATCCTTTATTTCAGGGATAAACCCTTCCCTGTCAGTTCTGTGAGACTGGAAGCCTTTAAGGTGCTGTGGCAGATACCTAACAGTTTAGATAGTACAGTCATTTCCATGTGCAAGGAAGGAATCACAGTAATTTTTCCCAATAGAGTCATTACTGAGTGGTATTTGATGGCTTGTGTTATATCAGATGTCAGAGGGATGAGCTCTGATTTTAAACTGATGTTTGCATACACAGTCCTGTATCCAAACAGGAAGCGTGTATCAGCCAACTGGTCACCCAAGGTCTCCTTTGGAGACACTGGAGTAAGCTAAGGCTTCTTCAGAAAAGTAGAGCACACCCAGACTGGACGCCTTCTCCAAATAACCTCCCATAAATAAAAACCATCTGACCCAGAATGGACATCTACAATATAGGTGTCTCCATCTGAGCAAGTTACCCCAGGTTCTCTTTACTGGGTCAAGTTCAGGGCGTGATTTATCTGACAAAAGGTAGGCATCTACCCTAGCATGGGTGGACCTGTGGCATTCCCTTTATTGACTCTGTTGACTAGATCTCCACTTGTTATGGAGGCCAGAAAATCAGTGCACAGGGAGACACCTGAAGACAGATAAGATGAATCCTGCCTATATAGTTTCTCACCATCAGCTGTAGAGGGAGAGCACAGAGATCTGTTGACTCAGCTCAACAGAGGTTGGTGAGACACTGGCCAGGTTGCCCAGAGAAGCTGTGTATACTGCCTCCCTGGAAGTGTTCAAGGCCAGGTTGGACGTGCTTTGAGCAACCTGGTCTGGTGGCAGATATCCCTGCCATGGCAGCGGGTTGGAACTGGATGATCTTTAAGGTCCCTTCCAACTCAAACCATTTTATAATTCTGTGATGTAATACCTAAAGTTGTGGTATATGAATACCTTTTCCTCAGCTATCATGCCATGGCTAAACCAATCTTCAGTATAGTGACCGCTGCATGGACATCCTTCTCTCCATAGTCTGACAATTTAGGTGATGCCTTTCTGCTCTCTCCCACCCTCACAGACTGACTGAACACAACTGTGAGCACCTATCTGGGTTATTTTAAGGTATAGATGTGACCAGTGTTGCAAGTAGAACAGGAACATAACACAGAGTTGTGAACTCATGGGCTTATTGCTGCAGTCATGGCTGCAGGCTCCTGGAAAATTACAACCAACCCATTTCATTTCTCCCACAGGTTCATTTCTGAGCAAGGTTTCGCCTCATCCTTGTCCTATATGACTTTTACCCCATGCTGTTAATCAGCCACTGCTGTGCTCACCCTTTGGTAGATGGGAGAAGTGACCCATTTGGAGTAGCTGTCCTTTTCAGAGTGTTGCTGTGGTAAGGAGAATCAAACCGACATGACAGATTTCCTCATCCTGGACTAAACACATATTCTGGCTAAAAATAAAAAGAAAGAAGAAAAAAGGAGGGTGAGGGGGTTGGTTGGTTGGTTGGTTGGTTGGTTGGTTGGGGTTTTTTTTCTCCACCTGACCAGCTTCCCAACGCTTTGTATTATGAAAAGCTGTTGAGAAGGCCTCAGCTCATTACTTCTCATTTTTGTGGATGCTTGTGTGAGAAATGATCTCTCTCATCCTCTGCAGGTTAGCTGGTTTTTTCTCTTGTATCCCATTCCCTAACTGGTTTTGTTTCATCCCCAATTCAGAATGTCAGGGCAGTGTTGGGCCTTCAAGGGAAAGAAAAGCAGGGGAGGAAATGGATCCTATTTTTCAAATAGAGTGCCAGATTTTTTTTCTCTGCCACAACAGTGTAAGTCCAGCACAACTCCAATATGGTAGAGGTGGTGTTGTGTAAGAGAAGAGTAAGGCAGAATGAGTACAGTGAAGTTGGGTGTGATGTACAGAGTACTTTCCTACCTGGATTAGTGGGTCTAATGGACTGTTGGAGGCCAGATCTCAGCTGGCACAATTTGTGTAGCTCCCCTGAAGTTAATGGAAGTCAGTGCTAAATTACACCCCATATGGTCTAAAAGACCACTGAGTCAAAGGGTTTTTAAATGATGCAGTTCAGTGAGGTGAAGCAATAGATGTGTCTGGCAGGAGTGTATAGAAAGCTGCAAGTTGTAATAACCTCTCTATAACCTTCATCAAGGATTCTCCCACCTCTCAGGGAATAAATTGCATCAGCTCACACCACCTGACCCTTCCCCTCTGCATGTAGTTTGTGTGATTCAGTCTCACGATGACAGCTCAAAGCAGCAGCCCCCAGGCCCATGGGGTGACGATGAGTTACACCAGCAGCAGGCTGGGCTCTCCCTTGTTTGCCTCTGGTGGGTTTCTCATGGGAATCAGAGGGGGAAGGAGGTAAAACTCAAGAAAACAGCAGAAGTTTGATTCAGTTTGGAGGTCTCTAAGTTGCCACTGATCAAATCCAAGTGCTTTCCTTGTGTTAAAAAAGATTGCTTCCATCAATCTCCAGGAAGGTTTCAAGTTGAGCCTCCCTGTTGTAGGTGTCTTCATCCTTTCAGATTTGGGGCACATTTTTCAAAGTTAATTTTATGGATCTTTCTCTTCCTTTCAGCTTCCTCCTTTGCCACAACCTGTAGGAGAAGGTTCAGATACAGGCAGCTGCTGAGTTAGCATTCAAAAGCACCATAGCAGTGTTGCTTTTCTTTTTCTTGTTTCTTTTTTTTTTTAAGTATTGCAACTTTTTGTCCTCTCCACTTTGTGGCTCCCAGTTTATTTTCCAGATTGATAGATAGTTATCTTTCTTTTTATTCTTTTATATTAATACTTGACCTACAGATAAGAAGGGAAACATGACAAGAATATGAGGGAGGGAAATGTGAAGCCATAGATGGCATTTGAGGAATATTCACCTTCCACAGCAGCTGCTTTCTCTGGGTTTAGATGTAACCCCTTCCACAAGCAAAATATAAAATCTTTCAAGAGAGTACATTTATGGTTGTTGTGGCATCAAAAAGGGGGAAAGACAGGCTGTCACCGTTTGCTTCACGATCACTTTTCAGACCAGCAGGTCTCTGCAACATACTGATAGTGCTCTAGCAGCATGACTTGGCTTACTCTCAGTTTACATTCACAACACTGTACGCTTCACTGTTCACTGGTTCCGTAGATGTCCTGCAGACTTATACCTATGAGGCTGTGGATCACACGGGATCCAGATCACAGAATGGGAATCATTATATCAGAATATTTTACACAGGTGTGCCCAGAGGTAGAGACGTGCAGCGGACATCATCAGCACTGGCACTGTGAATGTACACCCACGCTAATGCCCATGTTCGGATTTGCCTCCTTCAACCCCAATCTCTAAATCTAGTCTCATCCAGTCTTGCCATTGCCTGTGCCCACAGCAGCAATCAATCCCTGTGATCAATGCAATGGAGGAAAACCTTAGCTGGAACCATTTTCTAAGGGAGAAAAAAAAATTTTTCAACATTTAAATTTTTGCGTGGCTATTTCTTGTGCCTATTTTTGCAGCAAAGGCATGGTTTATCTATCAGGAAAAACTGAAGTGATGGTCCTTGCTTGCCAGCCTCCACGATCTTTGCCATTTATACTTTTGCCTTCGGGCACATGGCTGGACAGCAGGAGCCAACCCGAGAGTGGGAGAAGGCAGGTATGCAGGTATGCCACGTGGGCAGGCAGCTGATCAACTAACATACCCTCTCCCAAAATGGAATAACTTTGCAAATTCTTAACAGCAAGAAGAAAAAAAGAAAGGGAAGGGGAAGGGAAGGGGAAAGCAAAAGGGAATGGGGAAAGTAGAGGGAAGGGAAGGGAAGGGAAGGGAAGGGAAGGGAAGGGAAGGGAAGGGAAGGGAAGGGAAGGGAAGGGAAGGGAAGGGAAGGGAAGGGAAGGGAAGGGAAGGGAAGGGAAGGGAAGGGAAGGGAAGGGAAGGGAAGGGAAGGGAAGGGAGGGGAGGGGAAGGGGAGGGGAGGGGAGTTTGCTGTAGGGCAGGATTACTTGTTCATCTGCAAGATGTACTGTCTTTCTGGAGAAGGAGTTTCCCATTTTCAGTGTTTTCACCTACATTGGTTGACAACCACTTCTGCCCTGTGCAACCTTTGTGTCCTCTCCACCCTGCGTGGGTTATTTGTGACCCTACTTGCACTTCAGCCTGCAAATCAAATGTCTTGATTGATTTCTGGCATCAGTCCCAGCCCCACAACTCTTTGATGCTGCCTTGGGGCAGACAGAAGTGTTTTCCACACTGTTAGCTGGCTCAGGAAAGCATATGTTTCAATGTATATGAATGCTTCACCTTGGGTTTTCAGTTATATTTTATTTTTAAGTGTGATCATCAATTCAGATAAACTGATTTTGGTCCAGTTCTGCTGGACAACATGAAGCAGAAACACCACAGAATGATTCAGACTCACCCCAAGGAAAGAAACTGTGCACAGGACTTATTTTTCCCAATTTGGCATGTGATTTGCCTGCAAAAGGTCCAACTTCAATATCCTTGCATCATCCTAAGAAACAGCAAGGTGAAATCTACCCCAGGCTTGTGTTTTGCTTCAGCTCTTAATCAATCTTAACAGCCATTTATTGCTCCATATTTTATCAAGGAAAAGAGTTTATATCTTAATTATTTCCTCGTGTGCCTTTGAGGGTTGCAGGAATAAGGAAAACAGAGTTCCAGTAAAAATAATCAGTAAAATAAAAATTAAAACATCAATTTTTCTCTTCCGTGATCCTGTAATTAAAATACGCTGTTCTTCTCAAGCTTCCTGATGTTCACACAGCTTAATTTCCCTGTGTGATCAGTGGAAGGAACAAGGTTCCTCCAGAGGCGGGTCACCCTACTTCTCAGAAGTAATGTCCAGAGGTGACTGGCTGTCTCTGCTGACTGCGTAGAAGCCTGCCTTACAGCAGATGCCTAACTTTTAGAATTAGCTACAGGAAATCTGCTTTTAAAACAGAATTTCACATTTTTTTACATATAAATCATTGCTGAGAAGATGCTTTTAATCTCCTACCTTGATTCTTCTTTACAGGGCAGCGGGGAAGGCCCCAGAATTGTTCTAGAAGCATCTTGAATTATTACTGTGAATTTATCACTGTGTTCAGCATTCCAGATTTACTGCCATATGTTGCCCTTTAGTGTAACTCCCTCCGTCCCCCACATTGTTAGCAGCCTCAGGTGTGCAGAATGGCTCCATGAATCTGTGAATGTGATAAATGCTATCCATTACTGGCAAGATTGTTTCGAGTCTCTTTGCAGTTGGTTTCACTAAAGAAAATACTCCAGTAAAACATGGTTTGTTAGGGGTTTTTTTAATATTTTATTTTATTTTTTAATTTTATTTTATTTTACTTTTATATATTCCAGTGATTTGTGTATCTTCACAATTGCCCTGGCCAGTGTACCTTCCATTAGTTATTTGTTTTTAAAAAGTTGTACAATGTTGTTTTCAAACTAAATCCATTTTCTGCTGTCCTTAGGAATCAGACCAGGAAGATGACTTGTGATGGGTGCTTGAACTCCTATAGCTTGGCCAAGTAGATGCAAATCAGGAGGGCAGAGGAAGTTTCTTCTTTAAGTCTTGCTGCCACATGGTCTCCTAGAGGGAGCACCATGTGCAAAAAATGACCTTTGAGGGGTGGTTGTAGTTGTGAGAGGGCAAAACCCATGCCAGTGACCACTGTAGTGACCTAGTGGTATAGATGAATAATTTTCAGGGTCCTTCAGCATTCTGTGCGTTGGTTAGCATATCACTGTATATTCAACTGTCCCATCCTTGTGTGAACGCTTTGGAGTTGCAATGTGTGCTGTGGAGTTGTTTCAAAAGCCACCAGCCGCTGTCTCACTTTGAAAGCCACTGTACTGTGAAGGTAAGAGCATTTTTCTGATTTCAAAAGGTGCACTGAAACTCCCAAATCCCTTTACACCAGATGTAATCGAATTTTTAAATGCAGGTAAGTACCAATTCTGGTTGAAATTCCAATGATTTGGCACAAGGGGGTGGCAAAAAGGGAAACCACAATGGTAATTTTGATGCATCCAAAACTTCATTTTGCTCCATACTTGGCTGGAAAGATTCCTCTAACTGGGCAGTAACACATCCAGATAAGGCTTTAAATTTTACCTTGACAGAACTTGGAGGAGGAAGAACAAAACATCTGGGGAGAGACAAGTATATTACCGTGTAATTACATCATCGATGGAGGTATTCTTTCAGGAACTGGAACTATGATCAGGTGTCTTTTGTTCTGTGCAAAATTAGATACTAGTGAGAAACTAGTTTTAAATGTGTTTGTGTTTGTAAATCATGCTGAGATATTTCATTAGTGTCTGCAGTGCATCCTTTTAACTAAGCAGCAGAAGGGCTGCTACGTTGCAGCTAATTAATGTTTAACTGGAGATGACTTTTTGGAGGGGTCTGAATATGCCAAAAAGATACACCAAATGTTTTTACTAGGTTTAAATGTGGCTCCTGGGGTAAGGCAGTGCAGTCTACATTGGAAAGGTACCCATCAAAACCATATCACTGTGCTCTGCAGATGCCCTCCACCCTTGGCCTGACTTCTAAGCAATCGTAGTGATGTGGTAACTCTTCAAAAAGACTTTTAATGATCTCCCTGTAACTTTTATTTTCCCTAATCATATTTAATCTGGTTTTATACCTACCTGAAATAACAAGGAGACCAAAAGCCCTTGTGAGAGATGTGTGTAAATGTTAGTGTCCTATAAAAGAAAAGACCTAAAAAGTTTCAGCAAGGAAACTTCTGATGAAACCATGAGGATCTTCATGGTTGTTCCAGGCTTACTGATGGTACACGTTGCCCTTTCTTTATGGATTTGCTTGGATCGTGTTCATTTAATATTATCTTCAAAGCTGAAAGAGCCATAAGGTCTCTCCTATGGCTTGGAAGAATTTATCTCACATGACTGCTAACTGACTAGCATGTTGTAGGAGCTCATCCAAGCCACGCATGATGAGCTCTACAGAAAGAAACTCAAAGATTCGGGGGGGTGGGGGGTGGGGGGGCGGGGGGGGGGGGGGCGGTGTGTGCTGCTCTGGGACTTTAGAGGTGCACTGGCTTCATGCTATTTCTACTGAAGAGTGCCTGGTAGACACCATGATGCTCAGGGTTGTCATGGTTTAACCCGGGCAGGCAACTAAGCACCACTCAGCTGTTTGCTCACCCACCCTCACCCAGAAGGATGGGGAGGAGAATCGGAAAGGAATGTGAAACTCAGGGTTGAGATAAGAACACTATAACAGGTAAAGCAAAAGCCCTGCATGCAAGCAAAGCAAAACAAGGAATTCATTCACCACTTCCCACCAGCAGGCAGGAGCTCAGCCATCCCAGGAAAGCAGGGCTCCATCACGTGTAACAGTTACTCGGGAAGACAAACACCATAATGTCGGATGTTCCTGCCCTTCCTTCTTCTTCCCCTAGTTTATATACTCAACATGATGCTATATGGCATGGAATACCTCTCTGGCTAGCTTGGGTCACCTGTCCTGGCCGTGTCCCCTCCCAATGTCCCGTGCCCCCCCAGCCCTCTCACTGGCAGGGCCTGAGAAAACAAAAGTCCTTGATTTAGTATAAACGTCACCCAGCAACAACTAAAAACATCAGTGCAGTTATCAACATTGTTCTCACACCAGAGCCAAAACACAGCACTGCACCAGCTACTAAGAAGAAAACTAACTCCATCCCAGCTGAAACCAGGACAAGGGTGCTCTTGATTTCAGCAAAGCAGGTGGCACTTTTTATTGGATTAACAGGTTCCTGCAGGAGCTGTGATTGCACACTACTGAGAAATTACATCCTACCTGCTTCAGTTTTCCCAGCCAATTCATTTCTAAGCAGAATTACTCTTTTCTGCCTGGCATGGGGTTTTTTTGGTGTTGTTTTGTCTTGCTAAACAGCTGGTCTGTTCCACCTTTAAGTAGGCCACCCCCCATTCTAGGAAAAAAGCCAGAATCTGTGGAGGGTATGGTATTCACTCATGTGAAGCATTGCTGTCCTCATTTGAGTTTGCAGGGGTCTCTTACAGAGGTCTCTGAAAATGTCTAAACATATATTGCTCCTTTTTCTTTTCTGTTCCTCTAGCAGCAAGGATTCACACCCATTCCCATCACATTTTCTGTCATTCAGTGGGCACTGTGGTTCTGCCTGCATGAGTCCATCTGCAGAGCAATGGAGAGGAGGGGAGAAAAGCTGCTGTGTTTTCTGTCAGATGGAATTTAGTAAATAAGTGTAAATAAGGCTTACAGAGCCATCCACAAGTTTAAAAGGATCCAGCCAGGAATAGCAAGCTGGCAGGGCGAGCTCTGCTCAACAGCATCACCCTAGCCATCAAGTTTTGTTTGTACATTTTTTCTTCTGTGACTGAAGCAAAAGCTGACGGAAGAAAATGTGCGTAAAGGTCCATGAAATGACCTGGAAGTGCAAAAGCAAGAAAAAATGCTCTATTAAATTGTTGTATCTCAGTCATGGATTGGGCAGCTTTCTTTACTCCTACATTTCCTTTTATCTGCCTGTGAGGTGCTATTATTTTTGCTTGCAGAAGAGCATGGGAGCTCATCTGACACTCAGGCCCATTACCTATGTGTTTTTTGTAAACAAATGACAGTGGACATTTTCGGTTGCAGAGAGGGCTCCAAGGAATGGCTTGACATAAAATCCTTCATCCAAAAACCTTTCCATGAAGCCTTTTGGAAGGATGTCAGAGATCACTTTGGACATGCGCTGACCAGTGGGGCTTTGGTCCATGATCCCAGCTGATCCAAATCCTGTATCAGTAACTGCAGTTGAAGGGCATGCTGAGCCCAGCTCTGAGGGGTGGAAAAGGACTGTCTGGGTCTTGGAGTGTAATTCCTGCCCTGTTGTGGGTCACACTTAATTCAATTTGAGCCACTGAAAATTATATATATATATATATAACCCCATATATATATATATATATATATATATATATATATATATATATATATATTTGAAATGGTTATCTAGGTTTCCTCCATAGTAAGTCGATACAGATGGGCACCTCCAGAGGATCATTCAGCTCACAGGCAGCTGAGATACATGGGCTGACTGGCACTCCCAGCACGGGACCTGAACTAGATGCAGATCTTTCAAATTAATTGAGGTGAGAGAAAGGCCACCTACTCCACAAAGCTCAGAGCATCTACTGACCATCCCCAGAGGCACAGTGTTATTCAGCAAGCAGTATGCAAAGGCACCTTTATATGGTGCTTGAGATACAGTGCAGGAAATGTTACAGTCCTCTTATACCTCTCAATAGGCAACAATTTCTTTGGGGACACCAACAAGTTGTCAGGGTGAGTTTGTATTCAATTACAGCATGTCTGATATAGCTGGGACTGTAGAGGTTAACAGATACTCTCATTAAAATTCAGCCATCTAAAATGAAATATCCTGAAATCTGCTGCACTTCACACCACATGAAAGTGGGTGTAACAGCAATGGAATAAGTTGGACTTAATCTCTACTTAAAGTGTCAGGCAATTTGCAATGCAACATGCAGTATTTTGGTGTGAAGACATCAGCTGGCCTTTCCCAGTGCAAACTGGGCACAGATTTAAATTTACACTAACAAAATACCTGGTCCCAGGAGTTCAATAAATTATGGGAAATGCCCAAGAACCACAGAGCTCATAAGAGTGACAGAAACTGTCAGTGTGGGTAAAAACAAGCTTTGAGCATTCCTTTGCAACACAGTTTCTTACTTCCTGCCAGCCCCATGTATATCTATTTATAATTGCAACTTTCCTCAGTTAATCATGTCAAAAAAATGGCATTTGTACTTCTGGGAACCATATCTGACGTAAAAATTTTTGCAAAATTGTTAATCCCAAAAGAGAATCCCCAAGTAAACTGATTACAACACTGGCAGCACAAAATAAGCTCAGACCTTCCATTAATTGCTGCACAGACCACAGCAAATTCTGAGTTGAATTTAGATATATACGAATATTCCTGGTACTTAAGGGAATAATTTACAGACAGCTCCAGACATCATGTGAGTGGGTAGCTGCTGAACACAGAAGCCATCCACTAGCTGGTGGTAATCCGTGAACCAGAAGCTCCTGTTAATTTTCTCATTTGCTCATATGGAAGTAGTTCATGCAGAACTAATGGGGCTAGAAAATTGGAATACGTTAAAAGAAATGGCACTCAAGGAATATTTTGCTAGTGGTTGTCTTGCCTTTGCCACGGAAGGCTGCCCAGACAGGACCTTCTCTCGTCTCACTGCTGACTGGCACCCATCAGATACAGGGCTGAATGTTTCTGCTGCATTTTTGTTCAAGAAATAAAAATTATTAGAGATGCCAACTGAAACAACAACCGAACGGCAGAAACCCCAGGAAAGCAAGGGACCATGTGGAGAAGCTGAAATGACTGTTAGATACCTGGAGATTTCAATTTGTTCAAGCCTTGGCCTTCCCCAGTCCACCTTGGCAGGGAACAAGAAAATATTTTGCGAGAAAAAATAACATGAGTGTTTTCATTTTACATCTCGAAGGGAAAAAGGAAAAAAAAGGTAAAGATGTTTGAGTTTTACAGTGTTCTTGTTCTCAAGGCAAAACCTTTCCGCTGTTAGGTAGCGAGGAGAGGGGGAACCCCTCTCGTTCATACACCCACCCCTACTTCCAGCTACCTGCAGATCCTCTGTCTGAACAAATACTGTGAGTCCTACCCCTGACTCAGTCTGTGCTAATGCTGGCTGAATGGGTAAACCGCTTGGGATCATAGGAGGCTTTCCACCCTACCAGGTGTCAGCTCCCCAGTTTATTCCTGAGTCCTCTTAACTCCCTATCTTGCTGCACTCCTGGACTTCTTGGGAGACAACCCACCCGTTGCCTCCCACAGCAAGACTTGCAGTAGTTTAGGCAACACTTCCCTCCAAGGACTGCTCCCAGGTGACAGAATGGATGAGGCTGCCGTGTGGGTCTTTTCCTGGCACAGGTGAATTTGGAAGTGGAAATGTGAAGCAGTGAAGCAGCTCAAAGGCATCTGGGTGGAACCATCAGCAACATACAGGAGATGCTTTCTGTCAGCTCATTTTGCAGGAAAATGCACTGCTTCCTGCATATCTGTCCCTGCTGGTCCTCATTACGTGCTACTCAATTGCTTTGGAAACAAAATAGCAGTTCCTTAATGATCCATCACCCCTCCTCCTCTTTACTGGTGCATGTGCCTGAAATTAAATGCAGATTTTAAATCACAGGATGTTTTATTGCCATTTTCTAATGGTCAGCCTACCCCTGGTTAAACAGATGATTTACCAGTAGCTTCACCCCTCAGGGAATGAAAATCTTGTGCATTGAATAGATGATATGGGACTCTTTGTTAGAAGGTGGTGGGCAGTGGAAAAGTCCCTGGCTCATAGGATTTCAAACTCAGTATGCACGTCATTTAAGTGAATTCTTACTTTCTTCCAAAGTTGTTATGAACTGTCCCCATCTTTGCTCAGTGCTGGGTTAGGACCTCAGTGTGGTCACTGTGACCCAGGGAAGTGGTTGAGTCCCCATCTCTGAAGGTATTTAAAAGACATGTAGATGTGGCACCTGGGAACATGGTTTAGTGGTGGCCTTGACAGTGTTAGGTTAACAATTGGACTTGACTTTAAAGGTCTTTTCCAACCTAAATGTTTCTATAATTCTGTGATTTTGCCTTGCTAACTAATCCATCCCCTTTGGAGAAGACTGCATCCAAATTGCACCTAAGGGACCAGGGACCAGGACTGCAAAGTAAACTGAGAGCTCTGTTACTTGACGGTGTGGCTTAATGCTGAGCAATTGATTGGGTTTCTCCATGATCCAAGTACTCTGAAAGATGAGGGACATCAAGGCAAAAAAGGAGGTAGAAGACAGCAATGGAGTACGTATATACTCAGTGCAATGGCAGCACTTAGGAGCAGCCTCCACCTACCAGTTCCAAGTAAATGGGAAATTATCACTGTGGTAAATTTAAAAGCATGCTCACTCTTCCTGTGAAAAATAGTTGAGTACGATTCAGAGCACATGAGACACTTCCACAGTGCTGAGGTGAATACAAATACACAACTCTGCTAGGTGAGGTGGGATGTAAATCAGTGTTAATAGTTCGAGTCTTTCACAGTTCAGGGCACCAGCCTGCACCAGCTTGGGACTGAAGTGAGCAATCCCCACAAATTAATGCACAGTTGAGTGCCTTTTGTTAAGGACTCCTCCTGGGCTATTGTGGGCAGGTGACTCCAGGTTGTCCTGGGGAAATATTGCCAGTGGATCAGATGGAGCGAAGAGCGGCTGGTGTGAAAAGCGTGGCTTTGAGAAATGGAAACGGAAACGTGTCAAACACATTTAGGAGTTCTCTCCCCAGGCTGGAAAATAAGATTGAAAGAGGAGGCACAAATAACCTCTGCATTAAGCTGTCCTCACCACTGCTGGAAACCCCTGCTGCTTACATTAGACAGTCTTTGTTGAGCCTCTGAGCTGTGGGAAGGTATTTCTGCAGCGGGCAAGGCTGCTTCTGTGCAATATCGCTCCTGCCTTGAGGCTTTGGTGCTTGTTTTTGTGATTTTTGCTGTCTTTCCCCATTTCCGTTTTGTCTAACATAAAGAGGCACACCTTTCCAAATGACTGTAAGGAGAGATCTAACAGAACATGGAGGTTTTTGCAATGACATGTGCTGTACACCATGCTGCCTCCTTCACAGCCAGCTTTGCGTTGTAGGTTAAACCCTTGTGCGGAGGGCTGGGCCTTGCTGGGGAAGTGGGAAAGGCACCTCCAGATATACCATGAGGCGTGCTATGGGTGCATCAGAGCCTCCTTCCCTCCCCACTCACCCAGCCTATGCCCATCCTCTGAACCAGGTACACCCCTTTCCCCAGAGAGTAGGAACTGTGGTGCAGGCACTGAGGTAAGTCAGGACCACCCTTGCCGGGTACTGCTTGCCCATGTTGGGTGGAAAGAGTCATGCAACTCCATCATCAGTTCATACAAAATGCCTGTGGCAGTTGTCTGTCCGTCTGTGCCTGTCTGAGATCCTCATTGTAGTGATGTAGGAGTGCCTGGATGCTATCTTTCTTTACTCAGCAGCTTTTGGGAAGCGGCATTTCAAGGGAGATCTGAAGGAGGTTAAAAAAAAAAAAAAAAAAAAGAAAGAAAGAACAACAGGATTCATTAGTGCCTATGAAAAAGGAGCGAGACCAGGAGAGCCCTTGCAATAGCCTGTCAGCTGGAAGCGGCTTTCCTTGACATCTTTCTGCATTGATTCTTCCCAACATCCAACTTTATTGGCTTTTCAATATCTGCATAAAGTTTAGTGTTTCATGAAACAGTGTTCTGTATCCAAAAGGAAAAGCAAAAGCAAACCAAAGCACACATCAGCATTGATTAAGGTAATGAAATAAGACAGTTTTGTTCTCTTGTCTCACAGAATATTGTGGAAAAATGCTTATGTAAATACCACCAAACTTTGCAAATCCATAACGGAAGGAAAACTGATATCAATTATATGTTTAGTAATCCTCTCAAAATATAATAACAACAGGCTTAATGACGTCAGGTCTATCTGCTGCAGTGAAAAGACGTTAAAAAGCAATCATAAGCAAGAGCAGATCTCTACCTAATGCTCCGTTCATTGGGATATAGGAAGGCAGATTACTGTACTTCAAGGGTTTTGTCTGAGCCTGCAGTGTAAGGAAGGATAAACTGGAGACAGGTTTACTACACACATTTTGGTTAAAACACTGGTGATGTATGAATCCTGACTGTCACCGAATGCATTTGTCAACTAAATACTTGCTGAATAGTTACAGGCGAAGGAAAGCTTTCATGCAATTGTCGTTGCGTGGTTGTTCTCAGACTTTTATTTCTTCTTCTGAATTTGCAGTGTATAGCTAATCAGCAAAATTTGCATTGTTCTGCTTCTTCTCCCTTCCTGAGGAAAATCAATGTTCTCAGCCCGAGGATAAGGAATAGCAAATGCCACATATGTTTATGCAGTATCTGTGTGCTCTTTAGTTCTAACAAGAAGCAGGATGTATCTAGAATCAGATTGAAGAGGATTCAAAACCAGTGAGTGTAAACATTCAACATCAAATATGCAGGCATAATAATGATATAATTTAAAAAAATCACAGCAAAATGGAGTGTTTATTCACAAAAGCAAAAATATTTGTAAATCAATTTTTAATGTCATAACAAATGTCACTATTAGAAAAACAGACTTTTATATTTGGGTGATTAAATAAATATATCAGCATATCTAGTGAGCTGGTAGAACTATCAAGTCAGCTTTATGAGAAATTCAGTAGTTCTCTTTTTTTTTCCCCATTTCAATCTGAAATATAATGCTACATTTTGATTTTTGCCTCTCATGCATTTAAAAAAAACATCACGTTTTTGGTCAATGAGAATATATCACTAAAACTATTTCAACATTTATTTTTGTTTGACTTCTAGTATTTCATTTTTACTAGATAAAACTGTAGAATATGGAATTAAAATAAGAAAGTGAATATAAAATTAAACATGAACATAAATGTGGAATAAAAGAGAACACAATAAATAAGCTTATAACATAAAATACATCAGAATAAACAATGTATCTTAAAATACATTTCAAATGGAATAACAACTAAATGCTAAAATGTATTATGCAAAAGCTTTTTTTAAGCAACACTGAACTGAAATCACTGCATTCTTCAAGAAGGCTTGAGATTTTGATGACTTTTCAAATCATGATGGAAAAATATTTTGCCAAAACCATGTAAAACAAAACTAATATATTTTGAAAAGCATATGTTAAGAAGCGGTTTCAGATGACATACTAGGGCCAAATGGATAACAAGACTATTTCCAGCTAGTTTCAGATGGGAAAGCAGATGGGGCTGTTTCTTGCTGTTAGACTTCTGTGGTCACAGTCTCTCAAGGGCTGAACTTGAACATCTGAGTTCTTGTAATTATTATCATCACTAAAATTAATGTGACCAGATCTGCAATCCTAACTTACAGTCTACTGTCAGTTGCACTGTGCAAAGGACAGGAAGATTTATCACTGCCTGAAAAATCTTTAGCCCAAGAGAACTTTAGGTGCCATGTAAGTGGTGCATCTCACCTAGATTTAGAGGTAGGGTTCACTTGCAAATACATGGAAGTTTTGCACTCTTTGGGAATTCCCAGGGTGTCCAAGGCATCTGCACAGGGCTGGCAGAGATGACATAGAACCTACAGAAGACCTGCACTCTTCTGGACTGTCATCAGGTGCCATCTGTGTTTGAAGTGGCACCACACGCCTATGTTAAGGCAACAACATCCCATATTATGTATTCAGAAAGTAGGTCTCTGTATAAGTGAGGTTTCAAAGCTCCAGACACAGTCAGTGGGGAGTCTGTGGAAGTTGGTCTATGACCTGAGATGTTATATACATCTATGTTAGGAGCAGACAATTTGCCCTGAGATTCCGCTGCCTGTATGGGGAAAATGGGGTGACCTGCACACATCAAATCATCAAATGGTTTAGGTTGGAAGGGACCTTAAAGATCATCCCGTTGCCGTGGGCAGGGACATCTGCCACTACATCAGGTTGCTCAAAGCCCCATTTAGCCTGGCCTTGCACATTTCCTATTATGGGGAACACACAACTTCCCTGGGCAACCTGGTCCAGTGTCTCACCATCCTCTTCATAAAACATGTTTTCCTTATGTTCAGCCTAAACCTACTTTCTTCCAGGTTAGAAGTATAGCCCCTTGTCCTGTCACTATAAGACTTAGTAAAACCTCTGTCTTTCTTATAAATCCCCTTAAGTGTTGAAAGGCTGCAAAAAACCCTCCCTGGAGCTTTCTTCTCTCCAGGCTGAACAACTCCAACTCTCTCAGCCTCTTCTCATAGCAGAGGTGTTTCAGCCTTCTGACTATTTTTGTGGCCTCCTCTGGACACATTCCAACTAGTCCATGTCTTTCTTATGCTAGGGACCCCACGGCTGGATGCAGTGCCCCGAGTGGGGTCTCAGGAGTGAAGTAGAGGGGAAGAATCACCTCTGCCAACCTGCTGACCACACTTCTTTGGATGCAGCCCAAGAGATGATTGGCTTTGCAGGCTGAAAGCACACTTTGCCAGCTCAGGTCTAATCTTTCATCCACCAGCGTCCCCAAGTCTTTCTCCATAGGGATGCTCTCAATCACTTCATAACCTTGTCTCTATTGACTTAGATTCAACAAGGCTCGGTGCTGGGGATCCTGCACTTGGGTCACACCAACCCCACGCAGCGCTACAGGCTTGGGAAAGAGTAGCTGGAAAGCCGCCTGGCAGAAAAGGACCTGGGGGTGTTGATCAACAGCCAGCTGAACATGATCCAGCAGTGTGCCCAGGTGGCCAAGAAGGCCAATAGCACCCTGGCTTGTATCAGAAACCGTGTGGCCAGCAGGACCAGGGCAGTGACTGTCCCCCTGTACTTGGCACTGGTGAGGCTGCACCTCAAATCCTGTTTTCAGTTTTTGGCCCCTCACTACAAGAAAGACATTTTGGTGCTGGAGCATGTCCAAAGCAGGGCAACAGGGCTGGTGAAGGGTCTAGAGATCCAGTCTTGAGAGGAGTTGCTGAGAGAACTGGGGTTGTTTAATGGAGGGAGACTTAGGTGGGATCTTATTGCTCTCTACAACTTCCTGGAAAAGAGGTTGTAGGCAGGTGGGGGTAGGTTTCTTCTCCCACATAACAAGCAATAGAACAAGAGGAAATGGCTTCAAGCTGGTGGGGGTGGGTGGGGGTGGGGGTTTAGATTGGATAGTAAGAAAAATTATTTCACTAAAAGTTTTATCACGCACTGGAACAGGTTGCCCATGGAGGTGGTGAAATCACCATCCCTGGAGGTGTTTAAAAAACATAGACATGGTGCTTAGAGACATGGTTTAGTGGTGGCCTTGGCAGTACTGGGTTAATGGTTGGACTTGATGATAGTAAAGGTCTTTTCCAACCTAAATGATTCTGTGATTCTGTGATAGAGAGGATTGTCCCGATTACAGGCACGGGACCTTGCATTTGGGCTTGTACTTCCTGTTGATCATGGAGCTACCTGTTACTGACACCTATATGCAGAGTGACAGTTTTCACTCTGATGTTTGCTGGAGTGCTGATGAGACGTTTATCTAGATCTGGGACCTCAGAGAGCTCATCCATGAGTGGCTGCAAAGCAGGCAACACGTGACCTCTTGGAGTGGCCTCTATCATATGACACCATGTAAAATGCTAACGTTGGGTAACTGGAACAGATAGCTACCTGGAAGATTTCAAGCTGTTAAATGGTGCATTTGCTTACATCTATGCTTACTCTTGAGATCTGCAGGGATGCTCCTTTAGTGTGTACCAGACTGGAGAGGGCTGCACAAGGCATTCCTTTTTGTTGCCTATATTGCAGGTTATCACATTGTACAATCCCACTGGAAGTTGCACACATCCAAAACCATTTAACTGCACTTAAACATGGACTGACAGGTAGCTAAACCTTTGGATACATTTCAGCAATGGTTCTTTACCTTGATTCTCATTTTTAGCATGATCACACTGTAACTGTCCACCTGTCTTAGCTGACTGTCAGTCCTGCTTCTCCCTCTTAATGCTGTTTCCATCGGCTTGCCAGTTTCAATGAGAATAAAAGAATGACTCAGAGTCCCAAAAATTTGTTCTCAGAAATGTAAAGAGGATGACATTTGTGGTCCTGTGGAGGGAAGTGTTGCAGCATGAAAACCAGAGTTACCTGTTCCCCTTGGCCTGGTGGCACATCAGTCAATGTGTGTGCACCCTGATGGCATTGCTGCCTTTTCTGCTTCTTGCTAAACTGGGAATAAAGGGACATGAGAGGAGCTGGAGACAGCGCGGATGGGACTTCAGGGGTTATCAAGAAGAACTGGATAGATCTGGGGAACTTCAGGGTTGTGGAGGACTGGAGTGTTAGGATCTGCAAAGTAGATGCATTGACAGACTTGGGACTTGGGACGGTCCTTAGCATGTCTCAGTAGGTGGAGAGCATTCTGTACATGAGAGGAAAGCTGAGACTATTGTGGTAGGATTGTTTACAAAATATTGTGCATACAATTCTGTAGAAAATCTGTCTTCATTTAATTCTGCTGCTCATGAATAATATTTGGGTGGCTTGTAATCAAGAATATTCACTGTTCCTTTTCCAGAACTGAACACTATGGTGACTGTTACATGCTGGTCCACAGGGTTGTCCATTTGTATTTTCCTTTTGTGCTCATTTTTGCAGCTAATGTGAGTATTTTCCTAATCAGTGCTGGTAGATTCGTCTTTAATTAATAATGATGAGTAGGAGACAGAATGGCATGAACCACTAGCACTACTTACCCGTGGCTGTGTGTTTGAGGGGAAAAAAACAGGTTTGTAAACCAGAAATCATCATGGAGGGACATGCCACAATGAAGACCCTCAGCTGGACACCTGTTACCGTTTAGGAAAGGGAAGAGACATGCCAGAGTCATTGGTGTGAAGGTGAAGAAGATAGATTAAGGAGGCAGGGATGGTGAGAGCAACAGGAATTTTAAGGCTGGGTGAATCTGTAAGGCTCAGATGGTGCTTCACTTTATCCCTGTCTCCTAACATGCACTGGCACCAGGAAAAGCTCTGCTGGGGATTTGGTGCTGTAAGTGATATATCTCTGCCCCTGTGACACTGCAATACAGACACCCTTGGACACCAAGATGCAAGTGTCTTCAGCAGGCTTCAGTGGGCTGCCCACATACAAAACTCTTTACATGCAGAAATAAATACTGCCCAGAGTGCTCCCTCTGATAGGAAAACTTCATGTCAATACGTCCCAATCTCACTATAGCGCAAGGCTGGCAAAATAACACTGATTTTCCCTGTTGGCTTCACAAAGAGGAGATCTGGCAATGTGTCACGGACAAAATAGATCTGTTCAAATGAAACCACTCTGACAAATAGCATCCTTCTTAAAATTTAAATTACCTCCCCTCCCCCCCCCCCAATATCAGTCACAGAGACAAATTCTTAGCTGTGCTTTCCCTTTGTTGTTTTTTGTTTGTTTGTTTGTTGATTTAATTTAATTTAATTTAATCAGCCACTTGTTTTTGGAGCTGTCTTTATGAATCTGTTTAAACGTATACTGAGTGCTACTATGGAAGTAGAGATTCACTGACCTTTTTTGTCTTTTTTTCCTCCTGGTTAGCACTCCTCCTAATGAGGTGCAAAGTCTACAGTTTAGAAGATTCTTTTTCATGTCTCTTCTAAGCAGACAATCCAGTCTACTTGAATGAAGACTGATCAAAATTTAATTGAGGGTTTCAGGATTCACCTTGATAAGAAGTGAGGTTAGTCCAGTGCCCTAAGTCAATAAACTCCCCAGGAAAAAAACAAAACAAAACAACTTGTAGGAAGGAAGGGTTCATGTCCTATGCTCAAAAGTTGAGCTCCTTTTCCTTGTAGTCAGACTTTCTTTCTAGACCATGACACCAACACTATTGCAAATAGTGACAATGAAGACAGCTCTTCCTCAGCACCATAAGCAAAATCAAAGGTTGTTATTCTGAACGATGAATGAAGGCTAGGAAGGAAGGGCTGAATAGGGGCTGCCAGGGGAAGAAACAGGGTTGAAAGAAGGACAACCAAGGACAGAGGGCTGAAGTGAGAGCCCTGAATGGTCAGGCTTGTCTCTGCTATTTGAAGGGGTAGGAGATGCAAGTATAGCAAACACTGCTGCATGGAGGAGCTGAAAGGGAGGATCTTGGGCCAGCCTGATGGATGCTCGCTCAGCAGTGGTCACTGTGGCTTTTCATAGTTCTGGCACAGGGGGGAAAAAGTGTGTGCATTGATGACTCCACAGTGTTTGACCATTCCTGTTGTCTATCCCACTATCCTACTTTGGGCAAGAGAGAAGGCCACAGCTGTGCATGCAATGAAAGCTTGATCTCCATTTAGCACGGCTCTTCCAAGCACTATGTCCCGCCAGGTGGCATCACAACAGCTGTAGCTCCCAGCGCTGTCTCCTGCTCTGCACTGTCAGTTGAGGGCTCAGGATGGCTGCAGTGCAGAGGTAGGACAGTGCTGGAAGTGAGTTATACACCAGCCAGGCTGCTGGGTAACTCAAGGTGAGAGTCAGCAATATGACTCTCTCATTCAATATATGACTTGACAGGTCTGAGAACCTCGAGTGCTCCCCAGCCACAGACTAAACAGGACCTGTCAGCTGGTCCAAAGTGAAAAATTAGGTAGGTTTGCCTGAATATGAATGAAACAAATGGGGCTTATCAGAAACTCAAAGGTCAGAGATTGTCACTTACCAAAAAGAGTATCAGATGGGAGTGACTTGTGAGTACCACAACAGAAATTGTGTGATGAGAATCAAAAGAAATACTTTACAGTATTGCCTACAGCATTTTCCTTGTCCATACTTGGGACAATCACCCTTTTCAAGTTGGGGGGGCGGGGGGGGGGGGGGGGGGGGCATCTAAACAGAATACCCTAAGGGGTTGGTATAAGGGATGACTGTATTATAACCATCTATTAACATTTTCAGCTCTTTGTAACAAATCGCTTCTAGAACTTAACTGATTCAAACCAGCCATATACTTCCTTTTCTTACTATTATTACAATTTAATCATCATTTCAGACCTGTCATTAAGTTTCTGCCAATTACGCTGAGTGACACAGCAAAATCTCAACAGAAATTCCCTCTGTGTACATTATTCTTTACCTTACTGCAGATGTTATCCAGCTATGGAGCTGGACATAGTCCACCTACAGTGACCCCATTACCCTTCCCCATTATCTCTTATCAGAAAGGAGTAGAGGAGCCTTAGGAAGAAGAGGGAAAAGGTGTAAGGAGGAAGGAATCTTCATGCCACAGGTTTCTTTCTGCCTTCTTATTTCCCTACTCCCTACCTGCCTCCCATGAGAGGCAACCTCAAAGCACACAGGATGTCCCTGTTCCATTTTGAAAGCTTTCTGATTCAAGGTCTCAGGCTGCTATAACAAGAGGTAGAAGCTCTTGTTCATGCCCAAGCCTCTTAGTCAGGACAAAGACACAGAGAAGAACGTATAAAGAGGGATGAAGATTGTGAGTACCAGCAGGGAAACTTTGAAGAACAAATTAGAGGGGGAATGTGACCTGGAAGGACAGGCCATTTATGGATTTTAAGGTGAAGGGGACAGAGGAATTACTTAGATGGGATAGAGGTCTAAGGGGACCAGATGGGGTAGGGAAAATGGAGGGGGAAGAGGATGCAAATAGAGTTAAGGGAGAGGGACTCCTTTTGAACCTATATAACCCCAGGAGATGTAACTCTCCACCCTCATATACCCAGATTTTTCCCTTGCTAATGCTATGGCTGGTTTTGGAAGGCTATTTCTTGAGGTAAGGGTCCTGGCAGCATGAAATATTCTTGTGCTTTACTGTTTTATCTGAGATTCGTATACATGGATACCATCCCTTGAAAAAAGGCATGGGGAACAGGAGCTTTCCAACAAAAATAAATTTGGGACCGCATATGAGACACATGGGAAGGTGGAGTCCACATCACCTCTGGGTACCCCAATGCAGTCTGTCCAGCTATCTGTATGTCCAACCTCTTAGAGATCTCTGGAGGAATCCTGCTTCAGCATCCTGAGTACATCTGTAGGACCAGCAAAGTCAGAGGTTGCACCAGTGAACACATTAGATGTTTGGTGCTAAGCCTGGTCAAGACTCACTGACTCAGGGCTGTGTTTGCTTGGGTGGTGCAGGCACCATTAATATTGGTAAGCATGTCCCCATCCCTTTTGCTAAAGCATCTAGCAGGACTGGTCAAATTGAAGATTTGGGGTCTGTTACTTAGATTCCCTTGCAAATTAGATTAGATCCAGCTTCTAGCGGAAAGCAAAAACAATTTTTAAAGGTATGGAAGATGCACCAACATTCCAATCTTTATGCTATTGGTTGCAGCATAGATGTGTTCAGGTGATCACCAGTGGCCAGTCAGAAAGGTACTTGACAAAAGTCACATGTAATATGTAGACATGTCAGCTTATGGGGCCCAGTTCTGATTAAATGCCTGGTCAGAGAGGAAAGCTTTGCTGTATGTTAATAATGAGCGCATTCTTTATCAAACCAGAGAAGTAAGAATTTATAACACTCACTCACTATTTTTGGAGGATTTAAAAAAAGTCACAACACTTGAAATTGTCCCAAGTCCTGTTTCAGGAATGTGAATGAAGTATTTCATTTTCCTAAAGCAGGAACATGCAGTACTTAGCATTTCCAATTGGAGTTTATTTTAGTCTAATTTATTTTCAACAGCTTTCCCCTCATCTTGAGTGCTCTGAGAAAAGTTAAAGATAATACATTCCCACTAGAGACAAGGGATAAAACGACATCAGAAAAAAAAAAAAAAAAGGTACATTGACTCAATCCTCTTAGTGAGCTGAGATTTCAGCCAGAGAAATAGGAGCAGGAGGGTTGGAGACTCCAGGTGTGTGAGGTGTGTTCTCTCATCCCACATCCAGATAGATTTTGGCTAAAAGGGTTGTTGGATTTTGGTTGTAGACATAGTTGAGACTTGCTGATAACTGGTAGCCTCCCTGTTTCTAGGAGACTTTTTTGGATAGGAGAGTTGGAGCTGACATTTGGATTCCATTTCAGTGTTTCAGTGTTTTCTTCTGTCTTTGTTTAGCTGGGTGTATTATTTTTTTCTTAGCAGCTGGTTTTCTGGAAATCCTTAAAAGAAATAGACAGCATCCCTCTTTTCCTCCTGGAGGACTACTAACACTGAGCATTTGATTATGATAAATGTTCCTGGTGTAACTAATTTAACTGTTATGTCTGCAAATTGTCAGCTTATATCAGCTCGAAATCTAACAGTTTGGCCTATTTGTTGTACAGGTTTGATACTCCTGTGTCTTGCTTTTATAACTATTCTAGGATTGTCTGGAGAGCCTGGCAGATTTTGGCAGTAAGGTGTCCTTCCTCTAATCTGAAGGTTTGTTTCTGACACAAACCTTTACGTGTGGTACTTTGCCCACTCACTGGTCACTTACGCTGGCTGCTAGTATTTGTTAGTTATTTCTTCATTTTTAGACATGTTTTTCTATTGCACTAACTTGTCATTTCCCATTTGACTATGCTCAGCAAAGATGATTGTAACAGTTATGACACAAACCCCCTCTCCACAAATTAGGTTTTTAAAGATTCAGTCTCTGAAAATCCTCTGCAAGAACTGAAGGCTGCTTATTCACAGTGCTTGTTGGAGATGTTTGAATAGATGCAGCATCTTCTTATTCTTTAAAGGCTCTGCAAGCGAAGCAAAGAACACGCTGTCCGGGGTTAATGGTAGGGTGACAACTTCTGAGTTGTCTTGGTATGAGTAATAGTTACATACAGGGATTTGTCAAGGCAGCTGGCATACTTCAAGGTTAAGAACTGTGGAGCAGTTTGTGGACTAAGTTATGTGAGCATATTTCTGTTTGTCTGCCCTGTTTTGGTTGCTTCATATTGTATTACATAAAGAAGTCAATGGTAAAACACAACCCAATGAGCTGGCCTTAACTCAGGTCATCGGAGGCATGTGTGTTAAACACCGAGGTAGTTGGAGCCCTTTTATGGACAAGCCAGGACTTCGTGCTTCCCACCTACATACGTAACGCTGCTGCCTAAACAGGATCAGTTACCTGCATCCCTCTCCTGAACGAGGTATATTTTCCATGGACTGCAGGGGAAGGTAGGGACAGCTGGGCTCCCAACCTAGAACTGAAATTAAGGTACATATTTCACCAGAGTTTTCCTTGCAAAGTTACTTATGACAGGGAATAGAAACTCTTAAATTGCCACTATCTAAAAGGCAAGGTATAGAAATGCATTTTGGGACTGCAAAAGTTCTCCCAAACCTTTATATCTTTCAGAAATGTGTGATATCCTAGGCAGGAATTTATGGCCTTTGGTAGTGAACTGTTCAAGAGTTTCACTTGGAAAGGTCTGCTTTTTCTCTAGACTATCTACAGCCAAAAAATTTCCCTGGAAAAATGCTGAGCAAAAAGAAAAACCAAGGTGGACAGGAATGTCCAACCAAATACAACTTTGCTTCTGTAATCATGCACTGCCATTCCTCTTTGGCATAGCAAATTGTGGTGTGCTGGGCTTTGAGACAGGACTGAAGTTTTGTACCCAGCTGTGGAGATGCAGATTAGAAACAAAACTCAGCACAGAGACCTTTCTCCATGTTGCTGGTTTCATAGGGAATAAAGTATCTCTGCAAGCAATATCATACTAACAGGGTAACTTCTGGCACCATTTTGTAGGAAACTCCCAGCCTGCCATTTGGGACTTGGGTCTGGGGGTTTCTGGACTTATTGGAAGGTGGGGTTGCTGGACATGTCAAAAGACTGATTCAGGTCATATACCAGAAATCCAACCCCTGTACTTCAGTCCCACTGCTTTTACATCCACTACTGCTGTTTAAAAGAAGAGGGTGCGGTGAAACCCCATTGAGTAGACCCTGATTATATCAGGTCTCCTGAATTTAAGCAACCTTTTGCCCCCCACATCTCTTGGGTTGTGAGTTGGGCTGTGATCATTTTAACTCCAGGAGGAATTTCAGTGTTGTCTCCAGGCTACTTGGAAGACTACTGCCTTTACTGTACAGCAAAGCACGGGTGGTGCTGAGCCATGCCAAGGATTCTTGTCTGGTTTGTCCATCACAAGGACCACCCCACTGCCGTGTTAACAAGGCTTCCCTTTTTCTGCCATGCTGAATCTCCCTCCAAGCCATGCATAGAAAATGCATCGTTCCCTCCCCACCTCCCACTCTCCAGCACCCTGGTAACCATCAAAATGTCATTTTGGCCACCAATCAGCAACCTTGTTTTGAGGAAGAAAAAACAATCCAACAAGGGGCTTAAATGCTTAAATGCTCAAACCTCCTCTACTTAGTGCAAGATGCTTGCGTATCCTTTATTATTGCTTTCTTCTTTTTTCCTCTCTCTGGTCCTCCCCCACCACTTTTCCACCCAGGCAGCTCGGTCCCCTTTGTATACAACATCCTTTCCCTTTCACATACCACAAAGACCCGGTGGGGAGGCGGACACAGGAAATGCTGCAAGCATGAAAAATCCCTCCCCTCCCTGTGACACCAGAGCTGCTGGGGAGGGGAAGTATTGGCCTTTTTTATGTGTGGTTGTGTGTGGGGAGGGTTTGTGGTTTTTCCTTTTTTTTTTTTTTTTTTTTTTTTTTTAGAAATTCTCTTTTCCACATTTCCCTTCTTGTTGATTTGAAAGCAACTGACAACAAAACCTGCAAGCAGAGCATTGTCCCCCCCCACTTCCCGAGCTTTCCTTCCCTTTACTTTCATAAGCTTCACTCCTTGCAACGCTTGAAGAAAGAGGGGAAAGATTTCATCCTGTTGTATCCTCTACACTCACATGACGCCCACCTACGCCAATGCAGCAGGGCACTTAAGCGGGCCTGCTGTGACTGAAATCCTCCATCCTTACTATATGGGACCTGCATGTGTAAACTCCTACTGATGTTTTCCATACTACTAACTTCCTGCATGACTGTGGTGACTGTGTGAGCACAAGGGAAGCTAACAGGTTATTTTTGGAGTGGCTAACATTGCACATGGGATCTTCCCTTACATCCCATATCCAAAGAAAGGACTACTGAATTTTTTGACTTACATTACATCGTCAGGCTTAGGGTCAACAAAAAAAAAAAATTAAGTGGCATCAAGTAACAGGACATCTCACAGGACTTGAGTTTGCAGCTGGGCTTATTCTTGGCCATGTGGTTTTGCTGGGGCAGGATTATTTCATCCAATTTCAGTACAGGATGCTATTTATCTGCATGGAATATGCCATAAAATAGTTCAGCTTTTGCCTCTGAAAAACTGAGGCTTCACGGAAGGATGCATTAGCTCTGCATCGTACTTTTGAGACATTCCTGTGTGAGCCATGTACTGACACCTGGGCTCAACTTTTCTAAGGTTAGGCCTGGTACCAGTGACTGGAGAGAGGAGCTTGCACTGGAAACACACACCAGTGGGCAGTGTGGAGGTGAGAGCCTGCAACCCCTGGGATTACTTGCAGGCAAGTTTCTGTTTCAGGAGGGTTATACTATACAATCATTGTTGCTCCCTTTGGGGGCTAGTTTAGGGAGACTGTCTGGGGTGAAGACCAGCAAGAGAGGAGACACCTCTGCTATGGAAGACCACAGAAAAAAGGCTTCAGGCAACACCTCCTTATGGACCTTGCTCAGGTCCAACTTGTTAAAGATGAGCCTTGTTCCAAAATCTTGGCCAACCATGACACCATAGGGGTATCTAACCAGCAGCCTGCCCTTCTGCAAAGGTTAGATCACGAACCTACAGGCTGGCAGCATTTTTCAGGCTGGTAAGAAATTAAAGAGCCAAAGTCTTTCCATCCATTGCAGAAATGTGTTTAACATTAAAAAATAAAAAAGGTCTAACAACCTATTTCCCAGCACCAGCAGCTGCCCATATCACAGCATTTCAGGCCTTATATCTCAGTTTGATCTCTTCTGGTGGCTTCATTTTCTCCTTCTCCAAGCTTGCATTGTCCTGTACCTCTTCCCCCACTCTCTTTCCAGAGACTTGTGATAACCATTGCCTAGGTAACAGCATCTTGCCTGGTGTGTTTTACTGACTGAAATGCGTGTGGGGGTGTGTGCTGTGCCTGCATTCCCAGTGGGATAAGAAGCGGAGAGTCGAATGCTGTGTGTGGGAGAGAAACTTCTTATGTTGCTTCTGACACCAGCAGAGGCAAGAAGGTCAGCTTCTTGCATCCTTCTGTATTGCTTGGTAGCTGATGCTGTGGTGGCTAATGTAGGATTTATTGACTTCTTGGGGTCCTGGTGAGAGGGCTAGGAAGGGAGTGACTTGGTAGACTTTCTGCCAGTGTGTTTGCCTGGGACATCTTTGTCAAATGTGAATTAGTTATGCATGGCTAAAGCTTTGATAATTCAGAAGCCAGCTGGTGGGGAAGCTGACTGACACTTCATTCATACCTTGGGTTTCCTCTGGAGCAAGCTCTAAATCTGGAAGAAAGAAAAAAGCAAAATACCACAAGATCCATCAATAAGGACAAAGAGGAGGACCATCAAACCATCAAACTAATCTAAGAAATATTTTTATACTACATGAAGGGTTAATCCAGACCCAGGAAATGTCAAAACCTGTGTGTTTCATGAAACTTCCTCAAAGCATTAATTTAGGGAAATTTGGATATATTGCCACTGATGTATGAATTGCAAACCAGGTGAAAAACTGCAAGCAGAAGGTCAGGCTTAGCAAAGAGGATGGGAAAGAAACAGGACCCATGGAGGCTTTAATTATCTTAGTTATAAAGTCAGCTCCTAACATATCATAACACATTCATGACTTCTTTTTTAAAGGTGCCTGAAGCACTAAGAGTTGAACCAACCAGCAAAGGAAGAAAAGTAGGTGAAGGAGGCTTAGAATTTAGAACTGGTGGCAGAAAAGTCTAAAATGAGGTGGTATGTGGAGAGATAAGAGGAATAAATTCAAATGTGTCTATATAATGTAAAAGAGAATTTAGGAAGCAAGTCATGCTGAAAGAGATCTGTAAGCAAGGACGGACAACAATATAGATGGCAATTTGGCCCCACAACTAGGGACTTGTGACAGGAAGAAGGGAAGGGAAAGGCCCTCTAACTTCACTGCCACTTCTTTATGAACCTGCTGCTCGCAGATTTCCTTGGAAAATCAGTAACCCATGGGTTCATATTGCCAGACCACTCAATGCATTATTGAAAAAGGTTGCTGGGTCAAAGGGTGAATGAATGCAGAAAGAGGGGTGCAGAATGGGTGACCACAATCCCACACTGAATAGGACATGGCTGCAAAGCCAGGGGGTGATTCTGCTGGAGCGAAGGTATGAGCTGTGAGAAGACAATGCACAGAGAAACACTCAACCAGGTAGTGAAAGTAAGTCCACGAGTCTCAAAAACATACTGTTTTTCACCTGCATCACAGTTCCTTTATGACCAGCTTGGTAACACATCAAGAAAAGGCCTGACCTGTGACTCCTTGAAGAAAGGGCAACTCTGGGGCAACTCTGCTTAGCAAATTTGACTGTTGGAATAAGGATCTAATCAAAGTGAACTATTGTGCTGCCAGCCAGGGTCTTCCCTCCACTAAAAATAACTTTTCATAGCATAGAAAGGATGTAAAATATTGACATGGGGATACTGGGCTCTGGAACAATTCCTGTACAATATAAACCATGGAGTTAGCACAGGAGAGTATGGGCATCTCCCTCAGATGGGGAAGATGAAAACAGGACCTGGAGAGGAAAAGGTTCAAGACGTCACCCAGCAAGGCAGAGACACAAACACTTGTGGCACATAGCCAGAAAAAAGTAGACCTGAGTTAAAACGAGTTGACCTCTGGCCACTAAACCACACTCCCCAGCCTGAAGCCATCTCACTCCTTCTCCCTTTGCCATGTGGTTGCATCATCTTCCTCTGTTTGAAAGGTTGCTCTTTACTTTGACTTTTCTCAGATGCTTTTAAGTCTGTTTCTCTCCTCTGTGCAGAGTTTCCTAGCCAAATCCAGTGTGTCAGAGGTGGAGGGAACAGTACCAGCCACCAGAAAACACTCTTGAAATGATTTTCCAGTGCAAGCTAAAATTACTCAGTGTAGTGTGCACATCAATCCTGTGGATTTATTCCCAGCTCAATATTGATTAGAAATGAAAGGACCAACCCTTGGAAATGAACATAAAGCTCTCAACACTTCTCCAAACTTTTGAATTCATTTGTAGTGTTCCCCTCATTCCATTTTATGATTTTTTTCTTTTTTTTTTCTTTTTTTTTTATTTCCCTTTTTATATATATATATAATTTCTTTTCCTTCCTTTTCCTTTTGCCAGAAGTGAAACCTGGCCAGTTTGCAAGGTCAGGCTGGATGGAACTTGGAGCAACTGGTCTAGTGGCAGGCATCCCTGCCCATGGCAGGGGTGTTGGTACTAGATGATCTTTAAGGTCCCTTCCAACCCAAACCATTCTAGGATGCTGGGATTCTAGGATTCTATGAAACAACTGCAAGTTTTAACCAATCATTCTTGTGATATTCAAGTCAGATTCAGAAGCAAGGCAGCAGACAAGGCCTCAGGGTATAAATCAGAGCTGAAGTTCTCTATGTAGGGAGAAAGCAAACAGCTTCAACAAGTACTCACAGTATTGGAAAGGGAAATAAAATTCCTCTGAATTAATGGTTTCATTCACTTCCCTCTCATTGCATTTCTGTTTGCGTTGGATGGATATCCTGTGGTTTGCAGCTTGTATACTATTAGATTTCTTCTTCTGGGATTTAATGTCCTGAATAATAATGTCTTTGGGATTCCGATGCTTTCTGGTTTGTATGAAGACTGTAAATCAAAGGATATTATAATTGATAATTAGTGTACACTGTAATAGATTATCATTCTAGCTCCTATTAATCTGGAATTGGTTAGGAGCTGGAAACACACATGAAAACCATATTTGTGTGACCCCAGGCTGCAGCCCAAGGGCTCATGGCAAGGGCAATAGGTGCTGTAGCCAGGCAGGTGGTGGAACACCAGAAAATGATACTAGTTATCATCACATTTTCCTGCTAATTAGCTTTTGCCTTTCACCCCTCTGCACCATTGATGTTCTTTTGTCTGATCCCAGACCTAGAGGCATTTTACCTTATCATTCCTTACTGATTTCTTGATAATCCTTTATCAAACCACAGCCTCTCCATTCAGTGCTACATTCACTCACCTTCAGAGCAGAAACTGAATCCTTTGAGGATGTCATTAATGGTGAGAGGAGCTCTGAGCTCTGAGCAGTAGAAAAAGTTTTAATGCAGAAGTTACCTGCTCATTAAATAAAGTGGAGGAAAAACCATAGGAGTAATCACCCTTTTCCCTATTTATTTTCAGATGATTAGTCAACACAAAGGGCAGATACTCACGTGTCTGTTTTCATACAGGAGACTTACAAAAGCAGGAGGAAGCAGCAAGGATGGAGGGAAGGATATATGCAAATGAGCTGGAAGAAGAGTGGTGTCCTGGTTTCGTCTGGGATAGAGTTTATTTTGTTTTCAGTGGCTGGTGTAGTGCTGTGCTTTGGATTTAGTATGATAATAATGTTTATAACACACTGATGTTTTTAGTTGTTGCTAAATAACGTTCATACTACATCAAGAACTTTTCAGTTTCTCAGGCCCTGCCAGCAAGAAAGCTGGAGGGGCACAAGAACATGGGAGGGGGGACATCCAGGATAGCTGACACCAACTAGCCAAAGGGATGTTCAACATACCATAGAATGTCATGCTGAGTATAGAAGCTGGAGGGAGTTGTCTGGGGACAGCCAATTGCTGCTCGGAAACTGGGTGGGTATCAGTCAGCAGGTGGTGAGCAATTGTATTGTGCATCACTTATTGTTATTTTCTCCTTTTGGATTTTATTCCTCTCTCTTTTCCATCACAGTTGTTTTTGTTGCTATTACTATTATTGTATTTATTTTTATTCCAGTTATTAAATTGTTCTTATCTCAACCCGTGAGTTTTACCTTTTTCCCAGTTCTCCTCCCCATCCCACCGGGGGAGTGGGGGAGTAAGCGAACAGCTGCATAGTTCTTAGTTGCCGGGTGGGGTTAAATCGTAAGAAGAGGCCAGACATGGCATGAAAAACAGCTGAGGGAAAAGGAAGGAGGAATAGGATGACAGGAAGAAGGAGCAGCACCCAGGGTAGGAAAAGGAACTCAGTGTCCTGCCACCTGGTTCCCTGTGGTCCTAAAACACTGGGGAAATTTCCAAAGAGAAAAGATAACTGGTAATACAATGAGTGCTGATTTTCTCCATTGTGTGCTGGAATCACTCATGGATACTGCAAAGGGACTTTGAAGCTTCTGTAGAAACAGCCTCAGAGTTTGTCTTCTGCTTCTGTATTCAGGGGGAAGGATGGCAATGGCTCCCCAGCTACTGACCGGGGATGGTCACAGTCAGCTCCTGGTGAAGACAAAGTGCTCCAGTCCCAAGACTGGGTCCATCACCCAGAAAAACAGTGGTGGGCTCCTGCACAGCTCCACTCCCCCTGAAAAGTGATGCTTTGATGAAGTAAGGCAGCAGGTTAGATAGGACAGTTGTCTTTCTTCCTTTGGATTTCCTTATGCTGTATTATCCTGTGAGTAATGTGAAGGGGCAGCTGAGAGGGGCTGAGAAGTAAGCTGAGTTTTTGTCCTGCTTCTGAATTAAGGAGGAGACTGAGTGACACCCACAAGGCACAACATGTGCATCTGTGGGGTAGAACCAGGACGGGAGGGTGTGTGTGGGGCAGACACTATCCCTCCGTTTGTCTGTGGGGTGTGCATCTTCCTCCATCCCCTGCCTCTCCCTCTCCCACTCCTCCCGAGGTGCCTTTCAGAGCTGCTGCTGTGGCAGGTGAGTCAGTGTGACAGCTCAGAGACGGGGCAGCCCCCTCAGCTGCCGAAATGCCAGCCAATCTCCCAGCAGACTCAGAGCCCACTATTATAAACGAATGCTATGCATTATTCCCTCCCCCCCCTCCCCCCCCAGCTGGCATGGTGAGTCAGTAATCAAGGTTCCTTTGTCATTTTGTGGGGTGGTGGGGGAGCTGGTGGTGCTGATGGGTACAAGCTACGTGGGGTAGATTAGCCGCATCCTTGTATGGGTCTGGCTTTTCTTTCCCGCTGTGGCTGCGAAAGCCCCACGAGCTTCAGTAAAGGGCAGGAGTGGGGAAAAGAGGCAGGGGGGGAAATGAGTGGGGGAGACAGCCCCACTCAAATTTTAACACTCTCCTTTCTGATTCGCAGCAGTCTGAAATAGAAAGCAAGATCCTTCCCTGTTAATGAGAATTGTTCAACGAAAGGCGAAGGGGGGGTTAAGAGGGGAATAAAAAAAATCACAGCAGCTGTACTGCCGAAGTCCTGGGAGCACTTGGAGAAGCTGGCAGGCAGCAAGCATAACGTCAGCCCCTTTGTTTGGCGTCTCTGCTGAGGTGGGCTGCATGCTGTGGAAAACATGACAGCAGCAAGGAAAGGAGAGAGGGGGGGGAAGGAAGGGAGTGAAGGGGAGGTGTGGAGATTCACTGTTGGCAAGGGAAAAGGAAAGAGAACCTGGGCAGAGGAAAGCCAGGGGTACTGCCAAGGGGAAGGGGACAGCCCAAAGCGTGTTGTGGGATGCTGTGGAGCGGAAAATCAACTAGTTCCTTCTGTGTGATCCCTCAGACATCAGTGAACAAGCCTTTGCTTGGGACGGCACAACTGTGGTGAATAGTTGGAGCAAAGGATGATGCAGCACTGAGCAGCTACAACAGATGTCAAGGGGAGGGCAGGAGCAGAGCAAATGTACTAGAAAATGTCCCTGGGGTACTCCAGTCCCACAGGGCTCAGGGGCCTTCTGAACGAGAGCTGGTGTGATTATACCAGGCAGCACCATGTGGGTTTTTCTCCTGTGAATTTACCCAAACGCTCCTTAAGCCTATACATGCACCAATGGCATCACCCAGCAGAGTACCCACAGCTTAGCACAACTTGAGTGAGAAAGCACCTCCTTGCGTTTGAGGTGGTCTCCTTGTTTTCTTGTATTAGAAGGGAGTATAAATCATCATCGCCTTATCCAGCGTCTCTTGGCCCCTCATGATTTTGTAGCTTGCTCACGTTTCCCCTCAGTCATCCTTTTTTCCAAGCCAAAAAGTCCTTTGACACACCATGGTGGTCTCCCTTACACTGCAGGACACCTCATGACAACTGAAGCATCCGTGGTGCTCACCATAGCCTTGAGGTTTGTGTGGTGCCGAAGGGGTGGGCAAGCTGACAGACCTTCCTTGCATGCCGAACCCAGCACCAGGGCAATCTCCCCACAGGAATCAGCATGGAGAAACAACAGAGAGGGAGTTGTGTAGATAGGATGCAGTCAGAGAAGGTATGGTATGAAACACCACTGGTCCCAAGATGTTCCTTCTTCTGTATCAGCCCCACCTTCAAGCACTCCTTCCCACCACTTGCCCTTGTGTAAGCACATGACTTTGTGTAAAAATGTTTTTACGAAAAAGGAGAGCAATCATCGTCCAGAGCTTGCAGATGACTGTCAGGTTGTAACTTCACATTTGGCTGAAGCTGCTGCCTGCCACACAGCTGCCAAAGGCACCCTGTTCTTCCCATGGATGTGAGCAGAGATGGGCTCACTCTTCTCTCTGCCTCTTCTGTTTGAAAATTATTATCTTTTCCGTGTTGGTTTTCTGCTGGGTGAGCGAGTGGAGCAGTCATGGTGTGTGAGCACTCTTGCCAGAGTTGACATGTGGGAGGCTGCATGAACACACCACCAAGGACACTGGAGCAACTGCGACTGTCCCTTATGTGGCTACGCAAATGTAGTCTTTTATTTTCTTAAGCTGGCAGCAAACTGCACCTTTCTTTGGTGAGTAATGATGAAATACTGGAGGAAGACACTGCAAGACCATAACTTTTTGATCAGTGAACACCCCTGGATTTGTCTCTCTTGATGGGCCTGGGGTATGATGAAAGTTTTCCATTTAGTTGTGAGCATTCATAATACCTTTCTGATAATACCTCTCAGAATTGGACTCATTATCTAATAAAAGCTGACATGTAACAGCCATTTCTTTGGATGGGAGCACTGACTCTCCTCCAACTGTACGTGTTTGCTGAGAGTGGTCTGAAATTAGTCAGAGTTCAGAAGCTACTGGGGAGATGAATCAGCAGAAACAACCACAGTCTCACCAGCATGAGCTGGGGTTTCCTGGGAAGATGAGTCCAAAAATGTTGATAGCGGAAGGGAATATGACTAGAGAAGAGAGTAGCAGACCTACTGCAAAGGACAGAAAGGACTACCTGGAACAGTGACCACAGGAGTTGTTCAGAAGGAAGGAGGGGACAATAAAATAGTACGGGTTTCGCTGCCCGGCATGGAATAAAACAAGGGGTTTAAGACTGCATGAGGTATAATGAAAAGGGGTGAGGAGCAACAAACACTTGACCCTCCATAAGGAAGCTGCTTGCTGGGTGCTAGAGGTGTTGGCATATTTTTTGGTCTTTGGCTCCATTCCAGGGGAAAATTTATACTTCAAGTTTTCTAGTGCTGAAAAGAGTATTTTTATTACAGTGTATTTTTAGGTAGTTCTGCATCTATTTGCTTTTTTATTCCACAGTAGAGATTAAGAGACAATTCATAGTTTGCTTAAATTACAAACTTCTGTAACTGCTAAATGGTCTAAAGCGAGAGGAAGATCCTGATGAAACATCCTCTCTGTATATATCTGAAGGACAGGTGGGATTTTTTTCATCGTCTATAAAATTATTCTAACCTATAGCTCACCTCGCCTCACTTGTTGATGGGAAAAGTCTAGAGCATACTTGTGCCAAATAATACTGTGCTCGAGTGGGTGCTAGTGACACCATGGCCATAGCAGAATCAGCTGCTGAGTGGCTTCTGAGCACAGCTCAGGGGTGGTCGAACGTTGATTTCTTTTCAGTTTGCTCCTTTAAGTAGTTGTCTCTTTATTAGACTATTATGTATTCTTTCCTCGACTCTTTCATCTCAGATGCACTCACCTGAATTACTTTCTCTGCCATTTTGCTATAAGTTTTTGTATATTGCTAAAATGTAGTGGTAAACATGCTATGGAAGTCAGTATTTTTGTTGGGTGCAGGATTGGATGAGTGCACACCTGCACCCAAGCTTCTCTAAGGCTGCCCAGGCAGGTTTTCAAGCCACCTTTTTCAAGACACAGAAACAACTCTTAAACTTCCAGGGTGTTTGTTGGCAGTTTTCTGATTTATATTATTGAATGAAATGCGACTATGTTATGCTTTGTGCCACTTTGAAATACTTAGTCAGAGATAATTCCTTCCCAAGAACCCTGCAATCTGACGAGACAATATGAACACGCACACAAGCAGCGACGGGGAACTTTTTATCCTTTTAGTGATCAGGATTTGAGGTTTTCAGTAGAAAAGGTCAATGTCTTTCAGGGGTGACTCAGCCCAGTTCAGATCTGAGTAATTTCTCATGCCCATCTCTTTCTATGGAAAACAGAAGCAGCCAAAGATGATGTGGTTTCTCCCACAGACATATCCAGATGTATCTTTAAAGATTGGATCCTTAATATTTGTGTGCAGCTCAGTTATGGAAGATGAAAACAGGTCTGAAATTTCCTCCAGGCTTCTCTGTGCATCTTTGGGCACTTACACACTTCTCTTGAACCACCAACCAACCCACTCCCAAGAGGAGCAGGGAAAGACATCAAAAGATGGTGACAAGAGACTGCATGTTGGAAGTAAATGTGCTGTTCTGATTTAATGCATAATTTTTACCCATCAAACAGTTAAAAATATCCAACATTCTTCTTTTTATTTTTTCCCCTCCTTTGGCTGGAATCATCATTTATGTGCATTCATCCACATAACACACTTAACAGAGCTGCTGAGCTTTTTATAAAGATCAATAAAACTTAAAAGGTGGAACAACTGTGAGTTTCTGAAGTCCTTTACAAAAGGTTTACCCAGGGCTGGGGTTGCTGACCCCTTTGGGGTGATTGTTAGGAAAATAAAAGCCTAGGCAAGGACAAAGACAAGTGAGTATGGGACAGAAAAGGGTATTGTGGAACTTCTAATGCAAGAATATGCCACAGATGTTGAAGCTGCTGAAAGGTCAAAGCTACAAGCTGCATAAACACAGGGGTAAGTCAGGCTGATAATGAGCAAGGGCATAAATTGATGCATCTTTGTACAGGGAAGAGAATGAAAGGGTTGGGAAAGTACCTGGCAAAGCAGCTGATGGGTGGATCCAGAATTGTATAATGGAGTGTGTGGGGAGGTATTTAAGGCTTCATTTCCTCATGTAAATGGATTCTTTTTCTCTAGGAGTTGATTTAGTCCAGAGAGGAAAGAATGACCTTGGGAAGGTCAAGTGACCTTGATGACTTTGGCAAAACCAGAAGCCAACGTGGTTTACACTCATGTGTCCCTGCTACCCCTCCAGTCTAATGAGGATTGTGGCTGCCCCTTTGCTCACGAGCTTGCTGCTGAACTATTGCCAGCTGCATTTTAGGAGCTTTTGCCCTTTTATTCATTTCCCTTGGTGGCAGACGTATGGTCTCATGCAGTCAGATAACTCACATAGTGGTTTTGTACTTCTGTGGAGTTGCTTTGAAATTCCAGGTACGCCTGTGGCCAGAAGGTACTGTGTGAATATGAGAGAAGCATCATTACCTAAATGATGTTTGATATCGCAATAGTAAAATCAGATTTGAATTAGCTCTTAGAAGCCTGACCAGTAAATTGCAGTGACCCCAACGCAAATGTCACGCATGCATTCATCCATCCATCCTCACCATATTGCTGTACAGAAGAACTTGGTATTATAGACCCAGAGTTATCGGTGCTGAGGAGAAACAAAGGTCATATCTCCAGACATCCAGACCATGAATCCTTGAACATTGTTTAAGGGAATGGTAGTGAACATAATATACTTATCAGAGGGGCAGACAGCAAGAACGTGGCAACCAGAACAGACAATTTGATGTTGTGCAGAAAAGCAAGTTTGATTAGATGAGTTCAACTCATCTAATTCACTTCCAGATCTCAGCAGTACAGGCATCCTTCCTTGTCAAATTAAGAATTTGTATGTGCATGGGAGGGAAATGACAGTGAACTTCAGGACCTCTACCAAAGGTAAAATTTAATTTCAGGCAGAGGTTCAGACTATCTTATTTTACGTGAAATACTTTTTCCTCCATGGTGCAGCGTAAGGGCCCTTTCTGAGAAAAGTCTTTGTTCGCTGTCTGGGTGCCCGGCTGCAGGGTGATGATGCCTTACAATGTAGTGAGGAAACAACTCACACTCAGTCTGGCTCTCTGAGCTCACCTGCAAACCAGTTCTGTGCACACCTGTCTGCAATGAGGGGCTGCCCAAAGCCTCCCAATGAGGGGCTGCCCAAAGCCCCCCCCAGCTTAAATCCTGATCTGGGAAGAAGAGAGCTCCTCAGGTGAGCGTGGAGGGAGTAAACAGCTCGGTGGGGTGTGAGCTGGCTGCAAAGGGGCTTTGCTGCGTGTAGGCATGTTCCACGGCAGAACTTGGGTGGGTAAGGGATTGTATATAACCAGCACTTATGGATGCAGTGGGGGATCTCACTTGAGGTCTGTGCCTTCATATGCCACAGTGCAGAACAGAGCTCTTAGAACAGAGCTCAGGCTGCTTGGGCCATTGATCTGAGCATAAAATTCAGATCACACTTTTCTGAAAAATGCAGACCTCGAGTTGAATTCTTCTAAAATTTCAGAGCACCCAAATTTGGGATTCTTCTTTTGATATTTTTTAGAGAATACTGTTGAGGCTGAAGCTTCTGCTTCCTTCAGAACTGACGTGCATTTGGAATTGTTTTACTGTTTATGGTTTGGCAAAAAAAATATGTCCTACCAAGAAGTTTAATCACAGCTTACAAATTAATGTCTAAATCTTTTGCAGATTCAGGTTTTTTTTTATTATTATTTTTGTGCATATTGGTAAAAGTAATAGTTCCAAATCTGCTTTAGAATAGGTTAAATTGAAATGGATAAATATGACTACTTTGTAAATGATGTAAGGCAAATATATGTTCATGTGATCCCCTAAGAAGTATCTCTGTATGGAACATTTCTGACAATGCCCTTTTTTTTTTTTTTTTTTTTTTGCTCTTTCACTCTTGTTTCCCAGCAGCAAGCTGAGTAAGGTAAGTCAATGAAAATACATCCTCCAAACAGTTGATGACCTGAACATGCTCTTATTTTAATTCTGGAAGGGGTTTGTTTGTTTTTAAATTGACCTAGATAACACATCTTCTTAGACACCAAATGTTGTAGTTACCTGGACATTCATGTGGTGCCTACAGAGAAATATAATCACATATTCATACACCAGATGTAGCCTATCCACAGAGATTTGCACCACCATTTGGTCTAATGAGGTAACAGCTGGATTGAATGAGTGCACTATGAAACAGCAGACAGACATAAATTATGAAGCATTTTCATCAGCTAAGGTCCTGCTGATGTTACATCCCACATTCACATCTTGCTTAGAACCTGGAAACTAGTTCTTCTTAGAGGAAATGCCTGCTCTTCTCCTGGTGTTTGAAGAAAGCTGCTTTCTGCTGTCTTCCGTTGTTCTCCCAGAGTGGGCTTCTGCCATTCATTTCTTATCCAGCTGCAGCCAGACCCCCAGAGGTGTATTCTAGGAGAACAGCATTTCTATCTGACTAGTAGCCCCTCAAAACTACAAGGCAAGAGGGGAAAAAACCAAGTGGATCTTTAATTTTACCCTTTGGCTTCTTTCCTCTGACACTGGTTCTTTGGTATAACACATTAAAAGATTTTTACTGGCTCTGGTTATCATCTTCACAGCCTCAGGACTATCTTGAAGTTCTCCAGATCCTGGACGATGTGCAGAATTCAAGATGAAATACCATCAGTAGCATTTCTTAGACAGTTACTTACCCAGGACAGGTTTAGATCATTGTTCACTTGCAATGATGCTACAGGAGGCAAAACAAAGTGCTCTGTAGGTTTCCTCAGATATTACTGACAATGCATCTCTCTGTGGTTTCACTGAAGGCAAACTGTGGTTGAAAAGCTTTCCTCAAAGTTTTAAAGGATCCTCCTGAGTTTTTGGTGGAGAAAATACCAAAGGCAAGCAGGCTGCCTGTTGCACAAGCAAGAGGGATACGTATATTCCTATGACCAAGGTAAAACTTTTAAATATGAATGACCTTGAGTTGTTCTGGTGTGCTGTGCAGATGATCAATGGGGAATAGGTTGAGCTGACTCTGTTAGTTTTATAGTCCCATCATTATGGGACCTGAGTAACCATCACATAAATCAATAGCAAAAGTCTAGTCAGTGTGGCTCAGACATACCCTATGTGACTGTAAGTGCTTACCTGAAACACTTCCCAGGACCTCCTGTAGAGCTACAGGACAGTCCTATGTCCCCAAAAGATATTTTGCCTTGGGTGTGTTGGGAACCTATGTATTACTAAGAGAGAAGACTAGATTCCTAATTTCAGTGCCTAATTTAGCTGACTTGAGGCTAGGGAAACCTCATGTCTTAGATTCTTCACCAGGTGAGATTCATATTGTCTGGAAACTCCCCACACCCCCCGCCCCCCCAGACTTGCACTCTCTTTTGTGTTTACTTTTCGATTCTGAGCATTTGCTTCATGACTGTTTTTTTGGTTTGGGTTTTTTTTGTGTGTGTAGTTTTTTGTTGTTGGGTTTTTTTTTTTAGTAGGCTTCTATAGTGTGCTGGGGCAGAAGAGCTTTCAATATTAACCTTATCCTCACTACAAAAACTCCAAAAGTTTTTGGCTTAATTGACTTCTACCCCAATTTCTTTTAGACCATGATGCATCCTTTCCACCAAACCTGGAAGCTGATAGTGCTGTTTTATATGGCCCGAAGGAGCAGCTGGGAAGGGTTATCATTGACTCAAGTGCTAATGATTCTCTGCATCACCTCTCTAGGAACTGCTGCTCTACTGGGAAAGTGGGATGATTTTTTTTAAGAAAGGAGGTGGTTTAGTGCCCCTCTAGGCTGTCAGACATTGGATTGATCTGCTCTAGTCTGGGAGACTTTAGTTTTCCCTCTTCATTATGAACCCTTCACTGCAACTCTTCCATTTCAACTGCCTTTGAGAGAAAATGCTGAATGTCCAAATGGATGAGTTTGGCTCATCGATGGCCATGGTAGCAAAGGTAGTAGTTTTCCATTGCTTTTTAGCACAGGGGATATGTTTGAGTCTAGTGTGTGTCTGGTGGGTAGTGCAAAGGAGAAGGAAGACACCCACTTTCTGAATACTTGGGAGTGTCAGCATGATTCTTTTCTTCAGCTTCATGTACAGTGAAAATGTTGTTCATCCTAGGATTAAAAAAGCTAATACCATGCAAATATCAAGGTTCAGCTCTACTAGCTGAAAAAGTCCTTTGTAGACTTTAATGATGTTAGCTGCCTCTCTTCAGTGAGAAACTCAACTAGTCCTGAAGACTAGACACCTATTTAATAAATGGGATAAAGGCTTTTAAGTAGGTGCATAATCTTTTGGAGCTTCTCCCAGCATCACTTTTTATGGCTTTTGCTAGAGGTTTCTTCTCTGTGCCAAAGAGCTTCATTCCCTTTAGTGTCTCTTCAAGTTTTTAGATTACTTCTGTATTTCAGTCTTACTGTTCACTTAGCCTTCAGTGAATGCCTTTAAACTCTTTGAACTAAAGAAATTAAACTTCTGTTGCTGTTGTGAAAGGCAAAGGAGTGGTTATCGGTGGTGAAAATTGACTAGAGTATGTGGCAAATTTAGCAGTGGTTTCTGTCATATAAGCACCTCTGCAAGCCTTTAGGAAGTGTTTCAAATTAATCTTGACACCCTCTGGAGTTTTGCAGCTCTCGTGAAGGTGTTAGGTTATGAAAGCAGGAAAAGAGCCAGCACAGAGTTCTTTTGTGCTTGCCCTTCTCAGCAGCATCTCTAACAGGGAGTGGGTGAAGCAGAAATACTTATATTTTGTAGAGGAGTGAAATGGGTCATCAACATGTAGATATAGAAAGCAGTAAGAGAATTTAAAATGTAAATGTTTGGGGAAAACAGGGAAAATAAAGGCACTCTATTCCCAACGCAGTAACTGTTGGCCAGTTCCGAAAATATACTTTGATGAAGCATTAATTCATTCTTGCATTGCAGCTCCTGTGTTCTGGTCTGGACACCTTAACTCAGAGGTAAGTGCAGACACATAGATCTCCCATGAATGCTTGTGAATAGATAGCTTCTGATGGGCTGGTCTTTCTGTCTCACAAATATTGGCCACCCAAAATAATTATTTTACCTTCCTCACACCAAACCTCTTGCAAAAAAACTCTCCAACTTCTTCAGTGGAAGCCAATGCTCTGTTAAAATGGAGAATTACCTGTGGGTGGGTGGTGGTGTTTTGGGGTTTTTTTTAGGTAGATTTGCAGTTGGACTGCAATCAATTAGGGCTCCCTTGTATAAGCAAGAAACTCCTTCTCCTGTGAATTTGTAGTGGTGTGCATGTTTCTGCCTGCCTGCATGATGGTCTGGAACTATAATGAGCTGTGGAGATATACTTCCCTGTCTATGAAGCAATTTCTAGCCATGTTTAAGCTGAAGGAAATGCTTGTGATGTTTCTTCTCCTCCTGAGATCTTGTAACCTCTTTTGACCCAGCTGGTGAGCAGGCTGTTTCTAGTGGGAGTGGTGTATTTTGGGGTGTGTTCCTATTTTCAAAGAATGGAACCAAAAGTGAAGAATAATGAATTTTTGAGTCGCCTTCCATGTAGATCTTGAATAAAGAGAAGCTTTTTTTTTCTCCTCTCTCTGAGGTCCTTAGCAAAGCACCAGGTCCTTTCTGGAGTCCTCTGCCTTTTCTGATTACTTTTGCTAGTTTTCTGCTCCAGCCAGGCACTGAGCAGTAATTCAAGTCATTCTCCAACACTGTGTTGTTCCTTAGTTTCCAAGGAAATGTCTGAGCATCCACAGTTAAACTTGACCTTCAACTTTGCTAGGATGAGCCAACCATCAGAAAGCACCCTCTATGGTTTCAAATATCACCAAATAAGAGAAAATAGCTTCATCCTGTGTTCTGAATGAAAAATAGCTAGCATGTCCACCACCTCCCATGAGCTCAGAAGGTGCCCACAGATCAAGAGATAAGGCTAGTGGCAGCTGTTTACAACCTCATCCAAAACACCTGAATTTCTTGGAGGTAGAGGAACTGTATCTTTTCCAACCACCTGGCTCCTGGCATTCACCGGAAGACTGACACTGCTCCTTATCATGGTCCACTGTTCTCCTGGTGTTTGTGGACAGCAGAGATGCCAACCCATGGAGAACTTTCAAGCTGTGTTTTCAGCCCAAGCAGCAGAAGCAAACAATATTTAATACAGATCTGATTGTCATGAGGCTCATGGAACGTTTGCAGCTGTCCTTTGTCATTGTATTGAGTGATGTTACTGTGCATTTTACAGTTACAAGGACACTATGACGCAAGTAGGGGTGGATTACTGGTTTCTGATCAAACTCCCCTCTCTCAGCAGGTTGCTCAGGGGCCTTCTAGATTGACTACTATCTTGCTGAAAAAAGTTTTTCATTATGTCTAACCAGATTTTCTTTGTTGCAGTTTGGGTTTGTTGTCTCTTATAGACCTCCTGGGAGGTTCCTGTAGCTATTAGCCATTTGTAGTGATAATGGTACTGGTGTGACTTCCAACTTACTTTGCCAGTACTGGGGATGGAGAGAGACTGCAGGTAGGTATAGAAAAACATCTCAGTAGAGATGTATGATGTGTAGCATGTAAAGCTTTACTGAACCCTAGAACATAAGGTGGAAAAATCTCCTTTCCTCTAGCCCAGAGCTTCCCAAGCTTTAGGTGTTATGGTACACCTACTTCTGAAAATCTTTCCCAAGCAGCTGTCTACAGAAATTAGTGCCTGCAGAAAACTGCAAGGAGGGATACCTTGAGCATGGCCACACCAGATTGTCTCATGACTTGTTTGTGCTACACTGTTGGCTTATAACCATCTGTTGCTTCTTGTCTCGTCTTTCATCTAGTGAAAAGGACTTGGCAATATGGCCTAGGGATCAGACCTTCATCCTGAGGCTACGGAAGAGATGAAAGCTAGGTGTAATGAAAGGCACAAGCAGAAGTTAAAGATGTTGTCAGTCTGAAATGTTATCAGAAAAAGAACCAATTAATTTTTCCTCTCCCCTATTGCTGTTACAGGGTGACTAGCCCTTTGACTTCTTCTCCATCAACTATTTGAGCGTGCTGGTGATAATCTTTGATGCTTTCTCTAACTTCTTCGCTAAAATCTGGAAAAATATATCCTACTTTTAAAGCTTTCATTTCTTGATGAAGTATTTCCGGAGCTGTATGATCAATACTCCATGCTCCTACCCTCTTTTCTGAAATGTGTTAATGAGCGAGTAACAGAATGGGAAATTCATGTAACAGGCTTTTCCTAATGTGTGCAGTCATTTGCCTTCATGTATCTAATGCAGCAAAGCACTTAAACATATCTTTGTCTTCAGGAATGTGAGCATATGTGCATCTCAGCATAGGTGAAGATTGATTGATGATATTAATAATGCCAAATTATATTCCTCCTTTCTTCAACACTCTTGAGTTATTTTACAGATAATGAGTATGAGATAGGTGCAATGAGTCTTAGGATGTTATAATTTTGCCTGATTCTTTGCTTCTAGGGGATTTTATTGTTTCCAGGAAGAGATACTTGGGAAATTTAGACTTATGACACCAAATTAACCTTGGTGGCAATTCCACAGAGAACCAGAAACTGTTTTGACATGTTGAGAAGACACATTGCTGAAAGAAGGTGACCTCCACACTTATGTCTCCTGAGAAACTAACAAAATATTCTGGTTATCATTTTGAGGCAATCAGCCCTCTGTTGGGTTGACCTATATTTTTCTGGTTCCTTGTTCAATCCCAGCCTTTGATCAACAACAAACCCAGATTATTTCTAAGTGAGGGCTGACAGTAGATGACATGGTGTGTGATCACAGAGCGTGTAGCCCTCAGCCAGGGTAATATTAATGTGTTTATAGTACACAATTTAGGTCCTGCTCTTGGTCCTTCTCTGGAGGAGCCTGACATCTGAATTCTTGTTTGGCAGTCTTGGGAGCAAAAAAAACCAAGAACTGAAAAGGTCGTAGAGACTTGCCAACCTCTGCTCCCAAAAAGGTCAAGCACAGTGATGGGACTGTGTAAGGGAAAAAAAAAAAATTACCTTTCTCTTGTCTTCCCTACCAGAAACTTGGAAACCCAGAAAATCTGTGGCTTTTGAAACTGTCCTAGGAAGATCCTTCACCAGTAATGTTCCAGTTATGTAAGACCTGGTAAATGTACATTGAGCAGGATGCCTCTGACATTTCTGTGGGAAAACATTGGCCATCAGCAGTGGCCTGACCCCTTCAATACTTCTTGTATCAGATGAGAGTGGCTTTGAAATTCTTTGCATTTGTAAGGTGAAATATACAGAGAGTAAGGGTCAGGTTTTCATGAGTATTTAAAAAGATATCTTGGTGGGTTTATGAATGAGCAAAAAACAGCTTATGATCTTTAAATGCAATGAAAGGAAATAGGAGTCAAACAGTAACCTATTTTTCTGTGTTCCTACGTGTATTGTGAAGCTGTGTTTTTCAAAGGTATTCAGGCATAGGAATAGTACCACGAAGGGGGAAGTAAGGCAGTGGGACACAAAAGCTAGAGCACAGACCCTTATGGCCCGGGGGACCAAGGAGGAAGATTAAGATCCCTTTGCTTTGGCAGGATTTGGGATATGCAGAGCATGCCTAAGCTTCCTCTGACCTTAGCAGATGTGAGAAGGTGAGGCATACAGAGGGAGGTTTAACACTTCAGTACCTAATAACCAAAGTTGGTGCTACATTCAAAGCAGAAATGCTGTTGGTTTTGGTGCAGAAGCCATTCAAGACAAGAAATTAATCAGAGAAGGAAGGAAGAAATATCAATCTTTCTTTCCTCTAACTGAATAAGAAAGTTGAAAAAAAATCACAGAATGGGTTAAATAATTGAATGTGAATTGCCCCCTCCTCCTCTCCTCCAAAATTTCCAGATTATGGAGTTGTGGAGGTTTTACTTTTGCTACCCGTCCAGCTAATTAATACCTGCCAGTTTACTTTTCCCACTCTTACTATTTTTGGACTACTATTTTATTGAGGGGAAAAAAAAAAAAAAAGAAAAAAGAAAAGAGAGAGAGAGAGCAGAAAGATAAAGAGGAAAAGAAAAAAATAGTTTAATTTCATCTCCTCTGACGAAAGGAATGCACATCTGACTTTAATTCAAATATTAAATCTGTTTCAAACTTTCCTCACATTTTTTCTCCTTATTTAATTTTTTTTATGCTTTTTTAAGTCATGCTATGCATGGTGATCATTCTATTCATTTTCTCCATAGCAACATGTTTGTATTGGTTCCTTCTTCTTTTCTTTTCCTCTTAGGTACCCTGGCTCACTGAAGGGAGTCTATTAGTGACCAGCTTGATGAAGTGGTTTTATAGATAGTGTTAAATCCAAGGGTGAGGCTATGGATTAGTGTTGCAATAAATAGCAGATGCAAGCAAGCTCTTGGTACACAATGATAAAGGAAGTTTCTAAAAAAATTAGTGATGAAGGCAGTTTCTCAAGGTTGAGGGGGGTTTTGTTTGTTTGTTTTGGGGTATTTTATTGTTTGTTTTTAAGCCAGGATGTGTTCAGCCTTGCTAGGCTGAGGTTAAGCTGGATGATTTTCCTTGTATGCACTCTGACAGATTACTTGTGGGGTTGGAAGCATCACTGCAAGGCAGTGGAGCTGATCAGCATATTGCTGGCAGCAGTACCTGAGTGTCTCTCCATCTTTCCAACTGATCATCTGTAAATGAACAGTAATAATCCAGGGTTGAGTTCACAGTCTCAATCTGTGGGCATGAACCAAGAATTCTTCACTGGTTGAGTTGAATTTTTCTACTAAAGAAGAAGTAGCCAAGCCCTGAAAAGAACAATTAATATTGATAGATCTGGATGTGCAGGCAGAAATAAAACCCAGCATTTAGCCAAGCCATATGTGACCCTGGAGTAAATCAGAGAAACAAGAAAACAAGTAACACTCAGGAGAGCCCCACGCATTGCTGCTGTGCCAACCCACGTCAAGCTGGTGAGCTTTGCAGCATGTCTGACAGGTCAACAGATGCAAGATGGTCTGGGCCATACAAATGCTGTGCACAGAAAGGAATGTCTGATGTCAACTTTGTTCCCTTTTTCAGTCAGATGAGCATTCAACTCATGTTCCTCTCTGTGTTGTGATGGTGGACACAAAAATGACATCTAATGTACTAAGGGCCTGTAACATGTAGGACCTTGTAGGTCAAGTCAGACCTCTCAATGTTTTTCCAAAGCCAGCGTGGAATCAAGACAGGTCTGGGGTATGCTTCAATTTAATGTCTATGTTTATAACTTGGACTCCAAAATTCCAAGAGGTCTGAGACTGATAGACCATTATAGAGTTTCCCAAAATCTTTTCCACAATTGCATTCAGCAGAAGTGGCTACAGTTCTCACTGACTGGGGCATTGTTGCCTTAATAACAGGAATGCTGTGCAACTACAGCAAGAGAGCAAGTGCTTCAGCATATCTGAATACTCAAATGGCAGCATGTTTGTGGCCAGGCAGTGAAAATTGACCTCAACTCGTATATTAAGGATGGTATTAATCTGATTTATCTTTAGGGATGTGATATCACAGAATGGTCGGGGTTGGAAGGCATGTCTGGAGATCACCTTGTCCAACCCTCTGCTAAAGCAGGTTCTCCTGGAGCAGGTTGCACAGAATTACATCCAGGCAGGTTTTGAAATCTTTTCCAGAGAAGGACACTCCAGAGCCTCTCTGGGCAGCCTGTCCCAGTGCTCAACCACCTGCAAAGTAAATAAGTTTTTCCTCATATTCAGATGGAACTTCCCATGTTGCAGTTTGTGCCCATTGCCCCTTGTCCTGTCGCTACACTTAAAAAGTCTGTCGCCATCTTCTTGTCACTCACCCTTAAGATATACGTAGACATTGATAAGATCTGCTCTCAGTCTTTTCCAGGCTGAACAGACCCAGCTCTCTCAGCCTTCCCTCAGAAGGGAGATGCTCACGTCCCTTAACAACGTTTGTAGCCCTCTACTGGACCTTCTCCAGCAGTTCCCTGTCTCTCGTATTGGGCAGCCCAGCATTGGACAAGTGCTCCAGATGCGGCCTCACCAGGGCAGAGCAGAGAGGGAGGATCACCCCTTGACTTGCCGGCCACGGTCCTCCTAATGCACCTCACAATCCCATTGGCCGCCTTGGCCATACAGGCACACTGCTGGCCCATGGGCAACTTGCTGCCCACCAGCACTCCCAGGTTCTTCACCACAGAGCTGCCTTCCAGCAGCTCAGCCCCAGCCTGTGCTTGTGCATGGGGCTGTCCCTCCCCACATGCACGACCCTACACTTGCCTTTGTGGAACTTTATTATGTTCCTCTCCACCCAACTCTCCAGCCTGTCCAGGTCTCACTGAATGGCGGTGCAGCCTTTGGGTGAATCAGCCACTCCTCCCAGTTTGTATCACCTGCAAACCTGCTGAGGATGTATTCTGTCCCTTCAGCCAGGTCACTGATGAATAAGTCGAATGGGACTGGACCCAGCACTGACCCCTGTGGAACACCCCTGGTTACAGCCTCCAGCTAGACCCTGCGCTGCTGGTCACAACCCTTGAGCTCTGCCATTTGGCTGGTTCACCCACCTCACTGCCTGCTCATATAACACATGTTTCCTGAGCTTATCTGTGAGGATGTTATAGGTCCCAATATTTGTGGGTTTCCACAAGGGAACTACTTGTGCCCTAGGGAACACAAGCAAATACAAGTGACTACTGAAAAATTCATCCCAGGCTCTCCGTCTTTTCACAGGAGAGTGAGTCAGTGACATTGATGAAGCTGAGGACAAGATTTGTTTTATCCTAATGAAGGTGCATCTCTTGGGTTCAATGAATCATGTCCCCACCCTCACTGAATGCATTGACTAATTCTCTATTACTAGAATGGGCATCTGATAGAAATACTAAATATGGACAGCTAAAATTAGAAGGGTGAATCCCAGACAATTTGCTACAAGTCAGCTAATGGAAATACTTGCTAAAACTTCCTCTATATGTGCATCTCAGAATGTGATTAATCTCATCCCATGATAAATGTCTAAATGAGGTGATCAACCATCTAATAAATGTGTCCACCTGTCTTACCGTTGGCTAGATGGCTTAGTTTTAGACAACCGGGGTTAGCTGAGTTGAATTGGACCGTGGAACATGTGTCATCACACCTCTGTTTGGAAAAGCATCTCTTTGTACTGATGGTGCTAAAGACTCAACGTCAAGTTCTGGGTATTTTTTTCCACAGATTTTACAACAGGAAAAGGCTTCAACTGAGTCTTTCCAGTAATAAAACTCAATCAGGTGATGATAGGGCACAAACTCTGGACTTCATGGACATTCATAATCACAGGGACTTTGCAAAGATGAAGGACAGCATCCAGGGATCATGGCCCCATGGCACTAGGCGCCTACAAATACCATGCCTGATGGAGTTTGTCCCTTGCTTTATTTTTCACAGAGTGCTTTGGAGAAAACAGTCCTGTCTGCATTCCTTCATACATTTTCCTGTCTGGAACAAAAAAAGAAAAAAAAAAAAAAACAACAAAAAAACAACCAAACCCCTTTATGCCTGTCATTAGAGGCTTTTTGCAATGCTACTATCCCCACAGCAGGAGCTTACACCCGAACTCGTTGACTTCCTGTAGGCCAGAAAACACCTTGTGGTTATTACCACTTTGCACCATATTCCTGCCGCTGACCTTGATGGGAAAACTCCTTAACCCACTTACTAAATCCCCAAGTCATCCTGAGGCCAGAGAGTAACAGTTAATAAAGTGCTTTCCAAGTTTCACATCGTTTTTAGCTGACCTGTATTTTGACTTGTTACATGATTCTCCGTGTAAGAACCCCCCCTGGGTAACACTCTAATGCTGAGCGCTGTGAGATGGCACTTGAGAGTAAGACTGAACTGTAGTCCTGTCCCTGATCTACACCTGTAAAAATTCGAAGCGAGGAGTGGAGAGGGGAGAAAGAAAGAGGGAAAGACAGAGACGGGGGCAGGGGTGGGGGGAGAAAGAAGGATTGAAGAAGGAAGGAAGGAAGGATGAAGGAAGGAACGAGCAAACAAAGGAACAAAATAAAAGGGAATTAATGTGAAAATGTTATTAAGGGAGGGAAGGAGGATTCAGCCTTTTCAGCAATAGGTTCACTGCATTTCTGAGTTCCTCAGAGCAAGATCACGTTGCAAGGCAGGCTGAGTTGTGCACTTGTTTTGGTGTGTGTTGCACAGGGGACACTGAATTCATTCACCTTAGGGAACAAGTGACACATGGAATCACAAAATGGCTGAGGTTTGAAGGGACTTCTGCAGGTCATCTGGTCCAACACCCCTGCTCAAGCAAGGCCACTTAAGCCACTTGCCCAGAACCATTCCCAGATGGTTTTTGAAGGCCTCCAAGGATGGAAGCTTCACAAACTCTCAGGACAACCTATGACAGTGCTTAGTCACCCTCACAATAAAAAAGTGTTTCCTCATGTTCAGAAGGAAACCCTTATGTTTCAGTTTATGCCCATTGCCTCTTGGCCTAATACTGGGCACCACCGAAAAGACCCTGGCTCTGCCCTCTTCTCACCCTCCCTTCAGGTATTTGTAGGCATTAACAAGATCCCCACCAAGCCTTCTGTTCTCCAGTCTTAGATCTCTCAGCCTCCCCTTATAGGAGAGATGGTCCTGTCCCTTCATCACCTTCACAGCCTTTGATGGACTCTTTCCAATGTCCATGTCTCTCTCATACTGGAGAGCCCAGAACTGGACACAGTACTCCAAGTGTGGCTCATCAGTGCTGAGTAGAGGGCACACCTCCAGACTCCCACCAGCTAATGGCCTAGACCTCAAGCCCTTCCTAGTAACTGGCATAATACAAACACTGGTGCTAAGCTTTCGTACAGCACATTTTGCTCTTGCCAATCAAAGCACCTTTACAGAGGAAAATTAGCACAGAAGTGATGTTCCCCAAATCACTTGAAGAACAGGCTTGTGAACATGGGATTGTTCAGGTTCTGCTAGACCACCTTTCCTCCCCTGAGCTGGAAGGGCCCCAGATGACAGAGCTTGTGACTTCTAATCAGACTGTAGCGTGTGTCTGAAGGTTTGCTATCCAAGCCTACAGTCATTCATCTGAGCTCTTTTCACAGAGAAGAGAACTGATAACTTCAGTAAACACAGGCAGAAAGGTTAGCACTGAAATAGAAGCTTGCTCTCTGAAGACCCTTGGGTGAGATCTGCTATGGAAATGCATGTTATCATTGCTGTTATACCATGGATCACCAGCTGCATCTGTCCATAAGAAACAGTTCTGGTTTGGGCTCGTTTTCCTCATTCTGGAAAGGAAGCATCCAAACAACCTGTATTGAAAAGTGTTGCAGTTGGTAAACAGGTATATACAGGGGAGCTGACTTTGAAGATGATGTCTGGAGAGTAAAAAGAGACATTTTAAGTGTTTCAGTTAGTTGGCATCATCTGCATGAGTGCAAGAATAAGACCAGTTCCTAAATACTGACTCAAAGTACATTTTAAAATTTTCTTTTAATATTTTCCCAAGCTCAAATTTGCTATCAGGATCATAGCTCTGCTCTGCTCTTTATTCTTGGTGCAGTGGTTAGAGCACGGCTAGTTTTGCACTTGCAGTGATACAACTACTAATGCTGCTACCTGGCATTTCCATGCTTCCACGCTCAGCTGAGCTGACAATGTTGGAAAGACAGTGCAAAAGAGAAAGAAGAAAGCTGACAGCTCCTTAAAAGCCTTATACAAATAGGACAGTGCTTGACATAATGCTGTTCCAAAATCAGTCACTTGGACTTGATTTGCAAGACTTGCAAGAAGCTGCTTGCTGCCTGGATTTTGCTGTGAAAGGTGGTTTGATTTGGTACCTCTGGGTTTAACATCCTCAGCAAAGCTGGGCAGATGCCATCAATAAGAAACAGAAATGTTGCAGGGCTTAGCTTCATCTGAGAGGAATTTAGGGCTGCAGAACAGAAATGTGTCTAAGGATGGTCTGGCTGCAGTATTTGCAACTGCAAATGCACATACACAGACATGCATGGAGACAAAAAAAAACGCTTTCTGTGCCTGAATAAAAGACCACCAGTGAACCATGCATCAGTAGATTTCAGGGTGTCCTTGGTTTGTATAATCTCCTAAAAAAAAACCAACAAAAACCCACCATAATTTTGTTATTTCTCTAAAGGCTTTGGTTTGTCTGTCCTTGTTCTTTAAATGACCCCATTAAAATATCGAGGGGTCTGAGAATTTCCTTCTGAGTGCCACTTTCTGCTCTGTGACTGAGTACAGGCTGCTTCTCCTGCCATCTAACCACATGAGCATGAAGACTCATTTCACAACAATGTAAGTGTCTGTTGACACTTGAACAAATAATCCTTTGGAAGTTTTAGCCTTCCCCTGTCCACTAGAGAGTCCATCTGTGAGGAGATACTTTGGGAGAAACCACAGGTGAGCTGAACCGTATGCTAAATGACCCATCATAACTTTGTAATCTAAATTTGAGACCCCAGTTCTCTGCAATGCAGTGGTGCAGATTGAAGCTCCACAAAGATCATGTCTTATGTGATAAGGGAGCTGATTTCATCTCCCTGCCCTGTGCAGAAGAGTAGCCAGTCATGGCTACTACATGACACAAGTGATGGTATGAGGTGTCCTTGGTATAAAAGTGGGTGCTCTTTGTTGAATATGTTGTTCTTCATCTGGTACAAACCATGGCTTCTCCCACACATGCAGAGGCAACCCTTCAGGGATGCTTCCCTCTAGGAAGATTGCAACTTTTCCTGTTTTTTTTTTTTTGTTGTTGTTGTTGTTGGCTTTTTTTTGGGGGGGGAGTTAATCTTTCACTCCCTAGCCTGCAGAGATGTCTAAACAGGTTGTAGACAGCCAAGGGAGAGAGCTGCTAGCAATGAAGCTGAAGAGATACTTGGGGTTGGATGGGAACCAAGATGGAAGTGGGAAACAGGAAAGGCTTTTGCAGTGGTTTGGCAAACCCTTTTGATTGCTGTTTTCCAAAGTGACTCTGCAATACAGATAACTTCTGGGAAGCTTTGGGATCAGTCCAGGCATGGCTGAGAGACCAAAATGAGCTGATGGTTTGTGATACCAGAGCAACAGAAAAATATAAAAGCATTTGAGTAGGAAACCCTCAGAGCTGGTGCACATTCAACTAGGAGATAAGACATCAGCAGGCAGTCAGGGTAACTACCTACCCTTGCATAAAGGGATGTTATAATGTTGACCCGGATCAATTCCTCTGGCTACATAATGAGAATGGAAATGGAAGCCCAGGGCGCAGCAGAGGAAAAAATAAATGGAGGGTGGCTACATGCTAGAGGAAATTTCACAAATAATCAGTGCCAAGTATTGCAGAGCTGTCTACTGGCCCTGGAGGAGGGCAGAGAGATGTTCCTGGGTTGGCTCAGGAGGAGGATGGTAGTCTCCCAGGGCTGTGAGCAGCCCTGGGTGGAAGAACCCCAAATCTATCTGGATCACCCTTGTGTCAGCAAGAAGCAATAGACACCCTTCGCAGAACTCATCTCCCTTCAGGGTCCCTGCCAGAGGCCGGACAAGATCACCCCCGCGTTTCTCAGAGTAGCAACTGCTGACTCAAAATTCAAATATTTTGTAGCCTCCCATCCTCTGCCTGTCAGTGGATAAATGCACCAGCCCTTAGCAGTGCTGAGCAGCTGTAAATCATCTGTGTGGGAGAAGGCTGGGAGGCAGCACCGCACCTTGTGGGGCAGAAGTGCATGTGGGCAATGATGGGAAGCTAAAAATGCTCCCTGTCTTGCTGCTGCCTTCACCACCCTGCAGGGACCTCTTTCCCCTCAGGGCTGCAGCCTCCCCGCTTGAGAAATACTGAGGTCAATAATTCACTTGTGTATCCTGCCATGCTAAATAAGCACCTCCAAAACCACACAGCAAATGGCTCTTGCTACATGGATGGCAGGAGCTGGAAACAGGAGGCATGAAAAGAGCTGGGACCTTCAGGCAACTGTCTTCTTCATAGTTTGGGAGCAATTAAACTGCACATTTAATTGCTTTGATATATATTTGTTTTACATGAATGGAAGATCCAGCTAATCTAATTGGCTTACTCGCTCTGAAGTTGCTAACAATGGACCGTAAACTGTACATAAATGACCATTAAATTATTAGCTATCAGAAAGATCTGCAATTGGATTTTGAACATGAAATAAAATAAGAGCTCAGAAAGGCAATTATTATTTTTTATTTTTGTATTTTTTTTAAGCAGCCTTATTATCTCTACGAGAGCCTTGCTCAGGAGACAAGCATTCCCATTAGAAAATCAATAGCAGAGCTGCTGTGATAGCTGCAGTAACCTGCCTAGTTTCAATTAGTGCTTGGGAGAGGTTGATCCTCTTCCTTTAGACTGTCACTTGCTATCACCAGACAAATTTTGTGAGTACTTATCGTCTGGAGAAATTTGGACTCTTGGTAGTAAGCATTTGAGGCCTGATGATTTTTTTCTTTTTTGCACAAACACAGCTGGTGGCTACAGGCAGAGATGGCAAAACCTCTGAGGTCATCTGTCCTGCTGTTTTATTGGCCCTTGGGCAGCAATAGTAATATAGCATGATCTGCAGGCAACCCCATCATTTTTTTTCGTCTTTCTTTTCTTGGACTACTGAAGATCCCTGAGACCATGAAAGACTTTAAAAGGTTTTATGGGAAATAAATAGGTAAGCAGATGAGAGCTGCAGTCTGCTGCTCTCACAATTTAAGCAAGACCCCTATTGCATCTTGACAGAAGGCTGAATGATCTTTTGGGTTTGTGTTCAGACTTTGAAATTAATAAATTTTCTTTTTTTTTTTTTTTTTTTTTTGGTAATTTTGTAAATATTTTACAGCACCTGAAACACTGAGGACTTGATATAAGATGGAAAGCTGGTACAGTCAAAACACAAAGTATCCTGAGATGTTGTCTTCACTGTTCGTCACCATTTTGTTGGCCAACTCGGTCTAACCTGCCTTCCAGGGCTCAGCTGAAGCTGGAAAGGGCTAGCAGGAAGATCAGAGTGGGAATCCACATTTATGGGCTATTTGATAAGACCACACAGCAAACAGCAAAGGAGGAAGGGAGATAACACCCCTCATGGGGAAACAAGATCAAACAGGTATATCAGAGGCACCATTTTGTGGGACATTAGTGTTAGTAATTTTTCTTTACTTACCTCCTTGCCAAATTCTGCCAGTTTTCCTAGGCTCACTGCCCTTCAGGATACCAGATTACCTCTTGTTCTTGGTCTCCTCTCACAGGTTGCCCCCCTGGGTGCACCTTATCCCAAGCTCCATGGGTGCAACCTTTAACTGGTCCACATTACAATTCTTTCTCCAGTTTTATATTCAGGCTTCTTTTTTCTTTCCCTCCCCAAAGACCTAGAAATGACATTGTGAGTGAAGGGCTCCGTCCGTGCTGCAATAGGAAGTTGAGCTCTGTCTTCGAGTCAAGTCAGCTTCTCACAGGTAAACCTCTCAGGTGTGAGCAGATACCTCTGGCCCTGCTGTGCTATGGATTATGTCCCCAGTTATGCCTGTAACTATCTCTGCTGACTCACTTTGCAAAATCCATGGGTGGCCAGGGCATCCCTCAAAAAGATATGGAAACACTGCTCATGTGTCCTTTGCTCAATAGAAAATGGGAGGATTTTGCAGTTGTAACAGGAGTATACTTTTGTTTTGATCAGCAGAATAAATAAACCACTGCAGTAGATATTGCCTTTTCAGGTGTCTCTTCTTGGCATTTTAAGGAAAAAATGAACCCAGAGCAGAACTGTGCAGAAACAATATAGAACAGGGAGACCAGATCCATTTCACCTGCCTGACATGACACTGATCAAAGCAGGGGCTTGGTCTCAGCTGTTTTGAGAGCAACTGAGAGATTAACTCTTCCTGATGGTGACTCAACCCATACCAACAAGGTAGGTGGAACAGTCACCCTCTGGGAGAGGTCAGCTTCTTCCCATTGACCCTTCGAAGAGGGTTCCCTGCTTAGTAGTTTTGATGAGATACCTAGATTTTCAGATATTTAAGGTTCAGTAAAGAATTCCATGGTTGGTAGCTTGTTCAAAACTTCAGCTCTGCACTTCTTATGCATAAGAAAAATCAAAGCTTTCTCTCACTGTCATGTGTTACCATTTGGTAGTTGACATGAAAGTTTCCTATCCTCCAGTGCCCCTCACCGAACAGATGTTTGTGAGAAAGGCATATCAATATCCTTTCATGGGAAGTTTAAAAGTAGAGTTCTGACAAGATGAATTTCCTGCTTCAGACAATGACTCCTCTATTAGAGATTCTTGAATACTTAATTATTAATCTACATTATTAATGAGCACTGCAGGATTCATGGATTCACGTTGGAATAATGCATACCTCTAAAGTTACAGTATGTCTGACAATTACAGGAACATATTTCAATATTCGTTAAAGTGTAGAAGTTAGCACTGAACTTACGACTGCGTGCATTTCGCAACCCACTAGAAGTTATTTTTCTCTGATTTTAAGCAATTTCAGAGCAAGTAGTTTCTTTATTACATGTGATCTTGCTCTGCTAGTGACTTAAAACTTAGAATCATCATAAGGAGATTGCTATTCTGAAGTACAAGTCTGCATTTCCAACTCCCCAGATACAGAGCTGCTTATTTTGAGACTTGTTATAAGCCATCAAAATTTTCCATCTGAAAGAATTTTGTTGGAAAAGGTAGATTCCAAACTAACAGAAACTCCAAGTGAATTTTTGACAAGGAGGTTGATCTTCTTTTCCTCTGCAGAAAAACAAACAAAATCAAAACATTCCAGTTTTATTTTCTCCTAAAAAAAAGGTCACTTCCTTTTTATTTTTATTTTCGTTTAATTTGAACTGATGTTCCATTTAGATTTTTTTCTACTGTGCTGAGGAAATATTTTATAAAGCTTGAAAACAACATGGGGAAATTCGTTGTGGGTAGAAGACAATATTCATTTAAACTTAGATATGCTGGGCTTGTTAGTCTGTTTGTTTGTTTTCCATTTTCAGTTCGGTTTCTTTTTAAAGTTTCATTTCAGATCTGCCTCCAACTTATTTATTTATTTGCTTACATTGTGAAATTGACAGCAAAATGAAAAACTTGTTATTCCCACATCACAGTTTGGCAAATAGCATATCACTATCTGTGCCTAGGGGCATCCAGAAATTGCTCTAGATCTCCAGATAACATTTTAATATAATTGAGAATAAGTAACTTACATAATAGAAATAACAATAGAGCAATAATAATAATAACAGGACAGAATTAAAGCAGTTGGGGATTAGTGATGTTCACTGTGGTTTCCACACTGGGTGTGAATGAATGAAACCCCAACTCAATGCCCTTCTCAGTCAGCCTCTTCTAAAATCTCCACCTTGTGTGAATATCAGCTTTTGCTTGCTGTTCGCACCTTAATACATCTCTGCCCCTCTCAGAGCTGGCAGTGGCTGACCATGAAGTGTTCAGCACTGCCATTTGCTGAAGGCTGGTCTCCAGCATCATTGTCCCCACTCTGGAGCAGAGACCATGAGGTGCTGCTCTTCTAGGGAAGCTGCTCTGCCAGCCAGGCGAGGAGTAGCTGCTGCTGAGCTTGTCTCAGCTGAGGGATCACAGTCCCCTCTACTTGACTCAGTGTGCTGCAGGTGATTTCAAATCTCAGCCACTACTGGGTTGCAATAAACAGGTCACGGATAATATGCATTAGACAAAGATGATCCTAATGTTTGAAGAGCTTCATCCACAGTCAGGCAAACAGGCATTATCCTTTGAGTCTCTAAGTCCTGCAGAGTTAGTGAACAATTTCTTGGGTTTCTACTACATCGTGACCATTGACTGATAGCCTTCTTGATTGAGCTGAACCTCTGAAGTTCAGCCAGAGGAACCTGTTACCCTCTGCTCAGCTATGCAAAGCCAGCCCAGCACCAATAAAGACATCTGAGCAGGAGGTCTGGACTTTTATTTCTGCTAGAACTGGGATCAGAACATGAGGTAGGGCAGACATTCAAACACATATAGACATGTCTTTTGGACAATACCTTTCTATGCTGACTTTTGGGAAGAGGGATATTCAGGATTAGCACTGGAGTCTGGGGTCTGATTTGAAGCAGAGTAGCTTCGTAGGCTGAACACACTTCTGGAAAAGTGCCTGCAGGGTAATGGCAGCACCTTCTGCAACTTCATTTGTCTGTGCTACCATGCCTGACAAACAACAGCACCTCTACTTAACTAAAAAAGGCTCCACCACAGCATCTATGCATGCTTCATCCAAGCCAGAATAACAAGGGAGTTTAAGAGAAGTAACATTTTTTTTTTCGTCCTTCCCTGTGGGCAAGAGATGTAACTGGCTTAGTCTAATATTGCGGGGAGGGGGGGGAGGGGTTCTTTCTTTCTTTCTGTTTTTGTGTTTCTTTTCTTTGAACAGGCAGCTAGAGATGGTTAGGACCAGAAGACAGTTACCAGAGCCTTAGTCCTTTTTGTTCTAGCTAATTATGCAGCTGCCACCTTGTCCATAAACTGTGGTACAAGGTCATGCTCTTACATAGACTCTTCCAATCATCCCTGTTCTGAATGCTGCTGATGCTCTCAGCCTGGGACAGGGAACCAGCTGTGGCCCAACCACTGTGTGTTTAAACCAGCTTGTCACTAACTGGTTTGGCATTTTCCCTGTGTTTTTCTGCACTGGAGCCATTTCCACTGGGAAACAAATACTTTGCATGTATCTCAGTTTTATTGAGCTTGAAAATATTTGACTCAACAAGTAAGAAGGGTTCCTTCTTGCACATATGCACTATTCTGATGAAGAGAGACATTGTGGATTGGTATAAAATCTATTGTTCCAAATTCTTGTGGAAATTGCTAAAAACCCCAACCCAAACAGTTTTGTGGCATAGTGTTGTGTTTGCTTAATATTTCTTACGAGCTCAGGTTGTTTTGGGTCATCATCTGGTTTAGTGGTCAGCCCTTCCTTTTTGAAGACACTTTTTTGCAAATAAATGCTAGAGCTGGCCATTTCTTCTGCATAAGAAGGGCTGTGTGAGATCTCTAGCCAGAAGGCTTCACGCTTTCTTTGCTGAAAGTCACATCAGAATACCCAGTTTAATAAGCATTGGTGAATTTGTTCTTCATGGTCTTGTCTAAATCTGCACCCAAGGAGAGACATCCGTGCTGGAAAACAGGGAAGGTGCACAAGTAAACTCATCACCACCTACTTCCCAGCTGTGTAGGACTTAGATGCTGATTAGAATCATAGAATGGTTTGGGCTGGAAAGGGACTTAAAAACTATCTAGTTCCAATGCTCCTGCCATGGGCAGGGACACGTTCCACCAGACCAGGTTGCTCAAAGCCCCATCCAACCTGACCTTAAACACTCCCGGGGATGGGACCTCTACAGCTTCTCTGGGCAACCTGGTCCACTGTGTCACCACCCTCATAGTAAAGTATTTTCTTCCTGATATCTAACCTAGACCTACCCTCTTTCAGTTTAAAGCCATTTCCCCCCATCCTATCACTACATGCTCTTGAAAAAAGCCCCTCTCCAGCTTCTTGTAGGCCCTCTTTAGGTATTGGAAGGCTGCTATAAGTTCTCCCTAGAACCTTCTCTTCTCCAGGCTGAACAGCCCCAACTGTCTCAGCCTGTCTTCATAGGAGAGGTGCTCCAGCCCCTGATCATCTTTATGGCCTCCTCTGGACTTGCTCCAACAGGTCCATGTCTATCTTATATTGGGGGCCTCAGAGCTGAATGCAGTACTGCAGGTGGGGTCTCACCAGAGTAGAGCAGAGGGGCAGAATCACCTCCCTTGATCTGCTGGTCCCACTTCTTTTGATGCAGCCCAGGACTTCGATGGCTTTCTAGGCTGCAAGCGCACATTGCTTGTAGAAGATTGAAGCTGGGTTAATTAGCATTGATAATATACAGCTGTGGTTGGCTTTGGGGCAGCGGGTTGGTTGATGTAGATAAGGTGCAGGTGTGGCTGGTTCTGTTAAGTGGTTGAGAGACAATGAAGAGAGAGCAGCGGAGGAAGAAGCAAGAGAAGAGTGAACACGTGTCCTGGATGAGGTGAGGAGGCAGCAGAGGGACTGTATGAAGAGTATGCTGGATGAGGTGTTAAAAGACCTTGTTGCAGCTTGATAGTTTGGAGAGTGCTGTGACAATCCGTGCCCTGTGTGAGGCCCTTCAGATTATGAGACTGAGTGTAATGATAGTTTGGAGAGTACTGCAACAGTTGCTGGGTCATGTTGAGCTTCTTGTCAACCAGTACCCCCAAGGCCTTCTCCTCAAGGCTGCTTTCAATCCGCTTTCTGTCCAGCTTGTATTTGTGCTTAGGATTGCCCTGGACCAGATGCAGAACCTTGCACCAAATTGGCCTTGTTGAAGTTTGTATGGGCCCACCTCTCAAGCCTGTCAAGGTCCCTCTGAATGGCATCCCTTCCCTCCAGCCTGCTGACCACCCCACACAGCTTGGTGTCATCAGCAAACTCGTTGAAGGTGCACTACATCCTACTGTCCATATCACCAACAAAAACTCTGAACAGCACCAGTCTCAGTATGGACCCCTGAAGAATGCCACTTGTCACCAGTCTCCACTTGGACATCGAGCTGCTGACCACAACCCTTTGAGTGCAACCATCCAGCCAATTCCTTATCCACTGAGTGGTCCATCCATCAAATTCATGTCTCTCCAGTTTAGAGACAAGGAAGTCATGTGGGACAGCATCAAATATAACCATATTTGCCCAAAAACGTCATGTTCATGTGCACATGTGAGATCATTGCTTCTGCAAGGCCATTTGTTTGTAGATTATGGGGTGTTTGAGGTTTTTTTTTTCCTAGCTGTGCAACACAATCAGGTTTATTCTGCAGAAGTATGGAAGAAAAATATATCTGCTCTGAAGACACAGGGCCTTGCTCCTTTGTCTTTATCAGCACCTCCATCAGTGACCAACAGGTCAACATTGCACAGACTCGGATCCCTTCTGGGGGAATGCAGTAAACCCAGGAGACAAGTTATACATTGTTGAAATCATGGTATATTTTATGAATTTTTGTCATTTCTATGACCTCTTTCAGCAGAGCTCCTAGGAAAGCAGAGCAGAAAGAGGGTCTCTGCCCCAAACCATTTACAGTGTGCAGTGTTTGACGCCATGGACTGGCTTCCACACTTAATCATGCATGTAAAAATGTTATAATTGTGCCATTGGAGCAAATATTTCAGTGACACCAGGAAAGGCACGGTGACTTCCAACAGTTCTTCATACAGCTTAAAGTAAATCAGCTCACTAAGCAAAGAGAAACCAGGTTCAGGAAAGGAATGTGCAGCTGTATTGAGTAGGATGTTCTCAGTCTCTTCCAATTATTTCGACTCATTCCCACACTCTTGTGAAGTTGCTGATTTTGCAACTTTTAACATCCCTGGAGATCCTTATTCCTATTTTACCAATTCTTTTACAAGCTCCTGGGTTTTCTTTGGCAGGCTTGCATTGGAGTCAATGATAAAGTCTGGAGGAGTTGAAGGAAAACTGGGGTGGTGCTTGGGACAAAACATCTAGCCATGAATGTGCCCATGTGCCTACACACCAGAAGTGCAGAAAACTTAAGCCTGTGCCTGCCAAAGGTATGTGAAAGATTTGTGTGCCTCTTGATCTGAGGCATGTTTCTCACCCCCTGATCCAAATAAAAGAATTAATGTGAAGTCTACTCTGTTTTCTCATGGCTCCAACATCACTGGGTACCTCAGCATGGGCTTCAGCCTGTTCTGTTGATCCCAGAATTACATCAGTTGATCTGATCCTCATCTTCAGGTATTTTGTAGTCCTGTGAGGCTTTTGTGTGGTGAGGAATGGGAAGGAAATTATCAATATCTGACAGTAAATGTGGGGTTTGATGTAAAAACACTCTTACTAGGAAGAAAAAAAAAAAAAAAAACAAACCAAACAAGCAACAAACATGGTTCACTATATATTAAATAAGCCTCTGAATAGCACAGCCTTCTTTGAAGGAAATGCAGAATGTCACTTAGGAAGAGGGAAAGGACAAATGCAACCAGCATGTGGGCTTTTAGGTTGTGTTGCCAAGTCTGATCAAGGTGAGGGTTGGGGATACAGCTGGTGCTGGAAAGGGCCCCAGAGTCACCTGCTCCATCACCACGCTTGTGGATCATGACTGTTCTGTCTTAATCTCCTTAGGCCCATGTTTTCCAAAGCAGATGAGCAGCTTTTCCTTACATAAATGGCACATCAGTGGTTGTTACATGATTGCCTTCCAAATTTTCCAGCAGCCTCCAAAGTCTGCAGCTAAAACTAAAACCTCTTTAACCAAATGGGGAGATGGTTTCTAGGGTCTGTGGTGTCCCCTGGATGGGGTGGAAAATGCTGGGGAGAGAGCAAAGGTCCTTGAGTGCAATCAATCTTGCTTTCCGTTAAAGTACATAATGAAAATAATGGTTTAGATTTTACTCAAACTGCAGCAGTTGCATTCATTTCTGGCTGAAAAACTTGAGGGTCATTCAAAATAAAAGGAAGAGGGGAAAAAAAAACCCAGAAAAGAAAACCCCTTACAACAGTTGCATCACTTGTATACTTTGAGGTTAATATGACTTGACTGTGTCCCTTAAGCTTATTTAAACATTTAATTTTATTCTCTTGTTCTGTCCCTGACTACATATGGATTTCACAGAGGTTTATGTTTAACAGGTCATAAGAAAGTGCCTCATAATTGAAACCGGCTTTATGTACAAGTCACGATGTTATATTCAACACTCAGAGGGAGAAAAACATGTTCTTTCTGTCTGAAGTGACTTATTTTCAGATTAAAGGAAACAGCTGTGAGAAGGGAGAAAAAGTCTTCCCTACAAGAGCACCAACACCAAAATGGTTGCTGAACTCCATTCAAAGGGAATAATCTTCAGCCTTCAGGGTGGTAACACAGAGAAAGCAGAGAAGAACGCATGCAGTATCATGGTATGTTTCCATGGAAAAGGAGGGTAAAAATTCAGTCATTGTAATAATCCTTCCAACTATTTATGGTCAAAGTAAGCCTGGAAAAGTCTGGATTCCATTGCTGCCTCTGCCACAAGGCTTCTCATAAGACCTGGCTCAAAACATTTATTTGCTGTGTGTTGTTGTTCTCCCTTGTTAGTGTGGGGTGTAGAAACTGCCTTGTTCTAGAGGGATGTTGGGGGAATGAAGAATTTGGCTGGAACGGCACTGCTGATAAAACAGGTTACTGCCAGATATGAACAGCCAATCTCTGAAATGAAAGCCCCAGAAAAATTGATGAAGGAAGTGGGCAAATTCTAAAATAGCAGGTTGCCATCAAAAAGTAAAATAGATCAGAGGTCATTGTATTTAGAAACAGCATTTAATCTGTAGAATTTCTGAACTTTGGTGGAAGCATCTGTGGAGTATTTATGAACGTGTAAGCATCTAAGAATGAATTGTATGCTTGGTACCAAATGGCTCAAGAGCCAGGCTTGTCCCAGCTGATCTCAGTGATTTATGGCAGGAGTCAGTGATAAGCTGTCTGATAAATGGCTTCTCCATTATCATAAACAGACATGTTCCAGCATACGCTATAATTACATTTGAGGGAAAAAATAATAATAAAAAAAAAACCTAAACCCAAACCAACAAAAACCCAAAAACCCCACAAAGGTTAGGTGGCTGAGATTGGGTGAATAACTAGTTTTAAAGTAACTTTTTTCCTTCCCTTATTCAGGATTAATCCCCCCTTCTGTTGAAGGACTTCCAAGGTAAGTTTAATAAACTATGCATTATGGGATCAACCTTGTTATTACAGCATATAGAAGATATGCTTAGGTCCAATAGGCTATACAGTTACAGGATCAGCCTTTGATTTCAGCACACAGAAAACATGCTTAGGTAAAATACAGCTATGGGGAAACCATAGGTTTTCATTCATGTGAGCATCAAAGGAAGAAATCCGAAAAGGTGCTGAGCACCCTCCAGCTCCATTGGTTTCTGTGGGAGCCTGGAAGCACTTGGTCTTGCAAGAATTAAACTTGGGAGATGATTTGAACTGCTTGAATCTGCAAAATGAGGCTGGAAGCGCACAGTTGTGTGAACTTTTGGAGATATTTTTCTTTTTTTATTTACCTCTTCTGATGCAAGTGAAAATTTTACTTGCATCCTTGTATGTAAACCAACTGAGATGTAGTCCATGGGTGCTGGGAACATGGGGATAAGAAGAGGGCTGCGGTGGGTTGACCCTGGCTGGACACCACGTGCCCACCAAGGCGGCTCCATCACTCCCCTCAGCTGGGCCCGGGATGGAGAAGGCTCCTGGGTCAACACAAGGACGGGGACATCCCTCAGCAGTTACCGTCACCGGCAAAACAGACTCGACTTGGGGAAATGAACTGAATTTATCGCCAATCAAACCAGAGCAGGGTTAAGAGAAACAAAGTCTTAACACAGCCCCCCCCCGTCCTGCCTCCACCTGCGGGCGCTGGGGCTGCGCTCCGCTCACCGCCGGTCTCCGGCGCTCGCCCCGCCCCGCCCCGCCCCGCCCCGCGCGGGTCCCTCCGGCGGGACACAGCCCTCCCTGCCCCGCTCCAGCGGGAGCCCTTCCCGCAGCTGCAGCCCTTCCCCCCCTGCCCCAGCGTGTCCCCCCCGCGGGCGCAGCCCCCCCGGCCCAGCCGGCCCCAGCCCCCCCGCCCCCGGGGGCACCGGCCCTGCCCCAGCCCGGCCCCGGCCCGGGCTCCTCCCCGCGGGGCCACAGGCCCTGCCCGGAGCTGCCCCAGCGCCGCTGCCCGCGGGTCACAGCCCCCTGCGGGCACCCCCTGCCCCGGGGGGGGCCCTGCCCGGGCTGCGGGGGGGGAGCTGCTCCCCCGGGGGCTCCGCGGGCCGGGGGCGCCGTGGGCTGGGGGGGAAGGGAATCTCTGCTGCGGGCCTGGAGCGGCTCCGGCCCCTCCGGCACCGCCCGGGGGCTGCAGGGCCGCGGCTCCCAGGTGCTCCCACTCCTCTCTCCCGCGGCAGGGTTCCCCCCTCCTCTTAAATCCGTTACCCCCGAGGCGCTGCCACCGTCGCTGATGGGCTCGGCCTGGGCCAGCGGCGGGTCCCTCTCGCAGATGAGGAAACTGTATCCACAAGAGGCAAAGGAACCCATCAGGGCTCTGTCAGACGAGGGTGAAGCTTCTGGCATCTTCTCACAGAAGCCCCCCTGTACCCACCCCTCCAGTACACCCTTGCCGTGCCAACCCAACACAATGACCTACAGGTCTGGTCTTTTGCTAGCTAGGATTATTTAGAAATGACTGTTGGAGATCCCACCTTTTAGCGGGCTTATTGCTACGGGGCATTTTAAATAGGAAAGGAGGGAGTGTTCCTGTAGGAGACTTTTTTTTTTTATTTTCTGCATTTCATTTTTTTTTATTTATTTCACAGGTGTAAAGGTCATTGTTTCTGCTGCAAGGGTGGAGAAGGTGTGAGTTTGCCCCAGCTCTGTCAGAGGCGTTTGCAGATCCAATGCAAACCCAGTACTTGAGTAGTCGGGAGGCTTCGAAGTTGCTTTACACTAAGCTTCAGTTAATCAAGTCCCTTCACTGAGTAGCTTCGATACAGCAAATACTCTACTAGGAAGAGAAAGAAACTCGCAACAAGTTGCATATTTCTTCAGTACCACTCTTAGCTGTCTTTGGGCTAGAAGTGTCACTTTATTGAAATTAGTCTCCAGTTTATGGAAAAGAAGTGTTTTACTATAAGGGGAAAAGAAGGAGTGTTGGTATTTTTGTGGGGAAAAGCCCCCAAGCATTATTACTTAAAAATGAGTTTGAATTTATAAAGCTAACCTAGTGATATTAAAGCAATAACAAAGTAGAAATATAAGCTGGAATCGAAGTAAAGTATTTTGACTTGAATTAGGTTCACATGGCATGCTTAGCTACTGGTTTGTGAATGTGATCCTGGGATTTTGAGTTTATTTCAGGTTTTCGTGACAGCCAGCTCACGTATCTTAATTTTTTTTTTCCAGTATGGAAAATCGTTTTCTTGTTTAACTATCCAGGTATCATCCCTGTGAAAGGGGATAGACAATCCTGTACAACACAGAGGTATTCTACATTTCAAGCTCTGTTTGCCAGTACTCAGGCATGGAGGCTTTTCTTGCTGTATTACTTCCACTTTCACCATTGATTTAGGAGTTCTCATTTGGAGCACGTCGTAACTACACGGAAATGAAATTCTCTCGCTTTCTGCTAAAATAAGGAGATTTACTTGGGGAAACAACTCCGTAAATACTACGTACTGCCATCTATAGCTCTGCATGGGAAACACATTTGCAAGGCAAGCCCTGTGAATGAATCTGCTTTTACACCATCCAAGAAACCTTTTGTGCTAACCAAGGTTTTAAAAAAGTGGCTAGCAGTCTCCAGCTGCTATTGTGGAAAAAGACACTGTAATTATTATTACCAATGCTACTTTTAGAAGGTGTTCAGCACTTTGCCTCTTGTGGATACAGTTTCCAAACAAGGATAAGGAAGAGCTGAGAACGTTAGAGTTTCCTTTTATGCGATCGTTTGGGATGCTCTGGTTTTGACTTCACTGGCAATTGCGTCACTCTTTGCCTCACCATAACGCAAGCAGATGCAATGCACCTCCCTCTAGGACAAGCACCTTCAAGGTTTTAATAGCTTATTACTAATTAAAATAATCCCCTTCCCCACCCCCACCCCCCATTAAAAAAAAAAGAAAAACAAAACAAACAAAAAAACCCCCCAACCCTTTACTTTTATCTTCTGACTACTGGTTCTCAGCCTCTGGTTCCTGGATCTCTACCAGCTTTTGGCCTTGCCGTAGGAGGGTGGTGATGGTGTCCCTCCATACTCCAGCCAAGAGTGATCTGTAAAGCTCCTGTGATCCCTGCAAGAATGTGCCTGTTGGGGAAATGGACACAGGGAGAGTGTGAGGGGGAAGGGAGGAAAGGGAGCTGGAGCAACAGTGAATCTTGAGGATTGGTGCTGAGAGGGAAGGCAGCAGGAGGACTTCACCATCATCTCCTCCCCATCCCTTCCCTCCCTAGACAGGGAGGGGGAAAGAAGAAAGATCAGGATCAGTGCAAAGCTCTGGAGAAGAAGAGGACCTGTGAACATCTAGGCTTGCAGCTCCATCATTGCTTCCTAGAGTGCCAGATTCAGCATCACAAATACTTTTGGAGCGGGTTTCTATCCTCTCCCCTGATGATTCAAGAGCTTTGGGACCCTGGCAATGGCTTGGCTTCCTCACCAACAGTGCAGGCACTTACCTAAGCTCCAGCCACCATCACTGGTCATAACCATGTATGTGCTGGTGCTTGTTCCCCTCACTGGGATCCCACTTTTGGGCTCCATGGAGCTGTCCCCTGACCCTGGTGTGAAAAACAAGCTGATTAGAGGAGAGGGCTGGAGTTAGGATTTTCCATGCTGTCACTTGGCACTGCTGGCACTGCTGCCTCACCTTACTTTACAACTCTATAAAATGTGTTAAATGCTAAAATTCTGGTTTAGGAGAAGTTTCTTAACATGTTGTCCAAGAACGGAGGTCTTTGAGCAAAGGCAATCCTTGAACAGAGACAATTCTTTAACATAATACAGCCCACGTAAGGAGGAATAGCATTTTTTTCTCTTTCACTTAGGAGAGGTTGTAGTTGCTAGGTTTGACGTGTGATGATGTAAGCATTAACACACTGGAGCAGGCCCTGGCAGCAGAAACCACAGCTGGTAACAGGAATGAAAATTAGTTTAAAAAAAATAATAAAAAGACAAGAAGAGTGAGGTAGAAACCACAACCCAGCAGTTATGTGAGAAAAGGGCATGGGAAAATCCCTGTCAAGCCCTGTGTGCGGCTGAGTTATTCCAGGTCACACTTCAGCAGAAGGGTGTGGCTGGCTGAAAATTAGAAGTTTTCAAGCAGACCTTTAGCCAGGCACAATGCAGGGTGTTATAGATGTAAACACAGGCTCTGTTGCTGGGGGGAAAGTACACTCATTACTTACAACCAGTCCTGCTTTGCAGTTATCCTCCTCAAACAACCCCTGGGAAGCCCGGACATTCCCTGTTTCTTCCTTACTATCCTCATTTACACCTCTGGTGGCTTGGGCTGCCCCTGGGTGGAGGGGACTCTTCCAACAAACTGGGCTCAGTTTCTCTACATTGCAATTGTGCTTCCAGCAGATTTTAGGGATAGATAATTAATCCAATGGGACCACAAGCCTACCTTCACAATGTGGGAGGTGGGAGGGACGGAGGTAAATCTAAACCAGCTCTGAACAACTACCAGCTCAGACAGCTTATTTCCATCGGTATTAAGTGCTTCAAAAGCAGGTGCAAATATTTGGTATATAGAAGATATTTTGCTCTCTATTTCATGTTTCCTTCATGTACTTTGTAGTCTGAGACTGGTTTAGGCCCCTGAATTGTGCAGCTTATTCCTTCTCCCAAAATCTCTTTGCAGATTCCCAGGGATGCTGTGTTTGAGCTTAGATGTTTCACATCCCATCTTGATCTTGACCAGTTTTGGCTCTGACAAGAAGAGGCGTTTTCTGTGCAATAAGCATGGTCTAAATTTAAAGCATATATAAGAGTAGAGGGACTGCTTATCTGTATTGTTTGCTGTTTCCCTTTGTCAGAGAGAAGCAGAGAGTTACATCTGGATCCAACTCATGCCTTCCCATCTGCAAAGTCCAGACAGAAAACAGACCATGGGCAAAAGCATCAAGACTGTAGCGGAGAGGAGAATGACAGTTGTCACTTGCTTGTGATTTTGCACAGCAAAACCAGTGTTTGCCATAAAACTCATCCAGAACCTCCCCATGAAGTGTTGCGGGTGGGTTGGCCTTATTAGCACCTCCATGGTGGCCTGGGAATGATGTGTCCGAGAAGTTGTTGTGCCTTGAAATTTCTGTTTTTGCTAGTCTTGTCTGCTTCTCTTTCCTCTGGCAATGACACTGGAAGGTCCTGATGGAACCCATATCTGTCCTGAGTAACTTCAGGAGTCCTCCCACCCTATGGTGGTGGGACAGGGGTTGCCAGTTTGGGCTGAGCTCAGGCCTTTTGGTTATTTCTGCATGGTTTCAAGAAAAATGGGTCTGGGATCTCTGTTGCAGGGCATTCTGTGTCATAAATAAATGGTGCAGCCCTAGGGCTGGGCAGCATGGTCCTGGGAAGGTCCATACATGGGGAGCATGGAGACAACCACCAGAGCAAAGGTGTTTTTACATCTTGGTGTGTTCCAGTGCTGTTGGCTCAGTGACTCCCTTAGGAGGCACCTTTGGGAACTGTGGAGACTGATGAGGGGAAAAACCCTGTTAATGCAACTTCTCCTTCCCTTTCCATGGCATGGCTGCTCATCCAGGCCCACTCTCCAGCATGATACTCCCCTTTTTGCTTGAGGATGCAAGGGTTGCCTGTCTTCACCACATGAGTGGACTAGGATGAAAAATGACCTAAAACCTGGTCAAACCAGATGACTTAGAGATAGACTGTTATAAAGTAGGCCACTTGCCACAGGTATTACATGTTTTAGTTCTGTTGGCAGCATGGAAGGAAGGGTCTATGTCTCCCCAAACTTGGACTTTAAAAGATCTGATGTGCTGAGCGCATCTCTTGCTCTGCAAATGGACTTCTTTGTCTTCGGAGAGGTAGCTTGCAGCAATGAGTTTCACAGATGCCTGTGCATTACAGTAAAGTTATTTCCTCTTAAGCACTTCACAGATGTGCAAAACCAAAGAGACCAGGTGACTTACTGCATTTTGTTACCTCAGCCACTTGCACACCCCAAATCCTCCAGTGTCCTGGTCACTGTTGCAGCTGGCCCCAAGTTCTGCCTGCAGGGCACACAGTGAGAAACAGAGAGATCAGACCTCTTTTCATTATGTTCTTCAAGTGTGGGTCATGTTTACATTTTTGTTAAATGAGGGTCTGGAGATTCATGGGCCTCCTATCTAGGACTGCCTAGAAATGGGCTGCAGTGAAATTTTTGATTGCATCCAGACCAGTTCCTCATTCCCACCAAGATGAGATTTCTATCTTGTCCCATTGCAGCAGTGGGAGTTGGAAACAGTTTTAGTTTTGTCAGTACTACTTCCTGGCACTTTTTCCTTGTGCTGAGCTTCTTTGCCCTACAACACAGGAGGGATGCTAGCTGCACCTTGCTCTGCCTGACCTCCTCAACCACAGGATGGGGAAGGAAAGTCCCACCACTTCCCCCACTACCCCAAAAGCATGGCATTACCTGTCTGTGGGGCTCACAGGGGTAGGACCTGCTGTTTTGCATGGGCTGCTTTTGACAGGCACCCTGTGGTTCCCACCAAAGCTCTCTGCTCTCCTGCTTCTACCTGCGAGGGGTGGAGAAAGAGAAGCTGGAGAAAGTGAAGTGGAGAAGAAATCCCTGGGGGACTCAGAGGAGCAGGGAAACCTTCTTGAAGAAAAACAAACCAGCCAAACAAACTCCCGAAAGGCTGGAGAGAGAACGAGAGAGATTTCCATGCGGAGCATGCACCGTGCTAATCCAGCATAGCCGCCTGTCGGCTAAAAACAAGCATTTCAGGCCCCAGCTGCCCCTTTGCTCCAGTCCTTGCTTAACTGGAGATGTCACAGATGCCTTTGGCCAACAATGCTGCAGTGCTGGCTGGGGATGAGGAGATGCTGGTTCGCCGTGCTGTACCACAGCCAGGGCTTACTCTTCAGCTCCCCTAAATGAACAATTTTCTCCTGTTTCCCCGTTCCCCAGAAGTTTTTTTTGGATTTAAAGAGGTTCAGAGATGTGGGAATGGAGGTAAAAGGGCTGGATGAGGTGAAGGGAAGGGAGTACAGGGGAGGAAGGCCAAGGGGGGGCGTGATGGAGGTGCCCTGGGAGAGTCCTTGGGGGGAGGAATGGGGTGCTTTTCACCCTCCCTGAGGCAGAGGGACAGAGGGTGAGGGCAGCTGGGATTTTTGTCTCTGCACTTTGGGGAAGGTCTGTGCCCCTCCACTGATGGGGGGGGGGGGGGGGGGGGGGCGGCTGGGGGCAGCAGCCCAGAGCAGGGCAGGTGGTGGTTTTATCTGGGAAAAGGGCTAGTTTCTGCCTGATGGAGTAGAAAGGGTTAAAGACAAGGGGCAGGTCTTGAAGTCTGGCAGGATGCTGAAGTCCTCCGCTCTCCCCCCTTTCTCCAGCTTTATCTGTCTCCCCTCCATCCCCTTCCCACACCCCCTCTCCGCTCGGCAGCCTCCTCGTTACCGGGGGACCTTCTCCGGGCTGTAAACCGGGAGGCAACCCCAAAGCTGCTGGGATGCAGCATGTGCCTTTCCCTCCAGCCCATGTCCTCCTCCTCCTCCATCTGCTCAAACTCTCCCTTTCCCCCCATCCTCCTGCCCCCCTGGGGTGTTGCATTTCTTTGATACCCCCTCCCCCGCCCCCGTATGTGGGTGTTGATAGAGCAAGGAGTTGGGGAGGATGCTAGAAAAGGAGTAAAAAAAAATAAAATAAGGAATGGTTAATGGCTGTTGTCTCCTCCCTAGGCAAAGCGAGTGCCCTGGGGTAAAGCCCTTGCGGGGCGATGGGGAGCTCCAGCGCTCGCCCGCCTGCCGGGCTCTGGGGCAGAGGGAGCCTCTGCCCCGGGGCTCCCCGCCCTCCTGTCCAGTCTCCCGTCGCCCCCCGTCGCCCCCCCCCCCCCCCCCCCCCCCCCAGGCTGCCAGCTCCGGGACACACGCACACACACACAGAGACACGGTGAGGGAGCCCCAGCAGCCCCTTCTCCCTCCCGGCACCCGAGGAGCGGCGAGCCCCGTCTGCGCATCCCGCTGCGGGGACCAGCACCTCTCCCGCGCTGAACCCCTGCAGGTTGGGGCTTTGGTGGCTGTTGGTTGGGGCTGTTTGTTTGGGGGTTTTTGGTTTTTTTTTTTTGGGGGGTGGGGGGAGCAGAGCCCTTGCCATCCCCACCACCACCATCCCGGCTCCCCCTTCACCTCCTGGCTCCCTGCTTAGGGCTAAGCTGTCCCGGGGAGGCTGCGCTGCCCAGACGCCAACACACTCCGGCTTTCGCTGGCTGCTCTGCTCCATCCATCCATCCATCCATCCATCCATCCTCTCCTCCTATAGGCTAGCAGAGCATACCCGATGCGATACCGTGGCAGTTAGGGTCCTTGCCTATAGCTGCCTGTTTTACAAAGCTCCGATCTGTGCGTGTGCCTGTGTATGTGTGTGTGCATTTTATCCCTCCCTCCCATCCCTCCCTCCCTCCCTCCCTCTCTCTCTCTCACTCTAATGTGTGATCTGGAAAGCTTATAAAAGCCTGATGTAATCCTTAATGCAGCCCCTGGCTACAAAGGCTGGATCTAGTTTCACAGAGAGAGATTCAGAAGCAGAATTTACAAAAAAAAAAAAAAAAAAAAGGAAAGAAAAGAAAAAAAAAAGTGGGGGGAGAAAAGAAAGAAAAGCAGACGAGTGGATTTTAAACAAACATATCTTTCTGAAGAAGACCATTCTTGCTCTTCGCTGCTGGGAAAGCTACTCTGAACCCTGCTGTATATTTTTTTTTTAAAGGAGAAGACTTGATCGTCTGCTTGGATCTAATGATTTACTGGCTTTTAACTGCGTTTTTTCCCTCTCCTAAAGGATTCCTCAAAAAACGGCTTAATTATTTTCAGCTTTTCTCTTCCACCTGCCTGTCTGCAGAAACACCAAAGGTTCTCCCTTCCTTTCCCTCCCCACCCCCCTTTCTTTTAGGATTTTTTTCCCCCTTTTTCATTTAATATATACATATATATATATATATATAAGTGTGTATGTATATATATATGTAGAGGCAAGAGTGGTGGGAGTGGAGGGAGAGAGAGCTCTGCCATTCTTTTGGACTTCACAAGCTGCCCAATGTTGGGCTGGTTACCCCTGGATATGTTGCTGGTTTCCATTTGGAATTTGACAAAAGGAAGAAGGAGGATATAAAACCTGGGGAGCTCTTCAAGGTAAGGGGCTCCCAGCCACCTTTCCTTCTTCCTCTGAGGGGAGGGAGAGGGGGAACACGACTTCTCTAGGCTGCGCTTTGCCTTGAGTGCAGGGGGGGTCTCTCTCCATCGCCAGGGGAGGCAGGGATAGGGGCAGTGGTGGGCACCTGCTCCTCTGCTTTTGCCCCTGGAAACAGCACCCAGAGGATGTTTTCATCCCCTCTGCTCTGCAATTTGGCCAGATAGAGAATAATCACTCCCTGCCATGGGAAGTTTTAACTTTTGTTCATGCGGGTCCTGTGGGCAAACATCAAGCAGTGGTGGAAAATATTGATGTCTGCAGGATGTGAAGGGGGGAAATGCATTAATGTCCTGGGGAAAGGAGCTGGGCAGTGGGCTGTTCCCGGGGGAGAAGGCAGCCAAGCAAGGGAAGAGGAGCAGGGGATCACGACAGGAGAGCTGCAGAGCAGTCAGAGCTGAACTGCAAAGTGCTGCGAAGCCGCGGTGCCTTCCCGGGCAGCCCTGGGGTCCGGGACTCCTCAGCCTGCAATGTTGGCAAACAAAGTCTCGTAAGGATAGGCAGCTGCCTGCTCCAGGCATGAACCTGCCCCCATCCCAGCTCCTTGCCTTCCTCCTTTTCCTTGAAGAGTTTGGGGGGGGTGGGGGGGGTGGGGTGTCCTTCCTTGCTTTGCTGCTTGTGTGGCCCCTTCCCAGGGCTGGAGGCAGTGGCTGGAGAGGTGACGAGCTCCTAATACCCCCCCTTAAATGCCATATATCAACACTTTTCTTCACACTGTAGGAGAAAATTAGCCTTTAGCCTATTTTGAGATCAGAGTATGGCACAAACATACACACACACACACTGATCCTGGAGCTGGGCTCCTGAGGGATGCTGGCACCTAGGTATGGCTTAGCCTTTCTTTGGGGGAGTGGAGAGAGAAGGAGTCTCCATCAGGAATGCGTAATTACAAAGCATCTTGTTCTGAATCACCCTGTGTGGGAATGAATCGCAAAATTTGTCTCTCCCTCTTCCCCCACCACCCCCTTCCCTTTCACGGCCTGACATTCGCTGATGGAGGGTGGCTGTTGATGCATCTTCAGACTTTCACAGAGAGGTGTTTCAGCCACGGTTCTGCCAAGGCTGGAAGAAAAAGCAGGGTGGAGGGGATCAGGTAGAGATTTCTAGGGGACTTTTCAGCCTGGTTGTGCCCCAGTCCTGGCTGAGGGAAGGCATCAGTCCCCGACAATCAAAGGCATGGGTTGCAGATCAACTCTGCAAGGTACCTTCGGCTGTGAATCACACTCAGGTCCCTGATCCTGCCCTGGCCAAGGAAATAACCCCTGTGAATCAGTTGCACAGAGAGGAGGTGATAGGGAGGAGAATATCATGGCAAGGTCAAAGGGATGGAGGGTAAAAAGACACCCCCCCTCCCCACCCCTGACTACCCCATCCCTTTGGAGCTGGGGCTTGCAGGGGTTGAGGCTCAATCCAGCTCCACCACTGGGTCTGGTGAGGGCCAGGGCCAGCTGACAGCTGATGGCTGAGGGAGGAGGAGGAGAGGAGCGGGGACTGAGGAAGAGCAAAGCTACTTTGACAGATGCCAAAACCTGCCTGTGCGGTAGAGTGAAAATCATGATGCCTCAAAAGCCTGTGCTCCCTGGGAGGGGGGCAGGGGTGGTCAGGGTGCGGGGTGCATCTCCCCGGCCCCTTTACCTGTTGATTAGCTATAGGTTTGCTCTCACCTGGCCATGTAAAGCCTAAAAAAAGCCAGGAGAGATGAGCCTTGGGCACTCCACGGAGTTGACTAGCGACCTCCGCTGCGTAGCAGGGAGGACTGTGTATTAATGATGATGACTCTGCTTTGGCTGGTGCTGAAATATCTGTATTATCTATTATCAGCTGGGAGACGAGGCTGGAGGCTTCGCTAAACTGGGATCTCATCCAAAGCCTGGGCTGCTAAAGGAAACAAACAACTCCCCATGCATATTAAGTGGGTCCCTAATTAATTAATGACTCATTAACCTGGGTCCCAGCGTCCTTACTGTGCTCAACACCTCGCTGAGGAAGAGGAAGAAGGTTGCAGGGCACAGAGCAGGGGAGGTTTTTACCCTCGGAGGGTACTGAAGAATTGCACCAGCTCTCAGCCAAGCCGCACTGCAAGGGGACAGGGTAGGGCTGAGCCAGGGTCTGAGCCAGGCAGGGGACAGGCAGAGGGCTAAGCAGGCAAGACATCCTGCCTGGTGGGTCTCAGCTGCAGCAGAGGGACATGGGGACCATGGGGGTGCTGGGGGGTGGGGGATGGGACCAGGGGACCCCCATGCCCCACTCTGTGTGTTGTAGTAGGGTCAGGGTGCAACATCGCATCTGCTGCAGAGGGCGAAGGGGAAGGTCAGGCAGAACTGGACAGGGGCAAGGCGAAGGCAGGGCAGGAGCAGGGCAGAGGCAGGGCAGGAGCAGGGCTTCGGGCCCTTTCCATAGCACTTGGGATGGTGTTGCAGAGCCCTGGGTACAAGGCTACGGGCTCAGACCCCCCCATAATTGACCAGCAAAGGTGGTCTGGCTCAGAGAAGGGCTAGCTGTGCAGTGGGGTGGTTTTCCAAAGATGAGCGGTCTGAACCCTTATTCCCCTTACATGGGGGAAACTGAGGCAGGGGAGGTTGTCCCAGACCCCATACCTGGTCTGGGAAATGTGTGTGTATGTGTGTGTGTGTACTCCTGAACCCCAGTCACATCCCCAAGGAGCAGCCAAAGGCAGCCTCAGGGGTGGAGGGAGCAACTCCTACATCCCACTGTTTTGCCACCCCAGGGAGAGCTGCATTGCCCTCTGCCCCGCAGGCACTCAACGGTGCTCCAGGACAGACACACAGACCTCCCCCCCCGCCCCCCCCCCCCCAGCAGTACCCCTTGCCCAGCCCCTACAGACCCCCCTTTTGCAAGCATCCCAAACTTAGCAACAACCCCTCCCTACACACACTCCTCCCTCCCCACAGCATCGAGGCTGCCCCAGCTGCAACCCCGGGTGGGAAAGGCTGGGAAAAGGGGTATGTGGGGGGAGCATCTCCTAGTGTCAGGGTCCCCCCAGCCTCCCCAGCCCGGCAGCTTTTGGTAGAGGGGGGGTGGGAGGGCGGCCGGGGCTTGCGGCGAGCGGCGGGGAGGTGGCGCTCGCAGCCCGGCTATCGCCGCCCGCCGCCCCCGGAGCGCACGGCTGCTCGGTACAGCCCGCCGGAGAGGGGCTCCTCCGTACCTGCCCTCCCCCCCAAAAAACAATCCCCCCCCCCAAAAAAAAAAACCCAAACACACACGGCTGGGGCTCGCAATAAGGGCTACCTCACACCCCGTACCCGAAACGCCGCCCCACGGGGTTTATTCCCCACGCTGCGAGCATCATCTTCCCGTGGGCTTTTTGCGCGCCCCCCCCCCTCCCATGTTTTTTTACCGTACTCCCCCGCATGTTTTATCTGCCCCACTTCTCCCCATCTCAGCATCCTGGGGAAAGCAGACGGTTTTTGGGCTGCCAGGGACTCTCCTTGGATGCGCAAGCAGCTTGTGCAGCTCTGCTCACCCCCATGCCCAGGAGTTGGGGGAGCAGCCCCCAGCCCCAGGGGCTTGCTTGGGGGCTACATGTGAACCCTGGCTTCGTACAAGTGGGGAATAGGGTGCTCAAGCGCTCTGCTCCTGGGAGTCAGCCCAGAGTATCATGCAACAGAGATCGTGCCCATTCATTGCTCCTGGCGCGGGGTGGGGGGGAGGTGGGGGTGGGGGCGTGGGGGGGTGGAGAAGATGATGGAGGGTCTTCCCAAGGTGCCTGTGTGGCTGCAGATGGCTTTTATACCCCTTTTTGGGGGGGAGGGAGAGGGCAAAGCAGTGTGATCTTAGATCCAAATGCATCTCCCGTTTCTCGAGCATAGCACGCAGGAAATCCCCTGCCATCGGTACCTGTTGCAGGGTATCAGCTTGGCTCATTAATTAGCTCCAGGAAAACTGCGCTGGTAAACAAATGAGGCAAAGCTTTTCCTGGGCCTGATCCCGGGCTTGCGGCATGCTGATTGCCACCTTTCTAGGACAGGTGCAAAGAGAGAGGAGTATTTTCTTCAAGATGGATGACACGCTGTCTCTGTAACTAGCTCGCCTCCTCCCCTTGGAGAAAATTCACATCCCCAAGCGAGCCTTCAGAGGGAAGGGAGCTGGCACCTGGCCTGGAGGTTTGCAGAATACTGTCTTTCCTGGTGTCGCAGCATATGTAGGAACAGCTCAATGTAGCTGCAGGCAAAGGGCAGGGGTCCCCAGCACATCTCAGCACTTGCCATGCACAGGATGCTCCCACGTTCTTCTTGTGGCTCCTTCCCCAAATTGTCTGGACTCTTCACTTGCCTGGGGTTTGCAGAAGGCTCTGCGGTGAAGGAAGGTGGGAAGGAGGGAATGCTTGTGCTTGGGTGAAACTGGACTAAGGCCTAGGTAACTTGCTGATGGGGGTTGATATCCATCGATATATTTGGGTGGGGTGGGGATCTGGGGCTCTGAAGCATGGGAAGAAAGGGGCTGGGGCACAGTTCTCTCAGCCAAGGTGGGATAGGATCTCCTTTGCATCTCAGTTGCTTTGAACCACATCTCTGCCAGAGAAAACAGTATTTCAGTGTCCCATCTGCACTGGAGAGGCAGGGGACCCTTTTGACTTGAGATGTATTCCTTTTATTTAGATTCATGTGTAGCCTCCTTAGGTCACAAACCCACTGGGGACCAGCCCTCCAAGTCCCAAATCACCATGACAGGGAACTGTGGCAACCCACATTTCTCCAAATCAGGGCCACCACAGACATCATCCTGGTCTTTAGCATCCTCCAGAGCATCCAAGTATAGGAGGTCCCATCTGCCTTGTAACCCTTCTTAATGCTCCTGCTGCCCAAAAGGCAATTCTTCCACAGCGCCACACCACCCCAGACCCATATTGATAGCATTTTATTAGAACATAAGAATTCACCACCTGGAAGCCAAACTTCTCTCTTGGAGAGCAATCTGGCAGACCAGCCCATGTGGCGAGTGTACATCCCTTTCTCTGACATGCACTCTGTGTCATGGTTGGCTCTTTAATACATTTTGCAGTATGCTGGGGCTACAAAACACAAGACCACGTTATTAAAAAAAAAAAAAAAAGAAAAAAAAGGAAAAAAGGAAAAGGAGCAATAAATTAGGTCCCTTCAGGACACCCATTCATCATCACTTCTTGAGCTTAGAAATTTCTTGTGGTGCCTCTTGGAGTGAGAGTTTTGTATTAGTTTGATTATGGTGAGATAATTTCTCACGTTGCTCCCAGAAGCTCTCAGGGAAAGGGGTAGCGGGGGTGGGGAGAAAAGAAAGATAATAGTTTAAATCAGAGGGCTGTTGGATTGGTGACTGTTTTGCGAAGACACACATCACTGCCCCCTTTATGAAAATTTAAATTGGTTACCTCTGTCAAAGAAAATGAGAGAAGATTTGCTGATTTTAATTTCTTGGAGTGAATCACCCCCTGCCAAAGCTATCAAGATTAAACTGGGGATGGTTCCCTACTTTCCTTCTCCTACTCCCTCTGATTTTTTTCTGAAATATCCCTTCATAAAACATTGATCAAGGAATGACCAGCTGATGATAAATAAGCTGTTGAAACTGCAAGCTCTGCCATGTTTGCTGTCACGCGTTACCCCTGGGACACGGGGGATCAGGGAAAGCAAATGGCATCCGGAGGAAGAAAGAACAGAGACCTTGTAAGGAAATCTAGACATTCTACCCCTTTGGAATATTTGGGGGTAAAAATTAAACCAGATGGCTGTTATCTTATGTGGTGCATCGCACATTAGCCTGAAGTGCATGTATGAAGCAAGATACATAAAGTATGCAAAATCCTCCTTCTAGCGAGCATCACATTTTTTAGGTTGGTGATTTACTCCTGGTAGAGCTGCTGCTTGCTGTTGTGATTTGGCCTGAGAGAAGGATGGAGGAATCCCGCATATATTTGAGGCACCATTTTGTGTATATGGTATGCATGCACTAGTATATATTTTTACCAGCTCTTTTTCTGAACATCCAGCAGTGGTCAGAGGCAGGCCTTGTGATACCCCATCCTACAGTTCCAGCACTCCCACCTGCATGCTCACCTTGCCTACTGCCTGTAGTCAGGCTGGCTTTACTAGATGGAGATATTTCCTCAGTTTTTGAGCTCAGCTGGCCTATAATAAAGTCCTTGCTGTTTGCAAAATGGCTCTTTTCTTTCTTCCCTCTGCCTTAGGACTATCCCATTCCTGGCAGACCTTAGCCATTCCATATTCATTGAGAGTTAGCATAGTTCTCTCGCTAAATGCTTTCAGGATAGGGGTCATCGCAATTTCTGTGTTAGATTAGATCTGGAGTTGAAACGCTTTGTCTCTGTCCTATCTGTGCTTCTGTCTTCTTGTGGATGTCTCAGCTGAGCATTTAAGCTCACAGCTACACAAGCCACTGAAACTTTGGTCTACCTGACACCAAGCCCCATGGCTTGATTTTAAAAGATGCTGTAGTGTGATCCTCTCTAAGGACCAAGGGCATTGTAGGGCTGATTTCATCCACTGCCAAACCATATGTCTCAGACCAGGGGTTTGGATCACAGTTAATTGAGACATTGGTCTTTCCTCGCTTTGGTGCTTTCTTTTGTAAAATGGGGATGCCTTCCTTCCTCTGTGCCGGCCGTTCAAATGGACTTGGTCAAACAACACCTCCTTTGGGACTCTGAGATGAGGAGCACCAGCCAAGCACCAGGCATAACTTAGTTTTCTCGTGTTTTGACTGTGAATGCATGTCTACCCTTAAATATTCCTCCTGAGTCATGTTTTCTTGTCCTTTCTCAATCCTTTTTTTTTTTTTTTTTTAATGCCTTTCTACAACTGAGGGTCTGGAAGTATGCAAGTGTCCTGTACCTGCCTTGGATTCACTCTGGATTAAACACATGCTTTTCCAGGAGACGTATAACACTCCATCCAGCAAAAATAGTCTTTTGTACAGTCCAGGCCACTTTAATAAGCAAGCAGATTATGCCTGGGGTAGGAGCCTGGTTTATACTCTATGTTGTTTAGCAGCAATCTAACAATGGCTATCTTCTCGAAACAAATATCTGCTGGTTCCTGCAAATGAAAGTCGATACAGCTTCAGAAGGAAATTTGTCCCGATGGGGTCTTTTGTATTGAAAGCCCTGTTGGTAGATTTATTCATTGTGCAGGTTCCTTCCCTTAACAAGTCAGTTATTCATTGGGCATTGCTTGAGGGTGTGTGGAATTTATGGTCATAGTCTTGTAATCAGATATTTTGTTATAGAGGGCTTTGCCACTGTGGAAGGTTTGAATAAATCAGTATGCAGTGAAAATTGATCCTCTCACAATCTATTTCCAGACTCAGCTCCTGTTTTAAGAGTATTTTCTCCCTTCTTGAACCATGCTACTAAAGCCTTTGCACGTTTGTGGTCTGGTCAGCTCTACCAGAGCTATGCATTAGTGCAAGTGCACAGACATGCACACATTTACACATGTTTTCTGGGCATGATTTTTTTTCTGACCACATTTCAAAAACACACTGTAGCCATTTCCCAGGCAAAAAAACCCCAGAGTTTTTCTCTATCACCTGACTTCAGCATCTGGAAGTTGTAAAGGATTGCTTGAAAAGGCTTTAATCAAATGCCAGTGAAGAAAGGGAAATCTGATTTTGAGTAGTTGCACTGATGCCTTAACTACTAAAGAGCTTGGCCTGCTAATCTCCACTTCTCAGATGTTGTTCTACAATCTGATCAGCCCTATTGAGCTGAAACAAGGGTTAATTGCTGACAAAAAGCTCCTCACCTTTGTTCATACAAAGAAAGGGGCAAGGGTGAGCACCTTGCTTTTTGGAGCTTGGGGCCAGCTTGTCATATGCAGGCAACGGTAAGGGAATTTGATTCTTGTGTGTGTCACATGAAAATCTCTCTATGAAAGCAGAATTACAGCAGAGCCTATGATTTTTGTGGCAGAAATCAGGGATGGGAGAAGAAAAAAAATTCTCTGTAACCTAGCAGCCTGTACAGCTGCTCTCTGTTAGGTCGTGGGTGATGTTAAATGTGTGAATGACAGTGAACCTTTTCCCTGTAAGCAGGGCACTACTCTCTTGGCACTTACACTTGGGATGGAGCTCGGCAGTGATGTGGTTAGTCAATGGTGTCACATGCTGCCTGCCTTGCAAGTGTTCCCTGAGGCACAGCATCTTTCCAAGGGTGGCTCTAGGGGTGGGTTTCGATTTAAGCAGAGTGTTTGACAAAGCACATTTACTGCCTGGTCTGCTCTGGTGAGTGCAGTCAGCCTGAAAGAGTGTAAGACCTTGTGATAAAGACCAAGTGGATTGTATCCATAGAGCATGTGGGCAGGCAAACACACGGGTGCTTATGTGAGACAAGGTCAGTGGGTCTCTGAGCTGCCCACATCTCAACAGAGGCAGCAGGTGTGACACAGCACTGCCCTTCCAGTCACCCACCTTAGCACCTGTAGATCAGCCATGAGGGCAAGTGAAGGACTAAGTAAATGGTGAACGAACGTTTGCTGCATGTTCTGAATGCTTAAAAAAAATAACATGAATAATGTTAAATATTGTCTGTCCTTTGTGACTTGCTGGCTCCTGCCAGCTTGTAGTTTTTAGATATGTTAATAGGGATAGCAATGCTGTTGGGACTTCCAGATTCTCCAGATGGACATTCTGCTACCAGCAGGAGAGATGGTGACAGTCAGAAGCACAGCAAGGCTGGGAGGGCGAGAGGGAAACTGGGAGAGATCCCAACAAATGCCAGTTAGCTGGGGGGTCCAATTAAGCAGAATGCATGGAAATACCAGGAAGGCATCCTTTGCCATGAGGGTTAAGATGCTTGTAGATGTTCCCAAGGCATCCCTCAGGGACTAGACAACTGCCTGTCTGTGGACAGCACCTGCAGGCATGGAAATGCCACTAGAAGGGGAATTTTTGGTATCAAGCCCCAAGATGGGGTAATCTCAGTCCAAAGCCTTATCCTCTACCAAGATGGAGGAAGATGGCAGGGTGGGTTGGAGGAGATTTCCAGAGTGTCTTGCAACTGCAAGCACCTGTGATTCTGTGAAGATGAGTCATGAGTCTTGCACACTTTGATACCCCCACTGGACATAGCTGCCCTCAGGAGCTGCTCTTGGGCCTGTATATGCTGAGCCAAAGGCCTGCAGGGTATTTAAAGGTGCCCTGGGAAAAGCACTGAAAGCTGTCTTGCCAGGACAGTCTCCAGGAATGAACTATATGACAGCACCCTTCAGGCTTGGTATCTCAGAAGGGAGGAAATCTGATAGGCACTGAGGTCTGGAGGCTCAGATCTAAGGGCACTGAGGTGTTTCAAGTGAGAGCAAAATTTTTTGTTACTGTATGAGACAGCCTTACTACCCCTCAAGAAGCAGAGACTGTCCCTGCCCTGTGCTGGGACAAAGACCTGGTTTGATGTCCTGTTGACTTAATCCCACTTTTCTAGCCAAGGACACTGCTGGCAAGTCCATACCCCTTCATCCCTCTGGAGTCTTACACTGAGTTTTTGGCTGGGCTGTGGCTAGTGGCAATGCTACTTGTGGAAGCAAGTGCACAGGAATGATCAGTGATCTATGATCTATGATCAGGAATGTGCATGCACCTAGCTCTAAGATTTGATACTCAGCTTCTTTTATTTCCATCACTGAAGCTTTGTTGTGAATAGCTTCCTCTGTTGTCCTGGGAAAAGCCAAGCATTCAGGCTTGTTTTGCAGTTGAGGGGAGTCTTCTCAGGTGTGGAAAGAGGGGATCCTCCACCACAGGCTGCAACAGCTACTTTTTCCTGGTTCTGTGGTTATGATGGCTAGTGGGTCCCTCCCTTGCTTGGTCTGGTTCTTGACATCTGATTAGTAGCAAAGATCTTTACAAAAGGACCTCTAAGACCATCCTAGAGTGCCCATGAGAACAGCACTGGAGTACCAACAGCATCAGGTACAATGTGGGATGTAATGCTGGGGATGAGGAAGATGGCTGGTGAAGCTGGCTGTGATTTCCACCAGCTCCCAGCATGTTCAAGGACTATTCCTTGGGCTGGAGCTCATCTTAAAAGGTTCAGGGAACAGAAATGCCTTTCTCTTACCTATCTTGAACAGGTCTTAAATGTGTTTACAGAGGAACTCACCACAATGTTTTCCATTTTGTGTGGTGAGGGGAGTGTGGGACAAAGAAGTAATTTTTCTCCTCTCCCTTCCCTTGCCCAAAAGGGCGGCTGGATCTAAACAGGACACAACGCTTCCCAGTCCTGGAGCTGAACAGTGCTGGGCAGTGATAGGAAAGCTGGTGCTAAATACAACTACCACACACAACTAAACATGTAGGATGCTCCACAGCAGACATGGCTGTCTTTCATGTGGACTGAAGAATCTTCCTGTAACCTTCTGTACTCATAAATGCAGTTTATGAACCACAAGGTGCACAGCACGCTGTAGCAATGTGGTTATTAAAACCCCAGCCTCCCACCTCAAATTACAACCCAAATGCTGTGTTTGTTTCCCACTTAATACTTGCCCTCTGAGGTTTTCTTTTAGCGCTAAGCCCTTTTGAAGTTGCTGTTGATTACACAGCAGACAGCATAATCTCCCTGTAGAAGTTATTTGTAGCTGGGGAGGAGGAGGAGGGGGGAATAAATCAATCACCCTAGTGCAAATGCCAGAAATGGGGTGGAGAATTAATGATGCTGCTCAGCCATACTTTCCACTCCGTGGTCCATCCTGCCACTCAGATGTCCTTTTCTGAAAGCATCGGTCTGATTGCTAAAACTCCTTGGATGGTCAGAGAAGGAGTAATTGGAAGGGGGGCTTAGCTGTGCAGATTGGCTTCTAGTCTGGAAGGTGACTTTGGTGGTGTAATTGTTCTGTCCAGCCACAAAGCCCTCATCAAATACTGTCAGCTGGGGCTCTGCCTATACCCTTATTTTCTCTGTTCTTGTGGCAAAGCCTGTCTGTTTCCTGGGTCATCAACAGGACAAATTATTTAAAGCCATTGTGCTTTATTCCTTCCCAAATTATTGATCAACACTGCTGTCTCCGAGATTTTCTTGAGCTCTTTCAGGCTTACATCACTGTGGGTTGTACAGCACTGAACATGAGCACGGCCAATGTAGGGCTACTGAGCACAGAAGCAGCTGGCTAGTCTTTGGCTTGAATTAGATGGAAAGTGAACCATTGACAGAGATAAGCTCAACATCAGGTGGTCTTGTGATCTTGCTTCATCTCCAGCTCACCCCTATCCCTCTGTGAAGCTCCTGGAGAACTGCTGCTATCTGTGAACAGTGAGTTTCTTTGCACCCTTTCCTAGATGCTCTCAGCCTCAGGAAAATTTGAACTGGGGGTCCATGAGATTAGGGTAGTTGGTCCTCTTTGCTACAATGAGGTCCATCTCTTAGCTGGTGCTTCATGGTATCACTATGGCAGAAATGGTGAGGGTGGGAGAGTTCTAGGCTTACAAAAAGCTGGTATGCAAGCAGCAGAATTTTCTCTGTGCAAATCCAACTGCATTGTCAAAGCTTGAAATTGTTTTTTGGTTGGTTGGTTGATTTGGTTTTTTCTTTCTTTGGAGGGAAGACTCTTGCTGGTGAGTTTTGTCTTCCATATGATCTTGACTTGATCCATTGTGGGTCCTGGATGGCTGCAATATTTGGATTTTGCCAAACATTAACCAAGAAGAGCTTTGAAACGGTAACAGCACAAAGCCTGGCATTTTTGCACTGGTGTGATAGGCAGGCAGAACCGGGAGGTGGAGAACATCAGCCCAGTCCAGCCCAGTGCACCAGCTGCTGGTTAATGGTTGTTTCACTTTATTTCAAAGAATCCATAGCAAAGACTCCAAAAGTGTTTGCGGCTCAGTAAAACATTAGCTATTCTTCCCCTTGGAGAAGAAAAGCTCTGACATTGGTAAATATTCAAGGTGAGAGAATAGTGAGGAAGCCTGGGTAAATATTATACTGCTGTTAGCAACATGGCATCTAGTAAAGGCTCTGGCTGAGGCTGAGCATCATTGTGCTCTGTAATATCAACTCTTCTAAGATCATTTTCCTTCTTATTCCAGGAGTGGAGTCGGTTTCACCTGGCACCATCAGAGTTTCTTTTCCTTCTAGTTAATCCTTGCAAGGCCCTTGCTGTCCCAGCATCTCTAGTGTGTGTGTGGATCTGAAATCATGCACATCTGCGGTCAGTGAAATATCACATCAGAAGTTCATCAACAATACATGCCAGGGGTTGTTCTTTGACTAAGTGGCATGGTGCAACTTGTTGCCACAGGGCTAAGGGACTCCAGCTCCCTACCTGCAACTTAACCTTGATCATATGATTTATCAGTAATAGTCCCTGGCCCATGATGTCCCCTGCATAGTTCTTGGCATTACCTTGGTAACAATTACATACTGTGGACAGTTGTTAGACAGTTCTTGAGCCCAGGCTCTGTCCCTGTGTGGTTCAATAGTATAGTTGCAGACAAAAACACCACTATCCAGCCAAATCATAATACATTTGGTGACCAGGAGAAAAAGAAAAGCCAAAGTGAGAGGGGACCATTGGCATCAGTGTTCGGGCTTACAGGGAGGTGGTACTCACAAACCACATCTCAGGACATTTTATATATAGCCTGGGATGTGCCAGATAGTAACATAGCTAGCAGTGTGGATTTCCGTTTGGTGGCTTGGCCTACAGCTAGTTGAAATCAATGTGGAGCACAGTGGAATGTGACATCTCAGATGAGTCTCCAATCTAATACTGGCCCATCTGGGCCACACTCCTGAACCCACTCTTGCTGTTTGAGAGAGGCTTGGGGCTCACAGGACAACACCAGTCCAGTGCCCCCATAGAAAAAACAGGCAGACCTGGCAGCACTTTTCTGTCCAAGCTTCAGTGACTTTCAATAGCTGGGAAGGATCCTGGCTCTTCCTTTGCACCACTTCTCAGTAGTAATGAGGCAACACACCACTGACTTCCCTCAGCATCTTTCATCCACGGCATGGGGGAAGACATTTTCTTCACCGCTGTACTGATTGGAAGTCAAACAGCCGTCAATCCTGGGTTGATTATGTTCCTTGGAGCACTGAGTCTCCTGCAGGCTCTGAGAGCCTACATGCATGAATGCTAACCGGTAACCCAGCAGAGTCTTCAAAACCATATTTTCTTGTGAGACAAAGCCTGATAATTTCTGGCCATTCAAAAGCATTCAGGAACATCCTAAATTGTGTCCTCTGGGCTGGAATCCAATGTCAAACCTTTTGTATTTCAGAGTCTCCTGTATGATTATTGGAACAGGGGGATAGAGTCACTACATGAGCAATCAAGGACCTTCCACCCTCCTTTTCTCCACCACTATGGCATTTTGCTGAACCCCAGGGTACTTTCTAATGCTTTCCTCTTCTTGTGCTGTAGTTAGGGTCCATTAAACTAAATGGGGACAGGACACAGATCCAAAAACCGCTCTGCATTTGTGCAGATAGTTTACTTTTTAGCACACACTCTGATGTGTTTTCAGCCCTGCTGAGGCAGCACGATCCCATCCCAACCCCGGCCACAATTCAAAGGACAGCCCTGACCAGGCTGGGCTGTTCTCAGCAGGGACATGGGTCACCCTTTTCTGGCAGGGAGAGGAGTGAAAACCCCGCCAATATATTGCCCTGTGTTAATTGTAAACCAAGCAGCAGTACCTGGGCCGAGCTGTGTGGAGATGCCTGTCTGGGGGCTCCTCTGTGCTATAACATCATATTGCAACAATCAGCCACTTTTACAGCTCCATAGATCACTGGATAAAAAACACATTTAATTCTATGGTAAGGTCACTTTTTAGTTAAAAGGGACAGAATGGATTTAATTTATAAGCCTCTCCAACTTTATGGCTTGCATTTAGAGTTATATCTAATATGTAGTGCCAAAAACGTATTATAAAAATTGATTCCCCTTTTCTCCTCCCTAGATTTGCTGTGTCAGGCAGGTTCTGATTACCCTCCTGTTTGCTCCAAGCCAACAGATAGACTGAGGTAGATCTAAACGTTGGGGATGACATCTGTGACTGCAAAGCACAAGTTTATAGGGAATGAAAGTGTCCCAGTTCTATTCCTGGGTGGGTGGGAATGAACATGATTCCTACCAACCTACCGCAATACAGGATATGAGGACAGGGCTGCAGTCTGTGGGGGAAAGTGCAAGTCAAAGTGATTGCAAGGTGCAAGGGGTCAGCAGGCTACTGTCTTTGTGTGGGTCCTTTCGTGGTAATGTGACATAGACAAGTTTAAATTCAACAGCAAATTTCAGGCAAGAGAAATAAAGCTCAGAGGAGGTTAGGGAGAAGAACCTTTTTCTTTTTCTTTTTTTTTTTTTTTCTTCCAGGAAAGCTTTTAAACATTTCCAAGGGTCTTCACATCAGAGAGAAAGAGGTTTGGAAAGAGGTCATTGAAGGGAAAAGAGGGAATGGGGTGATAACAAGAGAAAGTAGACCAGATTAATCACCTGATCATCACTCCCAGCATCTCAATAGCTGGTGCTGTAGTCACACCTTGGCTTTATTTGATTTAAGTGGTCTCTGTAGAACAATTAACATCAAAGAGAGGGAGTCAAGGGAAGTCAGCACTTGTAAGGCCAGAAGGGATCATTATAATCTTGTGTCTGAGCTCCTGTGAACAGGAGTGGTACGTTCATGCCATGCAGAATGCACGGATGCTGTGACTTGTGGTAGGAATCAAGTGAACCTTTTATAGAGTTGCTGTGCCTTGGTTTAGAGACTTCCAAGTGGTGATGAATGGAGCATGTTATATAAATGAGGGAGACTTGAGAGAGGGCTCCAAAAGGAATAGGTAGCCTGGTTCCTCCTTGGAGTGTCTCTATATCATTGTTCTCCTACCAGGAGGGCAGCCAAGGGGAGATCTGCCTCCCTCCCTTGCTGCTGTGCTTCCTGAGCAACGGTTTTCTAACTCTGTGATTAAGTTGTGCTCATAAAATTCATAGCGAACACTCTGGACAAGCTGTTAGCTACCCTTTAAAGTTGAGAAGGGGAGAAGTGAACTGCATTTGCCTATATACAGTCCTGGTGTGCTTGACTGAGTGACTGCAGTAAAACTAGAGCTATAAATAAAACACATGTGCCTGTGTCCACTACAGTAATCTCCTTGGAAGATGTTATTTGCTTCAGGACTTCAGTGAAATGTCCATACTTCCAGCCTCCATTTATATTAGTTATGGGGTTTTTTTTCTTGTTGGGTGTTTTTGGTGTTGTTTTTTGTTTCTTTGGTTTTTGCTTTAGTGCAATGAGAACAAGGTAGTACAGGACACTCAGTCTAAAACAGCAATGTGAACAAAGTGTTAAGGGACACTTGGACTGAAATAGCAGGCAGTGGTGAGGAACAAGCACAGTGCCAGGTAGGGGTGAGGAGGGACTACACGTTCCTTGAACAGGGTCACACTGTGGCAGCAGTGGCTGTTCCCCCCGTGGGCTGGAGGCACTCTTCTCTGAAAGCTGTATCCAGTCTGGGTTTAACTGTGAATGACACAATCTTCTCTGAGTATTGCATGGGCCTGAATGGAGAGATCTGTGGCCTGTGTTGTTCACCTTTGCTCACCTAGTTATGAAACATGGCCAAAACAAAAAATCTGGAAATTGTAAAAGTGAGTCCCTTCATATCTTGACATGCTAAGAAATCTTTTTTTAAAAAAAAACAATTAAAAAAAAAAAAAAAAACAAACCAAACAACTGGAATTTGAACTGTGGTCATCCTTTCTAGCTTGTTTCAGCATTGACAGCTGGGAATATACTCTTTTTTTTAATTCTGACTTGTAATTTTTTTTAATATTATCTGTCTTTTATATTTGCATAACTTCAGGAATTCTGATTTTGCAGAGTAATACCAGGTAATATGACAGCTGCCACAAAGGTGTCAGAATTTGATGACAGAGGTATGTCTGAAAGGACCAGAAGATTACGAAACAGTAATAAGGACAGAATACAGTCTCCATGAGGAGTGAAGTATTTGCCTCTGCATCTTTTCTTTCGGTCTCCAAGGAGCTCTGCCTCTCTAACAGCAGCATCTTAGAAACTGAAAGGAGCAGTTCACAGGGAATGAAGGTCTCTTTGGCACTGTAGCCACATTTATCAGCATCCTGGCTGGAAAGGGCATGTCCTTTAGGTTCATTGTGCATGTGGAGATTGAGAATCTTACTTTTAGAAGCCTAAACTTCAATTTGCCTAAAATTAAACAACTGAAAGGCACCAAAAAGGAGCTTTAGACTTGAAGGTGGGATTTAAACGTGGGATAGAGGGTGTCACACCTACGAGGAGAAGTAGCAAAGAGCATTGCCCCTCTGCTGCAAATATGCATGTAGTACCTGTGCTGGAGAGGGTAATGACTGCAGGGGGCATGTGAGGGTGTGATTGGGGGGAAGAGGCATCATGGGATAATATAGATGGGAGAGGATGAAGAGTCACTGTATTCAGAGGGACTGTTTCTCTGGATTTAGATTTACTTATGTGCACAGATTCCTGCGATGTTAAAAGGAGGCAGGAGATGGTTCAGCAAGTGATTTTCATCTCTCCTGGCTACCTTCATCCTGACATCAAAAGGAAAGTAAGGCAGGAGGGAAGTAAGTGAGTGAAGAAGTTTCTGCCCCCAGTACTGTGGCATTCAACAACTCCCAGTGGTTTACCAGGAGTGTGATGCTCAGAGGAGAAGGAGGACCCCCAAGATAGCTCAAGTAAGTATAGACTAGGACCGCTGGGCTTGAACCCACTGGTTTAAATGTGACCTGGCTTGTCAAGATCATGCTATATCCTGTCAGGATGGTTACCCTCTGGAATTTGCCTTGGACTCCTAAATTATCTGTATCCTTGAGGATAAAGCATTAGAGATGGAGGAAGCAAAAATGAGTACACAAGTGGAAGGAGTTTCTCCTGCCTGCAGAAGGCAGCTGTCAGGTCTGTAAGCTATCACAGGAGTCCTTGAGCTATTGGGGACTTTAGTGTAAGGTTAGACTAGAAAACTTTCACATTGCTGCTGATGACTCACCAAACACCTGAGAGAAAACAGCAAGGAGGCATCTCATGGGATACACAAACACATTGATGCAAAAGCCCCCTGTTAAGCTCAGCTCTATAGATGGAAGCTACAGAGGTGTGAAGATAAGCAGCTGAGGGAACTGGGGCTGTTTAGGCTGGAGAAATGGAAAGACCTTATGGCTCTCTACAACTACCTGAAAGAAGATTGTAGCAAGGTGGGTGCTGGGCTTTCCTCCCAAGCAACAAGTGATAGGACAAGAGGAAATATCCTCAAGTTATGCCAGGGGAGGTATAGATCAGCTCTTAGGAAGAATTTCTTCACTGAAAGGGTTTTCAAGCCTTGCAACAGGCTGCCCAGGGAGGCAGTTGAGTCACCACCCCTGGAGGTATTTAAAAGATGTGTAGCTATGGCTCTTAGGGACATGGTTTAGTGGTGGGCTTGGTAGTGTTAGATTAATGGTTGGACTCAGTCATCTTAAAGGTCTTCTATGATTCAATGCTTCCATCTCTCTGCATTAAATATAGAAGGACAGAACTAGAAGGCCACTTCCCAAAGCCAGCTGCCTTCCTAGTGAGCTCTCGTTCAATGGTAGCAGGGAGATTGCCTTGTTAATGATACATTATTAACTGTCCGGGACAATAATTTCTCTGGTGACTGGAAACCTCAGCCCAGGTATATTTTTTTTTGCCAAATCAAGCCTGTTTATTTTCATGGCATCACTGTCCTTCAAAGCGTCTTCCTTCCTCTGGTGCTTCCTTCTCAGCATTGAAGTATATCATTTTGATCTTCCATTCACCTTCCTTTTGCAAGGCCAAATACACCAGTATCTTCTGGTATGTCTTATGTATCCCTGGTCATCTTAGTGATCTTTCCCTGCAACCCTGTCTCACTGTGAATTTATCTTTCTTGTAGCTGACCACAAAAGTTGGATACAATATTTTAGATATGGGCAAAGGCAGTGTCTTCCCCATATTTGGAAACCTGGAATTGTCTCCCCCAATGCATCCTAGACTGATATGTTGCCTTTTTCACAGTGATGTTGGTTGTTTGTACCCAACTTGTATTTTCATCTTCTGCTTTTTTCTGCTCCACAGGAATTACTTTACTTTTTTATACCCTTTAGCTTAGGAATGCCCCCATTATCTAAATGTGACTGTATTAGTCTTACATTACATTTGGGGAAACTGAGGCAGAGGCAAAAAAGTGACTTGGCCTTCACAAAGGAGGTTGTAAGCCTTGCCAAAAGCACTGCTAAGGAGAGAGGGTCCTTCGATGCCAGGCTGCTGTGGGCATCAAAGCTTTGTCCTGCCATGACTTCCCTCCAACGCCAATGAATCTTCAAATGCCTCCCTGTGGGCAGAGGCTGCCTCTGCTAGGCGGGCATTATTATAAGGAGACTGGTTGTTTTTCCTGCTCCTCAGCCTACATCCCCCCCTCCCTTTTTTGCCAGGCTGTGGATGAATGGGAAGAGAGAGGCTCTGAGTGGAGTCTGTTCTCCAATGCCAGTTGCTGCTGAATTTCAAATAACTCCCCAAACAAAACCCAAACAAGCAGGCCCTTGTGTTCCTCTATCTCCTTTCTCTTTGGCCTTAGTCACCAGGCTTGGCAGCACCGATGCTCCTCTGTGGCACATCACATGCAAGGCAGGGAGGATGGGCTGTTTTTTCATTCTTCTTTTCCCTCAGGGGTCCGAAACAACAGAGCCCTTTGCCTTGTTTGCTTTGCTGGGGCAGGAGGGAGGCGGGCTAGAGGAAGGAGGACAATGGTATAATCCCCCAGTGGCAGGGTTTTTGGTCAGCAGCAAGGTGGAGGTTGGCATCTTCAGAAGAGCGACTGCCACCACCCATCCTTGTCCCCTGCATCCCTAATACTGACAGTGTCTGGTCTTCTCCTTGTAGAGGACAATGGGAAGGTGCTGGCTGCTCAGAAACGGAGGGAGAAGAAAAGGTGCTGTCCAATACCTGAGAACAAAGGCTCCCTCGTGTCTCAGGGGTATTTGCCAGCTGGCAGGGCTGTGCCAGCTGCAGAAATCAGTCAATGCAAATGGTTCCGCTTTTGTCTTTAATGCAGGTAGTGGTGAAAAGGGACAGTGGGACAAATCCATCTGGGAACCACAGTTTAGCTAAGGTGCTCACCTAGAGATGTCTGGGGTGGATGCCCTTCTCCTGGCACTGGTGTGCATGGTGGATGGGGAAGACAGAAGAGGGGAGGAGAAAAGCACAGCTTCTCTGATCACCTCTGTACCTGTGCTCTCCAAAGCAGTCTAGGGCATGGGAGTCATGGAGAAAAGTCCAGACAAATTCATGTGATCTGAGTAGAAGGCTTTTTAAGGGTCTTGAGACCCCTAAACTCACTCCAGTCATGATCTAAGACAGGACTCAAAATTCCTTTGACCTTCAGGGAGAAAGATCTCTCTGAACATCATGGTGGATCAAAGCTATCGCACATTGGGGCAGCTCCTTTTGACCTATTAATTTTCAGAAAGCTAAGCCTGATAGACTGGGACAGTGTAGTCATTTTTTTTGGTGTGGTTTTGTTTTTTGTTGTTTGGGGTTTTTTTTGTGGGGAGGGGGGCAAGAAAAAAATATAAAAGGAGGGGTGGGGGGATTTAGCACTATTTCTTTATGGTGTGTCTTAGACCAGAAAAAGCACCCTGCAAAACTCACTCAGGATGCACTGTGAGTATTTGGCAGCATATGGCGGTGTTGTTCACTCCGCTGTGCTCAGGCACAGGTCTCAATTCAGCCTAGCTTTCACTGGATGAGAGGGGCAGCTCATTCTGGCAGCCCACTTGGCATGCGGTGACTTTATACAACAGGACATGACCCCTTGCTTGTGATAAGTGATATTAACTCCTGACCTAAATAGGGCAAAAGAGACCCAAAGTTTACAGAAAGCCTGTTCCACTGGTCTGAGTAAAAGCCAGCCAGCTTCTGCCGGTGATCTGCCTGTGACTGGAAGGAGAAAATTATTAATAACCATGGATTGTCTGTGTGGAAGAGCTTAAGTGATAACTGGTGCCTTTGCAAACTCATGGGAGGAAAGAAGCTGGCTCTCTTGTGGATAAACACGAGTCTTCCTTCTGCAAGGCTCATCACTATCGCTCTTTTAACGGGAAAAAACAGCATCCAAATATTGTTGTTGCTAATCACCACTGCTGAATGGCTCATGGGGCTGTCAGAAAATACACAAGTAAGGTATAATGGTGGGGTATGTGCTAAACCTGGGGTTCTGGGCTAAGCACAGGAGTCCTTGGGTGAGATTCAATGGCCTTATTCTGCCTGAGGACAAACTACATGAACAATAAATGTCTCTTCTAGTATTATATATACACACACATATACATATATATCTAGATGCATCTCTTTCTCTCTCTCTATATATATATAAAACATGATAGAATGGTTTGGGTTGGAAGAGACCTTTAAAGGTCATGTCATATGACTCCCCTGCAATAAGCAGGTATATGTGTGTGTATATATATATATATATATATGTATATATATATATACACACACATATAAAAAAAATAAAAAAAATATCAAACAAAAAAAACCCCAAACCAAAATGGAAGATGTTTTATGGAGAATGACCTAGACTTAATACCATCCCAGTGTTCCCCTCAAGCTGAAGGGAAATTGAAAAAACTCCTTTAGAATGGTGCTTTGTGCAAGTTGATTTTTGCATCTGTTGCTATGTATCCAACGCTGATTTGCAGGGCTGAGCTGCTGACTCTGACTCTGCGATGCTCCACTGCTTTTGAGAGGGTTTGGATTTTTCCAGTTATACTCAAAACTCTGATTTTGAGGGAGAACTTCTATTAATATATTTTCTTATATATTCCTACATATGATCTTTATAGCTAACTATATATATGAAATAGGGAATACTTCCAGCTGGGAGTGGTATGTAAGGAGTCTTTTACTGCTAGGCAACCACTTCAAATCCAAGGCTGCAAATTGTTAGTCGGTCTATGACAGCTCTCTTAACCCCTGAGCTCTTCTGCTGAAACTGGGAAAAAAGAGGCGTTTTGAAATGAAGGTGAATCTAACTTGTTCCAGAGATGAAGTTTAAATCTTTTCAATGTGGTTGCTCTTCAAACTGATCGGGGAAAAATAACAGAAAAGGATAGTCAGAGTTACTAATTAATAACAACAACAACAACAACAGTAAAGCCAGTTAGGTTAGTCTCTTTTCTTTCTTTCTTTCTTCCTATCTCCTAAGTCCGTTGGGAAAAATTTTGAATTTCTGTGAACAAATTTGTTCGTTCATAACAGCTTATCTCAGAACCAATTTTTACCCAGTGATTTTTGACATAATCTCTTTGACTGCTATATACTCCGGATGTCTTCAGTTGAATTCTATATTAAGCTATATTTGATAAAACATAGATCATGAATCATGATCATTTCCCCCATAGAGTGGTTCAAGTGAGTCCATATGTAACATGCATAGGCAGTTTTCCTACATATATATATATTTGTTGTTGTTGTTTAATGAGATAAGTTGGTTACATACTAACGCTTCCAGATACAGCTATTTGGATTTCTGAACTCTTTTTTCAGCCTTGGGTGCATGTGTGCGCATGTCTTTCTCCACTCGTGTGCTATGCATACATTTAGTTCTGTTCCTTTTGTGAGTATCTGATCAGAACAGAAATATGACAAGTAATGAAGAGCTGATAACAAATAAAGTATTTTTTCACAATGTCCCAGTCCCAATGGTCCTGAAGAAGCTCTCTATTGAGAACTAAACCCTTAACTGCTGTCTTTGAGGATCTTGTTCCTCCATTGTGACCTCCTGAGCTGCTGAGAGGTTGAGATCCCTCAGCCTCTACCCAAGTCCTTGTCACCAAAGGGAGGCAAACGAACACCTTGTGAAATGAAATAGTTGACCTACAACTCTTTTAGTGATGAACATTTTTCCAAATGTTTCACTAATCATCAGAATATTAATGAGTAATAAACAAAATAAGCTACCAGCAGCAAAGAAGGAAAACAAGAGACAGTGTATTATTTACACAGCTGCAAATTTGTTGCCTGCTTCTCCTCCTACCCCAACCCAGGCTTACCAGATCTATGAAATCTGGAGATTCTCCATGTGTAGAAGGAGACTGATAAGAAAAAATATCAGATGGTGGTCAGAGGCGAATGGCAGAGATAATAAGGGATTTGGAAGATCTACAAAAACTGCATGAGAATCATGTTTTTGAAATCAGTTTTTGAAAATCTGATATGAAAAAAACCCACAACTTCTTGGATTTTTTTAAAAAAAAACATAAAAATAAAGGTGTTGCAAGGCACAAGCTGCAGAGATGCTGGAATAGCATCAGTAATTGCCATGCAAATCACTGCACTTTTGATTTTCCTGTACCTGGAAAAGGAGATTCTCTGTCACTGCAGTGGCTTTTCTATTACCTAAAGCTCAAAGATTAAAAACTAGATGCTTTTATCCTAAATAGCTTTACTGCTGTTCTAAACAGCCTTACTGCTAAAGCCGAATGCGTGAAGATTAAAAGCACTGCTTAAAGGTTACTGACATTACTAATTACTATTTTTCATTAATGGCCAATCAGAGTGTGAAGAATTACTTGATGTCTTTTCCTCCCATGACCTGTACTAGTGAGTCCCACTGGCTTCTTAACTCTTATGAAGGATTTTCCTTCTATCCATCTTAACTAACTACCTTTCTAACCTCCTGGAGTATCAGCTGGAGAGGTTGATGTTCTGTGCATTACTTTCCTTCTTGGTGTGCATTTGTCATACTTAGCGTTTTTCTGCTGGGTTAAGAAAACCCGATAAACATTAAAAGTCATGTTAGATTTTGATCTTTTTCACTTAGATGGTAAGGTACCATCCCTCCTCTGCTCACCTAAATAGAGGTTTCCACACCCCACACAAGCAAAATCAGAGGAGTTCCATATAAAGCATCTGTGGTCAGGAAAAAAAATCCAAGTGGAGAAGATTAGTTACCTCATCTTTCACCAGAAGATAATGTGCTCTTCCTCCAAGGCTTCCAGCTCGCATGTTTGTGAAAGGTGTTTTGTATCTGGCATCAAAGCTGAGCCAGGGTATTTAAGAACCACATTTTGTTCAGTAAACTCTTTCCAAGGCAAGACTCCATGAACCCACACTGTCTAGAGGGATGACTCAAGGTTGCCACTGGCCAACTTTAATTTTATCTGTTTGTCTCTATGAACAGTATTGATCTCTGGCTGAAATCCTGATGAGTAGAGATGACTTGGGAATTTACAACAACTTATTATTGTCCATTTGCACATCCCTCTGCACCTCAGCTTTTACTTAATCATTTCCCTACAGATGGCCAAAATGAGCTTAAAGCCATAGCTGGAGTTTCATTATCCCTAAGCTGCTCTTAATGTTGGTAGCCTCAGTTGTTTTAAGTGCCCAGGTAATTCTGGAGAAGTATAGGCCATGCTTTGTCCACCTCTTATGTGAAGGTTGACTAATACATCTTCTCCATGGAGTTACAGACCGATTGCCTCTTATCCAGGCTTACCTGAACGTATCTGCCCATATACTTAACAGTATCTAAGTAAAGCACTGGTAAGCACTTAGTCGCAGGTTCTCCCCAGAAGTCTCATAAATGGGTGGATGCCTTGGAAACCCTGCAGCTTAAATACCAAAGCCACTAAGGACTTCCCCAATATAGAAAACTTCTAGTTTGTGTCACTGAGTTTGTCTACCATTAGCGACTCTTTGATTCACATCTTTTCTTTAGGATGTAGCAGGTCTTCTCATTCTCTCTGCAGAGAGGGGATTCCTTTTAAGCTGACGTATGCCTTGATCTCTGAAAGCAGCTCCAAACCTCTTGTGTCTGCTGCCACAGTAGTTTCTGTGTTTTAAGGCCTCCAAGGATGCTGAGGATCTTTCGAAACATTAAAAGCAATTTCCTCAGCATCAACCACTTGCAAGAAATAGGTGTCCTTCATGAAGAATGGAAAAACGTGCCAGACTGGATGAGTAACAAGGGGTGACACAGACAAGAGACTTGATACTTCCCTTTTTGCCTACAATTCTCTCAAGGTTTGAGTCCCTTATGTAAAATCTGAACAGGGAATGAGGAAAAGAGATTTTTTAGGTCCCAGTGGCGAGAAGGGGAACAGAGACTTTTGAAGGTTGCCAGAATGCTGACATTTGATAAGCAGCAGTAATGGAAAATTACAGATCTTGACCTCCTCTGGCATAGCAGAGGACATACCAGCACAAAACCATCCCAGGGGAGAGGAGCTGTGAGTGCACCTGCCTCCAAAGGGCAAGGAAAGGACAAACGTCATAACGTCATGGAGGGCTGGAATTCCTAATGCTGCCAGGCCAGACAGTGTCCCATTGTCCTCAGCTGGGGGTTACTGGGATGCTCTGCAGTGAAGTCTGAATAGTTTGTCCCTTCTGAGATAAATCCCCTTTTGTGATGACTGTCCATTGTAGACCTTTCTGCCCAACACGTGCATGCTAGATGCTATTTTCTCATTTTTATTTATTTTTTTTAATCCTCTCCAGTTGCTTTACAATAAGATGGGTGTTAAACCTGGCTCTACTTCATGCTTAGAGCAGTGGACAATCAAAATGAACTGTCTCTCCTGTCCTAATGCAGGTGGTAGGGCTGTTCCAATGCTTTAAACTATTGGTGTGAAGAAAGACTTCCTTACTACTTTTACTACCTCACTTCTTACTTACTTACTACCTCACTCCTGAAGAGCCATTCAAAAACACCTCTCATTGCATAGCATCTCTATCCATTTCTATTGCTGATAGTGTTTGTTTCTGCCTCTAAAATAACACCACACATCCCCATGTAGGTATAGTTTTAGATTTATGCAATTACTGCATGTGACTTTCGATTTAAATGAACCTCTGACCCACTACTTCGCTCTCTGGCTGTGGACTTTTCTCTGATCTGGGCTTTTCCCTGTGATTACACTCATCAGTGGCCTTTCTTGACTGTGAAGACAAAAGATGTGTGATAATAAACCCAGGATGACAGAAGCAAGCTGCTGCATTCCTCCTGAGCCCCATGCTCATTGCTGAGCTGAAAAAACAATCAGTGGATTGCCTTCAGCTTGAGGAGGCTGAAACAGAGCATCAGTGGGATTAGCAGGGTTTAGGGGTATTAGAATAATTGGTGGTGCTAATTTCCTATGCTGGAGACTTCCAGCTGAGTGAAGATACTGCAAGATGCTGGTCTCTGCAGAGATAGATGCACTTTAGAAAAAAGGAGAGCTAGCTGGTGATGATGCTAAGGAGGAGTAAAGAGATGCAAGAGTTAGAGTGGCAGTATGAAAGGATCCCAGTGCAGCAGGATCTGTAGCTTTTGTATTAGGTGAAAAAAATACCCTAGAAAATACCATGCATAAAGTTTGGTGGGAAGTTGCAACCCAGGGTGGAGAAGAGGAGACAGGAGCAAAGGACAGAAGACTTCATTTGGAACTTGAACTGGGGAGGGAAGGAGGAGATACTATTGCATTTTCTTGATACCCAGGGAAAGATAAATAAACTTCTGCCCTGTCCTGTCTGTGAGGACGCTATATAGCCTGCTAGATATAGATATAGATAGATATAGACTATCTGATATCCATGTGCACCTTGATCTCAGCCATAGCCTGAGAACAGGATACACATGTACCTCCCCACATCTGTGCTGGGGCCACCAGACATCAGAGTTTGAACAAAGCCCGGACTGTGAAAAGAAAACATACTGCGACTGGGAAGCAAGTGTAAGGATGAAATAGTTGAGGGAAAGAGTTTTCGATGTCCAAGGACAAAATGGAACTGTAAGCTTCATTAGCAGGTTGAAGGACTTACATTGCTGACAGTGAAAAATAAGGAAGGATGCAATGGACTTTTTAAGGATGGCCCATTACCTGAATTGTTTAGACAGGATGAAATAAATCTTTCCCTGGACTGGAAGCACATATTAAATGGGATCTGCAAGTCTGTTCCCACTTCAGTGTTCCTGGGTCTTGGACTAATGCTTTCCCCTCCTGTTATGTGCAAAGATCACCCTGCACAAAAGAAAGCTCTTTGATGACTGTCTTTCCACTGGGTTCACATCCATTCAGTCTCTAAGTTCTTCATCACCATGTTCAAAAGCCCCCACTGTAGTAAAAAATTAATGAACTGGAGCTCTGGAGATTGATTATGGGTTGGGCTCACAATTCTCGAAGTTATATCAGAAGCTTTATCAGGTGCCTGCTTGGTCAATCTCACCCTTGTATAGACCAACACTACCCCTCAAGTCAGGTTTTCCTTAGCAGTGTTAAATGTGGTCCTTTTAGGGCCATCAAGGCATTTTCAGCTAAAATATACATTGTCATGGCCCAGCCCTTAGATTTTTAAACATCCCATCATTCCTCTTGCTCTCTTAATTTGGCACATTGTAGTTTTGTAGCTTCAAGGGCTACAAACCTGGGGTTTTGAGGTCTCCTGTGGTGGACAAAGCAAAGTCTTTGTGGGCTCTGCATTGCTGCATAGTGCCAATAGTAGGGGAGGCAATTAATTTTAACCTTCCAGTCATTTGAATATGATTTTCCTTTTAGCACTAAGGGTAGTGGAAGCTTCCCTGCTAGCTGTTGTCACTTCATCCCCAGGAATGCTCCTATAAGCTCCTGATTTTTACTGCTTTAAATGTTCAGCAAGTACCTGGTTAAATCCTGTGGAGGCATGGAAGATTGTCTTCAGGGAGACCCATGAATGCTGAAGCTTTGTGAGCAAGACTTCTTGGCTTCCATCTTCAGGGCAGTGAGAAATGATAGCATATGATTAACTTATGAAGTGCTTGCTGAGGCAATGTCATTAGTTCGAACAGGCCCTTGTGAAAATGGAAACCATCAGAACATGAATTTTTAATGTCTGGGCTGCATTAAGATCTAAACATGATGGAGACTAAACTTAGAGCCTGAACTCAGAGCGTGGTGCTGTTATTTGTGGCGGAAGCCAGAGATGGGTTTAGGGAGAAAGTAGCGTAGTGTTTTTTAAGAGGCTCTTGTGTCAGGGGAATCTCCACCAGTTTGGGGCAAGTGCCAGCACAAATTAGACTAGTTTCTAGGTGACGAACAAACTTCTGTCTCTGTCCGGGGTCTCCACCAAGCTAATTCTGTTTCTGCCTTTAAATGCTTCCTTTCCATCCATCATTGCATTCACTTTCACTCCTGATGATCTGTTCTCACCCATTCTCATGTGATCCTTCCTCCTTCCAGGCCACCTCTTCCCACCCTACGCTGACTGCTGATCCCCCCTCTTCACTGCTTTGCATGCACACTCCCTCCCTGCCATTGCCAGTAAGAAAACACCTGAAACCAGGAGCTGACACTGGAGGGAAACAGCACTGTGCAACTTGTGAGTGATGCAGGAGATGGCCAGCTAGAGGCTGCCATGGCAACAGCTGGATTTCCTTCAGCCCCCCCACCCTGCCTTCTCAGAGATTATACTAAAATGGCAGGAAAAAAAAAAGAAAAAAAAAAAGCAAAACCCAAACAGCTAAGGGGAGAACCAAAGAACGCTCTTCCCCAACAAAATCATTTGGCTTTTTTGCATGTCTCCCAATGTAAATCCCTGGTGACCCTAGTTGCTAGTACAACCATCCTGTGATTATCATCACAACATGTTAAGCAAAAAAAGGGTTGGTTTGCTTCCTCTTAGTGGGGAAGACCTTGCTCTGTACTTCTTGTTCTGTGATCTGTGAGCTAAGTGACAAAGCTGCGGTGGAAGGATCTATTTGGAGATGACTATGCTTTTATTTGGCTTGTTGCAGTAGTTGTATGCACTTAGGAAGATCTGGGGTTTGGGGTGTGCAAGTGTGTAGGAATGCCTCTAGGAGAGGTCCTAGTGGTGCTGCTTCTCCTGTGGCAACCCAGAGGACAGGCAAGCCCTGCTCTTCGTCACAAGGTCATTGTATCAGTTAGCATCCTACATGTGTACTCAGACACATACAAGTCTACTTGGCATGAGGCAACATGTGAGGTGTTGATTGAATGTGTGCTTGAAACACAGGAAGAATCTGACTGATATGCTACTTCTAGTGGTCTTCATCTCTCCTGTTGGATTGTGGTTTTTTGAAAAAAAATATGGCTGATGTGCTTTTTCTCTTTCCTTCCTTTGTGACTGCTTGCATTGGGAAGCACCAAAACTGTGTAGAGCACTGAGTGGAGAAGGATGAATAAACATGAAATTCACACAAAATTTGCAATCCAATTGCAAATTGGTATTTAATGTTGCATCAGAGAAGAGCGACTGTCTGGGGATGTTTGCGCAGTACAACCTTTCAGTCTGTGCTGCCATATCACAGACCCTTTTATTCCCAGCATCCCCTGCCTGACTCAGCCTTGTTCAGTGTGTCACAGTGCTGTCCAGGTCTGTTCACTACCAAAGACAGTGAGCTGTATGCACCGTAGACCTCCAGCTTTCAAAGCCCAGGCTGGGCCCCTGTGAAGGTCCAGGTGGGCTGGCATCCCCATTTCTCACAGTGACCATAATTCGTCCCTTCACAGACAGACAATGGATTCCATCCCAATCTCTTAAAGTTGCATGCTGAACTTAAGCACTGAAGCACAAGATGGATATCACTTCCCTGTGCCTATCAACAGGGAGAGTAAACTTGAAGTTTTTGATTCTTTCATATGTCTCCAAGCGCACTCCACGCTACTTTTAATATGTCATCCCCAGGAACTTTCCTTCAGACTGGAGATCTTGAAATGTCACAGTAGATCAGGTTTTGGAAGACTTCAAGCTTTATTTCTGAATGAAGCAGCATCTAAGAGATATCTTAGCAGCTGTAGCATCAGAATAGCTCTGTCCTAGTCAATGAAGCTACAGCAATAAACATCAGCTGGCAGTATAGCCCATAAACAGTTAGACTTGCCATGCAGTCAAATCATTTCTTCCTAGAACCAAGATACCCTCATTCTTCTTGGGTCCCAGCCTGAACAAGTTTTCAGGGTGCTGCTAAGGTATTTTCAATTTGCTGCTTTAGCTGCTAATAGGGCTGAGTCCTTTTCTGGGGGGAGAGGGGTTTGGCAGTCATTGGTGTCCAGCCAGAGAAGCGATGAATGATAGACACATACATACACAGGAAGATGTAGTTAATATGGGGCACAGAAGCTGAATTTCAGCTTGATCTTGAGGATGTCAGATTGCTGAGCTCTGATATCCTCACTTAGTTTCACGCTGTTTGTTTTTCTCCCCCCGCCTTCTCCTCAACAATTAACTTTGCAATTAGACTTAATTATATTCAGTAGATATTGAATGTGTCCTCTGCCCCAGTTGCTGCTGATAGAGAAATGCAGCAGTTGGGGTGAAAGATGCACAGTCAGCTCAGCAGACCATTCAGCAGTGATTCACACATCCTCTGCATGGGTGAGAACATGGATCTCTCCTAAATACGCAGTCTTGTGATTTTCTCCTCCTCTTGCTCCCACAGAGTTTCACCTTTCTGGCTCATTTTAGGAGTCAAGCAACTGCTCTTAAATGTCAGGGAAACCTGGAAGAATCCCTTGAAGGATTTTTTTTTTTTTCCACCAAAGGTGGCAAATCTCAGGATAGTATTATGCAACCAGAAAGCTGGTTTTCAAATGTATCATAAACCCAAGGTACAGTCTTTGTTAGTAGAACACAATGTCCATTCTCTGTCTCCCAGTCTCTAGGGCACGGAGGGATCACCTGTGAAGCTGGCAGACCTCAAAGCAAAGTTTCTAAAAGGTCTTCCAGTACCAATTATCTTTTGGTGTTACTTGACTCTGAAGTGTCCAGAAATCCAACACCAAATAACTCTCTTGGGGTATCAGTGTTAGCATCACTACCCTTCCTCTATTCTGGATAAATGGCAATGCGTAAAGAGTGTGTGCACGTGTGTGCATATATACATGTGTGTGTGTGTTGGCTTTTGTACAATGTACAGTTTTATGCGATGTATCAGTAGCTGAGATATCAGGTACTTCAGTCTCTTAACAACCTATCTATTAATACAGTATATGAATGTTAGATTACTTTCATTCCCTTCTGGGAGGTATGTGGCAGTCTTTCTGCAGGGAGGACGGGGTGAGAAGTAATATTTTCAAACTATTATGTGCAGTGGGGATTGCTTCATGGCTTGGAAAGCAAGCATTTCAGTTCAACACAGCTCCTTGTGGGAGCTACTGTGAAAGACAAGTGGTTTGTAAAATCTGGGTAGAGAAAGCCTTTGAAATAGAAGTTTAAGATCTTGCATGGAAATGACCTTTTGTTGATAGGTGGATTTTTATTGCTGGAGAGCTATCCAGAGAAATAAGTTTGGGTGATTCTTGGCCTTAGATTCCCCAGAATAATGATAGTCACTGGATAGGACAAGGAGGGTTTGCTATGGACATCAATCTGCTTCAGATCAGGTATTCAAGCTGCTTTGGTTTGATTATATGCCTAACTCACCGATTTTGAAAGAGAGTGAAGTTATTTCTCTGATCTTCTGGATCAGAGCCTTTGCTTCTGGAGGACTAATACTTTCATAGCCAAAAGGCAAGTAGTACTCCTTGCAATAATGCAGAGACCACATCTCCTGGTAAATTGTCTCTTAAAGGCAAGGATGGAAGGTGGAGCAACAGTAAACTGCAGCAGCAGCCCAGTAAGTGCCTGGTTGTACTTTACTTCTGTGACTAGAGGACTTCATTATCTCGAGCTGCTCAAGTAAATCAATTTTTAATGCATAATACCTCCCCCATCACTTTTGCTAGCTGGAACTCAACTAAACAATGCATCTCTTGAGAAAAACAGACAAAAATCCCAGCCATTGGGTCAATTTGCTGTGAGTAGAGATATCAGTCACATACAGAACATTGGCCAAGCACTTACTTGGGTACTTCATGTGGAGAACCTTGGGGGAAAGCTGAAACCCTCCATCTGCTTGGTGAGAAATCGTGCTTAGAAAGTTGAGTAGCCTGGACTTTGCAAAGAAGTGGTCCATTCTTGCTTCCAATTAGGTGGTCCATATACTGCATTGTCAGAAAGACAGGTAATTGATGGACAACATAGAAATTCACATCCTGTTGCTCCCTCCTCATCCCCCCAATGTGAGTGAAAACTTGCATCACTGAAAACTTGCTCCCCACTCCCCCACCCCCCTTTCCTGGAGCTTATTTATTTATTTATTCCTGTGCCTAGTAATTAAAACATTGTGTCTGGCCAAATTACAAAAAAAGAAGAAAAGTACTCAAAACCTAAACACCCCACATTACCAGAGGAAAAGAAAGGCTGGAATTGCCATAAATAACACAGTAGTTCATGAATAATTCAAAACAGAATATATTTGTTATTGTGAGGAGTTATCGCAGCTAATTATAGTCTATTGCTATCGTTCTTTCCAAAACTCTGGCATTGATCACTGCAGGACATGCCAAATATTTCATTAAAACAAAATATTGTACTCAATACTTCCCTGTTGATAAGCAGGTCTTTCCCCAAGAGGGATCACTGTTCTTCAGTGGCTTTTGTTCGTTCGATCATGGTCAGTAAGAAATGGAAAAGACCTTTCACTTAACTGACTTGTTCATCTCTATTCGTCCAGCTGGTCCCTGCAGACTGTTCTCCTCTGCTCAACGTTGGCCTAACTGTCTTGGCACAGAAAAGGCTCAGGCTTCCACCATTCCAAGAAAAACAGGGAATACCCTTTTAAGACTTTTCTTTTAAAAAAAAAAATATCTGATTTTATTTTTTTTTTAAATAATCTGATTTTTTTCTTTAAATCTGTCTGCCTCCTCTTTAGAAAAGGCTTGCATCCTGGGATGGGAGGAAGATTTATGCACATTTTAGAGTGCTATCTATCAGGTTATGTGGCTTTCCTGTTGGGTTTCCTTTCAGATTTCCCTATGAGCTGCAAGATTGCTGGGTGTATATAAGACTTTATGAGTTGTAGACAATTGGCAAGCAGCAGATGTTGACTAGACATGAGCTTGGAACTGGAGATGTTTAAGGAATGAGCTCCAGAAAATCAGAATATGTCAAAGAACTGTCTCTAAAAGAAGTTTTAATGAGAATATTAATCATGAAATGCAGCAAAGAAAGTAAAATAAAAAAAAAAAAAAGAAAAGAAAAATATTTCATGAGAGAAATGCAAAGGCAGTATTATTTTAGAAAATTGACAGACAGGGAGGAAAATTAGATATCTTTAAAAGTTTGAAGAGGCTGGGGAAGGCTAACAGATGGCCAGCCTGGTGGGGGTAAATCTTTCCCAAGCTTCAGATATTAAGTTGCAACGAAGTGAGGGTGTTATTTTACCTGCAAGTGGGAACCTCAGCATGAACATGAATCTAGTGCCAGCAAAACACTGCTCCAGGGAAGAAATCGCCTATTGTCCAGTCTCTGACATTAGATTTACAGTATGTTGTATCATTGCGAATAGTTGTTGTCCTTGGTCAGACTAAATCTAACTTTCAACCTATTTTGAAATATGGATCAATCTGATATTTCTGTATAGTAGAGGTGACAGGGTTTTTTTCCTTCTACACTCACCTATGTCTTTGATTCCTTTTCCCCTGACATCTCTTTTTGGCCTAACTTCGGCTAAAGGCCTGAATCTGTAAGACACAAAGTTTATATTCCTAAAATCTACTGAGAAGTCTGCAAAAAACCTGTTAGTATTATTATCATTACTACCTCCCATATAACATCATTCTGTGTCTGCATTTCCTACAAGAACTTTAGATAAAGTGAAGGCTATTTACATGACTGTACAGTACATGATACAGGCTTGCTCCACCACTCAAGAGTCTTAAATAACCCTAAGAGGTCTGCTAAGGGACACATCATTTGTGGGTGTGCTCTGAACTCTGAGTGAATGAAAAAGCTTTGGTGTATCTGCATTGCTCTGAAGGGATGGCACCACACCAGAGTTAATGTGGTTTGCTCCACATCTCACCCCTTCCCACCTTTCTGAGCACTCATTTGGGTGCTGGCAGAAGACCCCCCAGGTGATTTTCTGAGGTTCTGCTGCATGTGGGCACACAGGTACCTGACATTACCTAAAAGCTGTTTGGCTAGGTCTATGAGCTTCCACAATGGCACGTAGGCAGGTGTAGCCTTGAGGGCACATAGGAGCCACCGTTATTTGAGGGAACAGAAATGGCCTCTTTGCCTTCCCTGACCTAAGTCATCAAGCACTTACTTGCATTAGTTGGGATGGGGGAATACAGGAGATAAATGCAGCACATTAGATTCCTTCTAGATTTTAAGTTGAATTATTTCAGACTCTTTAGAGTCTCATTTAAGGACTCTGTTAATTTCATAGTTATATACCTAGTTTGGTTGTTGGGAATAAAAAGGAAATAACCTCCAAAGCATTTTCCAGACAGTTACAGAGAAGATCACTTGAACAGTGACTGGCTTTTTGGGAGATTGTTACAGAGAGAAATCACTGTATTGCAAGGAGAAGAAGAAAACTGCATACATTTTACATGAACAGGTTATTTGAGAACACGACAGCTATAATGAGAGCGAGATCATCTTGCTTGGAGCTTTACAGAGTGGAGGTCAGACAGCTCTGAATTAGCAGAGTCATTAATATTCTACTACAACATAAGGCTGGAAGGGACCTTCTAGGTCATCAAGCCAACCATGTCATATAATCCTTTTTGAGAAGAGCAGGTGTCATTGGAGGCTAAGTAGTGGAGAAAATGCTTCTGGAGACATAAAGTACTGGTCACTGACCAAGCGGTTAACAAGAGCAAGGGCGAGGGTTTTGTTAAGGGACTTAAGGGAATTATACCTGACTGAGATATCTTGGAAATTTCCAGTACTTCCAAAGTAACTTCTGCATTCCTTGCTGTGTTTAGGAAGAAAAGTCCTGACTCTTCCCTAAACATCTTGCATTATTGAACTTCAGAACTCGGGGGGTAAATACGTTGCTATGTGGATCAGTGCAAGCTGCTAGGCACAGAGCAAAGAAGGACGGATCCTGCCTGCTCTTCAGTGCCTTCAGTTCTTCCTGAAGATGAAGGTGCTCAGCAGTGTTGAGATCATCCTCTTTAGGGTTGTCTCTGACTTGTAAAGGACACCTAAACTTGACTGTTTCTGAAGCATGGATGCAGGAGACAGTGTTATGGAGCAGCGAATGGAGGTACCAGGTTTTCTTCCTAGGAATCCCACTTGATTCATGTCTTAGCTTTGCCTGAGTGGAATTTTAATTCCACTCTGCCTTTGTTCTCATCCATGTAATGTACTAAGATAATTACATTTTTGTGTCTCACAGGGATGTTGTGAGGTTTCTCTAACATTTATCAAGTGTTTGAAGAAGATCTTATGAAGGTAGAGTATAAGTACCAGAAATCGCTAACAGTCCTGACGAAGATCCTTCCTTCGAGCAATGTAGACAAATTCAAGCTGGAACTATGGCAAACATTTCTTAACAGAAAAATTAATTAACTGCTATGGCAGCTTCCCAAGGGAGGTGGTAGATTTTCCATGGCTCAAAATCTGTAATTCAAAACTGCCTGTCTTTTTGAAAGGCAGGCTCTAGCTCAACTTGTTACAAGTTATTTGGTTCAATGCAGAAATCACTGGATGACGCAGGTGATAGATCTTGTGGAGTAACTAAAGGGCCCCCCACCATCTTTGAATGTTTTTATCTGGGAAGCAGAGAACCCCCAGCAGATTTTTCTGCTAGTGGCATATTCACCAGGTCCCCTCCCCAGTGCATGGCCCTTGCTTCTTCAACTAAATTTTCATTCACCCTGTGACACCAGCTCATAAATACTGTCATCTTATTGGGGGACTGTCACTTCTGTTGCTTTTTTAGATGACAGAGAGTTTTTACTGTTTTTTTATTCTACCTCTGGTTTAGTAGCGACTGTGTGTTGAAAAAGTTCTGTCTTGTGTCAAAGACCAGCCAAGTGACCCCATGGTCTGGCATGGTCCGTGCTAGAAATACCACCAAGGACTGAGTATATGTTGTACCTGTGAAGATGTTTTACCACTATATTTGCCGTCACTTCTTTTGCCTTATTCCACATGCCGCTATTTCAACAGTGTGCAGTCCTGTTTTCTATTTATTTATAGACCCCAGATACCAGATAAAAGAGTATTTTGGGAAATGAGGTTCTCCACTTCTCTCTGATCTCTGCCTGGGTGCATTGCCCTTCATGTGTTTATGAAGTTGGGAAGGACACAGTCAAAACTGTTTTGCTTTCACCTCCCACATACCCTCAGTCTCCCTATGTGTGGGATTTTAGATAAACTTCAGTCACAGGGTTGTCACTTTGTGGCCAGTGGGCTAGATCTAAATCTGGGAAGAATGGTTTTGGCAATGGATAGTATTCAACCATCAGCTGTGCCTGAACATGGACAGGTGCTCCAGGCGTGTCTAGCTGTAATATTCATGTGAAAAAAGGCAATGGACCTGGTGAAAAGAGTGCCTTGGTCCCCATAAATCACATTTGCCACATCTACTGCTTACACAAGAGGTTGCCAAAATCCACAAGGGACTCTCTCTTCTTCTCTGTTAAAAAGCTTAGGCTGCCTTGTTGTGCCTCAAAACCAAATAATGCTTTTTTTTTTCTCTAAAGCGTCCTGAATGGTCCCCAAAGATCAAACATGATTTGCTGCTTGTGTCAAATTTTCCAAGACAAGTTACTGCTACAAAACTCTCTGTTCAAAAGAAGCATTCAAATAACAAACTGGTCGTTACTGTCTTCTCATGTGATGGATGAAGTTAAGTTTTAGGAGAGGAAAGAAGGCATTGTATAAACAACAGATAGGTTATTCTTACTACTATTTTAAAGGGGATTATAACATGAACTATGATGAAACAGAGTTGAGAAGTGACCTTTGTGCTAGAAGGTGGGGAAAGAAAAGCATTTCATCAAAAGGATCACATCTGAAAAATTCATTTGATAGTGATGATACAGTAACTGCTACTGTAAATACAATTTCCTCTATTTTTAAAGAACCATTTGGTTTCCAGACACACAATTCAGCACTGTGCTAACTGGCAGCTTTGGTGTTTAAATGGATTGTGTCGAGACAAGGAAATACCTGGAGGCAAATGTGCTGTTAGGAAAGAGCTGTAAACATTTATATTAAAGTCACAAGAGGGCTTTGTGACTGTCAGGAGGCAGGCAAAGGGCAATCTTAGATCTTGTCAACACACTTTGTTGGAGTTTGCAGAAGTCATCTTCTATCTTATGGCTACAGAGACTAACTTTCAAAAATACAGGAACTTGGAGGGTGAACTCAGCTCCTTATTTCCATTATGTTCAGGCAAGTCTTGAGGGTGCTTAGCATTCAAGCGATTGGGCTAGTTCTAGTCTGGGATAATTTTTGGCTGAGGAGATTTCCCAACATATACCAGATAAAGGTGTTTTAAAGATGTTTCGTGCTTTGTTGCCTTCTCTTAGGACTTCCAACAACAAAACATAATTCCTTATTTTAAACCCCTTATTTTTTTGTTATGTGGTGCCAGATCTATATATGTATCTAAGGGTTCAGGTGCTTCTTGGACATCTCAATAGAAGATAGTTACTTTTATGCATATAATCCACATGTTCTGAAAAACTGAAATCATATTTCTTTCTTTCATGTATTGATTGATTTTCCAAATACATCCGAATGAAGGGAGATCCTTGCTGCTGGGCAGTACAGAGAATAGAGGACCCCCTAGGCTTCACTACACAAAACCAGTTTAAAGCCAGAAGCGAACATGATGATATGCCATCTGTGTAGAGCAGACCGGAGAGCTTCACTCAGCAGTTTCTGAAACAGTCCCCTAACTCAGGCTGAACAGGAGAATTAGATCCCGTCTCAGTTTAATATTTTGCAGTGGCAGAGGAGCTGCTGCCCCTTCTGTGATTAGTTACCAGTTTAGAAGACACACACACACACTTAATTTCCATTCTAAATCCCTATTTGTATTCCATATCATGAGCTATTGCCAGATTTTATCAATGTAGCACTACTGGAAAGGGTAGGTGAAGATCTTAGCTGGTAGAGGTTGTGCCATCCAGTTTTGTAACAGAGTGGGATATAACCTGGTTCCTGGTATTATTTAGACAAATCCTATATATACCTTTCTGTTCTACCTGCAGCGATGCTGGAAATATCCATGTTCTCTCTTTTCTTTGTCTATAGGCTTTTCTATTAGAGACAAAGCCACCTTCATCCCTTCTCTCCCCGGGCTCCTTCCATCCATCTCCAGTTCCTCCTTGCACCATAGATCCACTATTGTCTTGCGCAGCAAAAAAAGTGAGTTTTGTTCATTTTTGGTGCCATTTTTTACCTCCACAAATGAATGTCAGGGAAGAAAAGGGGGAGGGTACTACCTGCCTCACCTGTGTGATAGCCACAATATATGTTTTTGTCAGCCAGTATCATGGCCTGTGAGGCTGTGAAGGAAAGACTTCAGAAATCTTTCTGTATGTGTTGCATAGTCATCTACAGTCCCTGGATAAGGGATTCAGTAGCTTAGATGACCTTTACCAGACTTTTGTGTCAGGCTCTGCCTCCAGTTTTTCCCTCTTCAAAGCAGCCTGTCCACTCATTTCTAGGTTTGCGTATTTTGATAAACTCCTCAATATTGTTGTGACCATGCTTCGTGACCGGTGTGGACTAGCTGCCAGCAGCCTGCTTCCTGCCAGCTGCTTCCTCAGGGGGTTTTGCCCCTAAAAAGGGAAAGACCATCATCTGCCAGGTGTGCCTTCTCCTGCTCATTTTACTTTGAAACCAGTCCCCAGTGCAATACACAATAGGGCATATCATCCTCACATGGCACTGTTGTCATGAAGGACAAAGGACATCTAATGTCCATTCATTACAGCAGAGAGAAGTTTGTGCAGAATGCAGACTTGATGCTGGGAGACAGCAACCTTGTTAATTAAAATGTCAGTGACTCAAATCCCCTTAAGGTGAGAGAGTTGCATTTTTTATTACCGTTGCTAATAATGATACAGTCAGCTGGTACCTTGTAGAAGCATAATGCGTTTCATTTACATTGACAAAGCCTACCCACTTTGCATGTTTCCTCTGTGCCTCATATGTGACTCTTCAAAAGAATCATGAAATAAGGCTAAAGATGGAGAGAAAAGAAAAATTAAAAAAAAAAGGTAATGTTTTTTATTTTTTCCATCTTGTAAGACAAAACCCATTCATTATCATTCTCCAAATCTTGAACATAATCTTGGAAATTAACATCAAGCTCATAGGAGGGGAGGGAGAACCTAGAAGGAAATGTAGCCAAGCAGGAATAGAGGTGAAGCTGGGAAAATGCTAAGGTAACTGCTCCAGGATAGGTTCAAGAAGGGTGACTTATAACTTTAGTTACAACTTGAATGATCTGCTGAAAAACCTCACTCCTTAATCACCTCTTGCATCACTGGAAGTACCTACTACTTTACCCTATTCCACCCTGTTAACTGCAATGGATGTTGTAAACCTGTCCTTCTTCTCTTTATAGAGGATGGAGGAAAGGGCTGTAAAAGGAAGGACTTTAAAACGTATCATGGACGGGCTTAAAAGCTCTGACTAAAACTGTACTTCATTTCATGGGTTACTTTGCAAATACATCAGGCCATCTCCATGACTTCTTTAGGGCACCAAGCGCTCACTGAAATCATAGTGCTAATGGGACATGAACCCTATTTTGCCTCTGCTTTGCCTAAAACAAGCAACGAACCATGTGGTCACAATTTTTGTAGGGCAGAAAATGCTCAGAACTTGCTCATTCCAACTTGGTAGCATAACTGGGAGGTGCCACTCCTTTCACAGCTACTTAAGCCCCTGCAAGATCTCACTGTAGCAGTAAATGCGTTGCTCAAAAGCTTCAGTGAATGCAAACTCAGCTTCAAGGTAATGGGCCTTTTCAGGCCTGGAGATACAAAAGATTTCTGTCAGGACAGTGTCTATGAGTCAAGCTCCAGCAATTCTGATTCCACCTGGAAATAGGTCCCACAAAGGCCAACGAAGTCATTAGCAGTCTATGACTAATTGCCTGTTGTAAGATGGGCATAACGCAACTTCCCTTTGAGACAGAGCTCAGCTTGAGCCCTGTAGCTGGTTTTTCATCATGGTGCATTCAGGCAGGATTTATCTGCTGTCTTGGTGTTGTCATTCATGGCCATTCTGGTCACAGGAGAAGCTCTGCTTCAAAACCTCAGCTTGCCATGACCTCTGCCCCTGGTGAGCAAGGTATAGCATGAGATCCAGAAGTGAAACCTGCCCTGGCAGCCTTTGCACATGCTTGCCATTGCAGCTTTGCACTTGCAAGGATCCCATTAGCATCATCTCACCGTTGCTAGGAGATGACATTGTCTTTGGCTGAGCCAAACCATGACTCAGCACGTTGTCGTAGCATGTTTTGTTGTTGTGAGAGAGGAGGCATCAACTCCGAGCTGCAGAGATGAGTTTGAGGAGCAGCATGAATGCCAAATGAGAAAGAAAAGGCTGAGCAGAAGAGCCCCAAGGTTGTGCTGAGGAGCAAGAGGGAACATTTAGGAGTTAAACCTCACAATTTCAAAACTACCTAAGAGCATTTCTGCACTGGCACAGCACAGACCCATAAGGATACCCTGTTAAGTCCTATACAGACCATCTCACACTTTGGGAGCCTCTTGGACACGTTAGCATGGCTTACCCAAGCAAATATAGCCTATAAGGCCAAACTATTCCTGGGCTTAGCCAGTTCCCTGCTACAGGCTGTGTGCATGGACATGTTGGATGTACCTTCCCCTGAAATTTAGCAGGGTTATTATTAGCTCTGATAATTAGAAGGAAAAGTTTGCTGCTGATATTTAATGTGTTTTGTAGTAAAGAGCTCTGCAATGCTGTGACTTTGTACCTCAAAGGAGAAGAGATAATCATGTCAAAACCCTAAAAATCTAAGGTTTTGTGTGAATATTTACCTTTTTTTTTTTTTTTAATGGCTGATACCTGATTATCCTGGTGCCTTAGTCTATATACACAGAGCATGGGAGATTCATAGTTTCTGCTGAGTGACCCAGGCTTCAGAAAACTATGGCAGTACGAATAAACAGTAATAAACACAGTGATTATTTCACTGGCAGGAAGAACAGATTCTGGAAGGGAAGAGAATTAACATGTACTGATTTTTATCCTCACAGAACAGTGTTTCTGACAGCAGGACTATTGTACACTGCCCAATCTGTGATTGCTCTGACTGGTATCACTAACCAGCATGGCACCCCAATAGTTCTTTTTCCTATCTGTAATGAACATGGCATTGAAAAAAAAAATCTCATTCACCGAGGAACAAATAATTGAATAAGTGAAAATAACTAATAAATGTGCTGAAATCCTAATCTCTCAGTAGGGAAAAATACAAATTGTATTGGATCATTACCTGAAGTTTACTACTCACTAACTTCTACCTTGGGACTCACATTTCAGTGTGGACAGGCAAAACACCAGAAAATGAACACTTGGGCAGTCTTTCCTGGCCTGGAATAAGTAGAGAAAATAAGATGTTGCTACAAATCTTGTCCTCTCGGTCTCCTCCGGTTCATATGCATGCATTGGTCTTATACGCAGAGAATCATCAGAAGACTCTTCGCTAAAGGTTTGTCTAGAAATGTCTTGAGATCTTCTTCATGACAGGAGTGGGAGGCATGCTGTAGTGGATGTAATGATACCAGGATACCACTCTGTGTGACAGAGTAACAGAGACAATTTTCCTGCCTCTGAATGGCACCTTGCTCTTGGAGAGATGCATATACCCTGCAGCAGCAGAGGAACCTCTGTAGAAAGCCACTGCTGGTTTTGGACCGCTGCCCCACCTCTCTGCCGGAGAGTTTTTCTCCTGGCCTTTTAAACTGTCTTCTCTGTTGCTCTCACTGTTGGTTAGTTTCTGATGGATAGCACTGACATGTACATGGATGTGGTCTTCCTGCCGAGTTGATGGGTGACAGTTTTTCAGGTTTGGGTTACATCCAAAGTACTTTGCTTAGGAAGCTGTCAGATTAGTATTAACTGTCAGACAAATGATAGAGGTCTTTCTGTAATGATCCTGACATTTCTCTGGGTTCACCATCTAGATGATTCCGGGACATAGAAAGTAATCAAATCCCTTGTCTCCGTGATGTATGTAAACATGCTGAGCTGTAACCCCTGTACACAGAAGAAGTGAATTAGACCTTTGGACTCTCTGAACTGAATAAAGAAGTGAAGAAGAGCTAGGTCCAAGATCAACCAACTCAAAAGAAGAACAAGAGGCCAGAGCATCACAGTAGCTCTGACTTCTACAAATTGCTGCTTTATACCTGATACTTTCCTTTTCTGCCCAAGACCTCCTTAAGGGGTGAAATGTCTTATGTGTCTATTGCAGGTCTTTGTCTAGGAAGAATTCTCCCCTCCTAGCCTCCCGAATGACTCAATAATTACTTTAACTGATTCAACGCTCCCCCTCAACCTCCAACCGCCCCCCTCGCCACCATTCAACTTTAACACAAGACCACACTGTTTCTCGGTTTCCAGTGCACCCGAAGCTATTCAGGCCACTTGTTCCTCTCTGAATGGAGCTGACAGAGCTCCTTTTGTACAGAGGCAATTTTGGATTTAATTGAAGGCCTACTGGGGGCTGGGGTGGGGGGGTGGGGGAGGGAATGGGGTCACTGGGTCAGTGTTTTGGAAAGATCAACTCAAAGGAGAGTCCGAGGAGAAAATGAGTGTGTGTTAGATGTTTGGGAAGTGGTTTTGTGTGTGTCTGTGTATCTAAGGGCAGTGCTCCCCATCTTTCAGAAATTATCATCATGCGTATTTGGCATCAGAAAGCAAACCGGGTCATGCCTGGGGCAGATGGCTTTAATAGCCATTTTGAATCTCTAATGACAGATCCCAGGGTCCTTTCTGCAAGGATCACGGAATAATTCAAGCTGTGGTGAAGGAGGTCTGATGTCGGAAAGGTCATTTGCTGCAGTCTGGCCCCTCAGGTCAGGCATTCATCAGGCATATTAAAGGAGCTCCACTAAATTCCCTTTTCCAGTTCAGAATTCCTCCCTGAAGATAAGTTCAGCTTCAGCCCTGTCTATACCACTTACGGGGCATGGTTCATGCCAGCTCTGTGAAATCACCGCAAGAAGGCAAGACCTTTTTTCTAGTGAGGCACATGGTGAGTCATGCCATGCTTTGAACCAGCACAGCCTTGCTGTGTAAGGGGACCACAGGTCATAATCCACATGAAAAACGGACATCAGTCAGCAAGCATAAAAGCAGTGTGACTCTCCTACTTCACTGCTCAGCTTCTTTTTGGACCTCCCTACTTTCCCACCTGACTAAAAAATATAAATTAAACTGTAAAGGATTGTATTGATTGTGCTGCACAAAAGCCAATATAATCCTGGCAGAGCTAGGCCACAGCCCAGCAGTTATTTGTGCAGAAGGACCCCCCTTTTTTTGTCTCAAAAGCCAGATGGACATGGCTCGAGATACAGTAGGTAAGACTGTTTCGAGCAGTTTAAAAAATTCCCCCTCCCCACCTCTGCTGATCCTCCCCTGTCGACACCACCCTGAGGTCACCTCCTCTCAAATGAGGGGTTACCAGTTCTGGTCCCTACTTCTCCTTTGCCTGAAACTATCAGAGTGATGGCTTTCAATCTGCTGACCTACCTGACTTCATTTTTAAAACAACTGGAAGCACCAAGAGAGGTGGGAGGATCTCGTCTGAAACTGCTCCAGGCTGATGACAAGTGTGGAGCTGACAGTGCCCTTGTACAGCTCCGAGACAGACACCTGCTGAGAGCGTGTGCTAGGGGGGTGATACATAATTTAGAAGTTAAACAGCAATCGTGCTATTATCCTGAATATGTGCTTTAAAACCTGACATCTCTTGCCAGCTGCTCCAGGGAGGAGCAGACTGACACTACCGAAGTGGGATGACCAGGAGAAGCTCCTGGGTTTTGTGGAAGTGCAGGGGGTGACCTCATTTGAGTGAACAGAGACAGGTTGAAAAGCTTTTTAGCAAAGCTGGCTATGCCCCTGAGAATTCTGTTTCCATCCAGCACCACAACTTTTCTCTGCGTCTTTCACTGACGAGCCTGCGGCTGCATGTCCCTCTGGGATACATCCACTGCCATTTCGCATTATCCCTGTGGGCCCCAGATCCCAGTTTCCTCCAGGGAGAGGTGTTTACAGACATCAGAGACCTGTTGAGTTACATTTTTATCAGCAGTCCACCTGACACAGCTCTGGCAGCTTTAGTCAGATGGAAGCAACATGGAGTGCAGGCAGCCTTTGCTCTGTTCCCCCTACCTACCCGAAAGCAGACAAGGCTGACATTTATCAGGCATTAGCAAGCCTGGGTTTAGCCTGGATCTGCTCTCAGATTCCTATAAGCTATTGCATTATTCTTGACAGCTGCTTGGTCTCAAACGGCTTGTTTCTAGGCTGGCAGCAGGTAGGGATCTGTGGCTTTCCCATGCAAGAGGTGATGGTGGTTTGGAAGAGACAAGAGTCTTCTGTCCCCTTCTCAGCCCGAGGGAAAACATGTGGGGCTGCCTCCTCTTAGTACGTTTCTGTTCCCAGGGAGTTTAAGGTTACTGTCCAAGCACAGGATGCTGCAGTTTTCAGAAGAACTCTGTGATGCTGTTGCGAAAGAATAGGGGTGACCTGTGTCAGGCAATTTTATCTTGGTATCTTTACTGGAGAGCCCTTTGAAGCACTATGCTGAGCTGTGATTGTGAAGCACTGATTCTGAGCTGGCAGTAGGAGGGACTTGCTAGACCAGGGATATGAGTACGGCTGGAAACTCCTGTAAATCCACCATGTGTCGACCACAGCAAAACTACCTTGTGCTACTTCAGGCTGATGGTGCTGATTGATAGTTAATAGCTAGGTACCAGCAACATCGCAGGTAATGAGTGAAGGGTGGAAAATACCTGGTCAAGGCTAGATGCAGCAGGGGAGAGCACAGAAGTCTGCTCACCTCCATCCACAGACCTAGATGACAGGGCAAAGGTAGGCATAACAATCCTGGCCTCTCTGCAAGGCAGACCATGGCATACATTAGCATAGCAGCTCAGAGGGGGGCAGAAGCATAACTCATGTTGGGAAACATCCTACAATGCAGATGGCTTTTGCTACCTTCAGCTTTGGCATCAGGAGAGAGATATGTTACTTCCCATCAACCTATGGACCACACAGCATTGGACCCATTTCCTGGGATGGGAGGGCATGGGTACAGAAGCAAGTAGTCTGCCCATGTTCAAGTTACCGGCAGCTGAGCTTTTTGTGCTTCACAATAATCACTGATTAACCAATGCTACTCATAATTGCTTATATTATGTGCAAATTACAAAAAATGCAAAATGCAAAATACAAAACTCCTATGCCCGGTGGCTTTGGATGGGGAGCAAGGGAAGAAAGACAGGTTGGCATTCTTTTCTTTAAAGCCTTCTCACCCAGGGCTGTCTCTACAAACAAATAAGACTTTGCTAGGTATCTGCAGGGGAATGAAGAGAAGCAGTGCTGTTCCAAAACCCTTGTTATATATCGAACCTCCTAAAATGGTTATGTTTAAAGATAAACCGTTCTGCCATTAATAAATCAAATGAACACTTGGATTTTCAAGGCTAATGATGTATCACCAGTGTATATATCTCTACCAAGACTATAGACTGTCACAGAAAGTATAATTAATGTACCTTTAGCACTGTGAAGGTGTTTGCTACCTTATATATACCTTCTAAATATGAGTCCTGGTATATCAAAGCATGACCCTAGCACCTCAACTAATATTCTCCCACTCAGACACCAAGATCTAATGTACTGGCGTAAGTATGAACAATCACCATGGCTACAATTGCTATTTCCCAGCACTTCTCCATCAGTATTTAATCTGCTGCTTTATAGAGCACTGTAGGGGATCCCCAGAAAGGAAAGCAGCTGCAGCCAAGTTCTGCTCCAAAAAGTATTTTTGATTGATATGCCTATTAATCCAGGCAATAGGCATTAAATGACGTAATAGTGAAGCTGGAGGGCTGATATGGCCTTCTACCCAGGGCAGGAAAAATTTCTTTTTTTATGTTTAGGATAGCTGCTGGAAGAGGGCCCTACAGGAGTCTAAGAGATTTGTTCCAGGATTATTATTTTATTTTTCCCTCTTGAAGTGGCAGCTGTTGGTTTTGGTTTTTTTTGTTTGTTTGTTTGTTGTGTTGGTTTTGTTTTTTGGTTTTTTTTTTTTTAATTCCCCCTAAACCAAGATAATGTATTTAATTTCTTTGGTTGCTGCCATAATTGGTTATGTATCCACAGATGACAGACAATTGAGTATTTTCAGAGCAAAAAAGAGCCTGGAGCTGTGTGCCTATATTCCCAGCCATTTCCATTCAGACAGCTTCACTCTTTGAGCTTGCAGAGAGAGACATTCTCCAAAGAGGGGTTGAAGGTATCTCCTGGGAAAATGTTTGGCTTAGACAGCAGGAAACTACAACTCACGTTCAGGATCCCTGTGTGACCCTAAAAGACTTCTTCCATGTCTTTGTGCCTGAAGCCCTAGTCTGGAACATGGACAAAACATCTCTGCCTTCTTTCATGAAGAGGTGACCTCTTACTCATTTTTGACTTGCAAGAGCTTATTCAGAGCTGAGACTGACTAGTAAGAGGTATTCACTCTTCTCTTGAAGAGCAACAGCCAATGAATCTTATAGACCAAAGAAAGGTGGGTCCTGCTTAATCATCTTGAGTCCATCTCATTGGGCTTACCCTGTTATAGGAATAGTCCAGTACAATGCAGGTTAAACAAGGTTAATGTGACTGCAGCCAGAAGTGTGAAGAGACAATACTCCTCTGAGCAATTCCTCATAATTTTCTAATCTACATCAATGTATCCCTGTATATTGGGGTTTTCTTTTTGCACATCCCACTTTCCAGCAAGCAAAACCTGAGATGATATGTTCGGTATCTCCCACAATGAGATCTAGAAACCTGTTGAATATGTCATGTCCTGATTTTTTCTGATTTTTTCTTCTCCTGTATTTGAAGAGAGAAGTGAAGAGGCTGAGTAGATCAGCTGGGAAGATAGCAGTGTTTAAGGGTAATATCAGAAAGCTGTTACCCCCTTTATGTGTTGGTAGGGTATACACCACTGTGATGACATTACCTGTTCACCCTGATGCCAAAACGGCACAGAGTAACTGCTCAGAGATTAATTTTGTCTTTAAGCAGCAAAGGTATTTATTTTGTGCAACGTTGGGGAGCTAGCTGATTCGCACTGGACAAACTAGCTCCGAAGTTTTCAGTGAAAAGTTAGGTATTTTATACAGTTTTCATGAGAGGTTACACAACATCTTTACATACATACTCATTTCATTTTGACACCTAATCATTCCATTCACAATAGGTGGGATCTAGGTGGAGTAGACCTTTCAATTTTCTTTGTTCAATGATTTCCCGACTTGATGGTCTCCTTATCTCCTTCAGGTGCCCACCTTATCTTTTCTAATTATTCAGAGTACATTCAGTGGAACCTTTTCTAATTATTCAGAGTACATTCCTTTCTCCACACAAACAGAACATCACCCAGAGCATTGTACCAAACTCATCCTGACTAATCTTTTTATTTTAAGACCTTGTTCTGTTTCATTCCCCCCTTTTCTTGAGACTTACGAATTCTTTCGTCAAGTTTCAAAGACAAAGGGCTTTGGTAGACATGTATCATTGTCCACATTATTTGTGTTCTTTTAATTATGGCATTTAGTTTATACCACAGACAGACGTTCAAGAGGGATAATAGGATCATTCCTCCCCATGTGATTAGTACGGGATGTACTCAATAATGGAATACTTGTGTTGCTTTAGGGGAATGTCCTGCGAAGATGTCCCACCAATAATGTTCTCATACTTGTTCTGCATTGGCTAAGATAGATTTTATATTTTCAGAGTCATGTTTTACCTGCCAAAGTATGCGTTGGGCCGTTCTGTTTACTTCTTGGACCAGTTTTTCTATGTCGGGATGTCTGAGCATTACTTTAAAGAGACTAATGTTCATGCCTATCTGTAATTCAGGTACATCGTGATACAGGGTGTAATCAGCTTCAATTAACTGTCTAGTAGTTACAGGAACAACATAATCAAAGTCACAGCCTACAATTCTAGTAACATTACATACACAAAAATTAGTACCATTGGCTTTTTGATGACAATTATCAATAGTTAAGTTAACACAAGAAATTCTAACACATGCACATCCATTTCCTACATAAAACACTTGTGATTGGGCTTCAATATGTGGAAACTTTTCAAAAGTAAAAGTACCCTTTTTAATATCTAGACATAGATCTTAATTCTCTATTACTGCATTTTCACAGATGTATCCCAGTTGTTCTCTGGGGATACATGCCTCAATGCTAATCGATTGCCCTTTGCCTCTGGTCTGATCATAACTTGCCCAAACATTATGGTCCATGGGTCTGACAATGACTTTTTGGTGTCAAAACAGGAAAGATTGTTCTTTTGCTGCACTAATTGTGAGCACGTATGCTTCAATTTGTTCATGTAGTGGGTTGTAGGTAAAGTTTGCTAGTTGCCACCAAGCCTGGTAATCTTTAAAGGTGGCTTAGTAGTAGGACTTTCTTCAAGCTTAATGATAAACATTTCAGAAGCACCTCTGTCTTTGCTAGCCCATAAATACATAATTGAAACCGACCGATCTAACAATAGCTTAAGCTCACACTGGGCTTTGTTTCTTTTACCCTTTTTAACACTACCCCACAGGCAGGAAACTGGTCCTTCCTTTTTTTTTTTTTTTTGCCAAACATTATTGTCTATATCTTTCATATGACTAAATGTAAGTGACCAGTTCTCCATAGGTGTTATTAGCTTGAATTGTTTCATCTCTTGTCCTATTATATTAACACCTTTAATGAATTCTGAGTCTTATTCCAGTCTTGTTGTGTATATGATTTGTTGTTAGATAAAACTCAAATGGCTAGACCTGGGTTAGGCTCTAGGTTCATGGAGAGCGGTGTGCCTAACCCATGGAAGTGATTTGATAATTTGCGCATTAGACCATGGCCATTCTAAAATGGGAGCTTGAGATGAAGTTATACTTATCGAAAGTCCAAGAATCAGCATTGGGAAGGCTTTAGGGCAGGTGCTCCTCCTCATTTGGAAGTCCATGGTTTCTCAGGAGTTTTCTCAGGAATTTTCTTGACTCGGAGTAGTGAATCCAGGTGGGTTGCTCCTTTATTCGTACTGCTGTGAATGTAGTCAGTAACACCTGGAAGGGTCTGTCCCACTTTTCTTGCAGAGAGTTTCCTGAAAAATTCTTGACATATACCCAGTCACCAGGACTAAATGGTTTATAGTCAGGTTGCTTAGGCTGGTGTTCTAATACTACTGTAGCATTTTTATTTAATTGTTTCCCTACAGTTACAACATAAATCATACACGTACTGGTTATCTATTTGATCTAGAGCTTCACTATTCATAACTTGTATCACGTAGGGTCTGCCATACAAGATACAATGGGCTCAGCTTCTCTTCTGACCATGGTTTGACCCTCAGTCTGATTAGAGCAATAGGTAAAGCTTGATAGCAATATAAATTGGTTTCTTGGCATATTTTGGCAATTTACTGTTTAATAAGATGGTTCATTTTTTCTACTTGCCCACTTGCTTGGGATCTGTGGGGTGTATGCAGTTGCCAATTGATTTTTAATGTTTTACTTACTGCTTGTACGACTTGTGCACAAAAGTGTGAGCCCCTGTCTGAAGAGATTACTGCTGGAACCCCAAATCTCGGTACTATTTCTTGTAATAGTACTTTGGTTACTTCATTAGCTTTATTGGTTTGACAAGGGAGTGCTTCAGGCCACCCTGAAAAGGCATCTGTCATGACCAGCATGTATTGAAACCCCTCTTTTCTTGGGAGTTCTGAAAAATCAGTTTGTCACTGTTGCCCTGGACAGTTTCCTTTTCCAGTTGTCCCAGTTTGATTCATGTTCTCCCTACAATTTTGTCAGTCTAAATATTTATACTATGAATCAGTGCCTCAATGGGTCGTCTTATGTTCTTCCTTCCTGGATGACCCTCTTATAACAGAGGGGGCCATTCCTCACATCAAGGTCTGGCATGGCATGTTCCCACCGCAAAACGCCCACTGGGTTGCAGCCAACAGTAGAGCTGAAGATTCTTCTTGGTGGCAAACACAGAGGCCAACCCAGTCTTGCCCTTGACTATGGTAGGAGGCACTTGACCAACCTTATTCCTTGTACTTCGTTGTCAATGCAGTTTCATCTGCATATCCCATAACAAGTCACTGTCATGGCAAAACACACAGATTTACATTAATAGTAGAACTACTACAGAGTGTATTTTTTTCCAATTTTTATGCCAATATCCACCACAGCCCTGCTGACCAAGGGATATTCTTTTATCTGAACTAGGCAGGCCTCCCCCTTTTCATTTTTACTGTAACAGGCAAAGCATTCTTTGCCTTACCTGGAATTTATTCCCAGATATACCTGGTTAAAGATTTCTTTTACTTCTGGGAGGTCTTCTTTTCCGCTCTTCTGTTGAATTAAAGATAAACTCAAGATTTCAATTAATTGATCATCTTTAACTTTTAGTTTCATTTCTCCTTTAAACGTCTAGATGTTCTAATAAATCTCATCCCGACAAAGATTTTGGTGAATTTGGCATACCTATTTGTTTTCTTAATTTGTACTTTAAAGGTTTTAGGATGTTTTCTTTTTTTTTTCCTGGTGGCCAGCAGCTCCCACAACTGTAACAAATTCTTTTCACTGAAGTTTAACACCAAATAAGTTGGTTTTGTATCCACTAAAAATTCCACCTCATTTTTCTTTAGTCCCTAGTTCACCAGAACCCCTTGCTGGTTCTTCATTTTAGGGCAATCTTGCTTCCAGTGCCCACTTTCCCTACAATATGCACAGTGATCCGATCCCACAGGAGAGGGATTCACTCTTTCACTTCTGCCTGACATTCCTCCTCTGCCAGTTTAGCACGACCCAGCTCTTCTTTATCAACATTCCCTGTTCCTTCTATTAACTTTTCTACATCACTATTACCTAGTAACAATCAACTCGAAACTTAATCTAGTCCTATTAGATCATCCTGACAGTCTTTTACAACCAAATTCCAAGCACCTAAAGTTCTCCATCAAAGATTCACCTTTATTTTGGTCAGACCCTCTGGCCCCATTGCCTGCCCTAAAGGGGCCGTTACCGTTCCTGTTGTACTACAAATGCTACAGCAATTGGGGTGGCATTGTCAGGTCCTTCTGCTCCATTGTCAGCAACAGCAACCCCCTCCTCCTCACCATCTGAAGGATCCGGGCAGGAGATGCTCTTCCTGCTCTGCAGGTTACAAATGCCTGCCTCTGCAACAGCACCTCTGCTGTAACTCTTTCTTACCCTGAATGCAAATCTGCTACTTGTTTCTTTAAGTCTGTGTTCTTTATTTATCATAACTTTGCAGGCAAACAGCAAACAGTCTGCCATGCCTCCAGCATGACTCAATCGCACCTTTGAGCGGGTCACCCCAATACTTTAACACTTTCACAGGGTCCTTGACTCCCCCTGCCTGGTTCAGGTCCTACATTAGTGCAAATTTTAATCTTACAACGTGCTTCATTCTGGTTGCTCCACAGGAGGAACCACAACCTGAATGCTTTTTTTTCTTTTTCCCACAAAACATAGCAATCATATATTACACAAAAATTTCAACAAGAACATCTTTCCAGTTTAGTTCTCAGCTTTTCCCTATCCTTTTCTAGAGCCATAATCAAAGATCAGGTGGTGTTAATGCTGCACTCCTTCTGCCACACAAACATATCTGCACACATTACTTCATCCCACTTTTGTTCTCTATGTAGAAACAGCATAAGATGTAAAATTGTGTTGTAATGAAGACTTCCTTCGAGTGGCCATCTTTCACCATCACCTAATGTATACAGAGGCCACCATTTCTGACAATAGTTTTAAAAATGTCTTTTTGTTCAAATTTCCACCAGGATTTCCGCCAAATTCTTTCCAATGCTTCAAGATACATCCCAGGGGTGTTTTGGTATTTATTTCTTTGCTTGGCCTGCCCCTTATCTTCCTAATAAGTCTGATATATTTGTCTACAATGTATTAGTTATTATTGGAGGCACCATACTTATCTCAGAACATACACCACAGTTCAAGACCTCTATTTAAACTTATTTTTTGGCCTTTTTGTGGTTGTTTTTTTGTGGTTTTTTTTTTTGTTTTGTTTTGTTTTGTTTTTTTTTTGGGGGGGGGGAAGGAGATAATATATCTTAGACACCTGCCATGCTTTGCTTGAGTATACAGACAGCACCTACGACACTAAGTGCAGAAGCTAGTTCATACTTTTCCCCAATGATGTTAGTTCTAATGTTTTGTTCACAGTTTCCCATTCTAATTTCTAATTATGCATTCCAACACTTCATACGATTTTTCAATCGCTCTGCCCGTCTCTGGCTGGCCCCTCGCGGGGAACACAGACATGCAGATCGGAACTCCCCACTCGCTTCGCAGTGACACCGTGTCTCTCACACACACCACACTCTCCAGGCAGCCCTCGGTCATGCAGGCAGTATGTTACAAGGTACCATGCACTTACATACAACTAGTAATGTTGACAGTTCGCGTTATCACACAAAGTATTATTTCAATGAATAATTGCACAAAGTATGTATTTCAATGAACAATTGCCAAAAAACAAATTCTAATTTTTTTCTGGCCCTAAGCAGCATAAGTTTTCAGCTATTCACCTAGAATTACGAGAATTTATTTTTTTTTTTTTTTCACATGATTCACAACTCTAATTTTGAACATGTAACAAGACAACACATCAAACAAACTAGACACAGAGCGCTATTTCAGTTGTTACGTTCTAGGAATTCCCCGAATCTTAAGACACCCTAAAGGAAGTTTTCAGCTTCCCAAATCTTAAGACAACCAAATATTCAAAACAAATAATAAATATAAATATCTTTTTATGTTGTGCAGAAGCCAAGGGGTAGGGGAGTCTCACTGACAGACGATGCAGTCGGTGGCCCCGAGGGTCCTCAGGCCCCTGGATTCCAGCACCAGCAGAGAGTTCTCCTGCCTGGCTAGCCAAATTGATGACAAAACGGCACAGAGTAACTGCTCAGAGATTAATTTTGTCTTTAAGCAGCAAAGGTATTTATTTTGTGCAATGTTGGGGAGCTAGATGATTCGCACTGGACAAACTAGCTCCGAAGTTTTCAGTGAAAAGTTAGGTATTTTATACAGTTTTCATGAGAGGTTACACAACATCTTTACATACATACTCATTTCATTTTGACACCTAATCATTCCATTCACAATAGGTGGGATCTAGGTGGAGTAGACCTTTCAATTTTCTTTGTTCAATGATTTCCCGACTTGATGGTCTCCTTATCTCCTTCAGGTACCCACCTTATCTTTTCTAATTATTCAGAGTACATTCCTTTCTCAACACAAACAGAACATCACCCAGAGCATTGTACTAAACTCATCCTGACTAATCTTTTTATTTTAAGACCTTGTTCTGTTTCAACCCATCTTAGAATCATAGAACGGTTTGGGTAGGAAGGGACCTTTAAAGGTCATCCAATCCAACCCCCCTGCAATGAACAGGGGCATCTTCAACTAGATCAAGTTGCTTAGAACCCCATCCAACCCAGCCTTGAACACTTCCAGGGATGGGTGTCTACCACCTGTCAGGGCATCCTGGCCCAGGGTTCCACCACCCTCATTGTAACACATTTCTTCCTTATATCTAGTCTGAATTTCCCTTTTTTTTAGTTTAAAACCATTACCCCTTGTCCTATCGCTACAGACCCTACTAAAAAGTCTGTCCCAAACTTTCTTATAAGCCCCTTTTAAAGTGTTGAAAGGCTGCAAGAAGGTCTCCCTGGAGCCTTCTCTTCTCCAGCCTGAACAACACCAACTCTCTCAACATTTCTTCATGGCAGAGGTGTTCCATCCTGCTGATAATTTTTGTGGCCCTGCTCTGGACCCACTCCAACAGGTCCATGTCTTTCTCATACTGAAGACTCCAGAGCTGAACGCAGTACTCCAGGTGGGGTGTCATGAGAGTGGAGTAGAGGGGGAGAATCACCTCCCTTGGCTTGCTGGCCACACTTCTTTGGATGCAGCCCAGGACACAGTCGGCTTTCTGGGCTGCAAGCTCACATTGCCGGGCCATGCCCAGCTTTTCATCCACTAGTACCCTCAAGTCCTTCTGTTCAGGGCTGCTCTCCATCCCTTTATCCCCCAGCCCTTATTGGTACCAGGGGTTGCCCTGACGCAGATGCAGGACCCTGCACCTGGCCTTGTACAAGGCATAACATTAGGCCTCAGTCTTTAGAAACGTTGGGTTTCTGACCCCATTTTCTTCTAGGTTCCCAAATACTAAATGCTCTAAAGCTGTTAAGTCCAAATTAACACATTCACATGATTGGCTTTTGAAACAAAAGCAGCAGAGGAGAAATATTTCCTTATTTGAGTCATTGCTCCTACTGCAATCCAGATCATATCGGTCTTGGAAAGTTATTTTTGACTGCATATAATGGACACTTTACAGAGGAGATGGATTCAGTACTTTTGTAAAATAAGAAGAAAAATAGACAGCAATAATTACCAGAATAAATACCAGCAATAAATGCCAGAAAGCTGAAGTAATAAAATATCTCATTGGATTGTCTCATCTGCAACTTGTTTTCCTCTCCTCAGAATGGAAGAATACAATCTCATCTCCTCTCCTTCATTTCTACACTCCCTTCACTTTCCTTTCAGACATGTTGATTCTTCTGCCTTCAGAAAGAAATTGCTGTTCCCTGAATTCATTTTTGTTTGTTTGCCTTTCGTGACTGCATCACCTGATAATTTTGTTCCATCATCTGCCAACTTCTTTTATAGACTTGCTCTTAATTGCTGCTCAGACTTCTGATAAGCTTTTGCTTTAGCACTGCTTGTCTCCTAGTCCCTCCGAAACCCATGGGCTTTAATAACAACACCGCATGACGTGAATATTACTTGTAACAGTGTTTCTGATCCTGTGTTATGAATGAACATAATGCAAAGAAGCATGTTCGTTCCGCATCCTGTTGAAAGAATTAAAATTTCAATTGCTGTGGAGAAACACTGTGCATGATCACATCTTCCAGCACACAGTGGGTCTCACCCATAAAATCGTTGACCTCACTGTTGTGAAGGATGTCAGTCTTAGGGATTTTTTCTACCTACCAGGCACCTACCAGTGTGTGGATGTTCCTTCTACTTTTAGCCATATTTGAAGACACGTTCTGTAATCTCTCTAAGTTAGCTCCTCCACCTCCTTACTAGTTTGGTCCTTGGAATTCCTGCTCACTGCAGAACAAATTCTGATGAATATCTCTGTCTAACATGCCAGCCAGTCACCTTCTGCATGGGTTAAATACCAAGTGAGTATACACTGGTTGTTTTCCAGTAAAATGCCAGTTGAAATTGCAGTATTATTTCTTTATGGAGCTCTTGTACATCTAAAATGTCCAGAAATTACACAGTTTTTCCAGGGTAGTTATTGCTGCGACACATCTCGAGAGTGAATGGAGAGGTATCTACCTTTCATCTGATGAATCATGTACAACCCTTCACTGACGGTTTTCTGGGTTACTACTGATTATTTGAGCTTACAGACTTGCTTTTATGGAAGCACCTACCTCAAAGGCAGATAAAGTTAGGAAATCAGGTGCCTGCTGTTTATATCCACTAGTTTAAGACCCTGATGTTGAGAAGTAAGGGCTGAGAAAGATCTGCAGCTGTCATACATGCCCAGCTTTTGATATAATCAGACTCTTTCAATCAGCTTTTTTTCAAGATATTAACACACATCCCATTGTGCAGTATCGTTATCTGTGAGATGAAGAGTAGTGATAAGATTTCTGGCTGTTAGCCAAACTTTAGTCTAAACTGTAGTATGTGCACCATGCTTGGAAGGACGTAAGCAAGTGAGTATCTGGTGGTGAAGCTTGGTTCAATGCACCTGGACAACCGAGAAAGGCCTGAAACTCCTCTTCCAAATATGTCTGGAGATTGGGCTCAGGTATCTTCGTGGAGTAGGTTGGTGAGATCACTGTGGATGGAAAAACTGAAAACATGGCTACATGCGTACTTAATGTGTTGGCTCACCATGTACCAGCACAGGATACTAATACTGCTCCATGCCCGTGGTACTGTTACACTAGAATATTTTGATGCTTTGGGACTCACATGGCTCATGCAATACCATAAAAGCAAGACATAAGAAAGTGTTCTAGTGTTTATTAATCAACTTTTTCCAGAGCCTGTCCTGCTGCAGTTTAGTGCTATGAATGCTATTTAGGTACCTGGCACATTTTCCAACTCTTTCATCCTATAGTCAGTATTCTCCCTTCCAACGCCATCCAGATTGCTGCAGATCACTGCTTCTGTGTTGGAGGAAATCTTAATGGCAGTAACCTTTGGTCTGTGAGATCAGGCTGGATAACTGCATGTCAAGTGCCTCATTTCTTTCCTGGAATTTCTTGGAGCACATTTTCTTCCCAGGCTCTCCTATCAGGGCACAGCTTTCAATTGCCAGTCATGTAAAAGAGTGTCAGTCCAAACCTCTGTGTTCTGGACCAGGTTTATATTTTCCTTGGCTCAGGATCTGAGTCACCTTTCTGAGCTCTGTCCTTCGTTGTGCTTGGATTAAACTGGGTGCTTATGACTGGTTAGTTGAAGTCAAGATAGAGTTTTGAATACTGCATCTTTTATTAACAAGAGATGCAGTGGTGCTATTGCAGATTTAATATTGATTTCTGGCATTTGTTTGCTGTTTTGAAAGGATCTTCTGATTTTATAAGCATAGTTAACTGTCCATCTTGATACATGGGATGTAGGTTAAGAAAGGACTCAAGAAGTTATTCAGTGCAGTCCCATCACTGGGGAAAGCTAAACAATACAAATAAACCATAATACATGGGGGGTGGGGTGGGGTGTGTGTGGGGTGGAGTTATCTAATGTTTCAACAACAAAACTGGTCATCAGGACCCCATGATTTTCCTTCTACCTCTGCTACTAATGAAGCAATACAGCCAAAAACAGCTCACCTTGTTTCCTATGTATTCTTTAATTTAAGAGAGGGTTAATATTACTAGCTCTTGGGTGTGTTGTGCAGGTGTATTGTGATGGAAGAACCCTCCCTGTATATAATAACTCTTAGTTAAACTAGATAGATGCAACCAGGAAACATGGTGTCAATTTTTCAAGAAATAATACCTGTTCACCAGGACAACTTCACAGGAAATCAATAAACTGTGTGTCCTACGCAGGCTTTCATATTGGTGTGATAATTCTCTCTTACACAACTTGTTTCATCTTCAGATAAAAAAAAAAAAAAAAAAAAACAACCCACACCAACAGAGAAATCCCCAATTTATGGGCAAGAAAGCTGTGGTAAAACTAAGAAAAGGAGGTTTGAAATCAGATGCCATGCAAAAAACTGTCAAAACTGTGAACAGAACCCAAGTGTCCTGGGATTCAGATAACAAGCTTTGCACCTCTTGATTTAGTTTGTATTAGTTCTAAAAGACACACTATAACAGCCAAAAGTTCATGAACAGTGTAATGTCTAAGGCCATCACCATGCAAAAGGTAAGAAAGAGAAGGGTCCAACTAGCCTTAAAATCCAGGACTCTGCAAATGGCTGATTCTTATGAGTCACTTAAGAGTAATGTGTCCTGCAGGAATAGCTCAGATAGATAGGGACACACCAACAAAGCATAGAGAACCTTATGGATGATAAAGTAAAATAATTCAAGGCTCATTATGAAAGGAACCTGTATGGAAATAATCTCAGTTAAAAGCAGAATAAAAGAACAAAGGAATCAGCAAGTACCCAGAAGGGTCAGGAAGGGCACCCTCTCTTGATATGATTAAATAGATGAATAAGTGAATAAGTAATAATCTAATCATAGATGGGGCAGGCAAACTCAGCATTAAACTACTAGAGTAGGCAAGTTTTTCATTTGTGACCAAATGACCTCATATTTTTTCCATCTGCTTCTATTAAGCAGAGTCGTTTCTTCCATCAGTACAGTGGTGAAAAATTTCTCCAACTGTTCCAGAGAGAGAGGAGTAAATGGGTCCTTCTGGAGAGAGAAAGCAAGAAACTAATGCCCTGACATGTTCTTCCCTAAAATCAGTGAGAATACTGCTACTAATTTCAGGGGTCTGTTGGGGAAGTACTGAGTCCTGGACAGAACAGGACTGATCTTCTGTCACTGAAAGCAATAGTCACTTTGCTGGTGAATCACAGGGAACAGTACCCAAAACTGAGATTGGGGCTTATCTCCTGTCCCTGCAGAACAGGCAGAGCCTCGACCACATGTATAAGAGGATGACCATGTCTACGTGAACAGAATCACTCGTTGACTCATCTGGAGCCCATGTCAACAATGTACCACCCTCAACTCCTCTCTGTATCCATGCTTTCATCTGTAAAGTTGCACTGCTCTCAGCCTGTGTTGAGTGTTGCGAGTTTGATCTTGTTAGCATTGGGGACCTCCTGGCAAGGGACTTAACGTGACAGAGCAGGAGGGCACCATAACACTGCTATTGAGAGGGCAGACAACAGAGGAAGTTGGGACTTGGCAGACCTGCTCAGCACTCACATCTGCGTGAAGCTGGTGTGATTCTGCTAGTAACAGCTGCTCCCTCCTGCCGAGCTTTTCATGTGAGACTTTAAAGCATTGCTTAAGACACTCTAAGGAAGACTCAGCACCCCACAGCACATTTTTTAATAGACAGAGCAGCCAGGGAGCAGAACTAAGTGACTTACCCCAGAGCACCCAGGAAGTCACAAACCTGGGAATCAAGAATGGGCTCTGATCTTCTGCCTTTCAACAGAGTTTCCAATCTGTTAGCTTGTTTTGAAGAGAAATACCCATCCCATTCACATCTCTTTTGCCACTCTGTTTCTACTGGTAGAGATGAGGCTAGACTTTGGCCCACTGGGTCTGCATGGGTCTAAAACAGAAAAGCTGATGGCTACCCACTCCCAGTCTGGTGGCACAGCATGGGTCATGTCACTTCTGCAGGTCTATTCCAAAAGCTGTGTTGTTAGAAAGGTACCTGGGGAAGTGGGGAAGCTCTGCTGTGATATCTTGAACCTCAGAAGACCAATGGCAAACCTAACGCTGCTCCCTTGTACTCAAACCATTCAAAATGTGTGGTTCTTGAGCAACAGCAAAAAGTTCATCCCAGGGTACAAATCCTGTTCTATTAAAATATCTGTTGTAAAGACTGTGAGTTGGTGAATTCGGTACTGTGCCTGTTGGCAGGAGGAAAGCATGACATAGTGGCAGCTCAGCCATTCATTTATTTACAGAATAATTGGTGGTTATTAACTAGTTAATGAAGATTAGATAGAGTGGTGGGGGAGGGAAACTTGACATTAAAAGAAGTCTGGCAGCAGTAGTAGGTGCTGTATTATGAAGGTCTGTAAATCAGTGGAAGAGGAGTAAATTAAGTCAAATTGATGGTCAGGGAACAAAAGAGTAAGACAACTAGGGACAGTCTTAGCAGGACAGCTCAGTGTTTAAAAAAGGAAACAAGACAATATCCCCTAACCAGCTCCAGCTGGTGAGTGAGATCAGTGCCTCACCTTGCAGGTTGCAGGTGGAATGTGAATTGGGCTTCCCATCCCCAGGGCTAATTCTGGACAAGCAGATGCTCAGCTGAGTTGAGAGATTAAGTCAGCGTGAACCAGTTGACAGTATGTGGAGGAGAGACTTTTTAGACTTTTCATAATACTTGACTTTTCTGTCCTAGAGTTCTCTCTGCCACAGGATCACAAAGCATTACATAAACCACAGCTGGCTAAGTTTTTTGATGAAGGTTTTCCTTTCGTATTTTAAGGAGTGGGTAAGGGTTACTAGCTTTGTTCCACTGATGAGGAAACCAAGGCACAGAGAAGTCAATATACCTCTACCCACATATCCCATTGAAAGCATCCTCTGACTGCTAAGAGCCATGCAATGAATTCTGGGAGACCTGCCAAGACAGCCAAGTGCCAGGATCAGTGACTCATTTTGTCATGGGGGCTGAGAGATGATTTACACCAGTGCAGTTCAAGCAATCAGAGCTAGGTTGGGCTGATATCGTCAATGCAGACTGCACCGATGCACTGTACCCACTGCTGCCCCCAAAGATAGAGGCTGGTGACAAAACCAGGCATGAAATGAAAAACAGACTTTGAAACCACCATCATCATCTGCTCATAAAGCAAAAGTGCTTCAGCTCTTTGATGAGATAAATCACTTTTAGGAGGTTGCTCTTATTCCCTTTTGACTGTTTGAAGGCTGACATTCTTGTACCACTCTTCCTGTCTTTGTACCTCCAGTATGGTTACTATTAAAACCAATAGTAAATCCTGTGCCTGAGCTAGCTGTTGGAGTTAAACCCCTTCATATTTTTAGCAGGGGGCTCACATATAAGCCTTAGCAGAGCGCAGTTGTCTCATCCTAGGAGAGGAGGTCATCAGCTGCAGCTGGGTTACTCCAGAATAAGAGTTTATTTTACCCCGCTACTCCCACATGCGTGCACGTGCGCGCGCGCGCACACACACACACACACATTTTAATAGCCTTTTATCCCTGCCCACTGACCTCTAAACCATCACCTACTTGTTCCACCTCTTTCTCCCACCCAATTCCCTTTGTCTGTATTCCCACCTCCATTTCTTTCATACTAGGAAGGAGGTAGTATCCACTGCCGTATTTATTTCTGGAAAGAAGGAGTAGTAGGAAAAAGATACTTTAAGTAAGTGACATATAACTGGCTCGATAGGTAAAGGGGATAAAGGAGCTCTGCTCCTTGGCTCCAACAGTTCCCAAAGCTCCCGAATGATATTTTGATACTCTTTTGAGATGAGTCCACCAGTGCAAACTGCAGCAGTATCATGTCCACTGGTGTCCTCTAAAGAAGCTGGCTCACTGTGAAACCAAGTGGATACTGAAAGGTATACCTGGCAGTCTCCTTCAGTGCCTCTGAATTAGCAGTTCTAGATTCTGAATAGGAGAGATGGTCCAAAAGTATGTATTCTCCTTAAATAGTGTCTCCTATAGGCACCGTTGGAAACACAGTATTAGGCTTATCTGGTAAGGCATTTTTTCATATGAGCTCTGTTATGAGCTGCTGAGTTCAAAGTTCAGATTAGGACACTACTAATGTGGAAGAATAAACAGATCCATACATAAGATTCTTCCAGTCTATAGAAAAGTACAGTAAAGGGAGACATGAAGATGTGGTGCTTAGCAACATGGTTTAGCAATGGACTTGGCAGTCCTGGGTTAACAACTGGACTCGATCTAGGTCTCAAAGGTCTTTCTCAACCTAAATGATTCTATGATTCTATGAGACTGGCTTGCCTGGTGTGGGAGTACAGGAGGAATTGTGACAAAGAAAGGAAATAAGATAGTTTTCTGAATCTACAGGACAAATAATTATTAGCTTAGACTGCAGTGCTGGGTATCCAAATTAAACATGGCAGAGCTTTTCCAAGAGAGATGGGTAATGACACACTGGCCTGTTGTAGTTGCGAGGCTCCTAAAAGCAGATTAGAAAGTCATTGTTCAGGGATGCTTTCTGCAGGGTGAAACACCTCTAGAGGTAGGAAGGTGGAGTAAGGTGTCTCCCTATGTTGTCTATGATTCAACATTGTTCTTCCAGCCTGGGTTGTTTATGGACCTAGGAAGTTTGTTGTAAACTCTCTAGTTCCTAAAATAACATCCCCATGTTATACATGTTTCTTTCAGAAAAGCCTTTTCACTATCACAGCAAGGGAGCTCCCATTGCTCATTCAGTCAGTATCACACCTCAAGAAATGGGTTTCGACTTATATGTGCTTTTGCCCAGCATTGTAAATTTTTGGTAAGAGTTTTAAATACAGAAAAAAAAGAGTCCCCTTGAATAAGCTGTTGAAAAGCTGAGACTAAGGCAAATCACATAACGTGTTGGGTTCATTTATTCTCTAAGTAAAATGTTTCTTAGAGGGTTTTTTTTCTGGCATATGCATTTTTTCAGAATAAACTCCAGGTGTTGATTGGTTATTGATTTCCAAGGAGCAAGTAATTTCCTGAAATAGCCCCTTGCCTGTGCGTGACCCTACAGAAGGAAGAAAAGACTAATAAAGGTGATTCTTTGGTGGGGGCTGTTGGTAGGGATTATAATTGGTCTTCATCACCAGTTCATTGACTGGTTTGTTAGATCATTAATCGCCCTTGGCTTTGATCTGGGCCTAACTATCAAACTTGTCATTAGCTGTTGGAAAATCACCAGCTCTTTTTTAGGGTTATTGCACTGAGCTGTTAAATCCCAGAGGTGTGAGGCAGGACTTTCCAGAGCACTGTTTGCTTGGTTCATTGGTGTTGTATGAATGTCAAGCCAGGCTGTTTCTTTTGCAAGGAACAAGAGCTGTCTAGGATGCTGGGGCATAGTTTTTTTGTTCCTTCCTTAGAGTCACAGAACCATAGAATCATTTAGGTTGGAAAAGACCTTTCAGACCATTAAGTCCAACCATTAACCCAGCACTGCCAAACCCAACACTAAACCATGTCCCTAAGCAACACATCTACACATCTTTTAAATACCTCTAGGGATGGTGACTCAACCCCCTCCCTGGGCAGCCCATTCCAATGCTTGACAACCTTTTTGGTGAAGACATTTTTCCTAAAATCTAATCTAAACCTCCCCTGGCACAGCTTGAGGCTGTTACATCTCATCCTATCACTTGTTACTTGGGAGAAGAGCCCGACACCCCTTGCTACAATCTTCTTTCAGGCAGTTGTAGAGAGCCATAAGGTCTCCCCTGAGCCTCCTTTTCTCCAGGCTAAACAGCCCCAGTTCCCTCAGCTGCTCCTCATAAGACTTGTGCTCCAGACCCTTCAGCAACTTCATTGCTTTGAATTGCTAAAGAGAGGGATTATCTTACTGTAAGAAAGGAAATGTTCTCTCTCTGGTGCCTTGTTAAAAAATAGTTAGTTTGAAATGATGTTGCTTGCTTGATATGATAGAGTCTTTCTGGTTTATTCCAGCAGAGGAGCTTTGCTTGAAAGCTTATTTTCATGCCTGTAAAAGTTGTGGGACTGAAAGCTGTGGAGAATAAAAAGCACAAGCAAAATGAAGCTGGACTCCATCTATCCGTCCTCAGTAGTGTCTCCCAGACACAGATATGAGATGGCAAAGAAGTCTCAGTTTCACTGAAGAATATCATCAATAGGGTTATTAGTGCTTGTTTGCCTTGGAGTTTCTGAGGTGTGAGCACCAACTTGGTTAGAAATTAAGGAAGGACCACAAAATCTATGAAGAAGCCATGACAAGGAAATTTCCTTTTCTTGTGACTGATCCAAACAGAACCTTCATTTTTTCCTCATTGGTCCAAACAGGAATCAAGGCAGTTCTCTAGAAACGAAACGCCCCATTTTTCATTCCAAGTTCCCCTGAGCCAACTTCCCACCATGGCACTTCTCCAGCACACAGAGAAGTTGAGCTGTTCTATCTCAGCTTTCTCAGGAAAGTGGATCTTTCCTGTAAATAGGTTCTCCCAGAAGAAAAACCTGCATCCTTCCAGCACTGCAAAAGCAACTCCCTGCGTTTGGTAAAGCTGGGTTCTTGGGAAGATGCTAGCCAACAAGCAAAGATAAACCAAATTCATGCAAGCTCCAGTATTAAGTGTCAGCACTGCTTAATTTTGCAAACACTGTTGATGGAAAATACTGTTCCATCTCAATATCTGAGAATTCAGTTCCACTGCCACATTGGACCCACTGCTTGCCCCCTTGTCCCCCATTCCCCACCCCCCCCTTCCTTCTTTCCTTCCCAGGAATTCAGTCATGTCAACATCCTACTGCTAGCAATGGAGACATAGAAAGGAAGAATACATAATTTTTAGAGTATGTCTCTCCCAGACAAGGTGTGACCCTCCAAGTCATATTATTGTGAACTCTGCAGTAATAATAGTAACAACAGCTAGGAGGGGAGGGAGGACTTAAGTGTGCCGGCAGCAGATGCTGCAATACAATTCCTTTCTGCAGAGCATCATTTGTGCTAATGCATCCCCAAAAAAGCTTCATATCCAATTACAGGCTGTGCAGAGGAATGCAAGGAAACTCTCTGAAAGATAACTGCTTGGGGCTGCAGTCTTTCAGAGATCATCAGCTAGGCAATGAGTCGATGCTGATCAGTAGTCCAGCTGGAAGTCCACTGAGAAATGAAGAAAAATAGGGCTGATGTTTGGACAGGTGATGTTCTTTCCCTTCAACTTAGGATTCAGTCTGTTATTCATAGCTACCCTCCCTTTTCCTCATTTCCTAGCCTGCCTTCCTGTAATATTTTCAGATGCAACAATAAAATACATGGTCCTTTAGTTTGCTAAAGATATGACTGACATTGCAAAAAACTAAGAATAGAGTGAGTGATGAATGTTTCAGCCAGTTGTAGTCGCCTCAGTTCTGAGATTAAAGTTGGATCCCTTTAAATTAGGAGGAACTTACCTCACAAATCCCACTGGGCTATTTTTAATATCACCAGTGATTCAGGCATGTCTCAATAACAGAAACCTCAGCTCACCAGAAGACCCAACTCAGGACACTTGGAAGAGTCTGGTCATCAGAAAGAGCTGACATCTCTGAGACTCAGCCCTCCTATGATTTCTGAAACCGACTACCCACACTCTTGAAAGAAACTCACTTCCTATGCAGGTACTTCTCAAGGCTTTCAGGAAGGCTCAAGGCATTGGGTCCTTAGCAGTAACCACGTGCTGAGGGGAAAGAAGTCCCACTGATATTACTTAGAGGACCTATTCTCTGTTGATTCTTCCAGTCCTTCTTCAAATGGATTCAACTAAACAACTTATCCTTCCCAGAGATGAAATTTGCCTCCTGTTTTTTTTCTCTAGTTTCTGTCAGCAGACCTGTCAAATCTCCTTCCTCCCACCAGTCAGTCTTTGATTTCCTCTTCTGAAGGTTGTTTTCAGCATATACCGTGACCTGACAGCATAAATGAGTCCCAGAGATCCACAGTAAAGACCATCCTTTCCAGATCTTCTTTTGCATAAATGCAGTGTTAGGGGTGTTGACATGCAAAATTCGCTCTTCTTTAGCTACTATGTCCCTAAAATATAGGTTTTTTCACCTATGGAGATGGGTTGGTAAGTACCAGTTTTAACATAGACTTTTAAATGTGCCATTCTTTGTTACTCACAGAATCCTCTGACAATAGCATACAGTATATCTGTTTAACTGCATTTATTTGTATACATACACAGATTTGCGCAGCCACAAACCCCTGGAATATTAAAGAATCACAGAATCATAGAATGGTTTGGGTTGGAAGGGACTTTAAAGAGCAGCTACTTCCAATCCCCCTGCCATGGGCAGGGACACCTTCCACTAGACCAGGTTGCTCAAAGCCCCATCCAACCTGATGGTGAACACTTCCAGGGATGGGGCATCCACAACTTCTTTAGGCAACCTGTTTCAGTGCCTCATCACCCTCATAGTAAAGATTTTCTTCTTTATACCTAATCTAAATCTACCCTTTTTCAGTTTAAAGCCATTACCCGTTATCCTATCCTATCCCCCTAATCTATTATTACATGCCCTTGTAAAAAGTCCCGCTCCAGCTTTCTTGTAGGCCCCTTTAATGAAGTACTGGAAGACTGTTAAAATGTCTCCTCAGAGCTTTCTCTTCTCCAACCTGAACAACCCCAATTCTCTCAGCCTGTCTTCATAGGAGAGGTGCTCCAGCCCTCAAATAATCTTTGTGGTCTCCTCTGGACTCCCTCCAACAGGTTCATGCCCTTCTTATGTTGGGGATACCAGAACTGGATGCAGTGTTCTGGGGAGATCTCATGAGAGTGGAGTAGAGGGGCGAATACACCTCCCTTGATCTGCTGGTCACTCTTCTTTTGATGCAGACCAGGATACAGTTGGCTTTCTGGGTTGCAAGCACACATTGTTGGGCCACGTTGACATTCTCATCAACCAACACCCCCAAGTCCTTCTATTCAGGGCTGCTCTTAACCCATTGTCTGTCTAGCCTCAGCATGTCCAGAGAAGGGCAATGAAGCTGGTGAAGGGTCTGGAGCAAAACTCTTATGAGGGGTGTGGAGAGGAGAAGGCTCATGGAGTACCTTACTGCTCCCTAGAACCGTCTGAAAGGAGCTTGTAGACACATGGGGATAGGTCTCTTCTCCCAAGTAACAAGTGGTAGGACAAGAGGAAATGGCCTCAAGTTGTGCCAGGGAAGGTTTAGATAAGATTTTAGAAAAAAAATTCTTCACTGAAAGGGTTGTCAAGCCTTGAAACAGGCTGCCCAGGGAGGTGGTGGAATTACCATCCCTGGAGGTGTTTAAAAAACATGTAGATGCAGTGCTTAGGGACACGGTTTAGTGGTGGACCTGACAGTCCTGGGTTAACAGTTGGATTTGATGATCTTAAAGTTGGACTCATTTTCCAACCTAAATGATTGTATGATTCTATGATTCTATTTGTGGTTGGGACTGCCCTGACCCATCTATAGGACCTTGCACTTGGCCCTGTTGAACTTCATGAATTTCACACAGGTCCATTTCTCAAGCCTGTCAAGGTCCTTCTGGGTGGGATCCCTTCCCTCCAGCATGTCAACCACACCACACAGCTTGGTGTCAGAAAACTTACTGAGGGTGTACTCCATCCCACTGTCCATGCCACTGACAAAGCTGTGAAACAGTGCTGGTCCCAGCACCAACCCCTGAGGAACACCACTTGTTACCAGTCTCCACTTGGAAATGAGCCTTTGACCACAACTATTTGAGTGCAACCATCCGGACAATTCCTTACCCACCAATCAGTCCATCTCATGCTTTTTAATAGCTTGATCTGCTTTCTATTGAAGAAGGGTGGAATTGGCTGTAGGTCAGTGGTGTATTTTCTAAGAGCACAGTCTCACACTCTGGGCATCCCAGAGCACTCAATGAAGTAATGAGTTAGACTGGCAGGAAACAGAACTGCCAACTCACCTAGGCTTATGCTTACATATTTGGGATTTTTTTAAATATTTTTTGTTGTTGTTGTTGTTACATGCCAGCACTGGACTTATCTCTGTGCCTTGTTGTGATGAGATGCCATGGGAGCATAACCCTCTTTGACAAGGATTCCCACCAGAGATGGGCGGGAGGATTCTACCTGTGCTGTTTTCCCTGCAGGATGCATGTCAGCTTTCCTCCCTCCCCACTTTTCCTAGTGCTGCAATGCAGTGTCAGCGTTGGTTGCAAGCCCAAGCCCTAGCACAGAGTCTGACTCTGCCACAGTGTCCTGGCTTTGGGGAGAAGCATGAAAACACTTGGCCCCTCTCTCATAGCTGCTGCAGTCTGCCTGCATGCTCCGGGAGAGAAGGCTGAGCTGGAGCTGCAAGAAAGCTTAAGGGCTTTTTTATTTCATGTATCCATAGTGTTTCTGCTGGGCAAAGTGAGAAAGAGCAATGTCAAAGCAGCAGAAGCCAGGCTCCCTGTCAGTGCCTCCTGTGGGGTTTTCTAGGGAAAAAAAAAAAAAAACAAAAAACCCCCAAAAAAAACCACAACCAAAACAAGCCAAACAAACAAAAAAAACCACACCAGAAAAAACGCCAAACCGAACACAAAACAACCCATGCACAAAACAACAGAAAAACCACCCTCCAGTTCTTTTGCTGGACTTACTCCTTGTAGTCAAGAGGAACCCTGTTTTCCTGTAGGACCTGGGTGAATCTAGTGTCTGTGGGGTATGGCCTCACCACCCTGAACTGTTTCTTTGACCCTTGGCCTGAAATTAGCTGATTTTTCAAAAAGAAATCCAAGCAAGACACCAGGTTTGAGTACCTCTGCAGTGACAGGCATTGGGCCATGACTCTGAGGTCGCTGCCTATGGCACTGTGCTTGGTTCAGGTTTCCCTGGAATGTCATGGAAATTCAAAAACCATTCCCAGCTCTGGAGACACAACTCAGTGACTCTAGACTGAGAGAGGCTGTCAGATGAGCAATCCATGATCTGCACAGCAGTATATTTTATTACACCATTTGTCCAGACCTTACCCTGCATTTATCACACAGGATCCCACCACAGAGCCTACCTGAACCTAGGGACCAGGCTGGAATCTTGGCCAAATGCTGGTCCTGGCTCACCAGCTCGGTTCCTCTCTTGCAACACCACTGTTCACCAGGATAGATGGGAAGTCTGAAGGCTGAGTGTGACTTTAAGCACAAAAATGCCTTAACACACATGCTGGGTGAGACCAAAGGTCTATGGAGCTAGTGCCAACAGCAGATGCCTTAGAGAAGAACAAAGCAAAAAGGAGTAAGCGTAAAGGAATCCCATCTTTGATGCACACTTTTTATTTCCAGCAGTCACTGAACTAAGGACTGCTTGTTTTTTTCTGATCTGGAAGATGTATCTGAACAAACATGTTCTGTAACCATGGATGGATGGATTGTACCTCTGTGAATCTGTGTAATCACTCCTGAGACCCACCAGAACATTTGGTCTCTAGGGCATGCCGTGGAATGAGTCACAGTTTTAACTCTTAGGTGCTGCTTGGTGAGTCCACGATGTGTCTCCAACCCATCTCCCACCCTCCTCTCCTGTTTTGTTGTTGTTGTTGTTTTGGTGTTTTGGGGGTTTGTTTGTTTTTTTTTCCGGGGGTTGGTGGGGTGGTGCGGAATTGTGATAACGGCCAATGAGAACTTCATGGTCAACCTGGTTTCAGCTGGGACTGGGTCATGCCCTCATGCAAGTAATGAACAAGAGGGAGAGCAGTTCATGAGAAACTGTACAAAGAGTTTTGACCAGTAATCACTGCCCTACACAGGAGATGAACTGGAAAGAAAAATTCCATTATTTCAGGTAAACATTAAGACAAAAATGAAAAATCAAAGGTAAAGGAGTTCTGTTAAACTGTTTGTTGCCATGGTTACCGTATCATCCAGAGTATCTGGGAGGAACACAGGATTTCATTCCTTTTCCAACTTTTTCACTGAGTTTGGTTTGGTTTTAATGAATAGGAAATAAGAGGTGAAATGGAGGAAGGATGCTAATTGTTCTTCCCAATGCTTTAAACGCAAAAATGTTTTGGGGCTGATGATGAGATAATTGTTTGTTATCATCTGTGAGGTCTCCCAAACCTTTCTTGTTTCTGAGACAAGTAAGGTAACTTTAGTTCTTTAGACCTTCAGTGGAACATCTTCCATTATCACTGACTTCAGAGGGACCCAGATGTGCCCAATGCACTGCATCTTGAGTAAGGTGAGCTCAACATGAATAATGTTCTTATGCTCTCTGTGTAGACAGCTGTCCTGAATCAAGTGGGATTTTGGGGAGAGAATGCAGAATTAGGTAGAATAATATTCCTTTTTCACTGTAAACACTATAGCATTTTCAAATAACCTCCTTAAAAGATGACGTAAGGTGCTAAACCAAGGGCAAGGACCCATCTTCTGGCACCTCACCTTTCCTTCAGTATTTTATTCAGATTTTTTGAGTGACAGTGACTTGGAGGTACCAGATCCATGAAGAGTTCAGGAGGGCTATACAGCAATGTTGCTCTTTATAATTAATTTTCTAGCACTAATCCAGGTTTACACAGAAATAATAGATCAATGATGAATCCTCTTCTCTCGGGAGCCTGTGCAATATTGCACAATAATACAATCTTTTAAAATTATGAGAACAATGCCTCACTAATCTGATTGGTATTGGCCAAGCTAAATAACAGAAAAAAGTGTAATTACAATAGAATTATATTGCAATTAAAATGTAATTACACTGTGGTGGGTTTTTTTTTTCTAAATCAATAATTATTTCTGTTGATGTAATAAGAACATTAACTGCATGAGCGAATGGTTTATCTTAGCTCTCTGGTGTCCCTATGCTAGCTGAATTGAATATACAGCATTGCAGTGACATTACAGCTGCACTGTGAACCATTCAGTCACTTATTTTGCAAGACGTGAAGGGGTGTGTCCATGTGTATGTGCTCATATGTAAAATAATACATGTAATACGTCCTATAATTACCAATTATATTATTACATTATCGTAAAATTATATTGCAATACTAATATATAATGTAATGGAGTATAATTATATTACATTTGTATTTGTGGTATTAAAGTGTGTTAGAGAACATACTTACCATAATTACACTGCAATTGCTCTTTAACAAGAGTGGAATTACAGTCATCATATTATGAAATATGACAGTGTTATCTTTATACGTTATTTGTATTACAGTACAACTTAGAGGGCCTTTTAATTGTTATCTGCTTAAGAAGATAGTGATCTTCCACTGGTACTAGGGAACAGACCTAGATAGTACAGGACTCTGGCTCAACAAGATTTTTGGCACATGGTCCAGGCATGGGATCTGGATCCCTATTTTGGAGTCCAGTTTCTGTCTTCCCATGAATTGTCCTCACTGAGCAGTGCTGCTGATGAATTTGTCCATGGAAGCTTATGACTCCTCCCAAAGACATGGGAACAGTAGTGGTTCATAAATGTACCCATGAAAGCTTGTCTGCTTGTGCAGGACTAATTGGGACACTAAGATCTTTGGACCCCAGTGACTTGTCCAAAATCATGCCCTGTTGCAGATGCCTGTTTCCTTCCATGGATAGCTCAAGGAACCTCGAGTGGCCAGCTCAGACTTGCATCTCTGTCTTTCAGTCATCTAAGGATAGATCAAGTTAACACTTTCTGAGTATCTTCCAGGTGGTCCTGCCTACATTTTAAACATCAAAACCTAACGGTTAAAGCATTACTTCACCAAACTGAAAATTCCTATTTTCTCAAGTCTTGGGCAATTTCTACACTTCTCCTTAAAAAGGCTTTGGATAAAATGCACAGTATCCTTCTATATTACAGTCCAACCCACAAGTTCTAGTGGCAAAATCTACTTTATCTTCTCTTTCTGGCTCTGGGATCTTCCTGCATCCTCCCCTGGATCATTCCTTAGCCTTAAGAAGCTGATTTTCAGGTGAGATGAGGATGCTGAGCAGAGAGGTAGAGATGCAAGCACATATCTACACCAGCCCTGCTGCTGCTCTGGTGATCCCTGGCAGGGAGAAATTCATGACATGCTGCAGATTCGCCTCCCAGAGTGCATGCCAAAGCACTCCACCTTATATCAGAGGTATCCATTAGTCCTTCATCCCTTCATCTCAGTCAGGGGAGGCTGAGGTGGAGACCCTGGTGTCCCAAGGTTTCTAAGATCTGACCACTGCCCAATGGAGTCAAGACTCTTTGAAGTATGCAACCCTTAAGCTGCCTCACCAAACCAATGCCAGAGGCTGAAATTGAAGCAGTCTTTCCTGATCATTTTAGCAGACAGGTTTGTAGATATGTGGGCTTTTCCCAGTTCAAAATGTAGGGGTCTCCTAATGAATAGCCACTGCCGTTATAGTTTATTTACTGCATTAAAATCTTAGTTTCTTGAGCAATGTATGTACTCTTGTGGCTTGGTCTGCCAAAGGCAGAAACAAGCAACCTGAATCAACATTTACTTTCTGCTGTATTTATGATTCACCAAAACAATTGCTCTTGGCAATTTTGCAAAGCAGGAACTTTATTTCAGTAACAATTAGTTGGACAAATATACTGTGATGTAGGTTTGGGCAAGAATGTGTCTGAGTGTGTGGGCTTCTTACAGGATATTCAAGGAGCTCCAAGCAGAGGAGGATGAATCAGGATGAATGAGCGAGAGAAAAATCAAGAAGATGCATAAATGAGGTCTTTACAGCTGCATGAAAACAATATGTAGGCATTGAGCTCAGGAATAAAAAGATGGATTCCTGGCCCCACTGACGTCATTGAGGCTTCTTGGATTTAGTGAATAACTTTGGATCTATAATCAAAGACAGATGGTACTTATTTCTGAAGAAAATGGCTACAAACCATACAAGTAGATTCCCACACTGCTTGAGCTCAATCTAACTCCACTGATTACCAGAGGCCTCCTGAAACATGATGGCATCAAGGTATTAACTCTGGAGTTGCTGAGCATCTTCATGTCATCCTCATTCCTCTTTTCACATCCTGCATCCATCGTTTTGCCAGTTACAGATCTTTAAAATTGAAGTCTTTCTTTTTCTTATTCATCTTCCCTGGTTTTTCACCAGCTTTTTGAGATTTTTAGATTCATAAAGAAAGTCATCATTATTTGAGTCATTTGCAAAGTGGATAAAATGCTGAAAAGTACATGGCAGGGGATCAGCTGTTCCCATGGGCATGGAGAGGTAGAGAAGATAAGTAAAGGAGCCTTTTGCCAGGGGTAGACTTAGTGATGTGACATCTCTATCCTGTCCTAAATATTCTGAGGAGTTCAGAGATGCAGGGCATATTCAGGGTGATGTGCACAGCTAAACTCCGACAGAGAATACGATGTAGAGAGATGAGTTCTGTGTGATGGGTGGGAGAGTTGATACCTGTAGTTATGTTTCAAGAGCAGCGGATCTTGGCCTTCTAAAAGTCCCATTTTCCATTCATCTTCCTTCGCTACTGTGACGCTAAATGCCTTTAGCCAAAGGGCTGGGGCACTTTTCCCATTTGTTTTTCTGGGCTCTCGTTCATCCAGCTCCTTCCTGAACCTGTAACGTGTGACAGCACTTCTGCCTAGTTGTTTTTTAATTGGTATCAGTTTCCAATCAATCAGAACTCCAAAATCATGGTGTGAAGAGGTGCTGATGCTGCTTAAGATGAGTTTGTCCTCACCCTTAATGGCAGCTCAGGAAGGAGGGTAAGATTTACCTTACAGAGGGGTTGTGAGTAGACCTGACCAGTGATTCTGGTTTCCACTAGACAGAGACTGGGTTTGTATCATTTTGGTGGGAATAAAACTGACACTACTATCACTGAAAAGAAAAAAAAATGAAAAATATGGATCCTGCAATAACACAGCAACCCTCACATTCCTGGCATTCATTTTGGGTTAATGGAAGAAATTGCTATTGCTGAACTTTTTTACAAGGTTGTCAGGGTGTGTGGCTGGCCCTCCAAGTTCAGTGGTCTTTCTTGTAAGTTGGATGTGCTGGGAAAGCTTCTTGTAGAACTGGATTCAATCAAATTTTGCAAGACCAGAGACATTTTCAATAAAGTACACAGGGGTCACATAACTGTATTTTCTTGCTGAAATTTTGTTCTGCTGTAAAATTTGCTGCTGACTTGTACCTTTATTACCAGAGTTACACAATATGTTTCAAGATCTCCAGAATGGCTGGGGCTGTAGAAAAGCAATGTAGCAGTATTAGCTGTTTGCCACAGTCCATGTCCAGGATTGCTATGCTTTCCCTGCGGCAGGTGAACGGCAAGGAAACAAATAAGAATTTCACCGAGTGCTGTTAGGAGTGAGTGGGTGGACAGGACCATTTTCACCAGGGTCCCTCTGACTAGCGTGGACCTGAAACAGCACTGTTTCTGCTCAAAATAGCATGCCACAGGCAGAGACATTTTGTTTTTGCTAAAAGCAAACAGAGTTGCTAAGAAACGAATATTACAGAGACGGAAATCCACAAAAGGTTTGACAGTTGCCGAATGGTGCATACTGGATGGAGTGGCTTGTCAAACATGGCCATACAGATAGTGGAGTGCCAGCCAATTCCCTAGCTAGGCATGGCACTTGCAGCAGAAAACCCATAAGCTGTCCCTTACATCTTGCCTCCATCACTCACATTGCTGATGGGGACTGGCAAGCCAAGAGTGTAAGAGGGGCAGGGCACAAAAAGACCAAATAATTTGCAAAGATGGAGAGACTTAGTGGATAACAGGCTTTGAAGGACATATGGTCCTGTGTCTCAAAGCTGGGAGCAGCAAAGGAGGTTAGTGAGTGGTTACAACGCTTCTCATCTTTGCTCCTAAAGGTCCAGTCACAGCAACACTCTCTTAGTACTTTGTTTCTTGGATCTCCAAAGACAAGTCGTGAAGTTGTGAGTGTGCCTCCATCATTCTTTACATTCTGGTTGTGGTGGTCATGGTGCCCCATTATGATGAGGATCAGTGACACGGTTGGTATCACCTTTCCCAGGGTGTAGGAACACCTCCATATGTTTAAGTCACTGTGGGGCCTCTGGAGATAGCATCACCTGTGCCTAGACAGGAGTCAGGTTTTTACCTCCACTATGTTCCACGTGAGGCAGTCAAATTTTAGCTACCCCAATTTCCTATGCTAAGAGAAGAGATCTTACGTAACTTCCTTATCAGATGATGCATGACAGATGCACTGTACCCTAAAGGTAGCTGCATTTCATCATGTTTGTGACTGTGTGCATAGGGTTTCTCACTGAGCGATGCTTAGAGAGCAGTATGGATGGGAAAGGTTGCTGAAATATGAGACATTCAAGGGATTGCTGTCCCCTGCTGGGGCACAGTGCATGTTTTAAAGCTTGAGACACTGGAGATGATCACTACCAGTAACAGCTCGAGAGCCATCCCTGCTCTCCAGTGCATTGCTGTTTATTGTTAGGTATTCTCTTCAGGAAGGTGAGCTTGAAGGAAAAGATGAAATATTAAAATAGAAGATAGAAGCAAAGCAAACTAACACTGAGCCGATCCGATTAATAAAGAATGCCAGGAATTGGTGTTAATTTGTGTCTGATTTAAAGTGCCTGGTGGGTGGAGAGAGAACAGCCCACAAGAAGCAGCTGGGCTCCTTTTCCATCCCCCAACCCTGCTGTTGGTGCGGCGTGATGGGGGAAAGAGGAGCACACAATCAGGCGATTCATCCCCACGCTGTTGCACTTTGCAAAGGCAAAGAAGAAGAGAGGAAAGGAGGGAGAGGGAGAGAGAAAAAGCAGCAATCCAGTTCTCATGAAAAGCATTGGCAGCAAACATTATGCTTCTGCTCGCCTAACCAGGACCAACCCATCCCAAGCATGTTTACCGGCCCTTTGTAAGATGCCAATGGACAGCCCTGACAAACAGGAGGAGCTGGGTTAATGCTTTTCCTCATTTGGGTCAGGCACGCTGAGTGATGAGGGGAGCACTCGAATCAGCCGTGGTGGGGCTGCCAGGATTCATAGTCTTCTGTCAAGGCCAAAGTCCCCTATTTATGTGAGAGCTGAGTAAGGCAGAGACAAGCTCCTCCACTGACGTGATTCCAATGCAAAGATCCACCTGACCCAAAAGAGGTGTACCTGGATCTCCTCCTCGTGGGGAGATCTCTACCACCCCTCAGTTCTTCCAGTGAAACCCCAGAGGACCAACCCTTTGCTGTTCATGTCCATTCACTCCCTCTGAGGCTATGTCTATCCTCATAAATAAATGAGGGATTAAATGCAGGCATGAGTGTGGTCTCGTGATCATCCAGACCGTTTAATTACTCGCATGCTCCCTGGTGCAATTTTGGCCCGAGACAGTGCCAGGACACAGTCTGGTAGATGGCTGAGCCAAGGGACTCTCTCCCGCAGGTCTGTGGGATGAGGCCAGCCCGTTTCGCAGGGGACAACTGAGGTGTGTGGCTGCAAGCTGTGCCATGCTTGGCCCCAGAGCCAAAGAACAGCCCCTGCTCTGTTTCCTTCGGTAGTATAGACATAGCCTGTGGAGACAGACAGCAAAAGGGCAAATTAGCATTTAGTTGGCATGTGCATTTCTGTTCTTTATGAACAAAAGGAGAACCATCTGCTCATTGTGTCTCACACAGAGGTGGGGGCTTTCATTTGCAACAAACCTGCACTGGATTTCAGCCTGCCATTCAACTTGGAGATGCCGCAGGCCCTCTGGGTCTTGTCCTCGGAGACTGAGGATATCCACTGTGCCCCACTGTGCTGGGTCAGCCTACCCTCTGGGCAAAACAGGCCATGATCCTCATCTCCTGGCACCTTCCTAGAAGGACCACTCATGTCTCCTGCATTTCCTGGCTTACTGAGGGTGGTTTCTGGGTTGCACACGTGGGTTTGTCTTTGCAGGGCTGCTTGGGAACACCAGGATCTGTGCATGCTGCTACCTTATGGCGAGGTTGCTCCGAACAGTGCTGGACTGGAAGCAGGAGGAGCAATCTTAAACTCTTTGTCTGGAGGAAATGGGAAGCGGAAGAATTGCCTGCACATGCCTTTGTAGCTGAGGTGCCCTCCTAGGTCTTGGGTAGAAACCTAACTCTAAGCCCTGCTTGTTGTCTGCAGACCTCTAGCTCTCCTCCAGCTCTTCACTCCTGTCCTGTCTGCCTGTCCTCTGAGCCAGAATTGAACACCCATACAAATGAAGGAGCATGTGAAAATCACAGACTCCGCTGTCATCGCTGTGATGGAGCATCATCCGAGTCCTTCTCAGAATAAATATAATCCATACTCCTTCAATCCTTCATCTTCATCAAGGCTGCACACAGACAGCTAACCCTAGCCCCAAACCAGCTTGTTCTCGGTGCCGCGCATATCACTCCGTAATGTCCTCCATCATCTCCCGTGGTTAAACAAAAGCCAAGGAAGTGAGAAGAGTCCTTTGCTTCCCAATAACTCCCATGTCTGCTGCTCAACAGCAAGCCATCTTCCCTCCTGTGTCACATTGCTCAAGGGTTCCTGAAGAGAAGACTGGAAAGGGGAGAAGCATACATCTCGTTTATGCTAATCCTGAACAGTTTGTCATGAGGCTGATAAATGAGATGCAAGGAATAATCCAGCTCATTAGCGCCTGTGCTATGATTGCATCCCTCTGCTACCCTGTCTACATTCAAGTATTTTAGGACTGGTTATAGGGGAGCTTAGAAAGTAGTCTCTGCCCTGAGGTGTCTTCAAGGAAAAGGAGGGGGTTCTCCAGGGAGCAGAGCAAGCAGGAACCCTTTGCTATCCAGCATGGTTAGCTCAGGCAGGGCACTGCGTGGATGTGGGCATGACACTTCCGAAAGGTTTATGTCTTGTAGGTCAGGGCAGATGACCATCCCAATGGCTGCCTTCCTAAGCACTGCAATGGCAGGCACCATGCAAGGCATAGCAGACTGAACAGGAGGACATGGATCAGGCCAAACTATTTTGGTAGGGGACTTTAACAACATGGATGTGACTTGTGACACTTCATTTAGTTACAGGATCTGGCTGTGGTTCCTTTAGCAGTATGGACATGTGTCTTGTGTCGTAAGAGTAGTTACTAATATCCCTGCACCTTTCCATAAAAAATGCAAGAATGGTCATTTAAGGAAGGAGCAAAGGTCACAGAATCATAGGGCAGTTTGGTTTGGAAGGTACCTTTAAAGATCATCTATTTCACTCACCTCCTGCCATGGCCAGAGACACCTTCCACTAGATCAGGTTGCTCAAAGCCTCCTCCAGCCTAGCCTTGAACACCTTCAGGAATGGAGCAACCACAACTCCTCTGTTCAACCTAGTCCTGTGTTTCACCATCCTCATCATAAAAATTTCTTCCTCATATCCAGTCTAAACCTACCCTCTTTCAGTTTAAAATGGTTATGCCTTATTCTGTTGTTATAGGCCTTGGTAAAAAGCCTCTCTCCAACTCTCTCAGCCTTTTCTCATAGAAGAGGTGCTCCAGCCCTCTGACCATTTTCCTTGTCCTCCTCTTGACTGCTCCAGCAGGTCCATGTCTTTCCTGGGCTGGGGACCCCAGAGCTGAATGCAGTGCTCCAGGTGGGGTCTCATGAGAGCGGAGTAGAGGGGCAAAACCACCTCTCTTGACCTGCTGGCCATGCTGCTTTTGATGCAGCCCAAGATATGCTAGACTTTCTGGGCTGCAAGTGCACATTGCCAGCTCATGTCCCGTTTTTATCCACCGATATTCCCAAGTCCTTCTCTGCAGGGCTGCAGAGAATCAATGCATTCACCCAGAAGTCTGTATCGATATTGGGGATTGCCTGACCCAGGGCCATCCAAGTCCATATGGATGCACAATAAAAGACTGAAGGAAAGTCAAAGAAGTATACACACTTCTGAGACTGGCAGTTGCATCTGAACCATCGTGTTTAATAGCAACTGATGGACTGGTCCTCCACAGATTCTCTAATCCATTTTGGCACTCTTTTATACCTTTAGCCTCCACAGCATCCTCTGGCAATGAGGTCCCCAATTGAATTATGAGCTGTGTGAAAAAGTGCTTCCTTTTGTTTGTGTTCAGCTTTTGGGGTCAGTAAGGATGGCTTTCTGCGTCATGAGGCTTAATTCACTGCTTCTCCCCATGTCCCTTGAGAACCTTAGAGAGAACGTGCTGTAGAAGTGCACATATTTATAATTCTTTTGTTTTCTAAGTTCAGGTTGCAGACTTCTGCTGCTTCAGGGTCATGGCTATATCCAAACCCACTGAAACTTGGGGCTTCAAAGTGGATCAGGTATGTTCCTGATTCTCTCCACGTTCTAGGTCGGTGCTCAACATGGTAGAAAGGACCCACATTCAGCTCAAGCTCAGCTATTTCTACCCTCTCCATGCCACTGGGAAGTTCCTGTTTACCCGTGTTAGCATGGTATCAGAAGACTTCAAAGCCCCTCGTTTCAGACTGTGTGGAAGCAGCTGGAATCACTCCCATAGCTAGTGCAGTCCTATAGTTGAAGTTCTCTCATGCTGCTCACTCTGTGAAGAGTGAAAGTAAGGCAAGGGTTGGTCACAGTTCTGGTTTTACTAAAAGAACCTGTGTTTCAGGTGTTTCTTGTAGCCACAGTCTGAATCTCCATCTTCCTCCTGCTGAGAGGTACAGGAAAACTGCAGATCTGAGTAATACCATCTTACAGTCCTTCTGTGTGCAATTTAAAGACATTCTCGCTGGGCACTGGAAACTGAATGCCTAAAATTATGAGCTGAATTCCTGTTTTCAGAAGGGGAAACATTCCCAATCCAGTTTTAACTGTGCTGAGACTGCAACATTCAAAAACGGAGCAGTGTATTTTCAGGGTTGCTGTAAAATTGGACCCTGATGTAGTCTTTTCCCAGCTGCTGCCTAGGAAATCTATCCCATCATTGGGGTAATGTCAATGTTGTTTGTTAGATGGGGAAACTGAGGCACAGTCATTAAGTGAGAGCACAAAACCGTGGCAGGATTCAGATGAGGAGCACACATTAAAACTTTCATACAAAGGCTTCTGGTTGCGGTCATCCCCTGTTGCTGATCATACCCAGCCATTTAAGGAGCTGGAGGACAGCAAAGTAGAAATCTATTTTCCTGAGCACTTGGACCTGAGGTAGTGCAGATCCTAGTCTGGGGGTGGTTACAAAACCAGCTACTTGGGTGTTCATCCTCTTTACCTTTGGCCAGCTGACCTCCAGGGTGCCATGGGGCAGCCAAAGGGCTGAATCCAGTAGGTATTCAGTCCCAGGGAGTATGGATGGACCAGGCAGGAGCAGAACTCCAGGTGCCTTGGTCAAGACACTAGCTTTTCCTTTATCCTCTGTAGCTAGCTCTGCACTAGTAACTTCAGAGAGCCAGAACATTGCCTGAAGCACTGTCCCATCCCTGCCTACACATCTGAGGATACTTCCTGGCAAGGTTTTGGCCACAGTCAGCAAGCACCACCCCAGACCATGCGTGGCCACAGTGCAGGAGAGAGCATTAAGCACTGCAACAAGGATGTTCTGCTTTTGAGGACAAGCAATTTAGCCACATGAATATGAGCTACGTCAAGGCTCTTGGCCTCAGTAGCCAGAAAATGAACCCTGGTGCATGTGTTTATGCAGGATGTGCCAGTGGCCAGCATCAGAACATGTGCTGAGCTCTGGCCTGTGTGTGTGCAACCCCGTGAATTGTGAAGCCCGATTTTGGATTTGCCAGCCATTGTTCTGCCCATGTCTGACCCTGCAAGTCTGAGCCTCAGCATGCACACACAGCCCCTGCCTGAACATCCCTTCTCCCCGGGGGCTCCCACTTAGCTTCCCAGCTAACGCCAGTGCTTTTAACCTCCAGCTGCATTTCCAATCAATCACATCCTGGTCTCCAGCACGAATGAATGGCGATGGAAGTGGTCTGGCTCCTGCCTGCTTTCTGCCGCTCATTAGGACGACCTTGCCCTCAGAGGCCCTCTTGTGTAACCCTCGCACCCAGGAGCAGGGTAGGAGCATAGGGGAAAATACCCCAAAGCATCAGCCTTGGAGCACTAACAGGCAGAAACAAGGCAAGAAGGGAAGTGGGAATTTTCTAGGATTTGCTGGTGTAGAATCCAGGGTGTTCCTGACAATGCCCATTGCTCCTCGGGTGGTACCACTAAATGGAGATGGATGGGAGCTAGGGCAGTCAAAGGGTGTGGGTGATGCTGGTGTGAAGGGAAGTCTGATCTTACTGGGATGAGAAGACTTGTATATTCCCCAGGGGGGGTGAGGAAATGCCTGGGAACAGTGTGAAGCAACAACCAGTCTGAACTCGGGCTGTACCTAACTGAGGTTTTAAGTCTGCTTTGGCAATGGGAAATGGAGGCAGAGAAAGATGTGATGTTACGATGACCACCATCAGCTGCCTTCTGTCAAGAACCCTGTAGATTCCTTGACTTTGCTATGCAATGACATCTAACCCATCCCGATGTCACGCAGTCCTTGAGAAACTCCCAGTCACGGTAGTAGTCTCAGCAGGCCATGCCAATAACATTGTACCTGCATGGAGGAAAGATGAGGACAAACACAGTTACAGCTCAGGCAGAAGTGATGTTTAGAAGACACCAAGTACACACATGACGTCTGTCTGAGGCTCTGTTGGGCCCAACAGAAGGTGCTGCAGAGCCCTAGGCTCACTTCCGTCGGGCAGCCACATCTGGGACCAGATGGAGCACATCTGGCCCTCCTTGTCTGCTGGGCTTTTCTCTACAGAAGTTTTACTGGGTCCTAGATTTTAGGGTTCAAGCCTTTCTGCTCAGTTGTCCCCTGATCTGACTCACTGAAAGAAAGATGCAGAGGCAGGAACTGAGCCTGACCTGCCTCCACCCCTGCCTGAGAGTTTTAGCTATGGGCCCATCTTCAATTAATGTGATCTGGAGCAGAGACTTTCACCTTTAAGGCTGTTAATCTCATTTTGGGATAAAATCCTAGTGGGTTGGAAATGAATCACCATCTTCAGCACTCTGCTGGAGGGTTTCAGATCACAGAGCACTAGAGAAAAGCAGAGGATGCTTCTTACATCCATCTTTTCAAGTGGGAAAACAGAAGCATGGATTGGCAAAGATGCTTAATTGAGACTGTGTAGAAGTTCTGAAGCCAGGATTAAAATCTGGCCTCTGGCTTCCCCAATAGCATCTCCCATCTGGCCAGTGCTGAAGGTGATCAGAGATGGGATGGTTCAGCCGAGGCTCAGGGTCTTTGGAGTTTCCTCATTGTTGTTGAAAGCCTTCCATTGCTACACATCACCTCCCAGCCCTCCCTTTCCCTGGATTACCTCTTCCAGCCTTTGAAAATTGAAATGGAACTGGGATTCTGTCCCCACAAGCCAAACCCCATCACAGGATCAAATATTTCCCAACTTATTCATGCTGTTCCTGCAGGCTGTTACATGTCTGCTGGAGTCCACCCCTAAAGTGGGCGTTTTTCCAGGTTGACGCTGAGAGAAATTTGGGAAGAAGGATGCTAGTGTGTACAAACATCATTTATTAACACAGCAGACAGGTAAGAATCAGGTTTCCTCTGTACTCAGAAGATTGAGATGGATAGAGGCAGTAGGCAGTACATCCATCTTTACAGTGGTGGAGCAAATATGTTGGATTTTGAGGGGTCCATGCGGAAATATGCTTTTGGCAAGTGAAACAGCAGGAGGGGAGCAGAGCCAGACTCTTGTCTATCTGACCCTTGTCTGCTTTCCTTTGCTTCCTAAGGGGGGTTGTCTGAGTTCAGTTCTCAGCATTTGGTCCAAAGGTAGATTTGGCCGGACCCAGATCGTGACCTGGGCAGCTCCAGTTGGAGCTGGTTTAACAGTCTTTCCAGGATATGGTCCCTGTCTGAAATGCCTCATCGGAGAGGGGATGTACACTGAAGTCAGAGTGAGACCTAAAGGATTTCCCAGTCCTGCAATACCCTCCAACTCATCCTCTGGCTCTTTCAGCTTCTCATTTTCACTAGATTCTGCTTTGCCAGAAAATAAGCACAAACCTCTGTAGACAAACTCTTTCTGGGGGGCGGCGGCAGAGTCAAATAAATACTTGTAGAAAACAAAAGAGAAGGAAAATGGATCATTAAAAATAATACTAAGGGAAAAAAAAACTGGGTTTGAGCACTGATTTTATGGAAGAGGCACTGCTCCAGGACTTTTCCAAACTCCATCCCTCCCTAGGTGCCATCCAGGGCTAACACCTCTCCTTGCACACCAGCAGAGCTGCTGCAGTCGAACAGCCAGGTCCGAGCCCTTCCTGACTTCTCTGCTGCCGGTTCACAGCTGTCACCGTGTTTTTCTAGGCATTTCCACTATGCTTTGCTCACTCATCTCAGTAGCAAAAAGAAAATTTCCAAGCAGTTGCAGCATTTTTTTTTTCCTGCTAGCAGTTCCTTTTGAATAAGGACAGAGCATACTCGTTTCCCATGTTTTATCAGAGTATCAAGAGACTGAGCTTTTTGGGGCCAGGTGGTTTTCTGCCTCTGGCAAAAGGGATATTTTGTTTGATATCTGGGAACTTCTTACAGGGAAATGGGAAGCCCCAGGAAAGGAGAATTAGCTTGATGAAAGTGGTTTTCACCCTGCTGCGATGTCAGTCATGCACCAAGGTCAGGAGAAGTAAAAGCAGAGGGAGATAAATCTTGGACATTAGCACATCTGGGTTGGTGGGCAGAGAGAAGGGAGTTGGGGCATGGCTGGGATAGGGGGGCAAATCAGGGTGAGGGTGTTGGGAGAGGTCCTACAGGCAGCCGTAGGAATTCATTGTTTTGATTTTTTTTTTCTTTATTTATTATTATTATTCCTTTTTTCCACGGAGTGTGTGCGTGTGTGCGCATGTGTGTGTATGTCTAAGAGTGCCCTCCATTGGCCACATGCAGGCTGCTGCGCTGAGAGCCCTGTGCCACCGGCACAGCCAAGGAAGGTGGTGGATGCACAACCAGGGAGCTTGTCCTTCCTGCGTGGGAAGCCGCTGCGCGATGCACAGACTCTGCAAAGCAGGGCACATTGCAGCACTGCCTGCATTTCACGAGCTCCTCCTGCTTGTGCAGAGCTGAAATCCCAATGCTGGGGCACAGCTGTAAAGTCGAACGCAGCATCTGGGAGATGTCAACCTGGCAGGTCTTGGTGGGACAGGGCAAATTGGCATGCAGGGCTATTCAGGCAGAGGGTGGAGACAGTCACAGGCAGAGTCAGGGGATGCCCTGATCCCTTGCTGCTCACACACATCCCATGCTGCCTGCAACACCACTGTGAGCGTGGGGTGTTCTAGGGGCATACAAATGTGCAGAAAGCAAGCAGGGACAAGGGGGTGGTGGAAAACTCAGCCTCGGATCGTCTTTGTTTATCATTACTGCAGGAAGATAGGGTGCACCACCAAACACCTCACTATGGCTTGCAGGTTCCAAAATTCACTGGGGCTAGTGCAAACTGGATGCCCAAACCCCTTGGACAGCCCTAGTACCAGGTGTGAGTCTGTCTCGCATTGTGTTTCTGAACTGTGCCTACTCCAGTGGGTGGCAGGGTAGGGTGGCAAATACGCAGCAAGGAGGTAGAAAAAATTACTAGGGCTCTGCACAGTGGTGCGAGGGTGCAGGAGCCATGCCAGTGGCTCACATATCTTCATAACCCTCTGCTTCATGATCTCTAATGTCTGCACAAGGTAAACAAGGCAGAAGGGCCATTCAGACCAAACTTGTCAGCCTCTTTCTATGAGATGCTTGAGATGAACGACTGCCTTCTGCCAAGGGCACACACACAAAAAAGACAAAATTTTTGCCCTTTGGTTTGTCCTTGGGAAATGCAGGCAAGGGACAGCCCAAGGTACTCCACGGTCACCTGGTATCCCCAAGCTTTACTCCAGAAAAGGTTTCTTTGCCAGACCGATCTCCCAGGCACAGGACTGGAAGGAAAGGGCAGGAGGGGTGGCATATGTACTCCAAGCTGGAGCAAAGGGATGGGACTAGACGTGGATGTCTCCCAACACACAAACTTACCGAAATAGCCAGGCTACCTAGACACTAGCTGTGGCAACAACTGTGGGAATATGGGCAAATTTGCTTGTGTGCCATAGGAATGCGGTCTCCCACACTGGAATGATCTGTCTTATCACACATTTAGTATCACTTCCCCAGCTGCATGCTGCAGCCTCTGGTATATATCCCCCTTGGGATTTTTTCTGGATTACAGTGTAGAAGGCAGATCTCTCTGCTGAAATGCAGCAGCCAGCCAACTGCCCATTGCATCTTCCCTCCCTGGGAGGTCCATCACGTGTTGAGCCAAAAATCCAGGTGTGAAGGGGGTTTTGTCTATTCATTTCTTCTGCTTTAAGGATTCCCACTTCAGCAAGGATTAGTTGAAGGAGAAAAAATATGTTTATGTTCCTTATGGCAAAACATTCCAGATGGGACTGCATTCAGGGGAAATCAATTCTGAGACCTAACAACCGTAACACAGCGTCCCATTAACAGGTCTGTTTAGTTAAAGTCTGTGGGCTTTTACGGTGCTTTTCCCAGGGAGGGTCAGTGAGGGGGTATGCATTTTGTGCTCGCTGCATTCTCATTCAGCACATCTGTGGCCAGCGTGAGAAAAACTGGGTTTGTGGAGGGCAGGAGGCTTGGGCTGAATCCCACCCGCTGAAGTCACCGTTAGGGACTGGATCTCCGGATCTTGAATTTCGGTGCAAGCCCTGTCTCCTAATCATCTTGTTGCTATGGAGGCACCGTTGGCTCCTGCTTCCAACCGGGAGAGGCAGGTTTCTTCACGGTCTGGACCAGAGGTTAAGATGATCCCTGTCTGGCTCATTGGTGTGAAGGTCAGAGAGATTTTGGCTTTGCAAAGGCCGTGCCCGCTTGCAAACAGTGCTCAGGCACAGCCCTACAGCGAGGGAGAGGCGAACCAGCAGCTCCTTTCAAAATCTCAGCTAAGCAATCACCTTCCACGTACCAAAGCTGATATTTAAGCCATTCACAGTCATTTGCAAGCAGCCCCTCCTGCTAATCAGGATGACCTCTCTGCAAATTTGCAGGATGTTTGGTTGATGCCTGTGGTTTTTGTTGCAAGTGCGCTGCTGCTTTGCATCCCCTAAGCAGGTTGCATTCCCGAAATCTGGCCCCGGAGGCAGGCTGGATTCTGGCACAGGGAGATTTGCACTGCAGAGCTTTGTAAGCTGGAGGCCACTGTCAGGAGTGGGGACCTGACTTTTAAAAAATTTAAGTGCATATGCATTTGGACTCCATGCTGATTAATGTCAGGTCTAACAGACACTCAGGAATCTACTGGCAGAGGCTACAATGATTTGAAACTTGGATGAAACACAGTTTGCAAATAGCAGATCTGTCCTAACCCTTTCCTCCCCAGATTATTTTTTTTTTTCAGAAGAGGGTATATGCAGAGACAGAAGTTTTCTATAGAGCAAGGAGAGAAACCAAGAAGTGAATGTGGAGATGCATTTATCTTCTTATCTCTTCTGAGATGCACAGAGTGGTCTATGGACTTCATCTCTGATTTTTCAGTCTCTCCTGGGATTGTGTTCAGCTACCTGAATTGTAGATTTGCTGGGAATTTGCATGGCTGCTGTGAAAGCTTCCTCTGTTTGCAGTCTGGGAAGACAGACCCTGGCAGCGTGGTGGGAGATGACAGGACTGGGGATGAGTCGTGTGGGGACCATGGGGTTGTGAAGAGGGTCAATGGCTGCAACACAGAAGTGTTTTCCCTCCTCCCTTGCAGCAGGTGCCCCTCTCCATAGACTTTCACCCTAATTCCTTCCTGGCAGCGCCACCTGGGTCCTTGATCACCAAGACACACATCCCAGATGATCTGAATTATTTTGGCTTTCAGCCTAGGACCATGTTAGCATCTCAGGAGTTAGGCTGCTTGCACTCACGCTTCAATGCAGAGGCCCTGAGCGCTCGATTTTCATGAACCTGTAGGCACCGGAGGTTCCTGAAATCAAGGCAGTAGTCTGACTTGGTAGGGGAAACCACCCTCCCAGGAGTCTGATTTGTCCTTTTGAACCTGGGCAGCAGCCCTGTTTTAATGGCAGCAAGGGCTGCAGGGCCAGGGCAAGCCTCACTTATTGGGGAAACTCCTGATTTGCTCTACCTGGGATGAGCCAAAAACGGCAGGAAAGGAAATGGCTGGAAAGATGGGAAGGAAAAGGTGCCATGGCTGTATGCCCAGCAGCAGAAGCTCTGCCCCATACACTGAGGGTCTGCCCCTCCTGCCTGTCAACCCCGCATCTACTAACAGGGCCCTTCCCCAAATATGGGGTATAGCATATTTGCTATATATATAGCAAATATATATATATATTTACTTATATGCTATATATATATATACTTATATGCTATATAAGTATAGCAAATATGGGGTATAGCATAGAAAGGGGGTACAAGATGGAAAGAGTCCTCCTACTGATGGCTTTTTCTCCGTTTTCTCCTCCTCTGGAAAAAGGAGAGATAGAGAGAAGGGAGCACAGGGGAGTCTTCTTGGTGGGGTAGGAAAGAGGGAGACTTACAAGAGTAGTGAGGGTGCAGAAGTCCCTCGGGAGGGGGTCTTGGAGGTTGGGGTGAAAAGGGGATCTGCGCTACAAAGTGTTGCAGGGAACAGGTCCCATAGGGCAGTGCAGGGTGGATGTTACTTTTGCAGAAGGGGCTCTGTGAGAGATCCTGAAGGAGATCCTGGGGCTGGCCGGGAGGACTCTCACACTCTGCAGGTGCTCTATGCCCAGCTACAGGACCACAGGCTTTGGGGTGTCCTGCACACAGGCAAAGTGGCTGCCAGATGTGGGAAGACTTAAAATCCATTTCTACCAACCTTTTTTCCTCCTTTACTGGGTGTTCAGCTCCTTCCAGCCCTGGCCTCCTGTCTGGACTCAGGGTTAGAGTTGGAGTACTGAATAATGATTCTGTTCCCCTGCACTGGGTTGGTGGAAATAGAGGGAGAAGAGAGAAAAGGAGATAAAAGAAGCAAAACAGCAAGGAGTGTCAGGAGGAAGGGAGGAGGCAGAGCCCAGCTGCCCATGCCAACCTCCAGCCCAGGTGCAGCATGAAGGCTGCACTGAAGCAGCATTCTGGCTCCATTGGGATGGAGAGGGGTGGAAACTCCCTAAAACAGAGATCAGTGGTGTTTGCTTCGGGGAGATGGTTAGAAATCACCGCAAAGGTTCTGCTCAGCTCAGCAGAAGGGCGCAGCGTGGGCAGAAGGCACTGGGAGAGCAGGGTCACAGCTATGTTGTCCCCCACTGTGAGTCACAGCTGGACTCTTCCTGGGGGTTAGGACATCCTGGAGGTGGGGACACCCCCAAACCTAACATGATGTGAGGCTGCAACTTCCCCCCATAAGATGTGCTGGGACTGGAGATGCTGTGTGGATTCTCAGCCTTGAAAATGGTTAATAAAAAGTAAAACCAAAACCGAAAAGAAAAGAAAACAAAACAAAAACAAACCATCACCCAAACCCCCAAATTCCAAATCTTTTCTCTTTTTCTCCCTTTCTCCTTCCCTTCCCTTTTTTTCCAGGTGTTGTTTATGGCCACAGGAGGGAGCTCAAATCCAGACATGGGAGGATTGGCTTGATTTCGGATCCAGAGCCACTTAAACTCTCACTTTTCCTCTAAGCTGGTCCCTGTTATGTTCAGGATCTGGCACCTGCTTGACATTTACTTTGAGTTCCAGAGGACCAGAGACCTAGGATGAGGAGCATTGGATCTGCCCTGAACCTGCTTTTGGTATCGCCACTCTACTTTGTGTGGACCGTGGTCGCTCTGGACCTGGCACAAACTCCCTGCACCACTTTGGTCCAGGGGAAATTCTTTGGGTATTTCTCCTCCTTTGCCGTCTTCCCGTTGAACTCCTCTCTCTGCTCTTGGATTATCCAGAACCCTGACCCTCGGAGGTACACTTTGTACATGAAGATCCTAAAACCTACTGGCATATGTGACCACCAGCACATCCGCACCTACCAGTTCGACTCTTTCCTGGAGTCCACCCGCACTTACCTGGGCATGGAGAGCTTCGACGATGTGTTGAAGCTCTGTGATGGGTCCACCCGCTATGCCTTCCTCCAGTCCAACAAGCAGTTCCTCCAGATGAAGCAGACTGCACCACCAGGGGTGGAGAGTTGGCCTGTGCGGTGGAAGCCCACAAAGGCTCAGGAGCGGGACTTCTCAGTGGAGTACCTTGTGGTGGGCAACAGGAACCCTAGCAAAGCTGCTTGCCAGATGCTCTGCAAGTGGCTGGATGCGTGCTTGGCCATCAGCAGCAGCTCCCACCCATGCGGCATTATGCAGACCCCATGCTCTTGCTCAGGAGGGGAGGTCCTAGATCAGGCCAGCGAGATCCTGGGGCTCACGAGGAAGAAGGAAGACTGCTATAAGGATGGAATTTACTTGGAGAACTGCATGAGCAGCCCCAAGGACAGCAGCGGAGTGGATTTCCTGGGTGAGTGGAGGGCTGCTGGGGGTGTTTGGGAGGGAGGGCTGGTTGGGCTCTCCTCTCCTGGGTCTCACACTGTCCCCATCACCTCCGTGTCTGAGTCTGTAGATGCTTGGTATGAAAACCTTATTTCTTAATTGATATGTAGGTCTGGTAACCCTCGGTGGCTCCTTATGAGCCTGTGACAGGAATTACAAAGCAGCTTCCCCTAAATATACCCCAAATTGTTTCATTCATTCCCAGGGCTTGTGCCTTGCTTGTTTTACTTCTGCAGCCTCACAGCTGCTGAGGGAAGATTCTTACCTGAGGGTGAGCAGTTTTCCAACATAATTACCGATGTCCTAAAAAAGGCAGGAGCCAAGCTGCCTCCCGAGGCGGGCTGCACTCAGCAACGCTATCAACCATTTTAATTCATGGGGAAATCTTAATTCTCAGGTCTAGTTCAAGGAAAAGGCAACAGAAGACACTCTTATTTTGTTCTCAGCCTCATTTTCCTTTTGGAGGCTTTCAGAAAGAAAACTCACTATGCTGCTTCTGTGGGGTTACTTGGTGATTTGCTGGGGCTCATTCCTCAGATATTTCATAACTGTTTTGATGATGATCTTGAGTACGGTATGGGCTGGAAAGGGACTAGGGAGGTGAAAGAGGCATGACAAAAAGGGCTATGAATAAGGGTGAGATGCCTCTGAAGTCTGACCTGGGCACTGGTCTGGGGAAGGAAATGATCCTTCCAGAGATCTGACATGGTATCTGCTGGTGCTACAGTACCGTGCAAAGCAGAAGAGAATTGTGTGTGTGTGTGTGTGTCTAAAAGTGAACCCTTTATTTCAGCACCTGTGTCAGATCTGCTCTATGCGTTTATTCTCAGCTCCCATCCCACCTGCCAGCAAGCAGGTTATGTAAAGCAGAAGTGTGATGCTAAATAGGAATCTGGGCAGCTGGGAGGGCAGCCCCCAATTTGGCGAGGTTCAGACCCATGCCTGACCCCCACCCCAGGGTCTCATCTTCTTCAGGTGCTGGACTGAAATGTCCTCTGCCACCAGGAGAAAGCTGTCATCTGTCTGGGTCTGGAATTTGTGGCTTTTGCAGACACCCCCAGTCAGGGGGGACTTTCTCAGGGTCGGGGGAAGGAGGCTAAATTTGCTTGCAGTAGGAAGGAGGTTACCAGGCACAGGTCCAAGCTGTGCAGCGTGATTTTCTTGCAGACCGCAGTCTGGCGTTAGCTGAGAGATTAGTATATGATCAGGTACTAGTGCTTTCGTCGGTGTATTTTAGGGGAGATTTTGTTTCTCACTGATCTGTGAATCAATACGTGGAGGCACGCAGCACAGCCATAAATCCTGCAAATTAGTTCTTCAGCCGTGCCTCCCTCCCTGGCTATGAGCACACAGTAATATTCGCTTTCCAGATTTTGGATTTCTTTGCAATGCCCTTTTCTCCTGTGCAAACAGCTTGTGAGGAGTACCGTGTTGGCTGCCTCCTTGGAGTGATGCGAGCTTCGTTAAATCATGTGTCATGCCTTGAATTTGCTGATTGGATGATTTATGCATTCAACCCAAGCAGTCTGACCTTTTTCATTGGAACCAAAGGTGAAATTTGAAATGAGATTTTCAACAAATCCTGAAGCATTCAAGCTTAATATTGGCTTTTGTAAAGATCTCTCCTAGTCCAGCTTGAGTGCTTGAATGTTCCCAGAAAATAAATACGAAAGAGGCTCAAAGGTGGCTGAATCAAAATCCTTTTTGGGTGTCAAATATTTGTGAAGAGTGTAGATAATTTTTTGCTGGCTGCTCACAACTGCTTTGTATTGAAAATACAGATTTATCATCTGCACTGGTGGGATGCCATCTACATGGAAACGATGCTTGCAGGGTGCCCGGCCTCCCCATGTGCTGCTCTGTCTGTCACTGTGTCTGTTTTGATTTTTGCAAAGGCTTGATCAGGAAGATGGAGGCGAGATCCAGTTTGGGCAGAGAGCCAGCAAACCCTTAACAGCATTTTGTGGGTGGAATATTTTGATAGGGTTCCTGATTTCCAAGTGCTGATGCTGGTTATTTGGTTATTGCTGTCGTTGTTGTCCTGATTGTATTTGTAGCATTTTTTTTTGCTTACAAGCCTTTTTTTCCTTTTCTCGCCCCCTGCCTCCCACAAGCCCCTTGCTGCTTCCTGAGTCATTTGTTGTTTCTGGACCTGTCTTGACACTTCTGCCTTTGAACAAGGGTACATTTATGTGTTGTACTAATCTAGTTTGATGATTTTCGAGGCACACAAGGAATTGCCAGATCCCAAAATGTGGAGCCTGACTTCCCCTGATGTGCCTTTTCTATACCTTGGATTTTTCCAAAGGAAATGGATGGGTGCAGATCTACAGAGGCTACAATGAGATGCTGCCTCGGAAGCAGCTGTGCTTTGGCTCACAGTCTGTGGGTGAGATCCCTTTGAAAAGGTTCACTCCCTGTCCCTGGGCACTGGTATGCTGAAAGACGAGAGCACACCTACTTGGCTGTGTGCTAGATTAGGTGGTGTCTGAAGACACTCAAGAGCAGGCTGAGAATAGACCTGTTAGGCTGAACGTTGGCTTTGGTGGCCAAACAGCAGAGCTGGGAGTTGAACTTCTGCTACTGACCCTGACCACAGATCTCCTGGCCACAACTGAGAAGTGTGCACACTGACCCTGTTGCTCCAGGGCTACTGGGGCACTCAAGGAACCAAACTGACAGCCTGATTTCACTCAAGGGCAATGAGTTTACACTTGGTTCAGGTACATAGGGATGTTTCTGGCCATTTATGAGGGACTTCACAAACTAATTCTGCCAAAATGACTCTGCCTTGCTGCAGCATCTGCTTTTCAATGTCTGGAGGTAGGAAAGACCACTCCAAATTTGTTTCCCAAGTTTAGTGAGACACCCTCTTTGCACTTGCTGTCCCACACAAGACATTGCAGAGGTTACAGCAGGCGGTGGTGGGCAGAATCTGTCCGGGTATAGAGACTGCAGGAGATATTTTGGTGTCTTGCTGCACATGGAACTTTTCCTTGTTATCAGCAAGACAAGCTTGGAAATGTATTGGCAGCAGCAGCTCACCCCTCACATTTCCCATCCCTGCTGCAGCTACGTTCAGCTGCTGCTCCTGGAAGGCTTGAACAGGGGATTTTTGCTAGGACAAGACAATTCAACAGGGGAACTATTTTTGGCCAGCATCAGGTCTCCCTTGGCTGATGCGGGCAACATGGGAAAAATGTGGCAGCTGATTCTAGGTCCTGACGTTTAGAGGCTAACACTCTTTCAAGAATGCAAGTTGGCATTCCTGCAGTAGGGTCCCACACCAGTTCTGGGTAGGACACCAGGGAGCTGAAGATGGGAAAGCTTCCTGAAATGCTGGGCATTGGGACTTCATGATCTGAAACCCTAGTGACCTTCCCAAACATGAGCTGGCTTCACTGTAACCAGAGCTAGAGCTTTAAAAGGGACACGGAGGATGTGACACTGTAATGAGAGAAGGTTAAATGTCTGCTTAAGTGCTGTGCTGAGTTAGGCACTTAATGAATGTCTAATAAGTCTTGTCTCCACATAATCTGTTCCTGGAAGGCCATTGCAATGCTGTCACATCTTGATAGCCCAAAGAGATAACCAGAATGCTCTAGTCCTTTCGCTCCACATATCCCCATCTTGGAGGGGTCCAAGATGCTGACTGCAAAACAGGGTTAAATGTGTGTCCCTGATATATATTATTTGCTCTTTGGTAAAGTAAATGGCTCCAGGGCTGGAGGGTTTTTTATGATGAACGAGTCTGATTGGTTTCATGTCTTGACCAGAGAATTTCACTAATGCATTCCAACTAAAAATCTTGAAACTGAGATTTAAATGGACTTTCTTAATTTTCAGAAAATGGAATCAAAATATTGCTAGTCTGAAATACTGGGAATTTTCCTGCCTTTTCTGTTAATCTTTTCCATTCATTTGTTGTCCCTTTTGCTCTGAACAAATGCAGACCCTCCTTCCTCACACATGCTCATCACTTAAATTCTTTTTGTTAGTGGTGTTTCACCTTACAGCCTGTATATGTTTTTCTACCTCTGTCTGCTAGATTAAGAAGTCTCTACGTTCTCTACTGTTTGGAGATGCATTTATAGGCACATGAACAAGTTGCTTCTTAACCTCTGTTGCATTAAGTAAGCTGAACTCCATAAATCTCTCAGTGCTGGACACATCCTCCAAACCTCAGTTGCTGTTGGGAAGCTTTGCTTCATGCTTCTCCAGTTCTGCTGGCCAAAGCATGATGTCTCCTCAGCAGGGATGAGCTTCTGCCTGGACTTAGGGCTGAGTGACTGCTGAAGGGGGTCTGTGGTGTAGAAGAGGAGCCAGAGGCATCTCTATGCAAATGAATCAACTGCCATCCTCCTGCTGCAGGAATCTTGTTGTATGGCACAGCTCTCCTCCCTTTGAATCTCCCCCAGGGCAGAAATAACTTTGTAAGTAATTTCTTGTGTTTGTGGTGAGCTTTAGTGACCATGAAGACTCAGAGATTGGTCAAGAGCTGTGAGGGATTGCCCAGGGGCAGGGTCTCAAACCTATCCTTGCCTTCAGCTCCTTCTTAGGACACAGGCTCTACTCCTCCAGCAAGAGTCCCCCAGGCACAAACAACAGCTGAGCTTGCAGAGAAACGTGTTTAGCTTTGGATTTGCCTTGGTTTGGTTTTGCATTTGCCAACCAAATGGCAAAGGGAGTTGGATGGGTACATTTTCATTGCCTCTACTTCCTTCTGGCACGGATTTATTGAGTGTGCTTGGGGAAGGTGTGCTGCTTTCCAGCTCCTCGCTTCTCCATCTGTGTTTGCCCCTGCTGTCTAGTCTGTACATCCTTGAGAGCAGAGTGTGGATACAGTGAGAGATCACCAGCAAAACACGGGGCAAGGAAAGGCTGGTTTCTGCTCATGTGTAAAATTTTCCTGTATTACCCTGCTAAAATCACAGGGGATTGTGTGTGACTTCTCCCCAGGTTAAGTCCAAACCTCAGCAGCTGTGAACAAGGGCTGACACTACTTCACAGCTCCTGGAGAAGGAGGTTGAACAGACCCTGACACCTGGCAAACAGGACACCTTGTCTCCTGCAGTGAATCCCTGCTGGACCCAATGTCTCTTGCATGCAGTCTGTAGGGTGTTTTATGGATGATACAAGTGTGGGTAACTCCTTCATGGGTGCTGAAAAGGGGGTTTCTAACTCAGTTTAAACACTCAGATCTCTATGACCTGCACAAGTCCTGCCTGGCCCACTGCTTTACTGTGGGGTCATTAAAGACTTTAAAATTAGAATAGAATAAAACAGAACAGAAGAATAGAATAGAATAGAATAGAATAGAATAGAATGGAATGGAATGGAATAGAATAGAATATTTTCAGCTGGAAGGGACCTGAAACAATCATCTAGTCCAACTGCCTGACCAGTTCAGGGCTGACCAAAAGCTAAAACATGTTATTAAGGGCTTTGTTAACCAAATGCCTCCTAAACACTGACAGGCTTGGGACTTTAAACCACCTCTCTAGGAAGCCTGTTCCAGTGTGTGACAATCCTCTTGGTAAGTAAATGCTTCCTAATGTCCAATCTAAACCTCCCTGGTGCAGCTTTGAACCGTTCCCATGCATCCTATCACTGGATCCTAGGGAGTATTAGGCATGAGTGTAAGAGTACTGGGGTCCTCTCAGTGGCAGAGCAGAGATTTCCTGTGTCCGCGTCACCGTTACAGCACTAAATTCACTCGTGCATGCATCTACATGGAGATGCCCTATTTAGGAGATGCGGGAGGGATTAAAATGAGAAAAAATAAAGTGATTGTGAACCCAACAGCTTGTGGACATGATCACAATGCAGAAACATCAGCAATTATGGTCTGAATGAGCTATTGTTGTAGCAGGGAGACCAAAGGTGGAATTTACATCCAGTTGCTGAGGGAGTTTCACAGGCAACTACTCCCATTATTGCTATGAGGGGACCTTTATGGGTAATTTAATGAGTGGCAGCCTGGTGAAAGGCTCAGCTTTTCAGTTTTTTGTTGTTGTTGTTTTTTTTTTTTTTTTTTTTTTTTTTTAATTTGCCATTGTTTAACATCCTCTCATATTCAGGACCCATAGCAGCAACCCCAAAATGTTTTCTGTGGGAATACAGGGTGAAATTTAGATTCAGGGAAACAGACACCAGATTCAAAATCATCACATCTGCAGTGTAGTTTTACAACTGTAACTGCTGAATACGAGAATGAGGATGCTAATGTCTCAGAAGGGAGGGTACACAAAAATAGTCCTGACCCTTTTTACCACCCACCCTGAATATCTGGTGTATTTAGGTGATGGGAGCAGGCTGAAAAATGGAAAACATTGTCTTTCCAAGGGGAACTGGATCCACAGGGTTTTTCAGGTGCCTGATTCTCCTTTGCAGTGCCTGACCTCCATGGGTTTCCCTGTCAGTGAGCTCTCTGACCTGACAGATCCTGTCTTTCATGATGGATACAGCTCTGGGGTTTCTCTCAGGTTTCCTTGAAAGGGAGCTTTCTCTTTTTCAGTGCTGGTTTCCTCTATCCAGATGCAGTTCCCAAAAACTTTGGGTGAAGCCAGAACTTAGCAGAGATGACACTTGGTCCATCTGCCTCAGAAATCTAGCAGACAACAGATCCTGGAGGGGAGAAGGGCTCTGATCTTTGCCTAACATGCGGGGAATAGGGGCTTAGCAGGGTTGACAGCTTATCCATGAGAACTCTGAGAGTGGACGTGGGTGCTCTAAGCCACAGCAATGTCTTCCCATGTTGGGCAGAGCAGTAGATTTCATGCCTCTTCCAGAGCATCCCTATCACCTCTGTAACTCATTTCCCAGATTTTCCTTTTCCCTTCCTGATAATCAGCAAAATTTTGCAACATCTATGGGTGCTGATTCTGTCTCCTGTGAGCCCATCATCTCTCAAGACAGCACTGAAACAAGCCTGGCTAAATAGGCTGGAAAACTTGTTTTGGGTTCTCAGCAGGTAGCATTTAGAGTGGCTCTGTGACACTTTAACCTAGGAATGATTCAGAAACTCTGTGTCTCTGGGGTGGCTCTGCCAATGTCACCTCTAGTCATTGAATGTCAGAGTAGTACACGCTTTTGTTGGTCTCACTGCAGACAGCAATCTGATACTGATATCCTACATTTCAGCCTTCCAGCAGGATGAGACAACCAGCCTAGGAAAGGACGTCCTTTAGCACATCATCAGAATTGCAGATCCATTTAGTTTAGATATATTTCTTTTTGTTCCCTGGCTGTAGTTTTGATAAAGCAATAATTGCCACACACCTCATTAAGCTCAGTGCTCTCAATAGGACTTGAGTGGTCCATGCCATTAAACAACCAGTTACTGACTTGGGATATTCCCAGCGTTTGCAAGCAATAAGAAAGGGAAGGGACCTGCAGGGGTGAAAGTTGCAACTCCAGCCTCCTGAAGAAACTGGACTGCTGTGGCAGGCTGCTTTGTCCCATTTCTGGGACAGTTTGAGCTGTGTTCTCCTTGCAATAAATGGGCTTCGGTCTGCTCAAACACCAGCAAGCAATGGGGAAGAGGCACAGAGAAAAGAATCCTAAAGCACAGGGGTGAAATCACCATCAAATAGAAGGGACTCTGATCCCTCCCTGTGTCCTATAGCAGAAACAAAATTACTGGTGTAGGTCCTTATCTTTGTCACCTTGCCTGGATGAAGATGGGGATGCCCTGGCCTCTACCACTCTGGATGTTTGTTGATTTTTTTTTTTTTTTTTTCTGGATGGAAGTTGACACTTTCCTGCTTGTTAGTTTTGCGGGAAGGGATATTTGTGTTGAAGGTGCCCGAACCAGAGGAAGGCAGTGAAATTTGGTGTATGGTACTGAAAGCAGGAGAAACAGCTAAGAGCATGAATGCTTTCTCTACTTGATTTCACGGGTCCTGCTCCTGACTCTGAAGACCAAATGACCAAAATGGCCCCTTGGCTCTTGTGGAGAGCCTGGAACTGATGCAGAAGAGGACCTACACAGATTTTCTGCTTCAGGATCTACTGGAGGCGGGGATAGGACCTGGGGTACAGTAACTTCATCATGTATCCCTGTGCCTCCTGCTCCCCCACTTTAAACCCAGCCACACAAAAGGCGTTATTCAATGATCTGTGTGCATTTCATATGCAGACCTATATGATGTCCCATGTGCCTGCTGGATGAAATCAAGGTCTAGTTTTGGTGTCCCCTTCACATAACTTGACTCTGTTAGCTGTTTTCAACTAAACTTGCTGGTGTGACCAAGACCATAAACCAAATGCCATTTCTACTAATTCTGTGGTCGGAAGTAGAAGTGTGGAAGAAATGCATTGCAGGGCAAGTGCCATGGGGAAGACCGTAGTGCAGGTTCAGATTGGTCATCAGAGACCTCTTTAAAGGGCCAGCCTGTAGCCCAGAAGGGGAAGGAAGCAGCTTGGCTGTACACAGGACTTCTTGGCTTTGAAGTCAGTGCCCTATGGGGAAACCAGGCTAAAAGATAGGGATGCTGTGCATGTGCATCTTCTCACCGGCAAAACAGTCCTAGTGTAGGGAGCTGCCAGGGGAGAGACAGTCCAGTCCCCATGAACAATTCCAGTCCATGAGGATGGTACCAGTTGTGCTCTAGGTGCCTAATTAGCCTGGGATTGGGCCTAAGCTCCTGTCTGGGTTTCGGATGGCATAGATTTGATTTTCTTGTTAGTAGCTGGTGCAGTACTGTGTTTTGGATTTGTTGTGAGAATAATGCTGATAAAAGATGTTTTTAGTTTTGCTAGGTAATGTTTATACTAAGTCAAAGACCTTTTGGTTTCTCAGGCCTTGCCAGCAAGCAGGCTGGAAGGGCACAAGAAATTGGGAGGGGACACAGCCGGGACAGTTGATTTGAACTGGACAAAGGGATATTCCGTACCACAGAACATCATGCTTGCTATATAAACTGGGGGCAGTTGGCTGGAGCTTGCCCATAGCTGCTCGGAAACTGGCTGGGTATCAGTCTGAAGGTGGTGAGCAACTGTACTGTGTATCACTTGGGGTTTTTCCCCCTTCCTTTTGGATTTTATTCCTCTCTCCTTCTCCTTCCTTTTCATTATAATTGTTATTGCTGTTATTAGTATTATTGTTTTGATTTTATTTTATTTCAGTTATTAGATTGCTCTTATCTCAACTCCCGCATTTTATGTTCCTTCCCAATTCGCCTCCACACCCCTTGATGGGGAGTAAGGGGCTGCCCGGTGCTTAGGTACTGGCTGGGGTTAGACCATGACAGCTCTCTAAAGTCAGTGGGCTAGTAATCTCTGCAGAGCTGGACTAAGGAGACATTTGCACCAGAATTCCAGTTGTGGACATGTGCTTGGAAAGATGTCACTGGTCATACCTAGCAGTAAAGCACCCAGGCAGAAGAACCAGGACTGCTATTTACAGCTGGACTTGTTCAGTATTTCTTCTGTCCTGTTTACATGGGGTCAGTTAAAGGAACAACAATAAAACTGACTGATGACAATTAATTTCTGCCCACAAAACCTCTCCTCCTCATACCCCTTCCTCCTCCTTTGTTTGGTTTGCTGGCTTTGTGTTTTTTTGTGGGCTGTTTTGGTTTTGTGGTGGGCTTTTTTTTTGTTTTTGTTTTTGGGATGTTTTTTTGTTTGGGTTTTTTGTTTGTTTTTTTATAATTTTTTGAATTACAAAGCTTCCTGCTGTTCTGTGTACTTTTTGCTAAGCATTGGACAGCACACGTTTCAGGGAGATCTGCTGGGTTTGGAGTGACTAACTTGGGAGCAGCCCTGTGAAGTTGTGTTTGATGGGTAGCCACGTACTCAATCTGTGGATGCTGCAACCAAATTGTGAAGAGTCGGCACCAGCCCCAGCATTGGCCTGTCAGGGTGATTAAGCCTAGAGATGTTTGTGATGTTTTCATCACGACCCAGCATTGCAGCATCTAAACCTGTCTGACCATCTTCCTCACAGAATGAGATTCTCAGCCTTGTTAGCCTCCCCAAACTCTCCTCTCCCATGTCTAGATTTTAAATCCTGGGAGTACCTTCTTTAATTGGATTGAAATTAAGCTAGCTATGGTGCATTAGGGTCAGCCAGGATCAACGGGTGGTGCTGTGACTTGAGATCGGTAACATCATAACAGGAAGGCAGACCACGAGGAGCAGCAGAGCTGCTAAAAAAAATGACTGTGTTGCCGGGAGGGGAGGCGGGGGGGATTGGTACTTGCTGAAGAAGAAAAGATGCCAGGACCAGGACAGTCCCCAGGTAACTATAGAGAGGTATTTAAAGAGATTGCTTTTCATGCTTCTGTGCTTTTGGGCCATGGAGGAGCTCAGGAGGCCCCTTCAGGGAGCTCAGCCACCTGCCCCCGCAGACACACCACAGCTGAGGAGCCATCAAGGAGAACAACAGACCTCAGGGGAGAGCCACGATGGAGCCCACCAGCTGTCAGGGCAGGGATGGCTTTTCTTGCTCAGCAGCTCTTGCATGCAACATGCCACTCTACGCAGTCCCTTCCCTCCTACCAGCCCCGGTGTCCCTGCCCCATGGGCAGTTCAGCAGTGCCGCGTTTTGAGCCTATTGTCATCAGAGCCAGTGACAAGTTTGGTGGGAGTTTTACCTTGGCATAGTTTAGTGCCTTTTACTTGCTGCAGGGCAGAGGAAGACAATAGTTAAAAACTTTTACAAGCCCTTAAACACAATGTCCCACTTTTCTGAGCCTGACGTATTGGCCCCAAACTTGCCAGTAGGGAGGGCAAGGTGTCATGCTGTCCCTTTTGCTCTTAAAAATAGGGCTTTGCGAACAGTCAAAAGGATGAAGCCTGATCTCCTACCATGTGAAGACCTGTATTGCTCTTTTGTGACAAGGCCAGCTCCTCTTGTTGCTGCTCATATACCAATACTTCATGACCCTCATCTTCCACCAGTGCCTTCCTCTGGGGTTGTCCCACCACCAAGACCTTTCTGGGTTATTTAGTCATTTTCTGGACAGGAGGTAACACATCTGGACCATTTTTCATCTGGATGGTGTGCCAAATAAACCAGATAACTGCTGTACTGCTATTTTTTTGGTGAGTGGGATCACTTAGGATGACTCATGCTCATCAGATATCTTCATGGATGGAGCATCTTTGGGGTGAGACTGGCCTCAAACATCAGAAGCTGAAGGAATATAAATCAGGCAGTGATCGCCTTTCTTTGGGGAGCTGCCTGGGAAGAAAACCTGGGCTGGTGTTTCAGTGGGTGCCCTGGGACCTCTCCCACATGGTCCCACCACAGCCATTGGGTTAGCCTGGCTTTGGGGTTGCTTTCCTCCCTGGGGTTAAAGATGTTTCTGCACTGGGTGATGAAGGCAAAGGGACACATGGAAAGCGAGCACTATCCCAAGAACAGAGCAAGGGGAGAGACCAAGTTTGCAATATGTGTTGGGTAACAAAGACAATGTTGATCCATGGGGCTTCAGTCCCTCCAGAGAATAGCAGTGGGTTCTTGGAGACACACGTCACTGCCCCAATGTACTTTTTAGGAGAGGAAGTAGCCACTAACTCTGCATGTTGCAGACATGGGTGAATATGTGAAACATCTAATTAATTCTGCCCCTAGAAATCACTCCTTTACCTGCTCCAATGTGATTTAATTCATGTTTCATTTAGGTTTTACTTCCAGCTGAACATACTGCAGGTCTAAAGTGGGACAGGTAGAAAAAGGCAACAGCCTCTTGTCTGGGCTCACCAACTGCTTTTCTGCCTGAGGCAGGGGCCTCCTGAAGTGGTGTGATGGGCACTTGATGATGTGTGCTTGTTGGAGGGAAGCATCTGTCGGAGTGGAAGCCCTTTGAGTACAAGCCCACCATACACTAGCCTTTCCCACAACCTCGGGGCCGCTCTGCAGCATCCCCCTTGGTATGCAATGCCAGAAGCAGCTGGTGTGTAGGTCACAGCCCTGGGTCACACAGCAGGAGTGGGTCTTACTCTCTAGAGCAGGGCCGGGTAGGTAGGGGTGGGCAGGAGGCCTTGGGAGAAATGTCATACATAACACTGGAGGCTTCAAAGGTTTGTAGAGGGGTATTTATTTTGCACCTTTTGTCTCTCATTCAGAAGTGAGCTCCCCTCAGTGAGCAATGGCTGCGGAAGGGCAGGCACAGAAGTCAAAAAAGCACTTCTTAGTACTTCAGCAGGAGAAAGAAAGAAGTTAAAAGGTGATAAGGGAAAGCCAGGAGCAGCAGTTATAAAATGTGAATGGTGTAGCTGGGTTTTCCTGGCTTAACTGAGAGCTTGCATCAACAGGGGGTGAGGAGGGAGCAGAGGAGGCAGCAGTCAGCAAGCCTCTATCCCTCTGCAAGGGTGCAGCCATGAGCCTGCAGCACAGCCAGACCTGACAATCTGTCCATGCTTCACCTGGCTGTGTCCCACTGACCTGGTGTGAGAGGTGCAGCCACACTCTTTGGCACCAGAAATGCAAAATCTCCCCCACCTCCTGCTCTACTCTATCCCTCAGCAAGCTGAAACACACACATCTGTCCATGCACAGGCAGGTCCTGTCCAGAGATGTTTGGACAGACAGACAGCGGCACCAGCACGCCTCTCCATCCATGCATGTCTGCAGTCAGATGCACATATCCACAGGCTTGATTTGGTGCATGGATGCACTCACAAAGAGATCTATATACAAGCACAGGCTCATGAGGGAGTGTAGATGGATGCCCAAGTGTGAATGTACATGGACATATGCCTGCACACAACAGCATAACACCACACAGAGCTGGTAGATATACAAATGGGCAGGAATGTACCTGCATGTATATGCAAACCTGACAAGCAGATGTACGTGCTCTGCAGTGGATACACACTCATGTAAATGAGTCTGCAAATGTGTGCACATGTACAGCTACCGCACACCCCCATCTCCGCACACCCCCACAGCCATGAGAGTGCCAGTACACACCGATGAACATACCCCGGAGCTGAGACCCCCATGGGGAGCCCCATACCCAGACTCACAGAGAGACACGGGGGGTGCTGCTTCCCACTCAAGAGAGGCCGTGTGTACATGGAGACCTGCAGCGTGTAAACTCGCTGCAGGAACAAGAGGCTGACTCATGCTTCATCCTTTCCTTGTTTCTTCAAAAATGCACCATGAGGCCTATCTGGAAAGTCAGTGCCTCATGGTGCATTTCAGAAGAAGCTGGTTTTGTTTATACTTGTGGGATCCTTCCTGTGAAAAGCACAACTGCTGCTAATCCCCCAGGAGCCAAAGGAACCTGATGGATTTCTTAGAGTAGCTTGATAATTTGGTGGGAAAGAACCTGTATGGCTTGACATTCAGAAAGGAGAAAGCAAGGACTTGCTTTGAGATCACAGTCGTCCAAAGCTGTCCCCAAGCCCATTGTTGGTGGGACATGCTTCCCTCCACCCTGCCCTCCCACCGCAAATCAGTGCAATGCATGCTGCAGTCTTCTGTGAGCCTTTGTGAAAGGCTCCTGATCTGCTTAAAGTCCACCATGTACTTGAGCAGTGGGTCAAACCAGGGCAATCCTAGGGACCACCAGCTCTTCCTTAAAGCTTTTTCTCTACTGCTCGATGTGTGGCTTATCAACGTAAGAGCTTGTAGCACCTATCCCTGCAGCACATACACTTTCGGGGGGCATTTTACTGGAGGGTTGTGGTTTTGGAGACTGTTGGCTGCTCCTCAACATCTCCACTACTGCCTTCCAGACATCCCAGCTCAGATGTGGGTACCGACGCACGAGCCCCATGCAGCACATGCAGACTCGGTCACGTGTCTCCAGCTGTGCTGGTTTGTGTGTGCAGACCTGTACCTCTGACACACATATGCCCCATTGCACTGTCCGTCTTTCCACCTTGGGTGCTGTTTCTCACTGCACTAAGACCCTTTGATGTGAATTTGAGAAGCAAAGACACTTTTAGGCAGGTGTTGGGATGCTGAGCTCCATCTCACTGCCTGTTCCTTTTGTGGTGTCAGAGCAGCTTCAGTCCAGCTGTAACTGTGGCTGTTCTGCTTTTGCAGGACTGTTGCAGTGAGGAAGTCCTCACTTCAAAAGGGAACACTGACAAAAGTGACAGCTTTGCCTGCCTCACATTTTAATTAAAACCACCTATTTGCTTTTGCCACTGCTCCTTCCCTTTTCACCCTTCTCCACCCTGACCCTCTTGCTGCAAATGAACATATGATATCAGCTGGGGAAAATACATTCATTCAGCAATTAAATAATTGAATGCTCCTCTGGCAAAATGAGCTATCTTCTGACTTTCTTGTGTTTTACCACTTTTCCCTCCCTTCTTTCCCCCTCTTCTTTCTTCTTCCCTCTAGTGAGATAAGGATGCCATTCTTGAAAGCCATTTTAAATATTCATGTTTTAATTAATGGACTTTATTGCATGAACTCTATGTAAGATAATAAAAAGACTGCCTGAGGCACAACACATTTTTTTGTTTGTTCTTGGAAGGGGACTAAGAAGTGAAAAGCCTAATATGTTTCTTCAACAAACATTTGAAAAATACACAGAAATGACAGACATGGGTCATTTAGCCAGTGGGCCTTCCATAACCCACGTGCTCCTGAGTATCACTTTGCAATGTGTCTCCATAAATGTGGCACATGATGTAAATCCATGGAGCTCTTGCAGGAGACTGGCTCCTCCAGATGAGCACCAGGCTCTGCAGTGGGCAGAGGAGGGCAGGGGTTTGCATCCAGAGGATGCGTGTGTGGAGATGGAAGCTGCAGTGATAAGGACATGTCAGGGCTGTGAGTGCTCGGGGCTGCATGCAGTCTTCTGCTGAACCTGGAAACTGAATGCATTGTTTTTACTTTGGGTGATGTTTTTTAACAAAATAAAATAGAGGTAAGGTTTGGATCAGTCCCTTTCCCCAACATTTTTGGGTTGAAAAACCCAAATATTGACTGTACATTTCTGCAATGGATTTTGCTTTTGTTGAAGACAAACAAGTTGATAGAATGCATGAATTTGTGAAACATCTGGTATTGCCAGTTATGTATTTTTGCCAGAAAAAGAAGAAAAATAATGTTAGATGAAATTTCATTCTATGTGGGTGTTTTCTTATGGCGCAGCACGCTGAAATTAATTTTATACTGTGAGTGTGTCATCTGTGCTGCGTGACATGGGCCTCTGCATCCAGTTTAGATGTTGTCTTATGCTGGGAGGGGTCCTAAGTATGCTGGACCAGAACCTCAAGGGGAGACCTATGCTCTACTCTTGAATCTGCTCATGACCTTGAAGAAGTCAAAGCATTTTTGCATGTTGTGTGCACTTAATCTTGTTCTTATCCCCCTTTTTTTCTTTATTCTGACTCAGATCTTGCAAGGAATTGGCTCTTAGAAAACAGTTGCACAGTGCCTAGCACCAGTGCTCCCTGAGCTGTAATGACAGCTCTTAGTAAGACTGGGTAGGAATAATAAAATCTAAAGATATACATATATAAAATGAATACAATATATATTAAATACTCCAGCGGTCACTATGGTTAAATTTTGGTTGTGGAGTTACTTCTTTTTTAGGAAAAGGATAATTTCTTGCAAGGTGATACAACCCTTGCATTGAGGTTGCTTGGCAGCTACAAAGAGAGGGATCGTCTAACATTAAAGGAGGCATGTGGGTGGTGCAAAGAAAATATCTTTAGTCCCCCACTGTAGGGTTTCAGTGCTTCAGTGATGAACTATATTGTGCCCTGAGGCTGTCTCTATCACATCGATTACTCCATTCGCTCTCTGCCTAGTACTGAGTTTTTTCATCCTAAATCAAGAAAGAGCACCATTAGCTGCCAAGGTGCAAAGATGGGGTCAGTCAGCTGAGGTGGGATGAAGGGATCAGGATTTACACCAGGATGAACAAGCACACAAGTAGGCTGGTCTTAGTATTAGATTATCTGGTGGAGAAGTCTTCGTTCTGTCGTCTGAAGGTGCTGTCACCTCTGTGATGCTCCATTTGTGGAGGTGAAAACACTGGACTGTTCTCACTTGATTGCTGCCTGGTAATGGCTGGGGCATCTGCTGCTTCCTTTGCTGTGAGCTACCCAGTGAGCAAGTCAAGATTATTATCTGATAACAGATCCACATTTCTCTCTCATACATCAGCAGAGCTGGAGGTGGTTTAACGAAGTCTGAAGGGAACCAAGCAGCTGGGGAGCCAGTAAGAGGAATGAGTCCAAAGTGAAAACTCTTGCTCAATACTTGCAAAACTTTACTGACAGCACTATGAAAGAAAGAAAATCCCAGATTTGGGCAGATCATGTAATGACAGGAATTCATTTACTAGCACGTGTATCTTAGGATGTGCCATTGCACCACAGATCTCCAAGCTCGGTTTTATCATACACCTCATTATTATATCTGGGACATCCGTTTCAGTAAATGATTTGCTAATCTCTTTAAGACATGAGCCCTGGCTTTCAGCAGAGGATCTCAGCTCTTGATGTCCTGTGTGCTGTACTGCCTAACTCCAGCTGTTCCCAGTGGAGACATCCACATCTCTGCAAGTCACCCTGAGGTTCCTTCTCAGTCAACAAATTTCTGCTCGAGGTGGGCGGTGGGTATGAGGGCAGGCTTCATCCTATCCCAAAACAGACATCAGAGGGAAGGAGTCAGGATCTTTAACAAAGGGACTGGATAGTTGATAGAGGTTGAGAAATGGTTATAGGAGCTTGCATGCAGCTTTGCCACTGGCTATAGCTGAAGTGATCACCTTTGGGTTGAAATGAGGTACCAAGGTTAGCCCTGATACAAGCCCATCTCTGGTAAAAGCCACCTGACCTTGCTGGCTCCTCTTCATCCCCTTTCCAGGAAAGATTTTTCTGCAGGATCTAAGGGCTGGAGAAGAAGATCATTGTAGGAAGTATGTTAGTAAAGCCTGTGCATCCCAAATCATTCCTCCTGCTGAAGCTGTCTCTTTCCCCAGATTAAAGCAAACAAAGAAATCTCTCATAGGAATTAAAATTAAAAGAGGGTTTCAGTAAGTTTAAATCTTCAGGAAGCTTCCCATTTCACAGTTGCTGAGATCTGCTGCTACACCATCCTCAGCAAACCTTCAGATTGTCCTTCTGCCTGCCTCATCTTCACAATCATCCCTAGCCCCTGCCCAAAGGTTGCCTCCCCACCCTCTGATTACTCCCTTTCAAACACGACTCCCTTTCAAACACGACCCTTTATTAAAAGGATGCCTTGAGAAACAGTCCTTCCCTTCCCCTTCACATGCCTATCTTCATGTGAAGCTGAGCTTGGCGGTGAGTTCTGGCTCGTAGGAGAACAGATGATGTTTCTTCCTCTGGGGTTAATGAGATCCAACCCTGAGAGAAGGGTGAAGCTGGTGCTGACACACCTGGGTGTGTTCATGCTTGGTTTAGACCAGTCTTGAAAGCACTTTCAGCTTCATTGCACGATTTGCACACCGTAGGAACAACCGGGACCAACTTACACAGCTCAGTCCACCAGCCCATATTATAAGCCTCGCTCTCTCATTCAGCTGCGCAGGTGGAAAGTCTGGATCATAAGACACCATGGCCTTATACCCCTTCATCCACTTTGTACTGCATCCACCCTGCAGTGCTTGCATTTTGCAGGAGTCTGGAGCTGAGTGTGGTGTGGGCATGTGTTCCTAATGCCATATGGCCTGCACCCGTGGCAGAGAGATGGCCCTAAGACCAAGGTTGAAGGTGGCTTGGTAACAGTCTGTGTGCTTTGAGCCTCTTATGTAGTGCCTTCCACTGCTGCTTGGCTTTTTGAGCTTCCCCTCCTCTCTTCTCAAGCCTCTCTGTCCTTCCTCAGCAACGTTGGCACAGATGTATGTGCGACCACCTGCAATATTGGATGGGGAGCTGGCCCAGCTTAAAAAGAAACAAAAAATAAATGGTTTTAATCACTCACATAGGCTGATCTGCATGTACCCACAGGCAACAGGCAGCTGTGCAGTCACAGGAGGGATGATGGGGGAATGTGGGATGAAGGGCTAGGGGTGCAAGCTGAAGCCTGCACAGCAGCTATGCACATGGAACTGTATCATCTGGTGCATTTCTGAGACCTGAGTGAGCAAAATTCCTCCTGAGATGGCCCTGAGAGGGGTGGTTTGGCCTCCCATTCTCCGCCTGAGCACGGTCTTGCTGTGGGAGACATCAGCACCAGTGATATTGCAATGGGTGGCAAGCAATTCTGCTCACCAAGCCAGCTGAAAGCCAACTCAAGGAAAGAAAAACAGGGATGAGATTTCATTTGGATCCAGGCAGTGGCTGGAATAATGGTGCAACCACCCAAGTGTCAGAAAGGAGACACACAGTATGGTGCCTTCTGGCCACAGGCTGCCTTAAGGTCTGATTAAGCTGCCTGCAAAGCCCCACCTCTTGGCTCTACCCCTGCATCTGAGTCACTAGTGATCCCTTTTGTTTGCATTTAGTGTAGATCTTGTTAAATGGCTCTTTCATTCCTCTAATTAAATGTAAATGAAAAGTGGATCATTAAACAGGGATACAGGAGCCCTCCCCTGACAAAGCAGGTTTCAGCTGGAGAAGTAGCTTGAGAAACAGGTTTTCCTCTGCCCCTTTTACTCCATGTCTCTCCTCTCTCTGGTAGAGATTTCAGTCCCAAAGGAGCTTCCCTGCTCTTTTGCTGCTGAAGGCCACCTCCTGTGGGTGTGCAAGGGATTTCCTAGTGACAACGGGATGGTCCAAGGCCCGAAGGAGTGAACCAAACCTGGCTGTATTCACTTTGCTTTGCAACCTAGTGTGTTCCCTAGTCTTTCTGCCTGAATCTTGTAGATTGCCCAGCTTGGATGCAAAATCACTGAGGAGGTTGCAAGCAACTTCACCGGGCTCCTTGGATCTGCCAGCCCTGTGTTATGCCAAGTCAGGTGTGATGGTCTTCAGAGTGCCCCACTATCTAGTTTTGCCCTGGCAGCACCATCCTGTGCAGAATGGAGGAGGGTTAAGCATTGCCTTGATGGAGCTTGTCGCTTATACCTTGTGCTTGGCAGTGCAGTGACGCGCAGTGTGGCCGGATCTGTGGGCGAGAGGAACAGATGGCATATGCTCTGCTGAAAGCAAAGCTCTCCCTTCACTGAGGGTGTAAAGTGATGTTTTCTTTCCTGTAGGCCTCAAATCTGTCCCTGGTGTGCTGCTTTTGGCCGCCTTAGGACATTAAAAGGGAGGTTTGGCTCCTGTGTGCTGATCAGTGCTTGAAGCAGGGGCAGCAGGGGTTGACAGCATGAGGGGTTTGCCTGCAATACTTTTCTGAGGCTCAGCAGATAATCTGCATGAGCATGAGTGACCTGGTCAGAAAGCTGCTTGGACTTCAAGGAGCTGAACTTGGCAGTTGGCCACTTGATCTTTGGCCAGGTGGAAGGGGTCCACCTCCCAGTGACCTGGTAGTATCTAGAATTTGGAAGCCATTTAGAGATGGACTCCTGACATCCTACCATTGCAAGGGCTCCAGAGGATGAGTGCATCTACCCAAAGCATGGGGACACTAGGAAAGGGCAGGCAATGCATACAACAGTACTGCAGAAGCTGCGCATGATGGGCAGAGTGGGGTGGTTTGCAGTGGATGCATGGAGCCAGGGAGATAAAAAGGGGCTGGGGTGCCGTATCAGAGGATGAAAGCCAGGGCTGAGGCTATGTGATCATCTTTGGGCTCACCCCATAAAGCTTGGGGACACTAGGAAGGGACCAAACATCTACCAATGACCAGCTTAAGTCAACGTGGTTGTGGGGTTTCATTGAGAGAGGCAGCTCTGGCCTCCCAAATGCCACATCTCAGCCTAGGACAGAAGTTTCCATTTGGTTAAATGGAGCCATTTTGCAAAAGGAATGAATCGGTCACATTGAATCAACACAGCAGGAAAAAAATTCCAGACCGCTGAAATTACATTGAACCTATGCAGTGTCCCCTTCAGTTCCCAGCATCCTCAGAAACCACAACCCCACTCTGCAAGCCTGGCCTCGTGTCACAGCTCATAAAGTTTCCTGGTCCAGAAGGTGAGCTCAGGTCATGGGGAAGGGACTCGCTGGTTGGATTTCTTTTTCTCCAGGAGACAGGTTGAATGGGAGCGTGCAGCTTGTCCTCCCCTTTGCTTCTTCTGCTACGTGCGGGCCCAAAGGGGTCGTTGCCTTTGTGTTCTCATATGGAATAATTATCAGCTAAGCCCAGGGAAGATCTGCAGTGCTGCGCGGTGCCAGGGAGAGCTCTCCCTGATTCCAACCTGGAGGGTAACAGGAGAGGAAGCAGCTGACTTTTTTTTCTGCTTGGCTGTACTGTGCTCCTCCAGGCAGATGCTGCTCTCACTCTGGTAGACACAGCACCCAGGAGCCGAGCTCTGGAGCCAGGGCTCTGCAAATGCAGCCACTGCAAGGCCACCGCTGATGGGACCTGGCATCCACCCCTCTGTGGAGGACTGCCTGGATTTCAACCCCTGCAGTGCCTCTCCCTGCTGCAATTACAGCAGGAGAAAGGTGTTTCAGCTCTCTGCTCATAGGTGCCTGGTGTCTCTTTAGGCAAGATATGTAACCACTCTGTGCCTCAGTTTCCCCACGTGAATAAAGGATTTCAACATCCTTAAGACTTTCAGATGGAGATTAGTAGGAAAAAGCAATTTTTTCTTTCTCTCTTTTTTTTTAGTGCTTTTTTCTCTTTCCTCTTTTCCTTTATTTCTCTTTTTCCCTTGCAACACCCATCTATCCAGACATGCCTACTCCCATCCAGAGCTGGTGCAAGTGTCCTCTAAAGCTGGAGAGGGCAAGAGAACCAGAGAAGGGATCTGCTGCACCACCGCCTTGGGGGGTGCCATGAGCTTGGCTTTTTACTGAGCCATTCCCACAGCACCAGGACTCCAAATGCAAGGATATAAATGCTTCTTTTCTTTCCAGAGTCCCAGATGGTTCACATGGAGATCTTTCACTCCCTTTTGAACCTTGTACCAGTCCCTAATTAGACATGGGGAGATATTTTCATGCACTTGAAAAGTTTTATCTAAAATTCCCTGCCTTTTTATTTTTCTAAGCCCACTAAAAATCTCCTCCTAACTCCCCCAGCAGTGACACACTCACAGTTCTTGTCTTCCTGCTCCCCCTCAAAATGGGTCTAGTGGGAATGTCCTACACAGAACACTGAGTTCTAACATTTTCTTCTTTCACTCAAAAATATAGAAAACCCCAGATGCTTCCATGGAAAATTTGTCTTTTGGTCAGAAAGCAATTTGCTTATTTTAATAAGAAGTGGTTTAGGGAATGTTTACCGTTAAATGCCCTGATAAACCCCCTTTGCTCTGGTCTGTGCTAAGTCTTTGCTATGCTGGTCATTTGATGGCACTGGATTTTTCAGGCATTTTGATGTATTTGGGGATTTTTGTTTGGTTTTTTTGCTCCTCCTGAGAAGGCTGCTAGCACAGAGGTGCTGGAAAAGCATCTTCAGACCAGAGATTCTGATTGCCTGGTGTATCAAATTTATGGGGCAATGACTGCTGGAGCATGGCTTTCCCCACACCGCTGTGCAGTTGGCAGCTGGCGCATTCCACATCAGAATCAGCTGCATTTTGGTGCTGGATAGAATAAGCTTTATAGTCCTCCTTTCAGCACAGCTGTGTTGTGCGGCTGCTCTGTGAGCCATGGGTAGATGCAGGTTTTTGTTTTTTTTTTTAAATAATCTTATTCATTACTTATGAAGCTCTTGATCATCTCATAAGGTCTTGGTAGCTCTTCCTTATGCAGATCTTTAATCCTCACCTACAGTGTTGTTTCAGGATAGATGGGGATTTGGGCAACTGTTTACAACTTCTACCTGAAAAGCACAGTGAAGATGGGGCCTGGGATACATACCCTGGGCAGGGACTGTGGGTGTTTCAGGCTGTGTGAATCGAAGGGCTTGCTAGACAAAGAATCACTTATTCTTCCCACTTGTCCCCAAACTGTGTAATATTCCTATAAGCTGATGCACTTAGAAATAGCACTGATAATTGCTGAAAATGTGCACCATTGCTATGAAGTCCTGCCATGACAACTGCGTATCTGCTTTCCATGTTCTCTCTTCCCCCTCTAAAATCAGCTCCCGTGGTCTCCCAGACAGGGTGGGGATATAAAAATCTGACTGAGCAAGTCTGATTATATCCAGACCAATCTGAAATGTACTGTAACATCAGCCTTTTTGGTTTGATATATCAAGACTCAAGGAGCAGAACCACCTTGGGATTGACCCCAGGGCAGGAGCTACTCAACCCATCCCTAATCTTTACCCAATCCATCCCTAATAATCTGTTCTTCAAAATAGGAGTGAGGGCGTCACCACATCCTTTCCAAAGGATTTGTTCCTGTATCTCATGGGTGTTTGGGATTATCAAAAAAGAGTAAAAATCCACTCATCTAACGTGTCACTGTGCTGGCTCAGTCCTATACTACAAGCCCTCTGAAAGCTCGCTTCTCCTTTTGAAATGTTAACAAAGGTTCAAATTTAAAGGTATGTTGATTTTTCCTAGCTAGTTAATAGCTATGTTCTCCCAGAACAGCCCCATCCTTGTCCTGTTTTCTGCTTACTTCTCTTGGTAGAGGAGCCTGAAGCAAGAAGAGCCCTGGCTTGGGCAACCCCAGGTGCCTGTTGTGGGGTTACCACACCTCAAGTGCATATTTTTTCACAACGTCCTTCATGTTGAATGCATCTGAAAAGTGACACAGGAGGAGCCTACCTTCCCTTCCATTAAATCATTGCTGGAGACTGTCACTGCTCTGGCGTATGAGCTGCCTAACCTTAAAAGGAACAAATGAGTTATTTGTAAAATACACGTTGGGAAGAAATTAAACTTGACACCTCAGCTACAGAGCCTTCCCCAGGCGAGGAGAATATACCAAACCAAAATATATTCTCCCTTTTCCCTGGCTGCTGGAGGAAGGACCTTCCCCTGAGTTACTGTTTTCGAACCCACTTCTGCAGACACTTGTTAAACAATGTCTCTTGCTAGTTACCAATGTCCCTCAGCACTCATCTTTCATGGTCATGATTTGAGCATCAGGTGGGGATTGGGAAGAAATAGCCTGTCTGCTGGCAACTCTGCCTGTTGGAAGGACTCTTTCTGAATCTTCTCAGAAAGGAGAGGGATTTTGCTGGCTCAGTATTTTCCCATGCTTTGCAGCAAGTGATTGTTAAAGACAACTCAGGAATAACAAGAGCTGCAGTGCTCCAACAAGGGTTTTTTTTTTATCCTTCACAAGCCTTTTGTTTGGTGATGTGTCTCATCTGACCTCCAAAGAAATGCAGCCTCCCCCTCCTGCCACACCTCTCAACTCCATCCGAGTTTGGGCAAATGTCTGCACAGGGTGACGATTTGGTCCATGTGTTGTCCCAAATCTAGGTTCTTCACCTGGTGTGCAATAAGCCAACCATCACGGAGTTGAGATTGTTTTATTTCAGTTCTGCAGAACTGGGTGTTAGGTGTCTGATGCTGCCAGCACACCTTTTAAGAAACATGCAGTGTCCTTTATACAAAAGGGCAACAAAAAGAAATGATATAAAACCAGGTGATTGGTCACTTGTATAAAAGCTTGTTCGCGCATGTTCTAATTTCTGTCTCTAGTTTATTATACTGAAGTGGTTGCACATTTTCATATAAAACCTCCTGCATGTGTGGGTTTTAGTATTGTAATTACCTAAGGTAAATAAAGATTCTATCTTTATCCTATCGGCTACTACTAAGTTAGTGTTTAAACTTATATCCTGTTGTAGCTTCTCTTCAGACAACAGCTGATGACAAAACAGGTACCAGCAGCATCTTATTTCTAAGGACTTTCTGTTCCTGTGCTCCCGTAACTACGGTCTCAAGGCAGACTATCAAAATTACTCACCTAATAAACTTTTAAGCCCTTTCAACATCACACGGAGGATAAGGGAAAAGGAAGGCCAGGACACTGGCAGTAGGTTGCCAAATCTTTCTACCCCACTCTAAAAAATGAGCTCTGATGTCAGGAGAATTATTGCCTTGAAGCTTTGATTGTCTAGCTCTTCTCAGCGGAAAGAGCTTTAGTGAGGGTGCAGGCAACACAATCCCTATTTCTCTAACAGGTTCATTGGGCCATGGGTTGATGTTAGGCAAGGCAACCATTTCTCACCTCCAGTGTCCCAGCTGGGATGGTTTAAGTGGTGTTGAGCTGAGGCTACCAAGGGTTTCGTTATTGTGTGTGGGTCCTTGAAGGGAGAGGGGTGGGGTAGACAGCAAACGAACAGCAGGGGCAACAGGAGTCCTAGTGCCATTGTTGTTCTGCCACAGCAGAACTGCCACCTGCTTTGCTTGAACCATTGGACCTGATTTATAATACTTCATGGGCCATGGGAGCAGCAAACAAAGTTTTTCTAACTTTATCAAGTTGCATTTCCCAGAGGATGTGAATACCCAGCTGGTGCTAAGGACAAACTGACATCTTCCTCATCCCACAGATAGACAGATTTCATTTGAAATGGTACTTTGGAGGTCATCTAGAACACAGCCTGCCTGGCACATCTTACATGAGCCACAGCAAATGCTTCCCTGCTCCTGAGCTCTAAGCCTGGGGCTGTCCTCATCCATTGAGTGATCTGCATCAGTTTCCCGCCCCCAGATGCCACAGAGGTTCCCCCTGGCAGATTGTCATCTCCTTGGTAACTGAACCACATCAGATAAAAACAGCCCAAAACCCATCAGCCTGCAGAGCCCAGGCAATGAGTTGGGTAGGAGGAAGAAGGATGTGGGAAGCCGTGCTCTGGCTGGTGAGGTGCATCATGCAGACAGACCTACTGCCTCCACTGCCAAGTGTTTCAACCCAGCTTCCTGCTTGTGTTACAGCTCCCATGTAAGACAGGTCTCACAGCATGTCCATCCCTTTCCAGCTCTCTGTTTCAGGAATACTAAGGTGTCCCCATGCACTTTCTCTGTCCCATTCATTGCTGATGAAGCCAGCACATCTGGACAGAGAACAACAGCTCCTACACAAAACTTTATTATGGGGAGCAGTAGACATGACCCAAAATTAAACCCAGGGTATGTGCTTGCTGCTGGCCCAATGGCTGTGGGTGAAGACACTTCTGTGGGGATATTGCCTGGATATTTGGGGTTTCTTCCCCTCTTCCTGCTTGGCCTAACTTTGGTCTTCTTACAGCATTACTGGGCTGTTTATCTTTGCACCATGTCTGGAAGGTTTGCCTAGTTTTGGTTTTAAATCAGAATCAGTATTTCAACAGAGGAAATTGATACAAAACAGTGAACAGTGGGTTTCCCCAGAAAAAAAAATAATTTAATCACGCTGCTCCAGGCACCTTTTCCCTTTCCTACTCACCCCAGGTCTCCTTTCCTTCTCACCCACCTCCAGATTCTGAATCCTCTCTTTGCCTTCCCTTTCCTGCCAGCCACCTCCTTCCGCTTTCAAGTGGGTCGCAGCTCAACAATCACCTTACTGTCCCTGTCACCCAGACATTTAACATCTGGAACGCCTGTCCCAAGACAGGACAAAAAAACTCAAACAACTTGAACTGGAGTAAGTGTGCAGTGGCCCCATCTCCTCCATCTTTGGCCAGGCTGGGCAAAGAAAGGAGGAATCTGATCAATAGATTGCTTTGGGTTTAGTTTAGCCTGTATATGTGTTGATTTTGGTTTTGTTTTGTTTTGTTTTTTTTTCCTTGCAAAGATAGGCATGATTTCAATGGGTAGAAGATAACATTGGCAGAGGTTGTTAGAAGTGCAAGGAACTGAAGTCCCAATTCCTTCTGATCCAATTCCTTTTAAAACAGCACCAGTTGTACTTTTGGAAGGACATCATTAGACAAGTATTTTCCCTCCAGTCCCTGGCAAAAAGTCAACATTTGCATTTAAATAGTGCTTTTGCTACCAAACAGAGGCATGTTACAGAATAGCTGCACAGATATAAAGATTCCTTTAAGGGAAGGGGGGGGAGGGGGCAGGGAACCTAACCTCATTGAAAGCCCAGCCCATCTCCCATGTGCTGTCAGCAGAGGAGAGGTTATTTATGCATTCAGGAGTGTGCCCACTGAGACCTAATCTAGTGCTCTCAGGAGCCTCTTCTTGCTGGAGGTGGAATTATAAGAATTAAAAATTACAAGTGTAAAACAAGGCCAGTCTAAAATGAAATATTATCCAGTGGGTGTAAATAATTCATGGGCAAAATAACCCTTCGGGGTCTCCCATCAATCCATCTTACTCCACAGATGTGAAGAGGAATAAGCTGTTGAAGGGGTGTTTGAAAACCTCCAGGATGCTTTCAAGGGTTCAGGGTGGTTTCCCAGTGGCTGCAGTTCATGTGGGCCATGAATGGCTCCGTGGGAAAGGATGAATGATGACACAAAACGGTGTTTCCTCTGATAATGAAACCTTTCTCATAGCTGACCAAGGGAGAAGAAAACACCATCTGTTGAGGAAAAAAAAAATATTAAAAAAATATCATGTTTTACTCCTGTGCTCCCAAGCAGTGTGCACCAGTAATTTAACCTGTACGTGCAGAGAACCCCGAAGGACCCAGCTAGACCTTCTCTGGCAAATATTTGCCTTTCAGCAAAATCGAGTCCATTCCCTACGGCAAAGACTGGCTTTTTGGAAAGGTTTTTGCTGGGTCTGCTGTGTGCAGGCTTGCTGGGTCTGAAGTTAAAGGTACCCATGTGGCTCTCTCCTGCATGGACGAAGAGTGGGAAGAACCTGTGAACCCCACATGAACAATGTTTCAGACGGAATGGAAAAGGCAGGATAAGAGCTGGCCTTACTGCAGCCAGTTTGCTTCCTGAGAGGAAAGCTGCTGCATAACACTATCGCCTTTCTTCTGATGCATTTCCATACTTCAAAGATGATGTGGGAGGCTTTAGCCATGTAGGAGGAAAAAAAAATATGGAGGAAAAATATCTTCACAGTGAGTTGTATTTTCCTGATACACACATGCCTGTATATAGACATTTATGTGTAAAAGCATCTTTGGAGGCTGTAGAAATAGTTAAGCTCATAGAAAGCTAAGAGAGTCAGTACTGATCCTGTGCATCCCTCTTAGTCATAGGACTTGTTCATAGACAGCAGCTACCTGTGCCCTCCCAGAGACATGCGGAGCCTCTGGAGCTGCAGCCTTTCTGCCGCAGCAGACCCATCACATGCTGGTACAGTCTCCATGGTGCCTGAAGGAAGGGATGCATTTAAAACAGTCTTTGTAAAAGCCTTGTCTTTGCAGTCTGTCTCCAGACCAGCCAAAATTAATATACAGAGCTTATTGTCCTACTGAGCTAATATATCCTGGGTTTCAGCAGGGAATTTTGACTGGCGAGCCCAGCATGCCAAGGCAGTGTATGGTGGACCTGTGGAACAGCTCGCTGCAGGACACTGCCAGCCCTGAAGAGTCCATGGATCAAGAAAACAATTCAATGGAATTATGGAGAAAAAAAGTCCATTTATAGTGATTAAAAAACCAGTCACCACCTCTGAGCAGAAGATACAACTAACAGCACAGCACACATTCAGCTTGCCCATCAATGTGTCCATCACGAGTCCCTAAGAGGGTCTTTGACCTATAGCTTTTTGTAGCAGAAAAATCCTATCTATTATTTGCATTGTTCCTCAACTCTTCCAGAGTGTGTCTGTGGTAGAATTTCTGGTTATGCTGGAGTTTAAGTGCTAGATCAGAGTGTTTTGTTCTGGGAAGTTTTCATTTTGGGTGATGTTTTTAATAGTCTGCACAGTTGTGTATAGATGCATGAGAAATGGTGACAAAAGAAGCATGGTTGGGGCATGGAGATTAATTTTGGGATGCTTTATGGATAAAAATTCTGCCTCTTCCAATTATGGCAGGAAAATCTATTGCACCTGTGTGTTCATTAGCCATTGCCCTGTTTGGTTCCTATCTCGTGCACATCTCAAAAGTGTAGTTATCTTACTCACATCTAACCACAGCAGTGACATTCTACACAAAAGTACCTTGTGGTCCTGCCTGGGCTTACCAGTTACCGGGCTTTCCCTGGTGGACACTTGCTGTCTTCTAACTTTTTTTTTTTTTTTTTTTGAGCTGGTTTAGGGCATTTTCCCACTTTGTTGTGCAGCCAGTGTAGATGGAGAGAAGCTGTTAGTACCCACAGGTGTAATTTGTTAGGTCATGCTGCTGATTTATGCCCCCCCCCCCCCCCCGTTCTTTGCCATCTTTGCCAAGTTCAGCAATCCCAAAGTCAGCGTCCATCAGGGACAAAAAGTAGTGGATGCTCCTGATTTCTCTGGCTCTGAAAAGCTGGTGAACTGGTATGAAAAGTTTCCTGGAAGCCAGAGCCTAATTCTTGAGACATTAAAAGGTTAACAACTTTAGGAGGAAGAGAAAAGTCACAGGAGATATTTTGGGATACCTAAGGATGCTTAAAGAACATTGAAAAGGAAAGAAAATAAGGCAGTGTTTGAAGGGAGGGGACACAGCTCTGGCTGGGATTATTAATTCTCATAGGAAACATAAAAGAGCTAAACAAGGAAAATGCCACGCAGAGATCACACATTGTTTTTAAGGACAGGCCCCTAGACATGATCCCCGCTGGCTAAGCTGTAACCCAGCTCCCAATCAATCTCTCCTTCCTGAAATGTCACTAACCTGCACTTAAGTGCAATAAGACTTTCCAGACTAATTGAAATTCTGAGCCAGAGTCAGGAGACATTTGCTTCAAGTAGTGTTTTAATTGTCTGCTCCCTAGGCTGGTAACAGAATATTTTGCTCCTTGCATTATTCAAGGAGACACAAGAGCTCAACCTTTCCCTTTAGGTTAGTGCCCCTCCTGCCTTGGGTTTATGTTCTGTTCTTTATTTGGCCTCTGCTCACGCATTACCTGTGTGCATCCTCGTGTGCCTGCTCAGTCAGGGATCAGAAAACCTCAACCATCCCATCTGCTTAGATGCAGCATTTTGATTCAACCTATTATCTAGAAATAGGGGCCAGCTGGGAGGCATGGGGCTGAGACCAGACCCCTGTGCTTCTGTAGCCCAGAGTTATCTTCTTTGTTAGACATAAGAGGATGACTTCTTCCCATGTACAAGAAGACACTTGCTGTTAAAACCTTTCATGCACTGTTTGCTGTAACCAGGAGATTATAGTGTGGCAGAGTGAAGGAAGATTCAGACTGTCTGTGGCTTTTCCCTGTTCTCCCAAAAGTGCTGCGCTGAAGCCATGTCTATAAACGTGTGTGAAACCAGGTGGAAGTCATGGTAGCACCCTCAAAGAATTGGATAAGGCCAGGCATCTTCAGGAAGAGGTAAAATGAGCCTTAATGAGCATCCTGATCTTCCTGGTCCTGTTGAACTCTCGTTGGCCTTGGGTACTAACCACCATTTCTCTGTGTTGGTCCTGGAGGCAGTTTGGAGGAGTTAGGTGTTCCATTTCACTGTGAGAACCTGTCTGTCCTCCCCGTGAGGTGCTGGGATCCTAAAAGGACCCAGCATGAATTCAGCTATACCATCATCTATGGACCAGAATAAAGCAGAAAATAAACCTGCCTTACCTGCTTATGTTGGGAGGTACCATACCTGTACAAAGAGGTGGGTTTGATTATGGTCCCTTGCTAGATGAAGCTTGGGACTGAGGGATCTGATGGGGTTTGGACTGCACCAGGCTTAGTAAAATGTACACAGGACCAGGTGGGGTCTATGTCTATAGATCATGGTTCAAAAGAGCAAAATTTTTCTGTTCCCTCCCAGTTTCAGTACCCTCCTATGTCATCATATTCCCCATCATGACCAGAGACCCTCACTAGCTTAGAAAACAGACACAGAAGGAAGATGACTCTTCTGCGATCATGCACGAGGCTTCTAGCAAGTCTGACCACAAGTTCTGAGTCCTGTGATGCTGCTGGTCTCTGCTTCTTCAAAGGGCACAGCTCCCCGCAGACCTCAGATGTCCTGGTTTCAGTTCTGTCTGCAAGGGCCACCTGGGCACCATGTCCTGAAAGGAGACTGCCAAATGGACAGTTGGATGTGGCTGCAAGGCAGCCGGCAAGACACCTACAAAGATCGAGCTCACCACCTGCCTGCAGCAGGCAGGCTTGATCCTTCTCATTTTGTACAGTTTTGGCTTGTGCTAATTGCCTTTTAACCATTTATGGTTCCATGCCATCTTTCAGTTCCCCATGTTACGAGAGAAGGACTTCTCTGACCAAATGGTGTTCTTGATGTCTAAGGAGGTCATTTGGTCTCCTTCTATAATCAACATAGAGAAATGGACATTTCTGGGGTGAGATTAATCTCTTTCTAAAGCAAGCTGGTGAAATAACCTACACTCTAAAAGTGCTTATTTTCATCCTTTAAGTATGAAGTGCTCAGATAGATACATCTGTACCATAGACATCTAAAACTAGCTGAGATGTTGCCCACTCTGGAAATGTTTTGGCATACTGTATGTGATCTTCCAGTGATCTCAGAATACAGATCAAGCTGCTTCACTCTTACTTCCCTTTAGATCCTGCTCTGCAGGGAGAAGTGGGTCTTTTGGGGGTTGGAAATTGTATTTTATGTGTAGCTGATTTGGAGTTCTGACTTAGAGCACTGTTCACTGATCAATGCCCAAATGGCCCTGTTTGCCAGGCCACAGAGATGGAGACATAAGTTATGCCTGTTATTGATGAGTTTTAGACTCAATCTTCCTAATAAGATGAACTCACAGTCTTTTTTTGCTTCCATTTTTTGGGTGAAGCTTCACCAATTTTTCTCTCTCATTGCCACACATTCCCACACCCCCTTGTGAGGATTGTGAAAGGAGAGGCTGAGAGTGAGGGAGAACAGGGCTGATAACAACATAGACAGACTCTTCTGGAGGATGAAGCTCCTTCTTGTTATTTTTCATCATAATCCAGCTTTACCCGGCATCATTTGTTATGCTGAGCCCCCACCTTGAAATACAGACACTCGTGCTGTTAGCTGTCATCCCCCCCACACACCAGCAGACACACCAACAGGTCTAGCCTCCGAATTTGGACTCTTCATTTTCTATGTCTAAAGTTAGACCACTTGAAAAGCCCTTACTGTAAGTTTCTTGCAGCTTTGGTGGCAACAGATGGACTGCTACCCACCTTCAGACTGCTTCAGCCCAGGAATACTTTATGGAAGTGCAAGGAGTGCTATGCTATGAAGAAGCAGGGATACGCAAGTACTTACTGTCTACCAAGATGCACTACCCAGGACACAGTGACCTTGAACAGCAAATTTCAGATTAGGCATGGATATGAGCTAGGTCCAGGTGTGCAGGGCTGAGATATTTGCTTTGATGACAATGTCCACAGCTGGGAAATGCTGGTGCTAAGCCACGCGTTTATGTACTAACCAAAAATATCTCACAGATGTGTAGTGGTCTGTACAATCTGTGAGTTGTGACAGGTCTACACTTGGTCTTACTAAACAGCTTGGCCAGTAGATGTTGCTCTTGGCTCATACTGATGTGCTCAAAAAAGATGTATCCAACCTGAGACATTTGGAAACCCTCTGAAACCAGGCAGTGCAAATCTGTCTTTCACCCAGCTTCCTGATTTTGGCCATCATGGACCAACCCAGATGACCACAGAGGAAAATAAAATAGGACACAAGTCCCCAAACAGGAGTCACTTGTAATTAGTAGATATAATTACTAGCTGTTGTTTGGTTTGTGCAGAGTGAGAATTGCTGGACAAGCAGCCAGTATTTCTAGGGGAGGTAGGTGTTGGATTGTACTTACCAGAAAGGTGGTGTGGACAGCTTCAGAGAGAGGAATGATGGGACTAAACCATGTTAAGAGAGGCCAGAGTCAAACAGATACCAGTCTGTGGGCTGTGGGGGCTGCAGCTCTCACTTGGAGTTGACAACCATGATCCTTTTGTGCCATGTGGAACAGGTGCCATGTGTATCTGATGGCTTCAGATACGAGTCATGAAGAGACGAATGGAGGGCAGGGCTGAACTCTGGGGGTTGTATTTGTGTGGTTATCCAGAAGCAATTTAGCTATGTTTCTAGTTTCATGGAGTGTTAGAGGAAAATTAATCGCATGGTGTACTGGCTCTCCAACCTGAATAGTCCAGGCAATCAATGATAACCCAACCACTCCTGACTCCTCTGAGCACAAATGGTGACAAAAGGAAAAAAGGATGCAGTGAAATATTCTGCTGTCAACCTCCATCCTATATTCTCATATGGATTAATTTCCACTCAATTTTGAGGAGTGTGCTGGGAGGAAAATGACATTCTTGGTCTGTTCAGACTCTACCCATTTGTCCAGACAATCTTGTAGCTCAGGGATGTTTGTGTTTTCTCATAGAAAAAAATAGCTAATGCACACGATGATTAACTTGTAAGTACAGTCAATAATTTGTAAAGTAGTCTGAAATTCTGTATATCTGTTAATATACCTACTCTTCTCCTCTTCCCTCTCCATGCACATTCACCTCTCTCTCTATTATCAATCACAGCAGTATTTAGGCACTGCCTAATGCAAGCTCTTAGGATCAAGGACTGCCTGTGACTGTTTTGCCAGTAGTGCCAATCCCAGGACGGCTCTTGTCTTACTCAAGGCCTCTTAACACTGCGGGAATATAAATGACAAATATCAATAACAGAAAAAATAATTTTAAAATGCCTGGGTAAATGCTGAGCCTTCGTGGCATTGCCTCATCATCTGTGCTGATAAAAATCTCTCAACACTGTGCCTTCCTTTTCTTAAGCAGGACCTCAGACCAAAGGAATTTCATGTTAGATTAGTCTGTAGGAAAGAATGGTTTTAAGTAGACAGATCTTGATCTCTGTTGGCTAAAGATTATGGGTATCAGGGTCTGGCTCAGCAGGGTCAGGGTTAGAAAATGCTCATGAAGATGCTTCAGATGTTCATTAGGGAAAAGGCTTTATTTTAGCAGTCATAACAGAAGAAATCAGAGGGAGAACTCACCTGTAGCAAGGTAACATGGCTACACAGGCCATTGTGCATCAAGCCATTAAGAAGAAAAAGAGGTCAAGTCCTATTTAGTTTTCAGGATAAAAGCACAGGATGAGACCACAGGTCTGCTGCCTGCAGGACCAGATGGAGTTGTGTTTCCTTGTGCCACTCTGGGACTTTGAAAGGACATAGCAGGCATGTGTGAGTAATCCCCTTTTACCTTTGATAGAAAAGGTAATGACTTTCAGAACAGTTGTTTATGAATCAGGCTGAGAATTGCTTTAATCATTGTAATCCAGTGTCTCCAAGGGATCTTTGAATGAATTGCTGTGCCTGCAGTCTGTTTTATAGTGCCCCAACTTCAGATTGCCAGCAACAATGCTAATGATTCAATACACATACTACACCTTAGCATCAGTGTCAAAAGATCATATTAACCTCTTAATGATAATGTTGATCAAGGCTGATAATATTGCTTTCTTGCCCTTCATGCTAAGGCATGCTGGTTACCATGTGAATGTTATCCCAGATGTAGAATTGTTGCTAGCTCCTTAAACTATCATGAAGCAACCTAGTAGCAGCTTTTTATTTGGGTGCCTCCAATGGTTTGAGCATCTATCTGCCTCCTGCTTGGATTGTACATGGTGGTCCTAGTTGCCCGTGGGATGCACTGATGAAACCACTGTCACTGATTGCAGATGTTTGCCATGTAATAAATCCCTTTCACTCATCTGCAGCCAGGTTTCCCAAGGTATATCTGCTCATACCTCTGATTTCTGTTTCCTACCTTAAACACTGGCAGATTCAAAAAGATCCTTCATTTCCAAAATGTTCTAATTAATTTGAGCAACCGATAACACTCAATTAATGGTCAGAAGATCACAGACTGAGAGCAAACAGAATGGTAATACTGACAGTGGCAGAGGAGGGCAAAAGGCAGACAGATTTGTTCCTCATCTTCATGAGCTGCCCTGGTGCAGTAACCCCAGCAATGACTCTGGATACCTCAAGTGCAGCAAGTGCAGACAAAGCTTTATGTTATTGCCTTCCATCATTGTCAGGGCTGGGACAGGATCCTTCCACACTCAAACTGGTCCCAGGTGTTAACCCATAATGCAATTCCTGATCCCAGTGAGAGTGGTCAACCCAATAAAAAACCTCAGATGGTCACCAGTGCAAGGCGATTTCTGGTCCCAACCAATCCAGTTCAGACAGCACCTCTCCCAAAGGGCTGTTTTAACTGTCTATGGACTGCTTGGGTATCTTTTCTCAGCAAAGTGACCTCCTGAGCTCCCTGGGCATGTAGTCTTTATTGATCCCCAACTTTGGCTTGCAGAGAAGCTCTTCTCTGCTCTACCCCTGACCCCTTAGACACACATCAGCATTTAATTCCCCCAGTTTTTTCACTCACCTTGCCCAAGTGGTATGTGATGTGACCATTCTGTCTTTCCCTATCTTAACGAGGGGGCTTAATAAGAGAGAGAGACAGAAACCACACCTAAAGGCAAGCCTAAAGCTTTCTCCTTTCTGCAATGAAAAACACTAACAATGTGTCAAAGGATGAGCTGGTAAAGGCAGCCTCTGCCCAGCAAGGTAGCCAAGATTAGCATCTTCCCACTGCAGGATGAGTGTAACAGACAGCTCTGCGAAGGAGAGGACACTGAAGGGAGAAATGCCTGCTGACGACTTGTTTGCTCGCCAGCCTTCCTCAGAGGTGCGCACACACCGAGCACTTTCATGTGGTTTTCAACTGCCTCTGTTCCCCTTCCAGGCAAAATCCTTATTACTGACATCTCTGTATGAAGAGGGTTTGGCTGTGTGTATCAAAACGTCATTAAATATTTGGTTTAATAACTGCCAAGCGGCTGCCTCAGCATTGCACTGGAGTTCGCATTTCTGGCTCTATCCTGGGAGCAGTTAGCGGAGCCAGGAGTGCTGTGAGCCATGAATAGCATCTGCAGAGCAGCGTCTCCTTAGCAAAACTGCTCTGAGCTGGGGACACCTGACTCCTGGGTTGTCCTCCTGGGTGATTTACTCTCTGTTCTTCTGTAAGATGCTTGCTTTAAGAAAATTTAGCTTCTCTCTATGCTGTATAGCAGGTGCCCTGTGATACTGCTGGCTTTTCAGCCCCTCCCTGGTTCATCTTGCAGAGGCAATAACAGCCCAGCCCTGCCTTGCAGGGCTCTTGCAAAGAAAAATATGTCACAGCTCACGGAAGATTGAGAAACTGCAGTCTCGGGGACCATAGAAATCCTTCAGCTGGAAATGCTGCTCAGGAAACAAGCTGAAATTGCAGGGTGCTTGCAAAGCTCTGGGTGTTACAACATGTTACTGCTTTTATGGGTTTATGCAGTGTTCTGCAAATGCTTTATACCTTTTCAGAGGTGAAAACACCTTTGACAAAACTGAGGCCCTTCAAGCCAGGGTAGATGGAACATGAAAGGAAATTTCATGAATGCTCTTCTTTGATTTCCTTGAACCAGCTTTCATGAAAACAGATAGTGACACTCATATCAGGAAATGTTTCAATCAACTCGGGCTACACAGTTTGATTTTAATGTGCTCGTATATTTATCACTGTACAGGGGTATGCATGTGTCTATGCTAATAAGTCCCCTCTGTGCTTTGCATGGAGGTCTGCAATAACTTGAAGAAGCAAGTAGTGTGTGAACTCAGCTCTGATGTGATTTATACAGTATCAGAGGTTCAGGGTGGGAAAGCATTTCATTCCTCCCCGGTGGTGCATGCTGGATTTTTCTTCACAAGTCTGTTCTCTGATATTTTGCCTGCTCTGCTTTGAAATAAGTTAAGTGATTAGGCCTCTACGGCTTTCTTAAGAGAAGACTTTTACCACGGTCTTATTTGATTTCCTACTCCAGACTAAACATTCCCTTTCTCATTTCCCTGCCCACCTCCCCCACTATTTCCACATAAATAATCTCTCTTTATCCCTAGTGTTTCATTTACAGGGAATCATGTAATAAGCATAGCTTTATGCTGTGTTTCCTTGAAAGCTGAGCACTGTGGCCTCATTTCCATCCTCCTTAAATAATGTGCAACACGGGGAGGCTGAAGCTGGTCCTAAATGTTTGTCCAAATTGGGTCTCGTTACCTTCATTTGCAGGGATTGGTGAATGTTACGGAAATCGATGACAGCTTTGGCCACTCAGCAGCTTTGAAAAATCACACCACTTATTTGGGTACCCAGAAATGAGTGATCTGAGCAGCTTTTTGCGTGGCGGTGGGGAATAATGGCTTGACCTTGAGCTGTCTGTGCTCTGAACATATCTCTGTGAACAAGAGTCCTGGTAATAAACTTAAGGTAGGAAGAGGCCAAGCAACTGTGAAAGCACCAGAGGACATTTTGCTGGCCAGATCACGGGTCTTTTGGCCCAATATCCTCTCATTAGCAGTGGCTACCAAGAGAAAACAGCAGAACAGGACAAGCATACAGTATCCTTCTGGCCTTCAGTAATTTGTGGCCCGACACCTTCTGAGGAAGAGCTGCTGTTTTGGCATCTAGTAGCATTTGATGAGTTCCTGTCCCATGTATTTCCCTAGCTACTTTCTGTATTCATAGAAACTTTTGTACCTTTTCATGCTGTGACAAGCATGGCACAGTCTGACAGTGCTCTGTGTCTATGAATTTTATCCTTCATTGGTTTTGCACCTGCCTCCTGCTAATTGAATTTGACACCCCTCAGAATTCCAATATTGGAAAAGACAATGAACAGCTATCCCCAGTTACCTTGTCCTGGTCACTCATGAACTTTTATTTCATATTGATCACTTTCCCACACATCTCCTTTCTGTGGAGGAGAATCGCAATGTACGGTTATAGCTGTTGTTAATACAGAGTTTGTCAGAGGTAAACACACACAGCACAGAAGGGATGATCCTGGCTGTGCAGATTGATGTCCCTGTCTTGGGTGTCCCTTGTCCTACTTGCTGGCTAGTCGAGCTTGAAGCTTGCTGGTGTTTTGTACTTAGCAGCCTTCCCTTTCCTTCACCCCCGAGAACGCCATAAAAAGTTTTGTGCAGTCCCCACGTTCTATTTTCTGTATAGGACAGTAAGTCCTATAGCCTTTTAGGCAAGGGACCCTCTTGGTTTGCATGGCATTTCCAAGAGTGTCTTTCACGACGACTCAGAGTGGTGGTTTTCACACCACAGGCCGATCCATCTCCTCTGAGGGTACTCCTTGTGCGTAGTCCATTTTGATTCAGTAGGTTACCACGATGCCTTTGCCTGTTGTGTTTCTTTGATCATCTCTGGGTCTTTGTGTTGAATTGAATTTGTCATTACCAGATAACCTAATGGAGTTCATGACCCCCAGCAGGGACAGTGGGCAGAAGAGGGTACTTACTCCCAACCTTTTAATTTTCTTTCTCACTAGATCAATAATGGGGGTGTCATGTTCATGCATCTTTCATCAAAAGCTTTGGCATCTGAAAGAAGGTGGTTGTCAGGAAAAGCTGGAATTAATGATTTTTTTTTTCTTTTAGGGATCTTGGGGGGGGTAGTTTCAATATTAGTGTGCACAACCTGCAAAACAGCAAAGTATTTGCATGGGATTTATTTTTGAAAGGGCAGAGAATGAACCACTGGAGCAACTCACTTGTGCTGCCATAGGTTTTCATCACATGGGGCATGAGGAGGGGACATCTTCCTAAAGGATTTTTTTTTTTTCCTTTCTTCCACAGAAGTAGCAAGCTGAATGCATGGCTCTCCAGGGAAAGATCACTGTTTTGTGTAATAGAAGGCTGTCTTCAAAATAGTCCCTTCGGGACTTGCTCTTTCCCAGCATAGTAAGATAGGAGAGTGATAAAACCTTGGGGTGTAGCTCTCTTGCTTTCCCCATTGTATAACAAATTTAACTTTCAGATGGTATAAGACAATCTCACTCTTAATCTCCTTTCAGCATCATTCCTCCTATTTGCATAAGAAATAACATTTTTTTTTCACTCATTTGCTAACTGCTGATGATTCTCAGGCCCTCAGATACTGTAATATAAGGTCCACTACAAGTTATTTCCAGTGGTAGCACACAGAACTGTGGTGGCTTTATGTAGTCTCGGCATGTCTTTTGGACACAAGATGTCCTGGCCTGCTGAGCTGGAGAGAACTGCCAGCAAAAAGTGTCTGCAGCTGGGGTCAGCGGGAAGCTAAATCCAAAAAACTAAAATCGGAGATGGATGTAGTGTGTCAGCAAAGGCCCTTTTGCTGTGCTCTATTGATTGTTTTCTGTTGATTCCTTAGTTTTTGCTGTTGTCACTGTCATCTAATTTAAAGCATTGCTGTTAAATTAAAAGGCATGATTGACTGACTAGCATCTGAGACACATCGCAGCTGTCAGCTGCAAAGATAAACTCCAAATCGGGATGTAAATCTTCCCAAAGATCAAGGGTGTTTGGATGAGGTGTCTAAATGGAGCTCTGTCCGTTAATTTGTAATAGGAAATACCTATTACTGTGGCATCTCTGCTTAAGATTCAGAGCAAGAAACACCAAATGTGAGCTTGCCAGTTGATTCTGACCATCTTGAAATTTTCTCCATTTAACTGTGGAGAATTAGAATGCATTGGGTCAGCCTAGCATGAAAAGTAATTTGTTTTAGTACATGATCATGATAAGAACCGACTGAGGAGGATCAAAAAGCCCTTTAGAAACTGGATTAAAGGCCCCCCTGAATGACAGTCTCCATGGTGCTCAAAACAGTCCCATGAGCAGCAGCCTCACATGCAACAGCCACCTTTGCAAAATTCATGCTATCAGCTGGGACCGTTCTCAAAAAATAAAATAACTCAAGCTAAGCCTTGCTATGTGATTGAGGTGATAGCTGCTGGTTGTAATGGGAACCTCTGGTGCTGGAGGTGTGAGCCACAGCTACTCCAGTTAAAGGGATTAAAGAGCAGAGTGAGGAAGGTCTGCAGTTCTACAAGGATGTAGCCGAGCAAAATTTTGCTAAGTGGGAATGGGTTGGGTATGTGACCTTCAAAGGAGTCAGTGCCTTAGAAAAGCAAAATCTTTCATGAAGCAGTTGCAGCACACTTGTTATTTCTGGATTAAGGACAGATGGCAACTCAACCTGCATCTATCAGTGGGGTGCAGCAGTTTGTTAAAAGCTGATGAAACAGGACTCTGGGGACAAAAGGGACTATCTGCAAAGGGTCCCATTAACCTCAGTAGGATTCTGCATTGTATTTTGTGTGGGTTACTTACTTCCCAGCATCAGAAAGATCTTCTCCAACCCCATGCTTAAAATGTAAGAAGAGGCAGAGCAAGGAATTGTGCAACTGAAGTTGGGTATTAACATTTCCTAGAAGACGGGGAGTCATGAGGCTTGTTGCAGCTCAAAAAATCGCTCCTGATGAACTGAGTGATGGGGCATGTGTGCAGACATTACAGTGACAAAATGCCACTCGTGTCTCTCTTGCAGCATCTGCACTGGGGTAAAAGCACGTGTGTTGCCACAGCTTAGCTGCTCCATGGCCATGGTAGCTTATTCACTTGTTGTTACCCAGCCACCCCTTTCCACCAGCCAGATGCTTTAAAGCAGTAGGCAGAAGAGTCAAGTGTTTTACTCACAGCACAGCACTTTTTTTCCCCCTCAAGATGGGATGGGTATTACTTCATATAATAGGCCCTCAACTGCTAGTTTACAGCATCACTAAAAAAGACAAATCACTTGGAACAGTGAATGACTAGACCCAGGGAAAGAAGGGAGATTTCAAAAGGTTTATCTGACAGCCAATAAACAGGATAAATAACATGCAGTATTTAATTTGTCAGGACCACAGGACAACCTGATGATAAAAAAAGACTACTCCATAAAGTGGGGAATACCTTTGTCTTGGCTATAAATGCCTGTGTTGATTTAATAAGTGTTCTGGTACTTCTTTAGCTTCTCTTTAGTACTTACAAACGGTATGGAAACTGAGGAATAAGGAGAGGAAGTAAGTTATCTGTTCTCAACCTCATAAAGAGATCTCATTCCAGTTAAGGTTTTTAGGTCATGGTGTGGTTTTTTTCTTATTTTGACTGGTTCTCCCATTGCTGAGGGTAAGCAGCATAAAAAGAAGTTAAAAACTGGAACCTACGCTATCCTCCACTTTTCCCATAGTGAGATCAGGTAGCATCTATTTCTATATATTTTTAGGGGCTTGATGTCATCATAATAGGTTATACCTTGAAATGCAGACCTGTTTGAATAACCTGTAATCAAACTGGGGACACCATGACAGGCAATCAGTCTGAATAACCAGTCTGTATTTTGCTTACAAACACAATATAAAATAACCTTTAAGACATTGGCACAGTTACGCATTTTGACTTATAAAGCATCACAAGCAAATAAATCAGAAGGCTAGTCAAGGCTTGTGTGGTGATGCTTTCTCCCTTCCCCAGCACCACTTCTAATTTGCAAGGGAGTGAGAGTAAAGTAAGACATCCTTAAAAGGGCAAGCAAAGAGCTGATTAACTCCTAAATGTGCCTGGTTACAGATATCCTACCGATCAGCTCAAGCAAGGCATCACCTGCTATTATGCCATTGGCCTCTCTTGCAACTGAAACACAATCTGTCTTCCATCAGGGAACGGGAGAGACAAGCCTATTTCCCTGTGCTGTTTAGAAAAGGAACCAACAGAGAAAGTGTCTTTCAAAGGAAAGACAGTCTTCTTTAAGGTCAAATATTTATTGTGTGCCAATAACAGCTCCATCCTCCACAATGCTGCCAGTATCTCTGAGCACCTTGCTGGCAGGTTCACTAGCCTGCATCTCCATCCTGCTCTATTTTCCTGTGTTAATCTCATTATTAAGTATTGTCAAGGTTTAACCCCAGCTGGTAACTGAGCTCCACGGAGCCACTCGCTCACTCTCTGCTGATGGGATGAGGGAGAGAATCAGGAATGTAAAAGGAAGAGAACTTGTGGGTTGAGTTAAAGACCGGTTAATAGGTAAAGCAAAAAGCGCACACAAGCGAAACAAAACAAGGAATTCATTCATCACTTCCCACTGGCAGGCAGGTGCTCAGCCATCCCCAAGGCAGCCAGGCTCCATCACACATAAGGGTGACTTGGAAAGGCAAACGTCATCATACTGATTGTTCCCTCCCCCCTCTTCCTCCTTCTTCCCCCAGCTGTATGTGCTGAGCATGTTGTCATACAGCCTGGCACACCCCTGGGGTCAGCTGGGGTCAGCTGTCCCGGCTGTGTCCCCTCCCAGCTCCTTGTGCCCCCCCAGCCTGCTGGCTGGTGGGTGGGGTGAGGAGCAGCAAAGCCCTTGGCTCTGTGTGAGCGCTGCTCAGCAGGAACCAGACATCCCTGTGTTGTCAGCGCTGTTTCCAGCACAAATCCAAACCACAGCCCCATACGAGCTACTGTGGAGAAAATTAACCCTATCCCAGCCAAAACCAGCACAAGTATCTAACCAGCTTCCACTGCATTCATCAATGTGAGTGTTGCTCAGAATGTGTTTATTTTCACTCTGTCTTGGGAGCACAAGTTAGAGCACAGCTAGGCTGATGGTAGTAGAGTATGGACTTGCAGCTTTGTGCTGTGGAGGTGGATGAGTATCTGCCCAACCCTGTGCAAGTGGGTGCTGGTAATATCCCTATATTCTGATCTGACATCTAGCTGGGCTGTTGAGAACCCGTGTTTTTGCAGACAGGGCTGGTGTCTTACCTAGGGTGTGTAGGGAGCAGCAGAGCCCACAGCTCAGAGGACATCCATGATCTCCATTGCCTTATAAATAACAACACAGGGAGACTGGGCCAGCTGAAATGGATCATTTGCCTCTCTGAAAACTCTGACTGTTGGTGAGAAAAAGTGGCTTTATTTCGTTTTTAGTTTTAAAAGCAGCATTTGTCTTTCTCCCAATGTTTCCTCTCTTCAGAAAGCCACATCTTTACCTCATTATCCTTATCTGTGCCTGAGCGTGGCATATAGCTGAATTTCTTGACCTGAAGCATCTCCAAGGGTAGCTGTGGGTAATGAGAAAATGCACAGCAGGAAAAGCAGCCATCTGAGAATGACCACCTCTGGGATAAAGGGCCTCCTCTGCTCCTCCCCACGAAGTGGGAAAACGATGGAGCAGAAGCAGTCACCAGCTGTTAGAACCAGAGGCCTATTTTAGCAGATTTTAGCTTGCTGCATATGGCCGATGAGGAGTGAACTGACCACTGAGGGATATGACAGCTTATCCATCACTTGAAGGGGCTGGATGATCCCCTGCCGTCTTTTTACAACATGAAACCCAGCCTTGGTGGGCTCCCTGCAGGTGCCCTGCTGTAAGGCTTTGGACTGCGGGAGGCATGCCAAGTTCAGATAGCATTCATGGTCCATCCTTCCATCAACATTTATGGACATCCCACTAGATCCAGTTGTTCTTTTCAGCAGGCTGGAAGGAGGCAGGGTGGGGAAGGCTGCACAGGCTCAGCATTTCCCTTCTGCAAGCGGCAGCGCCATCCTGGCAGCAAGGGGTTTGCCAGCTCCATCAGCTTGCAGGGCTGTAGCTGGTGGTACAAGGGGGAAGGCTATGTGTTGCCAACACCAGCACTAAGCATGGCTGGGGAGGGAAGCCAAAAAAGCTCCTTTGTCTTACTGTGCTCACAGATTGCTCCCCATGGGTGCTGCAAGGGTGCTGGAGGGGAAAATCATTCCCTCACCGAAGCCATTCTTGAAAGCGGTACTTCTTTGTGGCTGGTGGTATCTGCAATATGGGGAAAAGGAGTGTTTCTCTGAGGGGGTGAATGGGTGGTAGGACCTCAACACCTTCCCAACTCCCTTGTGTTGTCTGCAAGTAGGCATGTGTGTTTGCATGGGGGAGGACGAAGGAGAGACAATCCCACCAATGTTGGATAAGTACCTTGAGGTGTTTTTTGCAAATGCCTTCTGGGGTGAGAAGCCAACAGGCCACAAAATGGACAGGGGGCCTTCTAAGAGAAGGGGACCTCTCTGCTGCAGCAAGCACAGGAAGAACTGGACTAGTTAGAAATGGGGCAGGGTTTCCAGGAACGCAAAATCCCTGTTTAGAGATAGGGAATTGCTGAAGTCAATGAAAAGGCAATGTTTCTCCCTTCCCCTCTTATGTCTTGACTTTCTGGGCTGCCCTGCAGTGTCTAGTCCTACCACATTCAAAGACATCCCAGTTTGGGGGCTTGGCAGTGGGTACACTGTAGGGCCTGCCAGGCCAGTGTTGCCTCGGCTTCCTGGGTGCTGGGCTCTCACTGAAGCTGATGGGGCTTTTCTGGATTTTGCCCAGGTGGTTGGAACCCATGGTCGGCTTGGGGCGACTGCACCAAGGACTGCGGGGGAGGCCTGCAGACCCGCATGCGCACCTGCAAGCCTCTTCCCAACGAAGGTCTTGTCTGCGAGGGAGTCCTGGAGGAAGGACGGCTGTGCAATAGGAAGGCATGCAATAGTAAGTGGAGGCATGTTCCCTTGCACGCGCGTGAGCAGGTCGCTCTTTCCACAAGGAGCTTGGCCTCAATGCCATGAATAATGAAGGATGTTCTAGAGGCATGGCAAAGCTGCCAAAGGGCCGTGTCGGAGTGGCAAGCCCAGGGGAGCATGGGACTTCGGCTGTGCATGGCTCTGCCCTTCCCTGCCTGTCTCGTGGTCACGCATGCACATGCTGACACGTCTTCCAACACATACACCTGCAGATCCAGACCTTTACCCCAAAGAATGGGGGCTAATCTATGGGAACCTATAAGCAGGCTTACATCAGGTATTCATATGCTGGTGATAAATCTGGCATCGATGGCAAAATATGCACCCTTAAAGGCATTTATTTGACAGTTAGAGTTTCTTTCCCCAATAAATAAAGCATGCAGCCAAGACAGATGCTAATCTCGCTTCTTTTTGGCTTAGTTCACCTTCCCAATCAAGAGCAGCATTGCTGTCCCTTTCTTTTACAAAATGAAGCCTACAATCTTAAGATGTGGAGAAGGATCTGGACCTTAGACAGGAAAAGCACAGGGCTTGAGCAAGGCAAAGCCTTTGGCAGATGCTCTGCTCTGCTCCTGTAATACAGCCTTGTTCCAAGACCTCCTCACCAGAGAGCAGGGGACAGCTTGTCTGTGCTGGTCAGCAGTCAGATATCAATGGGTTGAGCTGGTGAACCTCTGGCACTTTTGTCACCAGTTCTTCTTTTGCATTAGCTGAGTCAAGAGGGGGATGAAGAGGAAAAAAAACAGCAGAAAAAGCTCAGCCTAGCAAATGCAAGCAAATGGCTGATTATAATGATTCCCCTCTTTTTATTTCAAATTCATGGTAGAGAATGTTTGAATAACTCCTCCAACTAGTCAAATAACTAAGGAAAGTTCAACTGTCTTCAAAGGCAAGGAAGTATCTCCTGATAAAGGGGAAGTTCAAATAGAGGGACATAAATATATTCCTCTAATAAGAGCTAAAATTATTTCATGCATTTTTTACCACTTCCATAAATTTAAATCACGTTGAAACTAGGCTTTTTTTTTTTTTTTTTCCTAATGAAACTTAGTATATTGAATTTCATCCCCTTGACTCACACTTGTTAATTTCCCTCTGAGGTTTGCCCACACTAGGGTTATTTAATTTGTGTCCCCCATGCTTGCTGGTGACTTTGTAGCTGTAACACAGCTGTAGCCTGGGGCAGTAAGGGTAAGAGTGCAAAGACCTGGAAGCTGGACCTGAAAGGATGTCCAGATGTACAGCTTGAGTGTGCCTGAATGGAGCTGGAGGAAGGTCCACATCAGTCTTGGTGGACAATTCTGTAGAAGGAGAAGAAGGTGGAGATGGCATTGTGGGTGGGTAGAGGGGGCTTTGCAGGTGTGGCCATTCTTTGAACTTGGGGGACCTGGGACAACAGGCAAAAAACCTTCCTAGAGTGCCTCTCCTGTGCTAGATAAACAAAAGGGGGACCCAGCTCCCCAGACTCTTTTTGCAGGACATCTGTCCCCATCCCTCATAATCTTCAAAGCCCTCCAGTGGGACCTGTTTGATTCCTTCACATCGCTTTTGAACTGGAGGGCTGGGGGGGTTGCAGTGGGTAGGGGCAGTGGTGGAGCAGGGTGCAGGCAGACTGGACACAGTTTTCCAAGTCCCAACCTCACCAGCACTGAGCAAGGGGTATAACTTCTTCCCTTGATTTGTCCCAGGGGCAAAACTTGGCTTTTCTTCATGACAGTTTTCCTGACTCTGCTGTGGCAAGGAGGGATGAAGTGGGATGTTCGGCAACTGTGGAGCCTGGAAGTCTGGGTTGGGTTTCCAGCTCTGCTCATTGTGTGGAGCACAGCAGTGAAAGATGAATCGCTATTTACGCACTATTTACTCACTTGTCTTTTCCAGAACACAACATTCAACAAAGCTGATCTTGAGTGTAGAAAACTCTGATTGTACCCCGGGGGGGCTATGATTCAATAAATGATTTGACTTGTCTTCCTGTTCTCTCTCCATTACATACCCAGTCAACTCCTGCTCCAAATTGCAGTGCAGTTTGTTCAGCTGAGCTTATTCTGGAAGAAAAGATCTTGAGCTAAGTGGAAGGCCCTAGTTTGGAAAAAGAGTACACTCACAGAGTGGGGCAGCACAAATTGATTTATCTCTTTGAAATAAGTAAGTTAATTCTGATTAATTTTCCCAGGAGCCTCTTTGCAGACAAACTGCTGAGTCCCACTGTGATGCTTTCATGCTGGCAAGCTGGAAAGCATTTGAGGGAAGATGTGAACAATTAATCTGTCATGAAGGCTTGTCCATGCAAATCTTGAGGTCTGTGTCCTACCTCAAGATAATCCTGTATCTCTACTCAAGCTGTGCATTTGTCTTTGAGCTCGCCCCTCAGTGAATCTGTCCCTTGTTGCCTTTGCAGCCATGCTTAAGAGATATGCACTTTAAAACAGGAAGGACTTTTTTTGCACATATCCTATTTTTTTCTCTTTACTGTGATCTGTACCAAAAACCTGAGAGGATTTAAAAGCAGAATAGAAATCCTGTTTTAAATGTGTCACTGTTACTCTCCTATTGTCTTTTATTCCTAGATTTGTTAAGGGTGAGTAGGATGTTCATTCTTCCACTTGAACTGTTATTTTCCTAAGTGTTCATTATACATTGCAGTTAAATAGAGTCCAATCAATTTATTTTTTAATAAAAAAAAATAAAGAAAAAGAAGAAGATAAGAAGAACTGGACAGAAGAACACCTTTATCCTGAACTGTGCAGCATTTCAGTAGCTTGTAGTAATACCTGACTAGCTCTCCAAGCATTGTGGAGTAGCTGACAACTTAATCTTCTAGTAGAAAAAAAAAAAAAAACAAACCAGTAAAAAATTCTCTTTTCCTTAATCAAAGGGCCATCTATAATCCTGATGAAACAACAAACAAAACAGAGATGAGTGCTCTGATATTTTCCCTTTTGCTGTGGGGGTATATTGAAACTTGTCCAAGGAAGTTAATTACACCAGAGAAGTACAGTCGGTTTCTGGCCAAGCAAGTTAGGTCGGAATAACACAGAAATCACCACCACATTCAAAATAAGGGTAAACTGATCTCTTTTCTTTAACTTCTCCTTCCTTGCTTTTGCCAAAGTGGCTCCTAAGTTGATGGGTGATTATCAAGAGTGTTTCAGCTGTTTATTTGGATCTCCAGCTTTGGGGAGAGGTCTTGATCTGGTACCACATCTGGGGCAGGTTCTCACTGGGAACAACTTCAGGTGCTGCCACTCATCTCTCTGGAGCTGCTGAGACAAACCTTTGTGGAGGATCTGTGAGGGTTTCATTAGTTGTTTTGTTTTGCTTGGCCATGACAAATGCGCTAGAGGGATCTAATCTTTCTCATCACATATCTACTCTCCCAGGTGGACCTTCTCCAGGTCCTGCCATGCCTCCTCTTCCAGACTTGCCCCGCTTCAGTGGGTCTTGGTGTGCAGCAGTGGCCACGGTGGTTCTCAGCCTTTCCAAAGGGTGTGACTCCTGGCAGCTTAGTCACTGAAACGTAGCTATAGCCACATGGTTCCCAGGGCTGAGTCCGAGCACATTGTCTGGAGACCATAGTGTTGTTTGAAATCGCAGCACAGGGATGGCTGAATGACTCCACAGGTACCACTTGTATGTAGACTTGAAGTTTTTCCACTTGTTTGGGCCACCATTTCTGTTGTTTCATGTAATGGAGTTTCTTACTTGATGATCTTCATCTGGATAGATTTCCCCAGGGATACATACCCAAGCCCAAGAGCAAGTGAGTCAGGTGAGTTATCTCCATGGGCAAAACCTAAAGCTGCAAAACACTGAAGAAAAACTGTAATGAAGGCTCATCCCAAACTGGAAAAGAAACTTTGTCTGGTAACAGCAGCTTGGCTTAGGCAGAACCTTTTTTCATGGCAGCTGTTCATCTTAAGAGGCATAATCTGAAAGACAACACCCAGTGTTTGTTGTAACTCTGATTTTTTTTCCTTGCTAGAGGCAAAGGACCCAGTGATATCCTTCTCTCTGGCACAGACAGGGGAGATTTCCTCCATCTGTTGGATTTGGCCAGGAGATGCTGTTTTGTTGAGGGAGGAAAGAAAAGCCAACATGAGTGTGGTGGCAAGTGCTTGCAGAGGAGCTTTCCAGGTCCACCCCCTTTGGATGGAAGGGGACACCCACTGTGCGGTGGCCCCTCTTGGCTGCAAGGTGCTTTAGCAGCTGTGGTTGCTTACAACCTGGCATGCAGAGGGTCCTTGCAGGGAGGCTGGATGGGCAATGTGGAAGAACAACACCCAAATCAGGGTGGGAGGTGTCATGGGCCTGACCCTGGTGCTGGAATTCAGCAGTGCTGGAGAAATGCAAGAACAATCAGAGATGTAGGCAGCCTGCATTCATTCCTGGGGAACGAAAAACAGTACAGAAGCCAGCTGAAACCCTGCCATCCCATCTGGCAAAGGGAATGCAAAGCTATCTCTGACTTTTATGAATATGCAGATTGGGCAGATACGTCTGCCCTAGGCTGGGAAAAGAGTGGCCACATCCTGCCATCAGGTGCAGAGTGTGACACCAGTACAGTCCTGTTGATCCATGTTGGCTTTCCAGCCCTTCAGCTGTGTAACTCTTAGTGGTGTGAAGAAACACATGTTCCATGGCATTCAAAAGACTGAGCTCCAGTCTTATTCTCTGCTGCCCTTGATTTTCATTAAAAATAACCTTTTTGCTGCAACCAACAAGCAGAAATATCTTGCGCACGTGTAAGAGCATCTCAATCCCCTGCAGGCCAGGCTAGAATTCACTGCAAGCTGGAAGATTGCCTTGTCCTATAGGTATCTGCTGTTGCTTGCAGAGTCTTCACACTGCCTCCCCTTTTAATGGTAGTTCAGACATTATATATGTGGGAATCATGCAACTTTCCCAGTGATGTTTTCACAAGTCTCAGATGTTCACATCAAAATGCTTTGGGCCATTTCCTTTGTTTATGCAATTGCCATACATTCAATGGCCTCCAAAATGACCCCTTTCTACATCCGTTGAGATCTTGGGGTTTAGGGGTTATTAGTGATTCTATCCTCAGTTTTATTCCTTTAGCACCTGCTAGGTGCCCCAGAAACCCCACAGACAACACCTTCTTCAGTTTTACTACACTGAGATACATTTACCCCATTTCAATGGGGTTTTTAAACCATCCCTTTCCACTCACTCTTTGCACTAGTCCATCTTTTCATTCCCACCATCCCAGATTGCCTGAATAATTTTCATGATCCTGCTATTTTCCTTGCCTCTCCTGTTTGGGGGAGGACTATAGAGGCAAGAGCGTGTAGCTCTGGTGAGATGTGCATGGATGTTAAAACCTTGGCCCACAACACTGCAAAATCTCTGCATTGATTTTTTTCCCCTTGGTTGTGTTGCAAAGTGCTGTCTGACACATTCCATGTTCTCATTAGAAGCGTTGGTCACCTGCTTCCTCTTCCCACTACTGCCAGCACTGCAAGATCATCCTCCCCATCCACATTTGAGCTACGTTCTTCCAAAATCTCACGTGCTTGCCTTTGCTTGCAATTGCAACATCTCTGCATTCCCTCCAAGGGCATTATTTCTCTAGCCCTCATGCTAGTTCCTCCAAGGTGCTGAGTATTTCAACAATGTGCCATCCTCATGGCATTTATACAGCTGGGATGTAAATCAAGCCTAGGTCTTCCTTTGATCTTGACATCGCTTCTCTCCACTGACACCCTTGTGGGAAGTGGACTGCTGAAATCCAAGCAATTCCCCATTGCCTTTATTTTGTGACCTTCCCCCTGACCCCTAAAATTCAGGTGTGTAAAATCCACAGCAAAGCATCACTTGCACCAACTTTACCTTGTGCGTAAGGGACCCAGCTTCTCCTTGCTTTGTTCAGAACCACAGCTGATTTTTGCATACATTTGAGGCAACTGTCCAGGTTAAATCTAAGCCATGCTCCGTGTTGAATGGAGACAGACATGCTTCTCTGTAATACCTGTTCCAGAGAGGAGGCTGCCTGCTGCAGCAGAGTGACCCTAGCACAGGTCTGGAGGCAGTCTTTGCTGGGGGAGGCTTGGGGCAAGCTGAAAGGGTCACACATTCAGCCACTAGACCTGATTGTTTTTTATTAGGATGAGCAATAACAGCATAGACTTATATCCATCAGGGAGCAAAGCAAATCATGCAGCTCCTTTGAGACTAGGATCAGTCACTAGAAGTCACTAGGAGATGTCAGTACATGGGACCCAAATAACGGGTGAGAAGAGGTGCAGGGTGCCAGGGCGGCATTTAAACCTTTGATTTTGTTTTGTCTTTCCTTCCTCCTGTCCTGCCTCCTATCTCTGTCCACTCATGCCTTCATGCTCACTGGCTGCTTCTGGGATATTCAGTCCCAGGTTTTCCTTGTCACCTTCCTTGCTCTGAGCACCTAACAAAGCCATCCAGGCTCCACATCTACACCTTGTTGCCCAGCCTCTGTTTCTCCTCACAACCTAAACAAGTCCCTGGGAAGCCTATGGGATTTACTGCAGATGGAGATTTTGTGTATTCTTGTGGTTTGTATGCTTTCCTGTAGAGGGCTTTAATCAGGGAAGAAGAATGTGCATAGGTATAGTCTGCAAAGGGTGGTGGGAATGGAGCGGGGTTTGTGATGTGTCCCAAATATAGGACTAATTTATCTTGTCTCCTAAGGAAATCCAAGACACTTGATATTGGAAAGCTAGTTAGAGGATGGCATTTTTAAAAAACTGAATCTCACACAGAGAAGTCCCGTGACTTTGTAGTTATTAAAATCAAAGGTTTTGGGCCCTTTCTATTCCCATAAAGAGCCAGACAAAAACAAGGTGTATGCAAATATCAGGATGTTTGTAGTCCTGATGTCTGGCTATTGGTGCTTTTCCCTTGATGATGGCAGGTGGGTGACTGCCCCATCCCATCCCCTCCATTCAGCAGCCTGCAACCAGTCGGTGCTGGGAAGGTTTGAAGGCGTCTGTGTGACCAGTTCCTAGGTTCCTTAAGTCCTTCTTTTGGGCAACAGTAATGGGAAATAATATAATTTCAGAAACTAAATGGGCCTTTTCTGCGAACCACACTAGTGAATATAAAGTCTGGCTCCTGGCAGGGACTCTGAGTAATTCCTCTCCCTCCTCTGCTTTCCCTTTTTGGATGGCAATAAAGATTTCTGCCACTACACTGAAGCTTCATTAACCTTTATTAATTTTCTCAGGGTTCTGAGATCAAATTTGTCACCATTTGATCTCTTGGCAGTTTGTGCTTATTCAAAAGATGTCTGACTGTTTTACCTCCTTGGGGAAAAAGATCCTCTGTCTGGTACTTGCTGTTTGGAAACAAATTGGTTGCCAGATCACAGATTACTGGGTCTCAGCTCTGCTCTGCTATTCTGCGTGACTCCAGTGGAGTCACTGAGCTGTCCTGATTTACATCAGGCCATACTGGTGGGCAGGATTTGGTTGCTGTTGCTCAGTTGTTTCTCTCTTTACTGGGGAGGGCATGTGTCAGGGTTGTGACATGGAGAATGGAAATTTTAGTTTCCTCTGTGGCAAATTCAGGGCTGATCCCTATGAGATACAAATGCAAAGCTGGCAGATACGTGAGTTCGGAAGAAACGGGGGTGCTAGCTGTCAGTCAGGAGTTAAATGCCTCTTCTTTAAGGTGGATGCATTGTTTACCTTCTGATCTCAACACCGTAGTCTTCAGTGGGAGATTTTCAGTTAGGACATTAGGGTCAAGAGCTTCCAACCTTCAGCTGGAAAGGTGCCCAGCCATAGTTGGTACATAAGTCAATATGTTGACACCAGACCTTCATCTCTCCTTGTTGCTGGTGGTGAAGTCTGTGAAGGAGACAGCCTTTGGGGTTTTCCCTTTCCTTCTCACCTGCCCTTACCTGCCTGTTCCACTCAGTATTTTCTGATTACTCTGTAGACCATGGCTAAGTAGGTGCTGGTGGCAAGGCAGAGTTTTGCACCAAAAAAATGCTGCCAGTCACCACCATAGATCTCAAAACATTGCTGGGATGATGTGGGATTTGTTGTCAGTGTATCTGAAAAGGCTAAATCCTCCACAAGTACAGTAAAGAGTATAGACACCCTATAAAATTATTGAAATTGATTAAAGACCAGACATAAGGGATCATATTCTGCATGGTCCCACATCTCATTGAGAAACAAGGGGTTGACCTGCCAGCCATTCTGAGTCTAGTAGGCTGGCTCAGTGCTAAAGCCTCGGGGACTGCTGGTGGCCAGGGGTGCTGGGGTTGGAAAGCAGGTGGTTGTGTCAACCAAACATTGCAGGTCGCTGTTGTTTATACGTGTAACCTTTGTAGTGAAAGATCTTGCAGAGTGAACCAAGGTGTATTTACATGACCCATTACCTTGCCATAGCCAATGGACGCTATAATTCCAGAAGCCAATCGCTGAGGTCCACAGATAACAGAAAGCGAGAGGACACTGACGAACTGCAGCACTACGGGTACCCTGCACCTCAAATAGGTAAGCTCTGACCTACCACAACAGCCTCTGGAGCTGGTACACTGCCTGGTCACTGCACCTCCTAGCTGGGCTGGGCTGACTGCATTGACTCGCTTTGCTGTTTCAATGACCCAGCTAACCAATTCTTTCCCCCCCGCCCAGGTTAGTGTGGGCTTATCCAAGAAGTCACACACTGAGCAAATGGTCACCACCAAGTTTGTTCCCCTTCCATTACCCTACAGGGTTTTGTGTTGTTGCCATTAGCCAGAGAAGGCAAAAAGGGTTAGACACAAAGCTCTAACAAGACCATGCATCTCACAGATGGCTTCTCATCACTCTGCCCACTTCTGAGTCACTGCTTTGTCTGAACTATACGAACAGCCATGGTTCATTAAGCCAAAGCTGACCTCACTGTGATACAGCCTCTTTGCTGATGTTCGTGTCATGCCTTTCCATTGACCATAGGAGGAGGTGTACAGGGCATGATAGGGAGAAAGCAGGACGGCTTTCCTCTGTCACTGGGTCTTACGCTGTGCAAGGACTTTTATCTGGTAAGTTCTGCAGCCAGACCTTCCACCCTTCTGCAACAGAAGGGGAATGAAATGTAGTTATATCAAAGAAAGTGAGCTGGGAAGACGGGAATGAACTGGACCTAGATCTATGACAGATCCAGTCTGGAGAGGTTTTGTGCTCTCCCTTCATGGCTGCTTTTCATGGCAGAAGCTCATGGGTCTTGGACAAAGCAAGGTGTGCTCAATAGCTTAAAACAGGTAAAAATCATTGCCTATTGACTTTGCAAATAATTTGTGCTCTAGAAAGGCTTCAGACAGGTGATTTGAAGAGCCAGAGCTTTGAAATAGATGATAAGGAAAAGCAGGTCATATTCTTGTGTAAAACAGCTGTGCTCCGTCCAACACAGCAGGACTTTGCCAGTTTGCAGTAGTGAGCAGCATCAGGAAGCTGTGTGGTGTGGATGCTCTGGGGATGACTGGGCAGCGGCTGGGGTTGTGGATTTCAACACAAGTCAGGGGATGGCCTGAATTTTCTTGCTACCCATTGCTGAACCTGTTCCCTCCAGTAGGAGCAGCTCCACTGCCTGTAGGATCAGTGGCGGCTGGCAAAAGGCTGCAGGAGAGGGAGGGTGCTTGCACCACTACAACCTGGTGAAGGTGAGCTCAATCTCTCCGTTACACATGTCCAAATGAGGAGGAAGAGAAGGTACTCCAAGGCATGTCCTGTGATGTTCCCTGTTCTATTCTACCTGATCCCTGGTGTTTCCCTGGTGCTTTGTTCCAACCTGTAGCTCAGTCATCAGGTTTATAGCTTGGCATTTCTTCCTGCCGTTCAGCTGGATACTGCATCTGGGCTCAGTGACATCTCTATTAACTCCCTGCTATCGTAGCCACTGCTGCATCATGGCTGACTTGGGCTTGGTTATCCCTGCATGCAGCATGGGCTGGGAGATGTGCATTGTCCTACTGCAAGCATGTCACGTTCCTGCCACTATCCTAGGAGCAGCAACTGCTGCCAAGTTGTTCAGAGAAGTCAGCATGGAGGAGATGTAAAGACCAGGCAGAGGGTACAGCCCAGGGAGAGATTTAGAGGGAGTCTTTAGCTGGAGGTGCCAAAGCAAAGCCCACGTCTTCCTTAGCAATTAACAGAGTTTGTAGGGGATAAACCATTTCACATCCAGTCAAGACCTGGAAAAATATGAAATACAAAAAACAGCTGATGCCAGCCATAAGGACTAGGGATGAGGGGATGGTCCTGCACAGCTGAAGACTAGTATTTCCTCCTGCCAGCCCTCTGCAGCCCTGGTGTCCAGGTTCTGTTGGCCCATAGGCTCTGGCACAGTTGTGCTCTCAGGTGTGGTGATGCTGGCTGCCCATGTGTCTCTTCCAGCAATAGCACAAGAGTGAAATCCAGCCCAGCAGGTCCCTGGCACAGGCCTTCCCAGCTCAGCCCACAGACTTTTTCCAGGAGCTCTGTGCCAGCAGCAGGATGTGAGTGAAGAAGTGGCTTGAACATGGCAAGATGTCAGATTGACAGATGACACCAAAACCGGGAAGGGATCCTGGCAGGGGGATGACAGTGATGTGCCACTCCATTAGTGCCGAGGGAAAGAGTGTCACAGAGAAGCTGCAGGTGCCGCTGGGAACCCTGCAGCCAGCTGAGCTCTCTGTAAAGCCAGCTCAGTTGTTCTCAGAGCTGGTCAGGAGCTGGAAAGAACCCTGGACTGCAGTGCTACGTCCCTGTGGAGTGATGCCCAGCATGTCTCCTTCTGTAGCACTTGCTGGCTCCTCTCCAGATGAAGGAAGGTGCTGCAGCTGGCTTTGTGGGAGCAGCAAGCCCTGCAAAGGGCCATCTTCCCACCTGAAATGGAGTCCTAGTCCTCGTGAACTCCTTTGGGACATGCTTGTTAATCCCCAAGCTAGCCTAGAGCATCACAGGGCTAATCAAAGGTTCATCCTGAAGAGACATGTCTACAGGCATCAGTCATGATGGAGGACAGTGCATGGTCCCTTGTCCTCTAGGGGATGAAGTTCAATTTGGCGGAGTGCATCCTTGGCAAGTTTAATTACAAGACAGTACTGAGCTGTCCTAAAGGGCTTTCAGACCTGATGAGCTTGGTAGATTTCTTGCCCTTATATCAAAAAACAGATCCAGGATCCACTTCTGGGATAAATAATTGGCAGATATTGCATCCAGTAATTTGTATTTGCTGTAGTCTGACCCACAGGGGTGCAGAAATTCTTCTCACCCATAGTTTTGATGGTGGAAAATATCCTGCTTCTTTTGGATGGAGAATGAGAGAGCTTGTTCTGATGCCTGAGAGCATCTTAAAACTGGGTCTCTCATCATTTGAAAATCAGTTGAATTTCTGCAAGGTTTGAGACTGCACTGGACATAGTGCCCCAGTAGACCGAGATAAATTACTTAGTTCAAAATTACACCAAACCCGAAGGAATAAGCACTTGGAAAATAAACTATATTATGGATTTAAAAGCCAGGGATTGGTGCAATGTGAGAAAGGATAACTGAGGAGATTTACCTGTAATCATCGATATTTCTACTGTGAAAGGGGAAAGGCCAAAAATAATGAAGAAGAGGAATGAGGCGGAAGAGGAATTTGGTTCAAAGATGCCATTCATTCATCTAATGACACAGTAACTCTTGACTGAATATGGAGATTGCAAAATCACAGTCAGCACTGAGTGGGGAGGTGATGGGGTGGTAGAGTCTCCAAACCATGAGCTGCTGATGGAGGAGGCAGCTGTGTGTCTGCAGGCTTCCCCTACCCCACCTCTGGCCTCTTCGAAAGACTTCTGGGCACAAATTAGCAGCGTTCAATTACCAAAAAAATGCCAGCTCCCTGACACTGAGGGACTTGGTGCTGCTCAGTGCAGTACTGGGGTTGTCACTTAAGGTCAATGGAGGGTGTTCTCTGAGCAGTGAAAAGGCACTGTCTGTTCATGCAGCATCCAAGCAGGCTAGGTATCAGGAATGGTTGGGATCTGTGGGCCAAAGGGGGATCTTCTGGGTTCTGGGCCTCTCTGGATGGCAAAAACTGAAATGACGGTGCCAAAAAAGTAACTTGCTGGTGGTGAACTCGGAGTATGACAGGACTGTCTGTCTGATAGACAGTCAAGTTCCTTATTGGAAAGGCAGCAAAACTACCATTGAAATGAAGATCTCTGTATACCAGCAGATCTGATAGTTGAGAAACAGGATATGGGAGTGATATTTTCTTGAAGCCCCAAGGTTTCAAAACACATAATGTGTCCTACACATCACAGAGAAAGGCCAGTGGTCCATAACATATATCTAACTGGAACCAGCTGGATAGATTAATGAACCAAAACACAAAAGCAAAGAGAAAGAGTATTGAACAACTTTGGCTTAATGAACAAAAGCAGTTAAGTCTCATGATAGTCATTACAATGGCATAGATGAGATAGAGGAAGACTCATCCTTACCTCCACCTCTTTCTAAGTCCAGCCAGTACATGAAGGAGTGAAAGCCTGTCCATTTTACCTCAATGATAATTCTTCCTCTACACTTTCCCCATTCAACAGCCCTGCACATATTGATGCACCATCTGCCAATTAGTGGGCATATTTTTACCAATCAACTGCCTGAATGACTGAAAACATTCAAAGGAGATGTGCTGAAAAGCATGATGCATAACAACATAGATGATTACCAAAAATCCCAATGAGCAGATTGATGAGAGCCACAAACTCTTGAAATCCTGCATAAAATTTCATTGCATGCAGAAAACTCCCCTTAAGACACTAGTACATAAATATACCACCTTGAGGAAAAAGTCAGACATGCACAGCTTTCATACTGGAGAGTCTGATGGTCTCCAACCCTTACAGTCCCCATCACAGTTCCTGTACCGACGTTGACTTCCATGCAGCTGGTTTCTAACCCTCACTGCCCTGCAAGCAGGCTGAGATCTTAAGCTGTAGCAGCCCATTGCTAGAGTCTCTTTCATGTTCCATGTTGCAGCTGGCCGATCTAATACAGCATCTGCTGTCCAGCTTTGAGAATGGGGTGGTGGTGTGGGAAACACATCCAAGTGCTGGGTGCAGCTCAGGCTGTGCCATGTTGTACGACCCTTGAAGTCATGCTTACCTGCTGCACCCAATGACCTTTCTTATATCATCCATAGTCTGCCAGATGCATCTGGTTAGGATGTGACATGGTGCAGTCTGATACTCTGAAGAACTTGTTACTAGAAGGGTATGTCCCTCTATTATGCATCCTCAAAGATGTGCTGGTGTTTATTTGTGCCATATGCCTGTGTGCTATACATACCAAATGTTACATTCTAGGTTTATAATGGGTAATTATTAGCAACCCATTAAAAATCAGAAAACCCAAACAATGCAGAGCTTACTTAAATGAAAGAAGCAAGCTTTTGCTTTCATCTGGGAGAGAAAGACATTTTCTCAAGGGTAGACTTATACCTATGAAAATTAATGGAAAACTGTCCTTTCCCTGCCCACGTCACACTTCTGACGACTTACCTGGAGGCTGTGGTCTGACTGAAACACCCCTGGCATGACTGTCTCTCTACAGGAATATTATTGATAAAGGGAATTTGTCTCATTGCTTTCCACTCCCTTCTCTTGTTCAATGAGATACTTGTAGTTGTCTTTCCAATACTGTCCATCAGGTAAGCAATTGATAGGGACTGTACGATGCTCTGGAACAGTCAGCCTTGTTCTGCGTCACACAGTTAACGCAGATCTTCTCCACAGGTGAAGGAGATGAAAAGCGAAAACTCTGTGGAGTTACTTCAGCCAATGTCCTTCTCAGACACTGTCATCTTCTGACTTGTCTGCACCTCCACTGCCAATCTGCATTGGTAGGGGTTGTGAGAAGGCAGGAAATGAGTCGAATCCTTACAACCGCTCAATTTATGGTCATATTTACTGTATCTGTCCAATCACTGCTACTTAATTAGTACTATCTCTGAGTAGATGTTACATACCCCAGCTCACATAGTTCTGCAGTGGCTACACCGCTTCATCATCTATGGTGGAGCCTGCCCTGCCCAGTGCCCTGAGGCTTCCACAGTCTCCTTTTGGTTTTGTGTGTGCGTGTGAGTGTGTGTTTGTGTGAGTGTGTGTTTGTGTGTGCGCGTGTGTGTGTTACAGCTCTATGCAGTACCCAAAAAAAACTTCTAGCCCATTGTCAACCTTCACATTTTCTCACCAATCCCCTTGCACCTTTCTTGTCACACCCCACGTGGGACACATTGCACAACTTCACGGCTCGCCAGCGACTGGTGAAATGGAACTTGGCAAGCACTGCCCTGGAGATCCAGGTACTAAGGACGTGCCACGTGCTCACCTTCTGCTCCAACCCCAACAGGTGACCCCGCGGCAGAGGAGTGGTCCCCATGGAGTGTGTGTTCAACTACCTGCGGGGAGGGCTGGCAGACCAGGACGAGGTTCTGCGTGTCGTCTTCCTACAGCACTCAGTGCAGCGGCCCTCTCCGGGAGCAGAGACAGTGCAACAACTCTGCAGTGTGCCCAGGTGGGCTGAGCGCTTCATGTATGTGTGAGCAGGAGGGGAAGGGAGATGCACAGAGGACTGACTGTCTGTGATATCTCCACTGTGATATCTTCTTCTGGCCTAGTGGAAGGTGTCTGCCCATGGTAGGGGGCTTGGAACTAGATGATCTTTGAGGTCCCTACCAACCCAACCCATTCTATCATGATTCTTGGAGGGAGACATTTTTTGTTTCCTCTTCCTTCTTGTTTTACCCTAAAGCCTCATACAGAGACCCTTGCTAGACCAAGCACCATTAGATGGGTACTTGTTTTGCATGATATGAATAACTCAGTGCTATCTAAAGACAATTAACGCAGTACATCTGAAAAGCATGTGTCCTTTGGGGTATTTCCAAGCACGGGGCAGGCTGGGAAAGAGAAGCACCACATGATACTTTCAGTTGCTCAGGTGCCAACACTGGTCACACCATTGCAAATTCAGCATGAAAAACTCAGGCTGCTAGTATGAACTGAGCCAGCCATCATCCCTTTTTTCATTCTTCTTCTTCCAAAATTTTGATGAAAATGTACAGTCTGGGGAGCCTGGACGTTAATGTGAAGAATTATGCTGTTAAACTAGGTGTGTTATTTACGACTCTCAGCTGGAAACATCGTTGTTCAGGAGCAATCCTACAATGGAGAAACCACCAGACTCTTTCCCTGTGCTTTTTCCTGTGTTTCCTACTCTAGTTATCTCCTACCATGCAAGATGACAATTGCAAAATGTTAGGTTTGCACACCCTTTCCTGATACTGGTGGATCAATCACTGTTAGCAACTGATGAAGGACTGGAAAAGTACCTGTGTTTTTGGGGGGGTTGTTTTTGGTTTCTTTGGTTTTGTTGGTTTGGGGGGGTGGGGTTGAGGGTGTTGTTTGTTTGTTTTCATGAAACATTATTGATTTTGCATTAGCTTCTCCAGTAACGCTGGGAGGGACAAAGTCCCTTAAGAGGGATCAGTAAATTCTTGAAATATTTGGCCTCTAGAAAGTATGGTGACTAACCTTCCATAAATGACCTGGCTAGATTAGATCAGATTAGATTGAAGAAGATTAGATTAATATAGATTAGAAGGCTTTAAATGTTTAAGTCCAGGAGTTACCTGTGATGGCCTGAGCACTACTGAAGCATGTTGTCCATCCCATTTTGTTCTTCCAAGTCTCTCTACTTTTGCCTCTGTGGTGTTACTGATATATGATAGTAATTAGTAGCCAGACTACAGCTTTTCTGAGAGGCTGGAAATGCTGTAGCCTTTGACGATTCAGTGGTAAAATGTGTTGAGGGAGGGAAATAAGGGTAAGAAGTGACAAAATGATGATGATGATGCTTCCAAAAGAGTGGTGGGGGGTTTGTTCCTATGTAGCAAACTGCATCTTTTGCTCAAAAAATGTCGTTTTCTCTTGGCTCAAAAATCTGAAAAGAATAGGGTCAATTAAAAGTGCATTGTGATTTATTTAAAATAGACTGGAAAGTAACAGGCACTTGGTGTTGATACCAAAACATAAAAAATTACGCGGTGTTCCTCTCACGTATTTTGGATTGGTTTGTTCTTGGCCTTCCCACACTCACTTCTCACATGCTGCTCATTCTGGGTGGGAAGAGGCTGTGCTCTGTGGGCTCACTCACTTCTTTAGACCTCTTTTGGAAAAGAAACTTACTTCTTTTGCTTTGATTGCAGTGCATGGCACCTGGGACGAGTGGTCTCCATGGAGCTTGTGCTCTTCCACGTGTGGAAGAGGGTACAGAGATCGGACCCGTACGTGCAAGCCTCCACAATTTGGTGGGAACCCCTGCGAGGGCCCAGAGAAGCAGACAAAATTCTGCAACATTGCACTTTGCCCAGGTAAGGCAGTTAGAGATTCAAAGCCTTCCCTCCAGCAGGTCTCCCCATCTCTGAAGATGCCCACACATGGCTCACCGAATAGGTCTGTAGCTGGCTCAGCTGAATGAGTACACTGTCCTAAAGAAGGTCCTCTATAAGTAAAGGACACACTGAAGGAGGAACCTAGAGGTGCTTTCTAGGGTTGCTCAGCTCAGCAGTGCCTTAGGTTCAGATTTGCCCTGTGTAATAACTTTCAGAGGACGCGTTATATGGGTTGGATCTCGACTGGCTCAGTTATCACTACTGCTTCCAAGACCATCTTAAGCTTCTCAGCTGTTATCTCCAGTGAATGGTTTAAAGTTCTTTCACCTAACTTGGCTTGTTATTGTGCTGGAATTAATTAACAGTTTTACTTGCTAGAAATACATGTGCGTTAATTCACAGCATATGCAAATCTTCTCTGTAACTGATCCTGTTTTGGATGGTGAGATGGACCAAGAGACTCCTGAGAGCCTTCCATGCTATATTTCAATATTTTTAAGTGCCTTTTCCCTACCCCTGGGTCTCACTTCCAAATGGCTCTCCCTGAGTTTTGGTTGGAAAAAACAGAAATAAAACCTCAAGATGAAATGGCTTTTACTCAGTGGAAATCCACTCGTGCTCCTGTAGCTTCCTTCCCCTGAACCAGACTGGCCCTGGTTTTACCAGAGTCCCCCTTTATTTAAGTCTGGATGTCCTGGTGAACATGATCTGAACTCAAGGGAGCTCCCCAACACTCCCTCCCTCTCCCAGGGTAATGTCAACTGACATTTTTCCAGTTTAATGAGAATCATTATGAGACAATATTATTTCCCTGGAGGACGAAAGGGATTGTGGGAGTGGTGAGAACTTTGTGAAAATATTAGTGGGAAGTCTCCTGGTGTTTCCCACCCGGTTTTCACCCCAAGTAGCTATCCTCAGATTTCTGGCCACTGTGCAGAAGACTCTACTTGGAATAAAAACATCCCAGGCAACAAACTGGCTCTGTCATAAAAAGACAAATTGAAGAAGTCAGACCTGGCATTGCTTGGGCAATAAAGCATACCCTGAGTTAACATTGATCCATAATTAATTTAAATACAAATAAATATGTGGATATGCTGCCGAGAATGAAATAGTGGTGGAAGAGACAAGCAGCCCAACTGCAAGACTTCAGCTCTAATTAATGCCACAAAGGCCATCAGTGGCTCTGCAGTGCCAAATGAGTGCAGCACTGGGGAATCATTGAAGCACAACAATGGGCGCTGCTCAGCGTTTGACACACCAGATAGTCATATTGCTTATTACTGTGCCGCTCTGAGGATTTATTACTACAGCTGATAAAAATGCTTTGCTGCAGGGACAACAGAGCTTTTGTTCCTCTGGAGCAGCAGATACCACGGGCTGAGCCCCAAGTCCTTTGGAGACAGAGAGAGAATGAGGAAGACAATGCCAGTCTCTGCATAGGCTACACCAGCCAGACTCCAGTGAACATTTTTGATAGACTCACACTGCGGTGTGACAACGGCACCGAGCAGTGTTTGCTGTGGCTATGGTGGAGAGCCCTCAGCATCTTGTCCAAGAGGCATCTTTACATCAGTGCAAGTGGCTGGAGGTGCAACACGGACATCCCTGTTTCTCTTTTTTTTTAAACATCTTTGAAATTACAGTCTATGAATAAATAATGTCTCATCTCAAACAAAATGAAATGTTCTTTATCTCCCACTGACTGAGCAATTTATTTTTCCACCTCCAAATACTCGCATTTGTGGTCAGCTGCCAATCACCACTGCCACAGCAGCAGGTACAGCTTTGGTAAATTCAACTTCTTTGGTAAATGCAACGTTTACTTTGATAAATGCAATCTCACTTTTCCAACATATGGGATGCTACCGGGAAGCAGACACCATCAGTGCATGGGAACTAGCAGCACTACCTTCAGTCAAAAAAGCCACATTAATTTATACCTGGTAGGGTCTACTTTGTGGGGTTTGGGATCATTTCCAAAGAGGAATCACCTGTCAGTCACCACTTCTTGCATTTACCCTCTTCAGGATTGATAGGCACTGGCATGATGCTTTGAATTTATGCACAATGAAAATATCAAGCTTGGATTACTGAAAACAAGCACCTTTTGGAAGTACTTTTATGCCTGCCTCGTTTTTCACACTTCCTGAGCTCACGTGACCCCCTCTCAGTTTAACAGTTGCTCATATGGATGTTTTTGACATTTTTTAACATGTTTGCAAACAAAAAGCTGTTCAACTGCAATGGGGATTATTCAGGGCTGTTTCAGTCCTTGCGGATTACACAGGAGCTCAAATTGCATATATTTTTCTTGGACTGACAAACAAAGACAAAGAAAATGAGCTGCAATCTACAGCAACATGATTTGAGCTAGAATTCAGACTTTTCAGGGATTCAGGTCGTTTTTCTGAGTGAGAGCTAGCAGCTAATGAGAGCTAAACAGAGCATGATGACCGCTGCTAATGAGAAAAAAGTGCTCCAGGAATAGCAGACTGGGTGATGGATCTGTTGATCAGGGACCAATTAGGGGGTAACTGCCACACTTGGGAATGCTTCACACTGTACCACGCTAATAAGATGTATTCATGTTTCTTTCCAACCCCATCCCATCATAACCTCTCTTGTCCCTCCTTCCTCTATTTAATTATCAAAGACACTGCTGTGTGGAGACATATCAAGCCTGTCAGTGTTAATTCACTGTGAGAAAGGTACATTGACCACACACATGCACTCTGCTCGTGGTCTCCTGTTGGAGCACACCTTTGCTCCAAACATTTCCCAGCTAGCAGCATGAATTCCTGTGAATAATGCTGTGATTCAAGTTTCTGTGTGAGCTTTAATGAAAAACAGCACATTTAGGTGCTTGAGAAAGTTCTCTTCCTGCAGACTAATGCATTGCTTCTGGGTGAGGAATGGGTTCCCTCAAAAAGTGATGATTGCCCAAAAAGGGAAATGTCATGGTAATGTATTGATTCCTTCAAAATTTTCAGTGAAAATATGATCCATGCTCTCTATTTTGACATTATGTTATGATCAGCAATATTACTAGTTTTGACTTTCATGATGGAATGTGTAATATCAATAATTTCAACTTTTACGGTGTTAACATAGAGTATGGACATAAAACCAGAAATGTTATGGCACTTGCATCCAGCCAGGCCATAACATACCAGTTAGAGGTTGCAGAGGGTCCCAACAAATTGCCATTAATACAGTTGTTTGAACTTTTTCTTGACAATCTTTGCCCTCTCTCACACTCTGTGACTCCAGTTTGTCCTCCCCTGCCTTGGTCCCCTGTAGGCAAAGGCCAGATACTCTTTGCACATGTCTCCTTCCAGTGGGAGCGATTTTCACATTCCGTTTTGTTATCTTTCTTTGGGCCACTCAGTGGACGGCAACTGGAATGAGTGGTCGAGCTGGAGCTCTTGCTCTGCCTCCTGCTCCAACGGCACCCAGCAGCGGACAAGGGAGTGCAATGGACCTTCATATGGGGGAGCCGAATGCCAGGGACACTGGGTGGAGACCAGGGACTGCTTTCTGCGCCAATGCCCAGGTCAGTGACCAATGACTTTTTCTTTCTCTTGGGTCATCTTTCTCTGCAGTCCCAGGCAGGCTTTTGTAATTTTTTTTCTTTGTGGAAGAGTTGCACAGCTTTCACCAGTAATGCAGTAATAAGGAGATTGTGAATCATACCACTAGACCATGCCAGCTGAAATCCATAGCTGGCAAATGCTCCAGGAGACCCCGGAGAGGTGAGTGATTATCCACAGGGGATGTAGTGATTATCCACAGGGAACGTGTCTTTCTAACCTTAGATATCAGTTTTCAGCATGTGCTTAAAAGAAACACAAGCAAAATACCAATGGAACCCTTTCCTGGTCTCTATAATGCTTCAGTTTTCTTGTCCTTTTTTTTTTTTTTTTTTGTTCCTCTTCTCCTACCAATTCGCTTCTCCTAGTTATAGTTGAAGCAAACAGGGAAGCAACCTCCATTGTATCACAGCTTTGAACCTTATCTATGATGAAGGAAGTCTGGCACAATGAAGTCTTGATTCATGCTTATCTTAGACTTGTCACTTACTTTGCTTATATAGCTGTGTCTTAAATATATATATAAGGGCAATAATAATAATAATAGCAACAACAAAAAAACACTATTATTATTATTATTATTATTATTATTATTCTTCCTGCCTCCCCAGCTGTTGTAGCCAGTACCTTACATTCAGAATAATCATCTTGTCTTTATACCATGGACCGTGGGCTCCAAGACAGCTGTTTCATGCAGGAGATGCAATGAAAATTGAAGCAGATACCAGAGCACACTTAGCACCAGGAATGTGCATTTCTCAGACTGACACCAGCACTATAGAGTTGCAGGTGCAATTTGCTCCTGTTTTTTTGCAGAGGTCTTGGGGGAGGCCATTGCAAAGGGACTAATTGGGTGTGTAAAATATTCTGACCTGGAAAGAAGGCTTGAACAACTAGAAGTCTTCAAGATTGCTCAGCAACTAATTTTTCTTGCCAAGCAAGAAAATGTTTTTTCTTCTCCTGGACTATTCCTTGCCTCTCCCTGGGTGCTTCACCATAGGACCATAGGACTGAGAAGAAGTGGAGCCCCGAGATGGAGACTATCTTTCTCCCCTTTCTGAGAGAACAGAGATAGCCATAAACAGCTCAGCTCTTTGAGGCACTTATACCTTGCTCAGGTGAACAGGTATTGTTCTGTCCACTCCACAAGTATAGAAGCCAGTAGCTCTTCAGCCTGGTATACCTGTTTCCTCACAGAATCCCTATCCTCTCTGGTAGCATCACCATCTGCAACAGAGCGTAAGCAGTATTTAACACAGGTATTGGACTTTCCTACATGGTCTCTAGTAGGTTTGGGTGTTTAGGTATCTCACTCCTTCTTTGCAATTTATGGACAACTTCAAAGACTAAAAGCGCCTCACTTTTAGACAGCCTTGTCCCACTGATTTCAGAGTTAGCTGTCAAAGCAATGTTGGTCCTGTATTTCACTGCATACAGTGCCACTAATGAAAGCACCAGAGGTTGGTACTGTCCCTCTTCATTGATAATTTTCTTCTACTTCTTCAAGGAGAAGGATCCCCCATCCTCCCAAAAGGAGTTAATAAACCCAAGATGATATGTTAACTTCTAATTAAAACTCAAATAGTCATCAGCAGACTTAGGTCCTTGCTCTAGTTCTGTCACTGAGTTGCTGTTTCTCATCTGTGATGCAGCAGAAGAGATGTTTCTCTACCTTGCAGGCTTGTTGTGAGGGCTAATTAACATTTTTATAGGGCTTTGATAAATGCCATTGTTAATGTAAAAGAAGTAGCATTTTGATAAATGCCATTGTTAACATAAAAAGTAGCATTTCCACTGAATCTGTAAAGATGCTGGGAAAAGATACAATGGCATGAGACAACGTCCCAAACCTCTTTCCAAGGCACGTGAAAAAACAGTGCAATAGAAATGGCTGGAGGGAGGTTTATTTGATGTTTCTTCATGGTTTCTTGCCCAAAGGCTCTACTGGTCTCTCTAAATCCCTGAGCCAGGCCTTTCCTGGCAAGGCTTATTTTCACACATACATTGCACATCCCAATCAAATTCCGGCTATGGACTTTGGCTAGCAAATGTGGCTGCCAGGCAGATTTAATCTCTGCCCACTTGAAGACTGTTCACAAGCACAGCCCCAGATCTGAGCCCAAGGGAAGAGGTAGGGCTGTTTTTGCAGGTGGTGAGGATTCTGAGAAACACAAGAGCACCCTTTAACCATTCCTGGAAGCATTCAAAAAACACTTAGAAGTGGTGCTTAGGGCCATGGTTTAGTGGTGGACTTGGCAGTGCTGGGTTAACAGTTGGACTTGGTGATCTTAAAGACCTTTTCCAACCTAAATGATTCTATGATTCTATTAAAGGGCTGCTGCAATGGGGAAGAGCACACTGATTTCATGTCTGTTGAGGATCAGACAAAGATCTGAGGCAAGAGATCTCCCTTCCCACAAAACCATGCTTTTCTCACCCTGCGTTCCAGTGCTGACCTTGAGACCTTGCCTCCTTCTGGGGCAGATTATGTTTGGGCATGACAGGTTGTTTCTTTCCTCTTTTTTTGTTTCCAGTGGATGGGAAGTGGCAGGCTTGGGGAGTGTGGGGCAGCTGCACCACCACGTGTGGAGGTGGGACTCAGAGACGTGACCGAGTGTGCTACGGGCCCTTCTTCGGTGGAGAGACTTGCCAGGGCCCCAAGGAAGAGTATAAGCAGTGCAATGACAGAAAGTGTCCTGGTATGTATCCCAGACCCCTCACACTTTCCTTTACATGAAGGGAACTTTGGATTTTGAAAAGAGCTTCCACGTCCTGTGTCAGAGGGCTGAATGCAACATGGAATTGTGACCGAGTTGGACCCTGCCCGTAACCCAGGCACAAGATGTGTCAAAGGCTTGATTTAACTGTTGCAGCAGCCAGTGTAACCATGCTGATTTCAGTGAATGTTTGGTAAGTCCCACCAGCCTAACCTTAATTTTTTTCATCTTTTCATTGCCATAGAATCGTAAGAGGAAAAGAGACACTATCTGACAGCAAAAACTGTTATCAGAGTCTCAAGTCCATGAAGCAGCTGAGCACTGAGGATGCTGCAGTGGTTTCCCACCCTTTACTTAGCCTCTGGGAGACCTGAGCACTACTGGCAATTTTTGAAGACAGATCTGTCTGCATCTGTCAGAGCCTTATCCAATCTCCCTCCTCCAGCTGTAGCCATGGGAGCAGCATCCATTTGAGAAAAAGGGTGCAAAAGCCTGAATGGAGGGTGAGGGAGCTGTAGGACAGAGGAAAACCTGAGATTTAATGTGACAATAAGCAGGACCAAATATTTGAAATTGGGACTGTTCCTGTCTGTCTTTCACACAGTATACAGAGGCCAGAAAAAAGGCTTGTACAGCATTTTTATTTCCTTTCTCAGTCTCAGTTGAAGCGCCTGGTGAAATTGCTGGTGGGGAATCAATGGCCTATGTGATGTTGGCAGTCAGATTGCATCGATCGTAACAGGCTCTGATTTTTGACCAAAAGGGTAATTAATTGTCAGAACAGCTCAGTGAGAGACAGGAGAGATTCTCATGGCAGTACCCTGGCAGTCCTAGTGGAAAGGGGGTGTCTCCCTAAAAGACAAGCTGGAGCTCGGCACGGAGGGAGCGGTTTTGGTGCAGATGTTTCTGGCGGTGGATCTGCCATGTTGAGGACAGCTGACCCTCAGACTCCCTTGCAAACTGCTGAAGACAAAGATGAAAGCCGAAACACTTCAGTGTGGAAGTTTCAGCCTGTTTAACTTGGAGATGACAGAGAAAAGGGCTGTGTGACAGCATATTCACTCTTTCCAGCTACACTTTAATAAAAGACATCACCTCTCCTTACAAGCTGTGCCTCTCAATTAGCAGTGGCATGTGAGAATCTCTTCTAACTGAGCCACAAAGCTCTCCCTCACCATAGAAAATCTTTGCACGGTGTTGTCTGCTGGTGTCTAAGAGCAATGCAGATTTAGTTCAGCTTCAGTGTGTGCCAGCTGGGGCCCTGGCAGAACAAGCCCAATCTTTTCTTCTTTTTCTGCAGGGGCTGATGCCTGTGCAGTGCTCAAAAGGAAAAGGCATGTCTCAGGGACTGAGCCCTGCTAGGGTTCAAAACCAGAAGGGTCTCACTGTAGTTCTTAATTTGCAAGGGAAGGAAAAGGTGAGGAATCATCAGAGGCTAAAAATAAATCTGCTCAATTTGTTCTCGAGAAAGTATCAAATGCCAGCATGATTTGATTTGAACAGAAGAATTGAGCTTAATTGGGTTAGTTATTAGAATCTCCCCGTGCAAATAGGTTACGCTGGTAAAAAAGATTTTGTTATGAAGCAACCTCAAAAAGAAAAAAAGAAGGAGAGAAAAAGAGGATGAAATTATTCTCTCCTAGCCTGGGAATTGCTTCTGCACTCACTGGCAACACAACGCCAGACAATCAGTGTATTTCTAAAGAGCATCTCTGATCCACAGCATCCCTCAGCGGTCCCCAGGGAGACTGCAGGAGGGAGGAGACCAGGAAGGTTTGACGGGTCACAGGAGAAGAAAGGGGAGGTCGGAAGTGAGCACACTCCCTTTCTGCTTTCTGATGTTTTCTGTTATTTTGCAGCCGAGGATGCAAGAATTTTCCCACGCCACACCCCAAACCCTCCTTTGAACCACAGTTTGATGTGGGGAGTCTGTGACAATGGTCAAAGCACTGGTCCAGGAGGCAAGAGTTTTGCATTCAGCTCCCCACTCTGCCACAGGCTTTCTGGTGATCACGTACTGGTCACAACTGGGTGACTTAATCTTGTTCTCCTTCAGCTCCGTGTCAACAGGTTGGAAATGAAACTGTCTCTTTTCCACCCATGTTCTGCCTTACCTACAGAACTCACAAGCTGTTGGCACAGGGACTAGTTCTGCATATGTGCAGAGCACTGCAGGGGTCCCGCTTGCCCTATGGGATTTCATTACAATAGCGATTACACAAGAAGGAATTTTAAAATTTAAAAAGGGGAAGAAGCATCTGTTTCCAACCAGAGAGTGAAACTTGTTCATTATGAATGTCTACTGAGGAGGTATCTGTCTTTGAACTGCAGCTGGGGCTGTAGCCACAGTCTTGGAGCTTGACTCCAGGAGCAGCGATGTGTAGATAGCTTACTGAGTCTTGTATGAGTCCTCCAAAGAAACAAGACTTGCCATGCCCGTAATCTTAGGTTTGAGCCTTTCCCACAGCCAGGTTGGTGCTCTGGGTAGTTCCAGAGCAGCAGTGGGATATGTCCATCACCAGGTATTTGCACCGTGATGAAGGTCCTGAAATGGTCTATGTAAGCATGTCCATTGCATGGTCCCTTGTAGAAAGAAGCCTTCAGGGTTATCACTGCCCCGCAGCTCCCTTAGGACCAACATGAAAACTCAAGGTCTCCCTCTTTTTTTATGGCAGATGAACATTTTCCCTACAACCTTGGCATGTCTCTACTGGCATCACTGGACCCTGGTATGGGCAGTGCCTTCCTATATGGGAAGGAAGTTCAGCAGGCAGCTGTCAGGCTCCACAGCTGGTTGGCTTTGGCTTTGCAGCTGCCTTTCCTGACCAGCTGCAGGCATGCACTCAGCTTTCTTTTTATTCGTAGTTTTACATGCACAATAAATAAAAGCTGTAATCAAAAACCACTGAATCAAGTTTTTTCTTCTTCCCACCTTCAGGAGTGATAAATAGCTTTAACACCATCCTCATGTACCCCTCTGTTTTACATGCTGTAAGTAATGAGTTTCTCAGCAAAAAGCTCTCTTGCAGTGACTGGTTTTTTACCAGGTCCCACTGACTCTGGGGCCGACTCAGCTCCACGCACAGACAGAAGCATCCAAAACCCTCCTTCCAAAGAGTTTTCTCTGTGATGTCTCAAAACACATTTCTGTAGTCTCCCAGACTGCAGCAGTGTTTGGAAATGAGCTGCTGATACAAATGCAGTCTGCTGGTGCTCAGATCTTCTCCCTGTGGCCTCACATAAGCTGGCACTAGACAGAGGACCTGAATGAAGTCCACCCAGGGGTTATGTCCATCTGGTTTTGTCATCTACTTGCTGTTCTTTCCTTCATTCTTACTCCAATTTATTTATGCTGAACTTCATTTTAGACACATCCGACCTTGAAGGTGGTGACCCTTAAGGATGGAAGGAGTAGAGCCTGGAGCCATGGAGTTCACTTATGAAAGGTGGACATCTGCACATTAAACAAGAAAACTCTTTAGTAGGGCATAGCAACAACAGCTTTCTTGCAAAGACCTGCCACAAGGCAATGAAAATGTGTTAGTGGACTCTCCCAGGCTGTTATATGCACATTAGCAGGCTAATCCTCAGGATGGATGGACGCCCAGTTTTCAGACAGGCAGAGCAAATTCCAGAGAAGTTAAGTGGCTTTGTCAGGGCCCATGCACCAAGCAGCTGCAGAGGTGGGAGTTCACCTCCAGGCCTCCTGGCTGACACCACAGTGTTTTTCCCCTGAGACCAGGCTCCCCCATTTCCTCTTTCCATTCCCTTTTCCATGTTCCTGCTGAGGAGGAAGCTTTACCAATGGAGTTTTTCCTTCCTTGCAGAGCCCCACGAAATCTGTGATGAGGAAAGTCTTGGCTCTGTGGTTTGGAAAGAGACTCCTGCTGGGGATGCTGCAGCTGTCCGGTGTCCTCGCAATGCCACTGGTAAGCATGACGGCATGCCTTGGCTCAGGGGCCAGCCCACCTTCAGTGTATTCTTCATCCTTTGACTCCAAGATAAAGGAGAACCTGGCTGTGGGAGGACAGGACAGGCAAATGGACTTCCTTTCCTTCACTCAGAGTGAAACTGACTCCTCAGGGTTTCTGTGGTCCTTCACTGTTTAACAACTTCTTGGTTCGTACTGGAGAATCTGAGGTGGTCTCCCATCCACCTACTGCCTAGTCCTGGGACAGTTTTGCAATCAAGGGTTACTGTAGTATGTTCTCCCCATTATCTGCAAATAGCTCTGCAAAATCAAGTCGGGTTTTACTAGAGTCGTATAGACTTGGGTGTTACGTTTCTCTCCATTTTCCATAAAAGAAGCTAGTATCTGAAAGCAGGAAATGGGAATTGCATTGTCCACTCACACTCAGGTGCTGTCCTCTCCTTCTTAGACAACATAGCAGCTCTCTAAACATTTCTTCAGGTGCTCAAGTTGATGATCTGATCATTGTAGTGTTAAGTGGTAGGATATGGGCATCCAGGTGTTGTCTGATGTGGCCATGGCTGTGTGTTCCCCAAGGAGTGGAAAGCAGTGCAGAGAAGGTTCCAGGAGACATGCTGGTGGTGGAGCTTGTCCTCAGCTGGATGTTCCTCACTCTAAGGCAGGAACAGAAATGGGGGCAGCAGTGTCAATAATAAATGTAATAAAGTTTTTATACTGTTTGAATGAGGTTGTCAGATACAGACAAACCCTACAGCTCCCTTTCTGGCTCATGCAGCCTGAGACAGTCAGTATCACCCCAAACACTAACCTAGAAGAAGGGCTGTGTCCATAGGAAGATCACTGAATCATTTAGCAGTATCGATGGGATTGTGGACCCAGCAAAACCTGCTCCTCAGAGACTCTCCAAACAGCAGCATAACTGCTTAGGCAAGGTGATCCCTCTCCCCTTCCTCCTCGCTGATATCTCTGCTCCTCTGCATCGCAAAGGCATGTGACTGCCACTGCAAAACTTACTGTAGGCGGAAGCTAAGGAAAGGCCTGGGGGAGGACCGCAAGCAGCTTTCAGGGTTTTTCAGCTGATGCAAAGATGGTGTTGATGGGTATTTATTCTCCTTGAGACTGTGTAGGCAGCACAAGCCACTGTAGCTGGTTTAGATGCAAGTACCAGACTATGCCACCTGGGGAGGCTCATGGAATTTCCTGAACCAGGACGAAAGCTGCCCTCCAGGGCAGAAGAAACATTCTTTCACCTCGACTAGCCATGTCCAGTTTGCAAGGTTATGTTTTCATCCCCAGTTCCTTTAGCTGTCCTGCTCCTCCTTAAGAAAATGCAGAAGAAAACAGAAATAATCTTTCCTACATGTTTTCACGTGTTGTTCAGGCATCTGCAGATACCCCTGCTACCCTTTGTGCTGGTAGGTATGCCTGCGTGGATGCATTGGCCAGTTCTGGGTGACCTCCATCAAGGTGCTTGCCTTTTCATACTGCTGTCCTCACTCCCATATTCATTTCTTTCCTCTTCCAGGGCTGATCCTTCGAAGATGCATTTTAGATGAAGAAGGGCTAGCTTATTGGGAGCCTCCTACATACATCAAGTGTGTTTCTATTGATTACAGGAACATACAGATGATGGTAAGGCTGTCTGGTTTCTCAGCTCAGCAGGTTTGGGATCCCCTCAAATGTCTGTTTACACCACTATAGTTACAAAAAAGAAGGAAAACATCATTTTCATGTTAAAGGGAGATGCCAGCTCTCCCCTGCTTTTCTCTTACTGGTTTCATTTGCTTAACTAGTGATGCATGTATGGACAAGGGATGGTTCCTCACTGGGTATTTCAATATCTATCTTGGCAGAATCCATGTCCTACCAGGTCTTTCATATCACATTATCAGTAAGAATATCTGTGACTGTATCACCTTTAAATAAGCCACTTATTTTTTGTTAGTCTTAAATTCATTGTTGTGACGAATTTCTGCTGGTCTCCTGTGGCTTGCCTTATAATGGCATTGCCTTTATAAGAACTGCCCTTCCATGTTCAGGGCAAGCCACAGTCTGTCCTAAAATAGTTCCAAATTGTTTATAACAAAACAAGGGTTTGGGGCAAAATTATTCTGTTAGCTGGCCTTGGGTTATGGCCAGAATAGCACCTGTGTGGTAAAACAATCTTTTCTGAACCTACACAAAACCTTTCCTTTGTGAGCATATAGAAATTTTCACTTCTGCTCTCCTACCATTTTAAAGATGCCACAGGCTTTCAGGCCAGTAAAGACTGTCAGATTCATCTAATCTGTACTCTGAATTATCAGGAAGGTCAAAAACCTTCCCCCAGCATTTCCTTCACTGACCTCATTACCATCACTTTTACTGTCCCTAAAGTGTTTGTCATGTTTCTTTCTGTTTCTCAGGCCAGGGAACATCTTTCCAAAGCTCAGCGTGGGTTGATGGGAGACGGGCTGTCAGAAGTGCTCCAAAACCTTGTGGAAATCTCCCAGGATGGGACCAGTTACAGTGGGGACTTGCTGTCCACCATGGACGTACTCAGGAACATGACAGAGATCTTCCGTAGGGCTTATCATAGCCCCACTCCTGGGGATGTGCAGGTGAGCTGAGATTAATATCTTGGAGACCAAGGCCAGGTTACAGATGCATGTGCATGCACAGGGCTCAGTGTTTGATTACTTTCTTTGTAGCCGATACAATGCTGATGAAAAGCCAGACTGTTTTCTGTCCCAGTGAAGTGTCTCTCTGTGTTAACAATCTCTCCTTTCAAAATTATTCCCCCTGGCTTATAAGGAACTTGAAAACCAAAGTCACCCTGAACTATTTCAACCTGATAGCACTTTACTGTGGAGTCTAATTGATACAAGTACATTATTCGGAAGGGATTTCACTCTAATGACTAAAGGAAAGATGATCCTGAGGTATTGGGTACCTGGATGTTGATGTGGGAGAATGTCTTGATGGCTTCTTATCCCGGGGATTTACTTTCAGCAGTTGCATGCAGAGTGGCTACAAGATATACCCTTGGGATGGCTCACCACCCCATGACTTGAAACATTAAGCTGATCCTACAGGATCTGCAATGGGTGATAAAACTAGAGAAAAAATCAATGATCTTGAAATATCTTGTCTCCTTCCTTCTCGTGGTGTGCTGCAAAGATACTGCCATGCATAGCACCCTTTTGATCAATGACTACTTCTCTTGCCTGGTCACAGACTAAATAGGATCATAAGGTTTCCCTGTGCTGGAAATAACAGAAATAGTAGAAAATAGAATAGAAAGAGATTTATACAAGACAAGATCATCTGTTTTTAACCAGTTTCTGACAGATATCTACCTAATCTGTTCTTAAAAACTTTCAAGAATGGATACAAGACATATTCCCAGTCCAACACAGCAGATACAGTAGTCAAAGTGAAGGCCTTGGGAAAAAGACCTTACTACAATCTGTTTTGCCATTAACATCGTTGGGGGCAGAAGCCTGTAAAATGCTGTGGGACCCTTTGGGGATGGGACCATAAGAACCCTCTTGAAGCATGGCTGGTTCTTACATGTTCCTCTCACATCACTTTGTCCTTCCGAGCCTGGGCTACATTTGGTTAACCACCTCTTTTTTCCTCTTTTGTCTCCCTTCTCCAGAACTTTGTCCAGATCATAAGCAATCTTTTATCGGAGGACAACCGGGAAAAATGGGAGGAAGCTCAGCTGGTATGAACCTTCAACACCTTCCCTGAAACAAAGCAGGCTTTCAGTGTAGGTTAAGCCATGACAATGGGAATTTCCAAGTGTCTACATGATCTTCTAGCTCTTCTTGCCCACAATGTGTTGTGTGCAACATATATCCGTTTCAGCCACAGATCACAAAATATTTCCATCCACCAATGCTGTTCTCCTTGGATAAATCCTTATGATGAAAGAGACAGACAGCTCAGACACAGTCACCTCTGGTCAGCTTCAGAGCTGCCTGTCAATAAGCCAATTCATGCAGCTGGTCATGCAGGTGAGCTTAGTGCCTGGCTGAGCCATATTTATGGGGTAATACAGTAAGCCACAGGATCTCAGCCAGAGTCTCTGCATGAAGAAAGTGAAAGACTGGTGGTGAATAGCAGATTTTGGATAAGTCTTAGAGGTCAGGCTTGGTTTGGAGTTGATAACCCTGCTGGCTTGCTAAAATTCCAGTCTTTCCTCTTGTCAAGACAAAGAAGTGGGATTACATGGGTTTGAGTTCCTGGCTAAAATGATGCAGGACAAGCAGGATTTTCATAGTTCAGAGCTGGGGTCTGCTCAGCTGAGCTTCTGGTTCTGCTCAGCATGAGCTGAGCCAGGGTTCAGTTACATTTTGATTTATTTCTCCTCTCAAGGTTGGGGATCCTGCTGAATAATTCTGTACTTAAACTCTCATGTATTGGGGGAAGGTGTTAATTGTTTTTCTGTCTGTCTTGTATGGCCTTTGTCTCTTCTGCCGCAGTTGAACTCTCTGCTTGGGCTTGTGTCAGACCTGTTCCCTGTCCTTTTGCCATTGCCTTGGCCAGCCCTTGGGCTGCTCAATGCTGTCATCTCACTCCAACTTTTGGGAATCACATTACAGTGAAATAGTTCTGCCTCGGACGAGCAACTCTGGTGGAAGGGCCTATGATAAAGCTCGTTTCTTCCATGTCCATTCCTCAGTATTGCACCTTGGAACACAAACACCAGCTCAGTTTGCAAAATAACCGGAACAAGGAATGTAACTCAGCCTTTGTGGGAGATCAGTCCTATGGAAGGTACCCAGAGGTGTGGGTCAGAACCCAGCAGCTCCTTTTTAACGACCTGATACTGCTGCAAAATTCCTCAAAGAGATCTGGAAATACCAAGCAATCAAGAAAAAAATCACCCAACACAAAGAGTAACCTGAGAGTCCAGTAATATTCACACCAACCCGGGAAGTCTTCTGGGAAAAACTCCTGACAGCAAGCGCTGACACAGTTGTTGACAGTCCAGAACATGAGGCAGAGACTTGAATACATTTCCTTCATGCAACAGGAACTCCACCAGGAACTAAGCAGCCTTGTGGACCTGTTCTCTTTTCTCCCTGAGATCTGGTGTTTTCCCATTGCATTTGGCAAAGGATGACATGGTATGGCTCCAGGTGGGCTATCTGGATGTGGTCCTGGGCACTGGCTCTAGGTGGCTCTGCTTGAGCAGGCAGGTCAGACCAGATGACATCCGAGATCCCTTCCAAACTCAACCGTTCTGTGACTCCGTGAGTCTGTGACCAAATACTCAGTTTCAAGCCTACAGGTGCATGTAGACATTTCAGCACAGAGCAGAGGAGACTGTCAAGTTGTCATGACAACAGGGAAACCCTGTTGATCTCCTTAAAAACAGCTGTAGCTTACTCTTCTTGGCAATTTGTGCCCACCAGCTTTCCCTGTACAATCTGCTTTTTGCACCTATAGACAGATACAGCCCAGCCTGCTACCAGCATCACTGTAACCTACATGAGTGGGATCATGGGGAGAACGTTTGCCTGGCATATATTTTAGAGGGAAACAAGATGATAGACCAACACTATGACTTTAGGTCACAGAAATCTTCATGAACTGGGTGACCACAGAGGTTTCATCAGTCTGTCCTTCTCCCTCAAAGCTGCTGGGCCAAAATTGTGCCACGTGTTTTGCACGATTAACTAGTAATTTTAAAGCAAGATCTGTAGCTCCCTAATTGCTCATTAAAAGTAAACGCAACTTCATCACAGTCTCACATCCCAGTGCCCTGTGGCTCCCCAGGCAGAGATGTTCAAGGAAATTAAAAAGCAAATCAACCCAGAAAATTATTCAGAGAAAAGCTACCATGTTTTTTGAAATTGTGTTGGTCATTATATGACAAAAGCCTAAAAGACAATGGTCAGTGTAACCTGGAGTTAATTTGACCTTGTGATTTCAATCTCTAATAGAATACAAAAGCATACTGTTAAAAACAGCTTCCTCGCTCACTTCTCCTCAAGTCTACCCCTACTGTACTGGTAGGAGTTTTTGACCTGATCCTGATATGGTTTTAGTCTTACCAGGCTTCTTTGGATAGGCAGAGAGAGAGACACGCACGGCCTCCCCTGCGCTCCTTGCCTGTACACTCAATGGCTTAGTCTCCCCCCTGACTCCATCCCATCCTGCTGTCCTGCTTGTCCCCAGCCATCCCTTTGGCTCCACTCAGCCACCTCAGGAGGTCTGGATTATGGTGAGGAACCAAAAACGCTGTTAAAAGTGGTGGAAAAGGAAAAGAAGAGCTGAACTGATGTTCTTCAGCCTCTCATGGTATTTGCTAAGCCCCTGTGGGCAAATGTGCTTTGAAGAAAAGACAGGTAGTCAGCACAGCTCATTTCAAGTGGATTATCTTTTATGAAATCTGTCACTGGAAAACTAGTTATTGTTTAACAGCCTTGTGTTAGCCTGGCAAAATACAGGCAAAGAAGAGTTACTGCCAATATCTTTCTAATCGGGGAAACACCAGGAAAGAAAAAAAGAGGCAGAGACGCTCCAAGACAGCCCCAAAAGAAGCAACTTGGTTATTTGGAAAGTGAGTTCGTACTGGCAAAACAGAAAAGCAGAAAACCAGATCGTGATGCTTTTCTGGATAGGATTATGCAATCTGATGCCTGGGATTCAATATTAGACCATGGAGGTCCTTTGGCATGGCTGCTTTCAGTCAAGTGATAGCAAAATTAACTAAGCTGGTTGAGGTAATGTTTGGTGGGCTCCCTCTCAGTAGGTAACATATATATATATACCATCAGAAGTAGCCCAAATATGTTTCTCAGGCCAAGTATAAAATACCTGAGTGTCAGGGAAATCTAAGGCTTGAGAAAAGCTCTCAGAAGCTGACAGAGAGCAAAGCTTCAATACATCAACATGAACACATCTTCACTCTCTGTCATGATGTCTCTGGATGTGCAATTGCAAATGCCTCTGGCCAGTTGTCAGCTAGGCTGGTCCAAATACCCAAGTCCATGGACCTGGAAAGAAAGTAGAACTGTATTAAATCACGGCTGCTAAGACTGTCCTAGTGTGTTTCTATTCTTGCATTAACTGCAGGAACAGGACCATAAAAAACATCAGCAGTATCTTACCTGCTCTGGGTGGGGTTGTTGGTAGTAGAGGTAATCCTAGGGAAGGAAAGGAGATGGGTAGGTTTTCTTCTGCTCCAGAGAGTCTCAGACATTTCCCTTTGATTTGCTTTGAGATATTGCCCTCCAGCCTAAATTTTATCAATCTGAATGTCTTATTATTTCTTGCCCTTTTCTTTTTATTTTTCTAGGCTTGTTTTTAGGAATTCTCAGTCCTCATTCTGCACAGCTCCACAATACTCCATTATACCCAGCATATGCTTCCAGGACATGTGTGAGGACAGAAACCTTTGCCCTCAGAGAAACTCATGCCATGCTCATTAGTATCTGTGCTAGTCAGTATTCTCCCTCTCTCTGCAGATAGGGCCAAACGCCAAGGAGTTGTTCAGGCTCATGGAGGATTTCATTGATGTCATCAGCTTTCGCATGAAAGATTTCCGGGATTCCTACCAAGTGACGGACAATCTGGGTGAGCTGATTTGCGTTCCCTGTGTTGGGGAGAGACCCCAGGAAGCTGTAATTACTGTGCAGTATGTATAACCTGGGCTGTGGGAAGGGAAGGAGGGAAGGCAGCAGGTGGTGGAACATTAAAAAGGTCTGGGGAAAGACATGGATGATCATAAATACGGGGTGGATTTTCTCCAAATAAGTTAGGACTTCAACGTGAAGAAGAGATTTCACAGAGAGATCTGAGAGGTATCTATGGAACCATGAATGGAGAACAGATGACAAATTGGGCAGAACTAGTTGCTTCCTTTTATTTTTTTAGTGCAAGAGCTGCACAGCAGCCAATGAAGTGATCAGGCAGCAAGCAAACAGCAGGCAGTATTTGATTTATGCTGTATGCACAATCACAGCATGGAACTTGTTGCCAGAGGATGTTGCAGAAGCCAAAAAGTACAGATGGGTTCATGATGGGATTAGGAAAATGCACAAAGGAGAAGTCCATTGGTGGCTGTTACAGTTGATGATCTGGATATGGCCGCTAGCTGAGGAAGTCCTGCTGATTGCTGGAAGCTGGGACGACAGACCAAGAAATGCCTTGGTCTGTTCTTTCTCACACTTCTTCACAACTGCTACTGGCCACTCCTGGAGACAGGAGACTGGAGTAGACTGACCTCTCTTCTGCCAGTTTTGGTGCAGGCAGGTCCTTTTCAATGAACAGAAGAATGAGTCCCAACAGTTAGTGTCATCTTCCTCCATGCATAGACATTATCTGAAGATAGCATCATTCCTATAGCTATCAAGATCCAGCTTCACTCATTCTGCTATCTGATTTCACACTATTGCCTCCAATGCTTTTTTCAGCACGTGAATTTATTAAGGATGGCTAAGGTTACTTTTTTTTTTCTTTCTTTCTTGCTTCCCTCTAGTCCTCGGCATTCACAAACTGCCTGCAAATGCAGCAACTGACATCACCTTCCCCATGAAAGGCTGGAGGGGCATGGTGGAGTGGGCCAAGAACTCAGAGGACAAGGTCACTGTCTCCAAGAGCATCTTGTCTTCAGGGCTGACAGGTAGGCAGCACAGCCAGAGCACTTCAAAAGAGTATTTCTTCATTTTCTAAGACAGGTTCCTTCAACTGGTTGTTCTTCAAATTCTCCTTCTAGCTTAGCTGGATTTGCTCACAGAACCTTTGCTGAGTGAAAATAAGGCTTTCAGAGGTGGCCTGGCCAAGAGTCAAACCTAAACTCCTTGCAGAAGTTCAGGGGCAGGCTTAGTGCCTGGATGTGGATGTAGATCTCTTAAAAAAGCAGTTTAATTAGAAAAGAACAGGATTTGGCACAAAAACTCAGAGCAACACCGCAATGATGATTGCTTCTTCCAAGGATTCTGAACCTGGGAAGAAATTAAAACATCCCTGCGTCTGCCGAGTCACTCTGTCACCGATGCATGTGAATGCTGAGATAAGTTTGCAATCCTCTTCACGTCACGTTGGGTGCTGAACTGAATCTTTCATGCATCCCTGAGTACACTGGCTTGCCATTAGGGGTAGTGAATGGTAGTTGTCTCTGTGGGTACCACATAAGAATGGTTAACCAGAGCAAGCAAGGCAGGTGCAACAGGGGCATGGCTTTGCCACCTATCACCATGGCCATGTAGGCAAACAATGCTGCAGTTGCCCTCTAGGACTGGATCCAGCCCTGATGTGGTCATCTAAGGGTAAGCAGCTGGCTGTCAGCATGTCACACTGAGCAACCAATGGGTCTGAGTCTGCTGTATGGACAAACTTTGCTAGGTTATGGTTTTGTGGCAATTGTGTGAAATGTCCTGCCCTCAGAAATGAAATGCATGGGCATTTATCACTCAGGTTACGGGCTTCACAGCAGGGCATGGATATGAGCCACAGTGTGGAGGTGGGAATGCTGGATGCATAAGCCAAGCTGTCCTCACTTCCAGATGTGAAATGAAACTTGAAGGGTTCTGAGCATCCAGCCTTTACCTGGATTCAAGTCACAGGAACCAACACAGAGTGCTAATCTTCTAGCAGAACACCTTAACATTTGGCAGGATTGAGCCCTAAGTTTTCAAAAGCAGGACCGTAAGCTGGGCAGAGTGCTGGGAAATGGTGGGTTTTCCTTTTAGATGCCCTGATGCGGTGTGTGTCACTAGTGGCTTTGAGAGAGCAAGCTGCTGGCTGCTGCATCAGCCTGTGCTGTTCTTCCTTGGGACAGAGGCCAGTGACTGTGAGCTGTTGCTGTCAGAAGACCTTTGGCCTCTTCTTGTCATACCAGGACCTCTTGTCATGGGCTTCCCTACTGGGGATAGAAACATTGCAGCCATCAGCAGCAGCCTCTTGATGAGGCCAAGAACAGTTAAGTGATACCCCCAAGGGTAAACAATGAGTCATAGGCAGAGCAAGGATCACGTCAAGCACTCCTTATGTTTTGTTGTGCCTTGAGGACAGCATTATCTGCCTTGGAGGAGTTGGAGTAAGTTGGGAGGGTTATTACAGCTTGTTTCAGGAGGTTGTAAAGCTTTCAGCTTTGGAAACCTTCCATCATTCATTGGACGAGCTACTGGCACCAGACACAGGCAGAGCTGATCCTGCTTTGGGGCTGAAGGCTGTCCCAGAGGCCTCATCTCTTCCCCATGGTACTGTTTTCCAGATTTCTATTAGAAACATCCTCACATAGAGCTGTTGTAGGGCCCCCGAGCAGCAGTCACTGTGGAAACAAAAGGTGACATCTACCCTGAAGAACCAGCTTCCCATCAGTCTTTACCTTTCCATGGTTTCCTGATTACCACCCACAGCTCTGCTGCCCCTGCTTTGAGTGTCTTGTGCTGGTGGTCTTTCTAAGGGTTTACTCAGTGCTTAATAGTGGAGATGCACCACTGTTAGTTTTGATCCTCTCCTTTCTTTGGCTGCTGGGAACAGGAGCAACTATCCTGAGCAAAGTGATGGAGACAGGCAGCTTGGTGAGACCAAAACCAGACCCCGTCACTGCTGGAATCTGACCTTGCACAGTTGGTTTCAGTAGGCCAGCACTGATTTATATAGTTGAGTGAAGTGCCTCTTGGGGCTGCAGGCTGTGCCAATGCTGCTGGTGAGCAAACATTGCTGAGGGGATGTTAGATGACCAAAACACAATGCTCTTCCAGATGGGCAGCACATCAGAGGGTTTAATTTCTGTATACCAGGATTGATGGGCATTTTCATTATTAAAGATCTGTCCCAAACTGAAAGGCAAGCCTCCACTTCTATTACAACCAGGATCCTGTGCCTTCTTGGGAGGTTGACAACCCAGCCTGTGGGGCTTAGGTCTTTGCTTACTCACAGTCTCATAGGAGCACACGTTGTTTCTGTAAATGCCCTACCGAATCCTTTTAGAACAAAAAGGGAAAACTCGCTTTGAAGGCAGCAGGATCCTTGTTTGCATAGGGATTCATGGGAAATGCCAAAAGGCTGTGCCGGCTTTCCTGAAGAAGCATGTCTTATGCAATTGCTCTGCAAGCCTGTCTATCAGTCTCCCCTAGTTAGGTTTTCACCAACTATCCCACTCGAGCCCAATTTGACAAAGAGGAACATAGACATGCAGAGTCATGTCTGCCCTGCACTGATGGAGCAGGCGCACTGTAAGTTCAGCCTCAGTACAAGACATCAGAGGAGCCCCACCGCAGGGCACTTCCCCAGGCTTCCTCAACATTGGTTTTCACCCAGACACTTTCTTTTTCTCCCCCTGAAAATCTGGCCACAGGGCTGCCTCTGCCACTTGTGCTTTTTCAGGGAAAAGTTCTTACTTTTTGCAGCTGGGCACTGTGAAGCGCAGGAGGAGGAGGAGGTGGAGGAGAAGGTCAAATGACATGCCCAGAGGTCACACAGATGATTCAGAGGCTCATCTGGGAACGTGGTCCCCGCGGCCTCCCAAGGCAGTGCATAAGATGTGGGGTCAGACCAGGCACAGTGGGACAGCTCCCCTTCTTGTCTGCTCTTGTCAGCCTGAGCGCAGCTCTTCTCTATGATGGCTTAATAGCTACAGACAGGTCCAAATGCCTCTGGGTGGCTGCAAGAGACCTTTCCACCCTGCAGATTTGTCTGCTATGGTGCTGTCGGAGGAATTAGTGGGATTTCTGAATGGGGGAGCACCAAGCTGGTCATTAGGGATGAGCGAGCCCTACGTGAGGGCAGACGCCTGGGGTGCTGGGTCACCCCAAAGGCACTGAGCCCTTCTTTGGGACTGATGGAGACCCGGTGTGGTGGCATCAGGCACTGCATCCCACCACAGTGATGCTGGCATTGACTGTGCCCCAACAGAGACCCCTCCACGCAAGGCCTAATCCTGCACGTGGGTGTCACATGGGGACAGCTGACATCCCAACCATCTCAGTGCTGTTGTATTCTTCCCTTTCCTTTGGTGTCCTGCAGAGACGGACGACTCCTCTGTCTTCGTGGTGGGGACCGTGCTGTACCGGAATGTGGGCAACATACTTTCCCTCCAGAGGTAAGGGGGGTTTCCTGGGGAGGGTGAGCAGCTGGGATATCACCAGGATTCCCTGCTGATCTCTCTGGCTGAAAAGCCCTAGTCTTCCAGGGGAAAAGCAAAGGTCACTAGGTGCAACGAGACAGACTTTGATTTGCAGTGCAAATATTTTGACCCCCATTGACGGATGCTGCATGTTCAGGTGGGGTGATGTATCAGAGACATGGCTTGCTGAAGGGGCAGGGAGGTTTTCTCCATCCATGTTCAGCACTGTGCACCACAGATCTGAGGGGAGGCACAGTGCTGTTGCCGCTGCCACATCATGCCTGCCAGCTGCTTGCCACCCTTTGCCCTCCAGGAATGGATTCTCACGCTGCCCTCCTCCTCACGAGGGATTTTGGGGGGCTTGACAGACGGTGGATGCTTAGCTGCCTTGATCCTTCCAAGCTACCAGGAAGCTGCCAGCCATGCTGAGCCCTCCAAGAGCATGACGGCAGAAGACAGGCTGAGGGAGAAGAGAGGAGAGTAGCAGCACGCCTGGCTGCACATGTCTACCATGTTCCCGGCTGCTGCAAACTGCCTTGGGCACCGAAGCTTTTGTGTTCAGTGCTCCCTTTCCTTTTCTTCTCTCCTCTCCCTTTCTCTCTCGCTATCTTGCTCTTTTTTTTTTTTTTCCCAAGGCTGGTACTGAGGCAGTAAATTAAGCATCCTAAGGCACCTTCTAAATCTGTTCTGCACTGATTAGCATGAGCCCATTTACCATAAACACCAGGGCATCTCTCCTCACCGATAATCATTTAAATACCTACAGATTTAGCACTGGCAATGGCAAAAGAGCTCCGAGTGAGAGCAGAGAGGAATTAGCAAGCCAGCCAACTGTATTCTGTAATATCTTCCATTACAGCACTGGGAATTAGATCAGAAGGGCAATAAACATCATTGGCTCAAATGATCCAGCGGTATTTCAGCTTTCTGTGGCCAAGCAGTGAATGAGCTCTGATAACCAGCAGCTGCAGCAGCCACAGCCTCTGAACAGCATTCCCACGGGAGATCTGATTTAAGACGTTCCTTAATTAAAGGACAGTCCCTCTTTAAAAAAATCCAGTCCTGAATCACCCATGGAGAGTCAAAGAAAAGAAAATAAAAAAGAAAAGAAGCAGCAGCAGAAAAGTACCTCTTCACCACCGTGCAAATGGACACAGCATTAAGAAGAACGTCTCTAAATAACCATGTAGCTGTATAGCATCTGCCTATGGGGTAAAAATATTTCTGACCACAAAAGGGAGCAGTTATTCCTGGCTACACACAAGCAATAAGGACACAGATCCTGGGTTTGACCACGTCGATTCAAAGCAGAGTGATTTTTCCTAAAAGAAAAAAATGTAGATTTAATTCAAAAAACAGCACCAGCTGAGCTGTTCCTAATTGTCCCAATTTACCTCCCCCAAGCAGCAATTCCTTATTCGAGCCACACATTTCTCTGCCCCCTTGGATCCGGAGAGCCCTGCAGTTCTTAGCAGCTGTGACAACTGAGATAGGATACACATGGTACCTGATTTTTCAAGCCAGGGAGTTGAGCAGCGCTTGGTCCCAGCTGGACAGGGGCAGCAGTTGGAGAATCAACAGCCTGGCACCTGATGGCCCCATGTACCAAACAGCATGTTTACAGCTGTTTGTGTGCTCTTTACAGCTATGCAGGAGCTCTCTGAGCTCATCTGACCTCCTGTCCAAGCCAGATATTGATGTGTTTTGTTTTCTTCCCAGAACCTGTGTTGCGGCGTGTTTTTAGGAAGGACGGATCATTTCTTTCCTAAAGGATTCCCCATGATGCTGAGTCCCTTGCCTCCCTCAGCAAGCTGCTCAGATGCTTAATTACCTTCTCTGCTAGGAGACTGTCTTTTATTTTAAGGATGAACGTGCCTGACACTCAATTCCAGGCACTGGGTCTTCAGGTGGGCAAGTGAAAAATCCCCCACATGCAATGAACTGTCAGACATGCCTTTCAACAGGAGTCTTTTGTCTGCTTTTCTAGCACCTGGATTAATTTTGTCTCTGTCCTTTGAACTCTCTCCAGTCTTTCACCATCTCAAAGTGAAATTGAAAGCCCTGAAGTCAGTCTCCTCAGGTACATTTTGGGTCACAGCTCCCCAGAGCAGAGTGTGTAGCTCTGCACACACACCTTGCACTCTCCAAGCTCAGATGCGCTTGCTGGCTCTTGGATGCACTGGGATAACTTCTGGTTGGGCTGTGACTACTTGGCCATTAAGAAACCTCCACGGTTTGTGCATGAGTAATTTCTGCCACGCTGAAAAACCAAATGTTTCTTCTGCTTTTGTTTACCACATCAATTCTCACCTGGTCTGCAGCCTTCAAAAGGATGTTTCGGTGTCATCTAGGTTGTTCATGCAAATATTCAACATCACTGAACCAAGACACAGCTGCTAATGAAGACATGCGCTGGTGTTTACCTTTCAGCAGCTCTCATTTTTAGCTTATCTACAGCTGCCTACATTTCAAAGCTTGGAGCTGATTTTTACTCCCTTTTCCTTTGTAGACTGATATTTGTACTTTATTGCCTCTTTTTTTTATTTATTTAGTTATTTATTTTTTTAAGGAAAACTTGTTTTACTCTTTTTTTTTTTTTTTTTTTTTTTGCTTTTTTTCTTTACTCTGCTAAAACAATGTTATTGTTCCCTCTGTTGTTTGTGGAGTAGTGACTTTCTGAGCATCCCCTTACACATCTGTGTACAACTCCAAGCTTTTGGTGTTTTTGTTGGTTGGTTGTGTTTTTTAATCCAGTTGCTGTTAAACAAGTGGAAATCTTTGCCACATAATTCTTTTGTAAAAGCAAAATAAGACCCAGAAAGAAAAATGAAAGATTTTGCCAGTGCCTGTAGATTTGGTAGAGATTTGGTTAGGGAAAGATGTCCCTTGCCCATGGGTGCTGGAAGGGCTGGGAGCAGCCTGAGTCTGGGCTACCACTCTACTGATGACTCCTTCATGGTAAATTTAGAGAGGGAGCCTTTTCAACTGCTGGGGACCTCTTGCTTTTTTGAACACCCAAGTCTTTTCCTGCTGCAGAAACACCAGGTACTGTGTGTATTTAGATATTCAGTGTCCAGGGAAATGTCTACAAAGGATTTGGCCTTCCAGGGAGCAGGAGCACAGATATGGGAGATTATCTCCTCCTTTATTGCCTCTCCCGACAGCCAAATTTCCTAGGGCTGCCAGATTTATTAGGGTATTTCTCTGGGCACAGACATTAGACATCAAGGTCTGGCCTCTTTCCATTTGCTTTTGATCCTCAGAGAATGGAGATACACGCCAGTGCTCCCAGTAGTAAACTGGACAGGATCATGTGCTGCCCCATGGATATGCTGTTAAAGGCAGCCATGCCCCTGCCTAACACTTACTGCAGCGCAGATTAAGCCAGCCTTTGAGAAGGAAAACAGAGGGGTTTTTTTTGGAAAGCACATGAAATGAGCTCTGTTTCCTTGTGTCAGGGACAGAAGATGAGTCCAGGACTATTTTATTGCTGGGATAGATACAGCCTTTAAGTCCAATGGCTTTAGGGATTTACGTGGTTCATAAAATGATCTGATTCCTGGAGGGATATATGTAGAGTGGCTGTGAGGGGAGCTCAAAAGGTAGCGGGTGAGGTCTACCAGCAGGAAGTGTCTTTGATAACATTTTAAAGTAATGGGGGCAACTCCTTCTGCACTGTGTACTCTGAAGCCTGTACCACCAGTGACAAATGCTTTGGGATTCACTGCTCTGCAAAGGTCCATCAGTCCCCTTTAAAACACCTCATTCTCCTCTTCTTCCCAGGAACGGCACTGTTCTGAACTCCAAAGTCATCTCTGTGACAATTAAGCCATTTCCCCGGTCTCTCCTCACCCCCTTGGAAATTGAATTCTCCCACCTGTACAATGTAAGTATTTCCTGGGAACCTGTACCATCCCGCAACCGTGTTTGCTTCTTCATAGCAGGAATGTATTGGTGCAAGGAAGGAGGTGGTTTTGTTGGGCTCCTGAGACCTCTTTGCCAATGCAGAGCCCTTCAATCTCCCTTAACTCAACTGCCACCTTGAGACGAGGCTGGTGTTGGTGTCCTCTTGTTGCTCACTGCCAAGCATGCATTGTATTGGTCAACCATGCAAACCCTGCCTGCTCTGTGTTCCTTGCTCAGGCATTGCCAATGCAGGAGGAGGGTGACAGCACTGCTTGCACAGGGAACACAGGAATGCTTGTCCCAAATTCACAACATTTCATTGTGGGCATGGTCACGGGAGAAGAACTATGTATTCATTAAAAAATGGGCTATAACAATGATCTTCCTTGAGGAGGGAAAGAAGGAGGGGAAATATTGTTTCCATTAACACTTGCAATGCTCTTTGCAGTCCTCAGATGCAGCTAGAGGCATGAATATTACCATTGTGATCAGTAATTTAAAAAAGCAGTTGAAGATTCCCTCCAGGTTCCCCTGCTCAACCCAAAACAGATGTATGTGATGGACATTTACATACCCTGAAGTCTGTTCTTGTGGGTTTCAGATGTCCTCCTGAGGGTCTGCAACGCGAATATTAGACCCAACATGTCTTTGCTTTGGACTTTCCTGCAAGGATGTTCCAAAGGGGTCTAAGACAGTTGCAGCTGGATTCAGTGGTAAACCTCTTCCAGGAAGCTTTAAACACACCTGATCACCTCCTGCAGGGCTGTGGCTCTTCTGAGCATGGTGTCCCACAAAAGCACATGCTGTATTTGACCCACTTTACAGAAGGGAACAGCAAAAGGGTTCTGTTTGAGGGGAGGAAAAAGGAAGAACATCAGTAGGTTGAGTCAGGGAAGATACAGTCAAAGCCTTCTACAGGGCTGTTGATGCAGAACAAGCTGAGGCCCACTGTATTCTTGCCATTCAAGCCAAGGGTGAAAGGAGCTATTCCAAGGACTGAGACCTGTGACTGCCCATCTGGTGTATCAGACACACCATGCTTAGAGTAACAGAAGCTGTTCTACAGGACCTGCGTGTTTCATTCCAGTAGCTCCAAACACCCCATAAACAGCATAGCACTGATTTGCTTCATTTTTTCCTTTCTTGTCTCCTGGCAGGGAACCACCAACCAGACCTGCATCTTGTGGGATGAAACTGATGGGTGAGTTCTGTGGCTTTCTCTTTACTTTCATGACCCCGTTTTCTTTTTGGGTGAAATTATTGCAATTTTAGCAGTGATGTGTCAGTGTCAGCCCTTGCTCTCTTGATTCAGTTTTTTCTTGTCTCCAACTCCATGGCTGGCTTCGCCCTGGTGGGGAGTGTTTCTTCCTTCACCCAAATGCATCCCTTCTTACTGTGTTGTCTGTTATTGCCAGTTGGACTGGGTCTTATAGGTAAAGCTCTGCAATCAGGTGTTGTCAGCATGTACCATGAAGGGTCCTGTATGCTGAGAGCATTGTAGGTCTCTGCCAGGGAAACATCTCTCAGCATTGGAGCAGAGATGTTTGTGTGTGCTTCTGGTCATAGGGAGGAGAGTCTGCACTTTCTTTGATGCTTTGGACCCCAGCCTACGTTTTGCAAAAGTGGCCTTTTATTTTGACTCTTCCAGTTTCGGATGCTCCCACATGAGGAACACATGAACTGAAACCCAGGACTGTGGAGCCCTTCACAGATTGTCCTAAACTGCACTTGACACAACAGTGCTTGGCTCTCTGTAGTGCTCACCCCAAACTGTGCACCATGAGGAGAGTAATGCAAAATCAGAGCCCGCTGTTGCAAATACGGCCTGCAGCGGTGAAGTACGTGTTGTGCGGCTGTGATACAGTGAAATGATTTCTGCTAGGGTTCCTGAAGTGACTGGCGCTGACCAGGAGGTGTTGAGTGACGTGATTGTGGTCAGCAGAGAAAAAAGAAATCCCAGGTTACCACAAAGAGCCAGGACCATAAACCGCATATGGGAAGTAGTTGTCAGAGAGTGTGCGTCTTAGGAAAAAAAAATAAAGTACACTCTGAAAGTGTGGCCTTAAATCCTGGGTTAGCTTGACAAGGATACAAGGTGTTTGATCTAATGGTGTTTATACTTCACTGACTTTTGTATCTCAGTTTGAGGACCAACCTGACTTCTTTTCTGCTTACAGCCAGTTTCTCTCCCGGAGATCTCATGCATATGGCACCTACCTCTGCATTTATTATTATTATTATTTATTATTATTACCTGCAGCATCTGAAAAATGATTCTATTCTTCTCCTCTTATGCTCCATTAAGTAGCATATACACACATAGGCGGGCAACATATTTGCAGTCAGCTTACTGTTCTTGTTGGTCTGTGATTAATTTCACATGTATGAGTGGATCCAAAGCAAAGCTGAAGGATCCAGAGGGACTCCCTGCTTGTGAAATCACACCCATGTTGTAGCCCAGGGCAAAACCGGTCCCTCTGTGTTGTAGTACAAATTGCTCCAGCATTAGTAGATGGTTGGGATGCAGGAGCCCTTTTGTGCTATGCTGACCATATGACACAGCAGCATGCAGGGGAACCTTCATGAAATTAGTAAGGTGGTATTTTATTGTATTACTTATTGTAATACAAGAAGTAATTGTATTGTATCACTGTCAGAGAGCAGAATGAGTCTGTAGGTCAGCCCAGAGCAGGGAGTTGTGTATAAGTGGGCAGACTCAGGAGGATGCTTGGATAGGAGCTGGCCTGCTCTGCTAAATCTGTTGTCTCCCCGTGATGGAATGGGATTAAAGCACTTGTATACAAATCCATTTTTTGGCAAGTAAAGGCAGAAGTTGGAACCAATGCCCCTTCTGTTCTGCACACCATCTCGTTGGTTTTGGCTTTCTACATCCTAGAGAGATGGCTCTGTCCAGAAGGATGGAGGTGTTTCCCTGCTATGCGCAGAGTTGGATTTAATTAGCTGTAGTCTGAGCAAGAAAAGAGCATAATCCAGTTTGCACATGGTTGGATCTGGGAGAGACTGGTGGTATTCAAGCTTGGCAAATATCTGACAAAGCTGGCACTGAAAAGTGCCTGCTATGAGCAAGATGAAGGGTTGCCCAGTGCTGAACGTGGTTTGAGATGTTTGATTACCATCGCTGATCTGGAGGCAAAATTTGCCCAGTTCAGTGCAGTCACCTCTGCCTTGTCCTGGGAGGTCTGGCTGCTCATATCCTTGTGCCCAGGGCTTGGCAGCTTGTTCAGTTGCCTGTTGTCACTCTGGGAGTACAGAGTCTTAGGAATGCTTTCAGTCTTTAATCCTTGCATCTTCATGGCATAAAAGGATGGGCTCATAGCTAAGAGTTGAGCACAATTTCTTGGCAGCGATGCTGTGGTTCAGTTGTCAAGGATGGTTTCCAAAACCCCAGCAGATTGGTTGCACAAATGTTGCTACTAAGACTGCTTTCTGTGTGTGTTGCGGTGTGTATGCACACGCACCTGAAAGTGTTTTCAACCAGCATTTGCAATCTCAAGCAGCTGAAAAGTCAAAATTGCTGATGTCAGCACATTTTATTAGGGGATGTTCCAAAGCTAGATGAGATCTGGTGAGCTCTGGCAACAAGAGCTGCCAAGCTGTTTGTGCAACATTTTAAAGCTGATTTGCTACCACTACTGCCTCCCGGGAAAGTCTAATTAAAGGCAAACCATGCAAACCCTGTTCTCCAGGCCTGAATGCTCACCTCAGACTTGAACAGCACTCTGGAGCTGTCAAGGGTTTTGCATCACGGTTTTGGATAATTGTTTCCTGTTTGGAACAAGGATTTTTAGGTTAAAATCTGGACCGGTTGCCTGGTATGTGGCATGTGGCACCATGACTGGTGACTCTGAGCCAGGAAACCTTGAGGTTCAGCCACATTTATGTGATTCCCCTCTTTGCTCCCACCTTTTCCTTCACATCGCCCCTCTCTTTAAATTGGATGCTTTCCCACTGATTAGTTCTCATAAGACAGTCGTGCAAGTGGGTGAATCTCACAAAATCCCATTTCCCAGCTCTGACCAATTTAATGGCTTTACAGCTTTGTTTTCCTGCCTGTTATTCACCCTGCCATATTCCCTGTGCAGCCCAGGCCAGCCTGCTGGCCTGGTGGTGCTTGCTCAGAAGACACCACTGTCTCTTAAGCTTGCTCTTTTGCAGGCTCTTCATGCTCGTGCTCCAAGGATGGCTGGCCAGGGAGACCTTCCTTATGTTCACAGTCATCCATCTTAGGCTTTGGATCTTGGGGATCCAAACTCCACTTGATTCCAGTGAATCATCCTCTGGATTTAACCCCTTGCAGCCAATGTGACTGAACAGGTACAGAGGTAGGAAACAAAGTAATCCTCACACGAAAACTCTTGCCAATTACTGCAACCACCTGAGCTTTCAATCCCATCCAAAACACGCCACAACCCTTTAAAGGCCACTTAAAATCCATGGGCCGTGAAGGGTTGAACTGTAAAATTGCAATTAGAACAGACAATTATCGTATGGCCATGTGCTTCCTCCAAGACAGAGCTGCTGAACGGAACACTTACTTAAAAAAAAAAAAAAAAAAAAAAAAAAGAAAAAAAAGAAAAGAGGAGGAACCCCTGAGTGTTCATTCATTTGCATTTAGATAGATATTTAAGCTTGTAATATTAACAATGGATTTTTGATTTATTAATTCCAGCCCCTTTGAGTGACTTAGATTTGTGGGTGGCACCTCTCCATCTCTTTTCTCTTCCTCTTGCCCCCAACTCCTTATGTCATGAAATAAGAGGGGAGAAGATCAGGGACTAATTTCTGTTGTGTTGGGTGCTGCAAGTATGATTAATGAGCTTAGCACTGACTGGGTAAATTGAAAGTTGAAACTGGAGAATGATTTGGGATTCTCTGGCTCTCCTCCAAGGGTATTCATCTGGAGTAATTATTAGCTACTTAGCCCTGCTGAAGATAAAACCTAGGCAGGATCTCGTCTCCTACTCGCTCTTTCTCCTGCTGGGACGGGATGCAGGGAGTTGATAGATGCAGCCATCTTATGTGCTTTCATGTTCTTGCCCATCACCAGCTTTGTATTTCTCGTCTGACTTGCTTTGGTGTACAACAGAGATGCCATGTGGCAAGGGAAATGGGGAGACAGTTGCCAAAGTTTCGTGGTGGTGGTGTCAGCATTGCTCAAGGGCTGCACTGGAAGATGTGGGGCTACAGAGGAGTCCTGCTGCCCCAGGGGGCTGATGAGTCTGTGTACTCAGACCTGCAGAGCTGGGGTTTGGCATTCTTTGAGTGTGGGATCAGGTGAAATGATGAGGATTGTTGTGAGATGAAAGGGAACAGTCACAAACCACCAAGTGCCTGGAGAGGCAACATGAGATTAGGTTGACTGATGGACAAACCCACAGCCACAGGTGAATGCTAATTCTCCCCTCCAGTGTGCTTTGGTGATGGCAAGGACCAAGGCTGCCATCTGGGTCTTGTGTTTTAGTTCATGGTGCATGGGAGAACGTCATCCCATGCAGGTGTGAAAGCCAGTCCCGTACATGCAGAGGGTGGGATCCAGCAGGTCTGCATTGCCAAGGGACCTCTCATCCTACAGGAAATGCTTGCTCTTAGGGAATCTGCCTGGCTCCAGCCACCAACTATTCTCTGCTTCTCTGTCTCCAAGAAGAGAATAATAATAGCTAGATAGTGTAATAACTTATCTTAAGAGGGCTTCCAAACCTTCAAAAATATTTGCATAAAAGCTTTTTGCTCTTGGAATGGAAAGTGCCTTAGGAGTTTGTGGGTTTGATTCAAGGACACTCTTACCTTCCCTTGGGAAAGATCATCTGTTCTAGTAATTAAAGCCTTTAACCTATCTAACTTAGGAAATGCAGACCTCACTGTTTAGGAGGGTGACCCATGCGCAGCAAGGTTAGGCATTGAAAGCGAGACAAGCAGCACTTCAGCTAGTGGGACAAGGCTAAATCGCATCCTCCCAGCTCTGGGCTGGATCTGATGCCCATCCAAGCTCAGGCAGAAATCCCCCCCAAGGGTTCACAGCTGCATGGAGTGATGGTTTATGATGCTGCCAAACAAAGTAGACTATTGATCTGTCCCTGTTCAGAAACTTACAGGATCCTAATATATAGCTCACAGATGGTGTGGAGAGACCTATGCATGGGCTCTTTTCAGACAGGAACTGCTTGAGGTATAGGGCGTATAATGGTCCTTCAAGGACCAAGGTTGATAGAGCTGTGTGAAGCAAGGGCTGGCAGAACTGAAGGTGATCACAAAGAATTGCAACCCACAGGGAGAGTTCTGCAGTGTCATAGTAAGCTTGTGGTGGTGTTTTTGTTTGTTTGTTTTGTCTGAAACAGCTCAGAGGAGCCCCAAAAACATCCTAGAAGGAGATATTGCCTGTCAGGCACCACAATTTTTCTGTAGGATAATTGGTGTCTTTAGAGTGTTTATGGCCCAGCTGTCCCACAAGTCCTGCAGTGCAGCTGCTTTGCCTGAAATTCCTGTTTTCAGGATGGGATGACCAGTGTCTAATCTACAGAGTCCCAAGCTGTTCTGATTCCTGACTGCACGTTACACATGATTGCAGGCAAGTTGTGCACTGATGCATGGTGCAAGGCAGCATGGGTAGCAGGACACGGTGTAGGCTCCGTGGGCTTCATCCTACTTCTTGAAAGCCTCTGATGCACTGGACAAAGAGAAAGGCATGAAGTTTCCTCTTCTGTGTTTTCTGGGGCTTTAATGCAATCCCAGTCTTGGTGGTTGCTCACTGGTTTCCTTCAGAGGGCATGTACAATAGGTCAATTTCTGCCAGTACTCCCTGATACCAGAAAAGTGTCACAGAGAAGTGTCACAGAGGATGGGTCATATCTATAGCATCCCATGGACACTTTTTGCTCATCACGTCAGTTGATCCATCTCCTGTCTTTTGAAGAAAAATTTTCTAAAGTCAGGAAACAGGTTCCCTTTTCTTCTGTCCATCACCTAGTGCATTAATGGCCCTGCCAGAGCTGTAGATCAAGCAGTAACACAGCTTGTCTGCACTGACAAAGATAGATGGGTCCCCCAGGTGCAGGTAGAAAGGGAAGGCTGCTACAGCCCCAAAGCCCCTTAAGAAATCAGTGCACTTCTCTCCTCTTTGGACATATGCATGACATATGACTTATTACATATTTTCTACTGCAACAATCCAGCTGGCTGTGGGGGAGCAACATTGCCAGTGACATTCTCTTCATGTGCAGGGTGTCTGTTCTGGGGTTTGCCAGTACCCCTGCTCCAGCTCCATTGCCCTCCACTAATATCTTCAGTTTTAGCTCCAGCTGCAAACACTGCCTCTCCTAAGTGCGGCTGTGGAGGTATTGAGGGGATGTCTGTGAAAGAAGGCAGCACTGTGCTTGCAAAGCTTGTCTGTGCAGGGGCGTGCAGGGAGGTTAATCTGAATATTCCCATTAGTTCTCCTATGTTAAACTCAGTTAAAAGTAGCCCCTAATTCACTCTGTCTGGCTGCACTTGCAGTGTGCAGCCGGGCAGACTGAGTTATGGTCCCATGAGCCCCTTTTTAGCCCTGGACGAGAGCAGACAAAACAGGGCTAATGCAGTGAAACCCAGTCACACCTCTAGAGCCTGAGGATTTAGCTTCCCGGCTCAACCTGCTGGAAGGACCAAGCAGAACTGCTTTCAGGGGATTACTTTCCCAGGCATCTGCCTTACCCCAGGGCCACCTTTTCCTGGAAACACCTTGCCACCTGAATTTCCAGGCCTTGCAGGAAAAAGGTGGTCTAGTTCCTTGTTAGCACAAAGCAGCTGGCACAAGGTACCACCAGACTGCAGGGCTGTGCCTAGCCCCATTTCAGAGAGGAGTTACATTTCTTTGGCCTTTGCTGAGCTGCTGCCCAGCAGTCAGCATTGTCTGTGGGACTGGCAAAGCTGGAGCTGGCTTATTGTCCAGTGCCTTTCACCACACAGGATGCAGGAGAAGCTGAGAAGCATGATACAGGACTTCTGCTGCCTGCCAACAGAGCATGGTTTAATGGTTTTCAACAGAAGGCAAAAGGGGAGAGAAGAGAGGATTCAGAGGCTCTGAATCAAACACTCCAGCTTTTCCCTTGCTTCCTCAGTAAAAGGGTCAGGAATACAGATGGAATAAATTAATTCCCTTTACAGAACTGGCAGCCGCCAGACACTGAGACCTGGAGGACATTCCTACCGGGAAGGAGCTTGGGTTCAATGGTGTGATTCCAAAACCTCATCTCAGTGCTGAGTGTGCACTGTGAGCTAGAGCACTGTGGGGTTCAGGATGGCTTGTATGCCCACATGTGTGCCTGTGCTATCTATTCATATAAAGGCACATGTGCAAAATATGTGCAAAGATACAAAAAGGTGAGTGGGTGGGAACAAGTGAGCGCTGGTGCTGGATTGTGAGTACGGACATGTGTGAGTGTGTTTCTGTGCACAGTCAAGGCTGCAAGGTGTTGTTGGTGTGTCAGTGTGAACATAAGCACACATGAGGTGTGCAGCTATCTGCAAGTACAAGGCAGTACTCACAGATGCGTGTTTGTGTGTAGGCAACACGAAATTACGTGTGCATGTGTACAAATGGATACAAGTACCCAGATCAGGCTGTTAACCCAAGCCGTCCTTCATTCATGCAACGAGTCTCCAGCTATGTGAGCACACTACGTGTTTAAATGCAGGCGGGAGTAATGGAGTGTTATGTGAAGGGGTGGAGGGAAACGTGCACACACAAACCTCTGCACAGCATGCTGTGCGTGCCAGACTGGGGTTGCATGTTTTGCCTGAATCCTTGCCTGCTCTCTTTATTTACAGCTCTTTGCTCTCAAGTAGCGATACCCTTTACTCCTGTTCCCTTTTGCTGATGGGAGGGTATACGTTTAGCAGCCTGTGGCCACCTGCCAAGGAAGTGGCTTTTGGTGGCAAATGGTAGAAGCCGAGCTTAACTTCCCAGGTTGCATGAAGGGACTCCAGACCCATTCGCTGGTGCATTTCTGCTGCATTTTGCTTGGTGATTGCCTGTGTGTTACCTTGTATGTGCTGAGAATGTAATAACAGTACAGACATCTGTATGTGCAGGTGGAGAGCTCTGATTCACAGCCTCAGACCTTTAAGTGTATGGAGGGGAAAGGAGGCTGTGGAAACTTGAAGCCTATCCTTGGTGTGTTCTGATTCCAATGACTCAATAGCCAGCTGTGTGCAGCTTTAAAGCAACTTCAAAATAGCCTCAGATACATAGGAGAGAGACAAACACCTGCACTACCTGGATGATCAGCACCTTCTGTGTGTAAAATTCGGAGTGGTGTCACCGTACCTCACTGTACTTCTTTGCTGGATTGGTTTTATCCTCCTTTTATGAACACACAAAAACCTGTCTGGATCTAGATCAGGACTTCCCAAATGGTTCTGTCCATAAACATGCAGTTCCTACCATCTTCCTGAGGATATCAGGTCTGTATCCTCTGGAGCATTGTTTGGCTTTACTGGAAGCTAAATGCTGTAGAACAGCCTGTGCATGATGTGAGGAGGGTGTGTTGTGACCACAAGTTATCTCAGGTCTAGGGTTGTTCAAAGCGCAGACCATCAGCGCTAGGTAGATGCTCAAGCAGGTTACGTGCTATGTGTTTCTGTTAAGAACATGTGTTTCTGTTAAGAAACAAGAAACAGTTTCCCCATCAAGCTCCTTTGCTCAACTTCCTTGCAAGACTGAGGCAAGTTCAGATGAATTTCTTAAAATTCCTTGTTTTATAATAAACACATGAACTACACCAGCATGGGAGCCAGAAACACAGTGGTAACCGTCATAATCACAATAAATCAAGCTTGCTAAAATCTGGGGGGGCTTAGTATTTCTTAAAATGTTTTGACAAACATGCAAGAGTTTGTTCTTGACCTTTAATAACTGGGCTGAAGAAACCCCTCCTAAGCTGGTATGCGTAGCAGGTCTCTCGTCTGCTCTGTGCATCAGCCACAAAAAACCACCAGCACATATTCCATAGACCAGGCAATGGATTTCCCCATAGTGGGGATGCTGACCAGCCCCAGACAGCATGCAGAGCTCTCACTTTCATGGTGGGAGCCCATGGGAAATGGTCAGGGTGCAGAGACAGGTTTATGAGTCCACATCATTGCTCAAGGCTGGGTAGGACTGATGGATGTGGAGGGAAAGTGCTGAGAGCTGACACACCATGAATAAGGAGGGGGAAGGTTTGCCTCTATTTTTAAAGAGGAGAAAAAGACTTGTTTTCATTTTCACCTGACTGCTTGTGCACTGCACTGGGAGGTGGGATGTTCAGCTAAAATATAGCAGTGAAAACAGGACACAGTGCCGTGGATACAGTCTTCATCTAATGATGAACTTTCTGTGTGTCTGGGCAAATCAGTGTAAGCTTTGTGCCTCAGTTTTCCCTGAATCTACTGTGCTAATAACATCAGACAGCTCTCTAAATGTCATGAAACCTAGCAGCACGGAGGTCCATTTAGTGATAGCAAATAGCAAAAATAAGTATTATTATTTATCACTGAAAAATGAATATCTAAACGAGAGCTTTATGATTGAACTGGTCATCCATGCCGAATGAGCTCACGTGTCAGCTGTGCCCATCACGCATCGGTTGTGTGAGCAGCAGTGAGTATCGTAATGTGAATTTTAGTTTTCATGAAGTAGAATGGGACCAGGGAGGCTCAGGGCAATCACTGCAAGGCTGAGCACGCAATGGCACAGGACACCAGCCTGCGCATCCCACCGGCTGCCTCAGCTAATGGTGGCCTCTCAGCTGCGTGGCAGAGCAGATTAGCGAATGAATGCAGCATCCAGCCTGCTCTGACAGCTGGCTTGATGCAGAGCACGGCAGCCTCTCCCACTGCAGGGAGAACTGATGTCTTGCAGTTGACCTGCTGCCCGAGTGGGAAAAGCAGGTGCAGGCAGACCCCTAGGGCAGTCAATGCTGAGCCCTCCTGGAAGGCAATGAGCAAAGCTTTCCTCCCAGAGAGGACACATCCTCTTTGCCCTGACCATTTGATTTATTGGGATCCACTTTAACCCTCAGTCAGGAGCTACAGAAAGAAAAACAACTGATGCGGCAAGGTCAGAAAGCCCCATTACATGGGATATAACAATTTTCAGACTTGTCAAAGCTCTTTCCAGGGCTTTGCAGATACTTCAGTTCAATTACAATAATGACCCTTTGGAAGATGTGTATTAATCTCCTGGAGCTGCCCTCTGCTTTAGACCAGAGCTGCCTCTCAAGATGGTTTAACGTATATGTGCAATGTCCATGGGATGGTAAGTCAGGCAAAGGGAGTTGCTGCCTGTCTCTGATGGACAGCCAAGGTACCAATTCACCATCTGCCAGAGTGTGGTGCCTGGAAGGGTGGCCCTAAGCCTGACCTAGCAAGAGCCTAGATCTTCCTGAGGTGAGTTCTGCAGGCTTGAGGACAGTCTGTCTTTCTGGTGTGGATGGAAGTAGGGGCAGCAAAGTAAGTGGGAAGTATATCAGTTCCCCTCAGCTTTTGATGATCCAATGTATCCAATCTACCACCACCTAGCCAAGGGGACAAAAACGGAAAGGGTCATAATAATTGCATGGATGAATTATGGGCTGTCCTCAAAAAACTAACTGCTGTCATTTGCAGGTGGGGAAGGAGGAACCAAGGGAGTGATTTATCTACTGTCACCAAGGGAGATCAGAGCTGAGCCACAACTCAGATCTCCTGTCCTTTCTTATGGCTGTGCTGGTGGCTCTGAATAAAATGTTAGCTATGTCCTGTATTGGGAGAACAAGAGCCCAGAGGAGGCAAGGATCCAGCAGAATGCTACTTTTTTTTTAGCTGTGGACATTAATTATTTAATGGTGGGTTTAGATCATATGTCAAACCTTAAGGAATGTTGAGCATCCTTCAAACCTCAGCAAGGCTCCTGACAACTTCAAGGGCACTCTACAGGATCTGGCGCAGGGATTATCAATATGCATGTGATTTTTTGTTCTGATTTCAACCTTAATCTGAGGCTGGGGCACAAGTGCTGCTAAAGGCTGTTTGCAGGTCTTTTGGCTATCAGAGGAGTATCTTTGTCTTTGATCTTCCATAAATGAAAGCTGCAGTAATGTATCACTGTTATTGAGAAGTCTGCCGCATTCAGGCAAACCTTTTCCCGTCCATGTGTCCCATGCATTGGTCAAAGGACTGCTGGAGAGTTCGATGACATTTAACAACATGTGCCAACAGCCTGTTTAGTTACTGGTCGTGATGAGTGAGGCAGAGCACTGCAATGCAAATACCCCAAATCCAGGCAGCTTCAAGAAAAAAGTGTCTTGGAGCTGCTGCACACACAGCAATGCAAGGAGATGGAGGAAGCTCCCTGTGTCTAAATATTACTGCAAGATCTGGGTCCTGGCTGGGAAAATCATTCTTCACCTGCAAAGTTACATGGAAGGAAGGGATTTTTGATGCCTAAGGTGTAATTTACACATGCCAGCACATGGGGAGCCAGTGTGAGTGCAGTGAAAGGAAAGGCTGTAGCACACACACAGCTGCAGCTGTATTGCAACCCTATCATCTTTGCAGTCATTAAAGTTGCACTGATTAGTCCCAGCAAAGAATCTGCTGTCCATCCTCAAGAGAAACAACTTAGGATGAGGGGGGAGGTTGAACATGTTTTGACTGAGACTTCTGTGACAGGGCAGGGGAGGAAACAACCTACATGTCAGAATTGGCATTGGCTCAGCATGATGGAGCAGTCACACAGGGGACCCCAGTGCCCACACAAGGAATGATATAGAAATGATGAATGGAATGGAGCAGAACAGAACAGAACAGATCAGATCAGAACAGAACAGAAATGAACGGAACAGAACAGAACAGAGCAGTTCAGTTTTCAGTTGGAAGGAACCTACAATGATCATCTAGTCCAACTGCCTGACCAGAGCTGCCCAAAAGTTATTAAGGGCACTGTCTAAATTTCTGTTAAACACTGACAGGCATGGGGCATTGATCACCTTTCTAGAAAGCCTGTTCCAGTGTTTGACCACCCTCTCTGTAAAGAAATTCTTCCTTAAGTCAAGTCTGAAATGATGGGGAGGTGCATCCCATCACAGTGTTCTCAGGAGTATTATGTTTGTAGGATAAAAATTGTTTTGATCTTGGTTTTTTGTTTGTTTGTTTGTTTGTTTTACGTAGCTATAAAAAAAATCCCCACCTCTACCCCTGCTTCTCGGAGGCTGCTGCATTTCTCTCCACTCAGGCGATGACATCTCAGAAGTATTGTTAGAAATGGCATCACGGCAATGGGCATGTCCCTGCTTCCCAGTTCATTTCCACCCTATTCATTCAGTTTACAAGTGCAAAAGATGCTTTTGCTAATTGCCAACTCTGCCGGTTCCTCCTGGGATCTGGAAAGCAGCTGAGATTGTCCTGCCTGTTACATCTTCAGCAGCAGTAAAGAGCTGTTGCCACAGTCTGTGAAACAGGACTTACATGACTCCGATTACTGTCATGCCTGAGTATTTCACAGCCTTCAATATGCTGTTGTTGCAACTAAAGCTGAGCAAAAAACCTCCTTTTCTAGGTCACTTACAGTTCTGAAGTTTCTTTAACATTTGCCTTTACCCAGATTAATATTTTAGGAGAGTTTTGGTGAACAGAAAAGGCAGGAGAAAGCACTGTCGGTCTAATGACAAGTGTCACTTTGCTTTTGAGTCTTTCACAGTTAAGATGGCTTCAAAATGCAGCAAAACTGACAGTAACTCTCAGAACATTTCTGCTGCTTTGAAGCAGAAGTCACGTGGGGACCTGCTCTCAGGTCCCCGGAACACAGGACTTGCAAAAAGCACTTTTGTTCTCCTGGCCTCCCTCCAAGGAAAGCCATCAGAAGAGGTGGCCAGGGAGCCCCCCAGCTCATGAGAAGTACTCCTTCACTCTGATATCACTTGTCATCTGAGGAAAGAAAGAAAGAACAAACAGGAGGATGGAGTGGGAGCTGTCACATCCACTGTACATTTCCTGCTTAGTTCTGTTACCCTCGGACAGGTGAAGGCTGGGACCAGTAGCTTCATCACTTTGGTCCTAAACTACCTATCTGCTTGCTGTTCAGTGTGTGTGGAAGACCTTGATTCACCAGCCAGCAGTGCTGGAGGAGGGCATTTGGGCAGGTTGGGAAGAATACAGCAAGGCTGTACCAGCACACGCCTTAGCACTGTGGTTTCCAAACCTTTTCCCCTTCAGGACCCCTGAGTGTCAAATTAAATGTTCTGATCGACTTCATTGCCTCTACACATACATGCATACACTTGGATGCCCTTTGATCTCCAGAAGTCTCCACTATTTATTCCTTAGGGAAAAGCTGAGCAACTTTATTTCTATTGCTGATGGTCATTTGCTTCTCTCCTCTGGACATTTCCCTGTCCCCACCTTCCCAGCTGGGCTGGAGAGAGCTGCAGCAGCAGGAATCCCCCTTATTCACCCTCTGCAAGTCCAGGTTGATCTCCTCTTTTGGAGGCTCCTGGCTCCAGGTGCCAGCTTGGCTTTTGGAGGCAACACCCTGGCAATGTGCAGCTCTGCTGAACCAGAGGATAAAAGCTTCCTGCTGGGATTCTGCATTTCAGCTGTGGTGGTGATACTAGCTGGCTTATTTCCACAGTCTTTACCTCCCCCAGATCTCAGGAAAGAGAGTACCAAGAGGGTTGAGTGCACTTTGTTGTTATCAGCTTAATACCTGAGATCTCAGCTAGTCTCAGCAGGACTGCTGAGTTTCCCAGCTTGGGAGCTATAGACCCAATCCTGCTCCCTCCAGGCTCTGTGGAAGGCTGTATCACAAGTCAGTGCCTTTGACTAGCAGAAGCTGGTTCGCACTCTGCAAGGACGTTGCAGCATGGAACCAGAGCCCAAGGAATCTGCACAGGTCTGCAGGAGGTGGAGGTGCAAAAGCAGGGCTTTAGTGATCAGTCTGCCAGGGGAGGAGGCAATGGCAGATGTGTTTGGCACTGGTGTGTGTGTGTATTATTGTTGGGCAGGTTGGGGTGAATGAATGGGCAGGAACAAAAGGACACTTCACCCCTAGGACTCTGCCTTCTGTTGCACAATTGGCAATTTTGGCAATAAAAGCCATTCCCGGTGCTGCAAACCACAGACGGGACAGCACAGACATTTTTCAGTATAAATTGCTTTAGCCAGCACAGTCATCCTTTGTGCTGCCTTGTAATTGGCAGGTATTTAATTAGCTGAGGAGTATTTCCATGTCTTCCTACTAACTGGGAAGTCAGAAATTCCCTGTTGAATGAATACTCTTTGAGTCCCTCCAAAGCCTGCCACTGCAACTTGGTTGAACCTCAGCACATAAAATACAGCAGACAGTTGAGTGCGAGTTTGCACAGATGCTGCAACATCTGTCCAGTTTGGACAATTTGCTTGGCTGAGCGTAAGGGTGTTGCTGGAGGTGTGAGATAAAATCTGCTGTCTGGGCTTCTTGGGGAGCACTCTGTCCTTTGTGTTACCCAGATGTACAGAGATAAGGCAGGATGGGGAGGAGGAAGGAGAAAGCTTAATGAAGAAATGTTGCTGGGAGGAGGGAGGTTTCCACACCCTGCATCTCAGAAAGCCATTTTCATTAGCAGAAAGTGGGTCTAAAAGGTTTTGATAGCAATCCCTCTTTGTATGAGTTCCAGCGGCTGGCAGAGTGTTTGGTTACCAGCGTAGCTTTGGTTAAATACATTTTCAGCAGCAAAGAGCAAATGACTCCCCCTCCTCCTCTGTGACCTGCTTTCCTGGGAAAAGCACAAGCAGATCCGTGTCGCTCTGCTCAGCACCTGCTCCTTATTCCTGCTTTTTGCTAAGGGCTGGGGTGCTATGCCTGCCGGTCCGGCATGTCTTTTCTTCCAGCCAGAACCATCGGCAGGGGAAAATAGGAATTAGGGCAGACCCGACAACAGTCACACTGTCCACATAAAACCGTTGCTCTTGCATGGTGGGGAAATCTTCCAGCAGGAAAATCTCTGCCAGCTTTGCAGGTCTGAAGCTTGATTTGTGTTTCAGCCTCCTGCCAGTCCAGCAGGCTTTTAGCAGGCTGGCGAAGTTTCTCCACTGCTCCCTAGTTTCACTACAATCCTGAGCTTTGGTATTGGTGGCTTTCTGCATCCCTGCATCCTCACTGCTGTCATGCATGTCAAATTGTGACAGGGTACCATTCCCAGCAGCGTGGCTTGGGGCTGAAAGGGAATCGACGAATCCAGCCACCTCTCAGTTCCCAGATGAGCAGCGCAGCCCTGCTGAGGGATCTCACCCTCTCCCTCTGATTGATCTGGGTCCTGCCCACCAGGGAGCTGTTTACATCGATCCCTGCTGAGAAACCATCTGATCAGCACCCAGGAGGGCTGGGAACAGGTTGTTCAAGGAGAGGGGGCAGCACAATCTTAAACATTAGCATTTTTTTATTAGCATTTATTTAGACATAGTACACCAGCCCCCTCATTGCATTAGCATCATCTTTATTTCCCAGCGGTTTCCTCTTCTTCTGCTAATGTAAATCCAAAGCAAATCCTCCAGTAGATTCCTTTATACACCCACATAAGACAAAGTACAAGTCACCGTGGTCCCACCAGGGTGGGCTTTTGTGGATTGCTTTACATTTTACCTACCCTCTACCGCCCCAAACCTGTAACAAACTAGCATATAATTTGACAGAACATCTATAGTGGCTATAGACACAGAATAACAACGAGGAGGTGGCGAACAGCAATGCAGCATCCCTGAACCAGGATCCAAATCCAAATGACCTTCAGGAATGGGCAGACGTTGCTTTCTGAAATTTGAACTGGGAATGAGGGAGGCATTCCACCTATTCAAGGGGCTGTCAGCTCCACTTCTTTTGGCTGCCCCACTTCCATGAAATGCTCATTTTGCAGAGTGCAGAAGAAAAGGAGGCCAAAGGGAAAGGAAAGAGCAAAGAAAAGCACTGGCAGAGAAAAAAGTGCAGCTAGCTGAACTGACACTGACTAAACCTTCTCATCTACAGAGCAGCATCCCTGTGTGCATGTGTGTATGCGCCTGCCTCTTGCTGCTATCACCTGTCTCTCTGAATTCCTAATTCCTCCTCAGGCCTGATTCAGAGCTCACTGATGTCCAGCTGTAGGCCTGAAGTGGGTCTTGATTTTATTTTTGGTGTTTCCCTGACATTCTGATCATGGGACAACTGTGCCAGTAACAGCAAGATTCCAAACTCTGTCTATCCGAGGAACAGGATTGGACCACAACAGGCAGGCTAACACAGCCAGAAGTAACCTGCTGTCACTGTGTCCTTAACAAGTCTGTATTGCCTGGGAGAACCCTATTAACATGTTTGAAAGATGACAAAAATGCCTCAGGGTTTTGAAAAACTTAACCCCACAACCCCCACTCAATTCCTCCACCCACCTCCATACTCTCACGCTCACGGTCTTAGATGCTCCACCGCGGAATGTGAGTTGCTTGTGCTAAAAGGAGGTGGCAATGCAAAAGCGACCTTTCTCCCGGCAGTCCCAGAGCGATGATGTGAAATGGTGCAAACACAATGTGTCGTGATGGGACAAGTATCTTCTGTGCCCAGCGGCTGAGCCCGAGGGTGACCTGCTTCACTGGCTTGCAGTTTCATGGGGATGTTTGCTGACCTCTCTTGCTTTCAGCTGCAAAGAAGCAGGTGGGAAAGGTGTGCTTTCACTTTGAGCTTGCTCACCATTCCTTTGGAGTTATTTGGCAAGAGATAAATTAGGAAATGCTCAATGAACAGATAGCCCCAAAGGGCTCAGCAGCTCCCCTGGGTTCAGAATAATTTCAAAATACCCCCAGACCTTGTCTGTACAGTGCCAAGCCTTTCTCAAAGGACTTCTTGCACTCCATCTCCTTTGCCTCAGCCAGCATGGGGCTTCCCATTTTTTAGGGCAATTGCTTTTGCTCTTTTAATGCCCCTTCTCAGCTGGAAACACTGCAGTGTGAAGCTATCCAGAGTTCCCAGATACAGATATATCTGTTACTGTGATCCAGCTGCATCTGTGAGGACTTTATTCTTAGGCGATTTGTGTGGGTTTTGCTAAGTGCATTGAAGTAATTTGTACCTTTAAAGGACTGCATCTCCCTCTTGGTTACGGTTAATCTTTAATCCAGCATCTTCATCTTTGCCTGCAGCACCTTAATTTGGCTTCCTGATTTAATTTCTTTTACCGTCTGCTACCTCTTCCTATTCCCAGCCCCTCTGTCATCCGCCTGATTTATTTTTCTTTGTCTCTTTATCCACTAGCCTTGCACTCAGCCATTAAAATTTTCTGATTTAGGTTTCTGAGAAGCAGCATACCCTGGAGCTAGCATTTTGGTGGTGAGAGAGCCATCCTTCTTCCCAACCTGGCCCTGGGGCCTCCTGTACTCTTTGAGACAGGGCTGGGACATCGGCAGCAGTGTTTGTTTGCTGTTTTGCAAAGTGCTGCTTATAGGTAGATAAGAGGCAGTCTGTGTCTCTGTCCCTGACTTTGCCATGACAAGCTGGGAAGAGCATCAAGATTGCTAGGGCCATTTTAGAGACAGGGATGCTGAAAAAAAGAGAGCACAAGTGATTGGGGGAGTATAAGGATGTCACAAGGATATGCAGGGAGAAGATTAGAGAGGCGAAAGCCCAGCTACAACTCAGGCTGGCCACCGCTGTAAAAGATAACAAAAGATGTTTTTACAAAATACATTAGAAACAAAAGGAGGGCCAAGGATAATCTTCATCCTTTATTGGATGTGGTGCAGAACATTGCCACAAAGGGTGAGGAAAACGCTGAGGTACTTAATGCCCTTGCTCAGTCTTCAGTAGTAAAATGAGTTGCCCTCAGGGTACTCAGCTTCCTGAGCTGGAAGACAGGGACGAGGAGGAGCAGAATGAAGTCCCCATGGTCCACTAGGAAACAGTCAGTGACCTGCTGCTCCACTTAGACAGGCCTCAGTCTATGGGGCCGGGTAGGATCCACCCGAGGGTGCTGAGACAGCTGGCAGAGGAGCTCACCAAGCCACTGTCCATAATCTGTCAACAGTCCTGGCTAATCTGGGAGGTCCCAGAAGACTGGAGGTTTGCCAGTGTGATGCCCATCTACAAGAAGGGCAGGAAGGAGTATCTGGGGAACTACAGGCCTGTCAGCCTGACCTTGGTGCTGGGGAAGATTGTGGAGCAGATCATCCTGAGTGCCATCATGCAGCATGTGCAGGACAGCCAGGGGATCAGGCCCAGCCAGCATGGGCTTGTGAAAGGCAGGTCCTGCTTGACAAACCTGGTCTCATTATATGACAAGATGACCTGCTTGGTGGATGAGGGAAAGGCTGTGGATGTTGTCTACCAGGACCTTAGTAAGGCTTTGGACAGTGTTTCCCACAACATTCTCCCAGAGAAACTGGCTGCTCACGGCTTGGATGGGTGTGCTCTGTGCTGGGTTAAAACTTGGCTGGATGGACGAACCCGAAGAGTGGTGGGGAGTGAAGTTACATCCAGCCAGTGGCTGGTCACAAGTGGTGTTCCCCAGGGCTCAGTGCTGGGTCCAGTCCTGTTTAATATCTTCATCAATGATCTGGACGAGGAGATCAAGTGTACCCTCAGTGAGTTTGCAGATGACACCAAAGTGGAGGGTAGGGGGAGTGTTGACCTGCTGGAGGGTAGGAAGGCTCTGCAGAGGGATCTGGACAGGCTGGATAGGTGGGCCAAGGCCAGCTGTATGAGGTTCAACAAAGCTCAGTGCCAGGTCCTGCACTTGGCACACCACAACCCTGTGCAACCCAGTGCAACACTACAGGTTTGGGGCAGAGCAGCTGGAAAGCTGCCTGGTGGAAAAGGTCCTGGGTGTGCTGGCTGACAGCCGGTTGAACATGAGTCAGCAGTGTGCCAAGGTGGCCAAGAAGGCCAACAGCATCCTGGCTTGTATCGGCAACAGTGTGGCCAGCAGGACCAGGACAGTGATTGTCCCCCTGTGCTCAGCACTGGAGAGGCTGCAACTTGAACATTGTGTTCAGTTTGGGCCCCTCACTACAAGAAAGACACTGAGGTGCTGGAGCGTGTTCAGAGACGGGCAACGGAGCTGGGGAAGTGTCTGGAACACAAGTCTTGTGAGGAGCAGCTGAGGGAACTGGGGCTGTTTAGCCTGGAGAGGAGACTCAGGGGGACCTTATTGCTCTCTACAACTACCTGGAAAGGAGGCTGTAGGCAGGTGTGCATCAGGCTTTTCTAGATAACAAGCAGCAGGAGAAGGTGAAATGGCTTCAGATTATGCCTGGGGAGGTTTAGATTGGATATTAGGAAACATTTCTTTACTGAAAGTGTTGTTCAGGGAGGTGGTGGGTTGGTGATTCTATAGATGTGGTACTTACAGACACGGTTTAGTCGTGGACTTGGCAGTTGTGGATTAACAGTTCAACTTGATGATCTCAAAGGTCTTTTCCAACCTAAATGACTCTATGATTTTATGTTTCTATCTCAACCAGAGCTGGGAGTGAAGTGGGTTTTTTGTTCAGAGCTAGTAACACACTGTCATTTTCCCTTTTCCTTTCAGTTGCTTGCACCAGAGCAATGTTCAAAATCCCCAGGTGGACAAGCCTGCTGCTTTGTCATTGTCAGGATTTTGTGTTAAGCAAGCATGGGGTGATGGTTTTGGTCATCTCCTCATGCAGCTAATCATCCTTCTGCTCCCCTGAACTCTGGCTGAGGGTTTGGCAGAGAGCTCCAAGCCATTTTAGGCTCCATTGTGGTCATCTAAGAAGATACCATACTGAACAGTGAATAAGACATAGATGCTGATGTGTCTGAGGCAGCCTGGCCATACCCTAAGGAGCGTCTGAAATATCTCTTACCAGGTGTTTGTATTGCTCTCCCTGCCTTTAAACCGAGTGCATTTGTACATCCTTGACTAGCCAAAGGGAGTGTTTCCAGCTTGTTAACTACTGGCTGCAATGTCTTACATTTATTTTGGCATCTGGTACACTCAGCAGAAGCATTTATCACCTTCTTCCCAAGCTCCCTTTCCCATGGGACCATGATGTCCAGGCATAGAAAATGGTGTACTTTGCTAATGTGCTCAGTTCCTCTGAGAATTTTCCCTGAATTTTTTCAGTACATGCGAAGCACAGGCTGCTGCTTATCAGTTTGGTACCTTGATACTGTTTTCTGTGTAACTAGGAAACTTTCCCAGTTTCTCAGAAATGATCATAGGATGACTGGCTGTGGTACAAGACAGAGAAAGAGGGTTGCCTGGACCACCTACAGGTTAATGCCTGGTGTGGAGCCACATCTTTTTCTAAACAGAAAAGCAGAGTCCCATCTTTTGGACTATGATCCAGTGTTGAGTCTCCATAGCATGAGAGGGACTAACTGCATAACCAGCCACAAGTCTACAAGGTCTCAGACTTTTCGTGGTAATTGAGAAATTACAGCTGTAAAACTGATGTGGAAGCTGAGAGGGTAAGCTGAACGTTTTCGTGGCTGGCTGGAACACATACTCTTTCTACACGTTTGCTGAACCAGGCGATTTCAGGAGGGTTGTGCAGGGTGGTACACTAAGTGGGTGACAGCCCATTCAGCACAGTCCTGGTTCCTGTTCTTTCTTTGCAAGACCTGCCAAAATACTTGCATGCAAACTCTCTGGTCAAGGACACCCGCAGAGCTGCCCCTGGAGAGAATGGTCCTGCAAAGCCTTGGATAAGCAGCTGTGAATGTCACATAGGGGTGGGAGAGAGACAGATACATCACTCACTGATTTCACCTTGTCCTTTGTTGGAAAGGAGCCCTATATGATAATGAGACCAGCCATCTTACTGCTCATCTTTCCATTCTGCTCTTGTCCCAGTGGTACACTTTCCTCCACTCGGGAAAGTCAACTTCAGAAAGTCCCAACCTCTCTTTACGATACTTTTGTAGTAGCTCCTTTAGATAGTTTCCACCCTTTTCCCAAGACGGCCCTGACATCTAATGAACTATTTGCTTCTCTGATATTCTGGTGTAGTGGGAAAGCTCCAGTGGGGCAACTTTGCCCAAAAATAAGATTAGGAGGTATGGCCTGGACTTCTTACATTGGAGGGATCACAGAATTGCTGTAACGGTGCTTTTAGGTCTGGATAGCAATAACAATTTTGAGAGCACAGGCAAAAGTCTCGCATGGATAAAACGTTGACCTATTGTGGAGAGTAGTCCAAGGTCATATGCACCCACTGACATTTGAAGCAACCTGATGATACCAGTGTTTGCAGTGTAGCTAAATCTGAGAATGATTTTTCTTTTTTCTTAAACCCATGAAGTCATGGGATTATAGGGAGCTGTAGGCTTTTCTGTTTCTATTTCACAGGGTTCTGTAGAGGAGCTTGAAAATGTCATCCTTTTAAAGGAGAAAATCCACAAGACAAAAAGACTTCAAACATTCTATATAAATAATAAAATAAAAATAAAAGAAACGCTCACAACACTTCAAGCCAAATTCCTGATGTGTGTAAGCTGAGCTGTGATCCTGTGGAAGAGATCAGATCTGTAATTATTCAGCAACCACTAGAAGTGGGGTCAGGAAGGAACATTTCCCCTGGTTTGATGAGCAGGAGCTGTTGAAGCGGCTTCCTCTGCAACCTGAATATTGTGACACCTCACAGGGATTTTCATATTTGTTTCTTTATTGAAGACCAAGGACACTAGCACTGCCTGGTTTCTCCACTTTTCTATGTAGTCCGTGGTATTGGGTCTCCTGTAGCAAAACTTTTACATTTGTGGCACTTGTTGAGGATTGTTCAGTGGCTTACTGTGTAGGACACACAGGGCAGAGTGGTCCTTCTGGGGGTCCATCCCAATGAAACATCTGTCCTGTGATTGCTGTGGGAAAGGATGTTTGGCAGGGAAGTACAAGGGAATTGCAATCACAGGATATGGACCCAGCAGCCAAGTTCTCCTCTCCCACCCCACCCTTCCCTGGGCACTGACGCAGGTCTTCAGAGACCAAGGTGTGGCGCAAGTTTCGTCTGCAAGAGACGATGCCTGCATTTCAGACCTTCTTCTGGAGCTGTTGAGCAGGGATGTAAAGGGGGAGGCTGTTCATTAATTATCAACCACATGCTCTGGATTTTAAAAGGCAGAGTCCAAAGCCCAGGAGGCTGATGATGTTGGGAAATGCTGAGTTTCCTCTCTGGTGGGATGGTGTGGCCTTCTGATGAGAGTCATTACAGCTCAGCATCAGCTGTATTTATGGTGTCTGAAAAGATTATCTCCAGATAATCTTACGGGTATTTAGCGAGCCATATGCTTTATTTCAATGGTAATATGTATTTCTTTGTGCAGTTTAACATTGTTTATGTTAATTAAGGCTTCAGATTGGATGCTGCATATGGGCTGTTTCGCTTTTTTCTGGGGCTAATTTGCAGATAGTAAGTAACATTGTCCCCTGCAAAATGCTCCAATTCAGTTAGCCATGATTATGAATTCACAGCTGGGAAAAGGCCTTGCTTTTAACCTGCTTATAACTTTCTCTTCCCGGCCCGCCCTTCCCCCCACACAAAAAGGAAAGGACCTGGAGAAAATTCCAAATATCCCTCATTTCCCGTAGGTCATGAATCATTTCATAAATCACCATTGTCTTAATTTTGCTTGTGTCAGTTCAGAAGCAAATCAGCTGAAAACACTAGGAATTAGGGACCTCTGAAAGAAAAAGAAAAAATATGTAAAATTAATATTTCTGCTCTGGTTTAATGTTCTTTCACAAAGCAACTGGATCAATAGTAGGCTTTCCCCCCCTTTTCCCCCCCATTTTCATTGTTTTTTTCTAAAGAGCTAATTTAATAATAGTTGCTAATCTGATTATTGATTCTTTCCTACCTGCAGAAAATTGTTTTGTTCAATGTCAGGTTTGCATTGTCAGGGTAGAGGTGAGAAAAAAGGCAACAGAGCGATCTCAGCAGTTGAGCATAAAGTTTTAGACTGGCTCCAGAGACCTGAATTTTTTTCTTTTTGTGAAGAAACCAGGGAACCCAGGCAAAGGATGTATGGATGCATTTATTGACTGGGAGGCAATGTTGCTCGGTAGTTGCAGGAGTGCCTGATTACTCCAAAGACCGCAGCTCTGTTGGTGCCCTCATACAGGGCTGTATCCATTCACATCTCCTTCGTGTGCCTCAGTTTCCTTATCATAGAATCATAGAATGGTTTGGGTGGCAAGGTATCTTTAAAGGTCACCTAGCCCAATCCCTCTGCAATGAACAGGGGCATCTTCAACTAGATCAGGGCTGCTCAGAGTCCCGTCCAACCTGACCTTGAATGTTTCCAGGGATGGGGCATCTGCCTCCTCTCTGGGCAGCCTGTGCCAGTGTTTCACCACCCTCATCATAAAAAATTTCTTCCTTATATCTACTCTGAATCTTCTCTGTTCTGTCTCTACATGCCCTGCTAAAGAGCCTGTCCTCATCTTTCTCATCTTTCAAAGTATTGAAAGGCTGCAAGAAGGTCTCCCTGGATCCTTCTCTTCTCCAGCCTGAACAACCCCAACTCTCTCAACATTTCTTCATGGCAGAGGTGTTCCATCCTGCTGATAATTTTTGTGGCCCCGCTCTGGACCCACTCCAAGAGGTCCATCCATGGCTTTCTCATACTGAAGACTCCAGGGCTGAACTCAGTACTCCAGGTGGGGTCTCATGAGAGCAGAGCAGAGGGGCAGGATCACCTCTCTTGACCTGCTCACACTTCTTTAGGTGCAGCCCAGGATATGGTTGGCTTTCTGGGCTGCAAGCAAAATGAGGTTGTTGACACTTTATTTCTTCGAAATGAGTGTAGAGAAAGTGCTAGACAATCGGTTATTGCGCTGGAGCTTCAGTTTTCAGATTGGGTTACGTGGATGTGATCAAACTGGTGCTACACTTCAAATTCAGATGCAGAAGTGCATGATTTCTCTAGGAGGATAGGTTTTGCTCCAGTAAGCCTAGACTGACTTGCTGGATGTGTGAGATGTCTCGCAGGATTTTCAGTAGCATAACTGAGAGCTCAGCCTGGCTTTGAATCAGTGGATTGATCGCAGAAAGGCAAAATTATCTCTTGGATAATAGGATGACCCTTGTGAAACAGTTTTGTGGCTTTTATTCAGTTCTTAGGAAGGTCCAAACTAACCAAAGCACAATTACTGCTTTGGCACTGACAGCGTCCAAAACTCTCAAGCAGCTAGAGTGTTAGAGATTGATTTTAGCTTAGTGTTTAATATATTTCAGTGTTTACCTATCTGGCACGAGATCCTTTGTGATGGTTTTAGCAGCCAATCAAAGATTTATTTTAATTATTTTTTTTAATCAGCCTTTTTTTTTTCAAAAGCTGCAAGCCTTTTCATGTCCCTTTTTCCTGGGAACCATCCACTTTTTAATCCACCCCTGAGGTCCTGCAGAAACGGTGACTCCAACACACTTGCTGCAGAAAAATGATTGTACATTTTTTGTCCTGAGCTATTGTGCAGAGCTGAAGTGTTTGAAAGGCACTCTGGGGCAGTCTTTGGCTGGAAATGAAAATCGCTTTTGGGAATCCCACAAAAAGGATTAACTTTGACTTCATCTCTGGTTCGTTCTCCAAATTAATAATCAATCTGTCAGCTGGACCCATGCCAAGCACTTGCATGACCTGCCTGTTAGCGTAGGGGGAACGGCCCATGTGAAGCAAGAAATATCAAAGAAGCACAGAATCATTGAGGTTGGAAGAAACCTCTGGAGATCATTTGTATTATTTAAGTCTCAAACGTACACCTCATTTTTAAAAGCTTTTTCTGATTCATACCTCTTCCCACAACAAAGGCTCTCCATTTGTGCAAATTCCTATTCAGAAGAGCGTTGATGTTTAAGAAAGTCCTTAAGCATGTGCTTAGCTCCTATTTAAATCTACAAGACAGAACTTAATTGCTTTTTCCCATCAAGTGCTCAAATAATGTTCATAGTCGTGTTGTAACATATGGTGAAACATTTTCCTGTAGAACATCACTGGAATTACACTGGAGATAAATCTGACCACAGACATTACAGGCAGAACCAACTTGTCAGGTTTCCTGCTAACCCTTCCAGAACAATGTGTTTTATGCCAGCCTGGTTTGGGGATTTCTACAATTCCTCTTTGAATGGCTTGTAATCAGTCTGAATACACTGTTCTCTAATATTCTGCCCACATTTTCCCTTTAGTAGAGTTTCTCTTTCTTCCCTCCCCTCTTGAGACCGCCTGGAAATAATTCTGCTTCCTTATTAGTGTACCTGGATTCAATATTTGTGAATAACTCAGATTCTGCTCTTTTTATTTGCCACTCAGCTGTGATCATGGGTTTTTCTATTACAAATTGAGTGTACTTTCCTGCAGATTCAAAGTTCTTTTGCTGAGAAGATAAAGGCTTAGTACTGACCTACAGCTGAAACCTGTACACACAAGCATGAACACACAAACACACACATGTAGCTCCCCTTACGGACCTGTTCATTAATACCCCGTTTTCTTCTACAGCTTGTAATCAGGTCCGTGAAGAAAGTATTTTACATTCAAATATGCAATATCTCCTTATTGTATCATCCCTGTTTTGTAATTGGAACAGATCTCAGTGAAACAGTCTTCTTATTACAAAATGCAGTGATCGAATCATTCAGGATTTGAAGTCTGTGCCAAACTACGAGGTGTTTGGTAATAGCTGCTGGCTGAACCTACATACCCTTGTGTGGGCAGAATGCTGTCTGCATCCAACAAGATCGACACTCCAGATGTGATGCCCTGGACCATGGAAAGATCCCATTAGATCTTTCTTGGTGGTAGTGGATATGTCATCTGCAGCAGATGTTGCTGGACAGGCTCAGACATTTGGGAGCCAGGAATGGGACCACCCAAAATGACAAGACTAGTATTATTCATGAGATTTCACTTCAATACAGCTCTAAGTTTGAAGCCTTCCAGTTGCAATTGAATCATGTGATTTTAGGAGTTTCTCAGCAACCACATGGACTAGAAATTAATTTTAAAATAAAGAAACACGGGCTGAATCCAGAAGCTAGTCTTGAATGAAGTTTCATAATATCATGTTCACACTGGGCATAAGGCAATGCTGGCACCTCACCTGAGCGCCGTGGGTCAAGCAATGAGCAAACATTTAGATGACATATCACTTAGTCCTTGTGATGGTGCAATGCCCAAGAAATCTCTCGCTCAGCAATCTAAAGACTGAGCTGAGCCCGCCTCTTGCCACACGGTAGCATGTGAACAGTGAAAAGAGGCTGTTGACTCTTCTGGCATGTCCTTCTACTTGCAAATACGTTCCTCTAACCCAGCTCCAAACCATATCCCAAAAGGGTGCAGAGGTGTTCATATCAAAAGGATTTCAGGGCAACGAGAAAAGGTAATTAAGCAAATTTGCAAAGAGGAAGGAAAGGAGAGAAGAGGAATTCTTCTAAGGAGCTTAAAGCCAGAGGGATGGACATGACTTTTTGGTGCACCAAGCACTTGAATATTCTGAGTAGTTTAATAACTGGTAATAATCAATTAATAATCACTGGTAGTAATGAGGGCCACCTTTTTTAATCTTCTATTACATGGCATAGTTGGACTTATTCTGAGGAGATTTACACCAAGTTTTTGACTCACTACATTGCACATCACCCATCCTTTATATGATTTATAGCAGCTTTTAACATAAAAACTGGATGGCTTTGATCCAACTGATTTCTTTGAATCCAGTGGGATAAATAAGCTGGCATCAGACCAGGTCTTATAAGAGCAAAGGGCAGCTATTATAATTTGGTGTTTTTTTTTTTTTTTTTCCTGGCCTAGATATCGCTATGTGATCTTTTTGTATGTGCATCTAGAATTGGACACCAGACTGTGCCAAGTGTGGCTTTGGCCCCGAACAGACTTTATTCTGATATTGCATTCACTGCTGTACTGTCAGCTTTCCTGCCACAAGCATGTGAGGCCAGGCACAGCATCTAGGGAGTGTTACTTATTTTCTGATACCTTCCCTGGGGCTTCCTTTTTTTGGTAGACTTTCTGATTTCTTTTGCTTTTCTTTTTTCTTTGTTCTTTTGGATGAGGTTACTTCTGTTGATGCATGGCCCAGATCTGTCCTACTCAACTCTGAAAGCTGGTAAATGAGTAAAGCTGGGCTTTGGGATTGAAAGTGATGTTACGGCAATCGTATTCACACATTTCAAGAAAGTTCAGATTGCTTGGGAACGGGACTGTATGTGTGTGTCAACGTACACATATTTGATGTTTGATGAATGACAGCTTTAAGCATGTCTATTCCTTGTGAGAGCCTGCTTTAACAGAAAAAGTTAAGGATAACTAGGAGCTCCTTAAGAGCACTTTTCTGGATATCTGCAAACCTATAAATGAAAAAGATAACCAAAGCACTAAAAAAAAACCCCTGAACTAAACAAACAACACCCCCCCCCCCCTCCAAATCCAAAAAACCCCAAACCCAACACCAAAACCCAAACAAACAAAAAAACCCAAGGAAAGACAAATAAACCAGTATCTACAAAAAAACCCAACAACATTCAGTTTTAAAGAGAAAGTAAAAGCTGTTGTAGAGATAAGGACAAAGGATAAATTGATAGCAAGCAATACAAATCAAAAGCCTGAAAAAGATAAGAGAAAAAAGGACAGAAGAATTTTATTGTTCAGGCTGGTTAAGATGAATAAAAAGGAAAATTTAGAGTATACTAAACCTGAAATAAATCCTAATGATACTGGTTTGTTAATAGCTAGAAATGACATTTATTGATAATAATGCAGAAATTTCAATAAACGCCTGTATTCTGTAATTGGAAGAGAGCCTTGTTACTTAATCCACATCCCAGGCTAATGAAATACTTTTCATTACACCAGCATCTAAAAAACATGCTATACATCATCTAATAAAGTACAATGTTTTTAAGAGAAACAAGACAGTAATTTTGCAGGCTAAGAGCAGGCTAAGGCTAATTGGGGATCATTGCTTTTTTAGTAAAAGAAGGGTGGAAGTGTTCCCAAAAATCTGGAGAGAGGAGCGTGTGTCTGCCAGCACAACAGCCACCCTCCAGAGCAATCCGTCTCACATCTGTCTTAGGCACAATAACACACCATCTGATATGGGATCCAAAAATTAGGGGATTGTGGGTAATATTATGATTATAATTGAATAATAGCATACTCATTAAAACAGAGAAATTAATAGCAAACAACTTATGGAAAATAGATCTTGTCAAGCTAAACTAATACTTTCTATGAGAATACATAACTGCTTGGTAGAGTCTGAGCATTTGTTGTTATTTATATACACATCAGAAATAAGGCATTTTTCTTGGTGACAGTGAACAAACAGAATGACTGGCCAATGCAGTTCTTGGAAATATAGGCAGTACATATAGGGGAGAATAGAGAATTCCTGTTCCGTCTGAGATTGGCCTTGGATCTGTCAGTCCCCTCCAAGGAGGGTGCTGATGAATTGCGGAAGGTGCAGGGAAGAGACCAAGGAACAATGGCTGGATCTGAGAGTCTTCAGGAGGTGATGTGACTTAGCTCAGTGAAGAGCCAACTATCCAGGGAAGGCAGATATATGTCCCATCAGCTGGATGGACACACAGTAGGGTCCAGACTTTTAGAAAGCCCCGAATGGACACTGGAAAAAAAATGTTGCATGTTGATGACAACTTCTACAGTAAAATTGGTTTGGCTGCCTTTCTTTAAAAAAAAAGAAATATGAAAAGTGCTTTAAAACGGGAGATGATTCAGGAAGGCTCAGTGTCACATGTTAAACTGGATCTGAGTAGATAATCACAACAGAATCAGCAGCCCGTGTTGATGCTCTGTTATCCTGTTGGTACCCAGCCCGTTTTCCCTACTTTTTTGCACAGTGGTTAAGGAGGTGAGGGGAGACTCTGCCTCATTGCATGAGGAATGGGTCAGTGTGTGCATGGAGTCAAGACCTGCAAAAAACTTCTTTGCAACTCAAGGCAGGTCTGCTGGAGTCAGCAGTACAGAGAAGTCCAGGCCATCTGTGATACACCTAAAGCTACTGAGCAGCTTGGCTCCATCTGGAGCTGCCTTGAGCTTGCCGCTGGCATTTTTGACTAGGTTCCCTCCTCTGAGGATGGTCAGATGTGTAGAGAGGATGTCTTACACCCATGTTCTTCTAGTGAAGGCATATGGTCCTTTTGCTTTGCCTCCACATACTGTCCCAAGTTTCAGTGAAGCCCAGGTTATCCACGTGGATCCTCACCTTCTTCCCATCCATCGTGTTTCTGTCCTTTTACTCTCTGCACATTCGCACCCCATACATGACCACATTTCAGGAGAGTGGTCTGGACAAGACAGAGAAGCAATGGGTGGAAAATGACTGTACTTTTTTGGGTGATGACTGTACCCCAGCACATGAGGCAGAGCATGAGAGTCCCCTTTTCCCTGGTTTAGCCTTTAGTTCTCACATGGAGATGGGTCTGTAATAATATTCCCTGATGTAATGATCCTGCCTGTGGGATGAAGGCCAAATTCACATGGAGTCTTTCCCACCTGTGACCCCTTCTCCACTCTGATGCTCTTCCCCAGCCTGAAAGGATGCCATAAAGAAGTAGGGACTCTGGCACTTTGATCTCTTGAGGTCCCTCTGGCAATGAGGCAGGAGCATTCCTGCCATGCTCAGAGCTCTGGGGGTGCCACAAAGGCCTGAGGGGAGTCCCATGACAGCCTATGGAGACCCTAGTCCCAGAGAGCTGGGGGTGACAGAACAAGAGGAGGGAAGAGGGACAGCCTGGGGGGTGGAGGAGCAGGCACTGGTGCCTGTGGAATAATTGGGGGTGGGGTGGAGGAGGAGAGTGTGTGTGGGAGAATGAGGATCATGTGGCTGGGGAAGGTCTATGGGGGGGGGGGGGGTTAGATGGGGACTACATCTGTATGGACTGTGGGGCAGGGGTATGGGGGGTATATGAGGTGAGGGATGGGGTTATGGCAGGAGCAAGGTGTGTATCATGTCTGTGGGACAGCTGTACAGAGTTATACATCTGTGTGTGGGATATGTGGGACTGGGTTATAGGGATAATGAAGTGTATTTGGGTTGCATAGGACAGGGCTATAGGAATATTTATCCATATGGGGTGTGTGTCACAGGGTTATAGCGTTATGCATCTACACAGTAGATGTGTGGGATGAGGCCATACGGTTATGATATATGGGATAAGTGGGGCAGGGCTATAGGGTTAAGGAGGTGTATATGAGATGTGTGGGATAGGGCTATAGGGTTATGCATCCTCATATGGGGTGTATATCACAGGGCTATAGGGTTATGCATCCACAAAGTGGGTGTGTGGGATAAGGCTGTACAGTTACGTGCATACGTGGGATCTGCGGGCTATAGGGTTAGGGAGCTGTATACGGGGAGAGTGAGGCAGAGCAGCCCCGGGGACCGAGGGAGACTTTTCCACGGTGGGCGACGATGGAGGGCGGGACGGACCCTGGGGCAGAGCAGGACCGGGACTGGGAGATCCAGGGCGGGGGTGCCGGCGGGAGGGGGGGGTCGGTGGGGGCGCGGTACCCCCTGCGGCGCCGTGCCCGTCCCCGCCCGCCCTGACGGCCGCTCTCCCTCTCTCCCCGCTCCGCCGCCCCGTCCCTCCCTCCAGCCGAGCCTCCGCCTCCGCCTCCCCGCCCGGCGCCTGGTCCTGGCGCGGCTGCCGAACGGTCCCGCTCGACGCCTCCCGGACCAAGTGCCTGTGTGACCGGCTCTCCGCCTTCGCCATCTTAGCCCAGCTCAGCCCCGACATGGTGAGTCCCGCCGGCCGCGCCGCGGAGGGAGGGGCGGAGGGAAGAAGCAGACGGGGGTGGGGGGGTGGGGGGGCACGGGGGGACAGGGGGAAATAAAGACGGAGGGAAGGGGACGGGACCGGGATGGAGCGGAGCATCCTCGGCGTGCTGCTTTCCGGTACCGCGTACCTGCGAGGAGGGGCACCGGGGACGGACCCGAGCCCTGCTGCAGTCCGGTGTCGCCAGGAGCGTGGCGACACACCGTGAGGCTTTGCATCCCCCTCCCCCCTCCCCGCCGCCCTTCCTCTCCCCTTCCCCCCGACCCTGACCGCAGCTTTGGGACAACGACACACACACAGCGACACATCGGGGCTGCTGCTGCTGCACTGCTTCCCCCCTTCCTCCCATCCCTCCATCCCTGCGCTGTGCCTTTGCGTATGAATATCGCTAAACGTGGGGGGCGACCAACCCCCGCCGGGTGTATTCACTCCCGTGGGTTCCCCACGCACGAATTCTTCACACGTGTCTTAATTTTTTTTTTTTTTTTTTTGGGGGGGGGGGCGGTTTAGGGGGGAATCGCTCCGTGCCCCTTCCCTCCCCGCTGCAGCTCCACAGCTCACTCATGACCCTTTCACTGCCTCGGGGTCCTTCTCCCTATCCCCCACTTTTGGGGTTTTGGGGGGGGGGGTGTCCCCAGTCTGTAATAAGGGACCGTGGAGGGGAGGAGTTGGAAAGTTTTGGCCGCTGTCGGTGACACGAAGCCGGTGCCGTGTCTCGGACGGAGCCTCTGGAAAAAAGTGTGAGATTCCTAGAAATTATCACTGGGCGGCTGCACCCTGAGTCTGAGAGCGGGGTGGGTGCCAGGGTACCAAAGGGACCCTGGGGTGGTCAAAAGGGGCTTTGCAGGCTCCTCTCTTTCACCTTGTGCTTTTAAATTTGTATTTATTATTTTTTTTAAGTAGTTAATCCCTTTTTAGGCAGTTCCCAGGTTCACAGAGCAAAGCTCCCTTTGCTCCCTTCCACCTAGTGCTTCTCCATCTGCCTGGGCACTGGGACTTACTGGGCCCTTGCAATTATTTACTAATTATGCTTTGCTTGTTAAATGCTGGCTTAATTCAGCAAAAGGGGAGGGGAAAGGAAGAAAGGAAGGGTGATGGTGGTAAAGGGAAGGGGGGGGGATCACATTTTCCAAGATGAAGGTTTGGTTTATTATTAGAAACACTAATGTATTTGGTCCACTAGTTACCATGGAAACAACATCTGCACTGAAGTGGTTTTAAAGACACAGCGTTGGTTGTGTTTGCCCGGGCCCGTGTAGGCCCACCCGCTCCGGCGCTGTGAAATGGGCTCTGGGGTGTTGGGCAGAGTTGTTCTTGAGGTCCTCTTGAGAGAGGCACCAAGCTTCTGGTCTTGGTAGAGATGAGCTGGTTGAAGGGTGCTTGAAGGTGGGACCTGGACTGCGTTCCTGCTTGGAAGGGACCTGGGAAGAGCTGGTTGCATTGATGCTGGTGTCCCTGCACTCATCTTCTTCCATGGGTCGTTGTTGCCTTGTCTTCCCAGCAGGCAGGCTAGGGTCTGTGTGAAACCAAGTGGGCAGGGAGGTAGCCTGCTGGGCTAGTGCTCTCCGGGAGTGGTATCCAGCCTTCTCAAGGTGGACAGGCTGAGCTCAGGCAAGCCAGCTGGGACCCATCTCCTGCAACTCTGTACCTGCCCTGTGACCCTGCATGGCTGTGCCCTGCCAGCAGCAAGGCTTCACCCTTCAGCCCAAGCTACGGCAACTTAAGTGTTTTGCTCCAGACATTGTGGTGACTACCACAGTAATTAACAGGTGAGCCTTGTCCCGCATGGGATGGACTCCGTGCTATTGTTGCAAGCAACCCAGTCCTGAAAAAGTTCAGGGAGGTTGTGTGGTTGAAGAATATAAATTGTGATGTCTGCTGCGGGAATACTTATAAGGCAAAGCCTGAAATGAAGTCAGCCCAGGTGTGCTGCTGAGCTGCTGGTGAAAGTCCTCTGCTGATCCTTCTTCTGCAAGTGGGCAGAGGACCAGGAGATGTGAAAAGAGAGAAAGGAGGCTTTGTTTTGGCTAAAGCAGAAGTTTCTTTAACAGAGACTTTATATTCACACAGTGCTTGGTATTATTGAACTAAGCAGCTAGGGGAAAAAAATGGTTAACTTGGTGTGGCCAGATACTGCTTATCCCTCAGCTCTAGGTGTTCGGAGTGTTATCTGGGTAATGCGGGGTTGGTATAAGCCCTTTATCATCCATGCAAGTATTTTTGCATCTGAGAGTGGGCTTGGCTGCAGGAGGATGCAGCTTCATTCCCCCAGGCATGTTTTATTATATCTGCAACTAACCTCTCAGTTGGTCCTTTGGGGTTTAGGCCTAAAATTGCTTTTCATTCTTTTTCTGACTCCTCTGGCTCCTGGTTGAGTTACATTTTCACAACTCATTTTTGCCCAGCCTGGAATCAACTCATGAGCATCAGAATGAGTCCTGTGGCCACGCTAGGAAGAAAGCTGGGACCTGGGTACCTCCTGAGTCCCCCCACTAACCAAAGCCCAGAGTCTGCTGATGCTGTGGAGTGTTGTTCATCCAGGTCCTTGTGGTACCACCCTCCGTTTCCTGACTGAGCGTCATTCTGAGCAAGCATGGGGCTGCCTCCCTTCCCCAGAGGTGGCATCTCGTCATTGTTGGTGTCTGCGGTGGTGACATTTATAGTGCAGTTTTTCATGTGCCTTTGGAGCTCTCAGGACAAGAAGCTCAGTCCGCTTGTGTCATTAATATTATTTATTGCTATAAATCTCCCTTCTGGAGTCTTTGGCCCTGGCAGTTTGAAATATTTGTAACCCCGGTATGGGCACAGCTTCTTTGCAGTGAAAAAGGACCACAAAAGGCTTGTGGAGGATGACTGTTGCTGCCCAGGCAGCTGATTCGGACTTGCCAAGGACAGAGTTTCCCTGAATTGCTCATGTGATGGGGAAAGGAACCAGTTTTCCTTGATTCCAATGAAACTAGGGGCTGAAAGTGCTTTGTTTTGAATCGGTTGTGGAGACAGACATCCCTAAACCCTGATGGAGCTGTTCAGATCCAGCTCAAAAGCTGGAGTTCAAATCTGACTCTTTCTCTGCATCCAGTTTCCCTTGTATCCTGCTATTTCAACTAAACGGAGGCAGCCTCTTGCACTCGTTTGGCACAACTGCTGTTTGACCATCATGAAAGATTAAAACCTCTTAAATTAAGGAACACAGGAAAGATTTTTGGGGCTCTCCCTTCATCTTGGTTTTATACCTTAGGCAATGGTATTGATGTGCTCTGAAGCTACACCTGTACGATAGCAGTGCTAAACAGAGAATAAGGGCAAAAGGAAACTGCAGAGCCATGTGTGCAAACTACAGCTTTGCAAACTATGGTCAGGCTGATTAGGAGTCTTCTGGTGGTTTTTTTTTCAATATTTCTCAGTAGTTTGGGCAATTTTTTGGAAGTGGGAAGGAAAGAGAGAGGGAGCCTGAGGTCCTGGAGGAGAGCCTTTCGCTCTTTGGTGGCCTTGTTTGAATTTCCTTTGTGTTGTCTTGTCTGCTTACCAGCTCATGATTGGCCTTGATAAAGTCTATGAAATTTTAAAGCGTGGTTCTTACAGCACTTGGAACCATAGTTAGACTGTACAAATACTTCTCTGCTCACTCCCCTGCATTTCACTAGCCTGGTCTGCAGAGGCAAGGCTGATCAGAATTAGACATCGGAGCTCTGCTCTCACCTCTGGTGTTAGCGAAGGTTGAAAGGTGCTGGTGGCAGGAACTTGTATGAATGCTGACTGTATGTCTGTGCTGAATTTTTGGAACATCTCCTCTCCATGGCGGTGTTTACTGACAGGCACACTATTAGCTGGAAGTGTTGTACAGCAGCTGTATATTTTTTGGGGGTGTATTGTAGCAGAGCTACTACTACAGAGCTGACTGGAAAGCATGCTGGCAAGGCTGGTGATTGTACGCAGTGGACATCCCTGACCCTATGATACCCCAGGATGTTGCAAGAGGCTTCCTTCATGGATATCTGTAGTTTGCATAATTTCAAGGCACTTTTTGTGGTGTGTTTCCCACCTAAAGGGACAACGGCTTCAAGCTCCTCTCTCAAATCACAACATTTTAATTTTATTTTTTTTTCCCCTGAAAACATCACAACCTTGTGTGTGCAGCAGAGAACAAATCCTTTTTGCCCTGGGGAAATAACGAAACATGGAGAGTAGGTTTTCAGTGTACTGTATGACTTGGCTGAGCAGGCTGGGAAAGGAATCAACATGCAGGTCTGGTGTGATATTGCTGTATCTTGAAGATCTTCCCTCTGAAAAGATTGCCCTGTGCAATGGGAGGTCTGTGTACATCATGGAGAGTGCGTAGACACAAGGTGAGTTATTTTAAAGCCTTAAACCTCTGTAAGGTCTTGTTTGCACAGGGAGTAGATCCAGGTTTTCCAGCAGCAGGCTTTTCCCCTGGAAAAATGTTGATGTTCATGAATTAAATATTTTGTAAGGATGTAGCAGTTCTGATAACATTTTGATGGAAAATTATAGCAGTGTTTCACTTAGATAAGACCGGAGTATTTTATTTGGTGATGAATGTTTTAACATTTATATTCTGCCATTGTTTATCACATGAGATCTGGAGTCTGGATAAGAACAAAGTCTTTTGCATGCCTGGAGAACAGACAGTTCCCATATTTACAGTAGTTTTCAGGTTTTGTTAATAATGATGCTGCTTCTCCTGCAGTATTAACTCTTTGATTCAAAAGTTGGACTTTTCTGCTGAAGGCAAGTTCTGAGTTTTGCCCAGCTTGATGTCTTAAGGCATCAAACTACTGCCAGTTTGTACAGGGGTTTAGGGAAGAGTTTATTAGACTGGTGTATCTGACTGTATTGGCTAGGCTACAGCCAGAGCCATTTCTGTGCCTGTAGGTGAAACTATGACCTTGGGCTGATCATTTCATTGTTTTCTGCTTCCGTTTCTCCAGCTGCAGCATGCTTGCAGGTGACATCCCAGGCAGTGTGCATTCATATTTGCACAGTGCCCCAAGCCTGAAGGGTGCTACAGAAAGCACCGAGTGCTGTCATTTCCCTGACAGAACATCAGAAGCCTCCGCTTGCTCGGTTAGCAAGAGCCTTGCCAGGGCAAACATTACTGTGCTGAGAACATTTGGGCTTTTGAGGTCCAAATCCTCTGCAAGCCTCCCATGCTTGTGCCATTGGCACCTCTTCCTGCAATCATCCTGTCCTCTCCGAGATGCTGCTGTGTGTAGAGTGTCTCTCCAGAGCTGATTGTGCCTCTTGCTACAGAGCCCTTGAACTAGAAATGTCTCCTAAGATTTCCTGGGGATCTGTGCTGTTACTGCAGGACTCTACGTGGACAAAGGGACACTCCAGCTGGACTCCTGCTCATCTCAGGAGAGCTTTGGTTTGGGCTGAGTCTGGGGAAGGTTACGGTCTAAGGGCTGCTGGGGATTTCTGGGGTTAACTCATATCCTGCTCCACAGCAGGAGCAGCTGCTGTGTTTTCTTAGGAGTACCTTTCCCCAAGGTCTGTGGCAGCCTGCAGGAACAGGCTGCGATCCTGCAAATCACAAGCTGGTCTTTCTGTTGCTCAGCAGGGATGCTTTCTTCACTAAACCCAGTATTGTCTCCCAGAGTTTTGGCAGGTGTTGATAGCATGCAGAAGATAGGGTACGAACCAGCTGGGCAGACAGTTTTCCCCTCCCATTCTCTTTCATAATACAATTGGGAAGCGGAGAGGATGTGTGATGCCCTTAGATGGCCAAATGGGCCAACCCACAGCCTTGCTCCCTCTTAAATGAATTGCATTATTTTTTAAAAGTAGCCTCTTAGCAGAAGGGGCTGAATTGCGATCCTACATTGTCACTTTGTGGCAAGTCACCAGCTTTTAAACGTTTGCTTTGTCATCACTGACCTGAAGTCTGTCAATATGCATTACGGAGTGAATTTGGGCTAAATCTCATTTGAGTCTGGAGAGGACCTAGAGTCAATATACGGATGATTTATGCTGAGTTTTTAGAGGAGGGGTATTACTGATAGAGCTTGTGATGTACTCCAGGTGCCAGGGAGCAGAGGAACCCTGGTTTGTTACTTTAGTGACAGATGTGAATGGAGATTGCTATATGCTGTACACAGGTACCTAAGAAGGGATCCCATCAGCAAATAAGTGGCTGGTGTTCGAGCATATATAGGAAAGAAATCAGAGACAAGGGTGATAGGAAATCCCTTTCTGTGCTTCTAGGAGAGACAACACTTGAATATATTAAAAGAAGACAGGTAGCACACAAGGCAATAATAGGAAGATTTGGCTCAGCATAATAAGCAGTCTTCCAGCATCCCACCTCCTTCGCGGCTGTCTGCGGATTCAGCTGTCTGTCGATCCAGCGAGTAGTTCGGTAGATATTCACAGCTGACAGCTTTCCTCCGCTGAGTTTCTGCTCCACGCTTGTGGATTCGCTCAGGTCTTTAACTCATGACAAAACTCCAGGCGGTGGGATTGCAGCAGCTTGGGTCTGCGGCTCTTCCCCTGCGAGCCGAAGCCAGCGAGCTCTGCACAGCCCTGGCAGTGACTCTTCTGCAGGCAAATGCTGCATTACCCTGTATCTCTTCATCTGAAGGGGACGTGGGAGAGGAACATGAGCAAGTGGCTGGGAGCTTAAAACCATTGTGGGATTCAGTGCCTCAGCGTAAGTAATACCAGGCCAAATTCACCCTTCGGTGTAAAGGCAAGAACAGCACAGGCATTAACCAAGTGATCCCAGGAGCTGACCAGGGCTGAGGTTAGTCCCTTGTGTTCAGCTGAAGTGAAAGACACACTGTGCACGCCTGGGATACTGTGTGTCCAGGTGTTCCTTAGGGGTTTGGTGCTTATTTTGAGCTGCAGTGCTTAATGGCTTGTTGCCATGAAGGCAGCTTAGCAAGTGTGACAGCTGCCCTATTACCCAGCCACGGCTTACTGCTCTGTTAAAGGAGGTGTGGATTTAAGCCAGGACACCAGGGTCTTCCCAGTTCCCACTTTCCCCTTTCCTAAGAGCTCAGAAAGCAGCTGTCAGACTCAGTGCATGCAGATTTGAGCCATCAAGGGCCAGATATGTGAACAAAGAGGGTGAGCGGTACCTGTCCGGGATGCTGTGCTCTGTGTTCAAGCAGGATGACTGGTACAGTATGTGAGTGTGGGTGTGTGTGAGTATGAGCGTGGGAGAAGATTTGTCAGAGATGCTTGGTGTGGTACCTCCACACTGATGGTGAGTGGTGGTGAGCTCTGTGAAACCGTTTGACTCTTTTCTCAAGGAGAAAAGACTGAGGGGAAAGAGGATAATAGTCTTCAAGTGGGTAGAAGGTAGCTGTGGAAAGACAGTAATCTGATTTCTGTGTCTGTTGGGGATTGGAATCAAATTGCAGTGTGAGAGATTTAATTTAGGCACAGGGGAAAACCTTCTGACTGCAGGGATAGTCAAGCTCTGAGAGCCTAGTCTCTGTCAGCAAAGGTTTTCTTGAACAGGCTGGGGATGGTTTAGATGGCTTTGAGGCAGGCAGTGGGTGAGCTGAGCTTGTCCGGTCTTTTCCCACCTTCTTGCCTGTAATTCTGTGAACTAGATCCTCTTTGTGTCTGCTTCTTGCTGTGTAGAAGAGAGAAATGTGGCAGAGGGGTGGCACGTTGCTGCGAGGTGGAGGAGCGGGATGGAGGCAGATGGGGAAGCCCTGGTGCGTTAGGGCATGTATGTGGAAAAATCAGTCTGGCCAGTTGCTGGGACCACCTTGCCTGCTTTTCACTTCCTGCTGTAGCTCTTGATCCATTGTTATTTTATGTTTGTAATGTGTTATTTAGACCACTGCATCACCTGGGAGGCTTTAGCTGTGGAGCACAACTTCGATCTGCTCAGTGCTGAATGAGCTACAAAGCCACCCCAACCCAAAAATATGTGAGATATACAGCTGAAATTTCCAGCTGAAATGCAAGGATGCTTGGATACAGGCGGGTGTGGGGGCACATGTAAACAGCACGAGGGCATTAGTCATCGCGATCCGCAGTAAGTCGTGGCACATCTGCCGTTGTCAGGACTGTTTTGTAGGCATTGCACCAAGCAGGGTTTTACAAGGGAGGTTTAAAGCTAGAGCACTGGATAGCTTTCTCGGTGTTTTTGGGGAAGCTTCTCCCATGGCAGAGGACAGCGTGGGAGACATCACAAAGGTGCTGGTTTGAAAATGGCAACAAGTGGGTGATGGAGGCTGGGTTTCATGGGCTCATCAGGGGTGGGAGTCAGCGCATTAGTGCTAAATGAGATTATCTTCCTTTTCAAAGCACTTCAGGGACTAAGTGTGTTGTTTTTGAAGAGTCAGTTGAACTGTTGAGCATTGCTTGTATTTCTTACATCATTTTGCACCTGTCTCTGTGGTGCTTTGGCCTGGAAAAGCCCTTTTTAGGTAATTTTACGTAATCTGGGCAGGCTGTTTCACCACTGAGCCCTGTTGTGCCCTGCCTAAAGGCTAAGGTTACCCTTGAATTGCCATGCAGTGAGACATGGAAATTAAGGTGTCCTTATTTTTTTACTAGCAATGTCTACTCATTTAAACCAAAATTGAATCAGTTTCTGAAAGGCTTGTGCCCTCCATACTTTTGCTATCTATGCTGAGTGGACAAATCTACTGGCAAGATTTTGGCAGTAATGCCAATACGTGTGGAAAGTGGGCAATACGCATGGAGAACAAATGTCAGACTTGTAATTATGAGTATTTGAGCTTGAAAATTCCCTCTAAATGTTAGTACTGTCTAGTCAGGATACTGGGCTTATGCTGTGTGTGGTAACAGACAGTCAAAACTAAGATGGCATCTAGAGTGCTCACTAGCTACCTGCCCTGCTAACCAGAATGCTATACAGAACAGATTCAATAGATCTGTGAAAGGGAAATGACCCTGTTCTTTTCCCACAAGCAGGACAATGCTTTCCTTTTTCATGACAAATTGTTCTTTTAAATATGGCAGTCATGTCAGCCATTCCCCAGATGGGGAGTATCTTACTACTGGGGCCAGTTTTCATCTTGTTTATATCAACTCGGTGCAGTTCTAAATCCAGGGGCTGTTACAGTTTTACTTCCCAGTCACTCAGCTGTGAATGAGATGGACATAGGGGCCAGAAGCGGATTCCTTGAGTGCTGCTTTGAGATCAGTTTCATGTAGAGGAAATTAGCACCAGTGGCTCCCCAGTAATCAGCTGTGTATTGCGGTGGGTGGGTGGAAATATGCTGGATCCCACAAGCTCTTCGGTTTGCAATAGGAATAAAGCTGTCGTTATCATCATAACAGAATACCAATCATCTGCCAAATGGCTGAAATCCCTTCATCTCCTTTTCAGAAATGAGCTCTGGCCAATGAGCCCCTGAAAGCCTCTGGGGAATGAAAATGAACTGGAGGCATCTTTTACTTCAAGGTTGTTGGTTCAACCCTAGTTTAGGTCAGGAGCCATTGCTAGTGCAGGGATCTTCAGTGATTGAGCAGTGAGAGGTGGGAACCTTCGTGGAGGTCCTACAGGAGAGGAATCACATCTGCAAGTGATAATTAAAGGGACTGAACAAAGGCAGGGTTTAAGAGATGTTTTAGAGGTGGCTTGTGCAGTCTTTGCAAAAGTGATCACAGGTTATGCCTTGGATGAAGCTTTTTCTTAAGGGCTGGTCTTCAGCGGGCAAGCGTGCTAGAAGGGGACAAGGAAGGCAGATGTTTGTTCTCCGTGATGGTAGGCAGCAGAGTGATATAAGCATATTTGGCAGAAGTCTTTCTCCAGGCACCATGGCCTCAGGTGTTCCCCGCACTCCTTGGTTGAGTCTCTCCTAAGAGCAGGATGCGCAGGCATGGGGAAGGCACGTGTTGTCCGTGCTGTGGGGAGAACTGTCGGTCTGGCATCACTCACCAGTGTGACATTGATAGAGTAAAACAAACAGTGGGCTGTTTTGGAATAATTTGGTGAAATGCTGTTGCCTGGCATGGAACCAAAATACTGCTTAAATCAGAATAAACACAGTCTGGATTCTACCCTCATTTTCCATTCCCAGTCTGCCATGGAGTTATTTTATTTTAACTGTGTGTAAATCTTACCACATTTCCTTGCAAGGTGCTCAGCACTGCTGCTGTGAAGTTACTAGAGATAAGGGCGTGTTGTGAAATCAGGGCAGGATGGGTAATGCAAGAAGCGGCTTGCAAATCAGTTACAAACTTTGATTATCCTTTGTGTAGTACAAAGAAGCCGCAATCCCAAGCAGAAAGGAGCGTTAAAGAAGGCTCATTTTTAGTGGTTCGAGCATATGTCCACACTGTAAAATAATGGTAGCACTAGTAATAATAACAATAACATAAAATATAATAATAATAATAATAATAATAATAATAATGATAAATTTCATGGCAAAAGCAGCTCTAGCATTGTCCTGTAATTGTCCCTACTGTTTAGTTGTTAAAATGCTCCCTGGCTGTGTCTTGGCTTGTGTCAACTTGCAATGCCCAGCTGTGGTCCAGGGGAGGGCATGGTCCATGGATGTTCCACTAGGCAGCATGGACAAGACCCCTCTGTTCTGAATGGTGAGTTTATATGAATATCATCTATACTGTACGACTTCATCTCAGGGTAATGGAGTGGATCCTGGACCATCTTATCTTCTAGGACTGACATAGCGAGATAGAGGTTTGCTGCTTACCGCGGTGCCTGTGGTACTGCACAGTCTGATTAAAGTTCGCTTCTGCCTCTGTAGTCTCAGAAGGAAAAGAGCACGTACTCATAGAGGAATAGACCATTTTGATTACTACTAGCTTTGTTATAGAAAGTGGTTTTATTTCCTCTTCAACATGCTTTAAAGGGAAAGTCTGGAACAGAGCAAGTTTTACCATATGCATGAAAACGAAAGATTTAAAAACCAGATGCTGCATCTGGCCAGCTCACAAACAGTTAAACCAAAGGGTCTCTTCCTCCTCCATACCTTCCCATGTTAATATTGTGCAGCAGAGAGTGAGATGCTGGTGCTTGATTGTCTTGAAGTAGCTTGAGGAACCCCCTAAGGCGTTTACACATATCAGAAATATAAGCTGAATTAAGGTTTGAAAAAGAGGTGGAGGGCAGTGTTATTCTTTTCCATTTCCAGGGGGTCAAGATAGGCCCCGGAGAAGTTAAGTCCAGTGTATGCAATCTAAAGCAAGTTGGATGAGAGGGCTTTGAAAAGATTGGCTTAAATGATGGAGCCACGCGTACGGTTGACCTGCGGGCAAGCTGGGAATAGAGCCCTGCTCTCCTTGCTTGCAGTCCCCTTGCTCGGGATGCTGGTTCCCAAACTGCAGCTTACAGAGGGATGCGAAGTGGCTTACAGCTACTCATTGGAGCCCAGTTAAACAGCAATTTCAGTAGCTTGGCCGCACAAAGTCTAATGGGAAATGGATGGGGAGGGAACAAAGCATAGTGTATTTTAAATAATGATAGTGAAAATGTTTAGGAACAGCTGGCTGGGCAGGAGGACAGTGGTCCTTAGAGTTAATATGAGCCTGATCCAGCCCACCTTGATATCAGGACTGGAAATTGAGGCACTGAGGGTGCAGTCTGGTAGTCCAAACAGCAGCAGCAAGCTGACCATGGCATTGATAACTGGCAGGTAAGTAACGCATGCTGTTAACTCTTGTAATTCCCCACTAGCCTGAAGGAAGTTATCCTGACAGTTCCTATTAACAAGCAGCTGCATGACCTCTCCACTGCCCTGAGAGCTTCATCAAGGCTGTTTACTAAATGCAGATTGCCATGTTTTATCTTGAGAGAAGACTCAATACCAAGTGAAGAGTTAGCAATTGTTAATAAATAGTAGCATGTTAAGATGTCTCTCTGGGTGATTTTTATGTACTGTAATTACACAGAATTGCCTGTTAGACTGGCCAAATTACATAAAAGGGGCTTCAGCTCCACAAATGCATTCCCTATAATGGGTGACGATTAGCTTTGACATGAGAAGCCTGTAGTTAAGATACAAAGGAAGCAAAACAAGGTAGTAATCCGCTGGACCTGTCTTGCAATGACATGAGCTGAGCTGGGGAGAATGTCGGGTTTTTCCATAAAGAAGTTGTGAGAAGATTATTTATTGATGATGCCACTAAGTGATCTTCATGCAGGGATCTCAAAGCCCTCCTCAAAGTTTAGAGGATGGAGAAGGTTCTGAGGAGATCTTATTGTGGCATTTTAATATATAAAGTGTTATAAGAAAGACTTTTTACCAGGTTTTGCTCAGAGTAGAGTTAATTTTCTCCACAGTAGCTCGTATGGGGCTGTGGTTTGGATTTGTGCTGGAAACAGCGCTGACAACACAGGGATGTCTGGTTCCTGCTGAGCAGCGCTCACACAGAGCCAAGGGCTTTGCTGCTCCTCACCCCACCCACCAGCCAGCAGGCTGGGGGGGCACAAGGAGCTGGGAGGGGACACAGCCGGGACAGCTGACCCCAGCTGACCCCAGGGGTATGCCACACACCTTATGATGTCATGCTCAGCAATAAAACTGGGGGGTTGGAGGTTGATGGGGCCGCTATTGCTGCTGTTTCTTGGGGCCTGGCTGAGAAATGATTGAGTGGTGGTGGTGAGCAATTGTTCTCTTTTGAAGCATTTGTTTTTCTTAGATTTTGGGTTTTCTCCTCTTTACTAGCTCTCCCCCTGCCCCCCCCCCCCCCCCCCCCCCATCCCCCTTAAACTGTCTTTATCTCAACTCACAAGCTTTGCACTTTTACCCTTCTTATTCTCCCAATCCAGCCTGTTGTGGGGGGAGTGAGTGAGCAGCTGTGGGGTTTGTTGTGATCCACATGTGATCCACAACAGCAGGGCTTGTAGGAACAGGACAAGGAGCAATGGTTTTAAATTGAAAGAGAGTAGATTTAAATAGGATATAAGGAAGAAGTTTTTTACAATGAAGGTGATGAAACACTGGACCAGGTTACCCAGAGAGGTTGTGGCTGCCCCATCCCTGCAAGTGTTGTAAGTCAGGTTGTACAGGGCTTTGAGCAACCTGGTCTAGAGAAGGATGTCCTGCTCATTGCAGAGGGATTGGACTAGATGATCTTTAAAGTTACCTTCCAGCCAAAACCATTCTTTGATTCCATTGAAAAAAATGGCTTGGTGCCTCCCCACTGCTCCTCTGCTTTGAGTTAAGTGAACACTGTAGTCCTTCTGAGAATGCTGACCCACCAGAAAAGCTCCTTTTGGCTCTGGCCCAATCCTGCCTTCACTAAATCCCTGCTATTGCCCATATTTTGGGGTCCACCAAAAAGAGTTTTTGTTGTGCTCTTCTTCTCTCCCTGTCTTGAAATTAGTGGAAGAAATATGTCTTCCAGGAGGTAAAACCTAAGCCTTCCTTCGAGCAACTTCAGCTTTACCCCAGGGTGTCAGCAACAGACATGCCCCAGCACAACCAGATAGGTGGACATCAGTGCTACTTTCACTGAGCACTGTGTGATGGTCAGGAGAATGGTGGGGTATGAGCAGCACCTTCTTGTTCAATAGGTCTTCTTGCATGCCTCACGTCTGCTTCTTCTGCAGGTGAGTGCAAAGCTGTGCTCCTCTTGGCTTTGCGGAATCCCCAGAGGTGGACACGCACAGCAGAGGCAGCATTGGCAGCTGAGTTTTGTCAAGAGCCTGGTTCTCACCCAGGTGAAAGTGTCATATCATCACTTGTTGAAGTCTCTAAAAGATGCTGTATGTTGCTGTGGATTGCTGCCCTTCTGGGTGGCTGTTGTCCTGTTTGTCCAGTGGCTGTACTGGAGTACATGGCTGGTGCTTTATCGTACCACTGCAGTATATACAAAGAGCCTGAGCCTGAATGAGAAACCCAGAATCTAACTGAACTGAGATTAAAATAAAATATTCAGAATTTTTTGGGCAGATGACAAGAGCACGTTCACCTCTTCGTCATTCAACCCTCCTCAGTCAGTACAGCACTGACATACACCCCTTTGTTTAGAAAGCAGTTCACTTTTTGAGTACTGGTAAAAGCATAATTTTCCAGCAATTTTAACAACTAGCTTTTGGTTTTGACAAGAGTTGTCTAGCCAGCAACAAAATCAATACAATGTGGCTTAAAGAAACTTCTCAAGGATTGTGAAAAGCGTTCAGACCACTGGCACAGTAAAATCGTCCCTGAGCAATTCTTGGAGTAAATCACACCTATCTGGTCCAGTTCTTTGACAGAAGAGTGGAATGAGCCCCATTGCTTTGAGCTCACCACCTGTGAGGAGAGGCAGAGGGAGCTGGGCTGAATTGGACTTGCAAAGATGAATGTAAGGGGCAATCTGATCTCAACCTACAGGTATCAGAGGGGCAAGTACAAAAAATTATAAAATCAAACTCCTTTCACTTGTGCCTGATGATTTAACAAGCGGAGAAGACACAAACTGTAGCTTGGGAAGTTAATGTGTGACCTTAGGCAAAACCGTATCACCAGGAGAGTGGTGTGGCCCTGGAATGAACTCCAGAGCTCTCCATCTTTGAGAATTTCCAAGACTCATCAAGACAAAACCATCACCAACATCACCTGAAGTTAGTGGTAGTCTTACTTCAAGCAGTAAATTGGATTAGAAAGCTCTAGATGTCCCTTGCAACCAGTACTTCTGTAATTCTCTGACTTTATGAGTCTTTAATTTCAAATGTGCAGGATGTCAGGCTCAAGGCAACCATTCTGAACAGCAACACGTTTCTAAAAACAAAGCCCAGCACCCTAAATTCCAAACGTGTATGCCTGTGTTTGATTTGGGAGCTAAATAAATGGTTTAACTTTTTGGTGACTTTATGAGTATGATGTTGTGCCTATAAAGATTTTCTTCAGCCTTTCTCAGTATCAAGAATGGAAAAACCAGAACGAACAGCTTTCTTGAATGGTCTCAGGCAAACTGCATGGCATTAAGAAATACTTTGTTCTGACTGGAGCCTGTTTGACCCTGGAGCCAGAGCAGGGTAATGGAACAAGCACAACTTGAATGAAGTTGCTTTTCACAGTGTTCTGCAGAAAGCAAGAGAAGGAAAGATAGAAATGCGGAGAATGTAAAGGCGACAGAGCCAGAGAGATGCATTAAGAGCAAGAAGAAAAGGCAGAATGTGTCATGGAAAATGGCCAAAGGAAGGGAGGAAAGAAGACAAAGGAGAGAAGAAAATTAGGGAGAAAGGAAGAGAAGGAAATAGAAAAGAAGAAGGAAGCAAAGTGAAATTGTAAAGAAGTGGAGGAGCGTCCTTCTGCCCTGCTAGGCAGAGTGATGAGGTGGTAGGACAGCAAGCAGCCCCAGGCAGTAGCACTCGTTATTTCCATCCCAGCTGATGTCATTGATTGCTTCTCTCCTCCCTTGTCATGCTTGGTGACAGAATCACAGAACTTGCAACTCATAATGACCTGCTCTGTTCCTACTCAGCCCAGGCAAAGGTTTTCTTTCCAGCTCCAAACAGGCAGGGCTTCATCCGTGTTTCAGGGTGCTGCTGGGTGGCACCAGCCAGCAGACATGGGGAGGCAGCAAGGGACAGGCTATCTGGGACCACCTCAAGTCCAAGAAGGTAGAGACCCTGTTCCTTGCCTGTCTTTGCAGACAGCCAGTTTGCTCCTCAGCTGTGGTGCTGGGAAACTCCCGCAGGACTGCTTTCTGTCTTAACCTTGAGCATGCCCTGCTGGTTTTCTGTTGGTAGCATTACTAGTTTTAAAAACAGCCTTGCTTTTCCCCCTTGTTCTCCTCCAAGGAAATTTCCCTTGCAAGGTTCAGATCCTACAGCATCCAACCACCTTCTGTCAGGGGGGTTAATTAATCAGAAGAGATAAAACAAATGATGCTTTGTTTGCCAAAGGGAAGAAGTGGAGGAGGGGAAAAGGCAGATGGGGAGGATAGAGAAACCTCAATAATGAAATAAGAAAGCAGTATCCTAAGCTACATGGGCCTAAGACTTTAGGATTTATTATTCCCAAAGGACTGAGCTCCCATTGTTATTGCACCACTGTTTTTTATGGTTATCCACCCTTATGATGCCAACAGAAATCCCATCAGGGCTGGACCAGTCATCCCTTCTCTGTGGGGAGGAGGAATCAGCTTCATTGCATCTCTCCAGCAAAAGTCTTTCTGGTGGGCATGGGTCTTGTGAAAGTTTGGCTGAAGGATAAAGGAGGTGCAGACCAGGGTCTTTTCTTTGACAAGGGCTGCAGACAGACAGCAGCTGTTACCCACAAGTCTGACTTCCACCTGGCTGGTCATCATTTGTGTAATACCTTCCAATGAGCAAACATCTGACGTAGGAATGGTCCGGTACATGCAACCTCTTTGCTTATGGAGGACCTAGGAAAGGGTTATGGGTGGTGTGGCAAAGGGGATAGGGAAGGGAGTGAAAGAACCTGAGGTTGTTGGGGATGGAGGGATGTCAAAGAGCATGAGGGGTGTTAGGGTTAATGTGTTGGAGATAAAGGAATGTAGTCTGCTTGTCTCTTTCAAATCCAAACTCCATTTCTTTACTCTCGGGTGGTTTAGGAATGAGTTATATGTTGGGCGCTTTTTTTTTTGCTTTTTTTTTTTTTTTTTCTTTAATGGAGCTCCTCCCCCACTTTTATCCAGTTACCCATGAAAAGTCAGTGAAATAAGACCTACTTAAATCAAATGTCACAACTGATGCTCATCCCAGGCCACCATTTGTGCGATGTGAACACATATTGCCGTAAGGGAGGAGCAGGGAGAGAGAAAAGGTTGGGAGTGAGCTTGGAGTGAGCAAGCAAGGAGTAATCCATGTCTGAGTAGCTTGTGCTTCACAGTACATCTATCATAACCGTGCATCTCTGAGGTGGGACAGAGCTGTTGCCTGCCTGGGTTCTTCAGGGGAGGAAACAAAGTGTCAAAGGGAGACGCCATTGCTTCATAGTGGAGATGGCATCTTTTCTCTTCCACACCCTACCCCAGTACCTGACTAAATCAGAGGGTTTTGTTCCCAGAAAAGTCCCTTCCACATTTCAATTTTAAGGAGCAGGCACAGTGTCTGGAATATGTCCGATTTCAATTTTGTTTGATGGATGGCATGAAAATGTTGATATTTTCATTGAAATGTCTTTATGTTTACCTGGTTCCCAAAAATCTGTTTCTTGCTTCCACAAATATTTGTCAGGAGCAAGTTCTCAGGATGGGAATACAGTCATATGAGTAGATGTTAAGAATTGCAGTGATCCAAGTATCCATAGGTTTTGAGGAAAAATCCACGTGTGAGCTGAAACATTTTCCATGAGCATTTTGGGAAGCTCTAGGTGGAGGGAGATGCAGGACCTGCTTGATGAATTGGTGAAGCTCAGCACCTTGTTATTCTTGCAGTTTGTACACAAATGCTGGCACTTAAAAGGAATAAGATATTGTTGGAAATCCAGCCCCATAATTTCAGCAAGTTGCATGAGGATCAGCATCCAAACCCTTTGTACATATCTGTGGTGCAGTTTTGGAGAGTCCTAAGCCTCCTGTTTCACAGAGCAAACTCAAGGAAGGCTGTACAGGCATGCTGGGTGTGTGAAGGCTAATACTATCTGTAGAGAGGGAATGTTGCAGAAAGGTAGCACCACACTGCAGTGCAGTTTGGCTTCCAGTCTGTAGCTGGTCTGCATCCAGTAAAGATCCCTCAATCAACCTGTACTCCTTTGGGTATGTATGCCAGTTGGGCAGTCGTGCCATTGAATGTGTCACTAAATTTTGTCTCAGATCCCTTAAGCTCTTGGACCAGCCTTCCCAATAGCTCCCATGGGATTCACTGCAGCAGTATGGTGAAAGTTTTGTTCTTCATTAATTCCCCCCGATGAGATTCGAAATGTCAGAGGTGCCCTTGGTCAACATATGCAAGTAAGGAAGATCTTCCCAAGCCCTTCAGACTTCAGGGAAAATTCAGCTCAGTGAACCTATCGAGTTGTTTGTGTCTTCTTTGTGGTGGGCTCTGTGGAGTAAACACGTAATGACTGTGGGCCTTGAGTCAATGGACACATCCTTCTTTGCCCGTGTGTTGAGGTGGCCAGACTCCATATAAGCATAGCACTGAGCCTTGCCTAATATATTTTGCTTTGCAGAAGACTCAGTAGCCTGGAACAGAGCTGCAGTAGCCTCAGCTTCTTGGTGTCCCACTGATTGGAGGTTCAGGTTGAGCAGCCTCATGCCTGCCAACAAAACGGTGTAGGCAAGTCCTTAGAGGGCTGCCTGTTCCATTCCCAAGTTCATGTGTAATTGCTTGCCTTTTTTTTTTTGTTTGTTTGTTTGTTTGTTTTCCTATGCTAAGCCCTTGCTATGTCAGAAACCATCTCATCTCCATGGCCGTAATGATAGGTGTTGGTACTGTGCCAATGTAATGACAACCTTGACTGTGCTCCCACACCTCTGCGTACTGCCTAATCAGTCTAAATAGAGGGTTCTTGTGTGTCTGCTGCGTGGTGGGTCTCTGCTTCTCTGCCTTCATGCCAGCAGAGATCTCTGATGTGGAAATGCGAAAAATGCCAGAAAAAAAGCCTGCAACAAAGGAAACCAAGTAGGGTCCAGATCCTCCCTCTAAGCTGAGGAAGGAGGAGTTTAGTGGCAGTAGTCTGGCAGATATTGGGTAGTTACCCAGCTAGTCCCAGTGATGCAGAGAACTAGATCAGGAGAGGTTGTGGCATGTCTGTTTGTTCTTTATGTTGCAAGATCAGCAAATCTTTTGTGTCAGACAGGAGAGGAGAACCATTCCACACCAGATTTTCCAGCAAGGAGCCCTGCATTTGAAAAAATGCCTTGTGTAGTAGCGTAAGAGTAGTGAAGTGGTGGGTGGTATGACTGGATGCTGTGTCACTAGGAAGGATATACATCTTGTTTTTTCTTTGCTTGCTTCACCTTCTCCTTTTCCAGATGGATGTTTGTAGTTGGTAGAAGATTTTCACCTTCTTTTCATCCTCCAGCCTTCATCACCACCATTACCAGAAGAGCTCATTTGCAATTATTCTAGTGTAGGCACTGCCTTCTCCTATTGCCTCGTTAATTATCTTCAAAGTTTCACAGCAGATATGAAGGGCCTGATCCTCCTCTTGCAATCCACACCTTTTACACACCTGCTTCACCATGGATATCAGAGTTGTTACCTGGACTTAACACTGGTGTGTGTGAGAGCAGAATCAGGTCTGGGTCAATGAGAAAAAGATCCTGGTCTTCTTTTCTCTCTATTTGTATGTGCAGTGCGATGTGAAGGTCAGGTGAGTTGACAGACATTAGCAGGAAAGTTCTTACCATGAAATTGCGCTGGTAGTGTTTGCTGAGCATCTTTTTTTTTTTTTTTTTTTTTTTTTTTTTAATGTCTCACTTTCTCTCTTTCAGAACATGGAAAAGGTGCTGGTCCCTTCTGTCACATTAATTGTAGGCTGTGGAGTATCTTCGCTGACACTTTTGCTGTTGATTATCATTTATGTCTCTGTTTGGAGGTATGGCTTTCATTCTCTTCTCTTCTTGTTGGGGAAAGTAACTGTCTCTTGATCTACATGGATCCTGGAGGTTTTGCTCTCTGGTTTTGGGTGTCTGGTGCCTGAGGAAGAACCGTTTGGTAATGAATGGGTCCTGCAAAAAGTCATCATGGTGGCATTGCTGGCATTGTTCTTTCCTTTTAGCGCCAGAGAAATTAGTACAGTGAAATCAATGCCATGACCCCATGTAGTCACATTGTACCATTTTCAAAAGCCATGTGCTGTTTTAGATGCCTTCATATACCTCAGGAAACCTTGTTCACGGACACGTGGATACACACTGCCTGCAGGCAGTGTGCTTCAAGTTATTCCTGTTTGGATCTTTGATAACATCAAAACATCCACGACCTGTTATGAAAACATCTGGCCTGAAGAACTGACAGCACTTCTCAGGAGCTTAAGGACGATAAACCACATGGTCTAAATAACTGTCCAACCTCTTAGTTATGTTGTGCCTTTAGCTTCAGATGCATATGGGATTCCTCAGTACATCCCATTGCAGAGAGCTCCTGTACGCCTATAAGCAGGTCAGGTGTAATCTTAAATTGTATCATTTATAGAGGCTAAAGTGATTTTTTGGCGAAGTTTTATTGAAAAAAGGCCCACATTGGCCCGTGTCCCTGTTACATACATTTTGGTGGACTGTAGAAGCTGGAGGAGCCGCGGTGCGCAAAGGATTCTCCCCCTATACTGCATTGAACAAAGTGAACTTAAAATACGAGACCCGTGCCTTTCCTAAACCCATGGCAAACATGCTGAGAGCTTCATGACTCTAAGCTAAATAAAACAAAGAAAATCAGAACCAGGTGAATGACTGTGAAATTGAAATGGAGCAGATACAGAGAGTATATGGTTTGGATATGACTGGTGACCCTTTTGGGAGAAGGGATCAGTCTGAAGCTCTTATTTTGTCAAGTGATTCATAGTATGAAGAAAAGGGTAAACTCAGTTCAGAGCTGTGAATTGAGATAACTTTTTCTACCCTGTGATAGAGGAAAAAACAGAACAGTAAAAAATGAGCAAAAATGCATCTTTTTTTGTTGATACTGTGACAGTGCATAGTGGCTAGTTAATTATGGCAAGTGCTACAAGCTGAAGACTGATCATAATAACATTTATCTAGAACTCAGGTTTTTCCGTGCCTGGGGTATCATTGGATGTGCTCAAGTCCTTGTCCTCTCCTGCTTTTCCTCAGGCTGGGCAGCACTGGGCAGCGCTGGTAGGTGACTTACTGGTGTCACTGGTGTCAGGATCAAGTGGAAAGTTAGGCTAGAAGAGTAAAGAGCAAGTGTTCGAGCCTCACCCTCTCTTTCCTGTCAGAAACAAGTTCAGGATCTGAAACCCTAGTTCATATGTGAGGTTGAATCAGTTTGGAGCATGCCAGAGTCATTTGGAATAACAGGATGTATTTTCTTCCAGGAGTGTGCCCCTCAATATTTACTGTTATTGAGGACAGTAAAGTTAATTGCCTGCCCTGTTTAAAATACGCTCTTTTTAATTTCTCATTCCAGCCTTTGCGTTAGGGCTATGCCCAAAATGATCAGCATGAATGGGGGACATGTATATGGGAGGCTTGAGTGGGCATTTGTGAGCTAGCCAAGGATGGACATGCATTTCCAAGTGATCCTGAGACCAGCTATATCTTGGTTAAAGGGCTCTATCCTAAGTCTCTTTGTGTAAATATTTGTAAAGCATGATCAAGTGATCTCTAGAATTTCTCTTTGGTGCGCTGAGTTTGTTTCATTTCTTCTCTGTAGATCATGTTTTCATGTTTTCTGAACTTCACAGCATTCCTGTGGCTAAGCCCTGAGCACTCTGTGTGTCCTTTTTATTTTAGGCATAGCTGCTGGACATGAATGTGCTGTCCTGTTAATGGGCTCAGGAACATCATACTCAAGTCAACATTATCTCCTGGCTCCTGCTTTGTTTTGCCCTAGATGTTATATAGTCTGATAGAGAACCGCTGGAGGAATGCTTAGAAGTGGGATCAGCAGTATTATTCCAGCTGCTGTTGCTAAAATACAGCAGTAACAAAGTGGTTGTTTTTCACCATGCAGGGAGAAACTCCTCATACCCTAACTGCCTGGTCTTCTGTGGAGAGCACTTGCCAGAGCTCAGCTGTTTTGGGGAGCTTTGGCTGGGAAATTTCTCATTCAGACCTCTGGACAAAGGCATCTGGAGCATGCATACATAGACCCAGCTTGAGTATGAAACACTTCTGATGAATAAGCTCACTGAGGCTGACAATTTGGAAACTTTCCCAGAATTTTGCCCAGCTAGGGTTTCTTTATACATGGGAAGCAGAAAGAAAGGGTGGGGGAGAAAGAGGGAAAGGAAGATGGTAAAGAAAAGGGGGCAGAGTAAAAGGGAGGTGATCCCAGCTTTGGGCTGCATATCAGGGATGAAATTAATTTACCCTCCGCTTCCCATTCAAAACCGCCAAATAATAGTTGCTTCTTAGTGGTACGTACTCAGCCATCGGCATGAACGACATGAGCTTTTTGATGCAAGCGATCATTTCAGGCACAGCCAACTTGGCACAGTCTCATTGAAAACTGGACGTTGTCTCTGTTTGACGGCTGTTGGTGGCCTGTTGGTGGACTCACTCCAGTTCCCAGTAGACAGATGGCTGCAAAAACTCTGCTGCAGATGGTGCATCTCTGGCCTTATTAGCAGTCTCAACAGAGAGGTCAGTGACACAGTGGGCCATAGAAGTGGAGTGACCTTGTTACATCTCGCCAGTGGCTGTCCTGGGTCACAGCTGGAGATACGATCTGTGTGTGGGCTACGTGCCCTGCTGTCCATGTGGAAAAAGAGGGGGAACTGAAAGAAAAAGATCTTCCCTCTTGAAAACTGAAAAACTGGGCAGAAAGAGAACTGTTCAAGGGCCAGAACAGGTGAAGTGACTTAGTACTGTGTTTCTCTAAGCTTGGGTTTGCACCACTCCTTTCAAGTAGCTCCTTGACACGGTGGTGTTTCAGGAGTGTTTTCCATCTCTGAACTCACTGCGGTTCAACAGCCTCTTCAGTCAGTGACCTTTCCGTAGCATGGAGATCAATGCTTGCTATTGAATAGCTCTTCCACCAGCCCATCAGCATGTGGGGCACGGCAGACCTTTCTCACTGGCCGTGGCTGGGTGAATGCTGTATCACTGAAAGATATCAGCGTGAGCTTTTCTCACTCCCTGCCCATCAAAGCCTGAGGATTGATTTAGTGGTTGTCAGTGAGCTCTCAAGGGGCTTTTAATGCTTTAAACCCAGGAGCTCTGCCTTTGCCAGAGATGCTGGGGCACTAGGTGGCCTTGGTGGGAGGTAGCAGGAATGAGTAAGTGAGTGCGCTGAGAAGGATGTCTGTACGCACAGTGAGAAAGCAAGAGTGACTCAGTGTTTGCGGAGAGGGAGGGAGTGTAATGGAGACAGCCAGACAGACTGCAGGGTTTTCCCCACCTTCTCCATCTGTCTTGGTTTGCACAGGGCTTCCCCACATCCTGCAGGACCCAGGCCAGAGCAGAAGTTCCCTAAATTTGTAGTGAGACTTCCCCTGCTTTGGTGGCTGAGTACAGCATGTTTTGATAACTAGGCAGAGTTCATGTATCAGCCAAGGGGTAGTAAGACCCCTTGAGCAGCTCTACCTTTGCTGGAGATGTCTCCACTGGCAAAACCCATCAAGTTCTGTGTTTTTTCCCTCTCTGATATGAGTTTCTGACTTTTTTTGGCCAGAGGGTCTGGATAGTAATGGTGATTTCTTTCTGTGGAACATCCTGAGTTGGAGAAGAGGAAATGGAAGAAAAAAGCAAGCATGGGAGGAGGCCATCTTAGCATAATGGGGAACTTCTGGCTGAGCTGAAACATAACAAGGAAATGTTTGATAACCAGGTCAGACTAACAAGAAGGACTATAGAAGCATTGCCCATGAATGCAGGATACAATAGGAAGGTCAGACCTCAGCTGCATTTGAAACTGGTAAGGGATGTGGAAAGTATTAAGAAGGATTTCTGTCGGTACACCAGCACCAAAAGATTGCTCAGGGAAGTGGTGGCCCAGTGTTGAATGGGGCAAGTAACCTAATGGAGAAGGAAGTAGAGAAGGTGATGATACTCAGTGCCTTCATCACTCTGTTCTGCTGGCAAGGTTTGCTCCCTCGCACCCCAGTTACAGTAACTAGTGGCAGAATCTGGGGAAGAAAATACTGCCCACTGCAAGGAAGAGAGCATGGAAGACCATTTAAGTAAGAAGGACTTTTATAAGTCCACAGGACCAAATGGCATGCATCAAGCGATGTTGAGGGAGCTGGCTGGTTTTACTGTGGAGCCAGTATCATCTGGGGAAGGTTCCTGATGGCTGGAAGAAGGCAAATGTTACACCTTGCTTTAAAAAGGGCAAGAGGAGGGTCCAGGGAACAACTGGCTGGTGAGCCTGGTCAACAGCCCCTGGTAACATTAAGAGGCAAGTAGTTATAAAGGTTACTTCCAGGTAAAATGATGGACAAGAAAGCAATTGGGAGTAGACAGCACAGATTTATTGAGGGCAGATTGTGCCTGACTGACCTCTTTCCCTTTTGTGGTGGGGTGAGTGGTTGTCTGGACAGTGGAGAGAAGCAGGTATATATTTTGACATTACAAAATATGGCTTTAAAACAGTCTCCCATACCATCTTTGTGTCCAGACCAGGGAACTGTGCACTGGATCGGTAGCTTCTAAGGTGGCTTACTGGGTAGAGTTTGTACAGGCTTAAAGGGTAATGGTCAAAGGTTTGAAGCCTAATCAGGAGCTGGTTACTAGCTGCATCTGACAGGGGTTGATACTATGGCCAATATTGTTTAATGTCTTCTTTAATAACCTGGATAATGGGGCAGATTGCACCTTCAGTAGGTTTGTGGGTGATGCCAGGTTGGGAGGAGTGACTGATATGCTGGAGAACAGCACTGCCATTCAGAAGGACCTCAAAAACCTAGAGATATGGGCTGGAGAAATGGTGCAACAAAGATAAATGCACAGTCCTGCAGCTGGGACAGAATAACAGTGTGGTGCAGGATGGGCTGGGGACTGACTGGCTTCCTCATGCCTCCACAGGGGAGGCTCTGCAGGTCCTAGTAGGCAACAATTCAGAAATAAATGAGCAGTGCAGCCATGTAGCAATGATGGCCAACATTATATTGGGCTATACAGAGTATAAGAGTATAGCCAACATGTCAAGTGAATTGATTATTCCTCTCTGCTTGACACTCTTGGCAAGTGTGCCAAATACTGGACTTCCCCAACACCAGAGATGTCAGCACGTTGGAATAAGTCCAGCAGATGCTTAGGGAGCTGGAGAGCATAATGTAAAAGGAGGCAAAGGGAACAAGGCTTGGTTAGCTTGGAGAAGAGAAGGCTGTTAAAGAGGAGTTACGGAAAAGTCAAGCAATTTGCAGAGGTATACAGCGAAAGGTCTAGAGGCACCAGCTGCAGCAGGAAAAAAATCCAGCTGGTTACTAAGAAAAACAATTCTTCACCGTGAAATCAGTTGAGCGCTGTTACAAGTCATCCAAGAAAGATGGTGGCATTTCTGTTCTTGGTGATTTTCAAAACTCGATTGGACAAGACCCTGAGAAACCTGATCTGGCTTTGAAAGTAGCCCTTTTTGGGGGCAGAGGATTGGACTGGGAACTTGAGAGGGGTTTCCCCAACCTAAATTATTCTGATGATGTGACTCTACATGTTCTGAACCCACATCTTGTAATTTGGAGGTTCAGGGATCTGGGGAACAGGATGGACTCGCAGTGCATGAAAGGAAGCACGGAGAAAGGAGAGGCTTGTTTAAGTGGGGGAAAAAATCTGAAGACAGCTGTATTATCTTCCCTTACATTCACATGCAGTCTATACTTATGGTCAACTCATTTCTTACCTTTTTTGACCAGAGGAGACTTTCAAAGTGCACACTAATGCCAATTGGATCATAGTGTTGCTACACAGATTTATTAAATCTCATTCCCACCAGGACAGAGTCCAGATCTCCCTTTCTATCCCCTAGAAGCTGCTGACTGGAGACAATGTTTTACTTCAAATTGCTTTACAATTTTTGATTTTTGATTGCTTTACAATCAAAGTGTAGATTGATGGCTTGGTACCCTCAGCCACAAATGGAATAGGATCCAGGTGATGCACAGCATTGTATTAAGCCCAATGAAATGGGGAAATTTGGGATCAGATTGGCCATGAAAGGAACCAGAGTCTTATTTTGCAGGCAGTAATCCTGGTTTCTAGCTGAACTAGAAGCCTACGTTTTGTACTCTGTTCTGGGGTTGGGTGAGTTTCAGGGAGAACTAGCTATAAACCAGATTTTCAACACGGTTTAAGTTCAGGCTAGTTTGCGTCAGTGACTTTTCTGTAATCAGGAAAGCATATCCTCAATATTAATGTTTGTCTGAAGGTAAAACTCAGAGGGAAGTTAAAATCAAAGTTTTGCAGCCTTCAGCAGGTCTGAAGCACAGATTTACCCTTGGCAGAACAGACACGTGCAGTAAACTCGTCCTGCTTACATAGTCAGAAACTCAAAACTCTGCAGCCAAAGCACGACCAACTTGCTCTTGCTAAAATCGGTTAATGAAATTACATTCCTAATATAAATAGTTGATGTGCTGGAATATAGGAAATAATCCTGCATTAGCCTCCAAGGATGAGCTGCTTGATTAATAGATCTGTTTCTAATTTCTGTAAGCATCAGCGTCTACTCTTCACTCATCTGGCATTCAGGCAGGGCACTTGACGAATCACTCAGATTATTCACGTGTATGAGTGTTGGTATGGTCAGGTCCTGAGTCAGTCCCTGAGGGCTTGCACTTTTGCAATTCCCCTTGAATTTTATTAGGTAGATAAAAGCGCCTTCAAAGAAATTTCCCTCTGCAGCCTGTGGTTTGAGTTAATTGTTGGGCACATACCTCAGCAGCAGGTTGGTGCTGTGCTGAGTATTGCAAATCAGAAATGACAAATAGCTTGCTCATGCAAGGTGCTGAAGGCAACAGCTTCCTAACCTGGATCCCTAATGTCCCAGACCCACAGCTGCAGTTACTTATTTGGCCTAGTTTTGGGAAGTGCTAAACCTCTCCATCTGGGGTGGGGAGGGGGGAAGCCACAAATACTTCTCACTTCAGGATGGGTTGTTAGGTTAAACAAAAGGGAATGCTGAATCACACACACTTTGTTGTGAAGGTGCATGCATTCGTAATCTGCTTTCATCACCAGCATGCCTGTGGCTCTTCTTATTTGGGATTTTTTCCATGTGTTGCCTGTCTGTTTTCTTGTAAGCTCCTTTTCAAGTCCCCTTTCAAGTAAGCAGAGCTGAAGAAGACTTGAAGCACTCTACTGTTTTAGGAGAGGCTCAGACTAGGGACCAGACTGGCCCCTTGTTTGTTGACTTATGCTCATAACTCCAGCATTGATGCGGGAGGATGGAGAGATCTGTGGGCTGAGCACTGCACCCGAGCTCTCCCCCTCCCTTTCCCCCCTGTTCTTGTCTGTTTAACATACAAGATCTGCAGGAAATGGGCCATCTCTTACCATGGCCTTCTGTAGAGCCTGGCCCAGTGCAACCTGCACCCGGTTGATGCTTTGCAGAGGTAACTTAATGTACGTTGTGACAGGGTGGATCTCCCTCCCCCTCTTCTCTTGCTGCAGGTATATTCGCTCAGAGCGCTCTGTCATTCTTATCAACTTCTGTCTATCCATCATCTCCTCCAACGCTCTCATCCTGATCGGACAGACCCAGACCCGGAATAAGGTAAGAGATCAGTTGGGCTTTGTTTATTTGTTTGCTTTTCCCCTGGTTTAGCACTGAAATGATCCGTTCAGGCAGCTCTTCCTCATTTTTCCTCCATCTGTTAATTAGCGACATGTCAAAGACACAACTAAATGGCAGATTTCTATTTTCTCTCTCACTCTTTCTTTGATAATTTGTCAGCATCCTCAGGGCTTTGATTAAAACCAATGTGATATTTTTGAGTGTCTGCCTAGAGTAGCTGGCACACGGCACACTAAAGAAACATGGTTATTTGCAAGGCTTTAACCATTTTATTTTCCAAAAATTACAAAGAAAGACAGATTGAGAAAAGGCTTTAAAAAAACCCAACAACAACAACCAAACAACACAATATCTCAGCTTTACATTTATTTCTCCAGCAACTTTTATACTCGGAGCTTAAAGCGCTTAGCAGATGTTAATGAACACAGCCACAAAAAACACCTTTATTTGGGTTAGGAAGCATTGCCAGACGTGCTGTGCACGCTGCAGAGCTGGGGACCGCAAGGGACTCGCTGTGGATCACAGTGTGACTCGAGCAGTAAAGGCAAGACATAACGGGGATTTTCAAGCCAAGTGCCCTGGTTTCACGTACATGCCTTCCCCCATTACAGACCCAGCTGGAGACGCACATGTTGCCTGTATGACTTTTCTCCAGCTAGCGTACTTTTAGTTTCCCTGTTGGCGGCTGGCATGACAAATCACTGCTCATTGTTAGTATTTTCCAGTTGTACCTTTCCCCATCCCCACAAGTGCTTCAACTATCCTAACTCTGCTAAGCAGAAAACTGAGGCAAGAAGCATCCTCCACTACTCCTGCTGCCACAATCTCAATCAGAAGTAAAAATTTAGGTTTTAGTTAATAATAACCAGTGAATGGCCAGTTTTTTCAAGCCTCTACTTTGGCAGCCAGAGCATGCTGTCACTTTTGGAAGCATTTCTGCAGAGAAGCCCCAGGGTTTACTGAATCACTAACACTCATTTCTGTGGAGGGCTGTTAGGGGTAGGTTGTTTTAGCAAAAGCTCTACAGCTGTTGAGTCATGCGTGTGAAAAGAAGTGTGGAGACATGCAGCCAGCCAGCCCTGCTGCTATTAAACAAGTGCCTTTCAGAAATTAAGTTCATGAAGCAGAGCTGCCTTTCATGGCCAACATCATTGGCAAGAGGTGGAGAAGGCGTGAGATAAGTTCTTGCTTTCCCTGGGTGCATCGTCTGCAACCCCAAGTGTGGGCTAGGAACTTCTTTCCATAGAAAGAAATACTGAAGTATGCACGATATGGCAAACCATGCCTGGACCACCTCTTTGGTTATTCTTTTTCACCCCAGGACAGGAGGTGGATGTCTTCACCCTCTCCCACCCCTTTCAGGGCACAGTTGTGAGCTCAGGTTCTCCCTCGTGCTTTTTCTCACATTACTCTGGGTGTTGACTGTCAGAGCTGTTAGCAGGGATTCAAAGCTCCGGGCTTCGATTGCGTGAGGCAGATTAGCTCTTTGCACATACATATGCATGAAACACCATAAATAGAAAGGTTATTCTTGGATTTCCGCTTAGCCATCTAGTAAACAGTCTCTGGCAGGGAACAGAGAAAGAAAACTATACAGAGAAGAGACGAAGAAGTGTAAATTAGGATTTTATTCACATTCAATTATTGATAATGGAGCATCTTAAAGTGTTGGTGATGATTGATTTATAATAGCAGTTACTTGGGAGACTTTCTACAGTATTAGTTTCCCTGGAAATGCCAAATTCTCCCTTGATTTCCATCCATGTAACCTCAAAGGCAAGATTCCATGCCTGGATTTGCTAAGCTTTTTGAAGATGAAAGGCATGGGAAAAGGCTAAAAAATTAGTGTCAGCAATAATGTGATACAAAAGAAATTAATGTTGCATGAACTGTCCATGTCTCAAAGGCATGGCTACATGCTGCAAGGAAACAGATTTTTCCTCTTAAAGGAAAACAAGGGCTAATGGCCTTGACAGACTGACAAACTCTGCTAGATCTTTCTGCAGCAGCTTGGGACATCATATCCCTGTGCTTAGGCCTTCATGGAGGTGATTATTTTTCCTTACAAGGAAGGAAAAAAAACCTGCAGCAGGAGTAGAAGAAGCAAATACATGCTTGCCCATCAGCTCGCCAAGTTCACAGCCTGGTTTCAGTTCAGACAATGGGTTTATCCTGGCCCAGCTAAGGTGTGCATATTTCTTTTGTGCTCCCCTCCTCTCTTCTTCCTTCCCATTTTATCAAAACTACCCGATTGAGAAAAAAATACCCAGAAAATGTATCTCTGGTGTAAAATCGGAAAGCAAAGGTTTTCTCTCCCCTTTACAAATTGCTGGCACACTGGGCAGAACCGTGTTTGTGCAGAACAAACTGCTGGCACACTGGGCAGAACTGTGTTTGTGCAGAACAAAACCAAAGTGGTAAAACAAATAGTTTTGTATGTGATGTTAAAAAAAAAATAAAAAATAATGTTGTTTTTTCTAAAATAACAGTTTCTTAAAATATATTCCAGAAAGCATCCTGTGTTTTTAACTGTTTTATGTATGTATGTAAGCTGATGAATAACAACTACCTTTTTAGGATTCTTTTAAAATGTGAAAATTACTTGAAATTATCATATTGAGCTGTGTCATTTGTACTGAACTGCCATTCAGAATCTGTTTATAGGCAGAATGCAAAGGGTTTTGGTGTCAAATACAAATGTGGAACAAAAAGACAGTTCCTGTCTCAAAGAACACACAGTCTTACTTTTATTCACAACCTCTGATAATGCCAGTTTGTGCCAGTGTATGAATCGAGAGCAACCCGATAAAATCGTGAAAAAAGACACTCCATGCATGAGAGCTCTGTGTTAAAAGATGCTGGTGGATGAAAAAAGAGGAAGGTTCATTGACCGTAAACCCAAAGTCCATATTTCCTGATAAAAGCAGAGAAATGCTTTATTATAAACCTCCCCCTGCCCTGAATGCCTTAAGCCATATTTTTTTTCTCCAGAGTCACTTTTAAAGTCTATTTGTTCTCCCTTCTCCTTGGGAGCCACTGAAGTTTCTTTCCATCATTTTCTTCTTGAGTACATTGATTCACAGTTTCCAGCTCACAGATGGTGGAAAACTGGCAGAGTTAAACAGAGCGGCACCAATTTGCACCAGTGAAAGATTTGGCCTTGTTGAGTTAAAAACAAAGACGAGCTTGTCAGCTTTCCAGTCCATCTCCCTGGCACTACAGGATTGTTCTTCATAATGCATTTGCTAGTACTTTCCCCAGTTTAATTTTAAATGGCTTAAGCTCCCTACGTTTCCCTTGAGACATTTCCCTACCGAGTAGTAGAGATCGCCATTATGAAATTCCTTCCAATGTAGTTTCTTTGGGGGTTTTAGGTGGTTTTTTTTTGTGGTGGTTTTTTTGTTTTTTTTTTTTTTTTGGTTGGTTTTTTTGTTGTTTGTTTGTTTGTTTTCCCCCTGTCTGCTAGCAGTTATATGCTCTTGGGCAACTTGCACTACTCATGTTTGCAGTCCTTACCAGCCCCTGGCAGCCGTGATTTCACCCAGTTCTCATGGCTTAACTCTTTCGTTCAGTGATCCTTCCCTGGCAGGACACTGTCTAAATTGCCCCTCTCTGATTTCATTTCTATGGCTTGGCTGCCAATGACATGGTATTTTGCAAATCTTTTGAGCTGAGATTAGTGCACGGCTTATTAACTGCTTCGTCCTCCTCAAAAGGATCATGGCAATGGTTTTGATCATTATGAAAATGAATATGCCTTGCTGAAGCCAAGAAAGCACCAGGATGGGATGCAGGCTCAGACTTCAGCAAAAATCTTAGAGCTCATGCTTGAAAGCAGCTGATTTCCGTGTAGTACTGAAATTTTGGTCTTTTGCTGGGTTGAAGCTGGTGGGGGAGGCTGCCTTCTAAAACGTCTCTTTGTGTCCTGATCTCCATGACCTTGCCTTCCAGAGCCTGGTTTGGAAGCACCTCCCTGCACCTTCTGCTCTCCTAAGCGCTGCTCTCTCTGCCTGCTGCTCTTCTCACATGTCCTCCTTTCCTCCTCTCTCCAGGTGATATGCACGCTGGTGGCAGCTTTCTTGCACTTCTTCTTCCTCTCCTCTTTCTGCTGGGTGCTGACCGAGGCTTGGCAGTCCTACATGGCCGTGACGGGCCGATTACGGAACCGCATCATCCGCAAGCGCTTCTTGTGTCTTGGATGGGGTGAGGATCCTGGGTCTGTGGAGCAGAGAGGGTCTGGGCTACAAGAGGGACTGATGCCCTGCAGAAGGCTTGGCAGAGGGTGCTGGGAACCCTTTCAGGGGTGTCAGGAAAGGCTGAGATGGTTAAAAACAGCATCAGCAAGAGCTGCAAAGACCTGCTTGCCACCCAGCATACCCAAGGGTCACACCAAATAGATGAGTTGCGGAGGGGTTGAGTTTTCAAAGGGTATGCTGAGGGTAGTTTCTGCTGGATTTGGGTCTCTTTCTTGCTTTCTCCTTTTCTCTCTCTCACTGTCTCCTTCCACGTGCAACCTGGAGTGAAGCAAGCTTTGAAATCCCATCTCCATGGCAGCAGGGCTTTTTGTAGACAAATAAACTATAAGACTGGTACAGATGCTGGTAACTAATTTCTCTCCCTCTGCCTCTTCCGTATGTTTAATTTATTAGCCTTAAATGATGCATTCTGTAGTAGAAAACAAACACAAACCCATAACCTGGGCTTTCAAAGCAGTAACAAGCGTGCATTTGAAAAGAGCAACTGAACAAAAAGTTGCTTAAAAACGAGCAGGCAAAAAAGAGAAAGGGAGAGAGAAACCGTTGTGTGTCTGAGCTGTATTAGTGTCTCGTTTTACTACTGAAGTCTAGCATTTCTCCCCAGGCAAGGTATTTCCGATGCTTACGAGGTGCCCTGATGTGATTTATTCTGGCACATCAAGAGCCATCCTCGTTCCAGCACCTGGATCCCTTTAAGTTTTCTCTCCTAGCTCTTGCTTACGATAGAAAATAAATTGTGTTATTGAAATCCGCTGTTTGTGTGTAGCAGGAGCATAGCCACATACATGCAAAGCACAGGCTGGATGCGCCTGTGTGTGTTCATGCATATGTTTATACACGAACACAGCGATTCAAGGGACATCAGGGATATCGAATGCAACCAACTAATAGCTTTTCTAGGCAATAAAAAGGGATTTTTCTGATTTGTAAAAGCTGGGACAGATGGGTGTGTTAGCCAAGGGAATTTTGGATGAGCGACATTCACATTTGTAGTCTGCACAGATTTAAGAAAACACCCTACATGTGTAGAAGCATAATTTGCACTGCTAGTAAAACATAGTCATCTCTGAGCTAGGATGCACTGGCTGATAAATAATGCATACTAACCATTTGGAGTAGGTTAGGACAAGAAATGAAGAACGTTTTCGCCTATTAAGGCAGCAAGGGAATTTCTGGTATTTAGCATCCTGTTAGACTTCAGCTGTAGAGCTGGGATTAATGGCACTTCTAAGAGGAAAGAGTCCGAAAATACGTTTTAAAGAGCATAATCTGAAATAATTAGCACAATTCACTTTGTCATGGGCTGATTCTCCCCCTTTTCCCCCTTTGCATATTAGCATTTCTCTAAGCCCTTGTTCTAGACATCTTTGCCAAGTTCTCAGCTGCTGTCAGCTGTAGCTCATTGAAGCTATGGTGGTTTTCATCAGCAATGAGATTTATTCCTAGGGTGTTATTTTTTTCTTCTCTTCAGTATGTAACTCTGCCTTTCCAGAAAAGAGCAATTGGAAATTTTTTACTATTATTATTTAGAACAGACAGACAAACTGTTCCGTAGAAACAATTCAGTCATCATATTTAGCCTGAGTAAAGAATAAGTAATTTTTTTAGTCTTTTTATGACCATGTCATAGTTTCCACTACTAGATTTTTAATGCTGCCACAGTTCAAGCTCTTAAGTGGGTCTGTAGTTGTTCATAACAGTTATGGCTCTTGGCAGTTATTGGCAAACGACCTTTTCTAGGGGGACATGATGAACACATGACCTGATTCTCCTCTGGCCTGGCAGTACAAAACTCTCTGAAACAGGTTTCTAATGTATTTATTTGGAATTGTATATGTAAAATTCACTTTCTGCAGAAAGCCCCCAAAACCTTGCCACTGATTACGTAGCATGACTGACTGCCTAGGAGGAGAATCCACACACAGTAAATGGAACAGACCAGGTAGGAATAACTTTCTTTCAAATAATCAAAAACAGATTAAGAGTTTTGATTTTCTTATTCAGTCTCATCACATCTAACTGTGATTAGATCATTAACAGCTCTCTCAAGGCAGAGGAGTACAGCACCCCTCCTTACAATGCTCTTTAGCTTAGCTACCATGGCATAGCTACCACCTTCAGTAAATGCTCCTTGCAGAGGTACATTTTCAGCACAAGCTGAGGCTCCTACCCAGGCTCAGTACAAACCAGTCCCTATAAGCTGACGAGTTCACAGCCTGTATTTCTGCATAATTATCACATCTAAGAGAGGCACTTTGCGAAGTACAAGCTGCTATTTTTGGAGGAGTCTTAGCCAACTTTCCTCTTTCACAGAGCCTTTTGCATCAAGCTATACTGAAAAAGTCCTTTCACATGTGGTTTCTTGGTGTGCCTGTCATGGAATGCCATATTGATGGCATCTTAGTGAGTACAGCACCCAGGATATATCCAGATGAGGTGTGAAGGAGGCTTAGAAAGAGAAGCAATATTCAACTAAGAAAAGGTGGGGGTGGGGGGGGGGAGGAAAAAAAAAAGAAAATAAAAAGGAAAAGAAATCTTTTAAACACACTGCCTGTTGGTTTTAGACTGATCAAACGTGAGCTGTGCTTGGAAATCTCATACGAGAGGAGAAACACTTCCCTTTATGATAACTCTCAAATGCTGTATACTCCAGCCAACCTGGCCTTATACCTCCAAGCTGGCTGCAGAGCATCACCATTAATCAGTCTTGCAATGATTTGTATTGCTGAGTGACCACCTTGCCAGCAGGGTTATTGTTTAGATGCCGTGTCTGCACATCCCTTTGATCTACAGTGTCTTCTGCAGTCACCTGCCATGACCTCTACAGTGCAAGAATTGGGGTCTTGTCAAGAAGTACTAACCCTAACTGGCTACTGATTCTGCTAATTCTTAAAGGGATTTGCCCATCTTTAGCACTGAGACAGCTTAATTCATCATGTCATGAGGAGGAGGGCTGTGAAAGTCCACATGGAGACCTCCATAGATGAAGAACCAGATATAACTAGCTGATATCCAGGCATTTCTTCAGGGAAAGGGGAGAACTGGGCTGGGGCTAGTGAACCACAAAAGTACCCAATCTCCTCCGTAGGTCTTTGGGCACTTCGTCGTGGCAGGAATAAGAAAGATCAGAAGACTATTAGCAAGAAGTAGTGTCTTTTGCTAGTTCTCATTGTGCCTAGACATTCAAGGACCCCAGAATTTCAGAGCTTTTTATGTGTTTTCTTCCAATAACCAGCAGGTTGCACAATAACCAGCAGGTTTTCTTTATACTCCTCTCTAATTTTGTGGGAGCTTCCAGCAGCAAGATCAAATCCATAGCTTCACCCCCTTATGCACCTGAAATGACATCCCATCTTGGCCCCATTAGCTCATGATACTCTGAAGATAAATTATACTTGGTACATTGAGGCATCCCAGCCACAGACTTAAGTTGCGCATCCTTTGCAGTGCTCATAATGAAGTGTGTCGTCTTGAGGGCAGCTGGTTTACTCCCCTTTCGGAAACAAAAAGGGAGCAGGTCTGGCAAGAGAGGAAGTATCCTGGTTAGCAGAAAGATCTGATGTTCTGATGCTCTTTTCCATTGTTGTTCAGAGGGACCTGCTCTGTTATAGATCATGGCCCACCACTTTTGGGGGACCTGTTTGGGACCGGGACCTGTTTGTGATAGGGAAAACATGTTTCCGTTTCCTTTTCTGTCTCATTTGGGATGAGATTTGAACCTGGGTTGTTCATCATACATTCTGTTAAGAGCAAACATAGTCCTTAATCTCCCCCTTGCTAGTTTATTTGTGTTGGGTTGTGGCTGAATATTCCATCTTCAGGAGACACCCTTATATATTTCTGGCCAGCCTGCATACACAAGAACAAAATAAATGCATTTTATGCATCTGCATGTACTGTCAATCACCACACAACCGCTGAGACCACGGCAGGATATGAGCTGATTACAGCTGATGGCCTTTACTTCATTAGCAGAGGTAACATGGGTTCATGCTTTTGGCTTTGAAGGTCCTGAGTTCAGTCTCTGCCAAAGACCCAGGCTGGGACAGATGGTGCTAGAATAACACTGGACAGAATAGGGTATATTATGCGGTTGAGTGGGAGATGAGCTGCACATATGCTTAAATGACCAATTTTCCTTGTTTCATTTCCACAGGGCTCCCCGCCTTGGTCGTTGCCATTTCCGTGGGATTTACTAAAGCCAAGGGGTACGGCACTGTGAACTAGTGAGTAAAGGAGCTCTTCCTTTTTCTTCCTGTCTTACCCTCCATCCTTTTTGCCAAAATCCAGTCACAAGCTGCAGGAGCCAGGGCAGGGGTTAAATTCTGCTGTGCTGCCCATGGCAGAGGGAGACAGGGATGATGGGAGAGGAAGGAGCCATCCTGCCTCCCTGCCTCCTCCAGCCATCAGCTGGCCAAGGTGGGTTGTATATTACTTTAAAAGCAAGTTTATAGAGACTAGTAAGATTTAACTGTTGTGTATATGACATAACTTTGATGTATGTACCTTCTACTTAGAGATTTTTTAATTTTATTTTTTAGGAGAAAATGTAGACTATTTAAAGTTTAGGATGTTTAAAAATTAAAAGTAGCTTTTGTGTTTATCTATTTAATCATTTACTTGACTGGTCCCAGGTTTTAAAAATAGCTCGGCTCAGTCTGAGACACCAGAATGAGCATGAGTTTTTCAATCCAGGGTTTGGAAATTGATATCATTTTGCCTGTTTTCCAAATTCCACAGGATTTGCCTTTAGGAAGCATGTAATGTGGGAAGAAGGCAGCAGTAGAAATAATAGAATAAGATGGTTCAGAGGTAAAAACCACATGATGGCAAGGCTGGAATTACTCAGAGCTGAAGCATTAGTGCAACTTGAAAAAGAGGAAGAAAAAGAAAGTGGTGTTTTTTCACTGTGTTGTGAGAAAGATAGCTTAGAAATTTTATGTATAGTGGCAGCCAAAGGATAATATTTTATGCAGCAATAAATCAGGCCCTTCCCTACTGCAACCCATCATTATCTAAAGCCTTCCTAGCTAGTAGATTGCATCCCACATGAAAAATGTTTAAGACAGAAGTTGGAGATGTGGCCAGTGACGGATGAGGGTTCAATAGGTCCACTGAGAAAATATCATGTGGAATGTCTGCTCCTTCTCAATTCCCACCATATTGTGCACACCCACGACCAAATGGTCCAGGGTTTGCATTTTGATTGCAGGAGACTATTGAAACAGCATAGTAGCATTCTCTGTTTGCTATGTAGTCTAAATTACTGCAAAATACTGTACAATACAGAGGGCTCAGGAACGTGGGTTGGTCAAATGCAAATCCCTAGCTACAATCCCTGAAGCCTGTGCTGGCATCAGGATGCATTGGTCATACCTGTCCTGACTTGCCTGCCCCAGCTCAAGTGACTTGGCTTCAGCGTGTCCTGGTGGAGAGTGATCCAGCGTGTTGCATGACTCAGAAGAGGACAACGCATAGCCTGGCGTTCAGAAGCACTGCTGAGATCCCAGCTACCCTTTAGCTTTTCTGTGGGTCTGCTGTTTCTGGCACTTTACTCTGTGCAAGTCTGCAAGACCAGTTCTTAATGAACAAGCATCAGGGGAATGGGAAGGAGGTCCTAAATATTTTGGCTTCCTTTCCTGTTTAGAGACTGGTGGCAATTGGTGCAAAAAGCTCTGTAGCTCCTTCTCCATTAATGCTTAGGGTCGCCGCGTGTTTTGTGGTCCACATTGACCACACAAAAGAGCCTGGGCAGGGAAGGGAAGAACGTGCAGGAAAGCACACCCTGTTTCACTGCCCTGGACCACTGCGTGCCAACATCTCCCCGCCCAGAGCAATACCCTTCTAGACTGCAGTCAAAAGGGTGTCAACGCGTGACAAAACCTGCTGGACTCCTGCTTTGCTCCCAGATTTGGCACGCCGGCAAGGTGGCCAACAGGCTGCGCTGACTTTCCATCGTTCCCAGGGGATGCTTAACCACACCAGCTCTTCTCCTTTTGCTGCTAATCCTCTGACTCCTTTCAGCCCTAAAGACGCTGTTGCTCCTTGCATCCAAGGGCTGGATGCTGCCTACCTCCCTGCCCAGCAGGGGATGGGAGGCAGGGGGAGGGGGAGGTTGAGGAATGGCAGGGGATCCTGTGCTCCCAGCAGGATCTGCAGCCCAAGTGACACTGTTTCCCAGCTCTGCTGTCAAGGTGCTTGTCACCAAAATAGCAGGGGGCCTTCACACCCCATCAAGTCCAGTTTGTCCTCCTTTCACCTCCCTTCCATGCTGCAGCCCAGTATGTGGTAAAGCTGGTGAGTCCCAGCGAAGAACAACAATTCTTCTCAACCACAGAGAGCCCATCAGACATTCCTAACGCTGCCATCTTGTTGTAATTCCTGCTGTTGGCTTTACCAAGAGCCAGAGCTAAACAGAGCTAACTTGCAGTCACCCCCTCAAGCCAGCGTCTCTGCCCCAAGCAGCGTGGATGTCCCCATGGGTGCTGGTTAAGCAGTCCCTGTCCTGCCTCCATGCAGGGAGAGCAAGTGGGTGCTCACTGCTGTGCCAGGTGGATGATGTGGTGGGTTCATGAGCCATGATGCTGAGCATAAAACAGTGCTGAGCATCACTGTAACGAGAGTTACATTTGTGCATTGGTGCATTTTAAAACATGAAACAAATATTCATGTGGACCAAGCTAGGCAGGGTGCCCTGACAGGCTGCAGTGCTTTCACACTTATCCCTGTTTCCTTGCTCCAAAGGCATAAAAGCTGTCTTACATTTATGTGTGGGAATGCCCTTGGTTTTACCTCTCCTCTAGAGTAAAGTCAATATTACATAGGAGTAATCTCAGAGCTTGAACTCAAAAACTTGAAGTTGTTCAGACCTAGATTTAACACTGTCTGATGCTAAAGGCATATAAAAAGAATACAGACATGGATCGAAGCTGGTCCCAGGATGTTTGTTGGTTTCTGTCCGTTGCAGAAATGCATGAGGTGGCTGCAAAGCTTGGAGCTAGAGATCAGGAGCTATTTCAGCTTTGTCCCTAGCATGCACAGGGCATGCACAGGGCATTTCAAATAGGCAGTGGCAGACTTTCAAGGCACAATGTTTCCATCCTGCAGAAGGAAGGAAAGACACTAGCCCCAGCACGTCCCTCCCTGTGAAGCAGGGGAAAAGAGCTGGCATGATATACCACAAGGGACTTCACAGTGTCTTTGAAAGCTTCTTCCAATCCTGCAATTTCTGATTCCTAAGAGCAGTGCATTATCACCCATTGGTTTTCTTCTGGACATGGGCATTAAGACAAAGCAGGGCTCTGTTATTTAGCTGAGCACAGGATTTGAACTAAATATCAGTCGTCTTCTCATCCCACTCACAATGGTAAAAAACCTCTGACATCCATCTATGGGACATTGTTGTGAGAGCATTTTGGGGATAGCTGCAGCTGTTGAAGTCATGGTAGCACTAATCTTGGTGTTACAGACTGCTATGGTGAAGCTTGTGGAAGGGACAGCGTGTGAAATGCATAACGTGTCTCTGTGTCACGATGACTGAAACTATTCATCTGCAGGGTACACCAAGGTGGCAACTGCAGTGGAGCACATTAAGAAAGGGACCTCTGACAAGGTGGTCTACCTGGGTCCTAAGCAGGATTTCACCCAGCTTTGTCCTGTCTTTTTTTTTTTTTTTGTTCATGGGGTGAAGCTATTCTGTAACGATGAGAACAGAAGTGAGTGGCAGTGTGGAGGGCTGTCCCGTCAGGCTGTGGTAGCAGTCGAAGGGTTGGCTGCATCTCCAAGCTGTAACACGAGAGATCAGAGACAGTGCCAAGTGTGGGAAGGCTGTAGGTAATATTTACCCTTTAGATGGCCAGACTGGGCCACTGGGTGGAAAGATGAGAAGGGAGAGAGAGGTTCAAATTAAGAATTTAATACGTACTGCAGGATTTGGACTGTGCCTCTGTTGTTTTCTGAGTGACGATTCCCCAGCAGCCATTCACTCAGAGGCCTTTCTGGCTAAAGACACTTCTGGAGTGCTGTGAACTCTCCATCTACAAGGAGGGGAGGAGAACACAAGGGGATTTATCCTTTTTCTTATCTGAACAGCATCTGAAAGGAGATTGTGTGGTTGTTTGGAGAGCTGTTGGGGTAGGGTACTTGCTGTACTTCCAGTCTCGAAGAGTCTTGGAGATAATGGAGGTCTAAAGGGCCCGCCACTGCTCACCTCCTGGTATTAGGCTGAATGCCTGAATAATAACTCTCCTTTTAGCTGGTACTCCAGGGACTGACCCTGGACCTCTAAAGCTTGACAAACTGCCTCCTAAAGCTTGAACTGAGTAATTGAGGTTGTGCTACTGGTAGCTGGGAACTCATATCCTTCCTCAGCAGACAGCCCACAAAAAGTTTTCTGAGAGCAGTGCCAGGACACTGCAAATTGCCAGGGGTCCTTGTGTGTCATTGTGTCAGGGCTTCTGTCACCCACAGGTGTCTCAGCAGCTTCTATATTAATTTCTAAATTAGTACTGATGGGACAGCCCCAGTTCCCAGCTGCAGTCTTATACAAATATTTTGGCTGTTGCATTGGAGCCACTTAATTTTGCACACGATCTAGGTGTGACCTGTTGCTGGCAGAGCTGTACAGTGTAGTCAAGAAGGTGTCTGGAAGTCAGCCCTTCACACCAAGACAAAAGCCATCCATCTCACATTTTTGCTGTGGCAGATTCACAAAAGGATCAGATATTTTGCAAAGAGGTCTTTCACGTTGAACACAAGAGCTGCTGTCAGTCAGGGAAGCACCGCTTAGAAATAGCAGTCTGGAGCTGCTGAGCATTGTTAAACCGTTCACTTACTCCCTTCCAGTGGTAATTTTATTTGAGAGATCTGTGAAGAGATTCCTTGGCAAGTACTGGGGAACCTCTTAGTGAAGTGCAACTATTTATGCGCCTTGTAGGCACAAGGCTAAAAGCATCTCCGCTAGACTAATATATTGCTGGAGTTTGCTGTTGGTTCCTCTTCTTGGGTATCGCTTCACCTTTTCCCTTCCCTTGCTGTCAGCCACCACCTCTGACAGCCTTGGGAATGCTTCCATTATGCACTGTGGCAGGGAGGTCAGACAGTCAGAAGGGATAAGGACCAGTGCTTGGTGATGTGTGAACTCACCTTCAGAAAGCCTGATGCTCAGAGGGGAGGAGGGGCTGCCAGGGACCTGGCATGAACGAGAGCCCTCATTACACCAAGTCCTCATCACTAACTGGAGTGTGGAACTGTCAGTTCTTTCTTCAGCTCAGCTGTTGGTTGGAAGACACCCTGGGAAAAAGGGTCTCAAAATTAGGATGGAGCATTGGAGTAAAAAGGTCTGAGCAAGGACTGAGATCTGGGAGCCCTCCTGCTTCCCCCTGCCCTCTCCTTGCATTTAGGGAGACCTCCAGTTATTGCAACCCTACAAAGCTTCATTCTTATTCCCTCCTCAGCTGATTATTCGTTTTATTATTACAGCAGCTCAGTCAGTTTGTGAGAGCAACTTGCTATCAGGAAGGAATTAGAATTGATTAAATTAACACATCACAGGTTTAATTTAGAAATAAACAAGATGCAGGTCTCAGAAAAACAGAATGTCCTGCTTTCGATTTTCAATTTGAAATACTTTTTTTTTTTCTTTTCCCAAATGTTCTGTGTTTTGGGGTGAAAAAATAGCGTTTTTTGCAAGTCAGAATTGATACAAAAAACATATGAGGCCGATCAACAAAACTGAAATGTTTCCAGGAGGGCTTTGTTTCCCGGGAGACTCTGAGAGTCAACATGGGTTTGCTTCTGATGCAGAATGAAACCGTATTGCTGAGAGTACAGACACGTAACTGAATTACTGCAGGGTTAGCTGGGTTCAGAGCTCTAAGAAAGTCCTTGCTCCATTGTGGTTACCTGCTCTTCTCCTGTGGTAAACGCACGGTAGTTTACTGCTGAAACAGGATTACTTCATTGCACATTTTCTCCAGGGTACTGCAATGTCAAAGCATGCAGACTTTCCATGGGGTTGCTGGCACAGTGTAAATTTGCATCCTTTCTTGCCTCGCAGTACCTAGTTTATGTGTCCATGCTTTGAACAGCTGGATTGCCCACAAAATGGAAATTTCAGCTCCAGTGCTGCTGTAACTGTTGATGACTGTCACAGAGCCCCAGGCTGGTTGAGGTGGGAAGGGATCTCTGTAGGCTGTCTGCTCCAATGCCCCCGCTGCTCAGGCAGGGTCACCTAGAGTTGGCTGCTCAGGACCATGCCCAGAGTGCTTCTGAGTGGCTCTAAGGATGGAGACTCCACAACCCCTCTGCCAGTGCTCAGTCACTCTCCCAGTGAAAAATTGTTTTCTTCCTGACTTTATGGTCAAACCTGAAAATCCTGTTGGCTATCCAGACAGCCTGTGATGCTCAGCTCTGAGGATGGGAGCAGAGTGAGATTTCCCCTGCCTCTCTTCGCTTGTTTTGTTTTTGTTGTTTTTTGGTTTTTTTCTTTTTTAAGCAAGTTTGTTAGTATGGATATGTCTGTGCGCAGCACGTCACTGTCCGGTGCAGTAGGAGCTTCATGAGGACACCTAGGCTGTATTCATACTATTTACGTGAGAGATGGAATTCATCCTGCATTTCAGGTAGCAATGAGGGCTTTAAACTAAAGTTGCCAGGGAAGGGGAATCTCAATCCATCCCACTCCTACCAGTTTGGTACCAGTGCCACCAGTAGATGCCCAGAGCCTTGACAGGGATTCCAGGTCAACTATAGAACACCTGAAAAGCAGCACAAAGGAATTCCAGTCAGTAGTTCAGCTTGATCAGGGCCCAGCTTAAATGCCTCTATGCAAGCACACGTAACATGGGCAATGAGCAAGAGGAGTTAGAGATGTGGGCACACCTGGAGGGCTATGATCTTAACGGTATCATGGAGATGTGGTGGGATTGCTCCTGTGAGTGGAGTGTTAGGATAGAAGGATACAGGCTCTTTAGGAAGGACAGCCAGGGCAGATGAAGAGTTGCTGTCACCCTCTATGTAAATGACCAGATGGAGTGCATGGAGCTCTACCTAGGGATGGATGAGGAGCCAGCCGAGAGTTTATGGGTTTATTAAGAGTTTATAACAGGGAGCGCAGGGCCAGATGACATTATAGTGGGAGTCTGCTACAGGCTGGCTGACCAGGAAGACTAAGCAGAGAGGACCTCCATAGATAGATAGAAACTATCTCAGGTTCACAAGCCCTGGTCCTCACGGTAGACTTCACCCACCCTGGTGTCTGTCGGAGGGACAACACAGCAGGGCATAGGCAGTCCAGGTGGTTCCTGGAATGCATTGATGATAATTCCCTTCTCCAAGTGATGGAGGAACCAACAAGAAGAGGTGCTATGCTGGACCTTGTTCTTACCAGCAAGGAGGGGCTGGTGGGGAACATGAAGCTCAAGGGCAGCCTTTGCTGCAGCAACCATGAAATGATGGAGTTCAAGATTCTTAGGGCAGCAAGAAGGTTGTACACCAGGCTCACTACCCTGGACTTTGGCCTCTTCAGGGATCTGCTTGGTAGAGCACCATGGGATAAAGCCCTGGAGGGGAGAGGGGCACAAGAAAGCTGGTTAATATTCAAGGATCACCTCCTGCAAGCTCAGGAACAATCCGTCCCAGCAAAGAGGAAGTCAGGCAAAACCACCAGGAGATCTGCATGGATGAACAAGGAGCTCCTGGACAAACTCAAACACAAAAGAAAGCTTCCAGAGGGTGGCAGCAAGGACAAGTATGTTGGGAGGAGTACAAGAGAAATTGTCTGAGCAGCCAGGGATCAGGTCAGGAAAGCTAAAGCCCTGACAGAATTAAACTGTCCGGGGATGGGAAGGGCAACAAGAAAAACTTCTATAGGTACATTGGTGATTAAACGAAGACTAGGGAAAATGTGAGCTGTCTCTGAAAGGAAACAGGAGACCGACCTGGTTACTCAGGATATGGAGAAGGCTGAGGTACTCATATGTGTCAAGCATTTGACACTGTCCTGCATGACATTCTTGTCTCTAAACTGTAAACATGGATTTGATGGAGGGACCACTTGGTAGATAAGGAATTGGCTGCATGGTTACACTCAAAGAATTGCAGTCAATGGCTCAATGTTCAAGTGGATACCAGTGATGAAGGATGTTCCCCAGGGGTCAGTATTGGAACCAACTCTGTTTCACATCTTTGTTGTTGACGTGGATAGTGGGATTGAATGCACCCACAGCAAATTTCCTGACAACACCAAGCCAAGTGGTAGGTTGACATGCTGGAGGGAAGGGATGCCATCCAGAGGGACCTTGGCAGGCTTGAGAGGTGGGCACATGTGAACATCATGAAGTTCAACAAGGCCAAGGGCAAGATCCTGCACATGGGTTGGGACAATCCCAAGCACAAATACAGGCTGAGTGGATTGAGGATTAAGAGAAGTCCTGAGGAGAAGGGCTTGGGGTCATGGGTTGAGAAGAAGCTCAACATGACCTGGCAATGTACATTTGTAGCCCAGAAATCTGACTGTATCCTAGGCTGTGTCAAAAGAAGTGTGACCAGCAGGTAGAGGGAGGTGATTCTGCCCCTCTACTCTGCTCTACAGAGACTTCCCCCTGGAGTACTGTGTTATGCCCTGGGACCCCCAACATAAGAAGAATGTGGACCTGCTGGAGCAAGTCCAGAGGAGGGCCACGGAGATGGTCAGAGGGCTGTAGCACCCCTGCTATGGAGACAGGCTGAGAGAATTGTGGTTGTTCAGCCTGGAGAAGAGAAGGCTCCAGGGACACCTTCCAGTAACTAAAGGGGACCTACAAGAAAGCTGGAGAGGGGCTTTTTACAAGGGCACATAGTGAAAAGACAAGGGGTAATGCCTTTACACTTTTAAGAGGGTAGATTTAGATTAGATATAAGGAAGAAATTCTTTACTGTGAAGGTGCTGAGGCACTGGAATAGGTTGCCCAGAGAAGCTGTGGATGCTCCCTCCCTGGAAGTGTTCAAGGCCAGGTTGGATAAGGCTTTGAATGACTTGGTTTAGTGGAAGATCTCCCTGCTCATGACAGGGGGGTTGGAAGTAAATGATCTTTAAGGTCTCTTCCAACCCAAACCATTTTAGGATTTGATGATTCTATAATCTCTCCAGTGATGTCTCCATCTGGGTTAGGTGCGCTGCTTAATTGGATGGTGAAGATCTGGTCAAGGCAGTCAAGGGAGTTCAGGATGTGATTCATCTGATTGAAAGTAGATGCCTCATCCCGGAGTCTTTTGGTTGAATCTCTGCTGACTAGAAATACCATAAAGGGTGACTGGGTCTGTGGTAGAACCAATAGGGCATATGTCAGCATTTAGATGAGCCCCTTCAGTTTGTGTAGGCACCATGCAGTTTAGGAACCTAAATTCCACTCATGGTCAATGGAGAAAGGGGAAGTCCTCTCAGGTTTCATGGTGTGAGGAAGAAGGAACAAGCTGGTTTCCAGAAGATGCACCATACCCCTCATGTTCAGCTCATTCCTTCAGAGCATTCACTTAAGGAGTGCTATGAATTCCCACCTTGCTGCTGTGTTGTCAAATTTCCCTATGGCAGCAAGCTCAAAGGAAGGATCCAGGAGAAGTATTGCCCTCCTGGACCTAATCCTCTGGCAGGCACAGTGGTTAATGAGCAAGGGACAATTCCCACTGTTTTCTAAGTGAGTAGGACAAGAGCATCATCTTGCCAGCAAACTGATCCAACCGCTTCTGCTTCCATTGAAACAGAGCATTACCATTAATTTTGCATGCATTCCTCCGTGCACAGTTGAATGCCATTCTGCAGGCAGACCCCCAGGCAAATGAGCCTTTATGCAAGTTCAGGAGAAAGGGGAAGCAAAACTTGCTTGCTGTAAACTCTTTTTGCCATGGGGTATCACCTCCCAAGATGAACCCTACAGGCAAAGAGAAGAAGCAGACATGTACCTGTCCGTGATGCTAGCCACTGGGTAACTTTCTTTTCTCTCTTCATTTTCCAGCTGCTGGCTGTCATTAGAGGGAGGTCTTCTCTATGCCTTCGTGGGACCAGCTGCTGCTGTTGTTTTGGTATTTAAGCTTGGTGGAAAGCTTTTCTTTTTTCTTTTTTTCTCTTTACCTTATAGCATTTTCCTTGTTCTTTCAATCCAAGAATGCCCCTCTTTATTTCCACTCATGCTTTGAATAGCTTTCTCCCCCAGGAATAAAGAGCAAAGTGTTAGAAGCCAGCAATCTGGGATGGGTTTGATTCTGAAATGTAATATGCCTCGGCTCTCAGCCTTCCATCTCTGTCCTCTCTGGAGCTCCCTAGACATCAGATTAATGTTTTTCCTCTCTTTTGCCCAATCTGGTTGGAAGTGCAGGATGATGGTGGAAATACCTGACATTAACTCCTTCAGAAACTGCTGTTGCTGGTTACTTTCAGACCAGGCTGTGTTTCCACAGCCAGCATTTATTCCTGGTCTGTCCCAGATGTTCAGTGCATGTAAGCTGCTTCCTTGTTTGCAGGTGAAATGGAGGTTTTCAAATCAGTGCTGCGGGGGTCTTTTGTGACCCTAAAAATGTCATGTTTGCTTCTAGTTCAAAGAGATGGGATGGTTAAAGTGGACATTCCTAAACTCTGTCCCCATCCATGGTGGGAGTCTGTTCTACTGTCCCCTCACCCTTGGCTCCAACACAGCACCAAAGCCAGTCTTGGCCAGTCATTTCTTGAGTTGAAGGTGTCACTCAAAAGATGACATACCTTTTATCAAGCTTCCTTGCTGTTGAAGCCTCACTGGCCATGAGAAATCTTGACTGTCAGGGTTCAAAGAATTTGAGAACTACTGATCCTCTAGGAAATCGCTTCTGCAGCAATCTCAAATGGATTTAATGCCACATTTGGGCCTCCACATGTAAGTGACAGTCTTTCTCTGCAGCCCAGTGTTTTATCCAGTGTAGGACCTGTATGTCCTCTAAGACTCAGGTGCCCTGGGGGGCCCCACAGGAATGAGGTTGTTGACACGATTTCTTTTTCAGATCAGGCTTTTGTTTTGTGCAATGCCTGGAAGGTTAACCACCCCACTGCAGGAGCAGGCTTACAGGAGAGTAGCTACATGAAAGCTATTGCTGCCTCTGTTCTCACTGCTGCCATTGCACATCAAATGACCTTGGTGCCATGGTTTCATCATGATGACAAAGAACCAAGCCAGCAGTTCCCCTCCTCTATAACAAAGCAAGGCTTGTATCAGTTAGGGTCTTTCTTTAGTGGAAGGCTGCGACACGTAGTTGAGCCTTCAGAGAGCAGTCAGCAAAGAGTGGGGGTAAACGGGTGTTCATACCAGCCAGTCATTCAGTCTCTGTAGGCATATGATAGTTGGATTTCCCTCAGTAACGTAGCTGATAGGGGTCAGGGTCTTCTTTATAGCCAGGAAAATTGACAGGAGCATTAAGTGGCTTAGTGCTTTCAGATGGACAAGCTATTTGCCCCAACAACATAACAGCTTATAGCTCTGGCTCAGTGGCTTGAAGGCTCAATAGACAGCAGTGATTAAGAGGGAAGGAGCTTTGGTAGTGCCCAAGAAGAGGGAGTCAATCTGCTGCCTCAAGCCATTTTGCTTTTGTTCTGCCAACAAGTGAAGTAATCCTTCAGCTTTCCTTAGCATTTTTAAAGTGTGAGAAAAACACATAAGCCTGCTTTCAATTTGGCATCTCAGCTTTCAGTCACCATCAAAGCTGGAAATGGAGATGTCCTTACAGAGTGGTCAACACCTGCAAATGGTGGTTCATACAGCTGATATTAAGAAGTGTTGAATCATCTCTGGGGGTGTCTGTCTCTAATCCGTACCTGGAGAGACAGCCCACACATCTAGTTTAGACTACCTAACTCAATGCTGGCTAAAGTGAGTAGTGAATGCTGCCCAGGTTGATATATGTACTGAGGAGCTTGGGGAAGGAGAAGGAGAAGCAGCAGCACTGAAAGATTTTTTTGTAAATGGGAATCAGATAAGCTCAATAAGTTGCCCAGATGTTGTGACTTTGAGCAGAGCCAGAAATTGAACATACAGTTCTCAGCCATGCACTGGGCAGCTGTATGTTCTCCACGTACTTTGCCCTGTTTTCAGGTTGACCATGTCAGCGATGGAGGGACAGTTCACCTAGCTCAACATATGGACAGCCAGGCTCTTGCAGGGTTGTACAGGTGATATGCAGCTGTGCTGCTCTCAGGACACATTTGCTCCAGAGGCAATACAGCTGCTGTTGTGCAGGGGTGCACAGATCAAGGTGGGGCATGACCAAGCTGACCCAAAACTCTTATCAGTGTGAAATATATGTGCCCAAGCATGACTTTGCACACAGCTGACTTGGCTACAGCTGGGCTTGTTACCTCTGCCTTAGCCCTGGCCAGGCAAGATTTGTGCTTACTCGTACCAAGCCATTCAAGCATCTCGGTACTGCAGTGCTATCAACATGATTTCCTATCACCTGCAATAACTTTCTTCCTCCACAGCCTGCCTTATTATTCTCACATTGGAAAAAGGCCTTTGGCTTGGAGAGTATCTTTACTCAAAATAATATTCTTCAGATGGCCTGCAGTTTCAGCAATATTTGCAGCTTGCAGTCAGTCCACTGACACTGAACAGCTGCAAAGGTTTGACGTTTAGTCTTAAAAACCCTGGCAACCTCAAATGCAGAGCTCTTACAAGCAGTTTTACTCACCTTACTCAGGCAAAGCAGCCTGGTGATAGTTGTGTGCAGGTGGAAGGCAGTGGGTTACTGCAGGGAGAGGCTCATGGCATGGTGAAGTCAGGACAGTCATCAGGTACTGCTTATCTCAAGGGCTGAATCTCAGACCTGTGCCTTTGCTGTGAGATGGCATCCCAGAGATGAAGAAGTAAAGCTGCACTGCATTTTATTAATTAATAAACATGTTATTAAGAGTGGCTGTGTTTAGAGGCACGTCCATGTTATATCCCTGCCTTTTTAAAGGAACGGAGCCAGGATCAGAGCAGGATGTTGATCATGATGATCAATGTACTGGATAAAACAGCTTTTATTTAGTAAAAGAATTGCAGAGCTGCACTTTGTCATCTCCCCTGCTATATAGGAGATATAGCATATGAATGAGGATACACAATGGGTTGTGGCCAGTCCCAGGAGCGATCCAGCCTGCCACACTTCAACCCCATCTTTCCTACTGCCTTAAAAAACAAGGTCTCTCTTGACCCCGTTGATCTCCAGCACAGTGAAGAAGGATCAGTGAACTGAAAGTGCTTTCCCTCTCCAAGCACATAACTAGGGTTTGAGTTCCTGCTGATCCTTGGCTGAGTTACTATGTCTGACTTGCCAGTGTTGATTCTCTAAAACAATACCATGGTGAGCTCTAGAAATGGACTCACAGCTGTGGAAAGTAGTCCACTGACCCAGCAGCTGATGCAAAAGAAAATAACTGCTATTTGTGAGATCTTCCATTTATTCCCAGCTGTGGACTCCACATCAGTGAGCTTGGTTGTGTTTTGCTGAAACCAGCAATCCAAACTCAGAAGGACTGCTCATTCTTGAGGATGATTTAGGCAATTAGATGGAGGCTTGGTGTGAGCAGACATCTGCCTTCCTTTAGGCTAAGTGTTGTACTAGGTGTCTCTTAGGACCACCTCTCAAGGATCTATTAAACTCACCAAAGCTCTCAGCTAGCACGTGATGCTGCACATCTGAATTTGGCCTTAAATATTTCCTTGTAAGCCCTACATGCAAAAGAGCATCTAGCACATCGTTCTACCAACACCAGACGTTTCACTGACAGCAAAACCAGGAGAGTGTCACTTTTTTCCACCATCAGTGCTGTGCCTCCGTGCCTCCGTGAAGAGGGTGGTGTTCACGTGTTACTAATGTGTTCACATTCAGAGGTTGCTGAAGTTTGGATGAGGTTTGTAAACCAGATGCAGCTGGCAGCAGTGAATGCAGTCAGAAGACAGTGAAGAGTTTAGGATCACTTGGCAAGACCTCAGCTCTGTACAGCCTGTATTTCACTGTGAATGTTTATACCTGATCGACGCAGACATCCGTGCTCTCACCCTAACAAAGCAAACCGAAGGACTGCATGTAGTTGTCCGGCCCACTGATTTCTTTGGAAATGACTAGATGGCTAATCTGTGTGCTGTGCCATCTGCAGTATCTCCCAAGATACTCCACCAGAGTAGCTGATGTTTCTGATTGCTTCAGTGCCCCTTCCACCTCTTATTTTGAGAGCAGCAGTGGTGGCTCACCAAGCAAGAGCTATGACAAGCTGTCTGCACCACACTGCCTCATCCTCTTAATGCTGCTGCTCTGGTAGCACAGACTCCAGAAGACATTTTTGAAAGCCAGCGTCAACCACTTTCTATTTGTATTAGCCTGAAAAATTGTTCTTGTGCCTGGAGTTTGCCTTGCTAGACCTCAAGCATACATCAGGCTTCAAACAGCCCTGCAGCAATCTCAGCACTTTACAGTCTTGTCCTGGATCATGGAGACCTCTCCGATCTGCTGCCAGCTGCATTCTGCTCTCCCAAACTCACTGATGCATGGCCAGGGGAGGTGGGACAGGGTGGAGAGGGGACAAAAGGGGTCATGGCCTGCAGAGGTGTGACCATGCTACCTGGAATTGGGAAGATGGGAGGGACTTAGCTTGCCAAATGTTGGGGTTTTTCCTTCTCTGCTACCAAGTTTGACCTGACCCACTTGAGAACAAAATTGTGTGTTGTTTCTCTTTCGACAGGTGAACATGGTTATTGGCATTCTGGTTTTTAACAAACTTGTATCCAAAGATGGAATAACAGATAAGAAACTGAAGGAACGGGCAGGGTATGCCTTATCAATACATCTAAGTAAAGAATGAAAAAAAAAAAAAAAACAACAAACCGCCCAAGGCTGTGATCAATAACCAGGCAAGGAACGCAAAGAGAGATTGGAAATTCAAACAGAAAGCAAAAGCAGATTTAAACAAAATGAAAGATAAAAAAACCCAACCCCAAACACAACAGCTGGTTTAATGTCTCTGTCTTGTCATTCAGTGCAGCAGAGACAAAAGACCCAAGCAGCAGCACTGTGTTACTATGGAGGAAGGTTAGAAGTTCATCTCTTTGTTAAAATGGCTTCAGCCCAGGCTTATTTATCCTCCCAAAGATTAGGGAGAGCAAAGTGATTCTTCTCACTAACTCCTAGAGAGAGCAGCTGGATCAGAGAGGGACCTGTCATTGCTGAGTGTGGCACATGGTATGGGCTGTGTAACAGAGAAGTCATGTCTAATGGCTAGCAGGTGGCACAGGGACAGCAAAGCTGTGTGATACTTTTAAGGAAAGGGTCTTTGGAGGTCTAGCAGTGAGCAGACTAGCAGATGGGTAGATGTGTAAAGAGAAGGAATGGTAAGATAACTTTTCTGCAAGAAAAATTTCTGATGCCACCTGATGTTCTTTATCTTCTCCACAGCCACCACCCCAACCTCCATCCCTGAAGCCTGGGGCTTATGTTACATGGGTTTCTGCGTAGTATAAATTGAAGAGCTGGCTCCACAATTCTTACCACCCTGGTCTCGCTAGGGGTTGGCTGGGGTGGCCGCTGCCGTGCAGGGCTCTCTGTTGAGTTACTTCCAAACTCTGTTGACAAGGGCTATTTTGTCATTGGCTCCAGCAAGATGAGACACACACACACACACACCCCCCTTCACAGTCGTTTCTAGAAATGAGTTTGTAGCCTGCTCAGACTTTAGCCCTGAGCTATGCCATGCTCCAAGCAAAGGACAGAAATGGCATGCTGACACTCTGAGTCAAATCAAATACGCAGGTCAACCTGGCTGCCGTTTGTACGTTATTTTCCATGGCCTTACTTGGCTTGCTGTTGCAGTCAGAGACACTGTCTCCTTACCTGCTGCTAGAAAAGACAGGGTTGTGTGCTCTCACTTGTCCGGTGATGGCATTTGATTTATCACAGTGGGTAACGCTCATAGTCTTGAAGGAAGAATTTGTTTACAAAGAGGCACGGAAAGCAAGAGGTGTTCTGGTGCCTCTGCACCACAGCTACAGGCAGAGCCTAAAACCCTAGGAAGCTGGTGGAGCAGATTCAGGATATACCCTAGCTATGAAAGTGGAGGGACCATGGGTACCTGTAGCCTTGTTTGCTGCACTGCTAGGCTTCACAGGGAGGATAAGCTGCTTTATCCGCTGCGGTGCTACAAATTCTTGAGCCCTAAAACTGGGTCTCAGAGGGTAGAGGCAAAATATACAGGTGAGATTCAATACTCCTGTCATTGTCATTGCACTATTGAGTAGTTCTGTTGGAAGTGGTTTTTAATTGAGTGATGGCAGCAAAACTGAGGGTAGAAGCAAGATCTTATCCAGCCAGGGGAGAAACACAGGAACCTGTTAAGGTTCATGTTTTATTAGCAGTATTGACATAACTGAGCAGTGCGGTCCCTCAGTGCAGCAAAGAAGGAAATTTTGATGCCTGAGCAGTGCCATGGTCGTGAGGATACTTAAGCACGTTTGGATCATCAGAGGTGCTGGTTGCTGCTGGGTTGAACAGCTGAACAGGTACATGGAGAAGTGACTTTGGTGCATTGCTTGAAGCAGCTGCTAACAAGTGAGTGCTTTATTCTGGGTGATGCCTTCTTTACAAAGAGAGAACTCAAAAAAATACCCAAACTGCAGGCAGAGTCTGTAGCAAGATAATTGCACTTGAAAGTCAGCGCTGAAATAAATGGTTTATTGGATTAGCAGAGCAGTGAGTTGCTGTCTCAATCTCTCCGTCTTTAATCTAAACCACATACAGAATGACCTTATTTAATACATAGCTGGTTATTGATCACATTCATAGTTGTACTTTGAAACAAAACCTGCAAAGCAAAAAAAAAAAAAAAAAGTCATTTTTCTGATGTTCTTTGTTTTTTCTTTCTTTTCTCTTCCCCCTCCCCCCCCCTTTTGTGTCCGTGTGTGTGTGTGCAGCACTTTTAAGCCTTCTCTGTGTTCAAAGATTTAGTTCTGCTTTCGAAGTGCACCCACTGAGAGTGCGGGAGCACTTTGGAGAGCTCTGGTGCTCCTTCCCTTTAGCTAGCCGCTTCTGGCCTGGGCTTGGGAACCGTGTTGGAAGGTAGATCTGAATGAGATGTTTGGATCTGAGTAGATGGTATAAAGAAACCTTGTGTTTCCTTTAGCAGAGGCAAGAAGTATGGTTCAGTGCTGCAAAAACAAAGATGGGGGGAAAAAAAACAACCAAAAAGAGTGGAAAAAAAGTATTGTTGGAACACTAAGAAGAGCCTGACACACAAATGGCAGATCGACTGGCACAAATGAATCAGTGCTAACCATTCCCACGAATACCCAAGACAGGATAGGTTTTGCCCTATACTTAGCAGGAATTTGTTAATATCATAGCTAAGGAAATTGCTATGATTATGTCGTCACATCTGCCAGAAAATGTTGACTTTCTAATGGCAATGATTTTATAGGTGTATCACAAAACCAGGCTGTAGAGAGTTGGGTGTGATCACCTGGAAAGATGGAGTAATGCACACAACTGCCCCAACTCCTCTCTGGGCACGGGAGAAAACCATGCAAGTATCTTCCAGCAGAACAGTCTCCGTTCACAGGCAGCTGCACTGACAGTGTTTGAGCTCCGTTGACAGGGATGCTACTATAGATGAATGTTTTAATGTCAGAGGCAGGAGCCTTTAAAATGAATTTTAAATTTATTCAGCGTTTATTCCAGAAGCATTTGTGTGCTCACACAGCCAGGGAAGAAGAATGAGACTATGGGGTATATACACAAAGGCTAATTTTAGCCTGCTGAGTTTAATCTCCCTAGGCTTACTCTGTAACTACTGGAGAGAGACGGGAGCCTTGTTTAGTTGTTCCAACTTGCCCCTTAGAGGACCTTTACTTCTTTTATCTCTCTGTTGATTATACAGAGGACTTGAGAAAGTTTGCCCCGATACCTTGTATGAAATATTCTCTGTGTGACTGTCCTGGTGGGGTGTAATGGAGCTGGATTGTCAGTGCATAGAGAAGAAAATAATTGGAAAGATAACTAACAACATTAAAATAGGAACAGATTCGGATTGTCCTTCATCTGAGGATGTATCATGTTGGAAGCAGTGTTCCTGCTCTTTGGGCCGTGCATGGTTTAAAGCACTGTTCAATAAAAGGTAGCAAAATCCAGGCTCCAGTGAACACACCAGATGAGTCCATGAGCTGTTAGTGGATATTTAGGAAGCAGAAAAAGCTAAATTAAATGAATGCATTATTCACTTTGATTATTTCATTAGCTACCCTTTTATACAGGCACCAATACAAACCTGCTACGGAAATCCAATATATTAATCACCACATGCCCCCAACAAGAACAAATTAGAATCTAAATGTATCCACATCTGTGCCTACTGCTTACAACTTTCTGTATAAATACACCCAACAGCAGTTACAGTTGTGTGTTACAGTGGTCTTTTGGACAGTTCTTTGTGATTCAGTGTCATTCATGTTTTTTCTGGTATAGTTTTCCATCAAATTCCTCAAATCAATCTACTTTCTTTTTGCTGCCTATCTCTGCCTCTCTCTGTCTCTCTGCTTATCTGTTCTTTGTGGCTTATAGATCTGGGGATAAACTGTCTTTTTTTAAGGGTCATGCACCTAATGCCTCTCAAGACCCACTTTATCTTTGGTTCAGCCATTGTCCTCACTGGATTTGCACCATCCTTCCTGGAAGATGTGTATCGTTTGACACAGGAGCTAATTTTCTCTGTGTCTGAAGGCTGAAAGTTTCTGTGGGATACCTTAGCTATTTTTCTGGAAGGGAGTAATGGCTTATGTCACTGTAACTAATTAAAAGACCAATCAATAGCCATTTGAAAGTGGGCCACTAGGACCACTGATAATGCTGTGTTGGTGTTCTTGGGGATGCCCTTTTTCAGTGAGACTGAACACAAGGCCATAAAAGCTGAGAAATGATCTGTTAAGTTGCCTAATCTCTCTCCCAGGCAGGGCAGGGCTGTAAACCCTACAATGTTTGGGACGGGCTAAGGTCACCCCTCACCAGCCGCACTGTCATCACCCAAGAACGACAGACCTACTGTCCTTTGGCAATGATGTTCATGCCTTCTGTCATATCAGGCACTGCGTGGAGGTCTGTAGGATGTTTTGCAGACACCTGCCCGTTTTCTAATCCAGATCTGATGTGGATGTCTGTCTGTGCAAATCAGAGAGTGCACACAAACCAGTAAGTTCTGGGAAGAAACAGGGCCAGTGCCAAGCTAATGTGGCTTCTGGGCTCCTAAGAGCTGGCTTGTCAGCTAGGTGGGTTCACACACATCACCTTTTAAAAATCATGAGGATGTGTCCTTTAGCAGATCCCTGCAGCCCCTTGTACCAGCAGCCCACAGTGATCTGGTTCTGTAGTTGATCCCCTCCAGAAAAAGTGGGAGCAACTGACGTAAGTCTCAGGGTTCATCCCAAAGATGTTTTCAGCTCCAAAACAAGACCTGAGAGGAGAAATGTCTCTAAAGTAGTCAGCCAGTCTGGCTCCCTTCAGGGCAGATTGATGGCCTTACAAAACAGCAAGCTCCTGCTTAACTTCCAGGACATAAACAGGCCCATTTGCATGCCCTTCATCACAGAATAAGCAACCAAAGAGTGGCCTATCTCCTGGTATTGTCAGCTGCCATGTGGGTATCCCCACCAATGTGAGGATTAGCATACAAGGGCCAGTGGAGAAAACATATGATTTATCCCTTGTGTTGCTTTAGGGAAGAAGATAAGCACACACAGTCCCCACAGCCCTACTTCTTGCCTTCTACTGTACAACCCTGCCACCTTTTTTGTTTTGGAGTAAAAAAGGCCAGGAGGGAAACGTGTAATTTCTCAAAAACAAAACAAAATAAGGAGATGGAGACTGGGAGAGCAGTACTGGTTTCTCTTCCGTGGGTGCCAGAAAGAGACACCCTGAATCTCGCAAAACATTCACCAACACAGTTCCACCCTCTCCAGCGGCACCAACATGTCTCTGAATTGTACATCCTTCCCATTTCCTGCATCTGGAGTGGTACAGATGAGAGAGTTTTATTCCTACCTATCTTTCATTTCTCTTCTCAAACTGGGTGTGGTTGGTTGGTTCCCTTTCTTCTTTCTTCCTTTCTTTTGTTCTTCCTTTCTTTTGGCTTCTCTTTCCCTTTCCTTTCTACGTTTGTGTTCATAAGCAAAGTGTTTTGTTTTGTTTCAGTCTTTTGGTTTTAATTGCAGTCAGATGGCAGTGCCCCTTTACGGCATGACGCTCAAATGTTCCAAGTGTGGAGTAGTTTCTTCTGCTGAAGTTTCGGCCACAGCCACCAGTAACGCCATGTTAGTTCCTCTAATTTCAACTTCTTTTCTTTCTTTCTTTCCACCTTCTTTTTAATTTTTTTTTTTAGTTTATTTTATTTCCCTCTTTCATTTCCCGGCACTCACCAGCCCTTGTTTGCTTTCTCCCCCCATGTCCCTGCCCACCTCCCCACATCCCCAACTCTCCCTGACCTCATTCTGTGGGCCATGAGTAGTGTAGGGCTCCTGCTACATTGCTAGAGCAAAAGCTGATGGGCTGGATCCTGAAAAGCACTTTATGACATGCCTAGATTTAAGCATGTGAGCAGCCCATGGAAGACAGAGGGACTGTTCATTTGTTGCAAGCTGGATATATGTTTAATGTCCCTGTTTAATTTAGTTGTTGAAGTTACAAACTTAAAGATGTGGTTCCCATTAATTTAAATGGTAGACAGGGGCCTCAAACCCCAGCTTTGTCAAACACTTCAGCATGTGCTTGAGTTTTTTTACTCCAGAGGCTACAGAGCATTAAGTATGATTTAAGTGAGTTGGTGAATCACTTCTAAGTGTTTTTTTCTCTCTTATAAAAGGCTAGAGTTCAGTTTAATACCTCATAGGGCTGCAGTTCTGATTTGATAAGTCTTGACTGCCTCTTTCGGACTCCTGAAAGCACTTGGAATTAGTCCTTAAAATCTTAAAGCGCTTCATAGCTCTGAGTTACAAAAGTCAAATGCTGTTAAATCTCTTCTTAGATGCTGGTGGAGTTAGTAAAAAAAAAAAAAAAAAAAAGGAAAAGAAAATGCCAGAGCTTTGTTCTGCTGGAGAAATTGTTGCTATTTATATAGTTGGCTTTTTTCCCAAAGGTTAAGGTAGGAGGGAGAGTGATGAGGGAAGGTCTGTCTTTCTTCCCTTCCCTTTTTGAAATTTTATTATCTACATCATTTCCAAGTGATGCTAAATATTTCTTTTGATGTCTAAAGTAATCTGTGTAAAATGTGTGAAAGAAGCAGTCTCAAATCTAGACATTTGCAATTTGAAAACTCCTACCTTTAATTAATCTAAACAAAAATAGGCAGGTGAGTGCCAAATCTCAAAATGTAGAAATACAAAAGGAAATAAACCCACAAGGTTTTCTCCTTTTTTTCTGAAAATTGAGCCATTTATATAAAATCCAAAATAATTTAGGGAAGAATGTACATTTCTGAATAGCAACCAATTATCATTAGAAAAAGAGAACAGGAAAAAGAACAGGCAATCACCTCTATTAAGAGCTAGCAGTTTCTATGAGATGCAAAACCTAAACAATATCTCATTTATTTTTCACTGCTGAAGTCATTTACTTACCTTCTGCAACAGTGCCCAGCTGAGATGGTGAGATGGCATTGGTCCAGACACTCATATCACGAGTCTGGAATTAGCAGGTCACTACATGTCCGTTTCCTGTGATGGCAAAGAAATGCTAAACCAGCAGAAGCTTTACAATTAATAAATTAGACTGTTGAGTAGGAGAGGCTTTAAGTTCATAGTAAATTCATTTTGAAAGTAAAACAACCTCAAATCCTTCCCATATTGTTTGACATTGGTCTGTCATAAATCACATATTCTGATTCATCTTCAAATCAGAAAAAAAACGGGGATATGAAATTCAGATCTCCTACTTACCCTGCTTTTTTGATTTAAGTGGTTTTATAGAAATTGGAGGGCTCTTGTAAGAGGATATGTCTTTTTTTTTTCTTTTTCCCCCAGCAGATAGAATACTCTAGATGATAAATGCTAGTACTGGCTTTGTTGTTTGCCTTTGTCATGGTTTAACCCGTGGTTTAACTAAGAAGAAAGTTAACTCTATTCCAGCAAAGACCAGGACAGTCCTGAAGTGTCCTATGTTCTTGTCCTTGCAAAGGGACCACTAATACTTGAATTAGTTCACTCAGCCCTCATCTACCCTTGTCGTCCACTCCAAATCTACTGCACATAAGGCTGTCAATAAGGCAAAGACCTGATTATACTTCATACCACTGCCACAATTGTGCTGGCCTTCATCCCAGACGCTGGACCAACTTTGCCATTCAGTTTTGAAGTCTTGTCATGTAAATCAGGTGCCATGAGGATTCCTGGGTCCTCTCTGACCTGGCATTCACCATGGTTGTTTGGTAGAGAGCACATCAAGGTTGTTCCTGCCTTGCTCTTGCTGGGGTTGCTCATGCTCTGTCCAGCTTACCTCCCATAGGTTTCAGAGGCCCATTTCTGGAATAGCATGGCATGGAAGGATAGATCCTTTTGCCCGTTTTTCTTGGCTTTTGGAAATCATAGAAGTTTTGAGCAACTCTTCGTGGTAATATCTGTGTCTAAGAGAGAAGGGGTCAGAGAAGAGGATGTGTAATTGAGGGAAATCAGGGTAAACCACTGATGGAATAGCAGGTAGTAATCATGATAGAAGTGAAAAAATTATGCACTGGAAATTGTGCAATTTCTCATTCTTGGGAAATGATAAAAACGAAAGCTTTGGATGTCTATGACCTGTTAAGGGTTAGCTAGACTTGACAGGTGTGGGTTAAAAAACCCCTTCCCTTTAGGTTGTTCTGGAGAAGATGCTGGGCATATTGTGCCATTGGAGACTTCTGTTCCCACATTTCCTTCATTTTATTGCTGCCTGTAGGGTAGCCTCAGCCTGTGAAATACTGCCTTATAATTAATTTGCCTTTGCTGCCCATGAAAATTTTTTATTGGAGACAAGGAAAAAATATCTCAGGAGCATGCCATTTCTTTGTACTTGCTGTGAAAGAGGACATCCACTGCAAATACTTGACTGCGATTGGATGGATGGATGGACGGACAGATGGATGGATGGATGGATGGACGGACAGATGGATGGATGGATGGATGGACGGATGGATGGATGGATGGATGGATGGATGGATGGATGGATGGAATTTCTGCCAGGCCGTGCATTGCTAATATGGACTTGCAAGTTCTGATTATATGGAAGTGTTTATCCCAGGACTAAGGCCCTGGCACAATGTACTCTTCTTGCAGACAACCCACCCAAGAGTCAATGTCAGGGAGTCCTCATGACCCTTCTCATGTGTCGTCCCTCTTATGTCATCAGAAGCTCATGTATCAAATCTCCCATCTAAGAGATTTGCTCTTTTTCTTGGGGCTCAAAGTAATTTCAATCTTAGATGTCAAATTTTCTGCCCATTTCATAGTTCTAAGACTAATATGCATCAGTATTTCCATGCCTGGCTGGTTTTATGAAGGACACTGTTCCTCAAGAGAGTGTTCTCATAGTTCAAGGAATCTGAAATTGTGTGCTTAACCTGGGGATAATACTTGGGCCCTGCAGGTCCTTTCTTGGATTGTCAAAGAACAAATTCCCTTAGTAGGGGTGAATACTCAAGCAGTATGCTACTTCATTACCTGCCTGTCTCATTTAGAGGCATTTGATTTCCTGTTCCCCTAGCTGTATGGTTCAGATCACAGCAACTGAGAGAAGAATTGTCTTTTAGAGAAAATAGAAATAATATATTGTGTTTCTGTGTTGCCTGTGCATGGGAAGAGCATGCACAGAGCCCCCTTTTTTCTAGTTACAGATTTCCTATCTTGGTTATATGGGCATTGCATTAAAGGGAATTTCTCCCAAACTGTCCCTAAATTGGGGCAACTCTCTTGCTTTTAGGAGGAATACAAGTTAGAGGAGAGATAAAGCACGAGAGAATAAATAAAGTAAATCCTTGCACTGTGGTTTTCCTGTAGCAGAACTGCTGTGATGCAGGACTAGCGCACTTATCAGAGCAGCGGGGCAGCACATGCCACGCTGTGCAGCATGTAGGAGCCATCCCTTGCCTTATGCGTTGGGTCCATCTACCATCTCCCTTTTCAGAGCTCCTCTCCAGGAGCTCCTTTCTGAATTATAAAGTTATTTTTCCTTCTGCTGTTTCTGTAGCTTATGGTACTGGCTGCCCTGTCTGTGTTGAGTAATGAGAAGAATTGATCACTTACCTCTTTATAATGGCCCTTTACATCTTTGTTGGCATGTCCTGTGTTTCCCTCTGCACTTGCCTTTTGTCAGGGTGCAGGCCTTTTAATCTGTCTTCATGTGGATCTTTGTTTCCAAACCATTTTTTTGCTCTTTCCATCACTGTCCTCTAAGTGCCATCAGTTTATCCTGTTTCTTTTGTGAGGTTGAAGGCTCTCAAGGCTGCGAGGTAGCTAAAAGAACAAAACAACAGCTAGTCTTTGTCGTTTTGGCCAAAGACCATCGTCTGCTTGTGGCCAGAGCTGGGGCTGCTTATGGGCTTTCAGAAGGCTGTCTTTGACATGCTAAAGCTGTGGACAGTGTTATCGTGTGGCCATGTTGTCACACATCAGTGTAATTACATTTGGTTGCATGGTGCTGTGGCATTGCCATATCCCAAAGTAACTCCCTTCCTTTGCAATGCAGCAAGGAAGGTGTGGTGGGGAGAAACGTGACACTATAACTGTATTGCTGAGTAACACTGTCATGTCATGGTCATCACACAATAAAACAGCAACGTGCTTCCACGATGCAGTGTAATGATCTTCCCTTGATGTTGCTGTCACTTATCATGAGTGCTGTCATATATAGGAGTGTCTGCCAGATCTTGGCATATATCTGCTTTGTCTGAAGCAATACAATTCCTAGATTCATTGATCATAGATAAGCTGTAATGAAGAGTCACTATAAAGCAAATCATAATTTCGTTTCACATCACATGGCACCATAGCATGAAGTTTCTTAGGTCTTATAAGTTATTTCTTTTAAGGATGCACAGTACCTCCTAAAATACAGACAGATAGAAAAGTGGCAGAAGTGTAAATTCTACTATGAATTCAGCTCACAGTAAGTAGGATTAAGGGCAATGTCACAGGAAACCCGCTTATCTTCCCCTGAGTTTACTTCTAAAATTTCAGTCTTTATGTTTTGGGGTTTTTTTAAGGGAACTTTTTTTTTTAATTTAATATTCCAAAAGATAAGCAGAGCTCTGAAAGTGAGGTTAGAGTAAGCTACATTCCTGTGACCTGTTGCCATCTGCTGCCTGAGAATAAAGATTATGCATTGCCAAGCAACATTTCCATAATGTTTTTAAGGGATGAATATTGTTGACAAAGCATCTGCAAAGTGAATCACAAAGAGAGCAGAAAGGCCATACTCTTATCTGGTGTAATTCAGTGCAACTCAGTTGGGATTTATTCCAAATGAATATGTGGCATAATACTGTTTTCATAATCTGAGTTGGAGGGGCAGATGATGTTTTCGTCCTCTGGTTGGAAGGGCAGAGATTTAAGTGGTGATTTAAGGTTGCTTGTGTTGGAAGCAGTAGTGAAGTCCATCAGGATGTCTTGACTCAGAAGGAAGTTGAATAGTTTGCCCATATGGAGACACACAGAGCAAGGGGCTGGGAAGGACTCACTGAGTCCAGCATGAAGACAGCAGGAGCTCTGAACGGAGGCCGCTGTCATTACAGATTGTTGCATCTTTGCTCTGGATAGCAAATAGGCTCCAGCGGTGCCTTGTTAAAGCAGGGTGCCTGCATAATTTGTTTAAGCAGGTTTTGAAGACAGGGATTGAAATCTAACCATTTGCTAAAAAGAATCATAATTTTTCTCCTCACAGCATCCCTTACAACCCCAAATCCACACCTAAATCTTGGATCCAGATCTAAATCATTGTCAATCTGATGTTGCAGTTCTTTTCAAGAATGGAAAAGCTATCCAAATTTAGATGGCTGGTTCAGACCTGTGCTTTACAGGCCAGATCCATTCTCAGATGTGTCTGTCAGGTTTTTTGTTTGCACATTGGTGGTAGTGTATATTAAGTGTATATACAGATTTGTGTATATTAAGAGTATTCTGGGAGACAAGATAATTCCAGGAAGCAGAGTTGCCTGGTACAGACCTTTTCTAGCAGCCTCTATTGGCTTTGCCAGTTTTCAGCAATCGCAATTGCAAGTTGCTACTGGAATGACTTCATCTACCAAACCACATATCAGCATGTTGTGTTTGCTGATGCTTGCATGGAAGACACATCTAGAGTGGCTTGTTATGGAGCAAGTCTTATCTTTTCATTTGGCTTTTCTGCCTCTCTTGAGTTTTTTTACTGCACTTAGTTGCTTACCCAGTTTTATTAATGCACCACCGCAAATGACAGCAAAGAGAGATTTCAGTATAATGAGGCAGATTTCAGAGGGCTGAGGGAGAAGTGGAATAAAAATGTCTGTTTAGGAGTTGTTTGGTTGAGGGCTGTCTGGCTGATGCTTTTTAAAAATTATTATTTTAAAGTAATACATTGAAATTATAGTTCATATTTGACGTTGAAGAACATTCAGTTTGTCATCCTGTATAAAATCACAAGGCATCAAATTATGTCACGGCCTTTACCTTACATAGAAGTCTCCTAATGCTTCTTTAAATCAAAAAGGAAAAAAAAAAGTATATTCCACTTACCTGCTCCCTTAAGTAAATTACGTTGCTTAATAATACCACTAAGGAACACATCTGAGTCTGGACAGGTTGTATAAATATTTGCAATTAGAGTATCAATATGACTATAAAAATAACCTGTCATTTCAGTATGTGGTCATTACAGCCCAGCAGATGTAACAATCCTTGCAAAACACTTAACTGAAGCCAGGGCATTATATCCTGATGTCCATACCTGTGTCCAAGCTCCAGCTTTGTTCAGGTAAAACTCTCACTGAGGTCTGTGAGAGCAGTACCTGGATAACCAGCAAGTAAACATTGTTAAAAACTTGATCATATCTCAGAAAATGGTAAGCAAGTCCCATGTAAGTACTGTAAAGCGTGTGTCATGATATCTGTCCTGTAATTTATGGTGTTACTTGTACTTGTTTCTTAGTATATAGGCTGAGGTTTTCTATTCCGAAAAATCTTAAAGCTTAACTTGTTATTCAGCTTATGCGTAAGTCTACTTAATTGTTTGATGAAAGTCCATGGAGAAATTCTCCTGGTACTCCTAGTGCACCAGTTCTGCCAAATATTTAGGATGACTGACAGCTTAAAATCTCCCTAGTAATCTGTTAAAATTGCTTGGGACCCTTTTTGGTCAGAGAACAGAATGACTAAATAGTCCATGCGAACACAGCTGCTTTCCCATTTCTGTAGCCATCATTCATGGATAAAGTGGAGATTCATAGGGCAGTGCTTGCATTACAGAAAACTGTTTTGTCTGGTTTTCAGTCTTGTGAATTAAGTGGCTTGAATCTGAAATTATTTTAATCCAGAATGTCCACCCAAGAATAAAATTATTTACAATAATTGCTAAAAATAAAAACAACTGTAATTTTTTTTTTAAAGCATTCAGCTGGGGAGATCACACAAAAAGGAGAAATTTTTCTGTTCACAGAAAATTTGGATCAGGTATCAGTTCTCCTGATATTCATTGATGTAGTGTTGTAGGGACCATCAGCTGTAGAGTAAGGGACCAAGAGCGAAATACCAGTCTTCACATCAGCTCTATGCTTGTCCGTTTTAGTCACTTGAAACCGTGACACATGTCCCCAGTGTTGGTGTCTTCCATGTGCTGTGGAAGTCCAAGTGTCTGTAACCCAAGTACCAACAGGCATCGTGACAATCCAGTCTCTGCTGCAACTGTTCCCCTTCCCTTTGGCAACCTACAGTGATTGTATTTTGTCTCCCCTCCTTGGGAAATGCCAGATTTGTGGACTAGTGTCATAGAGTGGGAAGGGTGTGAAAGGGGGAGTGAGGTATCTGCATCCTTCCTCCCTACCTCAAGTTTTATGCATGACTGCACCATTGAAATGTAGTCCCTCCCGTAGAAATGTGTCACCTGTTTTGGTAGCGTGAGTGTGCAAAGCATCTTCCTGCTTCCCTGTGACAGGGACTCAGAAGACATCTAGCACGAGTATTTGTTTGCTGAAGAAGTCTTCTGAAGCCCCATGGGATCAGGAGGCTGAATTAGCATCCCACGTGGAAGTGCGTGAGGCTGAAGTGGAACTGAATTCTCTTTTCCTCTCCCTTGACAGGGCATCCCTTTGGAGCTCCTGCGTGGTCCTACCTCTCCTGGCTCTCACCTGGATGTCTGCAGTTCTGGCAATCACAGATCGGCGTTCAGCACTTTTCCAGATCCTGTTTGCTGTCTTTGACTCATTGGAGGGCTTTGTCATCGTTATGGTCCATTGCATACTGAGGCGGGAGGTGAGAAGAATGAGGCGTTCTCTTTTATATAATCAACACACTTCCCATAGAAAACATCTGAAAAATGTCCAGTCAGCCTGGTATGCCACGAATTTTTCCTTTTGTGTAGACAGTGACCACAAAAACGACTGTGACAGTATCGGTCAGAGGGAAGGAGAGATGAATCGATGGTTGTCATGCTGAGTGTGTCGCAGAATGGAATCTGGGGGAACAGTCTTAGATTAGCTAACGTGTCAGGCTTTGCTTGTTTAATACCAAAATAAATATTTCCAGAATGTTTACACCCTGCCTCTGAAAATGGAATATTAAGGAAAACAATTAGTTTGTTTGATATCAAGAGGGGCAACTTACACTGAGATTTACAGAATGATTGTGTGTTGGCATTAGCACCTAGATATTCAAGCTAGAGAGTAAAGCTGGCAATAATCAAGCAAGGAAATTGAGTAAACTCTCTCCAACCTCCTTGTGGAGGTTTAAAATAGTAAATTGTATCAGGGAAGAAAAGGACGAGTCTTTTATGTTTCTTTTATTCTTTTCATCCTACTGAGTGGATAGACTATTAATAACAGAGACAGGAAGGGTTGGGTTTTTTTCAATATTCATTTTATCTTCTTACAGCTTCTTTAAATTAAGTAAAACAGATTAATTTCTTATGTCAGGCCAATGAAATCAATGGAATTACACCACTAGCTTGGCTGAGACTCCTTCAACTAATTGCATTATGAATATGGGCCAGTATTTAACTCCCATTTTAGTCACTGCCATTTTTTTCCCCATTGATTTCAGTGAGGTTCAGATCAGTCATATATTATGGCTGATAAAGGATCATAAACAGACATTGTAGACCCCAATATAGTGATTTATGCAATAACATTTATTGTAAATCTATTTCAAGCTGCAAAATAGAAGATTTTTTGATTCCTGATCATATAAATCAAGGAACTAGAGGTGACCAATGCAGTGACCCAGGATACCTGTAAAACCTTTGATTTGTTCTGTTAGTCTGTGAGATATGTAACATCTAAGCCATTTTAAATGAATACCTGAATGCTACTAAAGTAGTATCCATGTTCTTTTGATCTACCAAGGACTTTTTTTCTCCTCCCTTCAGCAGAATTTAATATGATTTGGTATTTCTCTCTGACTCTGACTTTTGCAAATCCACTTGTTCCTGCAGGTCCAGGATGCTGTAAAGTGCCGAGTAGTAGATCGTCAGGAAGAGGGCAATGGAGACTCAGGGGGGTCATTTCAGAACGGACATGCTCAGCTAATGGTAGGGAAAACTACCACCTAGTCTGTTATTAATGGATCTATGGGCATTTTTAACTCCTAACTGATAAACAAAGGGCTCCATCTGTCATATATTTTGCAATTGTCATCCTTTTTTTCCCAAAACATTCTATGATTCTGATTCTACGATTAAACCTATGCTTGAACAAACAGCACTCAGCATAGGCTTTTTCACACAAGTCTGGTTTCTTTTCATTGTAATATTAAGGGGCTCAGACTTACACACGAGGTTTTGCAGGCATCTTGGTAAGATCCTTTCTTTCCTGGAAAATACAAAGCCAAAATATACCTCCCAGCTCTTCCCGACCTTTTCATCCCCATCACACTGCCTTGTCCTGGCTGGAGCTAGGAGGCAGTAGTTTAATACTGTTTTAGTCACAGAGTGTTGGGTCATTATTATAAAGATGCTGTCTCAAAGGAATTTGTTTCTCTCAAAAGCACACTTGTTTACATTGCTTCGCTTGGATTACAGTTTAAGCACTGAAAACCTTGGTCCTATTGTGTAAGTCCTTTACAAAGAGCCTAGATAAGGCTGTAGAAGAATAAATTATAAGAAATTGTCTTGCATCTGCTTTATTAGTGTTATGATGTAGATGATACAAGAGGCATTTGATTTCTGAGGTTGGAGTAAGGACATCAGGACAATCACAAGATTTGAACAAATTCCAAAAATGTCTAGTTAATATTAGACCCATATCATAACCCAAAGGTATTTTTTTTGCAGTCACTCCTGTGCTAAGTAGCTTGTGCTTGGGAACAAGGTCTCTTCTCAACCAGCACAAGACACCGAGACATCAAGAGAGATATATAATTCTACCAGACCTCACAGGTGTTTGTTAAAAACAAGTGCCTGATTTCTAATTTAAATGCATAGTCTTCTTATTTTTGGACAGGTTTGCTATGCCTATTTATTCATAATTAGAAAGCCCCTTGCATGCCTAGTACTTTTTCTCCTTCAATAATAGCGTAATCATATCAGTCTCAATCTTCCTTTCAATAAGTTAACACACTGAGTTTTTTTATTCTCCCATTGTAAGACATTTCCCTTCAAATTATTTATATAACCCTTTTCCACATGCCCTTCAGACACTCACCATCCTATTAAAATGTGGATGCTATATTTGTTACTCTATTGTCACCATCCCAAGCACTATATTCTGAAGTTCCCGATTTTTGTCTAACACCCAGTTTTGATTCATTATCAACCACCTTGCAAAGTTCTGTGTCAACTACAAGTTTTTTAGCAATGTATTTAGCAAAGCATTTACTTCTGCACTGTTGATGGATGTATGAAGTAGAGAGCTTACCATCAGTTTCCTCACATTCAGGCACAAAAAGGTCTGCAAACTAGACATGAATGATGACTCTGCACTGATATTTTTAGAGGGGTACAATGTTACTGTATGGCGACTGAGTTCTAAAATAACCAAAGAAATCAAAAACTTTTCAGGCTGGCATTTTTGCTGTTACCTTTTGCAGTAATCTCCAAATCTGCCCAAAAAGTGAAAAGAAGCTTAGCTGAGTAGAACTGTTTTCCACAAAATCTTGTTGACTGGTATTAAATATAAACCTATCTTTTATTTATCGGTAGAACTAATACAGGCTGTTTGATTACTTTTTTTCTGGAACTCCTATCATGAAAATGAGATTATATTTTTCTGTGTCATCCCACTTGCCCATTTAAATGTTAGTTCAGTCTCATTTCTCTTCCATTCTTTCCAGATTTTTTTGATATCTCAAATAATTTACTAAGAAATTAGCCTCAAGAAGGTTGAGCTAATTCCTTAAACAGCTCTTCAAAAACTCTTGGATCTCAAACTGCTAATATGAAAGTGTTTATCACAGGAGGGGTGGGCATTTTTTTTCCCTACACTCTTCATAGTATTAAACTGGAATGCATTTAATCACATTAATACAATTATATTAAGTGTCTTCTTTGTGAAATGATACTAGAAATAATCAGTGAACTCTTCTCCTTTTTGCTAGTCTGTGGCCTTTCTATTACTCCATGAAAACTCATGACCCACTGTGACTCAGTGTATACAGTTCTTTGAAATGTTATCTGCTAAAAGCTTTAGAAAAAGAACTAATGCATACTGGGAGAAGAAAGGAGTTTCACTTGAGTTTACAGACAGCTTGAAAAAGTTATTCAGCCTTTGTACCTGCAAGGACCATTGATTTTATATGTTGAGTTTCAGAAGCAGAGGCTTGTTTCCACTTCATGTGACTCGGTGATAGATCACAAGAAAGCCCAGTGGGTATGGAGCATTCTCAGCGGCATCCCCAAATCCTTAAAATGATTGGAGGGGAATCCACTTAGACTAAGTGTAGGGTGATGTATCCAAGGCAGATCAGGCCAGGAACCTGTCCCCTCTTTTTTAGAAATGTGCATAAACATTTTCCAGGGATATATTTTCATCTGGCAGCACAGGAACTAGCGTATGGACGACCAGATGAATCTAGTTGAAAAGCAACATTGCAACTTTACCACTGCCTGAGGTTCAAAAGCCACAAGTGGAAAAAACTGGTCTGTTTACCGTGTTTCAAAAACCCAAGCAAAACGTATTTCCTCCACTCTTCTGGCAATGGTCGTGTCTGCCTCACTAGTTAAAGTGGAGTTTTGCATTTTCCAAATGGCTTTCTTGCCCCCACGCCACACCCCCTTTTGACGACGTCCTTTGTGTTCTCTGTCTTTCAGACCGATTTTGAGAAAGATGTGGATATGGCTTGTAGATCAGGTGAGCACATCACAGGTGAGAATCAACAAGTGACCTGGTTTGGGGATTGAACTAGGCCATTTTTTTTTTCCTTTCTGTTTTATTTGTGTGTGTCTTAGTGGTTTGCATGTACTTGTCTGAGCTGCCCTTACTCTGAGCCCTGGCCAAAAGAAAGCAACATCCCCAATTCTCCTCTATGCTTTGCTTAACCCATTTCCCTGTAGCTCTTTTGGCTTTTTAACTAAGATTAAGCCTTGCCTCCAAAGTATTATTTCTTACCTATGACCCATGTAACGCAGTGGCAGAGAAGAGTATCAAGGAAGAAGAGATTGGATCCATCTCTTCCTACTGTGGTCCTCCTTTGCTTTAGCAAGCCCTGCCCAAGGGGCTTACACCGGTCACACCAACCTCAGAGAGCTGAAGGTCTGGAATGTGGAGAGCCTTCCCACCACTCCACCTGGCTCCATGCACACTTCTAGTGCAGTTGGAAGTTGCCTGTACATAGGGAGGTGGGTCAGGTCTCTCTTTTGCCTGCACCTTTCTGCTGTGTGTTCAATCACACACATTCATGCTGATCCTGAAGATCTGCATGAGTTGACAGTCCCTTTCTGCAATAATCCCCTTTTTTCTCAGTCCTCGGGGGTGTCTGCACTGTCCAGATTCTCCTTTGCTACCTGTTTGTCTCTGCAGGTTTCATCCTCTCCTGGTCCTGGCATGCCTGACCATTTGGCTGGGTTTTGGTTTTTTTTTTTTTTCCTTACCTTTTGTAGATATTTAGGCTATCCTTTATCCTCCTAGACTTGACTGCTCTCCCAAGCAAGAGAAATACCAGCTTGCTTGGCGCTTGCACATAATTCATATCTTCCAAACCAGGATCTCCCCTAGCCAAGGACAGTACATTCTTCGTTCAGTTGCTTGGGAAAGCTTCTGTCTGTCTCTTTCCTTCTTTCCTTCTTTCCTTCTTTCTTTCTCTTTCTTTCTTTCTTTTCTTTCTTTCTTTCTTCCTTCCTTCCTTCCTTCCTTTCTTTCTTTCTTTCTTTCTTTCTTTCTTTCTTTCTTTCTTTCTTTCTTTCTTTCTTTCCTTCCTTCCTTCCTCCTTTTTTTCTCTCTTCCTTTTTTCTTTGTTTCTCTCCTTCTGTTTCTCTGTACACATCTACCTGTCCTTTCATTTACCTTTTTCTTTATCTAATCTATCATTTATCTATCTGCTTCTAATGTATTTTATCTATAATTCATCTTTCTGTCTATCTTGCAATCACTTATTTATCTCTGTCCTCAGCTGTCTGTCTTGCTGTAGTTATTTATGTATTTCTATCTCTGTCAACATTTATCTCTGTCACTGTGTTTCTGTGTATTGTCTATCACTGTCACAATCATTTATCTATCTAATATCTATCTATATCTTATTTATGTTTTCCTGTCCTTCTCTCTGCCTCACTCTCTCTCCCTATGCTTATCACAGTCACAGTATATTTATCTCACTTATCTCTGTGATATCTTATTTCATGGTCTCTTTCTGTCCATTTATCTTTTTTCAGGGTTTGTCCATTTTTTCTTTTCTGTTTCTCTGTCTCACACTCTCTAATCTAATTTTAGCTGTCTCCCTTTTCTCATTTGTCTTCCTTCCTTTTCCGCACCAAAGATCTCAGTTCAAAAAAAAAAAAAAATCACGTGTGGAAAACATGCGTGTGAGACCACGCCTGACTTGAATGCATGTTCAATGAACGTGCATTCAGGCTGGGTGTTGGCACACACAAACAGCTACACAACCAGCAGCCCACCTTGAGTGAGACACCAAGGCAGACCCTGGGCTCCTGCAGTAAAGAAGCCTTTCTGGACCTGCGACCCAGCTTCTTGCTCCTCCCAAGTTGAGCTTCCCAGAGGAAAGGGAGGAGCTGACTGCTTTCACATGACTTCAGGGCAGAAGCCGCTGGATCAGCAGCTTGTTAACAGCCTAGGCTTCCCTTTCTTTGCCAGCATACAGCTACACAATTTGTTTATTGATGTCTGCCTGAAGAGATATTTCTGCTCTTAAAATGCTGCTAGTCTGTGCCAAGCTGTTAGTAGCAGTCCCCATTTCAGAGGCCTTTCTATATGGTGCATCATCTATGCGTTCTGCTTATTGAATAATAAAAAATAGAAATCTGTCCATTGGTTTCTGGCCATCGTTGCTCTTGGAGGCACCAGCTCTCGTGTTATGACAGATGGGAGATGTGCCTGATACCACTCATAACCTCCTCACTTAGATTCACTGATAGGATCGGGTCCACAGCTCAGTGTTGAAAGCTCACTCCACTCCATGCTTGGAGACTGCCAAGTGCAAACCTCTCCAAACCTACTTTCTGCAACTGACATGAGCATGGAGAAGAGCCTGGATCAATAAACGTTACTGACACTCCCAAATGAAGGGTTTGACTTCAGTAACATCATCCCGCAGTGTATGCTGTGAATACGCTGCAACGCTCTGATTTATCCTAGCATGTCCTCTAGCAATGTCAAGACGACCATGGCTGCCATAATTACACCCATTGTGATTAGCTTTAAAAGGTTTTTAAAAGTTCTTTTCTTCTACTTGGTATCCTTGTCATCCTGCTCTGCCTGCTCTGTAGTCTTTGAGGGGAGCTTTGTTCTTCCAGTACCCATCACTCCCGGTATGAATTGGCGGAAAAATTAGTGTCCTCAGTCCCATGGGATGCCTGTGTCATGTCCTGCCTCTGTCCCAGGTGGAGCAGCTGAGGAGTATCACTTACCCCAAAGAATCTTGTCTCTAGTCCATTGAGAAAAAAATCGGTGAAAGGACCTTTTTTGTTATTTCCTTCTGAGATGAGTGAAAGGGGAACATGCATTTATTTCTCCTTTTCTGTGCTGAAATATTGGGTAAGTAGCCTTCCGTCCCCACCACTTTGCCCCTGCCCCACAGTCTGTGATCCCCATCCCCTGGAGACATCAAGGCTGATGTCATTATCTTCCTAAGGTCTTTGCTGCAGCCTGAAAGCAACTAAGCAATAGATCCTTATGCCTAGAAATGTTTTGTTGTGGACAGTGCTGTGTGGGAGTGAATGTCTCTGTGTCTTTTATATACCTCCTAATTGGCATGTTCACCTCATCCTCCATTTAAAGTTTTCCTCTCCTATTAAGGAATATTCATGGCACTCCTTTCTTTCCTCAAGGGAAATCGAAAAACACTAAATAATTAGCTCTTGCAAAGTCTGCCATGTTTGCTAGAATGTAAAGCTCTTTCAGAGAGCAGTTAGAAAATTATAACAAAATGTGAATTTTAAAATACCAAATTATTGACACTGAAACTCTTCAAGGGAAAGAGCAACTTGAAGTAGTTCAGTGAGTTAAAAAAAAAAATTACATTTAAAATAATTGATAATGTTGCATTTCAGTTATTTTCTGAATCAAAATAATTTTTAGCATGAAAGCAATGTTTTATTTTAAAGACTTCTACTCCCCCATAGGCTAGTAAAATATATATTTCACATATATACATATACTACATGTACTAAATAGATATACATGTATTCACTTTTCAAGATATTATTTATTATAAATAATATATCAGTTGGCCTGATTGGGAGGTTTACCCATGATTGTGTTGGAAAATTTGCATCACAGAGATCTCTCTGTGCATCACACATCTCTCAAAATGAGTTTTTTTTCCTCCCTAGCTTTAGCTTTTCCTTCAGCATCCTGGATTTAAGAAACCCCAAATGTATAAAACCATTCTGCCACCATAGCCTCTTTCTGGGAGGTCCAAGGGAACATGCTAACATGGTGTGACTGTGGTAGATGTATTGATGTGTTAACAAAAACCCAGGTGAGGTGCTAAGGATACTTATCTGTCTCCCTAGTGCTGAATAAAGACATCACCACCTGCAGGACCTCAACCATCACAGGAACACTGAAGCGTCCATCACTGCCAGATGAGGAGAAATTGAAACTCAATCACCAGAAGGGGTCATCAAACTTTAACAGTCTTCCAGCCAATGTCTCCAAGATGCATCTTCAGGGCTCACCACACTACCTGGGGGCTATCAACCTGAATGAGTTCACCAATCACACTCTCACTCTGAAGAAGGACAAGAACCAGCCACCTAAGTCCATCTACATCTGTGATGGGGACATCTTCAAGAAGTTGGACTCGGAACTCTCCCGGGCACAAGAGCAAACGCTGGACACCAGCTACGTCATTCTGCCTACCAACACTTCTACCTTACGGGCCAAACCACCCAAAGAGGAGAGCAAATACAGCATCAATATTGACCAGATGCCCCAGACACGACTCATCCACCTCAGTATGGCTACTGACCCAGGCTTTGTTGTCAAAAGTCCTCCACGGGAGCCTGTAACCATGACATGTAGTGAGGTTCAAGGTTCCCCCATGATACAACAGCAGCAGCAGCTGGCTCCACAAAATGTCTCCAACGAGTCACAGATTCCCAACAGCCTTTGTGACACAGGTGACTCAGGGAACTCAGGTGTGGTGTCCAAGAGTGAGACCGTCTCCACCCTCTCCATGAGCTCCTTGGAGGTAAGCATGTGAATTATTGTGTTGTTCTCAGCCCAGTATTATGCCCTGCCCTCAACACTGACCACACCAGGTGTTTCAATAGAAGCACCTTAGGCCAAATGCAGCCCACCATGCAGTGCCAGTATTATATTATCGTGAGGGATCATTGGCATGTGATTACATTTTGTAATGTAATGTTTAAAATCGCTAACGTCTTCCACATATTCCATTGCTGGATGAACTGTTGTTAGCCCTACAGGCAATGCAAAGTCCAATAAAAATATTAGTTTGTCGAAGACTGTTCATTTTAATGCAAGGCACATGGCTTGCATTACCTTTTTTTCTTCTGTCCTCTGCCTGTTTCCTTTTTTGATGACTTCAGTCATGATACAGATGAGAAAACCCTAGTGATCACAAGTGTAGTGTCCCTAAGGCATGCCCCAGCATGCTCTTAGCATCAGAGGGATGTCAGAGGTTTTGCATAAGTGCAGCCCTCTCCTGACCTGTGATGACTCATTACATATATTAGCATATATGCTAATAAAGTCCCTAGACCTTAGATCTTATGCTGAGGTCTGTCCTAGGCAATCTGGCCCTTTTCTTGCCTGTTGTCAGAAAGCAGGTGTTGGCCATTGCTGTCCAAACTTAGTCTCGGCTGACTGGTGCTCAAAAGCTCCAGCAGATCAGTTGGATGATCTACTGCTCTCTCTCTGCTTCCCATTCTGCAAACAATCTGCAAGCTCATAACTGGGACAGAGCTTGAACTGGCCAAACTCCCATGTTCAGCCCATGCTCAGTCCTCCTCAAGGCTCAGTGTTTTCTAGTAGACATCCCTTTAAATGGCTGGCACTTTCCATCATGAAGAGCCAGAGAAACACATTAAAGGTGTAGGAATAAGGAAAGGGAGAAGCACTCTCCCTGTTTTATGTACTGTGTGGTTGAGTTTGTGCCCACTTACCAGCATCAACCCTTTCCTAACCTTCACCCACCTCTTTTTCTTTTGAATACGCAGAGGCGGAAATCCCGATATGCAGAGCTGGATTTCGAGGTGAGTACATCTCTTTCTGAATGTGCTTTTCTAGGGATAAGATGAGAAAAAGAAAATGCTGCTTTCTTTTCTTTCTGGCACCTTTGCAGGAGTGCTGCCTTTGCCAAAGAGCTTCTCCAAGGGTTTAAAAATGATGGGTTGGAAGAGTTGAGCTGGATGCCTAGTAAGGCTTACCCGGTGCAGCTAAACAAATGTGTGATTTATATTGGTACATAATTTATGAAGCAGTAGCTTCTGTATAAAGACTTGTGTATCAAGATCCTACATGGGCTTGCCCAAGGCCTGTAACTTCTTCTCTGTGAGCACAATGCTTATGGAGAGCTGATGGAGTGGCAGGTGACTGCCCCACATTAATGTTTGGGAAGCACAGGTGCATTTAGTTGGTGGCCTAAAACGCCTTGCCTTTTGTGCACAAGATCTGTTGCTTAACAGAAAGGAAGCTAATAAGCCTCCACTGTCACAACCCATCATCAACCCTGGTCTTTCACACCTATTAATGAACCTCACAGAATCAGCCTGGGTGGAAAAAGTCTATCTTGTACATAGGGAAATATCTGTCCTCACACCTGAGGCACAGAGTGGAATGCTTTGAAGGAGCCAATCCTCCACAGAGGGTCCGTGGGCTACTGGAAGGTAGTGCAGTTATCCTGAGTCCCATCATGGCATCCTTCTTGGCAGAGCTATCCTTTCTTTTCAAAACTGCTAGCTTATTCCAAAACAGTCATGTTACGTGCCCACAAGGAGTTGCCTTCACACTAGATTCACTTCAGAGCTCCAGGTTGTGACCTTCATCTCATGGGTACATCTAAGCTGATACTTCAAGTTGGTCCCAAACTATTTGAGCCACCTTCTCCAATTACCTAGCACTTGGCAGAGCACAAGAAAGCCATAATCAACATGCTTTTGTATGCAAAGGGAAGTCCTTATAGAAATTGGTCCTGCCTTTCCTTCCGGGCAATAGAAGATAGAAGTGAAATGCAGAAGGGCCAAAATACAAAAAAAAAGAAAATTATGAAATAGTTTCTGATGGACTTCTTGTACCCAAGTTCTACATGTTTGGGTAAGCTCTGAACACGTTTGCAAAGGAGACACACTGATAATAGAGGTCAGGTTATCAGTTAAAGAAGGCCAGCACATCTTCCTAGGTCTAGCTCGTCAAACACTGACAGTCAAGCACAAACTGCAGCATAAACAGTTGGCAGTTGCAGCTTTAGGGTAACTATAAGGTCAAAAAATAGTCTTTTCCACTGTCTTCTACCATCTCATCCTGAAAATAAAGGCAGTGCTACAGTGGCTCCACAGTGAACTTTGAAGGTAGTTTAGGCACGACACATTGCACCTGCAGGGAGACAGCGCTAGGTTTTAATAATGTATGTAACTCTGGGGGGAAGACATGCCCTTTCTGTACAGCTGAATAAGGTTTGCTGATCTGTGGCCCTTGTGTTTGCTTCAGAAAATCATGCACACAAGAAAACGTCACCAAGACATGTTCCAAGACCTGAACAGAAAACTCCAGCACGCAGAGAAGGAGAAGGAGTCTCCAACAACGGACAGCAAGGTTAGTCAGACACTTCCAGAAATGTCATCTCCTAGAGCCCTCTAGTGCCAGCAGGAGCACAGGAAGAAGCAGGAAGGTTTAGGACCTCTCACTAAATACTTTACCTTGCTTTTCTGTCTATGCACATTGCAACAAGCACACATGCACCACACAGGACATGGAGAGTCACTGAGGTACCACTAGCTTGCCTACAGAGTGGTCAGTAGCCCAGAAGGAGGTTGTCTGTTCTCATGTCTGTTCATGGTGAACAGTCTGAGTTGTCTTCTTTGTGTTTGCTCCCTGTGTCTGTGTCTGTTCTTTGCATTCCCTTTCAGGTCATCTCTGAGTGCTGTGTGCATCCACTCATAGCTACGAACTGGAAACTAGAACAGCCTTGAGGCAATCTAGGTGGAAAGCGGGGAGGGCAGAAGGTGGGGACAGTAGGAATCATGTACCCTGCATGCAGGGGCTGAGTTGGAGGCCAAGGTGGCAGTGATGGGTATAGCTGTTTGGGAAAGCCATAGCAATGGGATTTAAGTTATGGTGGTGGCAGCGCTTCTTGGGAACTGCATGCTAATTAGATGCATGTATTTGTGGCAGCTGATCACCATATACATGGCTTTACTGGTCAAGAGCAAACTGCCAGGGCAAGAAGAGACTTTGAGGGAGGCAGGCTGAGGGGCAGCCTTTCAGAGGGGCAGAGGTTTGGTACTAGAAGCAGGTAGCAGGAGTCTGTGTAGTAAGTGATGTGGGTAACACAAGTAAGGAAGGGCAGGCTGATGGCACCTACCCCATGTCTCAGCCTATTAGGTATGGTGGGCAAGAGCTGAAAAGTTGCAAGGAAGTATATCTGTTCCAGCAGAAGGGGGAAAAAATAAAAATGGCAGAGCTGGATTGGCAGTAAGAAATGAAGTTTGGGTTCTGCCTGCACTCAGAAGAGGGGCAAGGTGAGATATTCATAATATTCTTGGTCATTTGGAAGCGAGGTCAGATCCAGGGTGCATAGTCACCTGCAGCATGGCCAAGGTGGTGCTAGTGGGGCTTATTTTGATGGGACTTCCTTAGAGGTAAGACCAGAGCTCAGAGGGTGATTGAAGAAGTGGTTTAGTTTGGTTCTTTGTGGAAGAAGAGCACCACAGAGCCTTTGGTCTGCATTCAGATCTTACAGCATTGCTGTACTGAGCTCCAGAGATGTGGTCCCAGCAAAATCTACTTTTATTTGTGTGTGGCAAGGTGTCATTATGGGTTGTCCAGCATTACAGAATGAGAGGGATAGTGAATCTAGAAGTCAGGTTCAGATCAAAGAAGGCTCTGTTGGCCCAGAATCCCGATGTGTTTCACTGAATGTCATGTCTGCTTTTTTTCCCCTATTATTTAGGTGTGACACTGCTGTAAAATCAAAAATGCTTAAATACCATGTAAAAGTTAATCTGTGGTATGTTTGCAGGATGGTTTTATAGACTGAGATGTTTTCAAAATTTCAGAGATGCATCTATGTAGAATTAAAGTTTCCAGTGTCAGTATCAAAGAGCTTTGAACTGCTGGAAAGCAGCTGTGAAGGTGGCCTTTGCATATTGACTGATTTTTTTTCACGTTGTGATTTTCCCTTGGATGTAACCCAGAAGAGAGAGCTTGCAACGATCATTATTGGCAAGTCAGTAGTGGGTATTGGTTTAAAAACATCCAAAGCAGTACAAAGAAAAATAAATAGCTTTCTTCACCCTTTTTTCTACCATTTGCTGCTGAGGACCCACTGGAAATCATGCCCCATCTTCAGCTTGCCCTGAGAAGGCAAACTGCAGATACCAGGGATTAAAGTAACAACATAAGAAATTTTTCTCTTTTATGTATGTTTAGGTTATAAAACGATGGAGTATTTCTTCTGGTGGAAGTGATAAAACTAACGTTAGCGTAAGTCTGGCTTTTGTTTTGCATTGAAAAGCATTGTAGACCTGTCCCAAACCCTTCCATGACACACAAATCCAAACACATTCCTTCAGCAGTAGGAAACTCCTTGCCTTGTGGGCATGAACAAGGTCATAAGGATCCTGGAATACCCTCGAACCCCTTCACACCTAGCATCATAGAGCAGGGGGGATGTTTACTGGGTCTAGTCCATCTGCCTGAACTGCTGTATCTTTGATTTCCCTTTTAAACAAGCAACCACAAAGTCAATCTACCGAGTTCCTCTCCAGCTCTGGCAGTCTTCCATCCTCTCCTGGAAGCATGTCCCATTGTCCTTAGTCCTTTCCAAGACATGATGCTTTTCCTAATCTTCTTGCACTTCCTCTCTCCTCCTTCAACTTCAAGGTCAGAAAGGGGCTGCTGAGGGTTGAAGTAAATGCCTGCATAGGACAGATCTCCTTTGGGAATTCCTAGGAATAGTGCTGGCCCTTTGGGATTGGTTTGGATTTTGGTTTTGTCAGTGCTAGTCCTCTCTGTACTTCAGTGCACTGGCAAAAATTATTTACCTTATCACATTAAATACATAGTTCCTCTCAGATGAACTACTACATTGTCAGATTTGAAGGAAGCACCAGCAGAAGAATGAGAGGAAGAAACAGATCTTCTGTCTCTTTAGGAAGAGGGGTTGAAAATTCAACCATCACATGTGTTTACTGTAGAGAATTTCTCCAGCTTCAGTGGTGAAACATGATTTTTAAAAGGTCTTCAGCAAAGTTCTTTGGAATAACTTTGGATAAGTATTACCACAGTGTACACTTGAAAGATAGAGAAGACTGCCCTTTGCCCGTTGCCCCAGGGTAGTTACTAGCAAAGCTGCAAACATAACCAGGGAGTCCAGAATGTTGAGCTGTTCAGCGTTCTCCCTGTACAAGGTCCATTTCTGAAAGGCATTACTGTGGTGAGAATGACCCAATCCCTATCAAAGGCAACCTTGACAAATGCCTCTGGGCTTGTCTTTCACCCATCAGGCACGGAGACAGGTTTGGGGGTGAATTCTGCTTTCCCCTAACCCAGCGACCAAGGTGTCCTTCCCTGGGACCTCTCTTCTCCCTTACACTGGAGGGCACATAGTGGAAGCATGCACATGATGCAAGGCAACGTGCAACGCTGCTGCTAGACATCATGTCAATCTTTAAGTTGGAACAGCTACAGCAGAGATCTGGAGCCTAATCCACATCCTGCTGAGATTAGGGTGTCCCTGCTGTCATCAGCTGACCTGTCATCGACTTACTAATGAGCAATGTTGCCAGGATGGTATGCCAGAGGAAGGCAATTAGGAGATGCAGAATACTGCCGGGAATGCCAGCCAAGTCTGAAACTTGACCATATGCAGTGCATTCCCTCGAAGCACTGTGGCATTGGTGGTTGCTGCAGTTATTTTGCTACAAACCAAAGCACATTACTAATGCTAAACTGACCTGAGCCTCTGAGCACAGTAATACAGAATTCTCCTTCCTTAGGCAACAAACTTGAATTTGTCCATGGGTTTTTTTTTCCACATGAAGTCTATTCCATGTAACATGGACTTTCTTATATATGTACCTCAACTATAAAATGCTCTCACTGGAAGCATGCTCAGACATTCCTGATTAAAATTACATTGTCCAGCAGGATCTGTGTTCAAAGCATAAAGGACCACACATCCACCTGCATTCAAGCCTAGGCCACCTCACCACTGCAGCAGAGTAAAGGGGTCTCACTCATTTTTGGCTTTATGAACTAATCAGGGATGTAGACACTATTATCCAAAGCTAACTTTTCAGTGCTAGGGAGTTAACATATAAGCACAGTGACGTACAGAAAGATTTGGTGACTGCAAGTTGAAAAGTTTATTTTTTCAATGCACTAATAGATCCCTGCATGCCCTTGTCATGGGTTATGGTAAATTTTCTGTGCTGTAACATTCCAGTACTTGGGCTGGACACTGGGAGGGGTTCACATGCTCTGCAACAGCATGGTACAAAAGTGGAGGCTTTACAGCTTTTAAAGGAAGCGAAGGCTTTGTTTCTTTTAAGCACACCACCAGCTTTGAAAGCAGTGGAAGTGACACTCCTGCCTTCCCCCTCAGCAGGAGTTCTTTAATCCAGCTCCATTAGAGAAGTCTGAATCACATATACATTCCTCTCTTCTTGCCAACATCTGGCTTTGCATTCATTTTAAACAGCAGCTCTTTACTTGTGCCAAGGTCGGCGAAAGCCATGCTGAACAGAGATCTGCAAATTTCTCTCCTTTGCCATACTTGCTTATTAGCTACTTGCTATGTTCCGCTCTCTGCAGCTTGGATGGCTTTAGCTTTGCCTGGAGCCCTGTCCTGGGGCTCACAGGTGGGATCTGTACTCCATCTGTAACTCAGTTCTCAAATCCAGTACCATCTCTCTGTTGATCCTGAGAAACCACTTGCTCCAAAGCCCAGTGGAAAAAGATACAAAGTTTGGGTTTTTTTCTGCCTTTCTATGACTTTTCCTTATTTCCTTCTAGACAGTGTTTCTGTCTTGATAACTTTCTCTTCTCAGGGTGAGATTTTTCTTAGCTTTCCGCTTCAGACACCTGGAGGATATACCCATTCCACCAGCACTTTCTTTAGCATCAGAGTAGCAAGAAAAAAAGGAGTATTGGTCAATATTGCAGCTCATTCCTGGCCTTTCTGTGTGTCCCTGGCATGATCTGCTGCATGACAGAATTAATTCCTTTGCTTGCTGATTACCTGTCCTTTCGCTAACTGGGGAGGCATCAGCCCTGCTCCCAGGTGGGAAAATTTCGTTCCTGTCCATGGGGACTTTTTTGCTGGGCGGATGATGGGGGTGGAGGAGCTCAGATGGGGGTTGCAGTGTCAAACTCCTGTTCATTCCTCACTGAGGAATTAGGAAATTGGGAGGCTGTGCTCCTCCTGCTGTCTGCTGTGTGTGCCTCTGCAAGGAAACTCCACTCACGGGTAGGGTATCTCCTCTGTGCCATGTGTCTAATCCTCTCCACACTTCTTAAAGGCTTTAGTAACTGGCAAATTATAAAAGACCAATTAGGGTAACTTTTATAGGGAGGAATGCTACATAAAGTATAATAATTACTGCAATAAATTCTGTTATGAAAATGACGTCAAACCTTAATTCATTCAGCCATAAACCATCTGTCAGCTACCGGCTGTCCAAATATACCATCAATCAGAAGTTCACCTCCTTCTGTAGATCATCTGATACCTCATGTCCCAAGTATCAGGCATCAGTTACTCTATATTGCTCAGAAAAAATGTCCCCTATATCTGTACCGACAGCCAGTTCCTGCCCTTTGAAGCTCTCCAGCTATCAGCTGCTCCAGAACCATGCAGTGGCCACCAGCACATTGAAGCTCCTGGTTATTTAGACTGATTTTAAAAGGACTTTACAAAAAATTGCACTTTGGATGCTCTTAGTCTTCTCCTGGAGTCCCTAGGTGCCCCTCTGAGGTGTGGGGCAGCCTTGAATGCTTTCAGCATTTTGGGGAATGCCTAGTCCTCCATGTCTACCAGGTAGAGTGGACCTCTTCAGTAGACCATAAGCTTTGTCCAAGAAAAGTTGATATCTTAACCAGCTGGATTAACAAGAATAGTCTGGAGAGTAGCCTGGTCCTCATGCTGGTGGGACCACAGGCTTTCTCTGTAACCTTCAGGCAAGGGGCTGTTTGTAAGTCAATGCAAAGAACCTCTGAGGGTCTATGAAAGACCTCCTTGATTCAGTGCCTCTTCACCTGCAGCTGTGCATGGCTTCACTAGACTCTGGCTCACAGCAACCCCTACAGGTTGGACCATCTGAACTTCAGAGAATACAGAAGCAGATGTTTTTATAACCCAGCAAATGCTGGGTATTTCAAGTTTCCTAACCCATTTCCATCAATGCAAGATAAAACCACATATTATTTCTTCTTTTTTTAAAAAAATGAGATTCTGAACAAAGTCAACCACTTGATTTTCTCCTAAATGAAAGAAAAAAGAAAAAAAATATTAGCTTTGTAGTTCAGTAGCATAAAAGAAACTGCAGCTACTTCTTTCAAACAAGAAAAGGAAAATTTATCATTCTGTGAAAAAAAAACAAGACAGCTTTCCCATTCTCTAATCACTTTTCATCGACAGTGATCCAAAGATGGATTAGACAGCGTGAGCCACATTTATCTTTCAGATTCCCTGCTATATGCTCTGAATAACTTTGTTCTGGTCCTAGAGTCATCAGTGTCATGGGGAGAGACCATTTGGGTCATGAAACATCCTTCAAGTTGACACTAGAGGCGATGAAAACAGCATGGGAGTAGTTGGTTCTTGGGGAGTTATCCCAAAGTGCTCTGTAGAAAGCACTGAATTCTTATTCAGGTTATTCAGGGTAACTATAAAAATTGGGTATTAAAAAAAAAAACCTCAACCAACCAACCAACCAAAAGCAACCAAGTGAATAAAACCACAAACCCACAAACCAAACACAAGACATGCAGCTTAGCAGCTTGCACATGTGAAATGGAAGCTGTGGCTGAGAGCAGCTGCTCAGTCTCCTGTGCCGTATTTATGCAACGCACTGATGCCACTCCTAAGCCAAAGGGTCGCACTGGGATCCAGGTGCTCTGGATGAAGCCTGGATGGGCCCTTGAAGGTGGCACAGAGCCAACGCGCAGAAGATCCCGTGGTAGGGAGGTGCCTCACTCCACCACCATCACCTTGCCATAGCCACCATGAGACCAGCACAGGTGACTCGCAGTCTGCCAGGACTAGCTGTAGGAGAGGGCTCTGGGGGTTATCTCAGTACACTTCGCCTGTGTCTCTGTTAGGGATTTAGTTTTGGGGTTTTTTGGCACTGCACCTTAGCCTTTTATCCCAAATCCTCTCCCTCTGCCCTGAAGATGTGCAGCCATAATGAAAGCTGTGGCTGAATGAAGGAGACTCCAAATACCACCAGGGTGATGAAGACTTGCCTGTGCAGCACATTTTACCCCAGTCTTGGGTCTGGGTGCTCCCTCCCTTCCCACCCCTCCGACAGAGCAGGCTGCTCCGCCGTGCTGGAACCAGGCAGGAACTGATAAACATTTCCCTGCTCCCTGACGGCCAGAAGCCCATGGGCTGTGTCAGGCCAGAGTAATGGTTCTGTCTCTGTGGGTTACTGGCAGAGCAGCCTACACAGCTTTCAGCTCCTGTCTTGGGCCATTCCTGGCTGTCTCCAAGGCACCAGGCTCTGGGCCAGCACTGGCGCCTTTTACAGCCAGATTACACAACCCTCTCTCCAGGTTTTTCTTCTTTTCTGTGTGAAGATAAGTTTTCCCTCCTGTCTGCAAGGATTGCTAAGACCCAACAGTGTGGCTAGAGGAAAATGCTGGAGTTGAAGCATGAGCCCAGTGGCTGCTTCTGTATGCTGCTCAAGTGGCCAAGACCCGATAAAAACCTTTTCCATATGGAAGGAAAGAAAAAGGGAGCTGTTCCCAGAAGCCTGCTACCAATTCCCAGGGTACCTCTTGCCAAGATGAGAAAATTTTCTTTTGTCTCACAGCATCCTTGCCAGAGCTCAGCCTGGCTGAGTGTGTTTAACCTGCTCAGAGATCTCACCAGGCACTGAGCCTTTTGCACCCATCCTCAGCTCAGCACCGTGCATGCAGCTTCGTGAGCTGCTGGTGCACCTTGGTGGGCAGCTGCTGCATCCCGCCCCTGAGGGAGCACCTGTGCTCACAGCATCACGAGAGAAGTCCGATTGTTTTCTCAGAAGTGGGAAACTAAAAGCAAGCTTCCCCTCCTCCTTTCCTGGTCTTCCAAGACTCCTTTTCATCTTCTAACTGTAAGCAGACATCTTTGGAGTCACTGAGCCCACCAAAGTCATAGCTAGATAACACATCACACTGATAAGCTAGATAAAAAAAAAACTGTATGAGGTCAGACCCAAGGCCAGTCTGGCCCTGCCTTGTCTCCGTGGCAGAGGAAAAAGCAGCTTGAAAAAATAAAAGAGGAGGGCAAGCATGTGGTAGTGTATCTCCAAAAAGGTCCCCAGGACTCCCGTAATTTGTGCTCAGAGACTCCCTGATGCAGAATGGTGTCGTTTTACTTCACCCTACTGAATGGGTGTTGCTTTTGTGCATATTTCCACGGACTTTTTATAACTTTGGAAGTTTTTGGCATCAACAGAGAGCTGTGGAAAGGCAGTCTGCAGTTTGGCTGGGCACCATGTGCAGGACCAGCACCTGGGGTTCGCTTTGGGCTAGGCACTGCTTGGTGCCTCATCACGCTCTGTAGTTCTTGTGTTGGAAGAGATGATTCCAGCCATCAGTAGTCCATTCCTACTGACAATAAGCCTCTAAGAGTTTCATGGACCTCTTTCACATCCATCCACAATCTCTTTTCAAGGCTGAAAGGTCGTAGTCTATGTAATCTTTCCTCCTACACGACATGCTCCATAACTTTGTGCATGGCTGTAAAAAGGACCACCTTTATCACTTCCTCTATATCAGGAAGCACTCAGAGTGCACATAATATACAAGATGCAGGTGCAGAGTGGAGTTATGCACTGGCATAGTGATGTTTTCTGCTTAATTCTCTCTTCCCTTCTTAATTTATCCCTTCTCAATAATTCACAACATTTAATGTCTGTGTTTTATCACAACTGAATGATTATTGTAACCCTTAGGTCTTGTTCCCCAGTGACAGGTCTGATCAGAGGCCATTGCTATTGATATGAGCTCATAATGGTTTTGGTGGCTGGGTTTTTTTTTTTCCCATTTTTGTTCTCTACATGGATTTGCAGCTGCTCTCATTCAGTAGCTCAAAAGCAGCCCATGACAAGGATGGCTCTGAGGTTTGCTGATCACGTTCAGTGTACATGATCAGATCTGGGTGCATCTTCACAGCATGAAGGAGAGGCTGAAGGTCAGGAGTGTGGCAGACGGAGGGACTGTTAAAACAGAGATTGGTTGGGAATAGAAGACACAGATGCTGAAGGTGGCCATAAATAATGCCATCAAAGAAGGGCTTTCATTTGAGGGAAAAGATGGAATTATTTATGAGCTACATACATATGATCATTTGTGCTGCTCTCTGTTAAATAATACAGTTGTGGACATTGGTAACTTTGAAAACTTGTGGCATTACATCAGTTGTAGGAGAAAAAATGTTTTTCGCTGAAAAGAATTGTTTTGACCAAGCCTTTTTACCTTCACCTTTTGGGAAACTCTTTGTTTCATTCCATTTTTCTCTCTGTACTTGCTTTTCTCTTTACTGATATCTTCTTGCTGCATCTTTTCATGGCAGACTAAAGGCCTGCAAAACCACTGTAGGTAGTTTCACTTGAGGAAGTCTCAAACTTGTCTCATTAAGACACACGTACCGTTAAAAGGTTTCAGATTTTAGTTGCAGTTGTTCTTAAATAAGTTCCAAAATAGATAATGGAATAAATCAACAATTTTATCACCTTTTCTGTCATGGTGGTATTGATCACCATTGTGTTACATCATGGAATAAAGTGAGAATAACATCAACAGCATAAGAAAAGCTGTGTGTCGTAGAGTTTAATGAAAGCCTCAGCTGCAGATTTCAAAAAGTGAGATGTTTTACATTCTTCTGAACAATATTTTTCCAAAATTTGATTTTTTGGAAAAACAATTATCTTTCGAAGGACTTTAAAAAAGTTATTATTCTCCCTTTGAATTAAAATAAAGATAAATCAAATGTTTTCACTTCACATTGAGAAGACCAGGTTTACCTGGCTTGTACATTTGCACATTTCCCAGTCTAGCCACCAAATGACCTCCCCCAGAGCCTTCTCCCTGTGAGCAGCTGTAAGGATGCAGGAGCAACTTCAAACATATCTTATTTTTATATTGAGGGTGAAAGACTGGAAAAGCAAAATTGGCTTGAGTGATGTGATGAAAGCTGTCCATGTAGGGATAATGCTACAGTGCCTTTCCTATTGGCGTTGCAGTGTGGAGGTGGGATAAACAACAGACTTACAAAAGTCTCTTAGGAAAGGACAAAATTAGATGCTAAGAGGTGGATTAGCATTTAGCAGATGGGTATTTAGGTTTCCTATGGGGCTACAGCAATCTCTGCAGCATCCTGGAGTACAATCATGACACTGCCATCTATGTGTGGCTTCATGTCCCCTCAATCAATCCATTTTAGTGAAAGCATCAAGCTGTGACATGTCCTGTGCTTCATGTCACCTGCATGTCTGTCTCCTCACCTTCTTCCAAGACTTCTGTCCTTGCCATCCTCCATACAGCTGCCTTTCCTCCCACCCTTTCCGCTAGCTGCCACTTCCCTTTTGGCAGGTGGCTCAAAAGGGCTCTGTGCTCCTGTCACGTGCGGGGAAGACTTTTCTTACCCAGTGCTGGAGTGTTTTGTGGGAGTAATTAATTGTGAACAGCATCACTCTTGATGTGGGGGTGAAGCTTAGTGGAACAACTCATTTAAAATCTTTGCATGGGCTTCCCTTCATATACACACTGAAGAATACACCCGTTATAGACAACCTCAGCTCTCCCCAGAGTCTTGTCTTGGTACGTATCAGCAGAAACATTGAAAGATATTCTCTGGGTTGATATCCGTGGTGGGATGCTGGTGGGAGACTGGGCTAACAGCGGTCGATAAAGCCTTGAAGGCTTGGTGTGGAGTTGATGGAAATGCGTTCAGTTTCAGAGCTTATGATCCAGCCCATCAAACAGCATGGGTTTACTGGCAAAATAGTTAGCATGTTTTGCTGCAATTAAATAGCCTATAAATAGCTGTGCTACATAAGGAATGTATTTGTATCTGTATAAAATGCAGTCTATGTAGGTTCAGAAAGACTTCATTGTAAGCTGAATTTCTATGTGGGGATTTTCTGTAGAAGTAGAAAAGGATCTTAAATTCTTAAAAGCATGTTCAGGTTTTCAGTGGAAATGCAAGTGGCAAAAACCTCAGCTGAAAGCTGAATTATCTAGGCATTAAGTGCTAAAGGGGGGGGGGGGGGGGGGGGGGAAGTTTATATTTTCTTCCTGAAAAGAGACAGCTTACACAGCAAGTGCAATTGTCATTGAAACTCCATTTTAGTTTGGATCAGGAGTTTCACAGAAAAAATTGCCTTTAACGTAAGATAAGGAGGTGAAAAAATGCGATTTGTTGCATGGGTACTAACCTCTGTTTCATTCCATCTCTCTCTCTTTTCTTACACTTCCCTCATCTCACAGCAAGAAAAACAGCAGACACCAAACAAGAGACCCTGGGAAGGAATCAGAAAAGTCCAGTCCCCACCATCATGGGTTAAAAAGGACATCGAACCTGTGGCACAGTCTCCCCTAGAACTAAAAACTGTAGAGTGGGAGAAAACAGGAGCCACCATTCCCCTGGTGGGACAAGACATTATTGACCTTCAGACAGAGGTCTGAGTGGAAAGGGAAGAAAGGGACTTTTTTTTTTCCAGAAAACAAATGAAACAAACAAAACAAAACCACGTTTTAAAGAAAAGATTAAATTAAACTGGAACCGAGCGAGAGAAGTGTTTGGTTTCTTTTGAAACCTTTGGTAAGATGGAGTAACTTTTGTATTGTTCTCAGCAGACAGGGGGAATATTACTTTATAGAGTATAGTAGCTGTAGGTTCAGGACAACACGAGCTTTCCCAGGTAGGACTGGAGAAGAAGTGAACCTGGAAGAGAGCGAGGAGGAGGCAGAGGGTGGGGAGGGGCTGCAGGGGACAAGCCCTGCCAAGATGCTTTCGGGCTGCTGCCACACACCGGGAGCCTTCCTGCTCTGCTGTAGGGAGGTGTGGAAGAATGCCCAGCAGCCACTGCGAAGGGCCAAGAAGATTGGGGTTGTTTGCAGACCACAAGAGGGGATGCCTGTGAGAGCCTCGCTGGGGTACGGTCTGGCCGTAGATCCCTGGGGGAGACCCAGCCTTGAGGGTCTGTGGCATCCCTTGCCGATCCTTGCCCTGCACCGCTCTCTCACCAGCTGATCCAAGAAGGAAGGAGACGGGATGCACCAAGTGGTGGCCAAGAAGACATTCCCACTCCTATGTGCCACACCATGACCTGTCATCGTGGTATCCCTGCAGCAGCTCCCCACGGGGCCTGGAGCAGGAAGTGGTGGTGTCATCCGTGGCTTAGGTGGAGAGGTAAGGTGAGGCTTCCTCCTCTCATCCCTTCACAGCGGAGCTTCTACGCACCCTAAGGAGTGGGACAGGTGCAGGAGGAAAGGACCACCTCCAAAACCTGCTTGCCCCGTCTCCAGGGAGAGGGTTGATGGTGTTAGAAAAACTGACCAACAAGAAGAATGTAGGTCGTTTCACTGACTGTTAAATAGATAAACTCAGCACGGGCCTTGCAAAGGTCCTCTTGGCCTCATCCTTTTTTTTTTTTTTCTTTTCTTTTCTTTTCTTTTCTTTTTTTTTTTTTCTGTTATTTTCCTTGCTTTTGGACTCAGATTTATTCCAAGCTGCCCCTCCCTGGAAGGCAGAGAAAGAGGGATAGACAGATCTGCCGATGTACCTGGAGATATTTGGTATACAGAGATGTTGCCTTAGGACACTGAGACAAACTGACAACATGAATAATGTCCACTTGGAAACAAACAAACAAACAAACAAACAAACAGACAAAATAATCTATTTTTTTCCTTCTTCTTTTCTTTTCTTCAATAAAAAGAGAACTTGAAACCCGAGACTATTCTTTTCTTTGGCTCTTGTCATTTCGAATGCCTTTCTGTGCCATAGGACTGCGCAGGCATGGGGTGAGGATGCCACCTGCTGAAGGTGGAAGGCAAGTTGCTCCGTGGAAAGTTTGGGATGGTGGGAACACACAGCCCCTTCGCTGTTTTGCTTTGTTTTATTCTGTTTGGGCTTCGGTTATTTTCCCCTTGCTGGCTCTTCTCCTCCCTCCCTGCTGCCCAGAGCTAGCAAGCAGGTTTGTGGTCCTACAAGAAGGAAGAGGTGGAGCTGATCAGGAGAGCAGGATATTCCTCATTGTAAAATACTGTCTTTTTATTTCACCATGAAAAAAACAATAATTATTTTATTTTTTTTAAATAAAACATTTCTCAAGGCCATTATCAAAAAATAAGGTATCTACATCTCACCCCAAAAAATGTGCAATATTTTTATAGTTAAAAATATATACCACAGACATTACATGCAGACTTCATTTTTTTTTTTTAAACATTTCCAGCACTGTCTGACGTTTGGAACAGCTCTCCAGCTTTAGAGATGTGTGGCGACAAACCTCTCTCTGGTTGTGCGTGGCCAGATCGTGCCAGACAGCAGTAAAGCTTGATCAGGGTCTGAGCTATTATTGTGCGTTTGGGTCTCTTTTTGAAAAACAACCACCACAACACATTTTTAAGAAAAAGTTAGTAACAGATACCACATGCAAAACAGTCACTGACCCCAGTTGTGCTTCCTCCACTGAGAGATGGTGCTTGACGTGCAAACATCTCTGCTTCAGCTTTCCTTTGGGCCACCTGGGTAATCTTTAAGGACAATGGCATTTACCGTGCCATTAACTGTATAATATGAAGGATGGAAAGAAAAAAAATTTTTAAAAAAATCCAAATAGTTAAAAAATAGGGAAACTGATTACTTATAAAAAACTGTGATATTATTGTTCAATTTTACATTATTCTTATGAAACAGGAAAGCACAAAGGCCTCCCTCAGATGCTGGGTTGTATGATATTGTAATTATTATAATTACACATTATGAATTTTAGCATACAGATATCTTTCTACTGTGTTTTAATTCTTTTCTCTTCCCCCCCTCCCCCCCCCCCCCCCCCCTCCACCTTTCCCTGCCCAACTGAGCCTGCCTTTTTCTCTCCAGCTTTCCCCATTCACCCATCCACTCCAGCCGACTTGCAGGACATTAACGGTGTTATGTAATTAGAGAGATAAATGTTTGTTTAATAACTGTTGATATTCGACTTTCTCTGCTCAGCTCCTCCGGTTAATTCTGTTTTCCCCATGCCCTGCCGTGCCTCATGCCATGCCTTCCCCTCCCTCCTCTCTGTGTTCATCAATTTTTTTCTGTACAGTTTTCAGAGCACAAGATGAATGTGTCTTATTTCTAATAAAAGAGGTGTAAACTCTAGTGATGTCTGCTCTTTAACAGTGCCCCTGCCCATGCCCCATGTGTGGTTTGCATTGCACCCGGGTGCTGGGAAACACCTCTCCTGGCCCCGCAAGCTGCCACCTCAGCCCTCTTCTCTGGAAGAGCCATACTCTGGGGCCAAACTTGCCCCAGAAGTACATCTTTTGCTTTTGGCTTTGTGGCTGCTTGACACCCCAAAAAAATACCTCCCCCTATGATGCATGTTTCCAGGGCACGAGGGGTTCCCTTTTCTGTGCAGCACAGCCTGCTTTTCTGCAGGTATCTCTAACCCAAGCCTTGGTGCCCCCTACCCAATATCATACGATGTGAGGGGCCAGTATTGAACACAGGTCTGGCAGCGTTACTGGCAGAGGGCAGTGATGCTGGGTTATGGTTTCCAATGGGGCCAGGGCAATGTTGATGCTACACTGTCTGCATGGCTGCAAAGCCCGTCTCAGCTTCACCTGGATTCCCCTGCCACCTCCTGCATTACCAGGCAGGCTGCAAGCAGGAGCACGGCTCAGTGCACGAGGGAGTTAAGGATATCGCTCGTGAAAGCTGACAAGAAATGAATTGAACTAGGGATTACTCACTTCCTTGCCGCTTACCCCTGAATGGCTGAAATCCTTCATCAAGAAAACATGTCCTTATCTCCTTGACTCTGCTCCATCACCTGATTGACAGTTTTTAGGTTTATATGCAGGACTACAGGAGACTTAGGGATCTGGCAAATGGGATCCAGGGCTATTCCTCTTCAGAGCCTTGATCCAAAGCCATTATGGCCCAGGAGGTCCCTTGTTGTAATGATGTCTCTTGGCCTGGCTGAATTGAATTGGATATCTGGAAACATGTTAAATGATTGCAGAGGCATGGGGCTACCTGGAGGCTCTTTGCCCAGTATCCCCATCCCTGAGCCAAGATCCAACCCTTCTGCAATCAGCAGCACATAATGATGAGTCCCAGGGCTTCTGCATCCTTTATACAGGGATGTTTCTCACCTTACATCTCCCATACCATGATCCTATAGCATTAGCAGGTAGAAGGGAGATACTGACCACCAGTATGAGGTGATGGGCAGGAGAGCCCAAACCTCAGTTCACAGCCCTAGGATGGATCAGGAGGTCCTGCTGCTACTCATCAAAGGGAGCTGGAAGGAGGGAGCACTTGATCTGGCTTTGTTCATGGGACTGCAAATATAACAGCACTGCCAGAAGCGGTGGATACAGGAGGTCAGCATATGTACAGGTGGTTTCGGTTTGCACTGTGGTCATAATGTGGTGTGGCTGCAAGGAAGGGTCACAGGATGATAGTTCAAGCTTGGAAAGGGCCTCTTGAGGTCCACTTGAACCTACAACCCCCTGATCCTGCCTTGCAGCCACCCCAGGCTATTAGCCATGGGGCAAACAGAGAACACTCCCACATGATCTCACAAGGAGGAGGCAGAGCCACGCTGTGGCAGTGGGTAAATGGTACATTGCACATGGAAGAAATCATACTTCTTGGTTGCTAGGCTGGGAAAATGTGGCTGTGCTGGAAAATTGAGGAGAATCTGAAAATTGAATAAAATGCATTTCCCCTGGGCTGCTGTGACGGATATATTTGACCCCTTAGCTAAACCAGCAGTGGTTTGGTACATGCTCCAAAGAAGGTGAAGGCCTGAGCCACACCCATCCAAAAACTCCTCTAGGAAACCTACCAAGGAGCAGAGTGACACAGTGAGCACTGATGCCCATGAGCTTGGAACACCAGTCATGGAATTAACACATTAATAGTCGGTGCGTTTTCCAAGACTCATTTACTAAGGAACAAAGAAAGTTATGGGTACGAGGAATCTCGTGCACACCTTTCCATTGTATGCAATTTGACTATAAGCCACTACTTTATTCCATAAATATGACAGCCCAACTGAGCTGCCTTTGAGCTCTCCCTGACAGGCAGGGTGGCCGCCTGGCAGTGATCTCCCCTTGAGCTGGGACACTCTCAAGGTTGCTCATCAAGGCAGAGAGACCTTTTACCAGCAATGGATCTTTGAATGAGCCCAGTTTGAGTTCTCCCTGTATTGCAACTGGACTGCATGCCAGGTAGCTCTCCCCTTGAGCAGGGTTGTCTCTCAAGGTTTAATATTCTTCTTTGTCCAAGGCAGAGAGATCTCTAACTCATGACAGATCCTTGGTAAGTGACTTATGGCATGCTGAATTAATACTAATGAAACATTAATAATCCATTTAGTTACTCAGTATTAATTACTATAAACTTTGTATAGATAATTCCATTAGACATAGACCGTTGACTGAGTCTAAAACTAAGATTGGACCTAACCACACCTAGGCTCCATAAGAAGTTTAGAAACCTTGTGACTCAACAGGAGGGTCTCCTTTACCCTTTTGCATCTCTGGTCTCTGCGTAAATCATTCCAGCTTGCTTTTAACTTGATTTTCCTTTGTTTGTTTCTTCCACATAGTAATAGAGTGAATCTTCCCATTAAGCTTTGTTAAGTCACACTTTTACAACATCACATTAAGATCACTTTTGCCAATACCTTTGACAGCGGTGATTTCAGCAATACAAATCACCCATTCGTGACAGCTGCTCATATGGAGCAAGATAGCATTCCTGGAAGGTTTGGGACTAGGGCAGGAGTCCACAGACTCTCTGTGGTCTATCTATTTTGTGGCTGAAGGCAGTGCTTGGGCTCATTGCACTACTGTCTGAGGTGTCCAAGATGAGATATGATGAATCTGGGCCTGAAGTGAATATCTGTTCCTGAGCTCCTGTTGTGACAAGATCTAAACAGAGAAGAAAAGAAAGGAGATGAATGTTGATGGGGTGTGTGTGTGGGTGCGTGGATGTGATTATTTTTCCCAGCCCACTCCTCCTAGGAAGAGGTCAGTGCCTCACCAGGGATGTGCCTACCTTGCAGCTTTCAAGAAAATAGAAAACACCTTCAAAGTAGCTTTCAACAGCTCTCTGAGTAAGGAGTCCTCAGGGGATCCATGTAGAGGGGCTCTCCAGGTGCTTCTTTGCTCAGACCGTAGAGGGGCTCTCCAGGTGCTTCTTTGCTCAGACCTATTTTGATTAATGATTTTCCAAAACTCCTTTATGTATCTGAGGCTGAAAGCTCCCTTATGCTGGCATGTCCCTTGGGTAGAACAATTTCCTACCAAGCGTCAGAGATGACAGTGTGGAAGATGAGCACAGTTCCTCAGCTGGGGCCATGCAGGAGGACTTCATGTTGGATGGTCAAAATAACTCCTTCCTGGGCTTAAAAACCTGTGAATCTTTTGGGGACATGATGCTGAGTAGCGACAACAGAGAAACTCACTGCTGATTGTATGCACATTATATTTCAGTAATGAATGTTACTCATTACACTGTCTCACCAAGTTGAGTAGCTGCTATGACAGTAACATCAAAAAAGAGGCCCAGGGTATGAGTTGGTCAGGTTTCAGTCACTCTCCAGTCTCTTCACAGATCATCTCAAGAGAAGTCAACCATACAACCTGAACTGTCTTCCTTCACCCTAACAACTCTCTGTGGAACCCCACCATAAGGAGGCCAGCCTTGTTCATCTCCTCCTGTGTCCCAGGGACACTGTGGCTTTGACATGTTAGGGAGGAGAAACGTGGCTTCTGAAGAGAGCATGCAGCCACCATGACAGCCAGAAGAGCTGTGGTATCTTAAGAGGTGAAGTCTCAAGATCACCATCATGGATCAGGTTCCCACCAGCCAGCTGCTTCACAGCTGTTTGCTTCTTTGAAAAGCAACATCTCTTGTCTCCTGTGGAGTTTGCAAGAGCTCCTTGAACTTCTAAATTGGGGAAAAAAAGGACAGATGATGTATTTTGGAAGGGAACAGGGGACAAGCAGGACCCTCATCCAGTGGGGAAGAATCCTTTGGGTTTTTTGTTTGCTTTTGTTTGCTTTCTCCCCTTGCAGATTTCACTTAAGAAATAAGCACAGGTGCGCTGCTCTCAGCCGCTGCATCCTGACTTGTGCTAGACGACTCCATGTCTACAAAGATACACCAGGGCCGAGTCTTCACCACCACCACTTCCCATTGACTTTTAAGTCCTTTAGGTAAAAGGCCAAGTTTGAGGAAAAGACAAGTCAATACTATGAAATTTTCTGCCTTGGAAATGCCTGCAGCTTCGTTAGCAGCAGCAGCTGGGCAGGTACTTGTTCATTAGAGGAGGTGAAAATTCAAAGGCTTAGAACATTATGCAGAAAACAGGACATCACCAACGTATTCCTTCAGTTAATCCAGATTTCTAAAGGAAAGTGAATACCTGCCTGATCATCAAAATCAGCATGTCCCCAGCAGTTAGTAGTGACAAGCATGTTTCTGATGGGGCTAGAAGTGCTTTAGCATTTTCACATGCCCAAGGAGTGCTCAGTGTGTACATATAACCTTGTGTGGGCAGCCACCACCATGTCCTACACAGTGCTCATGGGGCAAAATGTCATATGTGATGCAAAACAGCACTCTGACCCTAAATCTCTGACATAGGCACATGCATACACACAGAGACCCATATATATACACACATATATACTCTCTCACACACACACCACTCCATAAACAGGTAAAAAACCATAAATGTACAAAAACATTAAAATGCATTGGGGCAGGTTAAATACAGCACATTTCTAATGTCAAACTGACTTGAAAAAGGCACTCAGACAGCAACTAAGATTTATGTGAAAAATGTGCTCAATGCACTCCAGAAAGAGAATGGGAATTAAGCAAGATGCAGCAATTAATTAGCTGCAGTAGCACTTGTCTGATGTGCACAACTGCAATGGCTTTTTGTTGGGTTTTGTTTGCTTGGGGGTTCTATTATTTATTTTTCTCTTTTTTTCTATTTATGATGAGGAAACTGAATTTTTCAACCGAGCAGACTGGTAATAAAGTTCAGCTTCAGCAAAGGAAAAGAAGAACAGAAATACATGTCTCACCTGATCCTATAGGACTGGCTCATTTTTGCCTCCCACAGGTGACCAGCCACAAATGCATTACTTAATTCTAAACTCAGCAAGTTGCTGCCCTCCTGCAAAGATCAGGGCAGGCATGAAAAACACAGAGCTCAGGGCATGGAGGTGAAAAACAATCTTGAGTTCCTGTTTTGGCGTAGCAGTGCAGGAGTCAACATGAATTTTGCTATGGAGCAGGTACTGAGCAGTGACTTCTGAGATGGAGACTCAGTTTCTAGTTTTGTCACAGGCTTCCCTGCACCACTTTTGCATAAATGCCTGAGTCTTCCCCTGTTTTCTCTTCCCTAAATTGTTGAGTACCTGTGGTGGTACCCAGGGTGGCCACATTTCCCGACGTGTTCGGCTGGTTTTGTAAAGTGACCTGCTGCTGTTGCTGACACGTAGCTGTGCTTTATGCAGTACATAGAGGGAAATAAGCTTCTTTTTATTTCTTTTTTTTTTTTAATGGAAAATGTCAGCTTCAAAGCCACAGAAATTCGAAATTAAAATAAAGTGCTGCTTTGTGGCAGCACTTTGACAAGTGACCTCTCCAGAGGTGGAGCAATGACAGAAGAAAGTTATGCAAATGTTGGGAGTGATTTGAAAGCAGGAGAGAAAGGAGGCAAATTCTGCAGGAAGCAAGAGAAGTGCAGGGGAGTTTCTTTTCAGGAGAAATAATTAAATGAAAAGGTAAATAGCCATCTCCTGGTCTGTGAGGGCAGAGGGTCTTCAGGGAATGGGCAATCAAAGGGTCACTTAATGTATATAAGGTGTTTCTTGGCTTTGATCAATTGTCTGAAATAATTGGCAGCTTCTTTGCATTAGCTCATGTTTAGACCTATTATTAATATTGTAACTCAAGCTTTGAGGCCTCAGCCAACATAGGCTTCCATCAGTCGTGGGTGCTTTACATTTACATAGGAAATAAGAGGCTATGTCCTCTTCAAAGGGCTGGCAACCTGCTTAAAATACAGGAACACAGAGGAAAGCAGAGGAGTTTGTCTTGAGCACAGAATATCCAGCAGCAGACGGAAGGGCTAAATACTGACCATCTGGTTCCTCCACCGATACCCTTTAGGCCAAGCCATGGTACCATTCAAGGTATAAAATCCTCTCACTCAGTTTGGCTGAATTTTCTGGAGGAGGTCAAAGGCCTAAGAGGAATTTCTGGGTCCCAGTTGCTGCCCGTGAAATAAGCTCTTTTCTGATGTGGGGTGAGGAAGGGTTGACATTTCAGGGCTGACACCTATTGTTTGCTAATGAAAGAAAGTGATTTAAAAGCTTGGCCTCCGATGCTCTCATTCCAGCTAGGCCAGGACAATGCAAATCAGCTTGGATTATAAAAGTTCACCCCATTCCGTGTCAGGCAGGGTTTTGGACCCATTAAAATAATCGGTAAAGACCAAAGGAGATAGAAAATGGATCACACTGTGTAGATAGTCAACCAAAGAGTGCTTTTCCATAGTAATTAATTATCTTCCTTGAATAAAACAGCTGATTTCCCTGAGCATAGATCTGCAATCAGAATAATTTATCTGTTCTCTGAAAAGTGTCTCATAGACTATTGCACTGTGATATAGGTAGAGAAAATGAGAATTCATGTGAGTGGTAGATAAGGAAACAGCTGGGGGTAAGAGCCTATGGTGGGAGTAGGGCACAAGTCAATAATCATGTCCCTCAGTTAAGCTGAAGATTTTGTCTTAATTTATCTTTGGAGCATTGGAACAAAAAAAGTTGTGTTTGCCAATAAAAGATTTGGAGGTAAAACTTTGAGGGATATTGTCAATACAGAGAAGGATTGAGACATCATCCGAGGAGAACTAGATGCCTGGTGAGAACAGGGAAAGGAACGGAATGACATTTCATAGTACAAAGCACACGGTCAAGATAAGCACAGAGCTCATGCTACAGCCTGGGAGGCTCAGCAGATGGGAGCGACAAGGGAGAGAGGCTTGGATCTATTCAGGACAATCAGCAATCAGAGAAAAATAAAATGTCAAGCTTGGAGGGTACCAGGAAAGACCTTTCCAGTACCAGTAAAGAAGAGGAGATGACTTTTTGCAAGAACCTGGTGAGATTTCTGTGTGTCCAGTCACCCAGGGGTCCTGGGGCTGCCCAGGCTCCTGACGCCTCCTTGGTGGTGAGACCAGTGCAACCAGTCAGAGAAGAGGGATTCAAACTGGGAAGAGCTTTTCAAAGGCTCAGAGGAATCAAGACCACATGGTCAAGCTGAGAGAGACTGGCTCCTTTAATCTCTTTAAACCACGTCAAGAGGTTTGTGACTGTTGCTGATGACTGTCTTTCTCTTCAAGGATTCTCTTCAAGGATTCAATTCTTTCTCTTAAAGGATGCTGATGGGATCTAAAGGGAAGTAAGAGTCCCTGATTATAAAGATAGAAATGTGGAAAAATCAAGGGTGGAAGTCAGGATGTGATTCCTAACTGGCAGTGTGGTAATTCCAACCTGGGGGAGAGCTGGGGCGATAATAACATGGAGGAGGATCAAGAGAGAGACCCCACAGAAGAGAAGGGTGTTCAAGACAGCCACAACCAGCGGGCTACAGGGCAGAGTGTTCCTCCTGCTCCAGCACAAAAGCTGTGCAGCGCTGTGTCCCTAAGTCCAGACATCACTGGGGGTGAGCATGCATTCCCAGCAGGCACACACACAGGGAGTGTACAGACACAGCCAGACACACAGCTCAGCACAGAGAGCCGTGCCTTTACCAGCACCCCATAAATACATGTAATGGATAAACATGAACAGCAGAGATGGTTCCATCCTCTTCCTTGTCCCCAGCCCACCAGAACTGAAACCGCAGGGATAGTCACATCCAGCATGTGGGCTTGGAACTGTTCAGCAGCTGACCTCCAGGTCTCAGTCCTCCCCATTGTCTGGCACCTTGAACTCCTGAGGCTGGTGGGGTCAATCTAGCAGGTGGCCCCAGATCTCCCACCCTGTTCATAACCAGCCTGGCTTGCAGCTCAGTGCATTCAAACAGAAGCTCAAGGTAGAACTAACAGAGCAAATCAGCACAGAAAATCACTAGGAATAACATTTAATAGGAAGACAGGATGCTATGGTGATCAGGTGTAGGGTTGGACCACAGCACCCTGACCTGCAGCCTGGGAGATGTGAATGTCACTATGCCATCACCTCCGTCATTCATTAAGCATTTATCTCCATTGCTGTTAATGCAGGATTTCTTAAAGTTACTGTGTTCAAAAGAGGGAAGTGGTCAAAATACACCCAAAGGGCATCTTCAAAACTCATGGGTCCAGTCTAGAGGCTCAGCAGTAGGTTTTTCCTGTCCATACAGGAGTAGCTCATACCAGGGATCCCTTTGAATGCCACAAAACACAAAAGCTGACAGCGAGAAAGTATCCTGGGCAAAAATTATTGAAGAAAAGGCTTCCAAGAAGAAACGGGGCTGCCTTTGGAGGCAGAAGTACATGATTGCTCGGTAACTGTTTTTTTCGTATTGATTGCTAGAAACTTGGCTAGGAGTTCTGGAGTGTTAAGGATGGGTATGAATTACTCCAAGTAACAACCTTTGCATACCAAACTACACTGTTTTTATTGGCCTGTGGAAATCCAGTGACTGTGAAAGATAGTTTGTCAGGAAAAGGACAGACTTTGTGTTCAAAATAAATGAACATGTGTGACCACTGTGGAATATCTAGTGGTGCAGTAGAAGACTCCCAGACTCAAGTCACTTTCTGCTTAGCTTAATTCATAATCCCAGTGGCTGCTTGTAGCAGCACCATGTAGGGGCAGAGGATTTTCTCAGAGGGAATGGAAGGGATCAAAAGATCTCCTTTTAAAATGGTGATGAATTAAACACAGCCCTAACCTTTGCTGAGAAAACAGACTTCTTGGTTTTCCAAAGCTTCCCAAAAGCATCTTTCCTTTGGGAGATAGGATGTATTTTTATTTGGTCCCTTGGGTGTCCTCCAGCAGGAAACTAGAAATAACCCAGGACCTCAGTAGTTCCACTTTATTCTCATCCTGTCTCCTGGATGTGGGCAAGCTCCTCCCAGACTTGCCCTATTCAGCTATTTGTAGACTCTTTCGAAAGTGGAAAAGGGATCTAAGAAACAAGCAGTGCCATTTCCCTGTCCCAGCTTGTCCTTCCAAGAAGAGCTATGAAGAATAAAATCAGGGAACATTGAAGGCTACAGAGGAAAAGAAGGCAGGATTTTATTATTTTTTTTATTTTCCCAAGCTTCACTAATTATAAAACTGTTTAGAAAGGCTCCTGCCGAGCAGGTGAGGGGCTGAGATGAAACAGCAACTTAATCCAGGGGGATTAACTCCATCAGTGATCCAATTATTTAGGATTTGATGTCTTCTGTGTCTCAGAGTTAGCAATTCCCAGCCCTGTGTACAGAAATGGACAGCATTTTGCTCCAGTGAATTTAGGGTGGGGGGAGGCATTGAAGAAGACTGCCTTGATTTACAAACGAAAGCTATTAGCATATAAATTGGTACTGTAGGTTAGTGAGCAGTGTAGCCTTGCCGAGTTGAATGAATCAGCAGGGCTGAGACTGTGGGAAGGAGGCAAATTAAAGTCTCTGCTCATACAGCTCACTTTAGAGTGCCTGCAAGAGAAAATGAAAGTCGTTTTTTGTGTCGACTTTGTTTTATTTTTGATTATTTTTCACTTGCTGCTGCTTTAATTTCTCCCTTCTCTCTTCCTCTGTCTCCCTTTTCTCCCTTTCTCAATCGCTTTCTCTCTGAGGGGGTCCCAAACATCTGTCCAGCACTGTGGATACTGGTTATTTCTCATGTAACGCTGACTAGCAAAGCCACTGCATGCCTGCCTTCTTTTTTTCTGGATGTTTTGCCTTGTGTTCCATCTCTCTTTATCTTTTTTTTCATGACGTCTCATGTTTTCTCATTGTGTCTTGTATTGTTTTCCTGCTGCACCTTTCACTCCTGCTTCCTCTTCCTTTTACTATTTCTCATGAGAGAACAAGCAAAACTTCAGGCATAAATGACAGTTACAGCTGAGGTGGACGGTTTCCCTGCACTGTTCCAGCCACATTCCTCTCTCGGTGCCTGGAAGTGGCTCTAACAACACATCTCTTTCTTCTTGAGCTCTGGAGGATAAATGCAGTAGAAGTTAAGTACTTAGTGGTCAGCCAGTGTGTCCCTTGGAAAGAAAGACAGACAGGGTAGCTAGCCCAAATCGCAGGATGCAGTGGTGGTTGGCCATTGCTTTTCCTGCAGTCCAGCTGTCCCCACTATCCCTTTACACACATGCTGTAAGCCAACCCACCAGAACAAAAAGCTGGTGTGATTAGGGAATCACTTTCTCTTGGTTCTGTCCTGCTCCAGGTGTTCCCCATTGTCACTCTTTGCTTCATTTCTCATTTCCCACTCACTCTCCCTTGAAATAAACTCTTCTAACAGTGTCTTTCTTTGACTCGGCAAAGGACGACAAGAAAAATCCTCCTTAGCAGGTCATCTGGGAGGGAAGGGAAAACCTTCATCCTGACCGTGGCTCTGGTTCATATCTCTAGCTGCTTTCTGCAGGGATCTGTCCCTCTGCCAAAGTGACCATCAGGGAGGTAGGCACATTCCTACTTTATCAAGCATATTTGTGAGAGGTAACAGCCACATCGCATTGAAAACTGGCTGTGCACACTGTCCTTTCTCATCATCCTGAGTCACAGCTCAACACCACTTTTGTGTACTCGGCAAGAGTGCAGTCTTCCCCAGATCACCCGCTCTGAATGACATTATTGGCTGCCAGCAATTTCCCAAGTAGAAATGCAGATTCCTAAACACACAGGTTTGAGGGGACCTCTGGAGGTCTCTAGTCTAACCCCTCTGCCTTTCTTGGGGAGCCCAGACTGAGTCCTGCAAGCTGTCCCACCGTGTCTCCAGTATTTCAGGGATGCTGTTACTGCACTGCAGAGGGGATCGTGCAGATCTCTGTCTCCTCTGCTTGTTTGCCAGACATTTGTGCACAAGCATGGGAAGACGATCATTTTCTAACCTGTTTTCATCCCTTTTGGGGCTTTTCTCTCACCTTTCACCTTACACTAGGTACTTACTACCCTGACCTCCCATTTCCCTCAGCTGGGACCACCATCCTCTGAAGTACCTAGTTTAAACCCATCCTTTCCACATGGGAAAGGTTATTTGCAAAGATGCTTTAACACTGCTTTGTCAAATGGGTCCCACAGCCTATTTCTGGTCCTGGTTCCTGAAGGAAGGACTTTTGCTTTTAAAACAGAAGTGGTACCTGCTTGAGTATTATGAGGCAAAGGATCAGGCTTTTTTTTTTTTTTTTTTTTTTTTTTTTTTCCTTAGGAACCAGCCTATCAGTGAAAACACAAAGAAGCTGTTGACTGCAGTGGCCTCAAGAACATACCAGAGCAACTAGTTTTCTAGCTCACTAAAGGGTACAGACAACACAAATATCCCAGGGCTTGCTGATACATCTGTTTTGGCTCAATCAGAATGATATAATTTAAGTTGTCCCTTAAAAAAATAAAATATAGTGGTTAGTGCACTTAAGCCCCTAGCCATGCTTGGATTTTGCAACAGGAGTTTGGCTGTTCGACTGCATACACTGCCCTAGGAGATGTGCCTTGCTTTAGGAGTTTTAGTTTTATACACATTGATCAAAGATGAACTTAGGTGAAGAAACAAGAAGCTCCCCTTGCATTCATGTGCATTCATATTTAGTCCCTGTGGGCAGATAGAGCAGGGAGCATGTCTCCAGGCTGGCTTCTGGGCCACAAGAGCATCTTCCTTCTCTCCTAGCTCTCTTTTGAGGATACTGTTTTAAAAAGAAAAATTGGTTTAATAAAGAGCATCTCACTGTGTGATATACCAGCCCTGGGGTAGCAGTACATTTATCTGCACACATTATGGGTTTAATTTTGTCCATGCAAAACCTAGAGAAAACCAATTAAAAAAATCTTATTAAATAACTCTTTATAAAAAAAAAAAAAAAAATAAAAAATCAGTGGAGTAGCTGCAGCCAGGGATATGAACAGAGCTCCTGGGCTCTACCAGATGGGGGACTGAAGGGAGCTCTGTGCCAACTCCCTGTGTGTTTTTTTCTTTTCTGTGCTGTGCATATAAATACGATGGAGAGGACAACACCTATACATGATGTGAGAATGGATGAATCCGTTAGAGGTTGAATGGGAGGGTGCTGCATAGAAACAAGGAGTGAAACTGCCCATGCAATGCTGAATTATGGCTTCCCTTGATTAAGACATTACCCTCATAACATGAGCACAAGCTTTAAACAGTACTTTTTATTTTCCTTCTCAGAGCAGGTGGGATTTTTTTCTACCTCCACATGAAGATCAAACAAATTAATCAATTTCTCCTTTCATTAATTTTTCATGTATGAAGTCCCTAGTATAATTACTCACCCTGAAATAAACCACCTCAGCCCCAATCAACCGAGTTGTAAATACTGATGTAAAAGAAAAACAGGCAAAAATGTTTCCTCTGAGCATTCAAAGGCAAGTGAGTTGTAAATACAAATGCAACCAGCTAGCATTATCCAGAGCAATAGAAAGCCTCTTGCCTGAGTTTAGAGATCAGAGACCAGGCAGTGGGATAAGATTTTGGGCTAGCAGAGGGGTCCTTGGAGCAGGACTTTAGGACAACTTTCCCTTTTGCAGTGGTCCTGTAATCTCAGTCCCAAGGCTTTGGGCAGATCACTTGTTATGGGATTCAGTGCAAACACTGGCACCTAAGCTGCCAGCGAGGAGCTACTCAACCGTAGCAATGGAGTTTGGAGCATCCTAATACAGACAGCTGAAATATGTCACTTGAATCACTTACTGCATACACCTTTTTCTCTGCGCACTCCAAAAGGTGTGACCAGGTTGTAGGGAGACAAACTGAAATTCCTTAAATGTAGATTAAATTAGTCCAATCCTGCCCTTTAGCTTCTCCATGACCAACTCTATTTGTGCTTTTCATTAACTATGTATTGATCAGGTTGGTTCAGAAGAGTGCAAACGACTGAAGAAGAAACAGGGTGCTGGAGAAAGGAGAGTTGTTGTCTTGGGATATCCAGCTTTTCTAGGAATGTCCAGCTCTTCTAGAAAAAAAAGTCTTATTTGGAGTTACCAAAGACCTTTCCCTCAAGAAGTCGGTATTTGCTCTCTTACTGAGAAACAGATTTACAAGATAATGCATGATGGTACTGATTCCTGCCAGTGCTCCAGATGTAGGGTAATGTTACCTGGGTGGATTCTTCACAACAGAGGAAGGAAAGGAACAAATTTCTGGTAGCAGTTTACTCAGTTGCTTTTTTTTTTTTTTTTTTTTTTTTTTTCTTTTTTTTTTTCTGTTGCAACTAGGACTGGCTCTGTGTCTTTCAGTTTCAGTCAGTAGGTACCTGGAAATGGTGTATCCAGAAAGAGAGACAACGGAGAAGAATCTAATCACATGATAGCTTTGACCCATTCCCCTGGTTTTCTGAATTAAAATTGTTAAGGCAGAAATACTCATCGCAACTTTTTGAAGCTTGAGCTTGAGGAAGATGCACCAGTCAGTTGGCTGATATATCTCTCTCTGTGCTTCTTATCAAATACAGGGTTTCCAGGGATGCTTTCCAGAAAAATGAGGGCACTTCATCTGGCTCTGATACTTATAGAGGAGTTTGCCAGGACCATACTTTCATGCTTAAAAACAGTGCCAGCAAGCAATTAACTGATAAGGTCATGGCATTTCCGTAGTCAAAAATACGATCTATGCTTGGTTTGCTTCCCGTTTGGTAAATCCAAGCTCTGGATCCTTGGCTGTCTAGTTCATGTTTCTATAGCAGATGTGTTGCTCCGTATCTTTTCTATGATGCATGTGGAAACGCAACTGGGAATCTCATATTTCAGGTCACAAACACTGTGCTCCATCTACAGAGAAGAGTTGTATTTTACACTGGATTCTGAGATAAATGGTCCCTTAAATCAGAAGAAAATTTTCCTGCCAGCTCTTACCCATAGCTTGATCCTTATTTTAAGGTTTAAAAATGTGTGTTTGCAGCACTGGAGGTTAATTTTAGATCAGGCAAATGGGAAAAGTTGCTTATTCATCCTGCATGTTGCACTCCAGTGCATCAAGATACTTTATTTTTTCTAAGCTACACTTTGAAATCTTGCTGAGATCCATGTGGAAATATAGTGAGTCTTCTGGATGAAGAGAGACCTAGGTATGCTCCAGTTCCCAATACAAACGGTGGTTAAGCATTGGGTTATATAGTTCCCTATCAATTGTCATTTTAGCAAAATGCTCCTATGGCTTCCCTGTAATTTAGCCCTTCTTTCCTGTCCTCTTTTCCCAGCTGCCCATCCTCCCCCAAAAGAAATTAAAGTAGCACATCAAGATTCAAAAGAAAACTTCCCCATTTTCTGAATTCCAGTATAAGTGTCCTTAATATAAATTAAATCTGACAACAAAATATTTTTCTCTTTTCCCTTTTTATTTTTTTTTAATTCCCCTTGTCCTACAAGGGCACCATTTCTTTCAGAATACATTAAGATTCACCATTTTGTTCTCTAGCAGTTTATTGCTGGATTACACACGGGAGAAGATTGCTTTAACAAGTGCTTACTAGTAAAGAACTCTGCTGATGATGTGGCAAGAAAAAGCACTACAGGAAACTCCCCTAAATCCTAAAAAAAAAGTTAATATGCAGGTAAATAATAAAAAAGTTGCATTAAAAACCTTATATAGAGTGAGGGGGGCAGTATGTAATACAGTGAGCTTTAGTGACATTCATATGTTGGAGAAACTGAATTTTATTATCTGTTTTTTCTGTTGAAAATATCTTTCATGCAGAAGATGGTAATTCCCTTCCTGGTAAGTGTAGGAAGGAAGCTCATACTCCTAGGCAGGAGCTCAAACGAGTTTTTTCTTTTTTATCAAATCTTCTGCCTTGTAAAACTAAGACACAAGCTGGCCCTACGTAAGGGATCTGTAAGATGCTGTGAAAGATGAGCCTTAGTGTGACTACAAAGGCAATGTTTTGAAGGTGCTCTGGGGAATTTGTGTTATTTTTATTTAGGATTTTTAAGTTAATGACAAGATGACAGGGCAAGATCTTCACAACAGAGCTTTCAACACATTTTTTTGGCTAAACTCCTCCTGGCTATATCTGAATGGAGGTTTTGGGGTTTTGTTTGGTTTTGATTTTGTTTTTTTTTTTAAAAAAAACAATTAAAAACCAAAAAAGAAAAAAATGGACTGCCAAAATTGTTCTTTAAATTACATCGATTTGATTTGGTCATGAATTGATGAGGTCGTGAATTAGTCTCTGCCCATGGCAGGGGGCTTGGAACCAGATGATCTTTAAGGTCCCTTCCAACCTGAACCATTCTGTGATTCTATGATTCCTTTCAACCAGTAAATAAATTGTTATGCACTGTGTGGTATAAATTTGCCACTGAAATATTTTGGAAATATCTACCTAATTCCTGTGGAAGAAGAATGCTTTGACTTCTCCTTTCAAAAAGAAGTCTTTCTTTCTCGGTTGGCCTCTAGCTGAAAAGGGTTTTCTGAAATACTTTTCCAACCTGAAAGTGAAGCAAAGCATTCTTCTTTCCACAAAACATGAAAGTAAACCCCAAACTGAGTGAACTTTCAGTTTTGTACCAATCCAGCTGAAATACACCCACTTCTTTTTTTTTATTCAGATACTGAACTCTCATTCTGTATATGTCTAAGTTTTTCCTTCCTAGAAAAGCTACCACTGGGAGACAGTGAACGCTTAGTAAACATCAGTATCAAGGCACGTCTACTTGTGCTCTATATTTAGGGAGCTTTTATGGCAACCACCTTAAAGGAAGTACCCTGTGTCTAAGTGCCATCCCATCCTACAGCGGAGATGACTTTCACATGAAGAGCTTAGGTTATGTTAATGAAAAACTGGATCTGTGTGCTTCTAAGGGCAATTCTTAGAAAAATGAAGTCCTCATTGTTGACTGAGTATCTATAAAGCACTTTGTCACAGGAGCAGTTGACTGAATTTTAGCAAGCAGCAGCATTTCAGCTTTTAATGGCCATCATTTGTTTTCATCTCTATTTCACTAAACTCTATCAAAATTGAGAGCTTGGCTCCTAAATAAGGACTACCCACTGTGATGAAACAGCAGCAAAGACCTGGAGTCCTGAAAACCGGCTTTAGTGCAGTGTTTTGTATCAGATTTCAAACTCACTATTCCTCAGATAAAATCCCCCTTCCTGCACTATGAAAGGTAGGTGGGAGACCACAGTGTTTATACATGATAGTTGGATCACAGGTTCATTCAGACTGGAAGGGATCCAGGAGGTCTCTAGCCCAAGCTTCTGCTCAAAGCAGGATCAGCTACAAGGTCATACCAGGCCATCTAATTCTTCATCCAGTCAGGTCCTGAAAACCTCCAAGGATGCAGACTGAAGAGCAGAGAAGGTTTGATGCTGGGCAAAAACTGCTCAGCAAAAGCTAGAATACTAGTGTGTTATCAGTACTGTTTTGGTCTTAAAAAATCTAAAATACAGCGCCATATGGGCTGCTATGAAGAAAGTTATCTCTGTCCTAGCCAGGTCCAGTACATTGACTAAAGGAGATTTTCAAACCAACTTGTTGCATGCAAGGCCTGCTTGCATGCTGTGACTAGAGCAATCCTGTCACTAATTGCAGAAACTCTTCAATGGGGCACTCTGGAATGGACAATTCCGAAGAGTATGAGCTTCTCACATGGTATTTCTTGAGCAAATAGACAGATGAACACAGCATGCGTTAATGTTTCACACATTGCAGAAGTCTCTTCCACCTTCACGATGGAATGGACTCCATGCCAGACTCCATCAGCAACTAATCAAATGCAGACACGGGAGGGGTAACAAGAAGTGAGCTGCAGGAAACATTACCTGAAGGATCAAAATCAAATCAAACAGGAGACACCATTCCCTAATTTGTACAAAAGTCTAGTCAATGCACAAAGAAATGCCTGGCGCTACAAGAAAGTGCTGTGGCAAGGTAGAAAGGTGATGAGATCTTCCCTGCCCTTTCCCTTCATGGTCTCCCTAGCAGATGTTCAGCAAGGTCTTGTGTATTGTAAGTCAATGAAATAAAATTACTGACTTGTAGTTAAAAGAAGTGCATGTGTTACTATAAATAAACAAAGAGCTGAACACATCTTTTGGTGTCAAAAGTTAATATTCTCTTAGTGCAAAGGAGAATGTTGTTTGCAATGGTAGGCAAAATCTTTTGTAATCAAAGGGGAAAGAACAGCCCGATATCTCAAGTTCCTCTGTTTTGCTAAAATTTAATTTTGAGCTCTTAGGAAAGCACACATACGTAAAAAATCGAGAGACAAACAGATCCTTTAGAATTTTGGTACTGAGGGTTGTCCTGCACTTGAAAGAGTGAATACAGGACAGATTTTAATATGCTTTAGAAAGAGGTTTGAAAGGGAGGAAAAAATAAAGGCACAAGAGCAACAGAGAAATAGGAAGAAGGAAATCCATTTGCTCCCATCAGGGTCTACAAACCTGTGCTGGGTCTGAATACAGCTGAATACCTCTTTCTTTGATCTGCTGAAGGAAGCCTATTTTTTGAGCATAAAATCACAGAATACCAGGTTAGATGGGACCTTAAGGATCATCTGGTACAACCTTTCTTTGCATGGTCTAGACAAGATGGCCCAGCACCCTGGCCAGCTGAACCTTAAAAGTGTGCAATGTTGGGGAATCCACCACTTCCCTGGGGAGGTTATTCCAATGGATGATTGTTCTCATTGTGAAAAACTTTCCTTTTGTGTCCAGTCAGAATCTCCACAGGAGTAACTTGTACCCATTACCCTTTGTCTTTTCAATGTGACGCATTGTAAAAAGGGAGTCTCCATCTTCTTTGTAGCCACCCTTTCAGTACTGGAACGTGGTCTTCCCATAGCTTTCTTTTCTCAAGGCTGAACAAACCCAGTTCCCTCAGCCTTTCCTCATATGGCAGGCTTCCTAGTCCTTTGATTACCTTTGTGGCCATTCTCTGGACCCTCTCCAGCCTGTCCACATCTTGTTTGCATAGAGGGGACCAAAACTGAACAGTGTTCCAGTTGTGGCCTGACAGGCACTGAGTAGGGCAGGATAATGACTTCTTCATTTCTGCTGATGATGTCCTTGTCGATGCAACCCAGTATCTTGTTGGCTTTCTTTGCCACAGTGGCACACTGTTCACACATGTTGAGCTTGTTGTCCACCAGGATCCCCAGGTCCCTTTCCACAGAGCTGCTCCCTAGCTGGGTAGATCCCAGCCTGTGCTACACTCCTGGATTTTGTTTTCTCAGGTGCAAGACCTTGTAGTTGTCTTTTTTAAACTTCATAAGGTTCTTGTTAGCCCACTTTTTCAGCCTATCCATGTCTTCCTGCAGGATGGCTCCCCCTTCTGAAGTGTCCCCTTCCTCACTCAGTTTGGTACCATTGAACATTTTTGCAGACCTCACACTACAACCAGCTCAGAAGGTCTAAAAAATGTTTCAGATGTATCTAAACAGATGCCAGTGAGATGAGACTAACCTTTCCTCTTGCATTGGTGTAACTCAGGAGGGGCAGGTTAACTGGTAAAACAATAATCCATAAATATTGTAAGTTTTACAAACTGGGCCAAAACCATTAAAATATCTGCACAGCTGAGCTCACTAGAATCAACATGTGTTGCTACTTGTTTCTACCGAGAGAGGCAATTAAGATGCATCTCAGGTATTGGGTTGACTTCTCTATTCTTATCCTTCTTCCATTATTTACAACTATACAACATTTGCAGAATATTCTGCTACATTAGGATTCACATCCCATTGCAAAGGCAGGTTTTCACCCCATCCTTTGTAAATCAGGCTTGCATTGGCTCTATGTGAAATGTATTATATATCATGCTCATTAACACAGCATATGAACGCATGGCTGAGAAGATAAGACACTTCAAGAAGATGAGAAATGCTGAGGTGGCAGTCTGCCTTCCGTAGAAAGGAAATGTCAGTAAAACTTCAGCACAATGAGATTCTTCAATCATCTTCCCCAATAACCCATTCCACTTGCTAACTATCCTTCTGAGTCTCTCTTCCTCTCTCTTGTGCACGGCATTTTGAAAAGCAACAGCAAATTATAAATGCACACAAAGGTTACTGAGCTATTCAGTAGAGTCCAGGAAGGCTTGAAATTTTCTTTTATTCATCTTGCGTTAAGTATAGGCTTTAAAAACGTTACCTATAGGGGTGACGCTCTGAATTCACAAATCAGTGAATTATTGCATCTCCTTTAACACAGAGTATCTCCATCTTCCATAAGTTTTCATAGACATAGAAGAAGGAATACCAAATTCCTTCATCCAAAAATGAATGTTGGCGTTTCTTCTGTGGGTGCAGAAATATGTTCTTAAAAAGTTGTATTTTTCATTTCAGCAAGTGATAAGATCTTTATCTTCTGCCAGGATATTTCTAGGCACAAAACCAGAAGTTCTGGCTTTTAGAGCTTGGATTAGTGCTGCATTCACATCATTTGACGTGATTGATTTTTCTGTCTATAATTTCCTGGCACATGTTGTGCTGCATCTTTATAACTAATATTCTTGGTGAATGCTTGTTATCACTGGGAGCTAAGGAACTGGAGCAGAGTTTAATGCGCTACTTATAGTTTTCAGAGTGCTGTTATTGCATTTCTATGACTGTCTTCATACAAGGCTGTGGTATCAAAGCAGCAGTGGTTCTTTGTAGTAGACAGCATTGATTGCGAGGGGTATGTGTGTTTCCATCCCATGCCAGGCTGGATAGCTTTCAAATCCTATTCACCAAATCTTCTGTTTTGGATTGGGCTTCCCCCAGTGATATTGGTAAATGAGAATAGTCCCTTGGTAGATGAGAATAGACTCTGAAGTACTAGGTTATCAAATATGCGAATGCTTCTCTTACTTTTCCTTCTTAAACTAGTGACAATTTCCTGGGGTTTATAAATGAGCAAAGAGCCTGAAGGGTTTCTGAGGCTTCGGTGAAAAGAAATAGCAGAGGGAACTGAAAAGGCAGGATAATAATTTTCTGATTTTTCCCTGTATGAAACAGATAGATAGTTAGCATTTGAAACAGACTCTCACTTCTAAATTTTCTTCATTTTGCAAAAAGAAAAAACAAACAACAAACTTCATTGAAACATTTCCACAGTTCAAAGCACTGAATGACTTGAAACATTTCCTTTGGATTTGACAATTTTTTGGTTTCATTGCAAACAGTAGCAAAGCTATTCTTTTTAAGAAAGTGTCAGTGAAGCCACGAACCATTTCTCATGCTGTAGTTTAGCAGACACATGCACACGCTGCCTCCCCAGCTGTATAGCTGTTGGGACAGTCTGTGCTCACTGACAGTTCAGACCCACTCACTTAAAATGCATCTCAATGCCAAAGAGACACCTTTCTCTCTCTTCATGTCTCTCCAAATAGTATTTATTCCCTCCAGTAGTTAACTGTTACTTAGGGGAAGATGTTGAATATGCTTGAAGTTGCACAGAACATCAGATGTCTGAACGTGTGATAACTTGCAAGCAGCAACATCCATTCACGTATTGGCAAAAGGGAAAACTGCATTAAGTTTGTTCCTTTCTCAGAAAGCCAGGTGTTTCATCCCTAGTTTCCTGCCCCACTCTTTGAGCAAAGGCTATCACACAGAAAGTTTAGTGGTTATTAAACACAGACAAACCCAAGACATCAAACAGCACCCTCTGTAGCCTCTGTGCCAGTCCTGCCCTGATCTTAGCAGGGAGCAGAGATGCACAGCTGAGCACAGGTTTGGGAAGTGCAAAGGCAGGGGACTCATTTGAATGGGAAGAAGACCAGTTTTGCTCACAGCCTGAAGTAGTCTGTGCAAACTTAGATGAAATTCAGTAGCACGATCCCTACTGACGTCAAGGAGTCAGGCTTTCCCCACTGGAGTCTGTCCTTGGCTCTGGAAAACCCCTCTGGAATGATCTGGGGTGATATACCAAGTCTATCTACCATAAATTCCCTGCCTCTTTCTTTTCCCCTTCCTTTTGCACCTGGAAACGAAAACTTTTCTCTCTTGCTGTCCTAACATGCACTGCAGGGGTAACAATGTGCATGAGTGACAACCTGTCCCTGAATATCTTCACATCTGCCACTAAGGGATGGGTAAAAAGAACTAAATAGGCGTGTAGATTAGCAAAGCATCTAACTGTCTGTGGCTAAAAGGGGCTACAGATTTGTAAATTTTCATTACAATATCTAATCTTTACATATCATACCCAGATATACAGCCTTCCTGAAAGTGAGGGTGATTGTGGAACAAATAATTGGTTCAGACATGAACACGTGAAAAGTGGACTATTTTATAAATAATAACTCCTGTTCTTTAGTAGATGAGGAACATGCTTAAATGAGTAATTTCCTGAGGACTTCCTATTAAATTATGGAATATGTGGAGTTACCCCATCCATCAGTGAGAGCGAGACCTGTATTTAGGTCAGTTCTGCAAAGGTTAAATTTAACTTTGTTAGTTTGAGTTAAGGTATCTCAGCAGCTGCTCCTCAGGAGTATTAAGGAAGATTCCCATGGAAGATGTAACAGCCTGACCTGAATGGCTTTTTGGTCGGCCACATTTTGGGTGGCCACATGTGCTCTGTAGGAGCAGATGGCATCACTGTGTAACAGTAAATAAGAAAAGAAAGGAAGAAAGGTCAACTTGGTCCTTCAGAATGACCCAGGGGAGGCTGTTTGCCTTGACCAAAATCCTTCCTTTGTGTCAGGCAAAGACTTCAGGCTGCTTTTCCCACCTCTCCAGTGGCTTCTCCACTCCTCAGGCATATAAAACTTTGTCTCGCTCAAGAACACTGAAATGCACAGGTTACTCCTGGAAAGGACAGGAAGATTTGGAGGCAGGCTATTAACATGCTTCATAGCGTGGAAAAAACATTTTGCATTCAGTTGTAATTGGGAGTTACTCTTAGATAACTCTATCCTCTTCCTCATTCGCATGCTCTTACCCCTTGCAACAGCCACCTCTGAGCTAAAATTAATACTGCCACCCATACCTGCGGGAAAGCAAAAGAAATTGTGAGATGCATGACAAAAAGGGCAAACTGTGGCTGCATACTAGGAATAGCATGGTCTTATGGTATGAAAACAGTGTCCAGCAAAATGTTATTTTATTGTGACTGAATAAAGGAAGAGTGCTGCCTGCTAAATCACATTTACTACAAAACCCTTTGGGAAGAAATTCTACATGAAAATACAAGCTGTTTCACTGATAAACCACAAGCAAACTTTAGTACAACCTGTTAAAGCTAGAATTTCAACCGATGAGCTATTCCATTATTTCTTTTTCTCCTGCAGTACTCCGAACACTGGTTTTGGGTATATTCCTCAGCTCTGACTCTCGTAGTTGAAATGATATAGCACAGTGAGAAAGCTGGGACAGAAATTAATAGAAAGATGTGGGGGCAAGTGGAAGGGGAAGGAATCTCCAAAGGGATATAAAAATGTAAATAATAAATGTCATCTAAAATGTCCTCTTGGGCTAAGTCATTTGCACAAATAGAAGCTGGGTCATACAAGAAGCAGTTGGAATAATCCTCTGGGAACTGGTGAATTAAAAGCAATGGCCTTTGATGTGACAATACTTGGCTCTAATTCTTAGTATTTATGGATTTCTGTTCCCATGTCCCTCCATTATTTTGCTAGCTGCTGAAACAAGGTGAGAAGAAAAAGCTTTCAGTTGCTTTTTTACCCGCAGGACTACAGCATTTGAATGAGCAGCTGTTAAAAGCAGGGGGAATCTCAGAGATTCAACTGGCCTTTATATTAATGACCCTCACAGAGCTTAAAGAAGAGACATCATTTCCAAGTAGTCACACATCATGTAGAAAAAAAATGAAATGATCTCTGAGGCAGCCATGAAAGTAGATAGGACAGTTTTGTTAGGGGCTCAATACTGGAGTCAGTTTGAGAAGTTTTGGTTCAGAAAGCATCCTGATGGACAAAACACCTCTGTGGATGTGGTCTGTGTTAACCTGTAAGACAAGGTGTGGCCGGGTGATGCTCTTCTTTAGTTGAGCTACTTCATTCAAATTAAGCTGGAAACATCATCTTTCATGAATCAAGCCATATACCACCTCCTTCAGTGTACCCAGTCACCAGTAAAAGACAGACATCTAGAGGAGGGCTTTTGTTCAGAAACCCTATTCAATGTGATTGAAACCCAGTCATATTCAAACTCATTGAAATGATGACCATGACCTCTGGTAACCCTGCCGGGGGGGATCCCACACTGATGCAAAACTCTAGGGCAAGCTGGTAAACACACAACCTAACCATCCGCAGAAAGCACCAAAAATCATTATTCAAGAAAGAAAAGGACCTCTACTTCTCAGTCTCTCCCTTTGAAGTAAAAGGTCTATACATTTTCAACAAGTACACGCGTACTTTATGGGTAGTGTTTATCCCTACAAGGTGGATCTATCAGCTGCTCCACTAAGTCCCTCATAGTCTTTGACACTCTTTTAGCTTTTACATGGAGTTTAAGACATGGCAAATTTCTTAATATATTAAATCCCATTACCCAGGCAAGGATAATTCACATTATTCCTACAGCTACGTAGCATGCAGCAATATTGTGATTCTTGAGACATAGTTGTTATAGGTCTCACAGTTCACAGCTCATAGATACCCAGTTCACAGCCTGGTTCAATAAGCAGATTTTCCTAAAGAAATTCAGTTTATCCATATATATCCTAACAGAAGATATGCTGCATCTGCAGATATTTTGTCCACCTCCAAAGAGCTCCACAATATGAGGAAACACTTTAAATCATTCACTTTCCCCTCTTATTCTGAACTGTGCATTTTGTCCTTTAGTTATAAAAAGTCTTCAGTCATAGTGTCCGTTTTGCCCAGGATAGCTCAAGGTTTACCTGAGGATATTGGCAGGTCTGATGAAAGACCAGCCTTGCAAAGCTACACTCCATCTCTATAATTCTTTGTCACAAAAGTAAATGAAAATATAACACTTCCTCTGGCTTCTCCCGGCATTTCTACTGCCTCAGCAAGCGTAGGGTCTGTAGGAAGATCAGGCAAAGCAGAAGGCAAACAACATCATTATGATGCATTTAGAAGACAAAGATGCTTTCTGGAGAACATGTTTCTTGAGGCATCCCCTTCCACCTACATATGCAGTACAGATCTTGGGCATTGATGTACAAGAGATGGTCATTGCAGTACCCACACACACCTCTGTAGACACCATTAAATAAATTTGTTGAAGAAAGCCTTTGGAATAATGGAAATCTTTGTGATCCTGGATCTACTCAGTTATGCATGAATTTGGGCTGCTGCAATAGGTTTAACATGCTCAGCAATTCCTCATCTAAAGACCTCCAGAAGTTGTGCCTGTAACATTGGCTTCAATATTTATAACGTTAATGATAGATCCAGCCTTAAGAATAGGCTTGATTTATGACTGTAACACTGCAGTATCGAGGACAGGGGTTCTGCTTGCCCTCCCTGCATTTACTCTCCACCCTTGCAGACTGGGCAACAAAGGAGAAGAGGGCTACAGCCCTGTTAGATGTGGCTGCAGCTATTTGCTCCAGCAGTTATGTCTGGAGCTTAAGTACTACAGCTTCCCCCATAAATAAAAGAACGATATTCTGGGAAGTTGATTTCACTAAACTTTTCACCCTCAGCTATAGAAAAGAAAATATCTTTAATATGAGGTGGCGGAGGGATTATGTGATTGCTGTGCTGGAGATCTTCAAGGGAACAGTTAATCCTTGCCTCTGCATGGAAATGTTGTGATTTAAACACACCAAGAGGCTGGGTTCAGTTTGTTTTCTCGGCATGAGAAGTGACAAAATTCTTGTGCTATTCTTTGGCCTCTTGTCTGAGTCTGTCCCACTGTTGTGACTTGTTTTTCATTTTAACCAGGCATAACAAATTTATGCTGGAGTTTTCCATCATGTCTGATTGCCTGGAAAACAAGTGTTTCTCCATGGCCACATTTCCCCACAAATATTTCCTTCAGGCTTTTCAGAAGGCAGAAGATTGCAGCCAAAGGAGTTTGTCCAACACCTTGATGATTCTGTTAGGCTAGCTTTCTCTTTGGTGATATGATATGTTTTAGACAGGGCTCCTGGCTCAGAGGAATGGCTGAGACCTTCGGGGATGTAATTTCAGTTGCCAGGCTTGCCGTAGTCATCAGCTTTCAGTGGGGAATGGGGGCTTTTCTATGAGGTATTAGTTCTTCCTCTTGCCACCAGCAAATGAGAAATGCCAAATTCTTTGTTGATGGTGAGGGCTGAATTTGAAAGCTAGCCTAAGCCTGCTGCAAACCATGACCACACACTTCTGGGCCAGGTTGCAGATCAGGCTAAATCAGCAATAACAACTGATGGAACAGACTGTAATACATTTGTTGGTCCTAAGGTGCATGCTGCATGAACAAGACCTTTCCTGAAAGGGACCATATTCAGTATATCCAATGGCTCTAATTTCAAGACCCCAGTTCCTGGGTCTCGTAGAAATCATTGAAATGGTTATGGTTTGGATGGTAGACACATCTGGGTTTTGGAGTAAATTCAAACAAAGCTTTAATATGCTTCTCTGCAAAGTTCCTGCTGCGATTTTGGGTAAAGCTTCTATGTAGCTTTGACACTCAGCCCTAGAAAGTAATTGTTCCCGTATCTTCAAGACTTTCCTTATTACAACTCTTTCCATATGCATAAGGCAGTTGTCCTCCATTATTACTTCTGTGCACCCTATGATGCCAAGGTTCACCAATTATCACGGAGATGCCATTGCCTTAGATACCCTAAAAAAACATCTCTTGGCCTGGAGACCTTCCAACAGCTGAGGCAGAATATTCTGTCTGGGCATAAAGTTTTACTATTGCTTGTGTCTTTAATGAATAAAAGACTGAGGGATTCACAGCTGTTAGCTAAATGGGGACAAAAAAAGAGAGGTCCATGTGAGTAGTCCATTTATTTGATTAATTACATTAGGTGTGATTATACAAAACACAATTATGTCTTTACTTTTTTTTTTATTTTTTGTTTTTGCATGTTGGATGCACAGTTGAAAGTGCAGATACTGCTACAGCACAAGTTGTACAGCTTTATTGTAGAGCAGAGGTGTCAGAATTGGGGGATACAGAGGAACAGAAACTGCAAATACAATTTCTGAACTTTTAAGACCAGAAATATGCTGTTATTACCCTTGTATCACCTCACCAGACTCAAAACTCTGGAGTTGGTCTGGGGAAGCAGTCAGTGTAAAATGTTTTTTTGACACATTTCTTGTTTGTATTGGTGTAATCTAACTTCATTTAGCATCTGTATTTGGACACATACTTCAACCTTTTAAAGTCCACTTTCCTATGAGTAAATCACTAAACACCTACAGAAGAGACTAGAGAATGTTGTCAGAGTCTCCGGAGAAAGCTGAAGGACTATTGCAGTGCTCCTTGAATTTTTTATTATATTTTGCCTAAATATTTATTTTTGTGAATGCTTGTTATTTGTTTCTTGAATCTTTCTGTACACTCACATATGCACATGCGTAATTCATTTTAACTGCTTTTTCAAGTGTTTGTTTATTCCCTATTATCTTTACTTTTTTACTGCATCTGATTATGCAAAATCAGAACATGGCTGTATTTCAAGGATCAATCCCTGCACTTAAATTTAACTGTGCTTCTATTTTTGCACGTTGTGAGGTCCACCCTTGTGTGCTTGAGTTGCTACAAAAGGTCACTGCTGTTTAGTCAACAGCACTGGAAGAAGGGGTTGAGAAGGGTAAGATGATAGACAAGTATGAGAAGAATGTAAATAATAAAAGCTATCTCTTTATAGAACAGAAAATCAAGTAGACTTCTAGATAAGCCTGTATTGGTTGTTATCTGTGGGGTTCAGTACAATGCAGCTCCATGAACTGCTGAGATCATCTTCACCATAGGGCTTAAGAAAGTAGACTCTGACTCCACCGAGTGGAGCTTTATTCCTCACTCTTAATTTGAAACACCCTCTACTTTTCACTCCTAGGACTAACAGCAATCTTTTGCCTTTGCACTGCTCTACCAGCAATGCTTCCCTGGATCTTTTAACCCTGCTTGTGCCGTGTAAGTAAACCTGCAGTACTTTGCCTGTTTGGATGAGATCATGCAGAGTTTTAATATTTCAGCCTGGGTCTCTGGCAGAAAAAGAACTGATGCGATAACTGAAAGCTGTCATTCTGCTTAAACAGTTTCTCTAGGCATTACGTAGCAAGATGGAAACAACAAAGTTGCATACCTTTGAAAAGCAGACCCTTTGCGTTACAGCACTGAGCTCACTCAACCTGCAGTGCTGGGCTTCTGTGACTGCCATTTGCCCAGTCCCTGGTGACAAGCAGGTGTTGTATAACTGAACTGACTGAACTGTGCTGTGACTCCTCCTCATCTGATGAGGATTTATGAATCGCAGTTGAACAGCTGCCTGCTGATAACAAAGCAGCACATTCAGGGCACGTTCCCAAGTTATTATATTATTGTTTCAAAGGAGCTGCCAGAGGGTTAGTCAGCCTAGATCCAACTAAGATTGGGGTCAGTCTGCTTACCCATGGCATGATAAATGTCCTGCTGTGCCTATAGCACCATCTCCCTGAAGACTGTCAGGATAGACATTCCTGAGTGGACTTTGTTTGCACCTGATGCTCATTTGCCTGTCACTAGGCTTTGCCCTCAAATGGCTCTCTGTTTGGGCCTGCCTTCATTTGAACAAACTGGGAAGGTTTGAATTGCAATGGAGGGCAGGTGCTTTTGCAGACTGGGTTGCCTATTGCCAATCTGATTGATCTCTGCCCCTACCAGCTACTCACCTGATGGTTCTTCAAGTGGCAGTGATTTCTGCTGAGGGTCAGCCTCTTAAGGGCTCCATCTGAAGATTTTTCCTTGTATCAAGGGGTAGTAAAACCTTCACCTCTCCAATGTGTTATGCAATGATAGCCTTTTACTTTCCTGTTTGTGATCAAACAGCAGTCAGAGAACTGGAAAGAAGATTGTATTATTCTTAGCATGTACCCCCAAGGTACATTGAAGGCAGATGTAAGGTCTCCTTCCCTGTGATCTGCAACCAAGATCAAGCACAAAAAAAACCACCCATGTGAACCTACTAAAAAAAAAGTAAATAGAAATACAGAAAATGTGAACCTTACTATTTAACAGGTTCATTACCTTGGCATCAGCACATGGCTCTGGTCTGGCTGGAGCACGTGTCCCTCAACAACAAAGAAAGTCTCTAAGTCAGTCTCTAAGAGGCAATATCTAGGGAAATACAACTCTATAACCTTCTGAAGTGTTTGCTCTGGCTGTCATCAAAGGCATGCTATAGCACCAGACGTACCTTTATTGTGGCCCAGGATAGCCATTGCTTTTCTGCTGAAGGTATCTGTAAGCACAAAAGCTTTCTGGTTCCCAAGGGCTGTGTGGGGGTTGTGTTGTCCTGTTATTCCCTGATTCCCCTACAAGGACAGAGCAAATTCAATTTGCTCACAAACATGTCATCCCCCCCCCCCCCCCCACACACACACACACATCTGCATGGTGAAGTCTAGCCTGAATCAATACATGATAGCCCAACTATTAAGACTCCTCCAGCTGTACGCTGGCATTATTCCGCACACGCAAATACATTTGTTTGTCTTAAATGACAGTTTGGAACAGAGATCATCAGAGTCTCATTTTTAGCCAATTACCCAGCATTTGCTGTGCCCAATTTGCATGGAGAACAACCTATTATTGCTCTCAATCTGGGGGGAATTGTTTGCCTTTTGCAGCCTCACAAGCTGCAGATGGAGCCTAATTTTTTGTAAATATGTAAAACAATACAGCATGGAGGAAACAGTCTGTCTGTGGATGTCAAGTGGGGAGACAGCAGAGAGCACCTCACCACTGAAAATGATGGCATTGACTATTGCTTAATAACCATTAAAAAGACTAAGCCATCATCTAAGCCATCAAATCTCCTGCAATACTTCATTGCAAAGCAGTACTTCTAAATTTTTACTTACTGCCTTTGAATGCTAAGGAATCTCAAAATTATTGAGTTCTTAGTGGGATTCAAGTGCTCCACACACTGCTGTTGATTTTTTACATCAGTGATGCACACTGTTAAATAACTTTTCCTCCTCAAAACCTTTTAAACACCTACTCTCTCCCAAATTGGATATATTGTATTCTGAATTATTTCTCACATTAAAGATATGCACTGAGTAGTGTCAGCACAGCTGTCCTTAAGAGAACTAATATTTCAAAGAAATGGCTAATGATTTGGAGGATCTTTCTTGTGGCAGTCCTCAGCTTGATAGACTTTCAAAAGATCTTTCAAAAATGAGATCAAATGTCTTTTAAAATGATCTCTTAAAGTGTAGAGACCCAATCCATTCAGTCATTCAGCTCCACAAATCCACAAAGACATTTAGATGCCTATCTCCCATTTACTTCAGTAGAAATTAAAATCCCTCTGTGTGTCTGGTACCTCTCTGAGGTAATTTGGTCCATTCTCCATCTCTGGCTGTGCTTTCACATGTAGCAACCAGGAAAAAAATTGTCTTCGATTAGATGGTTAAAAACTAGAGACAGGCCTGTTTCTGAATGCTGATTTACTTGCTCCTAAGTGTTGTTTCTAGGAAGACCCTGGTCCAGTCCTATCAGTTGCATTTTTATGGCCAAGCCATAGGAGTGACAGTGATTCAAAGCATGCAGGATCCTTATTACGGTGGCCCATAACGGGTAAGGATGTATTAGAAGTGGTTTCTTTAGTGGAAATAATTCTCAGAACTGTGGCACATAGTCCTGTTCCTGGTGAATATGTACAAGGAATACTATGTAAACATCTCATTACCCAAGACTAAGGAAAACAAGCAAACAACAAAAAAAAAAAACCACCAAAAAAACTTGAGGACAAGCAAAATGGGATTCAGTGTCTTTTAGGGGGTGAAAAGCTCAGCTCTTGAAGAATTAAAAAAGAAGATCCAACCTTGCTTATATCACTAAAATGAAGTCTATGGTGATCACATATAAGCACACCAGGAGCATTGAATGTAGTAGAAGAGCCACCTGATAAAAAAGTCAGTACAGGCAGAAGAAAGAAGTCTGTGCAGGCCAGAAATAAACTTTGGCTGGAAAATGAAAGATGTTTCCTGGCTGTCAGAGGAGAGGAATGCTGGTATAGGCTCCCAGCAGAACTAAAATCTTGAACTGGAAGGCAAAACATGATCAGTTTAAAAATCTGGGCTCGTATGACATGGTACCTGGTGCCCCAGGAGAGAGCAGACCATGACCCAGGTCATCCCTTCCAACTTAACACTCCTGAGCTGCAGTTCAGATGACAGTAGGAGAAGCAACAGCCCATCAGGGAAACATATTTCAGCACAAGACTTTGGAAAATGCAGAATCAGCCCTCTAGGCGCTATGTGCATCTGCTTGTCTTTGCCTCTCTGTACACTTGCTCTGTGCCTGGTAGACCAAAGTGAGAATGTGAGCAACCAATTTATGGCTTCTCTTTCTCTTTTCTCCCAGTGACAGGAGGAAACTTTGTGGCCCCCAAGAGAAGCAGAACATAAAAGCCATGGACAAAGGGTATGAAACTGTTTTTTTCTTTCTGCTGACTCCAACACACGTGCCACTTAATTTGATGGTTAGTAGTTATGGGCAACCTGTGTTTAAACAGCACACACACACACACACACACAAAAAAAAAAAAAAACCAACAACAAAAAAAACCAAACCCTCTCCCTGCAGGTCTCATTATTGAAGAAAGTTCTTGCCACAACTTACTCTCCTGGAAGGAAGCCTGGCTTTAAAGAATCAGCAGAAATTTGCTACTGGGCAGTTGGAAGAGGAGACAAGGTACAGGGGTCCCAGCAGGAACCCAGGGCATTTTGTTCTTGTACCTAGATGTGCTCTGATGAACAAAGTCATTTAGCTGCATCGCTGCAATTCACAGCACCATTTTCTTCATAGTAATTTAAATATGTATTAACAGCAGGATGCAGAGAGCCTTCAGGATCCTTCAATACAGTGTTGGAAGTAATTTGGTTTAATTAAAGCTCACCATTTAGAAAGGAAATAACTCTACAGGCTTCAAAGTATAAAACAAGTGATAAACCAGCAAGTTTCACGGAAAAAAAACCCACCATGTTTCTTGACAGGTGAGATAATTTACCATTACCTACAAGGGCAATACTTCATGGCTTTTCTTTGTGTGGGAGACGAGTAAAGGCTGGTGTCACATAGGTAATTTGCAGAAAGGAGAACATCCCTACCTACATGACCATTGCCAGCTTGGTAATGACTCAGACATGGGACTTTTAGAGGTACCCATATGGCTGTGACCACTTTTTGGAGTGAGTGCCTGGAGTCAGGAGCTATAGCAGACAATTCTTAATGGATCAGCTGAGCCTTGAAAAAAGCTGGCAGTATGACAAATGGATCTTTTCTGTTAAAACAGTCCCTCAGAAGAGTCCCAGCATTATCTGCTGACAGCTACCAGAGACCTGGACCTGTTGGCATCTCAGAAAGATGTCCTCAGGGATAAAAGCTTCAGTGATTCACCTCCAGAAGGCATTTTGCGAAGGTAAAACCAGTAGACATCCAATTGCTTTAATCTTCTATTAATACCTAGATAGAGAAGCAGGCTGGATCCATTCTATAGCATTATGCACCAAGGCATTTCCAGGAGATGTTTAATGCTTTCAAAGGCAGGAAAACACCCTGAAAAAAAAAAAAAAAAAAATTGTCCAGACACCAGTAGAGGCATGAACATGTCATCCTCTTTTCCTCTCATGACACGTCTGCTGTATCATGTAACACACACAACATCCATCTCAGCCAGGCATTAAAGGTGGGGAAAATCACTCTGCGTTTTCACAGAGGTTCTTCCTGCTCTTAGGTGAGAATTATGGAAATAATAGATTACGGAAGGGTTGCAACCACTATACATTATGTAGCATCTGAGGATCTTTAACTAATGCAGTCTTTCAGACTGGGGGTTCCACTTTTACAGTATAAACATCTTCCTTAAGTGAGGCTGCTCAGTTCTAATGAGCTGAGTAAAGAAAATAATGCACAACTGTAACCTGACATTGATGACTTATATAACTGCTTAATAAATCATCTATAATATACTCTGTGAGAATACAAATGACACAAACAACTCTTTAATAAGTCATTGATAACAGGAAGCAAAATGCATTAGCAAAGAAGAAAGAGTTGTGATTTAGGATTATTTGAGGGTAGCAGTATATCTTGCAGGTCTTTGGAGTGCCTTCTTATAAATATATTAATTTCCAAGAGCTGTCAGCTGTGGTTCAGTTTAATTTAAAAAAAACCCAGAATTACAATGTTGCAATACACACTTTTGTTTTTAAAAATAATAAGAACCCTTATTTATATGCTCATTTTCGAAAACGTTATATAGCCTGTCACTCTTTAACAATGTAAGGCAGCCTATAATCTAAAAGCTTTAATAGATAGATAATAATTGTTGGTTGACAAGACAAAATGATGTGATTATAATTAGTGGAGGGTGATGCCTTGTGAATTTTAAGCTTTTTACTGAAAAAGGTTTTATACTTTGATTCACTTCTGTTTATGGGAATATGCCTGTATTTTATAAATGGATACTTAGTTTTTATCCTCCCTTTCACTTCTATACGTCTTTCATTTACTTATGGGGTATTTGTTATGTTGGGTTTTTTTTTCCTGACAGATGGGGAAATAAACCTGTTTATAATGCCTTGCTGTTTAGGCATAAAGCAACTCCCATACCTTTTTCTAGGAAGATTGTCTCCCCCTTTTCTGATATGTTTGATCACTCATGAATTGCTAGGCATTGCTGTAGTGTCACCATGGAGGCCATGCATCATTTACAGCTGTTTCTAGACAGAATTGCATTAGCAAACCTGGGTTGCGCTAATTTTGTAATGACATGTGTTCACATTGATACAAAATGACACCATTGTCTTGGCTAAGAAGCAGCTAAACATGTAGGTTTCCTGTGCTCAGCAATCTCCAAATTCATTTTTTTGGCATTGACTTAGGACATAAAAGTGTTATTATTGGATAAAACCAGAAGCCCCTCTAAGCTGGTATCTGAAGCCCTGCAGTGACCCCACATTGCTGTCATTAGCCATGAAGCACAGGTGGTGGGATTTCACATTGCCTGAGGAATGCAGTGTGGATGTATTAAAAAAATGTTCAATAGATGATGCCAAGTGGAGAGTTTAAGGACAGAGAGAAGTAGACTGCAAAATGCTACTGTACCCTGTAGAGATCTCTGGAGTTGGAGGTGATGATATTGTATTTAGCAGTCATCAGTTGATTGACTTTTTTTCTATTAATTTGTCTAATCAACTTCTGAAGATGTGTAAATATTTAGCAATTATTATGTCCTATGCTGAGAAGTCCTGTAGCTGAAGTTTTTGCCGTGTGAAGTATTTTCCTTTGCTCATTTTGAGTGTGCCACCTGCTATTCCCATTTCAGAACTCCCAATAACTCAATTTGTTTTGTTTTTAAAAATAGTTTTAAAAAGGAGATGATGAATAAATGGTTCTTCCCTTTTGAGGCTACTCAATACTTTGCAGACCTCTGTCAGTTCCCAACAGTCTCATTTTCTGGGATGATGAAGCCAAATTTATTTAGTCATTCTTTACAAGGAGGTTGTTCCACTTCCATGATAATCCCCATCACCTTTTTCTGTATCTTTTCCAATTTTATTCTGTTCTGTTAGAGACAGGGGAATTGGAAAGGCACACAGTAATTATTGAGTGCATAGTAGATACGTACCATGGCTTAACTGTGAAAACACATCATTGGAATTGCCAACATACAGCCCATTGCAATGCCCACTTTTTGTTTTATTCCTTGTGGTTATCCAGGGCTCCCTCTTGTCCTATAACTGGACTGTAAATGTCCTGAAGACAAAAGCCATCATTTAGTTCCCTCTTCAGTGCCTGGCACTGTTGTGTCTGGCATTGGATTGAACCCGAGACCAAGCAGCCAGTGCTGTGTAAACAACACTGCTCATGCATACCCCTTACCTTGTTTCCTAGATCAATTTTAGATCAGTTCAGAGTTTCACCTCCTGCACTTCACTGTCAGATTCAGTAGGGATGTCCCCTCCCTCTTCAGTTAAAAGCCTCTACTGTATTTCTGATTGGAATCTATCTGAATCCAGCTTCAAGCAATCAGTTCTGGTTCTGCCTTCCTCTGCCAGATTAAACAATCTTTTATTACCCAGTATTTTCTTCCCATGAAGGCATTTATGCACTGTAATGAATGTTCTTTATACTAAGCAAAACATATTGAGTTCTTTGACTTCCCCCTTCCACCACCACAATACAACATTTTTCCAGCCCTTAAATAATTTTTGCAGCTCTTTCTGTACACAGTCCAGGTTGTTTTCAGCATCATGGTTAAAGATGTTGACAATAGAACTGGACCCTGTAGTAATGTATCAAGCTGTGATTGTTAATTCTGGATTGATGTCTTCCTGGATCATATTCCAGGACACATCTGATTTGAATCAACACAGGATAGCATGGAGATTATGAGGGCTTCAGGCTGGCTTTGGGAAGACAGACAGTATCTAACCCACCATGAAGCTGGAGTGAGAGGGAGATGACCCCTTCTGTTCTCCAAAATACAATCCTAATAATTATAACCCATCAAATAACCTGCCAAAACAGCTGCCGTTGGATCAATGCTCTACACCTTATGGCAATGTTAGGTTTGGTCTAATACCGCAAAATTTCAAGTGTGGTACATCTCATATATCATCTCCTTTTCACACAAGCTACATTAGGAGATGAAATCATCCTTCAGGCTCTGCTTAGCTGAGATCTCTGGTACGCAGCCAGGGGCTATGGGCTGGTTAGAGGTTGCTGTTACTTTTGTCAGTGCATGTGTGTTTTACCTCTCTTCAGAATACTCCTTTTATGCCAGACTAAGGACATTTTACTACTTGTTCTGCCAAGCACCTCTGGGATGGGATCCAGTGCCTTCCTGCTGTACAAGCCACTTGGATCACATAGGCGTTTCGGGAATCCCACTGAGCCGGGGGGATGCCAGCAATTTCTTAGGTCTGTAACAAAATTAGTCTTTGCTCAGCAAATGAAGGATATGACTGCCTCTCCCCAGCTAATCAGAAGCATCTTATAATGCAGATTTACAAACTTAGGTGCCAAATAACCAGAAAATCAACAAACACATAATAATAATCCTTTCTCTGGAAAGGGCAACTATTGAGCTGATATTTAGATAGAGTTGGCTGACTGTGCTTGGTTCCTGGCTCAATATGGTTAGGCTGTTGATTTTTGTTCTTCAGTTAAGCTTAGTCCATTTGTTCATACAAGATCTCTTGTTCAGCAAAGACTTCTGCTGGTAGGATTTGGATGCACTCCGCTCTGTGGTTGTGCATTTGAGAGGTCCTATATTGTTCAATCTTGATGTCCCTAATTGCATAGCTGAAAAGTCTGGAGTTCCCAACAGCACTGTCAGGACATTTCTGTTCAACACTGAGTTTACAGAAGCTTACTGGCACTGGGTTCACTTTTGTGTATCTTAGATTAATCAGTTGTAGCTGTAATAATTGAACATATTTTTTAATTCTACTAGCAGGCTTTGGGAAATGCAGTGCAGAGAGTGTGTTGCTTGAGGCAGGAGAGTTTGGAAGAAGCTAGCTGTTAAGCTAGGAAGAAAAATTTTAAAAATATGTACTCAGGAAATCTGCTTCCCCAACAGCTCAGTGATCATCCTTCAGTGATCATCATCTCCATGAATGTGGAAATGACTAACCAAGTAAGATTTCTTTGCCTCTGAAAAGAAGGAGAAATCACTTTCAGTGAGATTTACCTTTTTTTTAGAGGATTGTGGATACTGGTAGGGAAAAGGGAGATATGATTTCACGTCCTATGTCCCTTTTAACAATGCCCCATTCTATACAGTGCCTCCAGCAAAAGTCTCCAGAGTGAAAAAAATGATGTATAAAGTACAAAGTCTCTTGGGTCCCAGTGGTCTGTTTTCCTTCCTTCTCTCTGCCCATGCACTCATGCATCAAATGGTTTAATGTGGACTAAATATAATGATCTCCATGCACCGATCTCTCGCTTGTGCTCAAACCATCTAAATGGAAAGTGGCTTTATACTCATGCTTCAGACAAAGGCCTTTTGAAGTAAGTACTTGTGTGAACAGCTGGATTCAAAACCTGTGAGGCAGAGGCTAAGTACTCTCCTTCATTTTGCGATAAAAAGACTGAAAGGCAAGCTGCAAATATCATTCATCATCATTTATTATTCCAAACTATGCTGAAGGGGAAATAGATCTCTTTGCCTTCAGTCCTACTCCTTTAAGTTTACCCTGTCAGGATGGAGAACAGGATGAAGTGTCTTCTCCTTGAAGTTATGTTTGAGCAATACTAAAATATATTTTGAAAGACTAAAACTGCAGTGAGAATAAGGAAGCATTCTAGCCCTCTTGAGTGGAGTTCAACAGCTGCCAACATCTGAGTGGCAGAGAAACTAGTACTAGAAAAAAAAAAAAAACACAACCAAAAAAAAACCACCATAAAAATGAACCTGCTCTGCTTTCCTGAACAGATATTTTGAAAACCTGTTTTTTCAAATGTTTCCAAGTACCTGCCTCACATTCAGTCTTCTCCTCAGCAAAATGAAGCTCTGTCATCTTCAGTGACAGCTGGCCAGTGGAAAAGACATGGGAAGATGAGGGTACAGAGAGCAGCAGCTGAGAAGTGTTGTAGGAGGATTGAGGCAGCCAGGCTGTGCAGGTGTTCATATGTCAGTCCATGTCTTGACCAACAGGTAGTTGGTGACCTTGCCAAGATACCACTGACATTTCAGCAAAATAGTTAACTTTGGGCAATTATTTTGATTCCATTCCAGAGAATCATGAGTTAGAGAAGGCAGAAACTGGTCAGAAGTTACACCTACCATTTTCTAACCAGCTTGGAAGTGTGAAGGACAATAGACACACAACACACCTGCCTTGATGATAACATGTTCTTTTGTTTCTTACTGTTGAACGAGCTGTATGAATTCAAGCTTCACTGCAGATTCGTTTTGAAGGTCACTGCTAGACAATCACCTCTGAATGGGAAATTAAAGATGGCCAGATACTTGCCATTGCAAATTGGGCAGAAATAGGTCACCTTCATGCTATAAATGCAAGAAGCCATCTGGGCATCAGATGGCCTTTTGGGCTGTTTGCTGTAGCCTGTGTAAATATTTTCGTTCCTCACAGAAAGGAGCAGTTCCATGAAGCATTTTGCCAACACATTTCTGGCCTACATTTTCCTAGGGAACATAATGGAAATCTGTGAGAAGAGGTAAATAAGATCACTTGAGAGCTTAGTTCTAGGTAGTAGTCATCCCTGGTTAGCCACAGAAGTAATGTTTCATTTAGTGTGCATCAAATTTAAGACTCTATCCTGGCCAGATCATGGTGGCCCTTTACACAACAATTAAGAGCATCTTTTGATGGAAATATCTGCCAAATAGAACCTTGAAAGGGGCTAAGGTTCCCTTCAAAGAAGAGGGTTCTTAATCTTGATGCCCTGTCTGAAAGCCTGCTCAATTGTAGTTGAATACAGCCTGCAAAGCAAGCAGGTAGCCCTGATGTGCTTGAAAGACCATAGTTATCACTCAGGAATTTGTTTCAGTTGCTGATTTTTAGAATTTCAGAAATTGAAGTGAAATGCATCAAAAAAGTGGTAATCAGGTAAAGGCAGAGATACTTCATTGTAGGTGTTGACAAGCAGCTTTCTATACATCCATTGGTATCTGAGCTCACAGCAGTGATGAGCTAATCAGTACAGTCAGCAGGTTTGAGCTGATCATCACAGCCATGCAAAGATGTCACAAATGCCACTACACGTCTATGTTCAGGCAACTGGATCTTACCTATGATGTCTATTTCAGGGTGAACTGAACTACTGTCTGGGATCCTCTGACTATGTTGACTAGGTCTGTATTGACTGGACCTTGGATACCTGACACGCATGTTGGTAACAATATACAGAAACCTAAATAACCATGGTTTGTGCTAGAGCTGAATCCCACTGAACATACCTTCAAAACACCATCAGTATTTCCTCTCTTGTAGCCTTAAAAAGGTTATAGAAAAATATTCAAGAAACACCTTTCACAGAATCATGGAATTACAGACTGGTCAGGGTTGGAAGCGACCTCTGGAGATCATCTAGTCCAACCCCCTGCTAAAGCAGGTTCTCCTAGAGCAGGTTGCACAGGAATGTATCCAGACAGGTTTTGAACATCTTCAGAGAAGGAGATTCCACAGACTCTCTGGGCAGCCTGTCCCAGTGGTCTGTCAACCTCAAAGTAAAGACGTTTTTTCTCATATTCAAATGGAACTTCCCATGTTGCAGTTTGTGCCCTTTGACCCTTGTACTCTTGCTGGGTACCACTGAAAAGAGCCTGGCCCCATCCTCTTGACGCCCGTCCTTAAAATATTTGTATGCATTGACAAGATCCCCTCTCAGCCTTCTCTTCTCCATGCTGAACAGGCCCAGCTCTCTCAGGCTTCCCTCAGAAGGGAGATGCTTCAGTCCCCTCATCATCTTTGTAGTCTTCCACAGGGCCCTCTCCAGTAGGTCCCTGTCTTTCTGGAGCTGAGCAGCCCAGAATTGAACACAGCACACCAGAAACAGTCTCACCAGGGTAGAGCAGACAGGGAGGTTCATCTCTCTTGACTTGCTGGCAACAGTCCTCCTAACGCACCCCAGGATCCCATTGGCCTTCTTGGCCACAAGAGCACACTGCTGGCCCATGGGCAACTTGCTGCCCACCAGCACTCTCAGGACCTTCTCCACAGAGCTGCCTCCCAGTAGCTCAGCCCCAGCCTGTGCTGGTGCATGGGGCTGTCCCTCCCCAAGTGCAGGGCCAAACATTGGATTTTGTGGAACCTCATTGGGTTCCTCTCTGCCCAACTCTCCAGCCTGTCCAGGTCTCACTGAATGGCGGTGCAGCCTTTGGGTGAATCAGCCACTCCTCCCAGTTTGTATCACCTGCAAACCTGCTGAGGATGCATTCTGTCCCTTCAGCCAGGTCACTGATGAATAAGTCGAATGGGACTGGACCCAGCACTGACCCCTGTGGAACACCCCTGGTTACAGCCTCCAGCTAGACCCTGCGCTGCTGGTCACAACCCTTGAGCTCTGCCATTTGGCTGGTTCACCCACCTCACTGCCCGCTCATATAACGCACATTTCCTGAGCTTATCTATGAGGATATTATGGGAGACGGTGTCAAAAGCCTTTGTTTCTATCCCTCAGTACTTTCTGGATGCTAAAGCACACTCCAAAGGACATGCAGTTCTAATCTGGTCATCTTAGAACCCAAGTTATGTCTTAGAAAGCACAACACTACAGCATCTTGATATTTTCTGATTGTATTTTTTGTGTGTTAATGACTGAAAGTGAACAGGGTTTTATCACAGGCTTAAAGTACTAATTTAAAAATTGGGATTTCTGGATTTAGCTCCCAGCTACAGCACAACTGCCCTGGGTGGTTTTTGACAGGTCCTTTAACTTCCTTGTCCGTTAAATATTAATAGATAAAATGGAGGCTATTTTTCCTAAGGCAGTTGAGCTGAATGCACTAATGACTCTGAGATGTTACAGTAATGGAAGCATTTGACAAATGTAAAAAATGATGCTGCTGTTATTAGTGTGATGGATCAAAACTTCACTTCAGGTTCATTAACTTCATCTTTTCGCTTGTCAGTGTATAAACACACTATTTTTGGAAGCTCAGATTCCAAAGAACTCATTATTAGTATTTAAAGTCTGCCTGAAATCAAAATGTAGGGTGTTGCAGGGGAGTGAGGTGTTTTTTGCTGCTCTCTGTAAAATTTGACATTGTGAAAATTATGTCTCTTGTCACCACTGTATAAAAGAAACACAGAAGTTTCCCTCAGTGGCAGGAAAGGGGAAGGACTAGTAAGAGGCGCAGCAGAATTTGAGAAGAATAAATGTGAACTACTTTTGCAAAACATCCCTGACAGAATTGGATTTTGGATAAAACATGGCTGGAGCTGAGCAGAAACTGATAAATATGGCCAACCCAAGTGGTTCAGCTGAGCCATTTGGGATGTCTCTGCACTGAGCACCAGGTTAAGCAGCTTATTTGCTCTGATGGCGTGCCCTGCAATAGGGCTGCATGCTTATGCAGTTGTCCCTGATGTAGTGCAAGACCTGCCATCACCATAAATACTCACTGTAGCTTTGCTGAGAGCTGGATATAGGAGTAGCCTGGCCTTACTGATCCTGCATTGAACCTCCAGTAAAAAGTATAGTGAACCAGAGCTGGTTTTGCACTGGACACAAGGTCTGTGCCTATCACCTTAGTTATCCCTTACCTGTTTATATTAGCATAGATAGCTGGGATTTTGCTCTATTTTGTTGAAGCATGTAAATGTCATTTTATAAGGACTTAGAATTTGAGACATCTGGAGGATGAAGTACCTTCTAGTGAGATTTTAGTATAGGTTGCACTAAATGAATATTTGCCTGCCTGGTGACAATGACCTTGCAGTGAATTGGGAAAGACCTGAATGGCCATAATTCAGCGTCACCATGATTTTTCACTCAGCCTCCCTGGGTTTTAGTGAGAGAAAGTGTCCAGGCTGGTTTCCTCATCAGCAGTCTTTTAGGGTGAATTTCCCACTGGACTAATTACTGTGAATTGTGGTGCTGCCATTGACTCACCATAAATCGTCCTGACAACAAGGCAGGTGAGTGCAGATTCCAAACCTTGGGCTCATGCATGTTCTATGAGGATAAACCCATCAAAGGATTATGAAACACTGTGAAACTTGCTGTTACAAAGCTGCCGTGGAAGAAGCACATAATTAAAAACACTCCCCTGGAGAGAATATCATTTAATCATCTTCATATAACCCACCACTACGACAGAAAACACAACAAAGGAAAAGATTTGAATCACAGCAAAAACAATGTCATTTTTTGTTGTGTGATTTGCTGGAATTCCTTGTAATAATTTTTTACTTGATATTGAATATAAGGTCAAATATTGAGACTTGTAAGTGAAAATTGCCAAGTTGTATTTCTGCAAACATGACGTCTCCATTGCGCATCTGAACCTCTCCAACTTCTGGTTTCCAATATGCTCTCCAGTCTCAAAAGCACAGCATGGTTTCAGAGAAACAACAGGGGACTAAAAGCATGATATTTTATTGAGGAACACAGGATTTATTAGACTCAATTAGACTGTGGTCCATTTGCTCCTGTATCTTGCCTCAAGCAATAAGTGAATTCCAGTATTTCCGAGGCAAGTGAAATTATAGTGAAGGAGGAGACATGGGAAATTTTCTTAATGAAATTTGGGAAGTTTTCTTACCGACCTAGAACTGGGGTCCTGCAAAATGGAAACTCTAGACTGACCTGTAAGTCCTACAATGAATTCTGGGTCAAGTTTTGACTGAACTCAGGTTGAAAATTTAAGCCATATTTGGGCTAAAATGAAGGCACAACTCTCTCTGGCTTTTAAGGATGTGATATTAGTAACATTTATTAAACACATGATAGCAGTGTTTTGAAGCGCTAGCCTTGGCCAAAGCCTCCTTAGTCTCTGTACTTTATATAATAATAAACAATTTCTCTTCTGGGTTCCCCTGTCCCATCTATTTTCAGCAAAGATGAGGAAAAGAGTCAATAAAAAGAAAGATTATTTTCATCAAATCTTAGTTGTTTCTTGTACCGTATTCGTTAAAAAAAAAAATAAAAGGTAATTTTAAAGTGTTGACTCACTTAAACTTAACTTTTTAGTGTCCATCTTTGTGATGCAGACTGGAGAGTACTGTCCTGCAAGCTGTAAATTCCACAACAGGTATAGGATACTCATGAGCGCCATCCTCAACACAGTTCCTGTGTAATCACAGTTTTTCATTTTTTATCATGCTTGGACTGACAGTAGACCCAAGTAGGATCAGTTAATTCCTACTAGCCCTTTATAGAAGGTGATCAAGATGTCATGTTGTGGTTTTGGCTGGGATAGGGTTAATTTTCTCCACAGTAGCTAGTATGGTTTTATTCCCTTTCCCATTTGATTGTAGTTTAAAGCTCTCTTGATGACCCCTGCTAACTGAGCTGGGATCCTTTTCCCCATTTGAGACAGATCTCCATCTGTTGTCAGCAGGCCTGGTGCCATGTGAAGTGAGCCATAATAATAATAATAATAAAAAAATAGCCAGTGACAGGAGGCCTGGAACTAGGTGTTGATCTGTGTGATCTTCCAATTAGACGCCTCGTCATTCCCTGCAACTGGCAAGATAGAAAAAAACACTGCTTGTGCTCCTGATCCCTCAACCAGTCCCCCCAGTGCCATGAGGTCTCTCTTGACTGCCCTCAGACTTCTTGTTTTCACTTCATCATTGCCCACTTGGAATGTCAGTAATGGGTAGTAATTAGAGGACCTTTCCAGACAAGGGAGTTTTCTACTAATGTCCCTTACCCAGGTCTCAGGAAGGTAGCGGGTTTCCCTATGGGTTGTGTCCAGTCAGCACATCAGGCCCTCTGTACCTCTCAGAGACAAGTCATTGATGACAACCACCTTTCTTTCTTTCCTAGCAGAGCTGGCCATGATGCGTGGGATTGATTGACTCTCCCTAGGCAACTCCTCCAGCCTGGATGGGCCTTCATCCATATCATCATTTTCCTGGCCATCAGGTTCCAGAGCTTCATATCTATTGTATAGGGACATCTGGAAGGTGAAGTAGGCTGGGGGGTGATTCATCCACTGCTCTGAGCAGGGACCTGTTTCCATTTTCCTCATCACTTAGGCCTTGTCCATCTGCCTGGTAGCGAGCAGCTAGGGGAGCCTCTGCTTCTTGTGATGTATCCATGTGGTGCATTTGTCTCAATGATGGTAGGGAGTGGCTCCACCAGCCTATCTCCCTTTCACACTCCCTGGTACTCCTTAACCTTTCTACTTCCTCTTTCAGCTCTACCACCAGGCTGAGCAGATCATCCACCTGGTCACACCTCACGCAGGTGTTTTCTCCTCTGCCCTCCAGTAACAATGACAGGCTCAGGCACTCCATGCAGCCCATGACCTGGGCCGCTGCTATCCTATTTCTTGGGAGCTCCATCTGGGTCACCACGTGCCTTCTGTCTCTGACTTTTGGCCAAGTGGAAACCATGGCTAGGTTTCTTCTGGGAGGGTGATGACCACTACTGGAGCTTGACTCTTTGAGCCCTTAGGGTGATGGTGCCCTCCCTGCACACCCTCCTAGTGCAAACTGCTGCACCGTGCCCTGGCTGATGCACCATGTCCTGTTTGCCCACCCTGTTCACCATGCTTCTGGTCACTCATGCTTCCTGGGGGCTACTTTTGTACATGTGGGGGTTTGGCTGCCTTCACTCTTGGCCTGCTTATGTTGAGTCAGAGCTGCCGCTTGTCAAGGTTTCAGTGATTCCTGCTCAGGGAAGAGATGGTGGTGGTAGTGGTGGGGTGTGCTGAAGCACCCTCTCTCTCTCTTTCTACCCTTGCTTCCCAGATTTTGTGGTTAACAAAAACCAAACCCCTGCTGAATACTTCTACAGACAGACAACTAAGAAAGAGGAAATCTGAATCTCTCTGACTATACACTCCTGCACCTGGACCAGTGATTTTCTTCTTAGACAAGAGAGTCATATCCTAAAAGTACCTATTCCATCTTTCTTACTTTAGATTTTTACCTGAACATGGGAGAGTCTCCATCTCTCCTCCATATATTCACAATGAAAACCTGAGGCAACTAGGTCTTATGGAGATGTTGGACACAAAAGCCTGTGGACTTCTCCAGGTGGAAGATCAATCCTTCTCTAGATTTCTTTGTTTCAGAGGAGCCTGTGGCAGTTCTGAAAAGACCTTGCAGCCCTTGAGATCCTGTGTGAGAAGTTTGTGTTGAACATGTGCTGCTAATTTATGATTTTGCAGCCCTGCCACCCAGATGCCATGAACGGAAAGGGAGAGAGATCTAAAAAATCTTCTGCAGCAGCTGAATTGTAGCCACATTAGGGCTCATTAGGACTCTCACTTCAGGAGAAAGCTGTACAAAGCACAAGTAAAGGATCCCCATAGAAACCCACATCAGAGATCTGCCCTTGGCAATGTGAATCTCCTGTTGCACTTCAGGGGAAATGCTGCTGATTTATGTCCATCTTACCTTTAAGGCACCTGGTGTCAAAGACAGCTGGAGGGATTACCTGAATTTTGGGGACTACTGATCATATACAGATGGTTCCTGGAGCACATGGGGACACTTGGTCTGGATGTACCACCATCATAAATTATGTAAACTACATTTCAGATTATTTTATTAGAAAGGAGTGCTGTGATTACCTACCCTGGCTTCTTGCCTGACAGTACAGGAAATAGGATTTTTCAGTACTAATTTCTGCTTCAAGTCTAATAGTCATGCTAATACTAAAGCTTAATTTTTAAATAAGAAAATTCCATTATAACAAAGGGAGAAAAGTTCTTCTTGATTTAAGAGTTACAGGGATGGAGAATCCATCACAGCATTAGTTAAGCAGATTAAATAGTTAATAGCACAGTGTTACAAATGTATGCCTTAATTTCTTCTCTAAATTAGAGCTCTGCAAATAATAGATATTTTGGTTCACTGGGTAAATTAAAATAAAAAAGAAAGAAATTGATAACGAAAGAAAACATTCTGGCATGAACGAACTCTTCAATTTGTAAACTAAAACATTGCCATGAAGGTCTGAAAAATGCAAAGTCTAATTATAGTAACACTGCAACTATAGTAATGAGGGACTAGAGAGTGTGACTGATAAGCAGAAGCTAATGGTCTAAAAGGCATGATGTGCACAGCTCTTCAAAGACTAACAGAAGCCTACGTGAGACATCTGTGGGATTGTGTTAAGGACAGACACACCAAGAAATGTCTGAAAATGGTATTTGAAGGTGAAGAATATCCAGTGAACATGTGGCTCTGATGGTTTTTGAATTTTTCATGCATGCTTTGTGCGTGGACAAGGTAATTAGCTGGCTGAAATGCACACATCAGGACATTGCCAGCAATGGGAAAAGAGGTGATATTAAAAGAGGAACCTAATCCTCTGGACATGGACTGCTGGGCAGCTGGACCCTGCTGCATGATGGCTGGTTGTTAGCACATGATGTTTGGCTTGCTGTTTATGCACTGCACTAAATTAGAAAAGTGCAGGACAAATCCAACCTTGAGTCCAGGTTTACATTTGGAAGAGATCTAGGCTTAGTCTGGGAGAGATGGTTAGCAACACACTATGGAACAGGCAATTGTTTCCAGTAGGTAAAGCAGATCTTAAGCAGAGCAGCTAGTTTTTCTTTCTTTCTTTCTTTTCTCTTAATTAAAATTTTTAATTAAAGAAGAAAAGGAAAACCAAGGACTTTTACTTTTTACAACAATTATTCTGTGATCTTATTTTTCTAAGATCAGTGAGGAAAGGTTTACCAGAGGTACTATTGGAAGTTGCTAGCCCTTCATTCTTCCTTCTCAATGATATTTGTAGAATCACAGAATCCTGCAATGGTTTGGGTTGGAAGGGACCTTAAAGATCATCTACTTCCAACTCACCTGCTGTGGGCAGGGACACCTGCCACTAGACCAGCTTGCTCAAAGCCCCATCCAACTTGACTTTCAGCGCTTCCAGGGAGGGGACATCCCCAGCTTCTCTGGGAAACCTGTTCCAGGGCCTCAGCACCCTCAAAGCAAAGAATTTCTTCCTAACATCTAATCTTAAATCCACCCATTTTCAACCTGTGTATGTTGCCCCTTGTATGGTAGCAAACGCAAGCACTGGTGCCTCTTTCCTTCTCTGACTGTCTCCAATGTGTGCATTTTGGCTGATGATGTTCTGTATATTTTGGAAATATCAAACAGAAAAGGTAGTCTCTTTTCTTATAAAATGACAACTTTCTAGTAATATTTCCAAAACCTTTCAGAGATGACACATTTCTGAAGATGTTTAATCAATTCATTGGTAATGTCAGCCAAGGAGGGAAAAAAAATTCTTTCTCCTGTCCAGAGTCCTTCTAGTTTTGTTTCTCAAGCTGTTATTCCTGTCCTTCCATCGTGTGAAAAAGCCTTAAGATTGCTTGTAGGTCAATGATGGTTAAAATATTTTCCCCCTTCTTTTATTTTTTCCTTTTAAAATACAGCCCTTTAAACACATTTATCTCTGGAAGCAGGTAGAAAGCAGGTCAAAAAAACCATAAGTGCAATGAATGGGAAAATCTCCAGCAAATACACACAATAACTTTTCAACATGGTCAAACAATGCCATGACCAGAAACTTAGTTATACACAGAAGTGACAACTTTAAAACCAAGCTCAGAAACTGAAACATTTCATTCCTCCCCCAGACATTTCTCTGCCTACACTGTGGGTGTGTAATGGATGTCTTTTGGGCCAACAGGCCATGATTGAATGAAAAACCTGTAAAACAAATAGAGTGAAAAGTTATAACTTGAGCTGAAGTGCTAGAGATTGCCAGAAAAGAAAATTAATATCCTGTGTGGGTAGAAAAAGGTAAACAACACACATTCACCAAAACCTGCTTATGTTTTCCAGATGTGCCAGGCTGTGTGAGGTTTTGTGTTGCAAAAAAAAATTAAGAAACTCTAATTAGCAGATAAAGAACCTAACATCCACCATCAATTCCCTTGACACCATCCTGGCTCTTTCAGACACAGCAGTATATTAGTGGATTACAAAAATAATTTCAGTTACATTCCCATCTGGTGGATGTAGGATTTGTGAGATGACATTGCATTGCTTTATCTGAATTTGGGCATACCTGGTTCTGAATGAGGGTGGATGAGGCAGGAAGGCAAGAAATAATCAGACATAACAAAAAATAGTGATGAAATCTGAGATCACAGCATTGTTGGAAGATACCTGATGGGATGAGGAATTAAGAAAACTGGATATTGGTAGGTCACTCCCTTGTTTGTTTTGTTAGGCTAAGTGATCCACGGAGAGCCTTTCATACCCAAATATAATGTGGTCTTTTTAGGCAAGCGAGTGTAAAAAACAGTGGATGAATCAAGGGATGGGACACTAGAAATATCAGTTCTCCCCTTCAGCACAGAGAAAATAAAGGATTTTCAAGGAACTGGGCAGAGGAGGGTAGGTAGGACAGGCTGCATGTAAGATTAAGCACAGGCAAAGGCCAAATCCCACAAGCAGCAAGCAGCCAAAGATTCACAGCCCTTTAGCCTAGGGCAGAGCTATGGAGAACCGTTTGGCCAGCTTTTGAGAGAGGAGCAGAGATCTGTGAAGCTCTGTCTATTGCTGGAAGGTGCAATTCCCCAGTAGCATCCCCACCTCCAGGCCCCTGATTGCTCTGAAAGTAGGAGGGGAAATGCTCCCAGCTTTTTGGACCTCACATAGCAGTTTGCTATTCCAGATGACCCCTCTTTCTGAACTCCTTTTCCCATGATGTGAGAAAACTTGGTCTGATCTCAATTCTTCTTCTTGCAAAGAAGAAATATTTTTTTTTATTATTTGTGTTTCTAAGAAGCCTCTAGCTGGTTCCAAACGACCATTTTTCTGGCTATTCCTTGGTATAGTTTGGGAACCAGAATCTTGCTTTAGTCTTGGTGCAGTTTGATGTATGACCCTGAGGCAATTTCTCCAACAGTTAACTGACACAAAAATTGGTGAGAGGCTACTGTGAACTCCCCACATTTTTATTTGTGTGTGCACACACTGGTACCTCCAGGAAGAATGTTTTTGACAAATCCTAAGTTGAGAGACTAAAGGTCCTGTGTTGAGTTACTAGAAATGACTGCAACAAAAGGTGGAATTTTTTACTTCATTGCAAGCAGAAGGAAGTCTTTATGAAAAAATTGCATTTAAACATGAAAATACTTGCTGTATTTCAGAGTGTTGTTATAGATGAACATAAGAACAGATGCTCCAGGGAAGACCAAAAGCTCAGTCTACTCCACTGTGTTGCTCCCCACAGTGAGCAGTAGCAGATGCTTTGAGAAGAGTGAAAAAAGCTGATGCCTCACCATTATACTTTCCCAGCCTCCAGCAATCTGCCCTCTATGTACTTTCCAAGCCAGAGATGATGTCTTTTTGTTTGAAGGCCTTTGATGAAGTTTTTATTTCATGGCATTGTGGATTTGCTGGAGGAATAACTGAACCGACATGATGCAGGCTGTCAGATGAAAGCAGTCATTCCCAAGCCATGACTCTTGGGCAAAACATTGCCCATAAAACTTGTGAGCGCTAGACAGCCTGTAAATACAAGAAATCCACATGTTTAGACCCATAGGAAAAAAATGATGGGAGTTTGTCACCAATATTTGCTAGCTAAATAGCACTGGCCATGGGTGGGGAAAGGATGGGTCCACACAAATAGGTGATTCCAATGACTCTATTGACTCTCAAAATCTGTTAAAATGGCAAATACTTATTTGGGAGGAAAGAAGGTCTATGACAATCTCCATTATGTGAAGACTATACAAGATACAAGTTACTCATTTTTCCAAAGTGAGACCCAAAGTTACTTGAAACTTGCTGTTTGGCTGATTAAAATCCAGTGATTTCAAATATCTGGTTTTGAACAAACCTATCTCACTTATTTGAGTTCTATCAGCACATAACCTCTTTAACTGACTGAACAGTGGCACACTCTGTTCTTTTTCTACACAACTATTTATTTTCTTCTAATGAAAACAAAAAAAAAAAAAAAAAAAAGCCAGAGAAAAAGAGAGAGGTGGAGTCTGGGCAGCCCAGTAACCTGCTGAAACACGCCAGACGCTTTGGATTTTTCACACTCCTGATGTTGGCCTTGACATGGATTGGGCCCAATGTTGTTAATTTGCAACAAGAACATTTTGTTTATTAGGAACGTGCAGTGAATTATAATAGGAAGTCGACTGACAGTGGCTGAGAAATTGCACAGCCCTGTGGATTATCTACTTTCATAGCTTAAAAACCTGTGGAGCTGAGTTCAGTGTGGATATCCTCTAAGCAATTCTTTGGTCAAGACTGAGGGGTCCCGGGATTAAAACTTGATCCCTACTGATTTCCAGGACTCCATTTCTTCATGGCTTTCAAATGAAATCTAAAAAGATGGGTTTGTTACTCCATCTAGCCTTAAAATCTGTGGGCTGCTGAACTAAATATCTGGGAAATCAGGTACTGCGGTAATGTTTCCTGACTGCTGCCAGTTACCTACACATTAAAATGTCCATGACCTGTAATAAGTTTCTGAGGAAAACGTGCAGATGCTGTGGTTGTGTGTCTCTCTGTGCATATCTCTGACTGTGTGGGTCAATCAACCAAATACATCTGTAATTCATACCAATAAGGCTAAGAAGGCACAAGCCTACAGAAAATTTTATCAATGTATGCAACAGTATTTAATGGCTGTACATAGCCATACACATTCCCTGAGGCTTTACAAAGATATTGTTAGAACCTACCAGATGGTAGAAAATTAGTTCTAGAACAATTTCTTCATGTTGTCATACATAGCTATAAACGCCAAATTTGTGATTGTAAATTCAGTGACAGCCTGAGAAAGTCATGGTAGAAGGGATGCAGGGCACTGCTTAGATGTTGTAGGTTTTAGTCAATGTGTATTTCTGCTCTTACCCTCCACAAAATGCGAAATAAAGATTAGGATAAAATCAGAAGAACAGGAAAAAAAAAAAAAATCTCCTCCTTCATCTATCCCCTCTCCAAACCTGCTGCCCGCAGGATTAAGAAGAAAAGTCAGTCCCTGCAGTCATTTTTGCAGGACATTCTGCACTGGACAGCCCAGACTAGCCAGGTTGTAGCAGATTCTGTGTCTCACTCTCAAAATCTGGATGCAATCAAATATCACTCAGCGATAATTTGATAGCCCTTGGGCAGACAACCTCAAGAGAGGATTGGCAGAGGAGTGGCTGGGAAGCAGCCCTGCAGAAAGGGATCTGGGTGTGCTGGCTGGCAGCAGGGTCAGTACCAGCCAGCAGTGTGCGCTGGCAGCCAGGAGGGCAAACTGCATCCTGGGGTGCACCAAACACAGTAGAACCAGCCAGTCAAAAGAGGTGATTATGTTACTGTAATTAACATTGGTGCAGCCTCACCTTGAATACTGTGTGCAGCTCTGGGCCCCTCAATTTCAGAAGGATGTGAACAGATGTGTGCAGAGGAGGGCAACACAGCGGGTGCAAGGGATGGAAGGCATGTCCTGTGAGGAGCAGCTGAGGACTCTGGTTTGCCTAGTTTGGAGAAGAGGAGGCTGAGGGGTCACCTCACTGCTCTCTACAGCTTCCTGAGGTGGGGAAGCAGACAGGGAGGTGCTGATCTCTTCTCCCTGGAGTCCAGTGACAGAACACATGGGAATGGCTCAAAGCTGTACAAATGGAGATTTAGACTGAGCATTAGGAAACATTTTTTTACAGAGAGAGTGGTCAAACACTGGAAGAGGCTTCCTAGAGACATGGGTGATGCCCCAAGCCTGTCTGTTTAAGAGGCATTTGGATGATGCCCTTAATAATTGGCTTTAACTTTTGTTTAGCCTTGAATTTGTCAGGCACTTTGATGAGATGATCCTTGTAGGTCCCTCCAGCTGAAAATAATCTGTTCTGCTCCGTTCTGCTCTGTTCTGTTCTGTTCTATTCTATTCTATACTATTCTAGTTCTCAAAGGATCCGTAAGGACTAAGGTATAAGGGTGTACCTGATCACCTCCATCAGTATGGTCAGGACACAACAGAGATTTAATATCCCCTGTGATACCAGGATGGGATTGGCAGATGTTGAATACATATATATGGAAGGAGAAATATATGTTTGTCTGGTCACACGAACTTCAAAATCCTGTCCTTAAAATTAATCTTTTTTTGAGGATGATGATCTGTTTGTAATCCCATGCAAGAGCATTAAGAAATGGAGGGGGAATCAGAGCAATTTGGTATGCATCTTTTATGGGCCATTCTTGGAATATGGAGAACCTGAAAAACAAGACATGTATAAAACCTGAAGCCAGAACAAAATGAAAAAAATAATTGAAGAATAAGCCAAGTAATGCTGGTCTCTCTGAGCTGAAATCTGCATAGACATGTCCCAAGAGGCTGTGGAAACTGACAGTAGAGTTTAGGAATAAACTAGTGCAAGAGACTACATTTTGGGGGGTTGGGAAGCAGACTACATCTTGAGCTAATCAGTTAGCAAAATGGATAAGGATGTGATCCAGCTTTGCTATTACCTCCTCTCACCACACAGAATGCAATACCAGGAGCCTAGACCAGTGAAATCAAAGCACAAATGCTTGTCCCTAGGGCAACCTGCAAGGAGGAGATCCCCTATTTGAAACATTGCCAGAAAAAATGGTTGTCAGTATGCTCACTGGGTGAGTGGGTTTGCTTGCACAAAAGCATCAAAAGAATCAACAGATGCCCAGAGCCTGCAAAAGTGTCACAGGTCAGCAGGATACCACTTGAAGCACAGCACAAAGGAATTCCAGTCAGTAGTTCAGCTTGATCAGGGCCCAGCTTAAATGCCTCTATGCAAGCACACGTAACATGGGCAATGAGCAAGAGGAGTTAGAGATGTGGGCACACCTGGAGGGCTATGATCTTAACGGTATCATGGAGATGTGGTGGGATTGCTCCCGTGAGTGGAGTGTTAGGATAGAAGGATACAGGCTCTTTAGGAAGGACAGCCAGGGCAGATGAAGAGTTGCTGTCACCCTCTATGTAAATGACCAGATGGAGTGCATGGAGCTCTACCTAGGGATGGATGAGGAGCCAGCCGAGAGTTTATGGGTTTATTAAGAGTTTATAACAGGGAGCGCAGGGCCAGATGACATTATAGTGGGAGTCTGCTACAGGCTGGCTGACCAGGAAGACTAAGCAGAGAGGACCTCCATAGATAGATAGAAACTATCTCAGGTTCACAAGCCCTGGTCCTCACGGTGGACTTCACCCACCCTGGTGTCTGTCGGAGGGACAACACAACAGGGCATAGGCAGTCCAGGTGGTTCCTGGAATGTATTGATGATAATTCCCTTCTCCAAGTGATGGAGGAACCATCAAGAAGAGGTGTTACGCTGGACCTTGTTCTTACCAGCAAGGAGGGGCTGGTGGGGAACATGAAGCTCAAGGGCAGCCTTTGCTGCAGCAACCATGAAATGATGGAGTTCAAGATTCTTAGGGCAGCAAGAAGGTTGTACACCAGGCTCACTACCCTGGACTTTGGCCTCTTCAGGGATCTGCTTGGTAGAGCACCATGGGATAAAGCCCTGGAGGGGAGAGGGGCACAAGAAAGCTGGTTAATATTCAAGGATCACCTCCTGCAAGCTCAGGAACAATCCGTCCCAGCAAAGAGGAAGTCAGGCAAAACCACCAGGAGATCTGCATGGATGAACAAGGAGCTCCTGGACAAACCCAAACACAAAAGTAAGCTTCCAGAGGGTGGCAGCAAGGACAAGTATGTTGGGAGGAGTACAAGAGAAATTGTCTGAGCAGCCAGGGATCAGGTCAGGAAAGCTAAAGCCCTGAGAGAATTAAACGTGTCCGGGGATGGGAAGGGCGACAAGAAAAGCTTCTATAGGTACATTGGTGATTAAACGAAGACTAGGGAAAATGTGAGCTGTCTCTGAAAGGAAACAGGAGACCTGGTTACCGAAAACATAGAGAAGGGTGAGGTACTCAATGATGTTTTTGCCTCAGTCTTCACCAGCAAGTGCTCCAGCCACATCACTCAGGTCACAGAAGGCAAAGGCAGGGACTGGGAGAAGGAAGGACTGCCCACTGAAGAAGAAGATCAGATTTAAGAACATCTAATGAACCTGAAGATGCACAGGTCTATGGAACTTGATGAGATCTGCGGGTCCTGAGAGAAGTAATGGATCAAATGGCTAGTCCACCTCCATTGTATTTGAGAAGTCATGGCAGTCCAGTGAAGTTCTCATGGACTGGAAAAGGGGAAATATAAAACTGATTTTTTTAAAAAAGAAATAAGAAAGACCCAGGAAAACACAGGCTGGTCAGACTAACCTCTGTGCCAGGCAGCACTCCTTGGAACTATTTTAAAGGCACATGAAAAATAAGGAGGTGATTGCTGTCAGCCAACATGGCTTCACTAGGGGCAAATCGTACCTGACAAATCTGGTGGTCTTCTATCATGGGGTTACAGTGTTGTTGAATGAGGGAAGAGCATCTGATGGTATCTACCTGGACTCTTGCAAAGCATTAGACATTGTCCCACATGATCTCCTTGTCTCTAAACTGGAAAGACATAGGTTTCACAGGTGGGCCACTTAGTGGATAAGGAATTGGCTAGATGGTTGCACTCAAAGAGTTCCAATCAATGGCTGGATGTCTAAGTGGAGACCAGTGACAAGAGGTGTTCCTCAGAGGTTTGTATGGGGACTGGTGCTGTTCAGTGTCTTTGTCAGTGGCATGGACAGTGGGATTGAGTGAACCCTCAGCAATTTGCAGACACCAGGCTGAGTGGTACAGTTGACATACTGGAGGGAAGGGATGCCATCCAAAGGGACCTTGACAAGCCTGAGAGCTGGGCATGTGCAAACCTCATGAAGTTCAACAAGGCCAAGTACAAGGTCCTGCACCTGGGTCCAGGCAATCCCAAGCCCAAATACAGGCTGGGCAGAGAATGGATTGAGAGCAGCCCTGAGGAGAAGGACTTGGGGGGGGGGGGGGGGGGGGGTAGCTGACTGACAAAAAGGTCAACATGACCCATCAATGTGTGCTTGCAGACCAGAAAACCAATGAAATCCTGGGCTGACCAAAATAAGTGTGACCAGCAGGTAGAGGGAGGTGATTCGGCCCCTCTACTTGGCTCTTATGAGACACCCCCTGGAGTACTGTCTTCAGTTCTGGGGCCCCCAACATAAGAAGAACATGGACCTGTTGAAGCTAGTCCAGAGGAGGGCCAGGAAGATGATCAGAGGGCTGGAGCACCTCTCCTATGAGGACAGACTGAGAGGACTGGAGTTTTTCAGCCTGGAGAAGAGAAGGCTCCAGGGAGACCTTCCAGTAACTAAATGTGACCTACAAGAAAGCTGGAGAGGGGCTTTTTACAAGGGCATGTAGTGATAAGACAAGGAGGAATTATTTTAATCTTGAAAGAGGGTAGATTTAGACTTGATATAAGGAAGAAATTCCTTACTGTGAGGGTGCTGAGGCACTGGAATAGGTTGCCCAGAGAAGTTGTTGATGGCCCCTTCTTGGAAGTCTTCAAGGCCAGGTTGGATGGGGCTTTGAGCAAGCTGGTCTACTGGTAGGTGTGCCTGCCAATGGCAGGTGAGTTGGAACGAGGTGATCTTTAAGGCTCCTTTCAACCCAAACTATTTTATGATTCTATGATTCTATAGTCTCACCCAGGCCACTAAATGGGCAATACTGGTGGAGTTTCAACCATTTTGAGAAGAGCTCAGCAGTCTACCAGGAAGTATTGAATACGGTAAACTATGTCTCCTAACAAGCTTGTTCGGTGCCAGGTCAATCATGAATGAGTTTATGAAGCTGTCTGCTCCATTTAGGCTGCCCAGGGTAGTCCTGCAGGGCTGCTCTGAAGGAAATGAAAGAGCAGGCCTGCTGTAATACCTAATGCATGTTTCTGACAGAGAAGAAATAAAATGTAGCCCTGGATTGACCATGTGAATTCTACTGAAACCAAGGACTGAATGTGAAGCTGCCTAGAAGGATCCAGCCAGGGAGCGTAACTTAACTGAGTCCATCCATGGACTGGAGAAAGAATCTGTCTTCTTTATGAAGAGGACGTCCACAACCCTTCTTTCTCAATTAGATGAGATATTGCTAGCTTGTGAAAGTAAAATCAGATGCATGTGGCAGTACCTGTGAGCTTCACATTACACCAAGACCAGTGGTTCCTTCTACCATGAGGCTTCATGCCCTGATGCTCTGTGGCCAAACAATATCATAGTGGTACAGCAGCTAAACTCATCACCAGTCAGGGAAAGATTTAAGAAACCCATGTGGAAATCAGGTGCCAAACTCTCCTTCATTTATATGCTCATTGTCATTCTCTTCAAGATGAAAGCATTATTTTATGATCAGGATTGGTCCATCCTAGCTAAATGCAATCTCAGTTTCAATGGCCTCTCTCGCCCAAACAACCCCAAAAAAACCTCAAAAAAACCCAACCCAAACCAAAATAAACACCGAGGGTTTATGATGGGAGCAGTCAATTGTTTTCTTTCCTATGACTGAGGTCTTTCTTTTCCTTTCATTCATTACCTCCCTTCACCTTTGTTTTCTTTTAATATTCCAGAGCTGGAACAGATAAATGGTCTCTGTGTAATTTAATATTTCCTTGACAGCTGTCATTCTGACTCAGTTAAGGGAAAGATACCAAAATCCTTGTAGATATTTCAGTCAGCCATAAAATTGCAATCAGATTCCTGAAGGTTGAAAGGAATGGGGTGTGAAGAGTCAATATTTGTAAGTCTTATAATTTGATATGACTATATAGAACTGATAGTCCTATTTATAGTCCCTAATAGTGAAAAGCACTTGTGGGCACAGGTCCCAGAAACACCCCCAAAGAGACCTGCATGGTGGCCAGGTTTTGTGGCTGCCCCTCTGCAAAGTGATGCACTTAGCCTGAATGATTTTCCTACCTCAAGAAAGTGTGATAGCAATGGAAGTCAGAGATTAATTTCCAACGAGAATATGGGTAATAACCCTTTTGCCTACCTTACCATCCTAGAACTGCCTCATGAGATCCTTTCCCATTTGTGTAAGAAAGTGGCCTTTCAGATGGATATCTTCAAAGTCCCATCCTTCCTACTGCAAGTATGTTTGTATTTGAAAGCAAATATGCACACGATGAATAAGTTTTGATATACCTTTTATGAGAAATATAGTCTTTGACTGTCATGGCTGTGGGGTGTCCCTCAGGTATGCTCAACATCGTATGTCAAGAAAAAAAAGTTGCTATATCCCTATATCCCTTTCTTTCTATAGCAATAGGACTAACACTGCTTTCCCTTCCCTTTTTCAACTAACATATCCTTCCCCGTTCCCCATCAGAATATCTCTCTTCCTCATATGACAGTTAATATAAAAATCACAGTCCCTGTTTTAAACTGGTTGTGTGATGTGACCATCTGCTTAACCACTTCTGTCAACTCCGGCAACTCCTTGACTGGTGTTTCAGCTCTCCCTTCAGATCAAACAGAGCGAGTCATTTGCATTTTCGTGGTAAGCAGCTTCCCACGGTCTGTGAATCTTTACAGGGTGCAATAATTGGACTCGATGATCTTAAGGGTCTTTTCTAACCTAAACAATTCTGTAATTACTCATGTCCTACCTGGATTTCTGTGTCTCTATTTCACTCCTTCTCTTCCCAGCCAAACCACACTGCTCTGCCTATCCTCAAAGGCACAGAAAAATATAAGAAGGTTTGTAGTGTATCTACCAAGGCTAATAAGGTTTGCTTTATGGCTTTAGGTATTACAAAATGGTCTCCAAGTTGCAATCAAATCCTTTACATTCACATGATTGCTTGAAGAAACTGAGGAAAGTGGGAGATGTTGGAAATACTTCAACTGACAAAGGAAACGATTGACAAACAGGCTTTTGCTCTTGCTTTGCTGCAGAGCAATTTTAAGAAGTGGGATCTACAGTACTGGCTTCGAACATGATAACAGTGTGACAATTCATATATATGATTTGACTTGCAAGTGTAATCGAAGGGAGTCTCACCTCAGTGATTTTGTCTGTTCTATCACTAAGTCTTTGCTCTGCCAACGAAGCAGTAAGACCTCATCCTGCTTTTATTTGGTAAATATTAAACTAAACCTCTCAGATATTTTATTCTCTTTATCAAAGATTTGCAAACCCAGTCCTGGGAAGCCTCAGCCTGCCTATATTGTCTTTGGATTCTGTTTCTGTATTAGGTGTACATCCCTCACTATAAGCAGTAATATGCTTATCTCAGCTGGCTGCCATTCAAATGTTCCTGGTGTGTACAGCATGTGCAAAGCAGCATGGTCTGACACAGGGGTCAACAACCTTCTGAATGACATGCCAGGCTATTTTTCTTTCATAAATTAGAGATGAGATGAGATGAGATGAGATGAGATGAGATGAGATGAGATATGAGATGAGATGAGATGTGCTAGAAAAAATGCAGCAGAGGCCAGTAAATGCAAGATTATAAAGATATGGCTGGCCTACCTGGCACTAGAACTTGCTTTCCCACAAAACAGTGGTTTCTGTTGAGTTTGGAAGTCCTCAGGACCTGCTGCAGATATCTGTTCAGATGCTGTGGCTGCTAGCCCAACATTACTTGTGCTGTAGGTGGCAGCTATGTTTTACGAAGCTTTCCAGGGAGTAGTCATCATTCCCTAGAAAAATGATGTGACTTATTCATACACCTACTGCCTCTAAGGTATGGACTCCAGAGGCAGATATGCTCTTTTCCATGGCTGGGCTTCCTCAGCAAGGGAACTATTTGCTTTTTTTCCGAATTTGAGATTCCTGAAAAAAAACCCAGAGAACCAACCAGGATACCCAAAGGTATGCTCTACTGCCTAGATCATTTGGATGTAGGTTTTCTCTCTAGGTCTCTGGCATGCATGACCTTCAGCAAGTCACATCATCCTCCTGGTGTAGCAAAAATTAAGATGTTACATTGAAAAGAGATTGTTTTCTGTGGTTTTCTACAGGAATACATGCTATATCATTTTCTGATGAAATTATTCTAATCAAGGGACATGAAGACCACAGGTCTGATTCCATGTGGTAAATCTTACATTGGTTTAAGAGTTATACATCATGGACGTTTTTTTTCCCCATTGAGGAGAGCTGGGTGCACTCACTAAGATCCTGTATAATGGAGTTTTATGGAAATTCTGTCATGGAGGTTAATGGTCACAGTGTGGTCAATGGATATGAAAATAACGGAAGATCTACCACAAATCAGTATCTTGCTGATACACTGAGCTGCAAAAATACCAGCTTCCTGCATCCAGGTAATTTCTGCTCTTTAAAATTTGGAAATTAAGTGACTGGCTTTTAATTTTCGAATGCCAGTCACACAAAGGCAGGGCAATCTAGTAAAAATGCCAGAAGACAATCCCATTGAGCATAAACTGGAAATTATCAAAAAAGGAGATGATAAAATAATTGAAACTACATACCAAGAACAAATTAAGAAACAAACAAAAGCAACACAGAAAGAGAAGCTCTGGTGTTTTTTCTGTTGAGAGTGGTTGTAAGCAGTGCATTTTTCACATTTCTGTGACTACATTTGAGCAGCAGAGACTGAAAGAAGAATGTAGGTTGATTTTGGAGAAGCATTAGCGTAGTGAATGAATTATTGAGGAATCTTTTATAATAGTAGTGAGTGCTTTTTCCATCCTTATATTTCAAAAGTGCTCAGTGAGTGTAAGTAAAATGAGCATTTTAAGAAGCTCACAATGGGATTTTAAACTGTGTGCGCCCTGGATCTATCACTGGTTCTTGCAGTTCACATCCCTGTTGCATATCTCCATCAAATCCTTGAATAACTTTTGCTAATAAGAGAATATCCTTTTGTTCTACTCTGTGACTCACTTTTACCCCTGAAATTAGTATCAGGGAACCACACTTTTTGTTCTTAACTGTTTTTAACCACACTTCAAAGTCAGGTCAGGTACAACCCTCCTATTATCTTTCCCTGGTTCCAGAGTAATTGCATCCTATAGTTCAATCTGCATTTAACAGCATATCACAGATGAACTTGGAAATGTAAAACAGAATGTCCTTCTGCTATAACAATTATTAATTTAGCATTCATGGGTAGGGGCATTCAAGGTGCTAAACTGGTAAGCAGTTCCAATATAGATCTTGATCACAAAACACAGAAATTTAAAGCTATTCAGTTCTCATAGCATTCAATCTCTACACCACAACAAACACACACAAATTAAGGTGATAATGTCTACAATCTACAGAAGGTCCACGTAAGCTCCAGAAGCTAGTGTCTTTAGCAATATGGTTATGAACCATCCAAATATCTTAAGATTATACTAGTCTGGCCATAAAGGCAAAAGAGTGACAATCAGCCATTTCACAAAGCAATAATCCAATTTAGAAGATTGGCAAAATGCTGTTAATGTACCCTGTGGTAGAGAAAAGAACTTCTATTTCAAGTATTCCAGATCCAGGAGGACCATAAAGCTGTCTGTCTTACTTTTTCCAGGAAGTCTTTTCTTTTAGCCCGATTTTATGACACAGTTTACTGCCTTGAATATATTCCTTGATCTGCTTCTGTGTAAGTCAGTGTTATTCGTGGCAATTTTCTTGGAAGAGTCTTTCAGTCTGCACTACATTCTTTTTCTCCTCCCATACTTCCCTTTGAAGAAGGAGTCTGCATGTCAATCTTCTGTTTAGTACTATTAATTTGCCAAAGAAGCACATATTTTGGGAAAAAGCATACCACACAGATCTTGGCAAGTAGATTTCTCAGAGTCTATCCTGTGAACATACACACTGAAAATGCTTTGGCATACTGAGACCTCAGTGTTACCTGCATCCCATCCATTTCCAGCAAACCCAGCCCAGACTGGCTGGTTGGGCAGTTGGCTACTGATATTGTTTCTGCTTTCCATTTATACCTCAGAATGTCTTATTTTCAAGAAAAATCAGAAAAAAAAAGTAGTAGTATATTGAGACTAAGAAAGTAGAGCCTGGAGATGGGTGAAACACCCACGTCTGGACTGCAAGGTCTCTGAAGTTTGGTCTTTGGCATGCTTCTAGGCATCACTGTTTTCACATCACTGCAGATAATCTTTTCAGGAATAGAAATATGCACAGGTAAACACAAAACACTTCTGCAGAGACATCAACAAAGCCACTGCAAATGTCTATTGGCATAAACATCCCAAATTCGCTTAAGTGAAGACTTTCACTAATATTTGAATACATTTATTGCTTGCTTCAGTTTTAGATCTGAAGCAAATGAAAGCAAATTGAGTGTGACATTGCTTTGGCCCTGATAGGTCACTTCAGAAGTGCCCCCTCCTTCACACTGAGAGTCCTGGTGCAGATCCTGCTGAAATCAATGGAGATCTCTCCATCCAATTAAGTACACTTTGCGGCAGACTCAGAGGTCTTTGTTACAGACAGGTCAGCACTTGGCAATAGTGTTAATATACCTGGGCTAGCAGCCAAGGAGTCCTGGTTTTGCTGATGTTGTATTGAAACACTTTCCCTGCTGTAGTTGATGTATTCCTCGCCTTAGTGGTTTTCCAAGCCCCAGTACATGGACCCACCACCTATAATAATGTACAGATGCTCTCCTACGTCACCATCTAAATGTAAAGGTTCACCTGGATGCCATGGTTTTCACTGGATACATGAATACCGTGAAAGCTCTTGCACCTTTTAATGTGGTAGAATTTATGTCAATAGGTCCGGGGGGTTTGTCCATGACAGTATCATCTTCCACAATGTCGGTTTAGGTTCAGGTGGAGATTAGTGCCCACACAGTTATTAGAATATGCTGGCATTCTCTGTTACAAGCATTGTTCTTGAATAAAGCTGCACAAACAGCTGCTGCCTGCTTAATTTCTTCCATCATGAAAACTGGGGTTGGAGCCCTAGGTGACTGCAGTTCATTTCAAAATCTCTTTAGGCCTTAGGCACACCTGATACCCTCATCTTGCTCGTTTCTCTTGGCCACATGGTGTCTTCCAGGTGGTAGATCACACCCAAAATACAAAACTCATTAGTCTTGCTCAAATCTGATGTGAAGGTACGCTCAGAGGGGAGTAGAACGGGATGTAGTACAAGCCTTTCAGTACTTAAAAGGGTAAAGAGAGACAGTGGCAAATATTTTAGCAGGGCCTGTAGTGATAGGGAGAAGAGGTAACAGTTTTAAACTAAAAGAGGGTAGATTTAGATTAGATATACAGAAGACATATTTTACAATGAGAGTGGTGAAACACTAGAACAGGTTACCCAGATAGGAGGTAGATGCCCCATCCCTGGAAACATTCAAGGCCAGGTTGGGTGGAGCTGTGAGCAACATGATCTAGTTGAGGATGTCCCTGCTCATTGCAAGGGAGTTGGGCTAGATGACCTGTAAATGTCCCTTCCAACCTAAACCATTCTATAATTCTCTGATCTTGGGACATGTAAAGCAACCTTCCTACCATAGTTTTGTGATGGCTTGTACATTGATTCAAAAATACATTTGCTGTTCTTAAAACTCAGGATAAATTTTGTCCCTGGGAAAATTCTCAGTGCTCTTGGGATCTTGCTACAGTGCTGAGATTTCTTGAACTCAGTGTAGTTTTGTCCTTCTCTGCAACTGGCCAGAGCACCTATAAAGAGAAGATATAGATAAAACAATTGACTGACAAAGGAATATTTGTTTGGGGTTGACAGCAATGACTTGGCTGAGATTGGTTGTTTGCTGGCATGTCCTCCTATCTACCTGAGCAGCCATTTCCTCTGACTCACCTTGGACTTTGGCAATTGAAGCACTCCTATATATTAAGTAGCAAGACTCTACACAGCTATTTCTTTTTAAGTATGAGCTTGACTGAATGACCTTAGTAGAAAACTGCCAACAAAAGCACAAAAAAAGTTTAATTGAATTAAGTCTAAATAATATGATCTTGAAGTTTTAACACATGCTTATCTATTGACATTGTCTCACAGTTAGAATAGAAGAACAAAGTCCTTGTACTGCTCTTCTGCAGAGCAGGCAAATTTATAATATACAGCAGAAGGAATCTGAAAGGCTGTCTTCATGTAATCTTTTATCCAATATTAGAAAGTGAACATCAAAGGTACTGCTACTGAAGTGTGGAAACACTCATATTACAGGCGGTTTGGTGCCCAACAAGGCAGCGCACAGGGCACATGTTCTTTATTTCATGTATGACAGAGGCAAATGCAGTAGTAATGTCCTAGGGGTACACTTTCTTGGTCTCTTGTCAGCACAGGTCTGACATATATTTAGAATTATCTTCCTGTACAGAGGAAGGAGATGTAGTTGGAAGGTAATTTTTGGTTTTATGAAGGCTATGGGAAGCAGAGAAGAACAACAGGAGACTTACTCTGCTAAGTACCACCTTGAATATTGTAACAACTCCAAATGTCCTCCTAGTTCAGACAGGTTATTGCATGATGTATGTATTATATAGTCTGCCTGAACCATTCTGAGTATTACATATGACAACCTTTAACTGTACTGTTCAGCTGAATACATCTCATCTTTCCAGCCTTTTCCATGAGTGATGTGTGTCCCTTTTTTTACTGCTATAAGACCCTAAGCTTTTAGAGATGTTGGGTGAAGGTTTGCTGTTCATCATCTTTTCTGCTAGAACTAGGTGAATAAACAAAGTGACTAGAAGCCAGATTCAGAATAAATGAAAGGACATGATTCTTAAAAGAAACCCCAGCCAGTAGGTCAGCCCCACACAGTCACTCACTCGCTCCCCCTCAGTGGGCTGGAGAAGAGAATCAGAAGGGTGAAAGTGTGAAAACTCTTGAGTTCAGATAAAGACAGTTCAATAAGCGAAGTGAAAGCTGCACATGCAAGCACAGCAAAACAAGGAATTCATCACTTCGCATTGGCAGGCAGACATTTAACCATCTCCAGGAAAGCAGGGCTCCGTCATGTGTAACAGCTAATTGGGAAGACAGGCACCATCACTTTGAACACCTCCTCTTCCTCCTTCTCCCAGCTTCTGTTGCTGAGCATGGCATCATATGGTCTGGAATATCCCTTGGGTCAGCTGGGGTCAGCTGTCCCAGCTCTCCCCCCTCCAAACTTCTAGTGCCCCCCCCCCCCTCAGCCTGTTCATTGGTGGTGTGGGGTGAGGAGCAGAAAAGACCTTGGCTCTGTGTAGACACTCATCAACAGTAACAAAACCATCCCTGTATTATCAACACTGCTTTAATCACAAATCCAACATGTAGCACAATACAGGCTACTATGAAGAAAGTTAACTCTATTCCTGCCAAAAGCAGTACAGCTGTAGATTTGAAGACCTTCTTCAAGGGATGTTTTTTTCTTGCAAGACAACAGTTTGTATTCAAACCATCCTTTCAGGCTGCAAGAAGCCTCAGAAGAGATTCCTGCTGCAGATTAATAAATAGACAAGCTACAAGAGGCTCAGGTGTGGAACTGAAAATGGTTGGAGGATAGAAGAAAACAGAGTATGTATCATCTCTGCCTGCTCTGTTCTTACTCTTCCCCAGACACCCAGATTTGACTGATGTTGAAGACAAGTTACTTGTGCTTAGTCTGAACCAGTTCCTCTGCCCTTAGGTTCTCATGACTACAACCCAGGCTGATAGAAACATACTTATGTGAACAATGTTGCTTTAATGAGGTAGTTGAAACATGCTTTTTTGATGATTATTTTCAGTAGCAATTGCTGGGAGCTGCTATTTGTTAATACATGTATTACCCCATGCCATTGCTTCAGAGATGAGGAAGCTGGAAATCAAATAATAAAAGTTAACATGAAGGGATTATTACAGTCCTTATAAGGACTTGGGGGAAATTATTATGCAAACAGATGGTACTCTGAAAAAGTGTTAAAAATGCTTCAGATTAGTTTGTCTGGATGATGAAAGGAGCTGGTATTTAAAGGAACAGAGAGAGATAATGATGTCAGAGAGAGATGAACCAACTTTTTTACATTCCTTATGGAGCTGCAGCATTCCCAGCTTCTTCTTTCTGCTTTTTGCTCTGCTTTCTTTTTCATTTCAGATCTCAGACTCCACTAATAATGAAAAAATTGCTTAAGTTTTCTTAGACAGTGGGGATCTTGGCTATCAGAACAGGGTCTTCTTACTCCCAGACTTTAATTTCAGCCCTTAGGTTTTGCATGGTTTTTGCCCTCTGTACTCCTCTATAATCAGCTTTCCTTACTTGACTGTTTTCTTATACATGGATTGACTAGTCATCTGTAACAGCCTCTGATAATACTTGGCTATCAGGCTAAAACCATTTGCAACAGCTCATGGGTGTGATGTCAAATTGTGAAGGATAATCCCTGGTTTCAGCTGTAATCCTGGACTCCTTCATCTCTTACTTCCATCTTCACTGGAGAAAAACTGGATTGAGGAGGACAGAGCTCTCCTCCCCCCACTGAGGGTGTTGCAAGGGTGGGACATACAACAGTAAAACCATGTGGCCAGAGAGATCCCCTTCATACTACTGGCTAATAGTACAAGATCAGAAGGAAAAAGAAAGTAAAAATCCGTTCCCACTCAGGTTGTAACAAGATTAATCTGAATTAGTTATGTTGTACCTATTCCCTGGAAAGTACTGTCTTAACTGCATAAACTGGAAGAGGAATGAAGAGCAAAGACAAAACTCCTAATTACAAGAAACCTTGAAGTACAGCCATTAGACCCAATTCTGTAATGCTGTATGAGTGGGTTTTTTACCAAGTTGCCTCAGTTGGGTATAATCCTTTAACCTTATGGAACTCTCTGTCTAGCTGGATGCTGCTGCTGAACTCACTTTCCTTCTGTGTAACCTTCGTTTTATTTCTTTTCCTTTCCATGCTTTCTGGTTGAGCTCACCTCCTTGACCCACCTCCCAACACTTGCAGCTTGAGAAGAGAAGATTAACATGCACCTTTCTACAGATATATGCACTTTCTACAGACATATGTGCACGTCTTTCCCATCACCGGGCATCATAGATAATTCCTTTCATGGGCAAACAATGTCCACCTTTAATCAATTTCCACCAAATTAATTTCTACAAGTGTTGCGTTATTACCAAGGAGGGAGATGAACAAAGGGAACGAAGACAGACAGAAAATCCCAGGACACCAGTGCCTTGCTCCAAGAGGCAAACATAATTAATTGTAGTGGTTTAATTTCTGCACCTTCTGCTTGCTCCCATGTCAAAGCCCAGGTGCCATAACTGGCATGTTAATTAGTTCTGTGTTAGCAAATGGAGATGCCATGAATGTTAAAGGCATAAAATTGCAAAAGCAAAATGCTGCTGCCTGGGCCAGCTGATAATTACCTGCCATATTTAAGCAGATCTATCAGTAATACAGAGATCTGATGAGAATAAATTTCACAGGGTCCAGGACTCACTTATTCCTTTGGATTTATGTTATAACTCATTAGTCATGACCTGATGTTTTCTCAGAACAACATGTGGGGGACTTTCCCATCACTGACCTGTCATGGATTTAACTTCTGGCTGTTTCCTAAATCCATGTAGTCTTGGTGGGAGTGGAGGAAGCATGACCAATATGCGTGTCTATAAGAACATCTGCATGGTATTTTTAATTAGACTCCATGGTGTGTCCTGGTTGATGGATTCATCTAAGTTCCCACTGAATCTTCTTCAGTATGTAGCAGATATGAAAAAGGGAAAGGCATTTCTGTAATTCTTTTTATCCTCACTATAACCTCACAAGTTGGAGAAATACCATTTTTGTTAGCAGCTGGGGAACTGGGACAGCAAGCTTTTCAGGCATTTTGGACACTGTTCTCACAAAGATTCTCTGGCAAAGCAATGAACTGAGTCCGTACCCTGTTTACACTTGATACCCTCTGAAATACAAGTCCATTGATCCTCTCACACTGGAGGAGCCATTCACAACATTATCCTTTCCTTAGCACAGGCAAACAAAACAAAAATTGGTTTGGGATGGCAATGACCAGCAAAATTTTTGCTTTAATTCAGGAGGACTGTACACTGGCAAAAAACAAGAGCACCTGCTAGAATGTTAAAATACATTTTCCTAAAGTGTGGGTTTAATTAGAAAAGCTGAGCTAGCATATGTGGTGTGCAAAGGGAATCTTAATCAGTTCCCAAGTTTATGGGGTAGAGTAAAATAAATGGAGAACCTTATTCACACTTGTTCATGTTTCTGCTTTTCATGCAACCCACTGATCATTCTTCAAATAAAAAATGTAATTGAAAAGGAGCAACTTCTTTCTATTTTCACACTGGTGATGTAGTAAAAGCTATAGAAGTTTTAAGACACCCTATACTGAGGTCCTACAGGCTTTTTATGGTGAACTCTCCCATCAGTACGGAAATGAAAGCTTTAAATTCATTTTGTTTTCACAATAGGAAAAAGCCAGCCTCATGGCATTGAGGTTTTATGAAGTATGCAGAAATTTACTAGCTGAAAGCAAAACTGGAGTGATATTATATATGTTCCAAGGATAAAACATCCCCTTGGAAATGAGCAATTCAACCCTTTGAAAATCCAAGCGAGGGCAGGTATCGTATGGAAATCTAACATTGTAGAAAGAAATGGAGAAAATGCTAGTGCCATCTATTGGCATAAAAAAATAAAGGTGAAAAAGAAGCTGGGCTCATCTGTGTATATTCAAACAAGGATAGTGAAGGCTGTTTGTTTTAATCACATCAAGTTAAGATATTTGTAAATATGCAGTTTTATGTTTAGTCTTTTTAATGATGTTGTATTTTGGGTAAATATGTTGACTTTAAAATTAATCACCGTTGTAATCAAGCTGCAGCGAAAGATGGGGATTTGAATGTAATGGGAATTAAGAGTCATTGCTGAGTGGATAAATGCTGGCATACTGTCTAATGCTCTTAAGCAGGTTTGCAATGTCATCACAGACTGTATCCAGGCTAGTGAGCAGGTTTAAATTTCCCATGGAATAAAAAGTGGAGGAATCTTTAGTTCTCAGATCTTCTCTGGATTCCCTCATCAGCTGCAACTGGGAAATATTTTCATTCCTGTATCTGGACTGAAGCAAAGAGGGATTTCCATTAACAGAGAGTCAGTAGGAGGCAACCAGCCAAGACAAGCATCTGACATTTAAATTCAAAGTGAATACCTTGGTTTAGTATTAGGGAGGCTAGGTTAGCATCAGATTATTCTCAGATTTTCAAATTCAGATTAAAGTTTCTCCCTGCATTCCCTCTTTGTCAACAGGGTAAACAAGACTCCAAGTACTTGGGTCATCATTTGGCAACCCGGGGCCTTCCCCAGCCAGCATGAAAGACTTTATTTAGGGTATGGGACTGTTGAGCTCTTTGCCTTTGGAACACCAACACATAGACCTGTACTCATAACCCCTCTCGAGATGATAACAGCATGAGAGATCAGGCTTGCTAAAGGCAGGAGTACTTTCCCCACAGGTGGACAGTGTGTCTCTGGAGAGCAGGAGAATGGGGACAGAGAGGCACTCCTCAAGTTCACCTTCTTCATTATACTACAGAAAGCAACCCAGCAGCACACAGCCAGACCTCCTGAAGAAACAAAAACCTGAGTGGTCTCTTTGAAGGAACACTATCCATGGTGGAATGTCCCTGCAATTACTGAGTTGTTTCAGGAACTGTTGTGTCTGCAAATAATTCCTTTTTGCAGAAAAATGCAGTGTTTGAGATCAAAATCCTTTGGTTTTGGAGAAAAAACTTGATCTCAATTATTGTATCCATCACTAATGAAAAGTTAAAGCTTGAAAGGATTTTAGGATATAGCACGTAGGACTGAAGTAGTCCATGAGTTTTCATATGGAGCCACTACCTTCCAATGGAGACAACACTAATTTTTAAGGGTGGTTTAGACTGAAAAATTCTGAGCAACACTGAATATCTTTTCCCTACACAGGTTTTTCCATTGAATAGCTACCTTCATGATTAGAAATATAAACCTGATTTCTAGGCCACACATGTCCAACCTCAATATCCATCCACTTATGTATTTTTATTCTACACTAGATGCAAGGTATTTAATCTTTGTTAGCTTGCACATATCTTCATTTTTTTCCCCAGTGGGCATTCAGAGATCCCTATTATACCATTAATGTCCTATAAAGTTGATATTCTGACTTATGTGGCACGAACCTTTTAGAAATAAAACCCTCTGAGTCAAAAGAGTATTTTATATAAGGTGCATTTTATAGAGGTCTTCTGAAATATTCACCCTAAATGCATCCTTATGTTAGCAATCAGGCAACTTGTTGGCTTTCTAACTGTTAAGGCAAAAAGTTTCCAAGTCTCCCACTCTGAGATGGACTTTTGTATTGGGTCTGGCTGAGCCCCACGGCAGCCCTCACGGTGCTGTGCTTGTACCGGGAGCTAGGAAGGTGGTGACAACGCACCAGGGGGTTGGCTGCTGCTGAGCAGCACTGCACAGCATCCAGGATGGCTCTCCAGCATTCCCCCCGCCTCACCAGTAGGCTGGAGGTGGGCAAGATCTTGGGAGTGGATATAGGGATATAGCCAGGACAGCTGGCCCAAAGTGACCGATGGGATGTTCCATACTGCAGGATGTCTGCTCAGATATAAAAGACGAGAGAAAGGAGGAGGAAGGGGGGCATTTGCTGTTTACCATGTTTGTCTTCTGGAGCAACTGCTACATGTACTGAAGCCCTGCTTCCCAGGAAGTGGTCAGACATCCCCTGCTGATGGGAAGTAGAGAATAACATCTGTTTCCCTTTGTTTCCACACACACGACCTTTGCTTTTGCTTCACTAAACTGCCTTTATCTTGACCCATAAGGTTTTGGGGTTTTTTCCACCTTATTTTGTCTCCTGACAGTCCTGCTGAAGAGGGTAGTGATAGGGTGGCTTGGTGGGCACCTGGTATCCAGCCAAGGTCAACCCACCACAGTTTTACAGACTTTCAAATGGCCCAGATGTTCAAAGGTTTGTGTTCTTTCTTATGTCAGCATTTTGCTTCATTGTGAGACAGGACACTTACAGATGCTTCTGCTGTCTCAGTGCCTGGGATGGAGAGAGATCAGCTTGCAATCCTTTGAAAAATCCTTCTAAAAACACTCTTTACAGTTTCACATCTTGGCATACCAAAAGAAAGAATTCAAAGGACGTCTTCTTTTGTCCTGAACATTGCTGAAACTTTGGACAACAGCCAATACCCTGGGAAAAGTCTATTTCTGAATTATCCCAAGATGAGGAAGATGGCATGTATCAGCCATGTGACATGGAAATACAGCCTGGAATTTCTGGAAAACACCTTTCACTGTGATTGTATTTTCTACCACCTCAGAAAATACTCATAAACATGACCTGTATTTCTCTGGATACTGCTGGGGTGATAATAGACAAGACACAAAAAAAGACAAAAAACATCAAGACAAAAACCCGAGCTCTGTTATATGACATGGATTTCTACACTTTCATAACTCCAGTGCCTATTGATTAGGTTTGCAAAGATGTCATGTGCTTTTGAGTTCTGGATGAACTCTCTGTCTTGGAGAAGAAGGGTTTCCATGTAGAAATGGTAAGCCAGCTTTTCAATATGGATTTTTTTTTTGACCCATGCTTTGCTTGTATCCTTCCTCTCCCAATTTTTTAATTGTTACTTTATTGAATTTCAGTATGAACAGTACTACATTTCAGTGCTTAACTTGCACTGAAGTGGAATGTCTATGCTGACTCTTCTTTCCTATTTCTTTCAGACTAAGGTGACATGGCGATAATTACCTTTCTCTCTCTCTCTGTGTGTGTGTGTGTGTGCACTCACAAAAAGAATATGCAAAATTGCAAAATGAGGCAAATAAATATATTCCTCAATCCTGGTGCTGGGAAACCTGGAGGAATTGTTCTCATCATTGTTCTGAGAGGGTGAAAAGAAGTGTCCCTAGGTTAAAAGAAGACCACAGTTTCATTAAATTCAGGCTGGCATCAAGCCAGATAAAATTCAAAATTTTGCTGTTCTCAACCAAATTAAAAAAAAAACCACCTCCCTCTCCCCAAAATCCCTCATACATATTTAAAAAACAATGGAAACATTCCTTTGAATTAAAATGTAAATAAAACACACCATGACTGCCCCCCACCCCCTGAAACCCAAAAAAACCCCAAAAAACAAAACCCCAAAACAACAAACCCACCCAACAAACAAGAAAAAGAGAGTGTTGCAGTTTTCAAGAGAGGAAGATGAGTCTCTCCATTCTGATTCCTTCCTTTCTGTTCCCCAGCACACAAAGCTTTTACCCCCAAAAACCCTCACATGAGTTCAAGACAAGAGTTCAAACCCCTGCAAGTAAGAAATTAATAGGGATGGGTATCTTCTATATATGCAAAAACTTGGCAATTACGGAAGGACTCTGTGTCATCTTGGAAATTGTTGTGACCCTTACTCCATGGAATAGAGACATTTTACATAAAGTTAATTTCTGATGACACTTTAGTGAGGTACTCCATAGGCCTAATTGAAAACAAAAGTGCATTTTACACCAACTAAGGCCAAGTTACTCACGTGGTAGAACTTTGATGTTCTTCCTTGATACCAGCCAGCTGTCTGCAGGCAGTCATCTTTCTTGGTAGGCTTTTCCTGTACCTTCATTCCCATTACCCATGGCGCGTAAGGGCTGGGTGTGCATCTCCCCTCCTTTCATGCTGCATTGTGCATTGCACTGTAAAATTCTGCACCTTTCCATTACATCTCCCAGCCTCTTCACATATCCTCACTTCTGGTTGCCCACACACAGCCAGGCTGAGCAGCCAACTCTGCTGGGTGGCTGTATCTTTATACCTAAGGAGAAACCCTCACCCAGCAATGTCAATGCTAGCAAACTCTCCAAAAGCCTTATTATCACGTGATGATACTGCTGTCCTTGGACCGGCACTAATCTCACTGCAGGATTAAGCTCGTGGCTTTCACTGTCTCCTCATGTCAATTATGTATTGCAGAGTAGAAATAAAGTGTTTCAGCCAGCATAGTAATGTGGCCATCCCATAAAGATAATCTGTGCCAGTCATTTGCTTTTTTGCTGTGTGCCCTTTTCTGTTGGTGTGTACGTGCATGTTGGTTTTGTGGGTTTTGTTTGTTTGTTTGTTTTGTTCTTTTAAAATAATTTTGTTGTATTACTTCAGATGTGGTAGCTGCTGTGAGTGCTCGGTCCCAAAGAAAGTCCACTGTGACCTTGCAAGACTTCCTCCTGCATATTACGCGCACATAGATCTTAATTTTCTCAGTAAAATTTTCTTTCATGTGCTGTCTTTGTAATTCTCTCTGCTTTCTTTTCCCTGCTTTTTCTGGGGAAGGATGTTGCACATCAGATACTGGTGCAAAAATCATTTGAGTCTGAAAAATTAGTTCTTCCATCCTGTCTCTTTGTTTATTCTAATAGAGGAAATTAGTCTTAAAATGAAAGCATGTAAAACACATTTCTCCCTCTGTCTCCCTCTTAAATATTAATGTATCCCAAGGGAAAATATCTTGCCAGAGGATCTCTTTTATCTCAGAATTAAAAAAAGGGAAATTATAAAATAAATTTATTCAGTTGTATGCTTCCTTTGGTCAAAGCTTATCTCTGGGAGGGGAGCGGGAATACAGGGAATGAATTCTACAGGGACTTTTGATAACCATAAGGAAGATATTTTCAGCACATGATCCTGACTGTTATCATAGTCATCTTCTCATTTCAGCAGTGCAGTTGACATCAGGTTACAGTGGCACAATAGTCAATGCTGGGGAATCCCAGGTAACGTCGTGTACCTTTAGTATGAATACCTTGCATGTTTTTTTGAAATTGTAATGCAGTTTGATGATTACCTTCTTGTAGGCGATCCTTAATAAATCAGAACAAAAGCCTGATATTGACCTCAGCTGGTATGATGAAGTCCTCTCCTACAGTATCCGAAAAACTAGAGCACTGATTTGGAGTTTTTTAGGGCTCATTCTGTAAGAGCACAGAAGTACAGAAGCACAGATGCAGATGTAAAGCTGAATACTAAGCTATGAGATATGTCTGATGGACAAGCACCTGTGAAATTAGCTAAGGTTTTCATCAAGAATTCAGAAAAAGTATTCATTACCTATCCTGTGTGGTGTCTCAAATCTGATTGGAAGCTCTAAATCAATAAGCTTCCTCTCTATGTATGTATTTCATTCTTTGGGTGAAAACCATTTCTAATTTTCCCAGCAGCTGCTGCAATACTACTAAAGAGAAAGTTTGTGAGATGACTGTCTCCCTCACTTTGTTGATTTAATCAGGATTTGATCAATCTGGCAGGCATCTCCACTCCAAAGTGCTGACCTACTTGCTCTGGTCACCCTGCGGACCAGGCTGAGCAGAGATGGTCCTTCCCTGTCTCACAGCTCTCTCCAGCTTTGGCAGAGTAGAACAGTACATTTTTATATATCAAGATTTTAGCAGAATTACATTCCCAAGAGACTGAAGTGGCCAAGGATCATGGGAACACTGGAGACACTACATGCTCATGCATGGATACAACGTCTTTCAGTCAAGAAGAATAACGGATAGGGAGATAATTCTCCACAGAGGCAGTCTTGGAAGTGGTATATGCTGTCAGATCAGTACAGCAGTGCCAGAGGGACTTGGAGTATATGCAGTGAAAAGGGGTTCTCAAGGAAAAAATTTGCTATCAAAAGCTGATGTCTGGCACAGTTGACCATGTATGATAGGAAAATATTAGGGACCAACCTGTGGCACTTCTTCACCTGTACAGTAAAAGATGCAGTCCTGATTCCAGAGCAGGTGACTTGTAATTTTCTGTATTTCCCTCCAAAAAAAGTAAGTGCTAAAAGTCCTAAAATGTGAGGGTTTTTTTCTGGGTTTACCCCTTTTTACATCAGTAAAATATTGATTCTTATAAATAAATTCTACCAGATCCACTGCAATTTTTTTGGATAAAACCAATGAAACTTCATCAAAACAGAAAAGGAGGGTAAAGGGGGCGTGGGGAGCCTGAGAGAAAAACCTGGCAAGAATGCCTGCATGTTAGTTCAATATTAACATTATTTTAGAGCTTATGTAGAAGGAGGTAAAAACTCTTTGTTAGGATGGTAGGAATGGGGAATCAGGTTTCATGACATTCATACTGACTAGTGGTATGATCTTGAAGCTAGTCACTTTGAACAAGTCTGAGCTCCCATTTCCCAGCCCAGAAGTGGTTGCAATAATAACTCACTTCACAGAAGTGATGTGGGATTTTCTGTCCTTTGCACTGTGCTTTGCCAGAGGGCTTGATGAAAGGACAAAGATCTGTATACACCAAAATGCTGTGACATTTTCACATAATGGCACAAGCACACTCTCTTAAGGTACTTCAAGCTCAGTACCTGCTCAAAGAAAACATAAACATTAATCTTTGAGTCTGTTGTGTATCAGCACCTTCCACCCATCTTCTTGGTTCCTAAGGTCGCAAAAACACCACTTGGTCTATGCCTCTTCATGCATTGTTCCCTGCAAATTCAGGAGTAAGTGTTGCCACTTCCCCAGCGAGTAGAAGCACAGAGGAGAGGATCTAACCACAAAGCACATGCACACACAAAGCCACGCTATCTTTTATCTCCTGCAAGCCAATATTCTTCATCCAGCTACAGAAGACTAAAGGTTATCCTCTCTGAGAGGCACTTTTTTTTTTGCTATATCAATCCTCTTAATCTTTTTAATCTGCTTTAGAAGAAATTATGGCAATAGATCACACTCCTGAGTTGTAAATAAATAGCCTTAAAGACAAAGTATGCACAATTTAAAGAAGTATATGAGTCGTCGACTAAGTAGAAAATGTAAATCAGAGTCAATGAAGAAAATAAAATGTGTCAGCTGGAAGAAACCCTGGCAAAACAGAAAAGAATTTTTAAAATAAATCAGTTACAGAATGTACAGTGTAAAACCTCCTCCTCCATGGGAAACACCAACCAAGATGATTCATCTTTAACCATTCCACGTACATAACCAAAAAAGGATACCTGAGACCATCTCTCAGGACCATCCACCCACCTACTGGGCTCTTATGGTCCTGATACCATCACATGCACTACCCTGATACGTTCCATGGCTGCACATCTGAAACTCCAAATGAAGAAGTACCATCATTTGTCTGCAGCTTTTTTATGAGTCACGGAGATGAGATCTCAATGTCAGTGGCACCCTCCTTCCTTCACTGTTCCCCAATGTCTGTTCCCACCCTCAGGTCCAATTTTGGCTTTAAGTATGCTTGAACACAATTTGAATGAGTTGTTTTGGCATAGCCTCAGGGCCAGGAGCTAAATTTGAGCAGTCTCTTCTGCCTGCATTTCCCTTCCCACTGAGCCAGTCTTGCTGTCAACTCTAGCCAATGTGTAGACTTTATGAACTAGTAAGGTGTTTTGGCTTGATGAATCCAAACTGAACCCTAAATAAATGTTGCAACAAAGATATATCCTTCTACAGGATACATGTAGCCAGCAACCTTCTTTAACATGATAGACAGACATAAGCACTTGTGATGGTGAGTTCTAGAGAGAGAAGTGACAATACATCCAGAGTTACTTCTCTACTGATAGTGAAAAAAGAAATAAAAGCTATATTTCAAGTACCTTCAAAGGAAGGACAAGAGTCAGAGGGTATGGCTAATCAAAGACAAAACAGAGATCAGAGATATATCAGGAAAACCTTGGGCGGGGGAGTAGAGAAGAATAAAGCCAGGCAGTGAGGGCAAGTGAGTATGGCTGGTATAAACCCCCTCTGTTGTCCTCACCTTGATGTGAGACATCACTGAATATTGCTTGCAAGAGCCGTTGGCATGCAGTGGCAGGACAGAGCCTGCATACCATGTGTGTGCTGAAAGAGAGAGACAAGAAAGAGAAAATTAACAGTTATCATTAATCCGGTCCATGGCATCAAGGTCATCACACAAAGCATTTTTTATGCATGGTAAGCTGCTCCTCTAGAAGCTGGGTGGTGTAAAGGGCGAGCTACAGAAGTGATGGAGCCATCCCTTTAACTGCGGAAAAGTACCTTAGTCCTGGCTGAAAATGTGTTGCCTCTTTTATTAATCAAGGCAGCTGCCCACTGGGACTGTGTATGAGTAGAATTGCTTGAAGGTTTGTAGTCTCCTTTCTGTACCTATTCCTCCAGGGCAGACTGCATATCTGGTGTGGTAAGGAAGCAGGCAGGAAATATTTAGCTAAAAGATGTAAAATGTCCTGAAGCAAAACAACTGTGACATGTGTCGATGAGTATTTTGGGAAGTGACTTCAGCATAACTTCAGAGTTCTGAACTCTGGTCTGAAGAACAGCCCTGGTTGGGGCTCAGCTCTCTCACCTCTGCTCTTCAGTGTCTTGGTCCCTCATGCTCTCCATCCCAGTCTGCCCTCCATCTCTTTGTCATTCATGTTTTCACACCTTACTTAGCATGGTCTCTGTGTCTGGTGAGTACCGAAACAGGAGTTATTGCTGAAGGCAGCAGGGAGGCAGACTGCTGGTGTTTACACACTGATGTCTAAATGACCTTTTGAAATCTGTGGACATGATTTTTCTATCTCATTTCCTCTGGGAAAACATTTGCATATTGTTGAATGGGCTGAGCTTGCTGTTATCACATTGCTACTGTGATTTACCAAACATTACCAGGAAATATAATAATAATAATAATAATAACAACAACAACAACAAACCCCAGCATTTGTCTGAATGGGAGCCTGAGAGATGAGCCGTGCGAACCTGGGGCACTAACATTGGAGTACAACATCAGAAGCTGCATGAGGCATTCACCTCCCACTCATGGGTACCCGCCGGCTGCCTGCTCCATCAGAGTTTGGGGTAATTTATTCATACACCTTTGGAAAATAAGATTAAATCTCCTCATAGTTTGTGAACACCCCGTTTTAAACAAGGCAGTTGATAACTCTCTGAGGAAAGGAGGTTACTGGTAAACAACAGTCCTTAATTTATGCATGAGGGAGAGATTTATAATGCATTTCTTGGTACAGAAGTGGAGATGGGGGAGAGAAAGGGAGGGTGACCTTTGTGCTATCTCTCCAGCACCATAAAATTTTATATCCTCACTGAACCAAAATGGCCTGAATACCATCATGTTTTTCTGTCCTTTTCTTCACCCTGGCTTCTGTCAAATGTTAGAAGTGGGAGGGATAACACTGAAGGGAGGGGGGAGGGGTGAAGATTACAAACATAGTACATTCAGCAACCCTCCGTCTGCTGCTCTTGACAAGATCTCTCCAATATGGAGTGTGTTTCCTTGGCTATACTAAGTGGTGGAAGAGAAAGAGCAGGAGGAGATTTTCTGGATATACTGAGGAGGGATATGGCTTGCATTATTAGATGGAATTTGAGATTAATGTGTGAAACAGAAGGCTTGAAGATAGAGAGATCTTCTGATGAGGTGGCTGTAAAAACCATTGGTGGATGCTGACGCATTTTGCCAGTACTGTTTTGTTGTTTCTTTGCTTTGCACCCACCTGAGAGCAAGTTTGTATCTCACATCTTTACAGCAGGAGTATCTTTATGTTCTGCATTATGAATACAGAGCATTGTGAAATCCTGGAGCTGCCAGATGCTGCTATATTAAGGGTATTAAATACCCATTCATTAACCGATAATTACTATATTTTTAGTGTTTATGACTTAGTAATACTATGGAACTTGAGTGAACTGGAGATTTTGGGATTGTAGCACCATTCAGAGGAGGGAAGCCTGTGTTACAGCTCTGAAGTAGTTTTTGCAGCCAGGGTATAATCCTTGATACTGCTGCTTAGTTTATTTGCTTTTTCTGCTCCATGCAAAATGTATATTTTATCATAATTTAAATAAAGAAAAAAGAAAGCAAAAGGAATCTTTATCCTTTAGGCACTGAACACAATGTTTTGAGAAAGCAAATTAATAATCTACAAAGACATTCAGACAATTCAGCTTTTGAAAAGTGGGGTCCTGTTTAGGCTGGTCACAGCTACAGTAGATGAATTATAAATCCCACAGATTTCCCCATATGTCAAGACATAAAATACTGTCATACAAGACTAAGCCTCCTGCTTCATCCAGCTGCTGTGCTCCCTGGGTATGAAACATGAGATGGGACAAGTCGTCAGAGGCTGGTTTATGGGGTCCCCAAGCTATGGTAAATCTGGACTAGCCTCCGTGTCTCACAGCTTTCCATGTCCCCTCATTAGGGGATATTGCTTGAATCCGCTCAAAAAAATAGCAGATACCCTTCAGTTCCTGAGAACGTTCACCTCCTGCTTGCGCAGTACATCAAAATGAGGTGTAACCCCACCAGCTATCTCACCAGCTTCAGCATGCAGTCAACATGACAACAGGGGGCTCAAATCACTGTGATTAGTCCCTGAGGATTGTTCAGTGGGACCCTTCTAGCTGCCAGTTGAAGAACACAGTGGGTTTGTTACCACTAGGCTCACTCCTTGTCTTTTCTGCCTGCTGGCTCACAACCCAAGGGTTAATCTAACCAGCAGAAAACGTATGAAAAACAATGCCACTAACAGTCCAGAGAAGTGCTTGCTGATATTCAGTGAGCCCTCCCAGAGCTGCTGGGATTCCTGTGGTCCTTCTAAATGACAAGGAATTGCCTCTCTCCTCTCTCCATCTAGGTAATTCAATGCTAATTGATATCTATAGGAAAAGTAATAGTGATGCTCCCTTTTGAAGTGGGGCCCAATTGAATAAGCAAGTACTAAACAAACCACCACGATTCCTAAAGGAGTCTGAAAAGCCCCTTTTGTCCTGATTTTCACAGGCATGATTTCTTAAAAGTCAACATCCACATCTTTCACATAAATAAAACAGGGAAGTCAAGGCCTTCTGGCATGTCATGAATAGAGGTCAGGAGAAGTTTTTTCTTTTACATGTCACTGGGCTCAGGAAGGCAAAGGGTATGCCTTCAACTTCCAGTTCAGCTGTGGACTAACTGAAGGTCCTGATCCCTGTTTCTTCCAAACATTAAGCTCAGAGGGTGAAACTGTAAGTGCGTGAAGGCACAGTGGGTGGGAAGGGAAACCTAGGACTGCGGTAGAAGCCAGCAATTCCAATCCTGCATCAGGTTTAGCCCTGATCAATTAATCTGCAGCCAACAGGATTCCTGAAGGGACAAGATGAGCCTAGTTTTTCCATAACTCCTTTCTGGGCCCTGAACATGGGGAACATAACCTCTTTTCAGCTGAAGATTCCTCTGGAAGTAATTGCATGGTGAGTCCTATTTGGTGGGTCATTTAATTCTCCAAAGTTGCAGTCTTCAGGCAGTTTACATAGTCTTTTTTTACTCAAGCAAACAGAAAGATAAATGGGTGTTGTTTTTTGGGGTTTTTTTGTTTGTTTGTTTCACAGCAGGTAAAGTCCTAATGTACATTGTTACTTCACCTGGTCATTTCTCCAGGACGTTTGAGCAGGTAACACCAGATCCACCTGACTACTCATTGCAGGAGATTATTTACAGAATCATAACATCATAAAATTATTTTGGTTGGAAGTGACCTTAAAGATCATCTAGTTCCAACCCCCTAACATGGACAGGGACATCTGCCACTACACCAGCTTTCTCAAAGCCCTGTCCAACCTGGCCTTCAACACTTCCAGAAATGGGACATGTACAATTTCTCTGGGCAACCTGTTCCAGTGCCTCACCACCCTCACAGTAAAGAATTTCTTCCTAATACCTAATCTAAATCTACCCTCTTTCAGTTTAAAGGTATTACCCATTGTCCTATCACTACAGGCCCTTGTAAAAAGCCCCTCTCCAGCTTTCTTGTAAGCCCCCTTCAGGTATTGGAAGGCTGCTATAAGGTCTCCCCAGAGTCCTCTTCTCCAGGTTGAACAACCCCAGTTCTCTCAACCTGTCATGACAGCACAGCTGCTCCTGCCTGTCAATCATGTTTGTGGCCTCCTCTGCACTTGCTCCAACGGGTCCATGTCTGCCTTACGCTGGGGGCTCCAGAGCTGACACAAGTTAGTTAAGTTATACACAGACCCTGTTGTGTGCAGCCCCTCCCTATGGCCAGAGCTGGGAGGCATGCTCTGAACCTCTAACACTAGGCTGAAGAGTAAGACAGAGGAAGCATGCTGTCAGTTGCTCTGACTCTGTAGACTACATCTCCATTGCCCATACTGGGAACCCAGTCAGCTGGCTCAGATGAAGAAATCTGTGTTATAGACACCTGAAGTTGTTTACATGGGGATCCCACCTGAAAGGTCTCAGGACTTAAGCAACTTGAGGTGGAATCTGCCCAAGGGAGTGTGTAACCTAAAAGGGAGAAGGAAGGCTGAGGGTGTACAGGGGCATCCAAGACACACGGCGTGTAATTTCAGGGCAGAGCTGTAAATACACTCAGTGGCTGTCCTCCCTTAAGGACAGTCTTTGGAGACTGTCCATATTTGAGACGTTAAATAAGATGAGGACTTATTCCGTATGTCATACCCAGTTAGTGGTATTACAGGCACAAGCAGAGCCATCAAAAGAGAAAACAAAAAATCCCTTCCTTTGTCAGTGCTTACAAGCATTTCAAACTAAGCTAAGTTCCCAGATTCGGGGCTTGACTTCTTCCTATTCAGAAAGAACACTTAAACACTCGCTCATTTCCCATTGAAAGTGATGTGATGTCAGCACTGCTGAAAGTTAAAAATAAGATTAAATGAGTATGTGGCACTTTGCACCTCTCCAGAGGAATTAAGTGGGGCAATCATCATTCCTGTTAGCAAACACAACCATCTTGCATGAGCTGAATGTCTCTGTCTCTTTCTTTCCACCTTTTCAAGCTATTGTGGAAGTATCTAAACAGGGCACAGAAGAACCTCAATAAAGCGCAGGAAAAGTTTCACCTAGGAAAGGGTTGATGTGAATGGTCCCATATTGTTTTCTTGCACTAACTATAGTGCTATAGCCAAACGATCTAGAAGGTAAAGGGCACCTGCATCTTTCTGACCGAGACAGGCCAGAGTGGAGAGGCAATCCTGCCTGCAGGCTGATGTGTCTTACCTTGCCCTGGGGTCCAGAAAGTGAAGAGCAGTTCAAAGTCCCCTCTTTGCATTGGAACCTTACTTGGCAGGGAAGACAGCAAGGATCCTCGGCTTTTGAAGCTGAAACAGTTCTGTTACCCTGAGCTATTACTGAACCCAATAACAAACTTAGCAACAGAAAAGCACTGTTTTGAAACTTTTGGAAAGAGTTCTTTCTGTTTTCCGTTGAGGAAAATGGGCCCATGGTGAGTAATATGGGGAACACGTAATTAATTCTCACAAAATTTGTCCATTCTGAGAACATTGATGCAAAAAAATAATGACTTCCAATAGAAGAAAGTCTAAAATTTGGACTTAATACCCATTTCAAATTTACTGACAACAGCACAAGCAGGTTTCCTGGATGTGATGAGCCAGGTATTAAACAGTATTTGCAATCTGCTCAAAATTAATCTTTTCTTAAAGTGACTTTCCTGATGGACTTGTAGGATGAAGGAAAAAATAGAGGAAAACCACGCAGAGAAATGTCAACCTTTTTTTATATGCCTGGCACTCCACAAAATGTAACTTTCATTGCAGCGACCATTTGCTTGTATTCTCTAAAAAAATGTCTGTCTGTGAGCTGTTAAAACGCTTTTCCCCAAACAACTGGCTAATTCCCAGGGCTCATTACCCAAGATGAAGCCAACAACCCAATGCCCTGTAATGCTGGGCCAACTCAAAAACTCCAAGAAAGAAACCAAGTAATCTAATAATTGTTTTAATAATCATTTGACTTCTCTGGGGATCCTGCCTTTCATGGTGGATCTCTGGGATGCTTAGTTCTTTATAGCAGGAAACCCTTTACTTTGTGGGCTTTGCAGTTCAGCCCTGTTATCTGAGCTCAAGAAGGACCTACCTACAGCTTGGACCCACCTCATGAGCTGAAGAAAGCAGCAGCACAAATGGAGCTACCTGTGACAACTTACATGAACTCCTGTTTCTGCTGATGGTTGGCCATGAGCAGATCGGCTTTGTACCTCACTTTCTCTCTCTTTTAAATGGAATAATTCAGTCTAGGCTCTCCTGATCAAAGACTGACATAAAGTTGCTGGAGACCAGCCCAAGTTCTCAGTATAATTATTCTGAGGGGCTTAAGTATTCCCTGCCACTCATCCTGTTGCCAGCTTCCCTATCCCTTCCTGGTTTATGCTGCTGGAAAGACAAATTGATTTTAGCTCCCCTGTTCAAGACTCAGGAGGAGCCAGTAGTTGACAAGGAGCTAATTAGCCTTTCTAAGGTGAACAAAACAACGTCAGTGGAGGAGAAGAGAGATGACGGGCTGTTTTCAATGACAGCTTGAAGTGACAAGACAACTGAATAGGGAAAGGCTGCAGCACTTTCTTATTGTCCACAAATTGTTCTCCTGTCTAATTCTTCAATATTCCAGTGCTGAGTTCAGAAAGTTACTGTCAATTAAACAATGCCTTGGCTATGCGTTAAATTGCAAATACTGCTGATGACTGCTCAAATCAAACTGTATAGCAGATAGAAACATTGCTATTTGGGATCAGCAATCATTAAGTTCTCAGGAAACAAAACATGCCCTCTCACGGCTGAATTTTGAAGAGGGTAGCAACTGTAAAGCAGCCAAAGTAAGAGTTATGGAGGATTGTGGGATCCTAACTTGAAGGAAACCAGTGTTTTCCATCCCTGCACCAGTCAATAGAATGCCCTGAGGTTTTTGAGATACATTTGTTTACCAGCAATTTTCCTCATTTCTTCTGAACATTAAGACAACTGGGGAATAAAATTCAGGAAAAAACCTAATAAGGTAAAGTCTTCACTTTCTCCCAAGATGATTTGTGGAAAAACATAAACAAGTTTCCGTGAATATTGTCAGAACAAAAACTGATTTGTGTTTGAAAGATTTTCACCAGATTTATCATCATTTCCATTAATGCAGAGATGAAGTCTGGAGCAGTGGTCAGCACACACAGTCAGGACTAAGGGGAGACCTGGGGTTATTCCCTAGTTCAAACCATTGCCTGTCTGTGGTTGGGTGTCTTCTTTTCCCTCCTACTTGGAGATGGAGAAAAGAGTTCCTATCAGTACCTACCCTATAGGCATAAAGTGAGAAGGTGTTGTAGGATAAAGTCTGTACCGTTGACTTCTCAGTTCTGAATAATGGTGTCACTTGGTGATTGTACTGTACTATAAGATCTTTTTCTTGGAAAGTATTTTTTGATCTTTAAAGAAATTGCTCTCTGATTACTACATTAGACAAGGTTCTGCAGAAAAGGAACCTCTGAGCAGCAGGAAACATTTATTACATTAAATGTAATTTCATAAGGCAGGACAGTTTTGTGGAAAGGCTTTGTTAATATTGGATTGCAGTCCTTGAAAAAGAAGAGTATCTGCATCTCTGCTCCAGGCCTGTACATTCTAGTACAAAGAACGTATTACAATTAAAAATACACTCGGGTTCAAGGTATCAGGTATTATCAAGGTATTTTCTTCCACCGAGACCTGAGCTTGAGGACACTAAAATTAAGTTTTACTAGTGGGTAATACAGGAAAAGACACAAAAACTAAAATGTCAATCCAAGGATTGCTTCCACACATATTTAGTTCATTTAGCTTCATAAAATGATAACTGAAAAGGGATATGTATTTCATTTCCCTGGGAACACATGGATCTTAACCAGGCTTTTTGACCCAAAACTTGATCCAAGTTGGATCAAAACTTTTGATCCAAACTCATGATTTGACCCAGTGGTGGAAGAATAATGTCAGCATAAATCTGGATTCTGATACCTTAACATATAGATCTGTTTGTTCCTGGTGGTCTGTATTTCATCCATTTCAAGTCTTCATTTTAGTGTTCCTTTTCTATGAGATAACCCAGTTTGATTTGTATAAAAACAATGGTCAAAATTTGTTCTAGGTTAAGACTGAAGTCTATGACTCAGGAGGTATTTGGTATTTAGATCTCAGTGAGGAGGGGTCATCTTGAACTTCAGGATGTGCAGGCAGGTTGTGAGGCATATTTTATGCCTCCCTTCACCTCAAGAATTAGTTTTCAGCCTTGGAAATGCCTTGGGGCTATTTAGACAAATGAATGATGTTTTGAAGTTACATCAGTCTTGCTCATGTTAGGTTTGGATGTGGTGGTAGCAGGAGACAATTATGCATCAAAGTTAAAGGGCTGTCAGAGATTCACTGAGGAGTCCCTGAAGCAGCCAGGATCCATGCCATGTATATCCAGATGTGGGGTATCCCCTCCAAATACTGCCTTCCTGCACCCCATGTTCTTTGTTTCATGCTCCACACTGGTTCTGATACCCCTAGAGAAACCTTCCAAGTAACTGCACTAAAACCTGGGGAATTTTCTCAAAGCCAATAGGCCTTCCTGGGAAACACATTAGCTTTGGCAGGGTCTTTTTATGTTGCTGCTTCATTCTTCCTCCCTATCAGAAAGCATGGGTGAGAATTTCACTCTTCAAAAGTAGACCTGAATCCACCTGTTGAATTTGCCTCTTTCATTTCCTAACTCAGCAACCCAAGGCCAATGGTTCAAATTCTCCTGTTTCTGTCCCCTTCCCCTGCCTTTCGCTTCACTCCTATCCACCTAAGAACCACACAGCTCCCTGCCTACCACACTCTGTATCAGGCATGAAATGAGAGGGCTGTGGTACGGTCCTGGTGTTCCTCCCATCTCCTGACATCCATCCGGTTCATGACTCCCATTTGTTTATATTTCCTCTTGAGCAAACCAGCTGTGCATTCAGTATCCTTTGTTAGCACATCCCTGCTAGCCGAAATAATCCCAGTCCTTCTTTCTTCAGTGCCCCATTGCTGTTTTTGCATCCTCTCATTCTCACACTTTTATTCTCAGTAGTTTCCCACCTAAGTTTCATTATAATTCCTCACCTTGTAATGTTTTTTGGTACCTTGCTTACATAATAATACTTTACACTTAGATACCTCTATGCAACCCTGCAGTTCACAGCATGGTGTTCTTATTTTCCACAAAGAAATTGGATGGTCTCTGGAACAGGATAGGATCATCACCTTGCAGTAATACTGTTTCAGGAGAAAAAAAAAGTTTGTTTATTTTTTTTTTTTTTTTGGGGGGGGGCCCTATATTTCTGATTTTGGAGGAAGTTATGAACTGATTTATTTGATTTTTAAATCAAATACATGGTGTGTCTTCATGGCATGGCATTTTTTAGCCAGCCCTATGTAAAAGATTATATTCACTCATTTTCTCCTGGTATGAATAGAGAAATAATTTGTTGCACAAGTGACTTGGGATAATGTCTCTGTGGAACAGATCTTTAGCAGGGGTAAAATAACGTGACTGCACAAGCTACCCAGAGTGTTGGTCACTGTCTTTCACTTCCAGCAAGACATCATTCTGAGCCTTTCTTGCTGAGAACACCATCTCTCAGTGCTGGTCTGCCACAACTCCAACACATCACAAGTCCCAGGCAGTCATGTCCTGGGCTGAGGTGGCTACCAACCAGCTCATTTGCTTTCCCATGGTGGATGGTATGAGATATGAGAGCCTTGGTGGCATTTGCTGCAGAATAATTCACTATGATTTGCTCTGAATATAGTGACAGTCTCTTTCCTCTTTCACCTATCAGGTCTTATTTCTGGATTAGTTACTGCCATGAAAGGTCCTGGGGATCTACCCAGTGCTGTGCCTCCAAGATTTCTAGAGACAAAGAGTGTTTTTATTCATCTGAGGTACTAAATAAAAGGTCATGTCTGGGTAATAGTTCTTTGTAACTAAGACCACAAGTTTCCTGTATCATGCTGCTTGCACTTACATGTGCACTTGAACAATCACCAGTGTCCTCCCCCTACTCACGATGGAAACCTTCCCTTTTCAGCACAGAAGCTCCTGGGATACCCAAATCGTCCTTCTATCACTCCCAAAACATACTATTGCCGAATGAACAAACCAGCCATGCTAAGGCAGATTTAGTGGATGATCATTCTATGAGACTTTTGATGCCCATATGTGCCCAGTTTGTCTGTTAGTCTTCACAGTAGTTGCCCATGTGGAACTGAAGCACAGATTATATACAATTCTGAATCAAAGTTTGATCCCCAAAGTGTCACTTTCCCACAAGAAAGTCCATTTGATATGTTTCAGTCCCTCTCAGACAGTTTTATCCCTTGTCTGCACATCTGCTGCTTCACCTGTCAGATTGGATTTGTGTATTTATTTGCAATATACCAGCTCATTCTTTAAAACAGCTGGGAAAATGTGTTGGTAGAGCTGGAGTTAGTTTTCCCCATGGCAGCCCTCACAGTGCTGTGCTTGTACCGGGAGCTAGGAAGGTGGTGATAACGCACCAGGGGGTTGGCTGCTGCTGAGCAGCACTGCACAGCATCCAGGATGGCTCTCCAGCATTCCCCTGCACCTTGGGATGGGGGCATGGCCAGGACAGCTGGCCCAAAGTGACCGATGGGATGTTCCATACTGCAGGATGTCTGCTCAGATATAAAAGACGAGAGAAAGGAGCAGGAAGGGGAGTATTTCTTATTTATGACATTTGTCTTCTGGAGCAACTACTACGTGTACTGAAGCCCTGCTTCCCAGGAAGTGGTCAGACATCACCTACTGATGGGAAGTAGAGAAAAACATCTGTTTTCCTTTGCTTTCACACACACGACCTTTGCTTTTGCTTTATTAAACTGCTTTTGTCTTGACACATGAGGTTTTGGGATTTTTTTTCCATCTTATTTTGTCTCCTGCCGGTCCTGCTGAGGAGGGTAGTGATAGGGTGGCTTGGTGGGCACCTGGTATCCAGCCAAGTTCAACCCACCACAGCAAATATTCCTGAGCTTTTCTTTGCCTTCTGGTGGAGAAAGGTAGGAATGTTCAACAACTGACACAGACCTTGTGTCTGTGGGTTGTGTCCACTCATTCATTCTCATTTGGGTCAAAGTAAGAGAAGCAGGAAAGGTTTCTGAAATGCTCATCTTTATCCACAGATGTATATCATCCTTATCTTTTAACTGGCTGTTACACTATTTTTGTACTGTATTGTCATTCGTTGACTATTTCACTGATACAAGGGAGTTTGTCTCCAAGCTATCAGAAAGTAGGGGAACATCATCTCTATTCACACTGATCCTCAGTGCCCAAAAAGCAGTAAACATGGCAAATCAAGCCCAGAGTGGATGCCCATAGAGGCTGCTTGGTCCTCTGGAGGTAAGTGTCCTCATCACCAGTCTCGCAGCCCCTAGGATCCAGCAGCCCCAGCAGAGAGCTGTTCAATCTTATGTATGTGCGTGCCAGGGAAACACAGACACAGAGGATATCTGGCCGGGCGCCAGTCCACTTCAGATGACAGGACACATATGGAACTGAGGGTGACCATACTGAACGCTGCAGCATAGCTGCTCTCCCTAATTGCACCATCTGTGCAAGTGCCTTGCAGGCCTAAGGAAGCTCATTCCTTGCTTGCTGTGCAGGGTCAATTTTTGAGCTCTGCTCAGACAGCTTGAGGAGCTGTTCTGGTCCAGACACACCTGTAAGACTGACAAGGCTTACATGTCTTGAATGGGTGGACAGCCTGGGGTTAACAAACAGGATACAGAGGTCTGTGTTGCTAAACTGTTTTCTATCACATATCTATGGGTGAAAAGCTTGGGGATGTGCTTTGGAACACTTATCCCAGTCCTGCCAATCCAGAGAGTAGAAAGATGAGGGAAGCAATTAAGGGGCCTTGCTCAATTTATTGTGTCTCAATGCTTTCCACAGGCTTAAGAGAGTGTATATGTACTAGTTTGACTCAGGGAGCTTTCATCTTCCCCTCACAACTATATATATTAATTTCATAGAGAACAGCAAAAAAGCAACTAACCAGAGGCCTTTCCAAGGGGGACAAATTTTTTTTGCTGGAGTCCTGCTTCTACAACTTTCTTCTTTCCCCTGAAGAAATGTTCAGGGCAGTAGCACTATAGCTTGCATAGACCTGGAGCTTCACAGTGTTTATGAGACCCCATTCTATCCTCAGCATCCCTGAGACCCTGCAAAGCTGACATCCTCTGTAAAAGGGCCTTCTGCCCCTAATACCTACAGAAGTTGTAACGTGATCCACTCTTTTAAATATGGCAGCAGTACTACATCCAGTTGTACATAAATCAGGCTTATCTTTCCTCACTCATATTGAGTAAGAAAATCACAGGTTAGCGTCCTTGTATTTGTCTTCAGATTCCCGCTTCTTACCTGCAGAATTAATTCCCCACTCTCCTATGGCCTTTTATTCATTATGAGAGGACTCCTGTTTTTTAATGGAGAAAACTGGTTGGAGAAGGGATGGTTTAATACAGGGGTCCTCAAACTATGGCCCGCAGGGTGGATACGGCCCCCCAGGGTCCTCAATCTGGCACCCAGTATTTACAGAACCCCCCCGCCCCCCGCCGGGGGTTGGGGGAGGAAACCAAGCAGCTGCAGATGGCTGCCTGCCACTTCATCCACGCACCAGCCCCCTGCTTAAAAATTTTGAGGACCCCTGGTTTAATGGTTGGAGAAGGGATGGAACTTCACCATGCCGTAATTAAAATAATCTGGAACCACACAGCACCTGCACTTAGACCTCAGAGTACACAGGAGCTACAGTCATTCATACATGTGAAAAAGGCGATATCATGCCTGGGATGCTCTCAGACTTGCTGTACACCTGCTTCTTCCCCTTAAGGTCTGAGGCACACCTGGACTTTCTCCATGCTTCAAGTATGGTTATTAGTCCTACACAGCCTGCTTGCTCCTTAAGTGCAGCACTTCAACATGGTGGACATTTGCAGTCTTGTTTCTAATTGCAAAAAACCCACTGACTTTAGAAGTATGCCCTTCATCTGCTGTAAAAATACCTTTGTGTTCTTTCTACTTCCTTCAGATACCTCTTCTTTCATCTTTTCACTACCAGGACTGGATTTCCCTTTCTTGTCTTCTACTTCTTAACATCTTTCACCAGTCTTTTATTCTGAGCTCAAGCTCCTACTCACTTGCATTTCCCATGGCTGCTCATGCTGTGAGTAACATCCTTGTACCATTCTCCACAGGTACCTAAAACTGCTTTGGTTATTCCCCTTAGTATACAAACCTTTGTTTTCCTTAGAATCCTCAATATCTCAAGAGATTGCAAAGCTTACGGTATCTCCCCATCTTTGCACTATATAGATCTTTGAAACAACTTTTCCTGATAAAAGCTTTTCTAATCACAGGGCTTAACACAGGATTATTGGACACACAGCACAGCTACAGCAGGGAATATTGTAGTCTCTTTTGAATGCATGCAGAATGAACCAAAAGCCCCTACCACAAAAACCTTTTGAACCAGGTCCACAGCAGAAAAGTTGACAGATGATGGTAGATGGCTAGAAAGCACAGTAAAAAGCAAGCATATTGGTCAGCCATGAAGCACTCTTCCAAGCACATCAGCTGCTAATACTGTTGGCAAGTCCCCTTCTCCATGGGAAAGAATGAACCCTCCTCTTCCAATTTCATATACTTGAAAAAGCTCAAATAGAGGCTGAATTTAGATGTATAATTCTCCTTGTTTCCAAGTCACTTATTATTTAAGGTCCCATCAAAGGCAAGTAATTTTGGGGGAAATGTATTTTAAAAGATGCTTTAATAACCTTCACTAGCAGGCTGCCTAAGGCACACTGTGAATGGAGCAACCGTTACGCTTGTTTTAAGATGCAAACTGGGGAATATTTACTAGCTGTTACAAGCTGTCAATGCTAAGGTGACACTTGTTTGTTTTGCTCTAACATGATACTCCTCGACTTTCCTTGGTTACACTTTTACGTCACAACTACTCCCTGAAAATGCCAGGTATTGCCCTTTGTTGAAGCTGCATTAGTAGAAATTTGATTAAAGTGTTCATATTGTTTACACAGAGTGTTCTGCAGGATTTTTTCCCATAATGAAAGGCTTTTGCTCATAGAAAATGATCAGTCTGCCTTGGTACAGACCTGAAGGAATCAACCTAAAATTATTAGATATCTACATAGGAAAGCATTTCCTAGCCAGCTAGTCCTGCTAAAAAGCAGGTTCATTCAAATAAACATTTAAATGGAAGATGGACAGCTGATAGACCCTGCTGTCCAGTTTGTAAGGCGGTTCAGCTTGTTGAACTCATCATTTCATCCTAATAGATTTTTGTTACAGTTCAGTGTATCTTGAGAAGCCGTAATGACTTACACAGAGCTCAGAAGGAGAATAGATTGCAGTTTGGATCTGTCTGGAGAGGCATCAGTCTTGTCACTACCAAGGGAAGACTCGTGAAGAAGCTCCATAAATAGTTGCTTTCACAAGAGCAGAAAACCAGCACAAACTGCACAAACCATTTGTGTCTTTAGCCAGCGGGAAAATATCCCACAGACTGAGAATTCTTCATTTCTACTTTAATGTTAGAAAGATATTCCATCTTACTGAGCCCATTCCACCACTTTCACTGAAGGCCATTCCCCTTGATGGTGTTCACCTCCAGAACTCCTGGTTCCTAGGAGTCAGGAGGACCAGAGGTGCAAAATCAATTCAAACTTACTGATGGCATTGTCTGCAGGCGTGAAGTTTGTTCCCCACATTCAGGTCAGAGCAAGTTCCAGCTGTCTATAGGGTGTGTACTTAGCTCCACTCCTCTTATTAGACTGTCTCCTCTTTATCCCAGAAGGTTAACATCTGCAAAAATACATAAATCCAGTTGGATTTTAGGGAAAGATGAAAAGAATTTAGAGCACCTCAAGTCAATAGGAACAAGACAACAAATGTCGAGAAAGACTAGTCAAGAGTAATTAAAGATTTTCAAATCATGCTACTAGTCCATCTTATTTCCTGTAGACAAATGATACCTGGGGGGAAAAAACACCAAACCAAACCAAACACCAAACAAAAAAACCAAAACACACACACAAAACAAAACAAAACAAAACAACCAAACACCAAAACCCAACCAAACCATATTTTTCAAATAGATTTTGCATCATTTAGTCACCCTTGGAATCTCTTCTTTTGACTAGGGCTACCAGAAAAATTTTTGTAACTCCATTTTCAAAGGCTGCTTTTACCCATGTAATGAATTTGGTCAAATGAACTGAAACTTCCTCCCATTTAAACTGAGACTGTTAGTGCCTCCATCTTTCCATGCAATATTGCGGGTGCGGAGGTGGAGGATGAATCTAGCCATAAATCAGTCACTGGAGTTTCAGAGGACAATGCAGTTTAGGCCCTGTTAGGAGCACAGTATCACAAACCTCAGCATCAGCAGTGCACTCTCATTTTAAAGCGATTCAAGAAAATTTGATCAACTTTCCCTTTCCCTAGCGTCTGTCTTGGCACAACCCAAGCACATACCATGCTTCTATCAAAGCAGCCCAAGATGCTTCTACTCCCTCATGTCTTCTGTTTCTCTGGTGGAGGAGATGGCACCTATATGACCACATTCTTTTCAAAAAGGCTTTGGAGCAAGATAACCATTGTATCAACAGGGTTTTAGCACATCTGCAGATGGAACAGCTCCAGCTATTGGCAACTTAAATTATTTAATGGAGCAAGGAGTTTCTATTGATTTTGTGATTCAGATGGAAATTAGAAGACCTGTTATAATTAGCCTTAAACTTTCTTATTTATTATTGAAAACAGCCATGCTAGTTATATTCTCTGTGGTTGGAGATGGCGGTGCAGCTGCCCACCTTGCACTGTGTTGAGAATTCAGGTTCCAACCTACATACATGGTAAGAGGGTGGGGTGGAGGGATCATTTTTTTCCTTTGCCAAATGCTTTTTTGACAGACGCATACACCTCACATGAGGAAATCTTAACTGGTTATAACATGGCGATACACATGAGCAAGGCGTAGAGCTGTAAAACTGCTGCAAATGATGATTCCAAGGGATCATAGCTAGATCCCCAGGAGGATGTAAAAGATACTAAAAAGGGATACAGGCTTTTCCATGGCCTCTATTGCGTGACTTGCCCTGGAAGACCAAAATGCTTTGCAATACTGACTGGGTGGATGCTGGAGAGCAGCCCCAACCTGCATCCCAAATGGCTTGTATAAGCAATATGACACAAGGAACTTGCTGCAAGATGTCTGCCATGGGCTTGTGACTTGTTTTTGCGACGCTACCTCTGGCAGCAAAGGAAAGAGTTTTGGGATGCCTTTCTCAATGAGAGGGTTTCACATGTTAGGTCCAGGTTCTGGAGAGAGGTGTCTTTAAGGGGGAAATAAATGCACAAACTCTAAGCTGGTTGTGTAGAGTCTGTCACCAGTGGATATGAAGATGATCCTTCAGATGAAGATACACAGAAACACTCTTCTTGGCAGCTCTGAATCACCCCTGGCTTTGGTTGCCTCTTGCCCTTAACTGTGGAAGACTAGATTCCCAAATTAAGACTGTGGAGATCTGCAAGGGGAGTGCTCTATATCTGTTCAATGTCTAGACAGGAGACATTTCCCTTAGCCACCTTTAGATAGTGCTGGTGAAAATACCAGTGTAACAGCTGAGATTTAAAACAGCAGTTGACAGGGTGCAGGGTAAGCCAAGGCATTCGTTGGCAGCCAAGGTCTGAGGTGGTGTGAACCGGATCTGAATCTTGATGGATGGTGAAAACGAAAAAAAACTGGGAAAGACTACACTGGGAGCTGTGTCGCGATAAACTACTGCTTCAGAACACATGGATAATTGCATATCTAGGCAAAGGCTCTATTCTGACACTGAATTACTTGGGATCCTTATAGGGACGTTTAGAACTCCCCATCCCAAAAGTACTAGCTGGACAAGATGCCTGCAAGTCCCTCATCCAGCCTCCAACTTGAAGTAGGACTATTGCCAATGCTAGGTCAGGTCAGACATGGCTTTGTTGAGTCAAACCCTTAAGATCTCCACAAAATGAGATTTTACAAGATCTCTGGGTAGCCTATTGCATTGCTGCCTTACCCCTCTAGGGAGAAAAGATTTTCCTGCCTGAAATCCAGCTTGAATATTTCTATTGCAGAGACAGAGTTTCTCATGCTTGCTGGAGTGGAAGGTTGACTGTTTTTGAACCATTTTTAGTCTGCATCTGATGCTCAAAGAAAGAGATCAGTCGTGAAACTGTAAGTGTAATTAATATTCCTCATTATATTAAGGTTAAGTTTTATCAGTCTGTTGTCAGAGAGCTATTAACAGTAGAAGCCAACCAAATTGAGAGAATGTGTAAATTAAATTATGTGCCAGAAATGTTAATTAGAAAGGGGAAAAGACAAGGGAAAAGAGATCCTCCCCCATGTGTTAGTGTGTGATGTCTCTGTGTCCACCACATGCGAAGAAGGTTCAGGCGAACACAAGGGTGACGTGAGAGGGAGTCATGCCACCTTGGAAGGAACACAGTTTGGTGTCAGAATTGCCTTTTGAGGCATTGCCTTAAGAGGAAGGGGAAGATGTAGATCTAAGAAATCTTCAGGGCATGCTGATAGATCATGCAGGCTAATTACTGAGCCTTGAGAAATATCTGAGATACTGGAGGTATCAAATAATCAACAAAGATTTGAATTATTGATAAATACGTTTTCCTAAAGATGCTTTACTGCTTCAGTTTTGTTTAAATCTGCTATTTTTCCAAAATGGTTTAATTAAATCTTGTCCAGTGATAAAGCTTACTCTGAGCAGTGTGGCTACACTAGTCATGGTACCCCTTGGTGGAGACAAATCCGTTCTCATGCCTAAGCTGATAAGTTTTTGGAGCATCTAGTGGGATGTATGCACCCATGAATATCCCCCACTGAGCAGCTAGAACCTGGTGCAGAAAACGTCTAAATCTCTTTGACAAATAGCAAGATGCTGATGAGAGAAAGCCCTGATCCTAGCATGCAACTCAAGCTCCTATTGACTGCAGTTACGAAATTCTCCTGCCACCATGACATCTTCAAGCAACCTCAATTCAGGCCTAGGAATAACTTTGTGAACCTGAAGCAAATTGTTCTCAAGGGCCTGAGCTTGTTCTCAGTTTATCCCATGATATCCACAGTTTCACAAGCACTGTGGCAATATCTTCTTGGGCAAGAAAATTGAAAATTGTACAGTGCGTCATGTAACTAGACAGAAGAAAAGAGCAATTATGCAGATGCAATTTAATACTGAACTCTATTAATCACTTGGTTTTTTGTGCATGCATAAATGCTGAAGAATTCTGACATTATGCTATGAGATTAGCATATGATTACTGTGGGGAAAAAATTACTTTGTTAAATTCCTGGGATCTACACATCCACATGAGAGATTTCTCAGGGACCTGAACAGCGGCACTGTTCTGGACACCACAGGAACCATCTCAGATGCTTGGGAGGTGAGTCAGGTGAGATTGTAAAGGGGCTATTCATCAGGTCAGCAGGAAAGACCAGGATAAACCCTTCTCAGGAAAAAACTGGAAAGTAGGAAGAAACATCCTCATGCTAAGAGAATATCTCCCAGATCCGCTCATTTCTTAGTGCATTGTGCTTAGGTATTTTTATTTTACGTCAAAGACTATCATTAGTTAGCACTATTCCACCTTCCTGCTTCTCCCTTCACTAAAGGTGTGTGATATTTTCCTTCTTAAAAAAACCCAAACAACAAAAAACAAACACCCAGAAACAAACACACACACACACACACACAAAAATAGGGCAGCTTGTGTAATAGAAAACATGGTCAGAGAAAAGATATAAATAGCTGTATTCTTTCCTGCTACCCACCTTCAAAATGTAACAAAAGTAATAGTGAAGCTGTTGGGTATATCTCAGAGATATGATGGGACATTGATGTGAAGTTGAAAGATAAACTCTTCAGTGATGGACAATCAGGAGCACGATTTCTTTGGAGAAGTGAAACAGTTTAGCAGATGACTAGATTAGAGGTTCTAATTACTTATCAGATACTTGCTCATGAGTCAATCAAAACAGGGCATAGCAAGTTCCAGTGGCTGGAAATCTAAGTCAGCAAATTTAGAACTGAAGTCAAGGTGTACATCTTTAATCATTAAGCTAAATCAGCCTTCAGAACAGACAACAAGTGGACATGATAAATTCTTCCATCATTTAGCCTCTTTAGAGGAAGATTATCCATTTCTCTATTAATAAAAAAAAAAAAAAAAAAAAATGTTTTCTATGTAGTTTAGGCAGAAATAACTGGGCTAGCTACTGGAAAGTGCTGAGGCAAAATTTCGTACCCTGAACTGTGTAGGTCAGGCAAGCTTCCCAGCAGGTGGGCTTTTTTTTAGGTTTGAAACCAAATCTGGGTTGGTTTGCTCTTTCTCTATGTCCTTGAAAGGAATTCCCTATTTAACAGCATTCAGCAGTAGCCCTTGATTTGTTATAATCTGAGAAATCTGTGATTGCCCTCTCCTCTTGAGGATCCACACTGCAGCCTTCTCCACTCTGCAGCCACCCAAGGCTGCAAGCTCTCTGGTGAGACACAGGGTCTCTAGCAGAGCCTTTTCTGTGTTAAAGATGTTGAGGGGTGAGTGAGAACTTTAACCGTGCAGCTGTCCCCTAAACTACTACCCCTCTTGCATCCCAGTCTGCCTAAGGCCCTACTACTTCATCACAAGGAGTTTGAATGAATCATCTAACCAAATCCAATGGTCTTCTACTAGCAGTATTCAGTGGATAGGTCACCAAGTTATGGATCTGCACCTGGAGTTTGTCATTATAGCACTGATTCAGGCTAGTCTTCATGGGCACATCTGATGGGAAAGAGGACTGAAAGAGAAATGTTCTGGGACCTGACAACCACTCCATAGCAAGGATGAGGGATGTGCTCCATAGATTATGTGCATGTGGAGAATGCTTGCAGAAGGTTTTACCTTGTAGAACTTGTCATGAGCCTCAGTCCTCAAAAGACAGTAAATTATGGCTGGTTTTGCATAGAAGACCATGTGAAATAAACTGAGCAATCTCCAAGAACATTATTGTGTGGTGCATACATACGGTGGTGCAACATTATCCAGTAAGTATATGAATTCATTGTTCTCCTCTTGTGTTCATGTGTCGTTGACATTTTACCAAAGAGCGCTAAAAGTGTCTATACTGTGGTAAGGGCACTAGGGCTGTTCAGTGATAGTAAAAAAAAATATATATTTCATAGCTGAAATAGTTACCAAAGAACAAGCAGTGAAAATGATCTGTGAGAGGAACCTGTGTCACTCTGAAGTCCTTGTGCTCAGTTTAGCATGTAGATTACTGGAAGAAGCAACAGCTGGGGTGCTGGAAAGATCTTAAAAACCAGGCGGGGGGGGGGAAGACTAGGGCAGCAGAAGGATTGAATAGAAGTGGATGCATCTCTGCCAAGAAGTTACAGACAATAAAGCAAAGAACCAGCTGTCTCCTAAATTAACCAGCCTCTGTTGTCTTCATAAATCACTTTGCACTGTGGTATATTAGTCTCAGAAAACCAGAAAAGTATTTGCACATCTAATTCCCATTTAAGGAGCAAGACCCCCTTTCAAATCCTTTGTCTAGTAAATACTTCTGTGGATCTGAGCCTTCTGGCTCTAAGTCTAAAAGGAGGAAAATCAAGAAGTACACATTACTTGCAATTGTGTAAGTGTACATGATGAAAAGTAAGCTAAAAAGAAACTGTTGAACTACCACAATGTCTTTGCAGGTGATTTTGGAGAAATTATGAGCAAAAGTCACCCTGGGGCTGCATTGCACCTAAGTGAAAGGAGGGACCTCATAAAATCAGGAGTGCATGAGGTCCTGCATTTTTTGGCACATAACCTACCCCCTCTGCACATTAAACACATGGCACGTGATTTAGGACTGCCTACTATGACAGAGGTGGAAGCAGCTGTGAAAGGGGGATTAGATTGTTCAAAGCTGAATTATTTTCTCTCCTTGACGCAGAATGTGCTTTAAGCCACCTACCTCCCCTACAAGCAGCTCTGCTGGTGTCCATGCTGTAGACAGAAATGTGCTGCTCCAAAGGATGCTGCCCAAGGGTGACACCTACTCCTTACACTGAAGGGACTGCAATCACATACAAGGTGAGGGGTAGACTTTCTCCTATGCAATGGCCTTGCAGATCTACACCACCACAGGCCTGAAGAAGACCTGCTTGGTAATAGGTTATCTGCTCTGAACTCATCTGTGGGTTCAGCCTAGCTCTACAGTAGGGAGAGGTGCTCACCTTGGGCTCTCTAAGGACAAGAACTGGATCTGGATGGGTAGAGAAACCCACTAAACCCTGAATCAAAGGGTATCTCTTGCCCAGCCAGACTGGCTGCAATTCATGGGACTATGCTGAGTGTTGTTTTCCAAACCCATCTTTCTTTCAGCTCAGGCCTGTGATGTATGGTCAGACCTCACTTCTGGTCCCTTGTTTGTACAGAACCTTGTACAACAGGAGTCTCGTCCAAGGTAGCCCTGAGGCCATCTAGTAAGAAATAATTACTACAAATCTGTCTCCTTACCATATTAATCATTTCTGTACCTACCACATCTCTCTTAGTACAGCACAGCTCATTATAAGTAGTCAAATGCTAATAGCTTTCTAACTGAAAATTAGTTACATTGATAATGAGTGTCAAGCCAAAAGAAATGTGAGATTCTAGCATGAGGAGGAATGAATATGATTTACAGTCTTGATCTGATATCATAAAGTGGGTGAGTCTTCATCAGTGGAGAACATTTCTCCCCACTTTAACATACATGTACACAGCTAAAAGATTTTATGGACACCTTCAAAAACCTGTTAATTTGTACAATTTTGCTAGAGGAAATCCGAGCCTATCTAATTGTCATTAATATTTTGATACATGCCATGAAAAATACTTTTCCTAGCTCATGAGAATCTAATTAAACCAGCATGTTTTAACCTTATTTCATTTTGGATAGCATAATGCTGAGCTCACTAATTCGCAAAACTAATGACTGCATTCTGACCCATAGTTGCTTTTTACAGTTTCCATTTACCCAGTTAAGTCTAGGAAGCTGAGGCTCTTTATTTTTCTTTTTTCAGTATTTGGTTTGGATGTGGTGAGCTCAAGTCCCAATTAAAAACCTGTAAAGCAAAAGGATTCCAGAATTTTGCAAAAGCACAGTTAAGTTTTCAAAGCCCTTGTAAAAAAAAAAAAAAAAAAAAAAAAAAACCAAAACCAAAAACTTTCAGGAAATTCTTTTTTCTCCCACCCCTCCTTTTCCTGAAAGACACACTGTGGAGTTTAATCAAAGTCCTGGCTTTTCAAGTTTTCATTCATAAGTGGAAAGAAAGAAGAACATAAACAAATCATATATATCACTGCCTGAAGGAAGTAAAACTAAAGGAAACAAAGAAAATACAGACATAACTTGCAGTTTTTCTTTCCAGCTGAGTCATCACAAAACACATGTCCTAACAGAAGAAAGTGGAATTCATTTTCTTCTACAGTTTTCCCTGTCTAAATAGTTTTCTTTTTCCAAATTTTACAGAAACTAGACCCTGCAAAGTGCATTAAACCCTTTCTCCTCACCTTCATGAAAAAACATTCCCCAAACTCTGCTGTTTCTTCCACGCTCATGCCTATTCCTGCTGATTTCCTCCTTCGCACAGTGTGAACCCACCTGATCTCCCCAGCGTCTTACTGTAGGAATAATTGACTGTAGGAAAGCAATGCTGAGGAGCAAGGCATGAGGGTGGGATGTCCAGGCCTGTGCAACTTCCAGTGGTGCCTTTGCCTGAAGCTACCTGTAGAGGAATGAAGCTGGGTTAATTATCATTGATAATATACAGCTGTGGGCTGGCTTCAGGGGCAGCGGGTTGGCCGATGTAGATAAGGTGCAGCTGTGGCTGGTTCTGTTAAGTGGTTGAAAGCCAATGATGAGGGAGCAGCCGAGGAAGAAGTAAGAGAAGAGACAACATGCACCCTAGATGAGGAGAAGGCAGCAGAGGGATTGGTGTGAAAAGTGTGTTGATATGAGATGGTAAAAGGCCTTGTTGCAGCTGGCTGGTTTGGAGAGTGCTGCGACAGCTACCTGCTCTAAAGGTTGTCCCACTTCTGTGTGTTAGGAGTTCAGGGGGGAAGGCTCAGGGAGAATAACGTAATGCTGGCAATGACACTGATGTAGTCAAGCTGGTTTGAATCTGCATATCTCTTTCTTTGTGACCAGCTCAAAAAACTCCCTATCAATCACAACAGCTTTATTCTTGCAGGATTATTTCCTATGGGTCATCACTGTCTTGTCTGACATCTGGCACCATCTGATTGTACAAAGTCTCTACAGGAGCAATGGAGAGACTGCAGGAAAACAACTTTCCAGAAGCATCAACCCTTGCAGTTATTGTTCGCATTTTGAGGGGCAGGTTACACCCCAGAGTAACTGTCTCTCATCACGCTTTTCCTTCCTACTTCTCAGTGCAGTTGAATAACCTTGAGCTGGTGGGAGGCAGTTAAATTGGCTTGTAGGAATCACAGACACCAGAGGGAATGGAAACCTCATCGATTCCCCTCCTAACTGCGTGCTGCATTTTGCTCCTTCATTCTATTCTGTCTGCACCTGAAAAGGTCCAAGTCGGGTGGTGTGGATTTATTTGCTTTTTGCTCCTTCGAAGTCTGGAAAACTGAGAAGTTGTTTGTACAGCACTATCAGCACTTGCTTGATTCCCTTCTCTCCTGTTCCCACAAAATGAAGCAGATCCTTTCCCTAAAAGAGAACAGCCTTTCTTACAATGCTCAGAGGAGATGCTTTTGTGTTGTTACTCCACCAGAGCACTGTAAGTGGACCTACTCAAAGAAAATTTGATTTGAGTGATTTCCATCTGAAATTGTTGTTTCACCAATATTGAAGTGTCTCGCAGGGCTACTTTATTTTTAATAATTTATAGTGATTCTTTTTTTAAAGAAAAAAATTTCAGATGGAATTCTTTTTCCTTTGGGGCATTCAGATGCTCCCTTTTTTAGCCGTACCTTACATGATATTAATCATATCATAATATACAGATTACAGATCTGTAATGTTTCTTTCAGGTCATTAATGTGTTTCTGAATTAAGTTTTCAAAGTCTGGTCCTGTTAGAAAGGAAAATAATTTATATTAAAAAAAAATTTGTAGAGTATAGACACTTTACCTTTCAACGAACAGTAAATGGGAGCATAAAGAAAAACAGGCATCCAGAATGCAATTCATTTTGTACAACTTTAATATCTCAACTAGTCCTCTGAGCCAGTGGAGAGAAATAAGCTTTTTGAGACAGGTCACATTGGGTTATTTTCTGTATCTAATTTAAGAGAAGACAAATCATTCACAAGGAAACCTCTATGCAAGTCAAATGAGTTAAGTCCCTTTCCTAAATCTGTTCATGAACAGACTCCAGGATAGTATCTCTGGAGCTGCACCAGCTGGGACCTCAAATGGTGCAAGTATGCATCAGACCTGTTATTTTCCCTAGCAAGCAGGGGCACAAGCATTGCTTTCTATAAATGGATACGCATGCACAAGTAGTGGGAAAGACATATCTCTGTGTAAGCAGTGATTGACCTGAAAATCTCTGAGGCAGAATGCTCTACTGACAGGGGACTAATAGCAACCCAGATTAATTTTCAAAATGCTCAAATAGCTTTCCTTTTATCCTCGCCTTTGTTCTCCAAGAAAAGGGAGCAGAGAGAGGTGGTGGAGTGCAGCTTGCAATATTTGGCCAGCCAAATACATGGTGCCTGTGCTCTTCACGGACCTGAACATTCAGGTTGGATTTGGTCAGCCCTAATCACAGCTGAAACTGATTTTGTCCTGCACTGTTCACAGCAGCTCAGGAAAAGAATTTCAGGCAATAGGCTGTCAAGACAGAAAGCATCATAAAACATAAGAACATGGAGTTGGAAGTAACCTCATGGGTCAAGATGTGTAAAATGACTCTTTCAGCAGCAATATGTGGGAGGGAAATGATGCATCAATGGCAGCATTACAAAGAAGTATATAGAGGACTACTAATTTGTACCAGACAGAAATATTTTCAAGAAAACTAAATAAAACCTCACTGGCACTAATTAAACTTTGACCTGATTTTCAGGGATGAATTTTAATTGCAATACACTGCATAGCTTTGATTTAATTTCATGCTGTTGAATGCAATTGCATTTAACCAAATCACGTTGCATCAATTTTTGTTTGGTTTTGAACAAATACTATTTATTTCCTCTGCAGCAAATTATTTTTAATGAAATTCCTGGAATTGCATTTAACTGTGTTGCATTTAGTTGAAGCAGATTGAATTAGGGCAAGTTGGATGAAAAAACACTGAAAACCAGACCTGAACTAAGTTGCATTAAATTCTGTTAAATTTAATGGGACAGTGAATTGCATTTCCACTGAAGTAAGGACAGGGAGGCATGAATTGCAAAACAAAGCCTGAAGGGAAGTCATCAGGGAAGGTAGGAACTGGACAACAGGGCATGAGAGATGAAGACAACATCACTGCAGAAGTGTTGGAATATATTAGAGATAGGTATCACACATAACTACACCAAATCCATTTAAGTAGTTCCCTGGTTATCTTCAGTAGACCCAACCCACCTTCACCAGCTGTTTGGAGGTACCTCACTCTCCTCAGTGGACCATTCAGGATGCAGTCATGCCGGGCTGCTGGATGTCTCATGGTAGATGGAGGCTTTCACAGGATCCATGCAAAAGGACTATCCTTACCTGTACTCCAGGCAACTGGATGCAAAATGAGGTGGACTTCTCACAGGTATCTCACCCTCCAAAATCTGCTTTTGCAAGGCTTGGACCTCCTGTGGAAATTTCTTGGGAAGCAATGAGAATGAATCACATTTTTCATCTGCACCATGTCAAGGAATGGATGGAAACATAAAGAATTTTTTTACATATGGAGAAACTCTGGCAAAGGGAAATGAGCAGACTGAGGTCACATGAGAGCTAGGAATAAAATTATAAAGAGAACTCTGGGCTGTCCAAACTCAGGGGTAAACTCTGTATTTTGCTACAGCTGATGTATGCACTGGCTCTTTCCAGTACTTTCTGGAATTGGTGTTAATTGCAAATTCCAGAGGATAGGATTTGATGAACAAGCCCATCCCTGCTGATCTTTCTCCTATCCGACATTATACTGGTAAGAAATCAGTCAATACACCTTCCCAAAACAGTTTGTCACATTAAGACCACACCATCCAAAGCACACGGTCACTGGAAAGCTCATCCTCTTGAAGCAAATAAAAATCTGTGTTTAATGGCAGTGGTGATTCTAGTTTATATGCAGATGTGACATGTTCCTTTCTGGGACACTGTAGGAACATGGATTATGCTCTGTGGAACACAAATGAGCTTCTAATGACATCTGAACCAAGAGAAGCAGAGCAACTTAAAGCAGGATGACTGCAGCTGGAAACCAAGGAATGAGACGTCAGCAGATATCCGTGTCAGCTTGATGCTTCACAGCCTAGGGGAGGTTGAGACAAGGCAGAGAGGGTTGCAAGGAAGTATGGAATGGTTTAGGGTGGGTTTTTTTTCTACTTTTTTTTTCTTTTTGGCTGTCTGAGCACAGAAGGGCAAAACGAAGAGGGAAAGCAGAAGCAAGAAAGGCAGGAGAGATGCAAAGGTACAACTTTACCTTTCAAAGCCCCGAACTCTCTGTGTTGCTTTCTTTACCCATTTCCCTGTCTTAGAAACAGGGATAATGGCATATGAGGAACATCTGTATCATCAAGCCTCCAAATGACCTCTCTGCATGCTGAGGCTGTTTCTCCCTGCCCTGGCACTGGGGAGGGTTTGGAATCCTCTGGAGAAACCCACCTCCAGCAGCTGTGGAGAAGTCTCCAACCCTAATTCAGACAGCAGCTAGATCTATCCCCTGTTGATGTGTCTTATTTTGTATACAACCTAATTAACTGTTTTCTTAATAATTTCAGTTATTATAAATATTAATTGGGCTTAGCTAGTCTTCCAGAACCACCTACTTTAATAAAGATATCCATCTTCCTTCTGGTAGGGTGGAGTACAGCTGCACACGTACACATGTACACTTTCTTTCAGTGATGGCATTTTCTATCTACATGATGCAAGATTGACCATCATCCATATCATATCCTCACTTTGCTAGGTCAAATTTTACGTGGCTCAGGAAACAGGAGGTTTGAACTCTTCTTTTGCAAAAGTAATCTGGTTTTGTCAGTGTCTCTGGAAAGACGTTCTTCTGTGACATCTCAAATAAAAGGCCATAAGCTGGAACATGCATTTGAGCACAGGACCTTTTAGGCTATGGTAGAAACCTCTTCTCACCAGCTGGAGAAATAGCTCTAGCTCACTGACAGCCAGCAGAAAGTTGCTTGGCATCCCCCTGCAGCCCATAGATGTCCACAGTGGCATCCACCTGCAGCCTGTGGAGGATCCCACTCTGGAGCAGATGAAACTCTGAAGGAGACTGTAACCCTGTGAAAAGCCCATGGTAAAGCAGGTTCCTGGCAGGACCTGTGGCCCCATGGAGAGAGGACCCCATGCTCAAACAGGTTTGCTGGCAGGGCTTGTGACCCCACAGGGAAACCATGCTGGAGCAGTCTGTGCCTGAAAGCTGGCACCCAGTGGGAGGGACCCACGCTGGAGCAGTTTGTGAAGAACTGCAGCTGTGGGAAGGACTCATGTCAAAAAAGCTCATGGAAGACTGTCTTCCATGAGAGGGACCTGATGCTAGAGCAGGGGAAGGATGTGAGGAGGAAGGAGGGGCAGAGACAAGGTGTGATGGATAGACCACAACCCTCATTTCTCATCCCCCCACACCACTGAGGGGAGGAGGTAGTGAAATCAGGTGTGAAGTTAAGCCTGGGAAGAAGGGGGGAGGTGTTTTAAGATTTAGTTTTTATTTCTCTTTATCCTACTCTGATTCTGATAGGAAATAAAATTAAACTTATTTCCTGAAGTCAAATCTGGTTTTCCCATGACAACAATTGCTGAGTGATCTCCCTGTCCTTATCTCGACCCACAAGCCTTTCATTATATTTTCTCTCTCCTGTCCAGATTAGGTGGGGGAGCGATAGAGTGGTGGCGTGGTTTAACCTCCTCTGGCAACTAAACATCATGCAGCCCCTTGCTCACTCACCCCCACTGAGGTGGGGAAGAGAATCAGAAGAGTAAAAGTGAGAAAACTCATGCTTTGGGATAAAGACAGTTTAACAGGTAAAGCAAAAGCCACACCTGCAAGTGAAGCAAAACAAGGGATTCATCCACCACCTCCCACTGGCAGGCAGGTGTTCAGCCATCTCCAGGACAGCTGGGTTCCACCACGTATAAATGGGACGTGGGAATACAAACATCATCACTCCAAATGTCCCCCCTTTCCTTCTTTCCCCACCTTTATATGCTGAGCATGACGTGATATGATCTGGAATATTCCTTGGGTCAGCTGGGGTCAGCTGTCCCAGCTGTGTCCCCTCCCAACTGTTTGTGCCCTGCCCCCCCCCCCCCCCCCCCCCCCGGCCTTCTGGCTGGTGGGGTGGGGTGAGGAGCAGAAAAGACTTTGTGTAAGCATTGTTCAGCGGTAACTAAAACATCCCTGTGTTATCAACACTATTTCCAGCACAAATCCAAAACATAGCCCTGTACCAGCTCCTATGAAGAAAATTAACTCTATCCCAGCCAAAACCAGCAGAAGTTGCTTTGGTAGGTACCTGGTGTCCAGCCAGGGTCAACCCACTACAGTCCTTTTTTGGTGCCCAACGTTTGTCATGAGAAATTTGAGATAAGGTTAGTAATTGGGAGAGGTAATGGACAAAACATGGGTTGAACAACGTTAGAGCCCAGAATGATCTTCAACATGGGCTGCAGGGAAACCTCTGCTCCAGTGCCTGGAGATCCTCCTCCCCATCCTTCTACACTGACCTCGGTGTCTGCAGAGTTGTTTCTCTCACATATTCTCACTCCTTTCTTCAGATGCAGTTGTGCAGCAGTTTCCTCTCCCCCCCCCCCCCCCCCCCCCACTTTCTTAAACATGTCATCCCAGATGTCATCCCAGAGGTGCTACCCCCATGGCTGGTTGGCTTGGCCTTGGCTATGGCAGGTCCATCCTGAGCCGACTGGCATGGGCTTAATCAGACACAGGGAAAGCTTCTGGCATCTTCTCACAGGAGCCACCCCAGTAGGCCTCCACCTCCCCCAGCTACCAAAACCCTGCCACACAAACCCAATACCCCTCGTATTGCAGAAGGTATCAGTGACAGGGCAACCATGAGCTACCAGCTGTGTAAGTTATGGACAGGGATGTTGGTTTTGGAGCTGCTTCCTGCTTCTATCATCTGCATGGTATCCGCTTTCCCCAAGAGACCATGCCTCATAGCTAGTAAAGAAGAATTGTGATTCCACTACCTTGACATCCAAAATTGGCAGACCGTGTTGCTCTGCCATCTGCCAGTATCAGGTGAGAACCAGGCACCTCTGCCAGGATTTGTGGACACATTTCACCAGCAGAGAGTTTGCAAGTGAGCAGCTAAATTGATATCTATGTCATATTGTTTCAAAAGCTTCAGGAGGCTTTGATTATTGTTTTTATTTGCTGTAATTAAACTTTTTTTTCTCTGCCATTGTGTTCCTGTTCATAAAAATAATTGCTTTGAAGTGTGTGTGTGGGTACGTACATTCTGTATTTCTTACAGATCAATTTGAGGTGTGTAAATCCTAAAGAGGAATAGTTTGTGCTTGCTTATAGATTCAGTCAGATGTTTGTTATTTTTTTAAATATGTAAATGGCATCTCCTTCTCTACCCTTTTCTTCCACTACAGTAGAATTTCTGCTTAAAACCTGCCAGTTCTGACAGGCTGTACATCACAGGCAAACAGAGAAAAAGTTCAGCCAGTCTCTCTTGTCAGCAAGGGGTGATCTCCCCTCCTTGCCGAAGCATCACTCATTAGCTTCTCTGTGTTTAATTCTCCCATTTTGCACATTGTGCCAATTTTGGAGTACTCTAAATGTCAGCATAATATAACAGTAACAGTTAATATCATCATTAACTGCAAAGCTTAAGGGAATAGGAATCATAGAGCACCAATTCATTAGCAATGCTTCTTTATTTCTTACTGGTAAACAGGGTTCCTCTCTGCACAGCTCAGTTTAACAGGGAAGAGAGTAGCCTTCATATGGATACTCCTTTAACCCTAAAAATGAGGAAATGTGGTATGTGAGCACTCGTTGCTTTCATTTCCCTTTGGCCTCTCAGAAATAGTCTCTGAGTAGCTCTTGGTGACATCTTCTCCAGAGCCCCTAGGAGATAAACAGCCTTCCTTGTCCTCAAATTTAACATTAGATATAGCACCTGCCTGAAGCCAAAGCATCTCTTCAATTACATTTACATTCAAAGAGGTGGTCAAGGCCAGTAAGAAAGGAGACTTGTTTATCTGTAACATTCCTTAAAAAAAAAAAAGGCAGGAGAACAGATGGTATAAAATAATTTTGTTTAAATAATTAGGAATATTAATAGATAAGTTGATAGCATTATAAAGCATTGGAGGACACAGATAGATGCATGGATGGTTGCATGGATGGACAAGAATGAAAGTTGTGTCAAAAATAAGAAAGATGTTACCTTGTTTCTGGCCCATGAGGAACTACCTCACACATTCTTTTTTCAGGGTGCCACAGCCTCTGCTCTATGTCAAATTCTGCTTGCAGTGCCATCTTGCACACACATAGCCAAGGTTTCTGGCTGACATTTTAAGAAAGGAAGTAAGGAAATACTTCAAATAGTCTGTCTTTTTTTTTTTTTTTTTTTTTTTTTTTTTTTTTTTCAAATTATAAAAGAGTTTGTTTGCATAACTGTGAAGCACAAGGAATAAATGATGTTTCTATGTGTAGATCATTGCACATTGCACAAGCTTTGCTTTTCCAGCCCTCTAGTGGAAATACAGCTGCTCTGAGGAAAGGTTTCTCATCCTGCTGGAACAGCACTTAATAGGATCTGCCTGAATATCTTTTTCAGTGCACGTTGCAGCTCCTTCCTACTTCTCACCTCCAAAACTACACCAAAAAACTTCACAAAGAGGTCTTGGGCTTTTGTGCCAGTGAGTTGGATGCGCATGTCTTTCATGCACTCATCACCGTGACTGCACCTCTTGTGGATCCACGTGAGTGCGAACAGGTGGATGTGTTGGCAGATGTGTCCATGCATCTGAATCCATATGAAAGGCTTTACAATTCAGGATTAAGCAAAGCTCCTAATGAAGTTGCCTATAAACCTTTGCTAGTGTGCTGATTTTGGTTGGGGTACAGTTAGTTTTCTTTGTAGTAATTAGTATGGGGCTGTGGTTTGGATTTGTGCTGGAAACAGCGCTGACAACACAGGGATGTCTGGTTCCTGCTGAGCAGCGCTCACACAGAGCCAAGGGCTTTGCTGCTCCTCACCCCACCCACCAGCCAGCAGGCTGGGGGGGCACAAGGAGCTGGGAGGGGACACAGCCGGGACAGCTGACCCCAGCTGACCCCAGGGGTATGCCAGGCTGTATGACAACATGCTCAGCACATACAGCTGGGGGAAGAAGGAGGAAAGGAGGGACATTAAGAGTGATGGCGTTTATCTTACCACATCACCATTACTATGATGGAGCCCAGCTGTCCTGGGGTGGCTGAGCACCTGCCTTCTGGTGGGAGGTGGTGAATGAATTCCTAGTTTTGCTTTGCTTGCATGTGTGCAGCTTTTGCTTTACTTTTTAAACTGTCTTTATCTCAATGCATGAGTTTTCTCCCTTTTACTCTTCTGATTCTCTTCCCCATCCCATGGAGGATGAGTGAGCGAGGGCCTGCATGATGTTTAGTTACCAGAGGGGGTTAAACCACAACAGCTAGCATCTGTTCACAGGAGCAATACTTTGTAAAATAGTTTTGATGTTTAATCTTTGTAGAAGTTATACTAGGGCCCCAGTAATAATTAGAACATAAGTATCTTTTATACAGGTTGCAAAATATTGGGAAGGGGGCAACACATAAAGATTGAGTCAGTGATACAGGGAAAATCAAAGAATTAGTTATACTATGAGGAGAAAACATGGAAAGAATGAAAATCAAAGGAGTCTGATTCTAAGCTAATCATGCTGACGGATGAAATACCACTGGCCTAACACATCCCATCTTGTTATGCCTCTGCTGTAAGGCAAACAGAGCTTGAACAGCCTCCCACCCCCAGAGAGCAAATAAAAGAGATTTAAATCCAACAAAGGCTGCTGAGGACAAACATGGGGAAGAGATACAGTGGAAAGTGGGGAAGGAAAAACAACAGGAGACAGGCAAGCAGTGTTAAATGAACTAATAACACACTGGCAGTGGGATACTTGTGCAAGGGGTAATTATCAGGAGAAGAGGGAAGGAGGAGTCTCTGAACAGGAATGGCAGCCAAGAATCGACTTTACTGGCAGATGTAATTGTCCCCAGCCATCCTGCTTTGATTTCACTATTGTAAGAAGATCAGAGGCATCACCTGAACCTGCCAGCACCTCCCTCCTCACTCTCTGGCCATCTCTCTTTTTCTTAACCTTGGACTGTGGTTGATGACATGAGGGCGGAAGACACGGGATGTTTGGTGGTTTTTTGTACGGGCAATGTAGACAGGAATCTCTTCTGGTTTCAGACAGTCCTTGATCAGCCTTGAGGCTTATGGAAATTTATTGTGTTTAGGTCCAATCCACCCCACTCTGTTTCCTCCCTTTGCTGTTCACTGGCAGCATATGAATAGTCCAACACAGCCCATGTATCAGAAAATTGAGTTTGTATTTTTTCTATTATAAACCATAAAACCCTCAATTGTTAAGAATTTTCTTTTCCCTGCTTCTACCTTATCGCTCCATTTCTTGCAGAAGCATAATTCACTTTGCATGCAACCTCTAGATTTTTGTCTTTGAGTTTCACTGGACAGCTTTACAGATAAGCAAGTAGAAGTGGGTGAAAAACAAATCAGTCACAAGCCTGAGAGAGAAAGAGAGAGAACAGGGCAATGACAGAGCTTCAGCAGTAAGCTGCAGACCCCCAGCTCAGCAAAGGCTGGCTGGCTGTGTGTGGCAGAGGTGGCACAGTAGTTTTCCACAACAGTCATCAAATGGTGCAGGTGATGAAGGCTGCTACCCCTCCTTCTAGGAGATGACAACCTTCTCCCGGGTTTGGCTGTGTAGAGTGCAAACAGGCATGGATCCATGCACTGAAAGCTTGGGGGCACCGCAGCACATCACAGACAATGGGAAAGTTACAGAAGCAGAGGGAGGTTACTCATGCAGCCTGAAAGAAACTGCTAGAAAATTACTTCGGGGGTGAGGACCAGGTCTTTGCTCTCACTTCTAGTGAAAATAATAAAAATAAAGAAGATTAGTTATACCATCATAAAACTTGTGAAAGACTGTAACAAAACCTCTCCTCCCAGAGTATTCCTTTGCATGCTCTATAGCTGGTTAGTAAGAGGTTCTTTCAGGACCTCCACAACAGCCCTCTGGGAGGAACTCATACCAGACATCCATGACCCACTTAACCAGGAGTCCTCTTTCTGTTCAGGCCTTGTGCTGGACTCAGGGAAATGTCGGACTAACTCCTCAGAAGCTGTTGTGGTGAATTCAGGTACATAGGGACATGGGTAGGATTTCCTGAAATGGTGTGGGTAGGGAAACCCAGGTCTTTTTGTGGGGAAAGAGGAGGAGAAAAAGAGAGTCCTGATGCACTTATAGGGGTCCTCCAGAATCCCCTGTTGCTGGAATGGAGGTGGGGATTAAATCTGGGGACCTTCCATGCTTTGATGATGATGGTGTGATGGAATGATACAATGTCGCTTGGTGAAATATGGTTTTGAGAGTCTTGTGAGAGACCCAAGGTAAAAAAAAAAAAAAAAAAAAAGGATTGTGGCACCTGGCAGGAAAGGCTCTGGGAAAGGTTTGGGGGTCCTGACATACACTGAGGGCTCTTACTTCCACTTCCCCTTCCTGTGGCACATCTAGTCACACCAGAGACTGTGTGGTACCATGGAGGCAACTCAGGGAACTTGGATAACAGCCATCTTTTTCTATTTTTTTGCAGCATGCTCCATGGAGACTTGATTGGCCGCAGGGGATCCAAGACATTACCCCAACACAAGAAATTAACAGGATTTGTGTTTGAAATACATGTTTTATACAAAAGAATCCACACAGACTAGACTCTAGGCATTCCAGACAAGTAAAAATACCAAGAATGATGTCTGAAGAAATAATATTGCTGATAATAACATGTTGTCATAGCATCATTGCTGCAGATGTGGTGCATTTCAAAGAGCAGAGTCCTGCTCCATTCCACCAAACATTTAACACACACCATGGTCCATCTGCAACACAACATGAAGATGGGAGTTACAGAGAGGATGTTAGCTGTTCCTACACACACACAAAGCACCTATGACTTCTCACAATGTTTAAGGAAAAAAAAATGTCCATAGATCAGGCTCCTTGGTTGACCTGCCTGTGTATGTTGCAGAGCGCAGAGTTATTGCAAACTCAGAGAAATCCTTCCTTTTAAGTTGACAGCAGTCTCATCAGAAATGAGCATAACTAAGATAGACAGAATCATAGAATAGAATCATAGAACTGTTTAGGCTTGAAGAGACTCTTAAGATAATCAAGTCCAATCATTAACCCAGCTCTGCCAAGTCCAGCACTAAACTATGTCCCTAAGTGCCACATCTACGTGTCTTCTAAATACTTCCAGGGATGGTCACTCAACCTCTTCCCTCGACAGCCTGCCCAACACTTAACCACCTTTCAGTGAAGAAATTTTTCCTAATATCCAATCTAAACCTCTTTTCAGGTAGTTCTAGAGAGCCATGAGGTCTCCTCTTAGCATCCTTTTCTCCAGGATAAACAACCCCAGTTCCCTCAGTCTGTCCTTATAAGACTTATGCTCTGACCCTTCACCAACTTCTTCGCCCATCTCTGGACACGCTCCAGCACCTCAATGTCTTTCTTGTAGCGAGGGGCCCAAAAATGAACACAGGGTTCGAGGTGCGGCCTCACCAGTGCTGAGTACAGGGGGACAGTCACTGCCCTGGTCCTGCTGGCCACACTGTTTCTGATACAATCCAGGATGCTGTTGGCCTTCTTGGCCACCTGGCACACTGCTGGCTCATGTTCAACCGGCTCTCAACCAGCACCTCTAGGAATTTTTCCTATCAGTCAGTTTTCCAGCCACTCTTTCCCAAGCCTGTGATGTTGCCGGGGTTATTGTGACCCAAGTGCAGGACCCAGCACTGAGCCTTGTTGGACCTCATACAATTGGCCTTGGATCATCAGTCCAGCCTGTCTGGACCCCTCTGCAGAGCCTTCCTGCCCTCCAGCAGATCAACACTCCCGCCCAGCTTGGTATTGTCTGCAAACTTACTGAGTGTGCACTCAATCACCTTGTCCAGATTGTCAATAAAGATATTAAACAGGACCATGCCCAATATTGAGCCCTGAGGAACACCACTTGTGACTGGCCACCAACTGGGTGTAACTCCACTCACCACCAGTCTTTGGGCTCAGCCATCCAGCCTGTTTTTTACCCAGCGTGCCCATCCAAGCTACAGGCAGCCAGTTTCTCTAGCAGGATGTTGTGGGAGATGGTGTCAAAGGCTTTACTAAAGTTCAGGTAAAAAACTTTCGAAGCTTCTCCCTCATCCACTAAGTGGGTTACCTTGTCATATAACGAGATCAGGTTTGTCAAGCAGGACCTTGTCATTCATAAACCCATGCTTGCTGAGCGTGATCACATGCCACGTGACGACACTGAAGATGAACTGCACCATAACCTGCACTGTGGTAGGGCTGACAGGCCTGTAGCTCCCCACATCCTTCTTCCAGCCCTTCTCGTACATGACCATCATGGTGTTTAACTTCCAGTCAACTGAGACCTCCTTAGTTAGCCAGGACTGCTGGTAAATGATTGTAAGTGGCTTAGTGAGCACTTCTGCCAGCTCCTTCAGTACCTGTGGGTGGATCCCATCTGGTCCCATAGACCTGTGTGTATCTAAGTGCTATGGCTGGTCGCTGAACATTTCCCCTTGGATTATGGAGACTGCATTCTGCTCCCTGTCCCTATCTTCCAGCTCAGGGGGCTGGGTCCTTGGAAAACAACTGGTCTTCCATTAAAGTCTGAGGCAAAGAAGACATTAAGTACCTCAACTCGATCAAGGGTTTTCCCCCCACATCCAATCAAGGCTGGAGATCTTAGCCCTCTTTTTGTTGCTAATGTATTTATCAAAACATTTTTTAACTGTCATTTACAGCTGTAGCCAGATTAATTTCTAGTTGGGCTTTGGTCCTTCTCATTTTCTGCCTGCATTATCTCATGACGTCTTTGTAGTCCTCTTGAGTTGCCTGCCCCTTCTTCCAAAGGTTATTAACTCCACTTTTTCCCCTGAGTTCCACCCAAAGCTCTCTCTTCAGACAGGCTGGTCTTCTGCTCCGCTGGCTCATCTTTCAACACATAGGGATGGCCTGCACCTGCACCATTAAGATTTCCTCCGAAGAATGTCCCACCTTCCTGGACTCCTTGGACCTTCAGGACTTCAACCCAAAGGACTCTGGTGACCATGCTCTTAAACAGGTCAGAGTCTGCCCTCTGGAAGACCACCTGGCAGTTCTGCTGACCCCTCTCCTTACTTCTCTGAGAATTGAATCTCCATCTGTGGTTGCTGTGCCCAAGATAGCCTTCAACCATCACATCAACAACAAGGCCTTCTCTGTTCAGGAACAGCAGTTGGGCACTTTCCCCAGTTGGTTCATTGACCAGCTGGGTCAGGAAACTCTCTTCCACACACTCCAGGAACCTCCTAGACTGTTTCCTCTCTGCTGTGTTGTATTTCCAACAGACAGCTGGTGAGTTGAACCCCCGCCAGGAGATCAAGGGCTAGTGATCAGACTTCTCCCAGCTGCTTATAGAAAATTTAGTCTGCCTCTTCATCCTGGTTGCGTGATCTGCAACAGACTCCCACCAGGATATCTGCCTGGTTGGCCTTCCCCCTGATTCTTACACATAAACTCTCAATCCTACTGTCACCACCGTTAAGCTCCAGACAGTCAAAACACTTCCTGACATAGAGGGCTAGCCTGCTGCTTCTCCTTCCTTGACTATCCCTTCTGAAGGGTTTATAGCCATCCACTGCAGCACTCCAGTTGTGGTGATCATCCCATGCATAGTTGTGATGGCAACTGTGCCACAGTTTCCCAGTTGCACGATGGCTTCCAGCTCCTCCTGTTTGTTGCCCATGCTGCGTGGACTGGTGAAGGTGAACGCAGCTATTTGGGCTGTTGATTCTGCCGCCTTTTTGTGGGGAGAAGCCCTAATTCCTACTTCATCATTCTCAGGTTCTTCTGTGGTTTCTAACACAGCAATAACCTTCACATCTTTTGCTGCAGCATGGAACTCCATCCCCTACAGCAGACTAAAAGATTTTGCTTGTACACAGCCCCTCAGCCATTGCTGTGCCTCCCCAGGTTTATCTCTAGGGAGCCTGGTTTTATCATTTCCCCCCTTTGAGGCAGGTGTAGCTTCCCTCTGTGCAACTGTCAGGGATTTAAAAAACCAGGGCACTTTGTGTCACTATCACCCACCAGGTCTGCTTTCCTCCCAGACAGATCTGCATCCATGCAGGCTGTAAACAGTAGCTATTTGACATCATTAGCTCAAACACTGGTCTATCCCAGCAAGCCAGCATGGAGTCTGTCAACAGTCTAATAAGGGTGAAAGATTTTTTGATACCAGATTAGAGCAACAGTACAGATGCCATAGGTGGGTGGGGTGTTGTTTTTTTGTGTGTGTGTTTGATTTGGTTTTGTTTTTTTAAAATTCTTTTTTTCTTTTCTTTTATCACAGTCTCTCTCTGTCTCCCTTTTTGTTGTTGTTTTATGCACTTTCTTTGGTTTTAATTTGAATCATCTGCCTATGGAGCTTTTGCCCATTTTCACCACAGCTTGCCTCTAAATAAGATGCTGATGTTTTGTGCTTCTGTGCCAGGGTTCCTGGAACTAGAGTTTAATTCAGACCTCAAACCTCAGAATCATAAACTTTGGTTTAAAGATGAAGGTTTTCCCAGTGCAAAGGCAGCAGCTAGTTCACAGTCTGTATTTTCACTAAAGCGGTTGGGGACCGCAGGGTGGACAACTCAGGCTGTGGTACAGGAGGGAAACATCAATCAAGGAGTATTGTCCAAGAGGTAATTCAGAAAAATTTACAGGGTCAGGTCTGTGTTTCCTTCCTTTTCTCTCTGGTAGTCCTGCCCCAGCCAGGACTGGATGCAGCACTCTGGTGTTGGAGATATTCCACAGCACATCGTCCTGGGGAACCTGCCCTAGGTGGCCCTGTCTGAGTTGGGGAGTTGGACAAGATCACCACCAGAGGCCTCTGCCAGCCTGAACAATTCTATGAGTCTGTGACTAATAATGCCACAGCTTCGTCTTCAGTAGCACAGTGATGCAAGAGGCTGGGCTGCTGCCCTTTGCTTCTCTTACTACCTTCAAACAATGATTGGGCAGGCTTAATATAGTTGTGGATAAAGGGATGGATTAAAAGGGTGTTACACACCTTTCAGCAAGGCTATCCATTCTCAACCCAGAAGGGAGAAGCTGGTTGAGAATGGAGAAAGTAGACCTTGAGTCCCAGAGAAGCTGGGGTCCTTGTGTCACTTTTGGTTGATGTCCCACCTCAGAAAAGACCCAAAAGAACTTTAAAAAAAAGTCATGTGCCTCTTTCTTCCTCCCCTCCTGTATCTTTGGTAGGACAAACTGGACAACAGAAAACAAAAGAAAAATGACTTGCTGACTTGTCATAGAAAACTGTGATAAAAATGTTGAGACTGGTCTGAACAGAGAATGGTTGGGAACGTCAGTTGTGGAAGCAACAGAAGTAGCAAAGGACAGGAGAATGGCTGTAAGGATGGCAAGTGTTGGTGACACCAAATTTCCGGCTCATTTAGATCCTAGCCTGAAGCATGCAGCTTCTCTGGAAACCCACATCAAGAGATAGAGGAGTGAGTCAATTCTGATGGCTTGGATCCTGGTGCCCTTCACACCCTGCAGGGGACAAAAAGGCATATCTAAACCCAATGTGTGGTCACCTACCTAAGGAGGACCCAGGAGGTGAGAGCTGTGTGCTAAGACTGACATCCCTCATGTCCTCTGTGTTGTCCCGGGCTGAGCAGTTGGAAGCAAATATCTCTGTGTCTTGCATACTGGACATGTTGTAGGGACAAGATGCTTACATATATGTGTGTATACGAGCATAAATGAGTGAAACTGGCTTTGTTTTTTTTCTTCACCTCTCCCCTCCCATAAAGTCTCACCTGAGGCTTTTTTAATAGTTGCAATCTAACGACCCATACTTGGGAGCACCATTCATGACCTCTAGTCCCCATCTAGTTTCTGAAAGGGTGGGAGATAAGTACAGCAGTGTGTCACTATACTGTCAGCCTGTACGTAAGTCCAAAACATTTAGGCATTGCTGAAGGCTTAAGAAAACTCATAAGAACAAGTAAATATCCATTTTGTGAACTGATGACCAACTCTGAGCATAACACCAGTTTCTCCACTAAGGCTTGATTGATCTATGTCTCTGATTCAGTCATGAAAACAGTTGCTTTCCTCTTTATCTTGAGGCATTATCTGCTCTTTACAGAGTACCTAAGCACACTGCCAATGCACAGTCTATTCTCACAGTCCTGTATTGAAGAAAGTGCCAGTATACCCATTTACAGAGGGAAAATCGAAACACGGAGAGGTTCTTGGTTACACAGGGTGTCTTTCAGAGAGCTAAAAAGTGGAACCAGGTCTACAAATCCCAGAGCATTCGAGATGTATTCAAGTTTATTTTAAATTCATTAACTGAAGTATCAAAGTATCAACTGAGCCAGGATGGAACGAAGCATGAACTAATTTATCCTTCTTGTGGGATTTTGCAGATACTGTTAGCTTTGTGCTGCATGGCTGGTTTAAGCTACCTCTGATATCTTTGTGCACTGTGACAGTCCTGCAGCTTTTATCTATTGCTCCATCCAGTACTCATCTGTCTCTTGAAAGGCAGGGCTGTGACCTTGGAGACCTACATTGCAAGAAATTTATTCTGTTTAGGATCTTCTTTGACATTTCTTAAGAGCAGCTATCCCTTTTCAGCTGAATATCCCTCACAATTCTGAGGAATCAGAGTTTTATTTCTGAAAAATCAGTAAAAGGGTAGAATAGTAGTAAAACACAAACATATATTACACTAGGCAGGCTAAGAATAGTACTGATGCACAGAGGGCAGTGGGTTTGTAAGTGGCTGTTTAACCCGCTGGTAATTCCTAAAGTGCAACTTACCTAAAAACTAAAAAAACCTACAAGTGACAAAGTGGGGAGTTGTATTGGGTCTGGCTGAGCCCCACGGCAGCCCTCACGGTGCTGTGCTTGTACCGGGAGCTAGGAAGGTGGTGATAACGCACCAGGGGGTTGGCTGCTGCTGAGCAGCGCTGCACAGCATCCAGGATGGCTCTCCAGCATTCCCCCCGCCTCACCAGTAGGCTGGGGGTGGGCAAGACCTTGGGAGTGGGTATAGGGATATAGCCAGGACAGCTGGCCCAAAGTGACCGATGGGATGTTCCATACTGCAGGATGTCTGCTCAGATATAAAAGACGAGAGAAAGGAGGAGGAAGGGGGGCATTTGCTGTTTACCATGTTTGTCTTCTGGAGCAATTGTTACACCTATCGAAGCCCTGCTTCCTGGGAAGTGGCTGAACATGTCCAGCTGATGGAAAGTAGAGTGTAGCATCTTTTGTTTTCCTTCGCTTCCACTTTTTTTTGAAGCATGACTTTTGCTGTTGCTTCACTAAAATTCCTTTATCTTGACCCACAAGTTTTTTTCCATCTTATTCTCTCCAGCCCTGTTCTGCCAAGGAGGGGAGTGATAGAGTGGCTTGGTAAGCACCTGGCATCCAACCAAGGTCAACCCACCACAGGAGTTTTAAATTACAAAGGAAGAATGAGGATGAGGGAATTATGTTGCCATCCTCCCCAAAATAAGGAAAACCCCAAGCAATGCTTAAATTTAAAATTTGGTGGATATATCTGTTTTACCAGTTCAACTAATAACCAAAATATCTCAGCAATTTAAAATAACTACTAAGACTTAGACGAATATTAAAAGAAATCATTAAAATTAAAAATGTTGGGAAAAAGGCTCATGAACTTTGGGTCATATGAATTCCGTTTAACATCCACCAGTACGTCTTCAACCTTAGATTTTGTCAACTACATGAGAAAAAAAATATTTGAACCAAATCAATACACATAGATAAGGAATGTTGCACAGCTAACAACACTGTGTGTACCTCAGAGGAGATGTTAATTAGTGACTGTAAAGTGATCTAAGATCCAGAAACAGGCTTCTTCTAAGTGTATAAGTACTACCCTGTGTACAAAATACATAGAAAAGCACACAGTTTTGAAAAAAACAGTAGTTAATTGTAGTGAAAATATTCTGAATTCCCACTTATTGACACTAAATTAAATCTAAAACCTGCCAAAGCCATGGAAATCTCTCCAGAAGGCTTTTGACTCCATCCATAAGTCTTTTCCATGAAAGCAGGAAAGTGTTATGTCAGCCTAGCTTCAGAGATGGTAGGGTTAGCAAGAAAGATTAGTTTATTGTTCTTTGATCCTCTGAAAATTCTGTCTTTATATATATATATATATATATATATATACACACACATATATGTATCTATATATCTATATAATGTATATACAAAATCATACCCATAATGTCTAATTTACAGCCACAAATAATTTTGTTTTCTATAATTTTTCGGGGGGTTCAGGTCATGGCAACTTGATGAAATCACATGATAAGGAAACTATCATCTCCATGTGTCAGCTGCTCAAACATCTATTTATTTTATTTGAAAAATGAAAATAAATATGCATTTTGAGCTTGTGTGCATCTACTTTGCCTGTGTAAAGCACCATTTTGATCTCAAAGACAGCTCATTGCAATTCTAGCACGGTCAGGAGAAATGCACCAGCTTTACATCACTAGAAGTGAGAGGAGGATTTCACTGTTCCCAGTGAAATGCTTTCCCCCCCCCGCAAGGTTGTTTTGACTTTATTCATACTAGCCCCAGGATATAAACTGGAAGTGTAAACATTTACATTTAATAAATCAGTCAGTGAAAGCTAGTTTAAGTGCTATCTTTATGCAAAGTGCATCTTCTTATTAAGTCAAAACATATTATGCAATGACTATAATATGCCTCAGGTGCACTTTAAAATGTATATATATATATGTTTTCATCCCATGCTCTGTTATTTATTACATGTAGCAATTGCCAGTATTTCACAACCGTGGGTGCCTGATGTATTTTGATATAATTTATAAACAGCTAATAAAACTAAAAGGTTTATAGAGGCTGCCTGGGAGGAATCTGAGGTCTAACGACTGCTCTCAGTCAGCTGGTCGGCAGGAGAAGACAAACAGTGCAGTTTGATGAGTCATTAAGAAGCAATTTTGCATGGATGCGGCTTGATTATATAAGCACAAATAATTCCAGCTCATGTTTCCAGCCTTTCTGCTTGGTGGACAATGCAGATAGTATCAAGAAAGAGAAGCTGTTTCCACTTCATTGGAGCAAAGTTCCTCAGTGCACAGGACCTTTCATCTTCTCAGATACTGTTTCTCACTCAAAACTCATTCTTTGGAGCCTGAGTGCTTCCTAAAACATTCCTTAAACTGCTGCCAGAAGATGGTTTGGTCTTCCCAGGATGTAAAAATAAGTAGTGGAAGTGCAGTATTTTGTGGGATATCCACAGCCTCAGTGCAGCATTAAGCAGAGACTTTCATGTTTGCTGCTGGTCTGGCCCTGGAAGCTGCTGCTCAGCCCCATTAGACTGAAGCTGTATTCAAAGTGACCAGACTTCCCACCCTGGCACACCTACGTTGTGGGTGCAGACCTGGTGTCATCAACACCCTTGAGATACATTTCTCAGAGCCCTAAGTGATTTTATCAGCTTGTTTAGGCTCAGCTGCATGATCTGTGAACTGTTTGATACTGATCTTAAATTACAGTCTTCCTAAAACAGAGTCAGGAGTAGATGCAGGCAGGCATAGATGTTGCCTTAGCAGAAGGGTGGTTCTTGAAGTGCCCTGGTCTCATGGACACTGTGGCTCTGAATTGGGGAAAGTAATCTTTCCTTTCCTGGGGACAGTGTCAGAGTGAATAGGAGAAGGTGAGATGCTCCGATATCTGTACCAAGGTAGGATAAGTCCGGGGCTGGCTTCACTCTTTTCCCACCCAAGACAAACCTCTATAGCATACAAGCAGTTAATTATCTTTCAGCAGCAAGAATTTCTTCCTTCATCTTGAGCTTTCATCTTGTCACTGTTTTTTCTTATCTCTCTCTGTTCTTTAATGACCCAGAGAAGAAGACATTCACCCTTCACTGGTCAGAAAAGGAGAGTTTGGCAGAGGGACTGTGTGAAAAACAATGTTAGTTCTCCCGGACCAGTTGTCACGCATGGGAGTTAGCTAAGCTTGGGATAAACAAGCAGCCTGGATGCTTCAGAGTGGTTGAAAGAGCAATATGAATGTGTCTGTTTCTGTCCCACTGGGGAATAGACAAGCATTTCTTCTTCCCTGAGTGCATGCTAGAGAAGATGCCTGCTCCTTTGAAGCCACTGCAAAAGCATTGATTGACGTCAGTGGAGGTAGGCTGTCACCTCCTGGATATGGCAGTTTGGGAACAGAGCATGGCCAAGGCTTTGACAACTCCTTTGATCACTAGATTGATTTAAAGTGGTATATGTACCTACACACTTTTATATATGTATGTATCCATGAAAGTACAGGAAAAACAGCAAATGTGTCTTGATTACTGAATAACTCAGTGGGCTGTATGTTCAAAATATAAAATCAAATTATTTTTTTTCTGGGTTCAGGTTTCAAGCTGAGAAAAGCTATCTATCTCTTTCTTGCCAATCTGGCTTTTAAGTATATTGAAATGGAAGTTTAAAACGTGAACTTTCTCTTCCCTCACTTTCATGGTGTGAAGGAAACTGCTTCTGATGCATCCTGTGGCTTCTGCTGATCAGGGGTGAATGACATTTAGACAACCCATTCATTTCAGTTCCTTCAGATTTTAACCTATATTAGAGGGGCCAAGTGATAACGAACATGTATTAAAGTGACTAGAAATGCCACCATCAAACTAATTATCATAAACACAATGTAAAAAGGTATTTAGCCTCAACAGAAGCTTCCATTCATTGTCAAGCATTAGAGGAGAGCTAGAAGGGCAGGGAAGATACAGGGAACTGGCCACACTTCCTCCTATCACAGTCCTTACTCAGTGAGTAAGAGTAACTCTGGAAAGACCCAGACACATTACTGACCTACTGCTGCTTAGGAGTCAAATGAGGAAAATAACTAGTGTGTCCAGTTTGGGACTCTCCAGTTCAAAAATTATGCTAGCATACTGGAGTGGGTCAACCAGAATTGTTGGGAGAGCTAGACGACAGTATATGCAAGGGGGAAGCTGGAAGAGAAAACTTGTTCAGACAAAAGATAAAGGGAGATCTAATTACCATCTGAAACTACCTACAGGGAGGATGCGGAGGAGATGGATGCCAAGGAGATGGATCCCAACTCACAGCAAATGAACAACATGCAGCAAACTGAAGCTGTGGCAGAAGTGATTCAGATCAGGTAAGTGGAGGGGTGGGGGTTGGGGTGGGGAATGAAAATCCCTTTCATATTGGGGATGGTCAAATACTGGAATAAGTTATCCAGAGAAACTGTGGAGTTTCCATCCTTGGAGATACTAAAAACTTGCCTGGAAAAGTCACGGGTGACCTGAACAGCTTGGTCCTGCTTGAAACAGAGGTTTGGAGCAGATACCTCAGTAGGTGATATCCGACCTAAATTTTTCTGAAGTTTTATGTAGATGTCTCCATTTGAACTCGTCACCAAAAGCTTGTTTGCTTTAGAGACATTGAATGTTGAATTTTGGATGTAAAGACCACTGGCTGCACTGAACAGCCCTCCATTTTTTGAACTCTAAACATTTATCTCAAACAGAGGCAGAAAGGCTAGTAGACAACAAATGTTAAAAAAAAAAAATTCTTCTATTTCTCTGTTTCTCCATTCTCCCTACTTTCTCTGTCATCCTTCATTTTTTCAGTGATTTCTCATCAACCTTTCTCTTCTTACTCTGTCCCACACTCCTTCCCCTCTCCACAGAAGTGTTTGAACTCTTCCTGTCCCAGTGTTAAGACATGTTTTAGTTTTGGGGTCCAGGACATGCACTCATGAAGATTACAAATTATTTGGTGTGGTTACTACTGTCTCCTGGAATGATTTTGCTACAGCAATATCTGGAACAGTTTATGTAGAAACATTTATTATCCATTTACTACTGTAACTCTGCTTCTGACACAATGATTCTTCATCCATATGGAGGAGCAGTGGCCTCTCTGAGAGGACAGAAGGGAATAAGAACTCTCCTCTGAAACTTCATCCAGAGTGAGTACATGAGGAGGAAGAAGTGCCTGAAATACCTTCCTATCTGCCTAATCTTAGCTAGACCTGGGTTGTTCTCCAAACTAGTCATTTCAATCCATGAAGCCATGACAGAGAAAAGCTATCACATGTTGATGTCATTCCTCTGGTATTGAATACCTTGGCATTTTTATTTAGCCTTGCAAGATAAGAAAGTGTTATTAATATCCTCTTACTACTAAGAAACTGAGGCACAAAGAATGGGATTCATCTATACAACAACTGCAACTTAGTTGTCTCCATGTGGTTAAATACCTTCATTCTCATGATCGTTAAAGACAATCCAATCAATGACCTGAATGGAGTTTAGGGTGTGAATCACCTGACAAAGTGCATGTCTACTTTAGGATGAGATAAATGTCTACAGTCTACTGTGATTCAGTTGCCCAGGCACCAGCATTTACTGAAGCTTTAGGCAACAAAGGATACTAATACTCTACATATTGCTGGCCAACAGGACAGAGAGCCAAGAGAAGACCCATTCCCTCCTACTGCCCATGCAGGACCCTTAGAGACACCTGGAATAGTGCCAGGGACCTGTGATCAGGCCAGCCAACTGACTCAATAGACCACTTCTACAATGACGATAGGGCGCCCTGAGAGGTTAGCTCAAACGTATATTAAAACCTCCCAGATTTCCATATCATTAATAACTTTCCCAAGGTTAACTGCAGTACCAAAAGGGATCAAAACCATGTCTTTTAGCACTGAGTATAATGTGCTTTTCACTGGCCCCTGTGCTACTTGAGGGGTCTCTGAAAAGAGAGGTACACACCTGAAAAAAAAATTGCCCACCCTGTAGTCACTCATTACTGTAATGGCTTGAGGAAGACCTCAAGAACCAAACTGCTCAAAGGCCTCCTGCTTTCTGGCAGGCTGTCACTCAGTGTGTGGCTGTCTAGACTGCTAGCACAAGGCATTTGGATGTCTTTATTTGTATTATTTATTAAACAAATGATTTCTATGCATGGCATCTGGAAACATGGCATAAATAAAACACAGCAGAGCCTTAAATTTAACTGCTGTTACAGACAGCCATACAAATGTCCCTCAGCCTTCCCTGCACTGCCACAACTAACCTCTGTAAATAACATCCAGAGCTTACTGTCAGTACTAAAGAACAGAAGAATTGCAAAACAAGTCCTGCCTCCTGCCATCTTCTGGAGGAGACCAGCAGAAGTCGTTGACACCAAAAACCCAGCTCTACACCTCCAGAAAAAAAAATTTCTAGTAATGAGAAGCATGGAGCACAGGAAGATTAGATCCTATCTTACATGGGCATTGACCAGATGACCTCTGAAGACACCTTCTGTCTATCTTGATGTATCTTCAAATGGCATTGAATGAGGCTCTGAAAGTGAGCTTTTCAGACAGGCATGGATTCCTAAGGAACCAGAACTTCTCATGACCTACAGCACAAAATCTGCATCCACACATTGGGTCAGGTTGGGTCCAGATCCAGATTGATGTCCAGAGTGATTCACTTTGCACCAGCATTGACTGGAATATTTAATAATCAGAGCCTGGAAGCTCTCAAGAAAGGGGAGAGTTTGAATATTTTTCAGTACCACAAAATGAGCCCAAGTTCATTCATATGGTCTGTATGAACCAAGGGGAGCCAAGCAACTGCAGGCTAGCTCATGCCAAGATACACTTCGTAGAAGAGTTCAGGTGGTGTTCCCAAAGTGTAGAAGTCGATCTTCTACCATATTATCATGTTGGAGTGGCCCATTTTGTGGAGGTATTTTGCCCTTATGAGCCGACAATCTCCTAGACAATTCCAGAGTATAGTAAGAGTGAAGGAAGTTTGTACACAATTGCCCTGTTTTTGGAAAAAAAAGGATTAACATAAGGTCATTCTATATCAGTGGTCCTTAGAGCTGAAGAATAGAGCTGACTATTTTTAGTAGACCAGCCCAAATTTAACCTCTGAGCCTGGGCAACTGCCGGGTGAAACCCCAGATATGTGAGAGAAAAAATGGAAACATTGTGGTAAGGCTTCAAACTACTTCCAATATCACTCCTCACCTTATGCTGCAGCCCAGAAAATACAAACCAAAGAAGGCTGACCTGCTCCACAGGAAAAAAAAAAAAAAAAAAAAAAAAAGCAAGACAATTTGTTCCTCACTGGGAAAATTCTTCAGATGTTTTGGACAGATAAAACATGAAACCATCTCTCATACATTCTCCTGTAGAAACTGGTTGCTCATGGCTTGGATGGGCATACTCTTCATTGGGTAAAAAACTGGCTGGATGGCTGAGCCCAGAGACTGGTGGTGAGTGGAGTTGCAAGGCATTTGGGGCCAGTCACAAGTGGTGTTCCCCAGGGCTCGGTATTGGCCATGATCCTGTTTAATACCTTTATTGAGGATCTAGATGAGGTGATTGATTGCACACTCAGTAAGTTTGCAGACAATACCAAGCTGAGGGCAAGTGTTGATCTGCTGGAGGGTAGGAAGGCTCTGCAGAGGGATCTGGACAGGCTGGACTGATCATCCAAGGCCAACTGTATGAGGCCCAACAAGGTTCAGTGCTGGGTCCTGCACTTGGGTCACAATAACCCCATGCAGCGCTACACGCTGGGGGCTGAGTGGCTGGAAAGCTGTCTGATGGAAAGGGCCTGGGGTTGTTGGTTGACAGCCAGCTGAACATGAGCCAGCAGTGTGCCCACAGGGCATGAAGGTTAAGAGACCCTGGCTTGTATCAGAAACAGTGTGGCCAGCAGGACCAGGGCAGTGATCACCCCCCTGTGCTCAGCACTGATAAGGCTGCACCTTGAACCCTGTGTTCAGTTTTGGGCCCCTCACTGCAAGAAAGACATTGAGGTGCTGGAGCATGTCCAGAGACGGGCAAAGAAGCTGGTGAAGGATCTAGAGAAGAAGTCTTATGAGAAGAGACTGAGGGAACTGGGGATGTTTATCCTGGAGAAAGGGATGCTAAGGGGAGACCTCATGGCTCTCTAGAACTACCTGAAAGGAGGTTGCAGCAAGGTGGGGATTGGTGTCTTCTCCCATGTCACAAGATTTGAGCAAGAGGAAATGTCCTTAAGATTTAGATTGGATATTAGGAAAAAATTCTTCACTGAAAGGTTTGTGAAGCATTGGAACAGGCTGCCCAGGGACGTCGTGGAATCACCATCCCTGGAGGTGTTAAAAAAATGCATAGATGTGGTGTGTAGGGACATAGTTTAGTGATGGACTTGACAGTGCTGGGCAAATGGATGGTCTTGATAATTTGAAAGGTCTTTTCCAAACTAAATGATTCTATGGTTCTATGACACAAGAGGTGACTGTTGGTATAACATGACACAACAGGTCAGCTAGCAAATGGTTGCCACAACTGGAATAGGGGACACCATGTTGGAAAGAGCACATGATGCCACCAGCTCCCCAGATGCACTGATAACACTTCATGCCTGCACGACAAAGTCTAAAAATATTTATCATGGGTCAATTTATGGGACAAATAGCATCCTCCATTTCACCTGTAAGTGCAGTAGAAGACCTGGGTGTGAAAAAGGAAGCTCAAGGCACATTATGGTAGGGTCCTTCAGCACTCTGCCATGGCAATTGTGCGCAAAGCCAAAAAGCAATGTTGTCTGGTGTCCTTAATCTAGGACTTAATCTGACTTCAGGTTTTGTGGGACAGGCAGTCTGGGACAGGATTAGGGCACTTCAATAAATTAAAACAATCCACTAGGATACTTGTTCTGTTGTTCTCACAGTCACACCTTCTCCTAAACTGGGATTGCTGCTGTGTGGCTCATTCCCTTCCCGCTACTCCTTCTCTCCTTCCAGCTGTACCCCCAGGGAGGCATTGCTCATTCCTGAACTCATTATGTTCAAGTATAGTTCAATAGACTTAATAATTAATGACCCTCTGAGGAACCAGGACTGCAGTTAGACTGAAGCTCCTAGTCGGTGTATGAGTATCAGGACTTGAAGTGAAAGGACTTGTAATTAATGTCTTCTAAAATATGCAAATGATAATTCCTTGCCCTTAGACCAAAGGCAACTGAATTACTCAAACAAAAAGGAAGAAAAACAGGAGACAGTGTTTAAATTAGAGAACAGAGTGAGGATGATGCTTTTATTTCACAGTAATTTAGATTACAAATCCACTGTCCCCTGTACCAGGGAGCATTTCTGTCTGCTCAGTTGCCTAATTTGTGCTTGGCTTAAAGGAGAAAGTTGTTTTGTTTAATTTTTTTCTTTTCCTCTGTGACTCAGAAAGCCTGGAACAGAAGCAGCTCTGGGAAGGAGCAGACAGGTTCAGAAAGCAAAGCAAGACAACACAGCAGCAGTGAGGTGATGTCTGAGAGTGAACAGGAGCTCCTGGGATTCTTTCAATTAGGTGGTTTGGGCAAAATCTTTGGGTAGAGGTAAAAAATTGGGGTTTACAACTTGAATGATTTTTTTTTTTGCTCCTATAGTCCTTATAGGAGGATGAAGAACGGGATAGGTAATTCTCTGAGAAGAAAAGGAAAGGGTGTATTTAGAGATACCCACAGAGATAAAAGAAAACAGAAAACAGAAAACAAAACAGAAAACAGAAAACAGAAAAAAGAAAGGCATATGTGATGTGCACACAGTGGTGTCTTTGAAGAATAAAACTGGACCTCTATTGCTTCATTGTATTATCTTATCTCTGGTTCCATCCTTCATGTCTTCAAAAGTCTGCAAAACTGTTGATTTACACTGCCAAGAATAAGGCTCAGCTGGCAGCATCAGGGTTAGGTTCACCCCCTCCACTCCATGCAAAACAGCGGAGGACCACAGACTTGTAACTCCATCTTGCATGCAGCCATTTTATTTTCCATCTATAAAGTTCAGTAAACAGCTCAGTAAAAGGTAGCATGGCTCTATGCAAAATCTGGCAAAGATCTTAAGCAGGTAGGTCTGGATGCTCTGGTCCATGGAGACAGGTTTCATCTCGCCAGATGTTGACATATTCATCCAAATAAATGGCTAGATGTGGGTTATTTTAAGATGGAAAGAGTTAGGCACTTCTAGGAAATGAGGTACCTCATTCTAAGGAAATGATCTAAACTAAAGCAGATGAATCTCAAATGGTTTGCAAACTTATGAGTGGGCAAGTGATTGTAGTTCTTTATAATCTGTCTCTAATGCCTGATGCAGGAACATCGCACACTTTGATGATGTGTTGCAGTGTCACACTTTACCTGTGGGGTAACACTCCTGGTTTCTCTCTCTGTTTATGTAAAATAGGTCCATAAGTCTCTCTCAGGAAATTTTCTCCTTTCTTTGGCACTTGCGGGAGATGTCCCTGTTCAAAGAGCTCAGGTTTCCTTCCAACCAGGAGGCAGGACAGACTGCTGAAGAGGGGTGAGGATGAATATTATTGGCTGCATCAAGCTAACCAGATGTATGATGTTTCTCAAATCAATTGCCCTCTCTATAATATTGTTTTCCTTCCCTGTCTCCACCTGGAATGATTACTGAGGTTGTAACTCCTTCAAGGGAGCAAAACCTGCTTTTATTTCTCCCCCCCCCCTCCCCCTTTTTTTCCTGAGAATCTGTATGACAAGGCTTTACACTTGCCTTTCTCTGCGCCCAGTTTATCCGGCGTGTTTCAAAGGATTTCTTTCTGCACAAATCACTGTGCCTGGCTTGCCCGCTAGGTGTCATGAAATCCTGAGCTCTCAGAGCAGTGGGCGAAGGGGACTTTTAGCTGTTTTGTAGCAAATTGCTGGAGTTCCTCCCTGGCCATCTGCTTTCTGTAGGTAGCCCACTCAGTTGGGAACTGTGAGCAAAAGCATCAGCTGCTGCCAGCCTCGGCCTATTTTCAGCTTCAAGGAATCACGACTGTTGGCTGTGCTGCCAGGAACAGAAGCACTTGGCATTTTCTGTGTGTCGGTGGGTAAAGGAGCAAACCCAGAGAGAGATGGGTTTGGCTTTAGCTGAACCACCATTAGATGTGGACGGTTCTGCATCCCTGTCAAGTCTTCATATCTGCTGCAGAAATAAATTTGATCCCCTCCTTTACGAAGTGCTTGAAGAAGCAAGTGTGCTGGAAGAAAAGCAGTTGAACTTGGGATTGCTAAAGAAACTTTCCTGGAAATGTACACTTGACTCAGAGACAAAAAATATTAAGTTTTCAGGCTTAGGTATATGACTCATACTCAGATCAAGAGATGTAGGCTCTATACAGCTTCATATACAAAGGCATTCCTTAATAGGTTTTGGATGTTTTTCTTATTTTCCAGAATTGCCTTTTCATTCTTGATGTGATTAGCTATCATTTATGCACTTGCCTCTCTTGCTTTTTAAAGAGTTGTCCTCTCCTTTGACTGGCCTTCTTTCAGGGGGTTCACATGTGTGTAGGACACTTTGCATTAGTTGCTTGACTTAAGATAAAACAACAGTGTAGCTGGTTGTTTATTTCCAAATGTTAGTTTTATGTCTTTCCTTGCAAAGGAAAGCATAGGGAGAGGATTTCAGCTTGCTGGGTTTCATCTGAGAGGTTTCCAAGATGAAGTTAATCAAGTTACCTTCCACAGAGGTAAGCTTTGTCCAGGTGAAAGCCAACTTTGTGAAGACTTGGACATCACCATACCAACATCAGGGAAAAATGCCAAGGGATAACCTGTCACCACAGCAGGGCACTTGGGCTCCCCTCCCTCATGCTGCAATGATGCACAACAGTGCACCAGGTGATCTTGCTCCCTCGGGCAAGGTCACTTGGCTGGGAAGATCCTCTTCCAGAGATGATGGATGCCATGTGCACTGGAGAGCAAGCACATCTTCCCAGAGTGTCACATTAGCAGAAAATGTATCATTTTTCCAAGCCAACAGCTTTTCAGAACCAAATAAGGCTTCCACATTTCTTCTTCCATTGTTGAAAGCAAATCCCTCAGGATGTTTTTTAAAGGTTTTCCCCCGTCAACCTCTCTCTGTTAATGTTCTGACCTAGTTTTTAAGTTAGCTTAGACGAGAGACAAGTCCCAGGAGGTGCTAGGGATGTGGCCTCCTGATTTGAGGGTGAGAAGGAGGGTGAGACTTTGTCCATATGGCCCAAATCTCTGTTAAAACACTGAATCAGGGACGGAGAACAGATGCCAGCTCATTTTATTTGGTCTTATAGACCTTGGCCTGCAGTTTTAGAGATTCAGCAACAAAGTAAGAGAAGCCCAGAGAGGAGAAGAGATGTGTTCTAGGGCAGAGAGTGGTTGCTAGCAGAAAAAAGCCTTTAAATCCCTTGCTGCATGCTTGTGAAACCATTATAAAGCCCCACTGCTGGCCAGCTGTGCAAAACCTTGAGCAAAAAAAAATCCAGTGGAAGGTGAAAGTCCAATCTTCATGAGGAACCACCTGCAGCCCTTGTTCCCCTATCTAGGACAAGCCCGGGAGATCTCTACAGACAGCTCCTGTCATCCCTGCACCACTGGGAAGCAAGAACTGGTGGGCAGGAGCCCAGCGGCTGTGATGATTTGGGCTGAGCATCTGCAGGCAGTGTGGATGAGCCCATTTGTCCGAAAAGCAGCATCACCTGCTGCATCTCTGCATTGCTGACCTGTGCATCTCCCATCTGCCCTGCATCCCTGCAGAGCCTGCTGCCATGCCCGTTCTTCCCGAGCCGATCTGCTCTGGTTTTATTTGCTTTGGAGCCAGGAGAGGGCAGCAGCGCCCATCGACAGACCAGCCAGTCCCGATTCTGTCCCCTGCTCCTTCCCTGGGTGGCTGGCAGTGGCAGCCCAGCACCCTGGTCCTGTTCAGGTGGCGGCAGCAGTGTAAACAGGTGACTGGCACTTCTAGCCCAGGTGAAGCCATGTGGTAAAAAAACCCATTTTTTTTATTGGGAAGGGACACTTCTCCTCCGTGGCTCAGTTTGCACAGGGCTGCAATATAAAGACCCCATCCAACATTACAGGCTGTATCCAAACAGCCTCTCCCCTTGTCTTTTCATGCAGGTAAGAGTCTGGATACCTGTAAGCAAGTGTCTTTGACTTAATTACACTGCTTGATGAAAAATCCCTCCACGTTGTAAATTAAATTTATTTTTAAATTAAATTTAAAAATTAAATAAATACCCCACTCCTGCTCCCCCCACTTTCAAATAATGAATGAAATAATACAGTATTCTTCTGAAATACAGTCTTTCTCCTAATAAGCATCAATCAATTAAACTCACATATCTCTGCCTAGCAGCAGTAGCATGAGTTGAACGTGGACATGTCAGAAGGGACAGCCCTCTTACAGAGAAATCTGGACAAGCTGGAAGAGTGGGCAAGCTAGGACTGTATGAAGTTTAACAGAGAAGTGCAAGGTCCTGGATCTGGGATGGCATTAGCAAAGAGCCCAGTAAAAACTAGGATCTGTGTGGCTGGGGAGCAGCCGTGCTGCAAGGGACCTGTCAATCCTGGTGGACAGTAAGCTGAACATGGGTGAGGAGTGCACTGCTGAAGCAAGAAAGGCAAGCTGGATCCTGGGCTGCATCCACAGAGGCATGGCTAGCAAAGGTGTAGGCGTGATCATCCCCATTGCTTGTTACATAGCACCTGTGTCCAGTTGTGGTCCTCACAATTCAAGAAAGACAGGGACAGTTTGGAGAGGGTCCACAGGAGAGTCATAAAAATGACCAATGGGCTGAAGAACCTGCCCTGTAAGGAGAGACTGAAGGAGTTAGGTCTATCCTCCCTGGAGAAGGCTTGAGAAGACGTTATCTCAGTATTTCAGTATTAAAAGGCAGTTGCAAAGCAGACAGAGACAGAGGCTCTCTCTTCACAAGGAATCACATGGAGAAGACAAGGGGCAACAGGTACAAATTGCACCAGGGCAGGTTTCATCTTGCCAACAAACAAACAATTTTTTTACAGTGAGAACAATTAATCACTGAAACAACCTCTCCCAGGGATGTGGTGGAGTCCTCATTGCTGGAGATTTTCAAGATGCAGTTGGACCAGGTGTTAGACAATCTTATCTAGGCTCACTTCCTCACAAAATATTGGACCAGGTAATCTTTCAAAATCCCTTCCAAACTGGGCTGTTCCATGATTCTATGTTTATATGGTTAAAAACTTCCCTAGGAGCCACAGCTCACAAATAGTCCTCAGGAACTCACCTTTGGTCCATCACCAAATTGGCTTCCTTTGGTTCATTCATCAGTGGCTTTCCACTTGCAGCTGAGCAGTTGGGTTGAAGATGCTTCCCCTAGTAGAAATAGGGTATTTTTGATCAACAAGATTAGTTTGAGGACCAGCACACACTTGTGTTATCTTAGTGTAACATTTGGGGTTCCTGCAACTGTACAATTAAATAGACCCTCCCGCTAAAATGGTAGTCTCTTGGACCTTCCCAAGATGATAGAGGGTAATAGTCTGACGCCCTCGTGCTTGCAATGTCCCAGTCTTCAAAAGAGAATGCCAGGTGGCTGCTGCTTTCTGATCAGCTCCAGGCAGCATGGATTTTACATAGGAGATGAGAGCTATGGCCTCTCTCATGCTTTAAGATCCCTCTTGTTGGACATGGGATGAGTATTTTACAGATATTCTAACTTTTTCACAGTTTGGTGTAGTACACCAAGTGTAGACCCTGGAGGTGTCCCTCTGAATGAGTGCTGTTTTGTGAAGCTCTCCTCCAAAGTGCTTGACCTTGGACCATGGCTCTGCCCTTGCTCTTTGTAGGTGGTGGCTGTCCCTGTCCTCTAAAATCTCCTTCTGAGTTCATGATTCATCTGCCAGGATGGGCACCAGAGACTTCCCTGCTCCCTCTCCTTTCTCCAGCCAGGATGAGCTAAAGTGTCATTTACTTTCATGATCGATCAAGAGAGATCCATATGAGCTGTGTAGCAGTGCCAATCCAAAGGCGGACAAGGTGAGAAGGAAATGGCAAATGCCTCATTGATTTTAAAACTGCTACACGATCCTGCCTGGGAGCATGTGAAGCTGTTAAACAAAGAAGAAGGAAAAAAAAAAAAAAAAGGTAGTGCTTTAAAAGGACACAGTGTGGATGTGAATTTGGCAGGTTGTTTTGTGCCGGCTGTTTATTCTCATATAAAGCAATCCAAATGTAGACCGGTTACCCAATGGAGACTCCTTGGCATTGTACTTGCTACTCTGAGCCTCAAGCAGCATATTCCTTACCAGCTGGAGTGCTGCAAGACACCTTTCTTAGTCATCAGTATCCACCCACATCCAGATGCCACCGGTCCCCAAAGAGCTCGAGGAGCAGGGGTTGACCAGCATACCTTTCAAGTCAACATCTAGGGCCCCTGACTTGCCCTCCTTCTCTTTATCTCTGTGTCTGTCTGTAAGCTAAGACAAGGGGAACATCGGTTTGATGATAGGTTGGTACTCATTTCCCTGCTGTTTGACTCCCTTCTTTGACACTGTTTTCTCTCATGACAATGGGTCATGTCGTTAAGGCCATATCCCTGTGATGGACAGTGACGAACAGTGCTTTGCATCCATCAAAAGCACAAAGCTGTGCACTTGCAATGCCAAGCTTGAGTGAATCTCCTCTGCCTCTCAACATGGCCCATTAGCCAGGGCTCTGGACCATATAAACCACAGCCATGTAATGTCTTTTCATCAGCCGGGAATGTGGGCAGAAGCAGGAGATAATTATAGATGTCCTGAACCTATTTCCTTACCAATTTGAGAAATTCTCTAACAGGATGAAGTTACTAAGGAAGCTGAAATGTTCCTCTGTAATGTTGTATTTATTATAGCATAACTATATATCTTCTATAATGGGCTGTGTCTGTGTATGTGTATATATATATACACAAACATGTAATAAAACTAATCAAGTGAGGGACGAAAGAGGGCTCAGGCTAGATCAGGCCACCAGGTCTACCTCCAGGCCTTCAGCCATGCCCCTGTGATTCCAAGTCTTTCTCAGTTCCTCTCTTTTGAGCTCTGCTTTTGGACTGAGATCTTCAGGGTGGATGTACTTAATTATCAGCCCTCTTACCCTCTGCCTTGGGTTCCTTTCTCTAAATATGACCTCTCCTTGCACCAGTCTGTGAAGACCCTCCCCAGTGCCAAAGGACTGTGCAATAGATTGTTGTCACTGAATCTCCTTAAAATATGATGCATAAAGGGGGAAATTTATTTTGCATGGCTTTTTCTTTCTCAGATATATTGTTAGTCACTCTTGTTACTCTCAAAGATTTATCACTTACTTCAATTTCAGTTTCTCGGGGAATAAAGCCTCCTTTCATTTCCTTTGAAACTAAACTTCCTCAGCCCCCTTTATGGTCCCAGCTAAGCCCTGCTGTTCCCCTGCTGCTTCTCCCAAAACCAACAGATGACCTTTCTCAGAGCATCTCTGAGGAGTTGCTCCCTCCTGCACTGAGCTTTAGATCTGAGGAAAGTCATGCTGCTTCACACAGACATCAGCTCCTGTATATGTCAGTGTCGATTCATCCAAAGACTGTTGGACAAATTGCAGCATTTTATACAGGGAAAATAAATAAATACATTAAAAAACAAACAAAAAAAAGAACAACAAAAAAAAAAAAAAAAAAAAAAAAACCAAGGAAAAAGAAAGGAGGTGGCATAGGTAAGAGGAAAAGCCAGAAATTATTGTCTTTTCCATTTTTCTGCCTTTACTGATTCTAGTGGTTCTTTTGTTTTGTTTTGGGTTTTCCCCCCTTAATTCTGTTGGTTTTCGTACTATACTAGTTAATCCCATGCTAACCTGATTGTTAATCTATTGTGCCACTTACTGATGGGTAAGCAAGCAGAGAACTGCCAACCTTATGCCTTCCTTGCAAAGCTCACTTCTGGCTTCATCACCAGGTTCATACAACCAACACATAACTGTTCAGGCTGTTCTTTGCTGATCAGATGGACTGCAAAGAACAGCGCTGGCTGCCCAGGGAAGTGCTCCACGCATTTGAAGGACATGCTCGGTGGAAGACAGCTTGCTAGCTTCGTATTGTTCCCAGTAACATGCAGGGGAATGAAGCACAGAATTCGTCTTAAAACCTAAACAAGGCAACAAGGCAAAAATGCAGCAGCTGCAGCAATTAAACTCAGAATAATCTTTTAAAACTATTTTATCCTAATGCTTCTGTGACTTCATAACTTTTATGCTGCATATTCTTTGAGTTTATGTCTTTTATCGATAGTCTTTTATACAGCACTGCAGTGTTAGTGTGTTGCTGATAGTAGAAATGTTATCCTCGTATCTCAGATCAGTAGCTATTCGTGGCAATGATTTGTTTCCCTTGGGGTTCAGTTTGATGAGGTGACCTGAGATAATTTATCAGCTCTCAATCTCCAAAAAAAGTCCTGTAACTTTCCACACACCCCTGCTTCCTCCTATTGCTCTTACAGACTCCTCTGAGCCAGCGATGTTGCTCTCCAGTCCCCTTGGTGATCTGATTTAGCTTACTCAGCTGTCAGAGAGGGGAAAAAAAAATAATTATTAAAACAATTGAATGTTTGTTTCTGCCAGATAAGTGAGCTGTGTCAGTTCACCTTGTCTAGGTACAATCAGAGTAATGTCAGACTGGCTGAAAACATTATTCACGTTTACCTGGCTATGCTGATGCATGAAAAGTGGCCGTATGTACACTCAGTCTGTTGGAAAGGGAAGCATAGATTGGTAATCTAAACCATACTGAAGATTTTCTTTCCAAAGTAATGGACAACCAGTGTTGACCCAGCCAGCTATTGTGTCTCAGGTGAAAGGTGGTAATCAGCTGAGAAGTGACCACTTTCAAATAGTTCTCAAGTCACAGGCTCCTTTTTGGTCGTAGCTTATCACCATTGCAATCAATTTGCAGTCAAGTAAACAGAGGTACTCGCTGCTTCTTAAAAAGAGCAGTAAAACCAGTTTGTCTTAAAGGCAAGGAAACAGGACCAGATGAATCATCCTATCTTTACTTTCTTAATAAATGCAATGCCGCAGCACTTTGTGCAGTCTCAGACATGCACCTCCCATTAGATAGCATTACCAAAAGACCTTTTCTGCTGAGGGGAAGGAAGAAAAAGATCCCAGAGCTGATGTCGGACAGTAGTGAATTTCAAGCTTTGAGGTTTTTTTTTTTAAAAAAAAGTCTTCCTTTGAGCTGAAGACTTTACTTGGTGGAAGGAAAGGCTGTTGGCTGCTTGCAAAAGACTGATCCAACTCTGAATACAAAACTGTGAAGGCTGGTTTTATGTCATGGTCAGGCTATACCAAGAATTCTGTTGTTGTCCCTCCTTTCTTATCTGATGATGCATCCAGACACACTGCACCCACCTAGTTTTAAAAAGAGAGGCCAGATCAATTCATTGCATATGTCTTCATTCCAACACCAACCCTTTGCTAGAAATCACCTATGCCCCAGGCCTTGTCTCTAATTAGAGATCTATTTGCAACAGCTTTCTCAAAACCATATGTTCTGGTGCAGCCAGCAATGAGATGCTTCTCCCAGAACTGCTACTTAACAGAAAGGACTCAAGTGTACCAGCGTCATCTGACTCCCACTATGGAATCATGCTAGTTCTGCACATCAAAATACCAAGCAAGTATTGGTAAACTGCAGATGATGGTGTAGAACAACTAGAAGTATTTAAAAAGTCAGGAAGGAGACAAGATTAAAAAGAAACAATATGCACAATTTGTCTAATCTATGACTAAAGGGACCAGAACTGTCTACAGGCATTTGCAGAATGTAAAAACCACAAAGGATGGGAAAGATTCATTTAGAGTGGAACAAAGAGTATTATTAGGAGCAGTGGGAAGTGAAACAAAGTATAGCCTGCACTGCTTAAGAGTTTAATGTATTCCAGTGTAGACAGTCACATTATATAATGGTCTTTTTAAACACTTCATCTTTCTGTAGAGAACTGTGGCCTTTTCCAGAAATACCTATATTTTTTTTTTTTTCAGAATATCTGATCATAATTCATCATCTTTTATTTTTTAAATAGAAACAATAAAAAAATTAGTTCTGGCTTTCAGTGGCTGACTTGGAAAGCAATGCCATCTGTAGTCTTATTTTTAATAAAAAGAATTATACAGTATAAGGCTTTTAACCGGAACCCACCTTGATGCCTGGGTTCCTGAAAAGGCAGGAGGGCTCCAATAGCTCCTCTGGACACCCTGAGTCCATTTTAGAGACTCCTCAGAAACAGGACCACGAAGGACAAATGCCAGATAGTTAATGGCAGAGAAGGAATTGGTTGAATTCCCCAGAGCAACGTTCACTGCAGGAGAAAGCTGTCCTCCCAAAAATTTTGTTCAGTGCCTTACTGACTTTATAAATGTATGTGTATATATATGTGTGTGTGTGTATATATATGTATGTATGTATGTGTGTATATATACATGCATATATATATTAATACACAGACACATATATAGAGGGAACTGGTGTTTTTCACAGGGAGTTTTATAGAAAATTATTATAATACTTTTGAAATCTGGGTTGCAGGAAGATGGATGATAGGAGCGATATTTCTTTTCTGATGGTATGAATTGTGAGGTCCCCCCCACAAGCTGATGTGTTCCAGAAGGCTTTCTGAAGCTCTTGAGGGAAAACAGCTGCATAGATAGGTAGACAGATAGACAAACACATGGACTGAGCTTGTTCCAATACCTTTTAAATGGACACTATCTTGAAATGCTTAACAGAGGAAGTTGTTCCTTTTCTGATTAGCTTTAACATTTGAATTCACAGGAATTTTGTGTTTTTCCTGAAGCCAGAATGATCTCAGCAGCTGATACCTACAGCAATTTGACTGAAGTCAAAATATCATGAAAGAGGTATCCCTTCTTGATCAAAAGACTTCAGGACAGACTTGTGTCCAAGTGAAGTTCAATTAATTGCCTGGTTTTCTCACTTAAAATTATGTAATCAGCACATGGCATGAACATGTTAATCTTAAAACATTGGGCACTGAGATAATACTTAAGAACATCTTTCCAAAGTAGTGAGATCCCAGTAGTGGCCAACAAACCTGCTCCTGCTCCTTTGAAGGCATGAAAACCTCCTTAAACCACAGAGAAGTTAATAGTATTCTTCTGATATAATGGTCACCCAGTGGGTAACTACAGGTAATGCTGAAGGGAGTTAACCACTCCTATTCACAGCTCTCACAAAAAACATTGCAAGGTGAACTTGTCTCCTACATAGGGCTCTCTGCAGCTCTTCAGTTCTGCTCTTACTGTGCCTGTTTTCTCCATCCTCCACTCAGAGACAGGCTATGCTAACCTCTTCCCTGTAAGCCCAGTCCAGCTTCAGGAGAAAAATAACCTCTGCCATAGCATGCTCCCTGCCACTTTCCCAATGGTGTCTCCCCCAGCCACGTGATGGGACCTAGATTTGATTTATATCACCCTTCGCATCAGCCTGTGGTAGGAGCAACCTAAATTACCCCATCATCCCACAACCAGAAAAATGTACACATGACGCATCATAACAGAAGGCAGCTGTTCTCTTCGTGTTGTGTGTCTATATCTAGTCACAGGACAGACTATACATGTGCAGTCCTACCATATAGTTTTATATACACATATAATCTCATTGTACGTTCAGAACAGATCCTTTTTTTCCCCCCAGAAAATTCTTGTTTTTCAAATGCATGGCAATACTTCCATTCACGTGAGCAGGAAGGATTTTGGGGGGAAGAAGATACTACAGATTTTAAGTGTTTACAGTGCAGGCATTGCTGTTTGAACCCACTGTCCAGCCAGTTGAGGCGCGTTCATATGGTCTGCTCGAGCCTGTCTGCCTTGTGGGACCTTTCCCCTTAATTCTCCAGACAAATTACTTCCCACACATACTGACTAATTGCTTTTCTTTGCCCAGTTGCCACATACCAGTCCTCCAAGCAGAAGCAGAACATTCGCATCCACTGAAATGATGGCCGTGAGCTGAATCCAGAATGTGTCTCCTATTTCCAGTTCTTGTAGTAAATCTGTGCTAGTCATAGCTGTGCTTTCCTATTCAAGCACATAATCAAACAAGAGCTGACAAAAAACACATCCAACTGTGGTTCAGCTAATGCAGCCCCCTGAAACACAGTGTGGAGCAGAGGAGCTGACACAAGAAAGCCAAAGTGATTTCAGTCCCAAGGTTTATTATATGCTCTGCTTAATTGCTTATAATTCACATGAGGAAAATAATAATTTATTCTTTCTTTCTTAATTGCACTCAAGTATTAAGAATCCAGCGGCATTTTTCCCCCCATTTCAATCATTGGACCAAACTGTTATTATGACAGGGCTTTTTTCAGTATTATTCTGCTATTGATTTGTATGGTGGATGGTTTATATTGCTAATTAGCATCTATTAAAGCTGGTATCTCATTCAAGCCTTGATGAATGAGATGAAAAGGAATAAGGCCTCAGAATAAATCAGAGCATGAGAAACTGAGTTCTCTTTTACTGCCCATTGGGAAATATCTCAGAGTTGAACTCGAATGTGTCTGTATGTGTGCATGTGAATATTATATATGCACCTTTTATCATTGTTATGATGGCAGTTAACATGTCTCTCAAACATGTCATCAAAGGTCTGGGTACTATAGAACATAAAGGGACATCATACTGCGTTCATCTGGGTACAGCATCCTGTCTCCAAGATCCAATGAGCAACTGCAGATTTCCAGGGAGAAAATTAAGCAGGGGGCAGGAAAATACGGTTAACATGATCAGCATTCAGCTGTCTTAAGTTCAGGGACTTTCCAAACCAGAGGTGTTAACAGTCCTTGATAGAAGTCAGGTAAGTATAGTTACTGGGCAAAGATATTCTGGGAAAGCAGAAAATTTACAACCTGTGGAAACAGGAGAAGCCAAGCTGTGTAAATGGGAGAAGCAAAGGAAAGAGCCTTTTGCCTCCTCATGGAAATGGGGAACTGAGTCTTGGAAAGGCTAAAGACCAGTGCTTCAAATATGATAGTTATTATATATGAAAGAGGCCTGCAAGTGGTATTGCAGCTCAAGGGAAAGTGGTTTCCAGGGCCAACCCATCAGGTGGACTCTGAGAAGCCCCACATTACTGAGCCTTGTAGTATAAAAAATAACACTTTATTTAATAAACCCAGAAGGGCAGAGCTGCAGTGGCTCTCCTGGCTATCACAGTGTATTGTCAAATCAGTGCTTAAATACCCTAAACACTTTTCTAAGGTGTAGGTGCCCTTGACAGTATGACCCTGATGTCCTGGAGGTCATGAAGACAGAGATGATAGATCCAGTAAGCCCAAGTAAACTCGAAGCTCCAGGTTTGCCTGGCAGGCTTTGACCTCGGCATTCCAGCATCCTTTGCTGATGTGCTGATGGCTCAGAGCATTGACATGAGATGGTAGAAAATGTTGCAATATGGCAGAAGTTGAGAGGACAAGATGATGAAGCTGAAAGCTAAATTATGGTGGTAATGCTTTTGGCCAGAAAAGATTTGAGACAATAGTAAAGCATGTTTAAGTCCTGATACAGGAAACTTTCCCCACAAAAAATGTGAAACAGATAATTCTCTTTAACAAGACACTTAAAAAGAAAACCATGGGAAGTATCCTGCCTCTTCAATTTACCAACCCATCCTCTGTCTGAGACCCCTGTTTCTGGAGGTGCAGGGTGCCACAGGTATCTTTCTTGTTATATATGAGACAACATAAACCCCAGCAGGTCTTTTATATAAACACTCACACAGAACAACCCACTTTTGTTATTCCATTGCATAGCGAAAAAACAGGTCCAGCCCTTCTCCTGTGTCTGTCTTTTTTTTCTTTATGACTGTGACCTCTTGGTGGGATATGTCAAACAGAAGTCTGCCTCCCAGCTCCGTGCAGTGCGGTTCCCTGCCTTTATTTGAACAAAACATCTCCATGTTTTCACATGGAAGGAGACTCCATATGTGGTATAAGCTGGCATAGCTGAAAAAAAGCTGGCAAGCTGGGATATCAGCTATGATCTCTGGTGCTGGAGTGGTGTTCCCCTATGTTGGAGATCTCCATGTAGCCCCATCTGCAGAAGAAATGAGTAAAAAAGAACTGATGAATGCAGTGAAAATAATAGACTGGAGGAGGAATAGAGACACTGGCTAAGCATGGAGGGACGGGGTTAGGAAAGTCAAAGTCGGGAGATAAATTTACTGAGGGACATCAATGGGAACAAAGAAATTTTCTACAGGCATGTCAGCAGCAAAAGGAAGGCTAAGGAAAATGTGGGCCTGCTGCTGAAGAGGGCAGGGGCTCTGGTGACAAAAAGGATGGAAAAGGCCCAAGTACTCAAGGCCTTCTTCACTTAAGTCTTTACTGGTAAGATCAGCCTTCAGGAATCCCTGCCTCCTGAGACCAGAGCAAGGAAGACTTAACCTCAGTGAAGTAGGATCAGGTTAGAGAACGCTTAGACAAAGCAGACATACACAAATGTGTTGGGCATGACAGGACATATGGGTACTGATGTCATTGCAAGGTCACTCTCACTTATCTTTGAAAGGTCATGGTGATCAGGGGATGTTCCTAGGAGCATAAGAGTGAATGTCACTGCCATCTTCAAGTAGGACAAGAATGGTAACTCAGGCCACTGAGTCTCACCTCAGTCCTTGGGAAGATGATGGAGCACCTGACCCTGGTACCTGTTTGAAGTACATGAAGGACAAGAGCTGTTCAGTCCACCTCTATCCATGTATTTAGTCCATTCTTTTTTTTTTTTTTTTTTTTTTTTTTTTTTCCCTATGGGGTTATTACAGGACAGTGTCAAAACCCTTGCTAAAGCCAGAATAAACAGCATCAACATCTCTCCCCTTATCTGCCAAGCCAGTCATCTCACTGTAGAAGGCTATCATCCAGTCATGGTAGTCACAAAATTTCCCCTCCATGAATCCATGCTGACTAGTCCTGATCACCTTGTTCTTACCATGTTTGGATATGATTTGGATTTGCTCCTTCCCACTGATTACTTCCTTCTCTTTGACCCATGTGAGAGTATATCTGTAGCTCTCTGTCCAGTTTTGGACTCCCTGCTGCAAAGAAGACCATGAACATATTTGAGCAAATCCACTGAGATGGCTGGAGGGCCAGATGAAATGATCCAGCATCAGTGTCTGAGAGAACAGGCTTTGTTCTTCCTGGGGGGGGTGGGGTGGTGGGGAAAGTTAAGAAGAGATCTTCTTGTAGTCTATAACTACCTTCCAGACGGGTATAGAGAAGATGGAGCCAAACTCTTCCTGCAGGTGCACATCAAAATGTTGAGAGGCAACATATATGCTACATTCAAGAAATATTCCAGCTGAATATAAAGCAAAAAAATGTATAAGACAAACAGAGACAGATCACCCAGAGATGTTGTGGAAGCTCCTTCATTGGAGATATTAAGAAGCTTGGCAACTTTGAGCTACCTGATTCAATGTCAAAGTACCTTGGGGAGTGGGGGGTGGGAGGGGGTTGGACCTGGTAGCTTCCAGAGGTTCCTTTCAGCCTGAATTATTCAACAATCCCATAGAGAATAGGGCTACTGGGAAACTTCAAGAGCTACTCTATTCCCTGCTCTGCTCCAAAGAAGGGGCAATTCTCCTTACTCCTGTCCTGACAGACCTTCTACTGGCATGCTTCTAAAACTCCCTAACAATGGAGATTGTACCCAGTGCTCAAGCGACAGTGCTAGCACAACGGAGTCCCCTGTGTTAGTAGTGCTTTCTTAATATCGAACCATAATGTCACTGACAGGAATTTAAATTCAGGATGTCCTCCCCTATCCATGATGGACATGGAGAACAGACATTCCTTCCTCTTTCTGGAAGCCTTTTTGGAGATCACAGCACGCAGCCTTTGCATGTCTTCCTCCCTGCCTCCTCCCCCCCTCCCCCCATCAAATAAACACAAGAACAGTCGAAGCCATTAAAAAATTCATCTGTAAAATAGATACACAAGGGAGGAGTTAGATGGTCTTGGTGATCCCCGACTTTTTTTAGAATCTTATAATGAAAAAAATTACTCTTCCACATGCTCAGTAACCAGGCTGTGAATCTCCCCGCTACAGGATGTTGTGGTTTAATCCGAGCCAGCAATTAAATACCCCGGAGCCACTCGCTTACTCCCGCAGTGCAGTGGAGAGGAGTATTGGCAAAAATGTAAACCCCATGGGTCCAGATAACAACAGTTTAATAATTCAAATAAAGTAAAATATGCTAATAATAATAATAATAACAATTGTAATGAAAAGGGAGATAACAAAAAAAGAAAGAGAAATACAACTCAAGGGAAAAAAAACCCAAACACACACACACACCCCCAAGCGATGCATAATACAATTGCTCCCCACCAGCTAGCCCTTGAGCAGCAATCCAGCCCTGGCCAACTCCCCCCAGTTCATCTGGTGAGCATGATGTCATATGGTATGGAATACCCCTCTGGCAAATTCGAGTCAGCTGTCCTGGCTGTATCCCCTCACATTTTCTTGCGCCCTTCCAGCCTTCTCACTGGCAGGGCATGAGAAGTTGAGAAGTCCCTGACTTAGTATAAAGACTATTTAGCAGCAACTAAAATATCAGTGTGTTATCAACATTATTCTCATCCTAAATCCAAAACACAGCACTGTATCAGGTACTAGGAAGGAAATTATCTCAGCCAAAACCAGGACAGTGGCCAAGATCTCACCAAAGCTTTGACCTGCTGGATGCTGATAGCAGCAACCAATGTTTTTAAAAATAAAATTAAAAAGCCTAACATGGGTTTAGGAAATGTTATTAAATTCCTTTTTGTTGCAAATCTATTTTGGACTCATATCAATATTTTAGGGTTGAAGTAGTGCTCCACATCTACCATTCAGAAGAATGTTTGCATCTTCTTGCTAAAGCCCTGGCAGTATTTGAATTTCGGTTAGAGAACTTAATGGTCGTCATGGCCAATGCCAGCAGAAAACCGTGCCAGAGGGAGAATCGATGGTACTGAGATCACTGCTTTTTGTGCTAACATGGCTGGCTGCTTGTCTGTGTTTTTTAACGCTGTGTGCAAACTGCTTTGTACATAGACAATATATTTGTTCAGTACTTATTGCAGTGGGGTTTTGCTCCAAGCCTGGATGGTTTTGTAATGAAAATTACACACATCCCAGATTAGATCAATTTGGATTACAGACTCCAAGGGCTCAAAGAGCTGGATTTAAGAGGGCCCACATTTAAATGACCCACTAGAGAGGCCCTTTTTGTGATGAATACAGAGGGATCTTGGAAAGCCCCACCTAAGTTCAAGACATTGCTGCCTGTATGGACAAATCTCCAGTAACTGTGGTTGGCAGGTACAAAAGGACATCAGATTATACATGTTTTGACCTGGAGCCAAATCCCTGCAGTCTTGTATTTCCACAGTCCTGGACACTCTGGCAAGGACTGCAAACCACAGCTTAGATATCCTGGTGGAAGACAGACAGCAGAGCAGGTGGTCATCTTTGCTCGTAGCCTTCTCCAAGGATGTTCTTTAAGTGCACTGCTGATCTATCCTAAAGTGGTTTGGAGTTGTATTTCCTATGGGTTGACATGGTTGTCCTGCGTCTGTGTGTCTGTTGTCCTTTCTGTGTGTCTTCCCTGTAACTTTTGAACTCCTTGTCTGAATTGAAACCCACCTGGCAAAAGAGCAGAGATCTCAAAGGTTCTTGGTGGTTGTATTTCCACATGCCTCAAAATCAACAAGACACAAATCTGTAGGGAAATAAGCTTCATTAACTCTGAAACTCAGGATACCACGCTTTTCTCTCTGTGCTAATTCACAGAAAGATGAGTAAGATCAATTATCTCTTCAAATAAGGATAACAAATCCTATTTTACACTCCACCAGCCAAAGGACAGGACAGAAAAGCTCTCATCACTAACCTTGGTTCTGTTCAGTGGAGGACTAAGAACCGTATTTTCTCTGATAGACATGTTCCTAAGATGAAAGACAAGTCTCTGGTCTCTTTTTGGAAGCCTTAGTAGAAACATAACTACGTATTGAGGGTAATGTACATGTGTATAAATGTAACAGCAGATAGTTTGTAGGTCTGGATGGCAAATCAGTGTTGCCCAACCTGTGGCGTATCAGCCACTAGGTATTCTGCAAAACTATGAAATGGTACTTGAGAAATGCTTGCAAGAAAACCTATCAGTGAGCAGAAAGAACTATACAGTATTCTGCATTACAGTAAATAAGCCAAAATTGTGGGAATGTAAACCATTACATGGATAGTTAAAACTGAGACTCAGTTTTAGGTGTCTAACAAACAAACGCCACTGCAGCAGCACTATGAAAAAGTGTTCCAAAAAACTAGCTGGCTGTTATGTTAAAGAAGGTTATGAGTCCCTGGTGTGAAAGAGCAATTCCTGTGTTCCTTTGTTCACAGTCCTTATGCTTCTTAGAAAGTTTTGGACAGAGAAGCTGGAAGAAAAACAATTTGACTAATCTGCTGAACACTGTCAAAGGAGCCTTCCACTTCCATCTGCACATTGAAAACAGAGATAAAACAGGGAAGACGTGGTGGGGTGGGAAAGTCAAGAATGAGCAGAAACTAGGAAACTGACAGAAAACATGTGACCAAGCTTCATGAAATATGGAAGGAAATAGCCTTCTCCCTAGGGACCCCAAAATGCAGTTTTGTTGCAATCCAGGTAATACTGGAAAATGTTGAGCTAATGATGGGAGAAAAGGACCAAAGGTCAAAGGACATATTTGTTTACAAATCTGTATTTTTTTTCCCTTTTCCACAGCAGATTCAAAGATATTTCTTTAAACAACATATTTATCTAGCTTGAGTTCAGGGAAACATACCTTTAGAGATGCAAAGACAGCTTAATGCTTTTTCATGAGCTCACTTTAATTCAGGTTTTGGGATGATCCACTTTAAGACTCTGTCTTACTCTAGGCTCCAATCACGTTGGCACTGAAGGGCTTCTCCAAACCCTTTTGGCCATCTTGTCCCCAGTTCTACTGCATTCCAGAGATGGTCAGCAGGTTACCAGCTCAGCTGGACAAGTCTCATGCTCTGAGATATTATCAGGATGGATGACATCCATCTATTACTGTTTAAGTCAATGATGCCGAGGCTGTCATTTACAGCTTTGAGTCAAGGGGCAAAACAGTAGGTGTACAGGGTTTCTAAGTGAGTGGCAGGATAGGAATCCAATTTTGGTAGCTCAGGGATAACTCTCAGCATTGTGGAGTAGGGAAGATGAAGGGATATCTGGAAAAGCCTGCAGGGATAGTGTTGCTACAGATACTAGACTGTCCCTAAAAGTTTGTAGAAAAAGGTAAATGCTTATGAAATTATTTATATAAGTATTTCCATGGATCCCAAATAATTTTAATAGCTTGGTGTATTTGTGTTGGCTCTTAATTGGTAGATTGTAGGAACTTTGCTTTTTCTTGTTCTAATTTCTTTTGTGCTTTTGTAGAGACTCATCTGTTACATGCTCCAGCCCCTACGGGACATCAGCAGGTGAAACCTGCCCTTTGGTCTAATGGAAAAATAATGATTCACTGGAGTAATTGTTTTGGTTCCTGCAGTATTATAGAGACAGCCTTTCATTCCTTCCATAAATCTTTTTATTCTCTCTCTTTCTCCCTTCCTCCCCACCCCCCGCCCCCAAGATTTTTGAGAACTCAGGCAAGCTGTAAATTCCATCTTTGCTGACTCAGGGGGACTGAATTTGCTTCTCAGCCTTCGACTCGGTGTTCATACATTTTAATCTCCAAATGGAAATCTTTAAAAAGTAATATCTGGCTGAGCATGGGCCTTCAAGACCAAATTATCCAGCAGTGCAATTGAGCATAACAGCATGGAGATCAGTGAGCTGTACCTCTTCATTTGGAGAATCTGCCTTTTGGTTGCTGTCTTGGAGAAGCCTCCACCACATTCTTAGTATTCCCTCTTCAGAAAACCCAAGCAAACAAAGTCATAGCTTGTGTCAAGATTATGGAAACTGAAAAAGGCTATTCAGTCCTAGGAAGTGCTAATAACAGAGATAAGATAATCCATGACCTGCATTCCTGTAAAGGTCACTTCTCCCTGTAAACTAGGGTATTGTGATGTGCTGGTATCCTTGCAACACAACAGGTTAGCAAGAATGGTTGAAGTCCCAAATAATATAACCAAATAAAATAACCAAATCATCTGCTGGAGAATTGTACATAGACAAGACAAACATATGGAAAGGGTGAAACTGCCTGTACTTCTGAACACAAGGTTGTCTATCAGGATTCTTTCTCAGTCCCTTAGGGCACTGCTCAGCTCAGTTCATATGTGTATTCCCAAACTATGTTCCCCCCAAAAGAAGGTGACTATACCCAAAACATCTACTGGACACAGTGCTCAGCCTATGCTGTTCCCCAGACCTTAATATATATATATATAGATATAATACCTTGGGTTTGTCCTGGGTGAAGTCCAGTTGGCACAGGCCAAAGCATCTCAGATTGAACCAGGGTGGACCATCACAGGCCAGCATTTGCACTTACATGCAATTACCTGCATTATTGAGATCATACAAAATGTTCTGTGGGGCAGTTCATAGGCTAGATCGGTCTCACTGAGTACAAACAGTGTTCAAAGAACTACCTTCTCAAAGATCATTATTGTGGCATCTTTTAAATACAGAAAGAATGGTCATGCTTTTTGAAGTCTAACAGTACTTTATTTTGACAAGCAAAGACCATATCCAAGAGTAATTCACAAAGCAGGTAACAGGACACAGCATGCCCAAAGAACCATCTATTTCTTATGCTTTCATATTGCTGCATATTTTTGACCATGTCCTTTGTCAAAACAAGCAGCACCATTCTTACTCCAATTTCTTTTTTCTCCTTTATTGGTCTATCAAAGCGAAAAAAAATATCCAACTGGTTGTTTTGCACAAAAGACCAAGAAGGATGATACCTTCAGAAACTTACTGTGTCCTTCCTACAAAGAAAAGAAATCTGGCATTTACAGGAGGCTGTTATTTTTAGTGATCCAAATTCTGTTTCTTCTTTGTGTGTCATTGACACTGCTGGGCTACTATCACTGAGTGGCAATCCTGGCTGTCTGCACAGTCATATAAAACATATGACCATGGTAGCGGCTGTACCTCAAGATGTCTTTAGTTTACCAACTCTGCGTGTATTTGGTTGCTTTCACAGTACTCAGAGCATCCAAAGTTGCACATACAAGAGTGACTGATTACAGATTATGAACTATATTTCTCTCAGTGGCTTGATGCTTTATGGCCTTCTCTGCTTTATGTACGTGAATTGAAGCATGACAGTCTGAATTAAACATAGTCAGTCTAGGAAATGTGCCAGCTAATAAACACTGCAGTAAACAGGGAATCCCACCTGCTTGCAGGTGTCTCTCTTGTTTTGTGGGACAAAAGCAATGTGTTCAGTACTATTATACCATTATAAGTCATTTAAATGAATTCCCAAAGTAGAAAGTTACCATGGTGCAATCAATATTGGCACAGATTTCTCTGAGTAGAGTTCAAAGTGGAACAGAAGGATATGAATAGATGCGCATGCAAGCTGAGAAACTCAGGTTAAATTGTTCTTTGTAATAAACTCAGCATAACAAGAAATAACACTCCCTGAACTACTTTTTTCCACTGATAATAAAAATAGAGCCCCAAAACATTAAAAAGTTTATTCTTACCATCTTTGAGGGAGATACGGAGGGAGTGTTGCTTAGCCACTGTCAGATTTTAAGAAAATAAAAAATAAAAGACGATTGTAGTTTGGAAACCACATTTTTTATAGTTACCTCTAGTTACCCCCAGTTATCTAGGAGAATTTCAGGGTGACCTGAAGGCAGTGAGCCCCAACTGCCAAAAACTGTAAGTACAGATACTAGGAAACGTTAACACCCTTGAAAGCAAGAGAGAGCAGGCAACAGAAATCTTGCTGACAGTGGACAAGCTAACCTAAATATTGTACCTGCAGCAAGCACCCACCACTCATTAATGGAAGGAAGTCATCTTAATATCTTCCAGATGTGGATTATTGATTTCTTAAGCTGGGAGAGCTAAAAATACACAGGGTTTTAGTTCTATTATACCCCTGTAATAGGTCTGCTTTCACATGTACTGTGCATGCTTACAGTGACTTCGGACTGGATTCCGCTGCCCGAGCAAGAACAACTGCCCAAGGCAAAAATTCATAACCCAGAGCCTCTGGGCGAAACATAAATAAATAAATAAATAAAGTGACATCACTAATTTTGCTGAGGAAAACTGGCCTTGCTAAGTGTGTCAGTAAGACCTTCTGCACCTACCATCTCTTCACTGGGAAAGCAGGAATTCAATCTCTCAGCTTTCATAGGAACACAGTATGCAAAAGTATTTTGGAAGACAAACTAATTAAATCCCCAGGGAAATCAAAGCTAGAATGTGGTAATAAAATTCACAGAGATGGAAAGGACTTCCTAAGGTCAGTAATTCCTGACTTTGCCATGAGGCATGGTCAGTTCCACCTAGGTCCATCCTGAGCCACTTGTGTAGGATGTGCTGTTATTCTTCCACACACAAAGCACTTCCCCTCCTTTCCAGCAACCAATTATTGTGCTTCATTAGCCTTCCTGATGAACAGATTTTGATAACTTCCAAGCTTATCTCCCATGCTTGAATGTAAAGTCTCTCATTTCCTGGGTCATCCCCCATGGACTTGCACTCTAGACTGTTTCCTTTGTCCTAGCAAAAGGTTTTTGCATACCTGAAGACTGTTTTTTCTACTCCTTTTAATAATTATTTTTTGTAATAAGTCTAACCACTAATAGCACATATGAATGCTTCCTTTACCTATATATTGACTAGGATTTTTGTGAGGTTTTGAACCACAAATGGCGGTGGGTGAGAAGTTAGCATAGTCTGCTGTACACTTGTTACAGCCTTGGAAATTTGCTCCTGTGTCTCGCCTCCAGGTAGCTTTTTGATATCATGGGCTGGGCATTCAAAGAATTTCAGATTTTTTTGGTAGCTTTTGGTGACATACAATGAAAAGTCTGGGGCATCATCCTCCAAACCTCTGTCAGACTCTTGCTAGACTCTTGGCACCTATCTCAGGAGCAGATAAAATAACCCTGGTCAAACTGAAGACATGGTCCAAAACACTGATTCTGATCAGTCCAGAGCATTTCAGAATGACACCTTCCCTTTACAAACCCACTAAGCCTGAATATATACGTCCTGCCTGAAATGCAACACCTTGAAAGGAGATCCTTGCAGACAGCAAAGCTACACCTTCAGGACACAGGGAGAGGCAATTAAAGGGTCAAAGCCAATCACACTAAGGTCTCAATTCAATTAATTGTTCCTTTTTCCACGTAAGAGTAAAAGGGACAGATGTTGGAGGAAAAAACATTAGAAAAGAACAATGTTGCCAGCAAACCAAGTGCTCTGATGATTACTGGGATGACGGTTCGTACTACCTCCTAATCATAAACTTCCAATTGCTTCTTCCTTAATTTTCCTCTTTGCAGCCTGTTTAGGTACTCAACACATTTTTATTGCTTTCACCATTCAAAAAACTCCTTTTTGCTCTTCAGTTTCAATGAGAGGATTTCTCTTCCATTGTGATTTTCAGACACTTCACATAAATATCCTATAATAATTCTCTCCAGAAAGATAGTCTCTTAAATCGCAATGTGTGTAAGTGACATTTGAACATGACTACTCTTCATTAACACACAGAGATTTTTCAAATACTAATTAGGAGCCAGAAAAGGAATCTGTTCCAGTCCTTTCAAGACCTCCCATCCCCCACAACGTCTGCTATAACTTTTAAATACCTTTCCCTCTGCCATTTTATCCTACACAAGTGTACCATGTCAGATTTTCTGGATATCCTTTGCATTTTCAATGCTTATGAGGCATGGAGGTATCTAAATCATCTTTCATGTGATCAAGAAGTGACAGGTGTTGACAGCAGGTCAAGGAACCAGTGTGGTGCTCAGATGGCAGTGATGCCCACAGCTGCACGTTGGACCTCATTTTGTGATGTGTCATCACTTGCACAGTCCCCATGAGCTATTTTCCATGGTCGTGAAGCACTTTTCATTTTGGCTATTTCTTCTTATACAAGAAGTGGAAATTCCAGCAACATAGGGTAGGAACTGGAACTGGGAAAGCTGCCATTTTCCTCCAGCTCCAACAGAATTGGGTATTATATTGTGTATTATATCTTACAATAATGTGCCACATCATATTGCATTGCAACAAACTGCACTGCATCCAACTGTGTTGTAGTGTCCTGTATTGCACTGTTGTGGACTGGACTGGAATGTCACCTGTTTTGTGGCAATATTTTATATCAAAGTGAACCCTCGTCTCATCTTACATGCCGCACTGCTTTATACCCTGGTTGAACTAATTAACCAGACATCCTAATAACCCCATGCTAGAAAGTGTTATTCATTGGTGAGCCCAATCTGGACTCACTTGTCTCACTGCCAGGCTCAGGGAAGGGTGGGAAGACAAAACTTCATGCTCTGACTTGTTTCTGTTGTTCAGGTGGGATCACAACCACAGTTGCTGTGATGGCTTCTGGCAGGCTTCCAGGGGTTCAGAGAAATTCGGGAAGGATATTGCAACCATCTGGAAAATGGGTCTTTTCTGTGATGAAAGGAGAAAAGGGGGTAATAATGCTCATTTTCAGTGTCCCAGGCCAGTGAAGCTGGGTAAACTCCACATTGGTCACATTAGAAACAGGTAAGCTGCACCTGCTCTTAACCACAGCCTCATGTGTTACAAATGAACAACCTGAGGCTGTTCAGGCTGCTTTCTGCTCTGAGAAGAAGGTGGAGAACTGACTTGATCAGTGCATGTGGAATAGGGTCTCTAGGAAGCAGGGTCTGAACAGCAATAATAACAAAGACTGCGATATCCAGTAACGGCAGGTGGAAGCCAGACATTATCAGGTCAGTGTTAAGCACATATTTTTGCCCTCCCATCTTCTGCAAGGAGGTAAACATGGAACAGGCATGGAGACACAGAAGATAGCGAGATGGGGACAACCCCCAGGAGGGAGAGATCTTTTCCCCATTTCTCGAAGCAAAGTGAAGCTTCATGTATGAACCGTTATACCTATTTTTAAAATCGTAAGAGCAGCCTGTGTGCTGCAGCCGTAGATAGGAGAGGCTGTGCATCAGGTTGGTGTGGTATGGCAGGGGGTAGCTGACATACCCAGAAACTGGCCATTCCTTCTGCCTTCCATCCTTTAGTGAGCAGCTGTATGGGGTGCATGAGGGCTGCAGCAGGAGACGGGTTGCACAACTGGATTGCAGAGGTGTAGGATGTCCAGGCATGGCTGCAGATAAGCTGACATATGAGTCAGGGTGAGCTGTGCGAAGGTCAACAGATGAAGCAAACTGTAACTTCAGCCTATGATGTTAAATGGTTTCTCCTTGGAGGTCGGTGGGTCAGTGACCCTCCAATGACTTGGGCAGGTCTTTCACTTGCAGTTCAAATCCAGTTTCAGGCTGATCTCAATATTTATCTCAGAAAAAATACCTTCTTTGGATGGTTTTGAATAAGTGGTATTTCCATGAGAAATGTCTCCTTCCAGGGGATTTGTCTTTTCTAATAAACAAAACAAACCACCCACCTTCCCCTTCAATCCCAAACTATCACTTGACATTTTTCAGTCTTCTACCAAAGCCCTCAGATTCTTACCTTTCATCTGAATAAGGTGCCAGTTCTGAAGAAATCCTGAAATGATCTATGAGAAAAATAAATGCTGTGACCGTTTTCCATGCAGTCTTGCTTTTTCCTGTAGGCTCTGTTACAATAAAATACATTGGTTTTTCTTGGGGCTGGTTCTAGGGAATTTTAATGATATGGCCATCAGGTTCCCAGTTCCCCACTCTACTTTGCTAAGCCATTCTGTGTGTAGCAGCATTGGCTGTTCCAGTGTTGCTCCTCACTGTACCACTAGAAAAAAGCCAGCCCTGGACTTCATGATGATCCTGGAGTGTTATGGACTGCTGTCTACCCACGGGGTCTGCATGACTGTTAGCATGTGTGTACATGTGTGGGTGCACATGCGTGTTCTCTTGTCTGTGATGTTGGGTGTGTGGCCTTGCTTGAACACATCAGTGATTATGGTGCTTCCATAGAGCTCCAGGTATGCTTACGCTCATGTGTGGGGATGAATGTCTGAGTCTGTGTGAATCTGGGAATCTCCCCAAATGTCATTTTGGAAGGTTAGGAATCTTGTGCTATGTGCATGTGCACTGTCCTGTGTGTATTTGTGTGTTGGCACACTAAATATTTAAACCCTCTGTGTGGGAAGGCTCACTTCCCATGTGATTTATACACTCAAACCTTGTCAGAGAGAGACATTTTTTATAAAACTGGTGGGACCTCTGAATTCAACTTTCTTCCATAAATTCCATCAAATCAGCAATTGGTACACTGGAGAAACACAGAGCAGGTCATGATTTGGCATGTCGTAGCAGTGCTCTCATCTTTATAGGCACATTAGTCATTGCTACTATGCTCTTCATTACAGAACTAATACATTAATCTACTAAGAGGATTTTGCAAAATCAGGTGTCATGGCGATTCAGTATGTCTCTGTATGCTGCATTATATTACAGAACATTTTAACATATGTCAAGGTGTCATTACATTTATGGTGAATTCCAGTTAAAGCTGGTTTTGCTTAGCACGGATGGCTTGCCAGGGAAATCTGTCATTGTGCATATGGTAGATTATATCTAAGTCTTCCTTTATGTTGGCTGCCCTATACTTATATTTGCAGTGAATGATTTCACAGATCTCCATTCCATATCCTAGGCATTTATTTATATATAGAGAGGTAAGAACATTGGCTAATTTTCTTTAGGTTTTTGTTTGGTTTAATGCTTGTTAGATTTCATTTTTGCAAATACACAAAAGAAGGAATATGCAAATCCAGCTTATATTTCTGGAGGTTTCCCCGTACCAAAAGGGTTCAGAATTAAAAGTGGGGAAAAAAGAGAGAAAAGATGAATCAATTTTATTTCAAAGAAACTTGGTTGTACTTCAGTATTTCTTTATATAGGACTCCTGATCTTCCATCCATAAACCCCTTCTTCCATAACTCCTTACATTTTTCACCCAGAATGTCTTCAGGTGTTGGGAAAACAAAGTAGGTTTTGGGATATAGCTGCCAAAAATAAAAGCTGCTCGTCTTTCAAACTTGAAAATTCTCTCTGTCCAAAATCTTTTAAATCCAGTTCTCAGGCTTTCCTGTTTTTAATTAAAATTTGAAGAGTTCTGAAAGATATGAACTGTTTGCATGAAAACTGTGATTTGAGGAAAAGCTGTATTTTCCATCCCTGAATGTTTATTACTTCTCGCAGCTGTGCTTTGGAGTCGTAGGTGAGGCAGGATCCCTCTTACTGAGTATTGTGCCAAAGCAAAGAGATTTTCTAGAGTTTGGTCAAGTTGTTATTTCTTGTTTGCAAACGGAATGTAATATGACTTCCTGAAGCATGTATGATAACAAAGGACCTCATAGCACTATATATTTTATGCTACATTGCAAGAATTACTCATGCACTTCCTAAGTGTACACCCTAACTAGAACAGACAAAACGTCTCTTTGCCTTTTTCCTTCCACAGTTTCATGATGATGAATATGAAGCTTTGGGCCATGAAAGACCCTATCCATAACATTTTTTTTCCCCTCAGTAAACAACAAGTAAATTTAGAAATATAAATTTTCTTCCCCTCCTTGCAAACATATTATCAAATAACAGTGGTGGATGTAATCTTTGCACAGAAGACAATGACAACCAAATCACTCAGGTTTTTCACACAGTGACTCTTGCTCCTTCCACAATATCTTTTAACTGTCCAGGTTTTGGTTTTTTAGCTCTTGCACCGGCTCGACCAACCAATCTGATGAACTGCAAAAGACTTCTTGTCCTTCTGTAAGCACTGTGATTGAAAAGCCAATTTACCTATGAAACCAGCCAGTGTATTAACCATCTCCACCTTTCCTAGATGGGGCTCCTGTTCTCTTGGGTGATATAGGTCCAGTGTGCAGATGAGTCACCTTAAATGAGAGTCACTTTTACTGACTTTTATCTCCCTTGGAGTCACTTTCATCTGCCTTGGAGGAACTTTAAAACTGTTCAGTTTGCAGAATTTGTTTAAGTGTGCTAGTTTGATTAGAGATTGTGCTGAGGCTTATTTTGGTACTCCCCAAAGAGACATACCCACTGTGCTTCTGAGCAGCAGGCAAACGTTTACACAGGCCTTACACAAATAAGAGAGGTTTCTTGCTGTCATCGCTAATAACATTCTTAAAATTTATAAATGGACTTTAGATTACATTTTTTAAGAAATGATGAAAAAGCAGCATTTTAAAAATTCTAGTAAGAAATGGTGAAAACATTGTTGCAATATTTGTTTCCTGTAAACACAGGTGAGCTTGTGCATGGGGAAACTGTGGAGTCCAAATATTTATGTACTGCAAATAAACCCCTATGTGTATTTTCACGTCTCCAGAACATTTTGCAAAGGAAATTCTTAACCTTCACATATACTCACCCAGCACTGAAATGCAGCCAGCTCTGGGGAAGGATTTATGTCATTGTGGAACAGGACCCACAATGAATCAGAAAAAAGAGAGCAGGAAAGATACAAGAAAGAATTCCCAAATCTTTGAAGATTCCTCTAATGCATTTCCACAGAGATTTGGTTTAGATGTCTTTCTCAGACAGGTGTATGACCAGAAAGAGTTTTCTGCACCTTGAACTCCATGGCTTTTCCATAATCCTTCTCACAAGTGGATCACACACCACCTGAAACCTGTTGGATGCTTTGGGAGGATGTTCCAAAACCTCCTTTGGCTTTGATGCTTAGAAATCTTTGCATTTCCAGCCAACATTTGAGATGAGTTTTAGCTCTTTGTCCTGGTGCCAGTTTTATCCTGCAGCTAAAATAACTCTTCCTCCTCCCTTCTGCACGTCTAGAGGAAGAGTCTGTAGACCAGGCATACTCCTACTCAGCTTTCAGTTCTAGCCAGGCTTTTCTAGTCTTCTCTATTAAAAGAACTCTTCTTAGCTCTGACAGTTCTTACAGACTTTTCCTGCATGCATTTCATGTTGCACCCATCTTGCCTGAGTGAAGGTGAATGGGCTGGTTTGGGACATTCCCCGTATGCTCCCAGCTTACAGGAATATGATATCAGGAATGATATCGTCTCCTGATACAGCATCACATTCACCTTTGTCACACTTTCAACACGGTTATGGTTCATAACTGTCCTGTGATGGATTTATAAATCCGCATTACTTTTCTTCTTCTCCTTCTTTTCAACTTGTGAGCCACAGAAATAAGACAAGGAAGACCCTAGGTGAGTGACAACCTATGGTTTCTTGAGCAGATCCATAAGCTTCAGGAGGGGATCTACAAAATGGCTGCAGCAGAGGATCCCTCTTCTTCCTCTCACCCTGCCACACACACTCACACACAGATACACACACTGCGTTCACACAAATAAGCACATACACAGGTGGAGAAAAATAAAAACAAATGCCCTCCATATTTAAACCTAATTTACTTGACGGTAAATTAAGTCAGTGCCTTACGAGGCAATTCTTGATTTCACTGCATAGCTTGTCTTTTGTTTTAAGACCAAAGAAAAACTTGAAGGATCATTCTTGCACTTCAGAGATGATCACCTCTTCCCACTCCAGTGGAAGAGATTTTAGCCCAATCTTTTTTCTGAAATTCTCCACCCATGGAGACTCCCCTCCTTCCCCGACTATGCAGTGCCTGACTGTCTTGCAAGATGTTTCCCCTCATGTCTGCACCTCCCTCACTGCAATTGGGGCTCCCGCCTTCTCATCCTGTCCCAAGGGACTTACACAATGTTTGTGTCCCATCCCTTTGGCACACTTAGGATATCACAGAGATGGCAGCTAGATGTCAGCCATGTCGATGGCAATATAATTTACTGAGAGCTTTGTTTTGTGAAACCACTCTAAGACAATGATAAAATTATACTCTGAAAATGGATACAGAAACAATAGAAAGGATTAATCCCTGTTACTCACCCAAGAGATGCTCCTTCGCATTGCACTATTTCGGGACACTTCCCCTTCTGTTCGAACATTCTCACCTTGACTCCCAACTATGCATTATAGAAATATTTCCTTTTTGTGTTTGTACATGTGTATGCATCTGGCTCCACGTTTTGGACTAACAAACTCTAACCCTTTGTTACATCTATACTTAGGAGAAGACTAAGAAATGCGGCTGGGAGATGCATAACGTTTTCAAGATGGTGTTTGTTGATGCAACTAGTTTGTCAGCCATTAATAACTCCTTTCTCTTTTCACACATGTGCAAGAAGCCAGCACACACTATTTCAGTGAGGAAAGGTACACTCAGGGCATGGAGTCACACGATCATCTCATTCGAGGCCCAAGGTCCCACGTTCCCTGCCTATGCCAGGTGTACGTGCCAGCTCCCAAGTTGGCTCCTTGCTTACAACATAATAAAAACTATTTCCTACAATTAATGATCACCTATCTGCCATCCTCTTCCACATGGAGGTCACTAGGCAGTGGCCACTGAAAATATGTGGAAAAAGGAGAAAGGGGAGAATTGCCAACAGAGTGGTGTGTGTCAGACACCTCAACATCTCCCAGGGCAGCAAGGCAGAGACCTTTCCCCAAGACTTCTTTCTCAGCAGCAGGGCACGGGGACTGTCTGTCCCCAAACAGACGAACCCATGACTCTAGCTCATTTGAAACCTTCCTTTTTAATTAGGCAAGCATTTTTACAGAGCTGTTTTGGTTGCTGCGTGTATAAGGCTAAGCTAGGTTATGATTTTTTAATGCCACAAGATGAAGAAGAAACCTTTCACTCAGAAGTGATTTTTTCTTTTCATTTTGTCTTTTGTAACTAAGATAAATAAAACGAGCAGTCCATTTTGAGACTGAAGTTTGTTGGTTTGAACTCTCCTCCTCTCGAAATCATCCTAGGAGGTTCCTCCAGACCCCACCCCCAACCCCCAGCCCCCGACAGTTCAATTTCTGTGAAAGCAAAGGTTTTGGGAAAAGAAAATAAAGGAAGTAATTTAATTTTTGCCTTTTATCAGCAGGTCACATGAGATATGACTGTGCAATCACTGCTGTTCCTCAGTGTCATCCCTCGGAAGGCTCAAATGGCTCATGAAACTCAAACTTATTTGTACTACAGGACTATTTCATCTGAGTCCCACCTAATATGGTGCTTTCAGTTCTCATTAGCTCAGGATTAGGTGAATAATGAACTGTGGGCACCAGAGCCTAAGTACCAAGACATTTCAAGCCTGCAGGCAAGTCAAGAAGCTTCTTTTTTCCCAAAAGATTCTTGCATATAGATGTATAAATTCTGTTTACCTGGCTCTTTAGACAGATATCTGTTATTTTTTATCTTGTTCTTTAGCTAATCAGTGTCTTATTTTCCTCTCAAGCTAAATGAGGATAAATAAGGTCATCATTTCAGAGGAGGAGAGAGGGAGGGAGAGAAAAGGGGTCTTCCCAAAATGTTCTGAGGTCTGCAGAGATGAAAATTCTCATTTTGTCCATTCTCCAAGAGTATTCATCATCAAGAAAGCTTGTCTTAAGCTCAGGTCTCTGCTCTATGTGCTTCTTCAGCCACAGAGAATAAATCTCCTGCTGTCGAGCACAGTCTTGAAACTCCAACCCACCATCAGAGTAAAGCTGTAGGCATGAACCAGGAAAGAAAAATAAGTCTGAACATCAGTGCTGAGCTAAAACTCAATAGTTTCATACTCTTTCCAGGAAAAGCTGAGGGCAAAATGTGCAACTCATTCCTGCTTTCGATCAGCGCCAGCACAGGGAGCAGAGAAACACAAAGTACAATCCCAAGCAAAGAAGGGAGAAGCTGGAAGGGCAAGGGAAGATGCAGCAAGGGCAGACCTAGGATGGGAAGAGACATGACCAGAGTTATCCCTCCAGGACACTCGCTGGTCCCATTTGTGTATCTTCCTGCCAGTAAGAAAGAAGCATTGGCAGTTCATAAATAAAACTGTGACAGGGAAAATCTTACCCTCATCCCCTCTTCCCAGCTCTCATTCACCCCGCACTGAAGAAGTGTGAGAAATGCCCAGGGCATTGTAATGGAGAGAAGGGGAGAAGTGAGAATTGACTACTTTTTCCAGCAAGGAGGGACCTGAGATGGGTCTAAATTTGCATTTAGGAATGCTTTTTTGACAGCAATGTTTCCTACTGGGTGCCAAGAGACCTGTATAGGCTTAAATTGTTTCTCAGGGGAAAAAAGCCGATAGCAGCTATTTCATAACCAGAGAGAAGAGATGGTCTGGAGGAGTGCTGTAAAGACTGGAAGGGGCTGTAAATACTGGGGGAAACAAGCCGGGGCTGGGAAATGCATCACAAGCTGCAACCTCTACCAATGCAGGGGAAGGAGAAGAAGAGCATTTGCATGGGCATAAGGCAAGAAGAGCCTGTTGTCATCTTCTGTGGGAGACAGGACACACCCTCAGCTTAATGGTAGCAACGGGATGTGGCCATTGCTCTTGGACAAGTCAGAAATGTAGGACCAAAAAACCTGCCATGGCATGCTGGGACTGTGCTCTGCCTTTTTCGAAGGCTGCAGTGGGTACACTGGAAGGTGAAATGCTGTCCTGAGCCATCAAGGGTAACATCTTTCTTAGGTGCTACAGATCACTTTAGGGTGTGAAAGCCTAGAAAATATACTTGTTATGTATGATGGTATTGCCTATTTATAAGTGTAGTGTTACCAACAGGAATATCTATGCTGCCTCCTGTGTTGTTTTTTTTTTTATTATTTTATTTTAGTGATAGCCTGTGGCTATGTGTCCATGTTTGTGGGATCAAGTTAATTTAATTTCCCATTAGCTACCATACTTATTTCCTTAACCTACAAATTCAGTATCTGGTTTGCAGAAATCATCCATGGACTTTCCATCATCGTTGGTGAAAGGGACGTGAGAAAGCAGTTCAACCCACTGTCATGGGGACCCAGCTTGAGATGAGAGAGCTGCCGGACTCTCTGCACGGATGGCAGAGGAAGTCTATAGTATTTATCCTAATATTGACTTTCCCCAGGCTAAAGGCACTGCACACAAATTCCCTTTCCCACTATATTGCATATATCCATTGCTTCATTTATGTTCAAGAAAAAAAAAAAAAAAAGAAAAAATAAAAAAAACACCAAAACATCAGAGACTTAAAGAGTTAAAAATTAACCTACCCTTCATTAAGTACCTCATTAAGCAATAAACTAATGTTGGATGCTTGAAGTTACAGACCTCAGGCCACACAGCCAGCAATACCTATTTGAAAAATATTTTTTTTTCTTCCCTATCTCTTATTTTTTTATAGCTGGAGAATGGGAGAAGAAGTGAAACCCAAAGAAATGTACTGGTGTGGATGCTTGGGCTAATGAGGGTCAGAGGCTGGGAGGGTGGACGGGGACTGTAAGTACAAATGGCCAGCAAGTGGAGCATGGGTCAGGGAGGAGAGGGTGATGTTAGCAGCAGGGCCAGGGAGCCAGAAGGGATCATGTCCCTTTTCTTGAAAAGTGAAGGGGTAGGGAAGGGAGAGGGAATTGGAGGGGGAGGAATATCTATCCCCACTCCCTGATTCAAACATGGTGGCCACAGAAAGAGCTGGAAAGTTCCCACTGCCCTGATGGTGTTCCCTTATATCTGTGACTGCCATGTAAAACTTCTAAAGCTGGTGTAAGCCTTGGTGTGGGGGAACTGGCAAAATTGTCCCCGTTTCCCTATCCGACTTGTTCAGAGAAGGACATCCCTCAGAAGCAGAGGTCCAGATTTCCATATAGTCCCACCAAACACCTCCAATGGACGATGGAGGTGGGAAGACATGATGATAAATCTCATTTCTACCTGTCCTCCTCCAGCCTGGACACAAAGCAAAGATGAGATAGCATCCAGGATGACTGGATGTACTAGCACTGGTGGCATCTGGAGAAGCAGATTCACCCTGTAGCCCTCATGGTCAGTTTTGTTTTGACCCTGTGCATTGGCTTCTTGTGACAGCAACAGGCATGTGCCCTGTGGAGGTGAATGCTATGGGCTGAGGAGCATGTTTCTTCAAGAAGTGCTCTTCAGCATGCAAGGACTTTCAGAAAAACTGCTCCTCATTTGTAGGAGTCCAGCAAGGGTGCTTTCTGGCTCTGTGATGACTCTTCAGGGACCAAACAACAGACTTACACAGTGAGTAGCCATATCCATTCTTATCCATATATGAACTCTCAGTGCAATCTACTTATGACCACTACAGCTCCTGTCTGGAAGACGCCAGGCTTTAAGAAGTCATTCACAAGGAGTTTTTGTAGCTCAGGACAGAAAGATGTGGGTTTAGCTCTGGCATTGCTTTGATTGTTCAGGTCCAGGAACACACAGAGTTGTAAGTCAGTCTACGCAGAACACATAAATGATGTTAAACAGTTTATTGATCTCTAGCTTCCTCCTAGAAAAAAGACAGAGGGAAACTTGTTCAAATTATCCTGCACCTCTGCTCCCATTCACAAAGTCAAATACCACTGTGCACAGGGCAACAGTACACTTTGGTCAGAAACTGGGTGAAGATCTGACTGCCAAAACTCACCTTGTAATATGTAAGTAAGATAAAATGAACAGTAAGCAACCTGAAATCTCTGGAAGGTTGAAAAGGATAATGGATCTACCAGATAGGCTCTAAGGTGAAGGACTGAAATATTCACTGACCTCAGATATTGGACTGTAGCACTGAGTGTAAAGAAATCTATCAGGGCAGTCAGCGGTAGATGGAACAGCAAAACACGGTGAGGCAAAGCTCAAGTGCTTGGTAGAACCAAGCAGACTTTCATCTGACAACAGATAGCAGGATGCTAGACGAATCTTTGTTAAATATTAAATGAAACATAGATCAAATCTTTAGGAGCAAAAGACAAGGAGATCAAGGATGGTTTTGAAACACTGAAATGATGGCAGATAGCATTGTCTGGAAGGCTTGTCTCTGCTTGTTTACTAGCAAATGCAAAATTAAATAGCTCTGTACCAGACTGACATGATGACATCAGAAAAATGCATCTTTGCAGGAGAATTTTAGTGGGAAAGGATCCATAAAATAAGAGGACACCAAGAAAAGTGTCTTGAAATAATACATGGCACCCTTTACCTCTTAGTTATTAAAATCAATAGTAAGGGTGTGTCACCCAATGCATTGCTGGGGTGCCATCTGTCAGCTGGGCTGGCATGGACGATTTTGTAAGGTCTACCTCAACTGAAACACCCTGAAGATGGTTTAAACTGACATATTTTAATTACATACCTGGGTCTGACTCAGAGTGCAAATAGGGTTGGGTACCTGGGCTCATTCAAATTTGGGCTGTTACACTATGGTGAAGTGATCACCATGGAGCACCTGCTGACTCGCTGTCAAACTAGGCATGAAATTACCTGAGTTATTTCAGTCATTATTGTGAGTCATCTCCAGCTTTTGTCTATTACCAAAGGTTCTGGCTCAGTCAGTTGTAAAAGGGTGTAAATCACTGTGCTGGTTTTGGTATGACACCAATCACTCATAGATGAATGGTATCATATTGTTGTCTATAGTCGGACCTGAAATGGACACTGAGCTAAAGCAGTCTCACCCAGATAAGCCTGAGCTTGGCCTTTCCGTCCATGTTGTGAATTCTGCTTCTATCCATATATGCTGATCTATCCACATATGCTGATCTCATGTTCCCTGTCAGAATTTAATGCACTTTATAATATAAAGACCATACTTAGACCACTTACTGCACATGGCCAATAGATGTACAAGAGCTTACTACTGTGTGTAAAGTTTGAGACTGCTGAATGAGTCTGCTAAAAAGAGAGGCCAGACCTTGGGACCCTACTCAGTCAGTACAGGTAGGCCCCCCACAGTAAACTCTTTGAGGACAGTTCTTACTGTTCCCCATTGCTTCTATGATGCAGAAAAGAGGATGCAAGTTTTTCAGCACTCTCCAGATCAGTTTTTGGAGATGTCAAAACTGTGTTTCACTGAAAGACATTGGTTTTTTGAAGCCAAAATACTTCTCATGCATCCTTTTCAACAGGAAGGTATTTTAACTAGATTGTCTGATTAGGTTGACTGTGAAACACCTACAGCAAAAGTCAGTTGTTCATTACTCCAGTTTCTGAAAATAGATGAGGTTTTTGGAGGTTCAGAATTCTCCTCATTATGATTCCAGAGGCGATAACCAATCATCTGTGCAGGAAAGCAGAAGAGAGCTGTCAGGACAGAAGGGTATCATAGGCCAAAGACGGCCACAAGTTTGGTCTTGCTGGCTTTTTTATTTAATCTTAAGTCTTGTAAATGTTCATTTCTTCTTAAAGCTTGGTAAGCTTCTGCTTCTTTTCTTAGAGAAATCAAATTAAAAAACAAACAAACAAACAAAAACCAAAAAACCAACTGGAGTAAAAGCAAGTTATTTGGTTGAGGATATGATGACAGAGCAGAGGAAGAACTCTTCAGGTCTCTGTTCAGAAATGCAACATCTACTGTCCTGCCCCTGGACGCAAAGCTATCTGGGCAGCTGTCTGGATAACTGGTCTTTATGCTGTGACATCCAAGGCTGCTGGCGTAACACTATCTGTGTCTTTTCCTAACATGCTATTCCCCATAGTTAGTGACTGATAACATTTTGAGGAGGCACTCTAGGCTCGGGTCATAGTCCTTGTTTTGAATCCTCCAGTCTTAACAAATGAAAGGTAGAGTCAATATCGCTTTCATTTATTTCCAGATCATTTGTGGGTGTAGGGGGATAGCAGACTTATTGATGACTGATTGAGGCCCAGTACTGCAGCCCAGTGCTTATCACTTCATTTCATTGCAGAAAGCTGCCCGATCCCTTCCAGTACTATTTTTATTTTGAGATATTATTACAGTGATGCATAGGATGCAGCATGCACCTTGCTATTCATTGCATTTGTAATGGGAGTAATATTAAGCCTGCGATATTGTTGCTGGTGATGAGTGAAATCCCTCTTTATGACTGAAAAATCAGAAACGTCCTAATACAAGAGTGAGGGTTGTTCTGACACAACCCATCTCCGGGTGTAATTATAGATGACTGCTGGAATCTAGCTCGGCAGCTGCTGCTAACTGGCACTATAGTTTTGCTTTGTAGTTCATGAGCAGTCACGGAGCATATGCATATTCATAAGAAGTGTGTTGGGAGCAGTGATAAGAGATTCATTCAGTGAAGTCCAGACCATATATCCACCAGCCCAAGCGCGTGGGTCTGATCTTGAGTGAAAGAATCACGATGGGGGAGTAGAGGGAGAGCTAGAGTGAGATAATTTGGCACAGAGAACAACAGAGTAAAAGAATGGAAGAATGGTTTACTCCATGCCACAAAGCAAATCCCGGCACACAGCAGAGAGGTAATGACAGTGCTGCAGTTAAACGGCACAGCTGCTTGTAAATAAGCAGTAGTTCAAGGAGGACTTCCAAAGGTACAAGCAGGCAAAGAGAGGTGTTTTGGCTCAGCTCATGGAGCAAGTTCACATGGGAAGGAAGGAGCTGATAAAAGCAGGTAACAAATGTCTATGACTTCACCTCCCACGGAGGAGTAGTTGTGCTCTCACAGTGGTAGCTGGCAATGCCTATTGTTGGTACAGCCTAGGCACAAGTGCTTGCTCAGGGCAGCTCTTTACACTGATGTCCTGCAGATGAGGCCCCACAGATAGATATACTTCACTGAATCAGTGCAAAACCTTACGGCAGAGCCATGAAGAAGCCAATAATCCTACAACTATAGAATCATTTAGAATGGCAAAGACCTTCAAGATCATCAGGTCTAACCATTAACGTAGGACTACCAAGCCCAACACTAAGCCACATCTCTAAGCACCACATCTATGTGTTTTTTAAACACTGCCAGGGATGATGATTCCACCATGTCCCTGGGCAGCCTATCCCAATGCTTGGACACCCTTTCAGTGAAGAATTTTTCCCTAACATCCAATTGAAACCTCCCCTGCTGCAACTTGAGGACATTTCCTCTTATCTCATCTCTTGCGACTTGGGAGAAGAGACCTAACCCCATCTGCCTACAACCTCTTTTCATGCAGTTGTAGTGAGCAGTAAGGTCTCCCCTGAGCCTCCTTTCCTACAGGCTAAACAACCCCAGTTCCCTCAGCTGCTCCTCATGAGACTAATGCTCTAGACCCTTTACCACCTTCATTCCCCATCTCTGGACACGCTCCAGCACCTCAATGTCTTTCTTGCAGTGAGGGGCCCAAAACTGAACCCAGGATTTGAGATGCAGCCTCACCAGTGCTGAGTGCAGGGGGACAATCACTGCCCTGGTCCTGCTGGCCACACCATTTCTTATACAAACCAGGGTGCTGTTGGCATCATTAAAAATTGAGGGGAAAAGAGTCACCCACTTCTAACATACTTGGCTCATTGGCAGTAGTGAGTAGTGAATCTTACATATTTTCCATGGAAAAGATCCTTGTATCCAAAAACATGTTGTCTGCTGGTGTCTGCTATGGACAAAACCCTTTGGAGAGCAAGTGTGGTGGTGCCCATCTGCCCTGGAGATGTCCTGCAAAACTCTAATGAACTTGTTCAATGAAGGCTCTAAACCATGGCTGTATTTTGTGTGCAGTTCACATTGCACATTCTCCCAAGCTTTCTGTGAAGGCTGCTTTGGTGGTAAACAAGGAGAATGCAAAAAGGAACAGCCACAGCACTGAGATACCAGTCTAGCACACAGGGAAGCCAAATACACAGCTTGCACCCAGCAGCAGCTTCTCTTTATTATTATAGATATTACAGTAGTATTTAGCTCTGACTGAGGTCCTGTTGTGCTTGGCTCCTCGTACACATGTAATGAGGCACTTTAGGATAGATTCATCAGACAAATAAAGCCATCTGTGACAGTCACCCTGAACTCCCTTTGCAATCAACAGGCACTTTCACAGGGTAATTCCTCTCATCCTAAAGTAGCCAGCTGAATAGCAAGAGATGAATCACATTTTAAAATGCCTGGTTTTCTCCCTCTGTTAAAGGGGCTGAGTAGTAGAGGTCTACAATGCATTTCTTTACATGTATTACAGCTGAACCACATATTATTCTCCTGTCACAGATGCTGAACTTGGGTGTGACAGCATTTGCTGTAGGCCACACAGTGAGTAAGTGGCAGATGACTGTTTTGCTGCCTATTCCCAAAGTGTTAAATTCATCCAAGATTGCCTTTCTTCTCCCCAGGAAATATTTTCCATTCAGACACCTCAAAGCAGTCTGCAAATATGAAAAAATTATGCCCTGTTCCTCTGAGGTAGCCACAAAGAGATTGTGGCTCTGTCCACTCTTGAAGACAGTAGGCAGAGTCCTTTCCTAGAGTCCCTCTCTCTGTGTTAGCCCTAGAGAAAGCAACAGTGCAAGTGTGGCTGTCTCTGTAACCTCAAGTATCTAAAAATATGCAAGATCCTGACTTGCTGGTGAGTCAAAACTGAAGGGTAGTGTATTGGAGGTCAGGAATTTAGGCGTAGTGTCCTTGGAGGCAAAGACAGAGAAAAAGCTCTGAGCATTGACTTTCCAAAGGGCATATCAGGAACAACAGGTACTGGACTTGGGAAAGATGGCTGGGTGAGAGAGTTGCAAGATGCCAGCTGGATCTCTGAGTGAGATCTTGGTGTGGGCAGTAAGTACTGCTAATACCTGGGCAATCCCCTTACCTTGCTGGTATGGCTGAGGTGGCACTTTGCTGCATTCAAGTGGCACATTTTCATGAGAAGTAGCTGTGTTAATTGCTTGGGATCTTCCTTCCTAATAAGTTTTCAGAGCTGCTTGATAAATGGGTCTCTTTTCAGGCTACACAGACACTAAAATATCCCCAGACACTCACTTGCTGCCTGAGAACATATTCACTACCCCAGCTGCATGCTAAAGAAAGGCTACACACTCTCCACGCCTAACATCATCTACAACCCAGAGCCCAATTACACAGCAAAACAATCACGAAAGTATTTACAGTAGTGCAAGGGTATTTCACTTGGGGGTGAGTCTCTGTCCAAGAAGCCTGTGATAAGTGAGCCTACTGAAGTCAAGAGGAAAAGCTTTAAAATTTTGCATGTCTTTATTGGGTTGACCTGATTAGCCTGCTTAGTTTTGAAACCTTGCCTCTCCAGAGCAGTTTCCTTGAAACTCTCAAATACTTAAGCTTAAAGAATACAGAATTATCCACAGGATCTCTTAGATTGTATACATATACAATTTTCTCTTTACTTATCACTTCTTAATAGCATCTCAGGCAATTTGAACACAGACTTGGCTATAACTGGAAAGAGAAGTACCTCCTCCACAAGCAGCTATGGGTTCATCGTCTCTTCCTGCCTTTTTTAAAAATACGCTTTCAGTCTGGGATGTCCAGAGGAATGTCAAAGTATCTCAACTTCTGAATCCTACTTCTTTGCAAACCCATGACTGAGTTATAATTTGCTTTCATCTTCATTGCAGAGCCTATGGAAGGTGCTGTGGCGTGCTTGGAGTCTGAGACTTACTGTACCAAGGAAAAAAAAAAAAACCCTCAAAGCTGTCATTCCCTTTGGCAAGCAATTGTATTATAGATGCATGAGTTGTACTCTATAGCCTCTCCCCATTTACTTCTCTATCTTCCACCTCCTGCAGATTCCTCTAATGCTCATTTATAATGAATTCTGCAGTTTCATGGAAATGACCCATACTGGTTCGCACCAGGATGGCAGTGTCTGTTTGGATTACCTTTGGGAAGGTGCTAATGAGAGGTGGCAGGGCTATTACAGCAGCGAGCAGCTCTGGGGAAGAGCTACGTTTCACCTGAGCACACCTGGGATGCCCAGAGCTGACAGTGATCACATAATGCAATTAAAAAGCAAAGTTCAGGAAGTGTCAAACCCTGCAGCGTTTAATCTGTGAAGCATCCAGGAAAGCTTCCTTCACAACCCATTTATTGTGGGAGGGATACAGCTTGAGAGCGACACCCCATTTTACTCACCCGCATTACCACATTAGAAACAGGATGCACGAACTGAAGGCCACTCTAACCAACTACAACTCCTCCTACATATTTTCAATGACATTTAAATCCTATATGTGACCAATAAGTTTTCCCAGTAATTTTTCACTTTAACTTCCCTTAGGAGGTGTTGGGAGGTGGAGCAGTTGTCAATAATCTAATGCTAAACTGGACTTAAGTAAAATAGATCCCATGAGGAACAGAGGGGAGATCTTGTACAGCTCAGTGGGGTGGGAGATCTTTAATTTGTCACATAAATTTGGATCCAAATCCAGGGCCTAGAAGCCAAGCATAGACACAAGCAGCCTGAAAATATGGCACAAACATAGGTTATTAGGATAAACAACCATGGGAATACAGCATGTTTTCTATCATCAGCTAGGCCTTTCCGAAAAGGCTGAGAGTATTTCCAGAGATAATTATTACAGAATTACTCTGTATTATTACTCTGTTGGGTAGGCACAGGAGTTGTTGGGCGAATTTAATAACCTGTATGATGAAGTAGGTCAGGCCCAAATTTGAAAAAGTTAGGAGAGGCTGTTACGAAGTCAGTAAGTCTTTTCTACCTTTGCACTTTTTTCCAGCTGGATAGAAATAGTTCGTGTATGATCTGTAATGGTCTTTTGAATGAACCACTTCAAAATGACCCTGCATTTTTCTAAAACCTGTGTCAGTGCAGATGATTCAAAATCACCCCTTTGTTCATAAAATGAGAGTCAAATCCACCTTTCCTTTTGTTTTTCTTGGGGTTTGGGTGGTGGGTTTTTTTGGTTGTTGTTTTGAAGTGGGTTTTTTTGTTTGTTTTGTTACAATATTAAACCAACACCCTGACTCAACCCTACAGAGGCTAAATTTACCTTTATTGAAGCTTTGCAGCTGAGGTGAGCTTTGGCTGTATGTTTTCATAAATGTTGTGTTACAGTCAGTAGAGAACAGTTGACTGAGTTGTCGAATACCATTTAAAATACCAAGGATATTGTGTTGTCCTGCATTTACCAGTCCAAAAGGTTATAGGTGACAACTGAATTGACTCCCTAGGGTCAGCACAGAATATTTTTTGCAAGGAAAGCCATGGATGTGGGAGTCTTCTGTGTAACTGCCAGCTGAGATCACTTTCATTCCTCATTTTGGGTAAAAAATATATGAAGAGCTAGTGACAATGACATACCTTCACTCAATGTAAAAAAAAATCCAGTTTTACAACTGACTTTCTAGAAAGCTCACTAGTTAAAATAGGCATAAAATGATGGAGTATTACATGGCAGAGAAAGATAAACGAAAAAAATGTAGGGATTAAAATTTAAAGTTCAAATTGGAAATAGAATGAACATTGTTTTATTAATTTTTCTTCTGAGATCTGACAAACTTAAGAAGGATAAATAATAATAATTTGCTTTACCAACTTTCCTTCTACCAAACAGTCCCTATCTGTCCATATGCATAAGATGCCAGCTGGAAGTGTGTGTTGCGTACTGACATACAAGTTATCAGCACAACATGTATTTTTCTTTCCTTGAGGATGTCTATATCCAGCCTGGAACAGAGTGTACTATTCCGATTCGTATTTATCTCATTAGTGCACTTACATGTTGACTGTCCTTCCTCCTCAAGAAAAACATGCAATGGAGAATTCCAGGGCCAGATTCTCACTGTTTTTTTCCTTGAACACAAACCTTACCCTTAGGCACATTTTTCTACAATTTACAAGAATCAGAAACAATTTCATAAGTGTGGATATCAGTTGCCTTCAAAACATTTTGATTCAAGGTTAAGTGCCTTTTCACTATGCAGTGTGAATGACTTTCCTGAAAGAGGCTGAGAGAGAATATATGTAATATTGGTGAGACTCAGAAAAAAACTCAGAAAGCAATGACTAGGCTTAGTTTTGATTTAGGATTCAGCCAAAAATAATATTCTAGCAAACAACAGATGAGTTTGCTCCTCCTGACTACTGCATCATTTCAGAGTTCCATGTCCTTCCTTTTTCACACCCATTAGATTTAAATGCCTTTTGCAAAGCAGGGTCCCTTTGATGTTATATTAACCATACCAATATCCATCTAAGCCCGGCTACTTCAGCTGAACAAGATTATATATATATATATATTTATATATATAAATTGTCCTCTGATTTAATCCAGATCTGCAGTCAGGATCAGGTACAGCTGGGCTGTGGCATGCATTTGCATTGCAATTTCATTTTTCTCAGGAGGCGATGAGTAGGAAAGGGAGACATGATATGAGATTTTTCCTAATGTTCTTCTCCTCTCCACCACCTTTAAAACAATGGGAGACCTTTTAAGTATTGTGCACTGAGATCTGTTTGGTTTCTGCTAGCTCACCAGCTGTCTTCTCACTGAAAAGTCACTTTATTGCTTCTAGGTAACCTCTACACAGTTCCCTGATAAAGTTTAGGTCTATTTTTGTTGGGGTTTCTTTTTTGCCTCTTTGTCTTTTCATACCAGAATGTTTTGTTGAGTGAGAAGCACCAGAACTAATATATGTTCAGTCAAGGACCTAACACTTTTCCTTATGAGCCCCAGATGGTAATTATTCCTTTGAACAAGGCACTGGTGGATAAGGCTGCACTAAAAAAAGCCAATGCTAGGTGTGAAGTTGAATGTTTCTGGGTCACACTCAAGGACAGCAAACCTTTTTGTTGCTTTTTACATCCAAGGATTTTCTTTAGTTTTCCTTATCATACAGTTTAACCATCTCTGCTGTCTGTGACTGTCCTACTTATGAACAGGGATAGCATTGCTGCTGTTGGGGTTGCAGGACAATCACATAGCCATCACAAAAATCAGGACCATCACAAAATCAAGGCTCTGTTGGATCAGGTGATGTACAATGAAAAGGCCCTCTTGACTCTACAAAGCCACCCATGTAGACAAGATGAAGGGTGGAAATGGAGACCCAGGGAATGAAGTGATTTGCCTAAGGCTTCAGAGCAGCATAGCAGCAGATAGCAAAGGAAGCAGCTCCTTCAGGCACCCCATGCAGCTCCTGCTGCAGTGTCTCATGTGCGTCCTCCTGCTCCGTGGAGATTTGTCTGTTCCCTCTGCAGATCCATCTGCTCCTACACTGCTCTTTCTCCTGCCCAGTTGAGGACAAAGCAAAATTGGGAGACAAGAAAAGCTGGGTCTGGACCTTGGCCCAGCAATGTCCAGGGATGTCAGATGTCATCGTTTATCACCTATTCTTGCTGCTCTGAGGCTTTTTGCTAAGGGATGTCCATCTTAAGGACATCCATGGGCCTCTCCCTGCTTGGTTTTGGTCTCTATCCTTTTTGGTGAACAGTTCTGAAGGGAACAGCGACAGCAGTTATAGTTTCTAGGACTGGAGTAAGACCCCCTTTCTCTCCCAGGAAAGAGCATCTTGGTCTCTTTTTCCCTTTTTCTTTCCTGCCGGCCCTGTTCCACATGCACGTGCCCAGTTAAGTCCAGGATGATTTCTCATTGACAGAGCTGAACTAATGTTACCTGTATTCCCCTTTATCATTTTGATAAGCTCTGTCTGTCCCAGGGGGCAGAGGGAAGAGTTTCAGAGTATAATGATGGACTGCTGGAGCCACCTAAGAAAGAAAACTAGAAAAAAGGGAACACACACATAAAAAAAAATAAAGGAGAGAAACTGTAGGAGGGGCTCAGCCATGGTGTTGGTACAGACAAGCTAGGTAACAGATTACTGGCTGGTGCTTTGTGTTTGCATGAGGCCATTAATCATGAGTATTGCCTGGCTTGATTTATTTTTAAAGACTGCAGTAAGCAGGCAGTATCTGTAAGGGAAAGTTTTCAAGCTTCACATATGTCAGGCAGGGAGAGCAGAGAGAGATGGGAACAGGCAGCAGACGGTGAGCTTCAAAGGAACAGACAAATAAAAGCCCCCTGCAGCAAAGAATGCCTCAGAGACAAAACAGGAAGCCTACAGCCTGCAGTGCTGTGCAGGAAGATTTTATTAGTAGGCTGTAAAACTCCAAGCAGGAGAGCTGGGCTGGTCTGTTTTGGAGGGACATGGAGGAGTTTTAGACTAACCTAGGAAATTCCCAATCCCTGCCAAAACTAGGGGTTTGTCATGTTGCAGTCTCATTGGTATTGGTTTTCTCTGGCAAGGAACACATCCATTCACACTGGAGAAGCAATCTTACAGAGTGAGAGTGAGATGCTGGCAGTCATTTTCCATTTCACAGTCCCACATAACCAGGACTGGATATTAGGTATTTGTGGTGCAACGTCACAGACTCTCCTCCTTTGGGTGCCCACATGCCACCGGTTGACCTGACCTTAATCAAAGGCTAAGGAGTCTGTCTTTAAATTATCCATTGAAAGGACATGAAATAGTGTATACACACGCACACGCGCGCGCACACACACACACACACACACACATATATATATATATATGAGCTCACAGGCTGAATTGACCAAGGTAAGAGAAGAAGAAAGAGGGATTTATTTCAACAAGAATTGACCCTAGGAATGGAATTTCTCTCATCAGGGTTTTGCTGATGAAAGGCTGAGAACTTGATACCTTTCAAGACTCACTGCATTCTTTGGCAAAATCGTAAGGTGGGACAAAAAGTCCTCAGGAGATGCTTTTCTCCCTCTGCTGTACAGAGAGAAAACCAAGATGCTTCATTTGCATTAGGTGGTTAACTTCTAGACAAACTGCAGTCTTTTTTTTATGAATTCTCTGTTACCTGCCATGTAGGTGGAGGGACAAGAAACCAATGGTCCTCTGGCTACATGGAGTTGTTCATGAGTGTTTTAAGTAGAGCTGCAATGCAAGCCCACAGATATTAGCTTTATGCATCTACACTTACAACAGAGCTGACCTGGCATGGGGTTGCAGAATAATTTAAATACCCAGCCTTGGGATGAAGCAAACCACCAGGAGCTCCTGAGCACAGCTTTGCAGACCCATGCAGCACCCAGTAGCCTGCCCATCTTATTCCTATCCTATGGCTGGGACCGTTGCAATCTCCTATCTATAACCTATCCGTGAAGATTCCCCCTTCCACCAGAGGCTTGCAGTCTATATTAAAGTTCTCAGCTACAAGGAGTGGTTGTCTGGTACCTACTTCCCACCTATGCTGCTGAAAATGTTTTTGTCTGAGGAAATAAAAATATCCTAGTGGCCTGCACAGGATGAAGGTGTGCTGCTGTTGATTGCACTCAGAGGGATTATGCCATGATTAACCACAGACAATCAAAGCAAATTCAGCCAAGGCAAATTATCAGCAAATGGAAAGTCCTAACCCATCCTGCCACCCATTTGACTACTCTTTGTGGGTTTTTTGGCTGCTACTACAGTGAAAATTAAGGAGGTTGATTTCAGCCTTGTGGTGAGACAACAGAGGGTAAACCAATAACTTTTAGGGTATTGTTCTGTCCCAGAACACCTGATTTAACAAAGAGCAGGCTGGGGGTGAAAAGGGTTTAAAGGAGACACCAGACTGCCAGCCTGCTGGATACCTGTGATTTGAACACAAACAACTTTCTCAGTATCACTGTGAATAGTTCATAAGCCATCAGTGTGTGCAGAGTCTTCTCAGCATTATTTTCCCAGTTTGAAAGCCATCCCAATGGATCAACACTGGGAAAGGTGTGTGATTAACAGGTCAATGAAGCAGCACCTCATATCAGACCAAACAGGCAGCTAAGTGATTCAAGGACTGGTGGGGAACCTGGGGTTCTCCAAAAAAAAAATCCTTGTCTAGAACTGAGTCATCATGACAGTATCTAATGATAGGAGACAAAGTCAAGTCAATAATGAGAAAATGCTTTTACTATGTCATTACATAAAACAGGCAAAATACAAATTAGGCCACTATTGCTGAGAATTAGAGGTGAAAGAATAGATGTGTTTTGATTAAAACTGGGAACCCAGGCAGGCTGAAGCTGCAGAACTATGCACTGTTTTCCCTTGAAAAAGCCAAAACCAAATAAAAGATCAATCTATACATCAGAGAGTTCAAAATGATGTCTTGCAAGGGCGGCTTTGGACTTACTTGTTAGAGAATTTTAAAATGCTCAGCATGTCACTCCGGATAAGTGGGCAAAATACAGGGAATAAACTGTTAACCATGATAGCTGCTTACCAGAAGACTCTTGAGCCAGCCTAAAACCTAGTAACAGCAGTAGAGCAGGAAAAGACAAGCTGATAGACTCCGGGGCCAGAACACTTCTGGGAAGACCTCTTACAGAAATAGGTTCTCTGAGGTCTGAAAACCCCTTGAGGTGTAATTTCAGGTCTGAATTCCTAAGTAACTTCTCTGCAGTCATGTTGCTTCATCTCCTACAGCCTGCACAGCTATACCTGTCCTACATCTCTACCCAATTCTGAGCTGGTACAGTCAGTCCAAAACCTATAGCATAAACGTAATCATGTCTTCATTAGAGGCCTTGACCCAAAAACTGTTTCACATGGTGCAAATCTTTCTATTGATGTGTGTAAGGCTCTGGAGTGGAGGGTAAATGTGTGGAGACCTTTCTTCCTCCTTAGATCCCTGAGTAGATCAGGGCTGAGATGTCTTTCTGTCAACAGTAGAAAAGGCATGAATTCCACCTGGACGCAGAAACTCAGCTACTGAACTATGTATTTGTTGTGTGCAGAAAAAAGCAGTTAGCATCTGTCCATCATTCTCATTCTGTATCTTGACTCAAAGACTCCATCACATGACAGCAGCACCGCTGCGGAAAACTGTCATGGTTTAACCCCAGCCAGCAACCAAGCACCACACAGCTGCTTGCTCACACCTCCCCACCCAGAGGGATGGGGATAAGAATCAGAAAGAGATGCAAGACTCGATTGTTAAGATAAGAACAATTTAATAAACAGAATAAAAAGGTAAGAACAACAATAACAATAATAACGACAATAGCAATAATAACAATAACAACAACAACAGTTAGAATGGAAAGGTGGGGAAAAGGATGAAAGGAAAACAAACGATGCATAGTACAACTGTTCACCACCTGCTGACCGATGCCAAGCCAGTCCCCCAGCAACTATACCCCGGCCCCAGCTAACCCCCCAAGTTTATATATCAAGCATGATGTCCCATGGTATGGAACACCTCTTCAGCTGGTTCAGGTCAGCTGTCCTGACTGTGTCCCCTCCCAGTCTCTTGTGCCTCTCCAGCATTCTGGCTGGCAGGGCCCGAGAAACCAAAAATTCCTTGAATTAGCATAAACATCACCCAGCAGCAACTGAAAAACGTCAATGCTTTATCAACATTGTTCTCACATCAGAGCCAAAACACAGCACTGTACTTGCCACTAAGAAGAAAGTTAACTCCATCCCAGCCAAACCAGGACAAAACCTCTGCTTAATCAAAAGCATGTGAAAAGAGCTTTGGGGTTGTTTGCTTGTTGGAGTCTATAAGGGAATTTTCCCTTGTAAAATTCTGGTGCTGTCTTTCTCTTCATCACTTAGTACCTGGGAGCCTAATTTTCTAAAAAAGTTAATGGTAGGGGAGTACTTATGCAGATGCAAGGAAGCAGTCTCCTTAGCAACAGTAGTCATGGAAGCACTCAGATCCGATTAGCTCATCAACCCATTCATGTCCCTTGCACTCCCAGCAGTGTCCTGCCCAAGGGGTAAGTTGGCTTCTGTATTATTTTACAGGTCCTGGGGTATAGATAATTCCCTAGTGAACACGTGAGCTCACCCCTATCAGAAATCTTTCAGCTTCAGCATTTGAAAATGCACCTGTTGGAAATCCAGCTTCAGTGCTAAGAAAAAGAGTCCCAGCAAAGATCTCGAAAGAAGAATATTCCTGAATTATGCAGAGAACAGATACAGGTGGATGCTGGGGAATTTTCTTCAGTCCTGGTCCTCTGTAGAGTTATAATTGCCTCAGTGAAATTCAGCCTTAGAAAGGCAGAATAAGCTTGCTCTCTGAAGTCCGTTTTTCCCTTGAGGGGTGTTAGCTATTACAACAGAAGGATTTGCTTGTAGGGTAGAGAAAACTACTCTCCGAAACCATAGCTGATGCTGCCAGATATTCTGGCAGGAAGCTACAGTCCCATGGCAGCTGCTATCTCTGACCTCTTGAGGAGACCTAGAACAGGTTTCAGTGGATTTGAGAGATTTATATAATTCAAAGGAGGGAATTATCGGGTGTAAAATAAGCCTGATGATGAGTGGGAGGACAGACTAGACAAGAAAGGGGTGTGCAATGAGAAGGTCCTGATGCAGAAAGCATGTTTGACAAATTCATAAAATCCATATGAAGAAAACAGATCAGATCACTACACCAACCCTATTTAAAGCATGGTCCCATGGACAGTTTCTTGAGCGAACAGGGAAGGAGTCAAATTGAGCCTCCTGGAACTGATAGTGTCAGTCATAGGAAGGAATGTGAGAATATTTTACACCATTTTTGCCACCCAGTTTCCCATATTCTGAAATTACATCCTGAGGGATGACATGGAATCATTTGGGTGTGAAGGGACCTTTAAAGGTCATCTAGTCCAGCCCCACTGCGATTGGCAGGGACACCTCCCACTAGATCAGGTTGCTCAGAGCCCCATCCAACCTGATCTTGAACACTCCCAGGGATGGAGCATCCACAGTGTCTCTGGGCAATCTGGTCCAGTGTTTTACCACCCTCAACATAAAAACATTTCCTCTTTATATTTAGTCTAAATCTACTCTCTTAGCTTAAAATCATCACCCTTTTTCCTATTGGTACAAGCCTTATTAAAAAGTCTGTCCCTACCTTTCTTTTAAGCCTCCTTTAAGTATTGACAGGCTGCAATAAGATCTCACCAGTGCCTTCTCCTCTCCAGGCTGAACAACTCCAACCCTCCCAGTGCCATGGGCCTACATAGTAGGAGCCTTTCAGTACAGAAAAGTCTTCTGCAAGCAGAAAGGGGCTGTCCTGTTCTCTCTAGCCATTGGTAGAAACATCCTGAGCTAAACTGTTTGGAGAAAGTGTGAGGTCTCCACCAGTAGAGCTTCAAAAATGGTTTAGAACATGATCTGTGAGTTGCAAGCATGGCAACAAATAACGTTCTCCTGAAGCAGGTGGACGCTATGATCCTTCAAAACTCTGTATTTGCATGATCCCCCAACAAGTGAGGCAGTTTCACAGAATTACCTCTGCAATGCCACTAAATATGCTAGCACTAAATATCTGGCACTTTTGCAGAAGATAACAGAGCAAATGGGTAGGTGGCCACTTCCCTTCTTTTAGCATCAGATGAGCTATGGGAAAGTCTTCACCACGTTCTAGCAGGAGACAGGTTATGACTCATTGTGTTTCAGGATCAAAGAGCAGCAGGACTCATAGCTAACACCATTTTCAACATCTCCTGCAGGGACACTTATTAAAACACTACCCCAGGAGTGACAGCTCCTGCTTGACTTGCAATTGGTTTTGGCAGAGACTTACTGAGTCCGTGAGGAGCAGGGCCAAGGTCCAAGTGGACAGTCATCTCTATCTTCACTGCATGGTAGTCACAGCCACATCACACTGCTTTTTATACCTAGCAAGCTTGTTAAGTCTGACACTTGGTCCTTCACTATCTCCCCTTTGTGCTCCCTTGGCCCTCCACTCCTGCCCTCAACATATTTACTGTATGGGAGCTTTTTAATTTGAAGATTTGTCTATAATCTTTCATTCCTGTGCATGGCCAAACTCCATTTCAGATCCCAAACTCCACAATGGCAGGCACAGAACAATTTATTAACTTCTTCCAGTGGTGAATTCATCTCTTCAGTTCCTCAGATCCAGTCAGGATGTCGAGCAACTCACCAATTTCTCTTTTTCTCTAGCCCAAGAGCAAGCAACTGATCAACAAAAGAGAAAGGGAAACCACCCACCCACCCACCCACAGAGCAGCTCTGGTGGTTTTCCTTCCTGGCTAGCTTATGGCAAGAAAAGCAGAATGGCAGCAAAGGAACTGTGAGAGGGATGCACTTCTGGGGAATGCTCAAGATGAGATGCTGGAGGGTCCTGAGATCACTTGCCTAACAGGGAAAACTGGGGCTTTGTTGCAGAGAAACCAGGGCTGGATGCAGTCATGATAAGATATTCTTTGTACTGGGGGGACTTTCTCTATCATGTTCCCCCCCATATATGTATGCTGCACTGGGGGACCCTGCTGAGTCCCAAAGCATCCCCTCTGCTTGTACCTCCCTATTGAAATGCATCCTGGGCATCTGCAAATCTTTGTTATATCCTCACATCCTCTACAGAGGAAAACTTGTAAGACTAATTTTTCACCTACATCAATAATTTAATAATTTATAATATGGTGGTAAATAAGTAAAACCAGCCAAAGGGTATAGTTCATTGACTGAGGCTGTAGGTGAGAGAAGGAGGGAGGGGGGGGAACAACATCAGGGTCTGCAATCCAAGGAAGCTACAACATTTTTTATCTTTTCCAGAACTACAGTGGTATTAATATCTTTATCAAATGTAAACTGTCAGGATGGGAATCTAAGCAGAAAGCCTCTCCATAGGCACCCCTCGCCTCTGTCTCGTTTCCATAGAGACTTGGGTCCCTGCTTCCAACAGCAGAAATCCTGATTGACACTTTGTACCTTGTGAGAGGTAGAGCCTCAGCGTCATAGAAACAAGCTCTGAATGTTTATTAAAATCCCTCATGGCAGCTGGCTGGGCTTTTCAGGGTTTCCTTATTTAATTTATTTATTTATTTGAATTTTTTTTTTCCGCATGCCAAAGAGGCTTGAGAGCTTTGGAGTCTGTGATCACCCCCTGATTTCAGCAGCCAGGTGAATCTGTAGACAAATGGCTAGTTTGTACTCTGGTCACTAAAGAAAAGGTTGAATAAGGAAAAACTTAAGTGTTTCATTCCTTCTTATAATCAGAATTGCAAGGGAATCCAGATTAAGCAATAATTTTATGAGCTGTGGGTAGCTGTGGAAGAATCTTCCACAAAAGCAGAAAAATGCGGTGTCTTAAAGCCATGGCAATGCGTCAAGGGCCAGACAGCTTGCGTTTTTTCTGTACCCTGAATACATTGCATGGTTTGGAATGAATTAGGCCCGTTGAGTAGAGCCACTTCTTTATTGCACGGTAAATGGGCCTGAGGCCTGGTCTCATGACCCCCGTGTGATGCTGCTGGGTTTGGGTATTAGCCACCATGTCCAGTTCCTGAAGGCACATCTCTGGGTGAGTTCACTGGGTAAAATGGCAGACTTCCTAGCTTTGTTGCTTCCAGGCCCCGTTTCACACTTCATGTTTTTAGCCAGCACAGCTCCAATCTTTTGGTACAAGGGTTGCCAGACAGTGATTTCTGCTGTTACAGGTGACAAACGTTCCAGTTTTCTTTATTTCCAGGAGAAATCAGCCATACCAATGTCTTTCTGTTTTGCAGAGATCCTTGGTGGTCTCTTCTTGGACCATCCAGCTTGGTCTAGGAGGTAACATCTAGCAGGGATGTTGAAAGGGTCCAGCCTCTTTATCTAGTCTGATTTAAGGTAAAAGGAACAAAAAATAGTGCAAATCGTCAGGAAAAATGTGGATTTTGCATGATCTTCATAGATTATATGTGACATTCTAAGAAATTACATTTCCCAGATGTTCAAATGTAATATACAAAAACCCTACAGGAAGCAGAATTTCCTGGATTTTCATGGCATTTGTCTGCAATTTCAGGTGCTTGGGTTGTACATACCTCATGTAATGCTGCGTCAGTCTGTGTATGCTTGCTCATCTAAGGTTCAGTCTGTGTTTCATTTGGAATTACTGTGATGCAGTCAATATTCTGTGCAAAGCAGAACCTGGGGAGGTTTGAGTGATCTTGCCATGGAGAGGAGCCCATGGGTCTCACCTTCAGTAGAAAAGAGAATGACAAGGTGTCTACTCTTTCAGTATCATAGTGTGGTTCCCAGGAGAGTGTCCATTGTGTCAGGGAGCAGAATTTGCTGGTTGTAGGTCTTAGCAAAAATATTGGCTGGTCTTGGATGCCTGTTTTTCCAGCAGTTTCCATGCAGATTTCCAGCCTTCCAGTCCCCTCAGCCCTCTTTTTATCAGAGTAGGAAGAAAAAAACATTTTCTTGAAAGATAAAGAAAAATACTTCTATAGTGTCTCTCCTGTCCTAGAAGGAGGTTTAAATGCTTCCATTTTATAGCTTTTTAGGACAGTCTAGAGATGGTTGCACCTCCCCATGGGACCATCACTTTGGATGGACTGTCACTGATGGCCTGAATGCCACTGCCTGTGACAGAGATGCATGGAACAGTCCATGATGCTGGAGGCAGATGCCTGTAGTTGCCACGGTGCCTACCAGTCTGAACAAGACTATGGGATGCAACCAGCCTCAGAAACCATGCCCTCCTGCTTGGTATGCGAGGCAGAGAAGTGCCAGACCCATTTTAGCATTTGTCTCTACAGAGATGTACAGGCAAGGTTATGGCATTTACTTTTGTGGTGAATGGCATAGGGTGGCCTAAAGGCTTGGTGTGCACAAACTTAATGAGGATCAAGGGAGAAGTTAATTCAGCCAAGATTAATTCATTTCCCAACATGCCTGTCTGATCAAGCCAAAGGGAAGTGAGCCACATTGCATTAAGGTCACTTTAATTCTGAAGAAGTTTGAAGGTACAGGTCCTAAAGTCTTCCAGTTAATTTCCTCTACAGCCATGCCTTGACTCAGTATTGATTTGCTTTTTGGAAAGTCTCTGAGTAGAGGAGGCCTCAGAGATGAGGGTCTTTGGAACAGGGTAGATAACAGTCCAGTTTTCACTTGACTGCAAGGAGATTTAGGAACCTTAAATGGCCATGAGAAACAAGTGATAGTGATTGCAGAGGAAACTGATAGCTGAGCACTGAAAGCACAGAGGGAGGAGGTGCTGTCCCTGGAAAACCCACAAAAACCACACAGATCTTCTAACACCTGCAAATGATTCAGCTGCATGCCTCATTTCCTACAGCTATGAAATGAGAATGATCTGTGTTAGGTGGATGTCAGTAGGGACCCTACATGGGACAGAGGTGTCTTCAGTTTTCATTCCTTCCTTCTCCGTCAGACATTTAATAAATCCCTCTCTCCAACCTCTGCCTCCTCTGGGTCACAACACCCTAGATGTCCCCAGTGACACTAGGACTGCAAGGCACACAGGTTGTAAAAAAGACCTGTTGGCCTTTCACTGGATGGAGAATCATAGAACTGTTTAGGTTGGAAAAGACCTTTAAGGTCAGCAAGTCTGACCATTAACTCAGCAGTGCTAAGCCCACCAGTAAACCACATTCCTAAGTGCCATGTCTACATGGCTTTTAAATGCCTCCAGGGATGGTGACTCAACCACTTCACTGGGCAGCATGTTGAAACGCTTGACAACCCTTTCAACAAAGAAATTCTTCCTAATATCCAATCGGAACCTCCCCTGTGCAACTTCAGGCAATTTCCTCTTGTCCTACTTTTTGTTACTTGGGAGAAGATATCAACACCCACCTCATTACAACCTCCTTTCAGGTAGTTGTAGAGGGTGAGAAGGTCTCCTCTGAATCTCCTCCTCTCCAGGCTAAACAACCCAAGCTCCCTCAGCTGCTTCTCATAAGACTTGTGCTCCAGACCCTTCCCCAGCTCCGTTGCCCATCTCTGGACACATTCCAGCACCTCAATGTCTTTCTTGTAGTGAGGGGCCCAAAAATGAACACAGGGTTCGAGGTGCAGCTTCATCGGTGCTGAGCACAGGGGGCAATCAATTCCCTTGTCCTGCTGGCCACACTGTTTCTGATACAAGCCAGGATGCTGTTGGCCTTCTTGGCCACCTGGGCACACTGCTGGCTCATGTTCAGCCAGCTGTCAGCCAGCACCCCCAGGGCCTTTGCCTCCAGGCAGCTTTCCAGCCTCTCTTCTCCAAGCCTGTGGTGTTACACGGGGTTATTGTGACCCAAGGGCAGGACTTAGCACTGAGCCTTGTTGGACCTCATACAACTGGCCTCTGCCCATCGATCCAGCATCTCCAGAACCCTCTGAGATCCCTCTGCAGAGCCTTCCTGCCCTCCAGCAGATCAACACTCCCACCCAGCTTGGTGTTGTCTGCAAAATTATTGAGTGTGCACTCAATTGCCTCATCCAGACTGTCGATAAAGGCTTTAAACAGGACCATGCCCAGTACTGAGCCCTGGGGAATACCACTTGTGACTGGCTGCCAACTGGATTTAATTCTGTCCACCACCACTCTTCGGGTTCGGCCATACAGAAAGTTTTTTACTCAGCACAGTGCACACCCATCCAAGCTATGAGCAGCCAGTTTCTCCAGGAGAATGATGTGGAAGATGGTGTCAAAGGCTTTCCTAAAGTTCAGGTAGATAACATCCACAGCCTTTCCCTCATCCACCAGGCAGGTCATTTTGTCATAGAAGTCATTCAGTGTCTAAGTTCAGCCTGAATATGCACAGCAGCTCAGCAGTTGTACACATCACCGTACAAGCACGCTGTCTGCATGCTTAAAAAGAGCAGTCACAGGTATACAGTGGTTAGGTCTTGCTTCAGGCTTACATTATTCTGTAACCAAGAAAAGAATTATTTATTTTGAAAATTTAACCAGCTGACATGTCAGATGGATGTCTTAGTGTCCATCAAGCCCTGTGAATGCTTTTGGCTGCTGTTATAGGGGTAATCTAGCCAAGCTAAGCCCAAAAAGTGCCTAGGCACATGGCAGTCCTTGGGTTGAATTTGTCTCTGGTTTCCTGGTAGAGTATGGTAGGTCAGGACCAAGCCTGGAAAGTGTGTTTTTAGATGGGGCACTGACTGCAAACAAGATAGTTTTGGGTAGCATCAGGTTGCTGAGATGTCTGCCAAGCTGTGGAGACCACTGTGGGTTGGAGCAAGCCCAGGAGCCAGCTAGCTATGTGAATGGGGGTAGAGTGACCCCAGCATTTCTTCTGTTTCCCTGAACATGGTTAGTGCGTGAAGTCCCTCCCAGGCCTTCCTCCACCAGAACAGTGCTAAAGGAACCCCTGTTCTATATAGAAAGCCTGCTTTGGTAGTGCCCTCTCCTGGCCAGGTTTCTAGGATCACTCCATATGGCATGAAAAATATCCCTACAGTGCTTGTGAGTTTCTAAAGACAATTTTCAGGCAAGACACTGACAACTGGGGAGCCAAGGTGGGGAAGTGCTTTTCTTAGTATTTCAATGTGCCTGTCTTCACTGAGGGCTCTTTCACACTGTTGTCATCTTCTCCTTAACCATGGGTTTGATGCAGGACCATAACACAGCCAGCTGCAGGGAGGGCTAGATGAGTGCAGAGGGTGGACAGGTTACAGCTGAGGTCCTGAGCCAGTGGGAGATGACAATACAAACCACAGTCACTAATAGTCTACATCTGTCTCCACAGCACTGTAGAGGAATTATAGAGGAATGAAGGCAGGTTAATTAACATTGATAATATACAGCTGTGGGCTGGCTTCAGAGGCTTGGCTGATGTGGATAATGTGCAGCTGTGGCTGGTTCCTGTGAAGTGGTTAAATAGCTCTAAGGGGTACAGGAGAGAGGGAGTGGATGAAGAGTACCCTGGAAGAAGCAGAGGGAGGAGCAAGAGTGCCTTGGATGTAGGAGAGGCAAGAAGCAGAGCGGACTGGCCTGAAAAGGATGAAAAAAAAAAAACAACAACCCAAAACTCAGCATGGACAGAAGCTGAACTTCTGAAACCTTGTGGGGAGGTTTATGGCTGTGCTGGGGCAAGACACAGGAACTACTTACTGAAGGTAACCTGGGATGGAATGGTAAAAGCTTTGTTGTAGTGGGCCAGTTTTGATAGTGCTGCAACACAGCACAACATGCACAGGTTTGCAATCCAGATCATGTCAGCAATTCCAATTGTTCTCAGTCCCTTTTTTTCTACTTCAAGATGAAACAAGCACAAAAGGACCTTGAACTCCAGGGTGGGATATAACTGAACATCCTCATAGAGCACCTTGAGGACAGTACTGATACAACTGCTGAAACTGAGGATGGTCTTTAAGGCTTAAACCAAACATAAGTTTAGCTGTGAATTTGGGCCCTCCAGTGAGTGGATTTGTAATATTTCAAGTGTATAACATAGTATCTGTAATCCTGGTTACAAAAAAAAGATTGCTTCTCAACCCTGTTGAGAAAGCAACTTCATTTTGAGTAAGGAAGCGACTCACACCTTTCTGATGACATACACAAAGCTCTGTGTGAAGCGTGTAGCACAGAGGATGTGTTTTCTTGCAACAAGGGAAATAATGGATTATTTTTATTAGTTGAATAGTCAAATGAGGAGAGGGGGGAAAACAAGGCAAGGTCAAGTCAGGAAAGAAACTCTCCTAATATCTCAACGGATTAAATTGAACATGAAAAATAGGTTTCTTCTTACACCAGCTTGTCACATGTCTCTGAATCCCAGAACAGTTTCTTCCACTTCTTTTTTTTTTTTTTTTTAGAAGTTTTCTAGCCTTCCTGACCACACCACACCACCCAGTCCCTTGTTTCTTGTGTGGATTACAAGTTGAAGTCAGTTTAAGTAATGCTTTTTTGGAAAAAGTCAAAAAGGTTCATCTTGAAAATGTCAAGATTCTGTTCCTTTAGAAAAAAAGAAATACTTCATGTCAGCAAGTGGTTCTGTAAGCTTCAGGATGACATAAAATCTGATTTTCTAGTGACTTATGGCATGTGTTTCAATTCTTTTGGCTGAACACATTCAGTCTGTGCCTATGTGAGAGCAATGGAACTGTCCTCTATTCAGCATCTCCATATCAGAAACATGTAGGCTTCTGGTGACTTTGGGAGTCTCTGGTTTTGCATGATACAAGTTAATAGGTTGAAAGTTAACAAACGTGCAGGGGGGAAAGACTGAAACACACGCTGCCACTGCATGATCATTTTAAGTTTCAGAAACAGGGTCATAACTATTCCTAAATGTAGCTTCAAAAGTTATGAAGATGTTTGCCCCTTTGACAATAATCAACTACCATTTTTTTTCACCTAAACCTGTTTGTGATTTAAGCCCAGTTTTGCATATAGCAATTCTCCTTTCAATTTTTAATGGTTAGATATTGGCTGTAAAAAGCATGTCACCTGCCTGCAATTCGGACTTAGTACAAATTAGTATCTGTGGGAATAGGACTAAGATAGCATCCTGCTCCATGATCAAAGTGAGCACCCAGAGCTCACCAGAGCATCGTATTGACGTGATAAGTGGAGCCATTATAGCCGATTGTGTCAATAATGAAAGTTCCACAGCCTCCCTAATTACACATTGCTTTGCTGGAAAAAGTGGCTCCAGGGGAGCAGGTAGGCTATGCACAAACACAGCCTGCCTGAAAAGTCAATAAATATGATTTACATGACTGACCGGTACAATCACTTTGGTTAAAAAAAAGAGATAAAAGGAAGAGGGAAAAAGAGAGACAATAAATATTTCATATAAAAATGCAATACTCTGAGAAGGTCCACCTTAGCACTTTCTTTAAGCTGTCCTGAATAAGCAAATTAAGGAGCTCATCAGTATAGCCATGATAAAGAGAGAAGGGGAGGAAAAAATTATCAAATAAGTGTGAATTAGTGGGGTTTTTTTCTCAATTCTGTAAGTTCTTGACCCCATATGCCTTTTCCACCATTCACATTTATGAATAGCTCTGCATTTTAGATCACGCCCCAGAAAACACAGGGATGGCTCCCGCTTTGATTTTGGAGGGGGTTTCAACTAGTGTTAGCCAGTTAATCCATCACTGTGCTATGTCTATCCCAGGTGACTCCGTACTGATAAAGCCAAGAGCAGTAATAAGGCATTTCTTAATTAAGTGAAGGTGTAGGCCTTGTGACTTTCTAGAGATTTGCATTTGGAACTCTCAGAAAGAAAGTAAATAACAATTATTAGATTCAGATTTGGAAGGCTCTGGAACAAAATTGGAAACTTTCCCAGTTTATCCATCACAGACTGGTGTTCACAAGCCTCATCTATCTTTCCCCATCTCCCTCAACAGGTCATCCCCATCTTGTCCATCTTTCTCCACCATAACTCGGCCATCAGTCCTCCTCACCTCTCCATACTGAACTCTCATTGTCCCTTGTCTCCTTGCCCTCAGATCTCCTCAACTGAAGCAACCACTGATCTTGTATCACTGAAGCTGTGGGAGTGGACCATGTAGGGATGGATGATGACGAGAACGTATGTCTCTATAGCATTTTTTTAAGTTTAATTCCCACAGTATACAGTGGAGTTCTGCCCCCCTCTACTGGAAGAGCTCAGCACCTCCAGCTGAGCAGCTCTTGCTTTTTGATTTGCAAGACATCGGGTTGGTCCTTGTAGGAGACCCAGCCCTTTTGCCATGTCCATAGAACACTCAAAGTCTAACCCTGCTTTCCTGACCAATCTTGCCTGTACTGTCCAGGGATGGGATGACCTGGCTGCACCCTTGTTTCTGGTCTGTCACCTAATGCCTGTTTTTCACCTCTTTACTGATGACAGTAGTTAAGGTCACAAAAGCAGAGTTCAGCTGTGGATCCAAATTGTATCTTCAAAGTTTCTTTTTCAGTCTGGATAAGGGCTTGTAGTTGAATAAGCTGTAAAGAGCTGAAGGCACAAAGGTTAGCAGCTGTCCTTTAGGCATTTTTGGCCATCAGACTGTTCTGCCTTTCCAACCTGAGCTCAAAAGGTCAATGCACATTTAGTGCCTGCTGTGAAAGGAATGAGCATGTTTGTTTCTCCAGCTGGCCTACCCAAGTGCATATTACCACCTGCACCACACTTTGGACTGCCAGTCCTAACACCGTCTTTGTTGGCAAGAGACCAGATACGAAGCAGGGAAGGGGGGCTAAATACACCTGAGTGCAAAACCTTCTCAGAAGAGAAAGCTTTGCAGAGGCAAAGCAGAGTCCTCTGTCCCCATGGATTGAAGGTCTTTGGGGCCAGAACTTTGAGCCCAGCCCACCATAAAAACACTCATTTCAATTTAAAACACTGAGCTACATCCCCTGCTATGTTGCCTTCCTCCAGTCCCAATGACCCAGGGGTGTTTTATAGGTAAAGAACCCGAGGAATGGAGATTAACCTTGCTGTACGAGACTGCACCAGGTTGCAAAGCACCAACCTGGTAGTAGCTCCTGGGTCTCCGTGCTGCTGAGTGCTGTTACTTCTGACTGCTGAAGTCTTTTTGAATATCAGGTAGAGCTGATTCAGGCTTAGCAATTCTTCACCTTGCCCTGACTTGCCTCAGTTCTTCCATACATATTACACCTCAAGCATCGATGGGAATGTGATTGTCCTCTGTTTCAATAGCCTTTCTCTTAGCTGTACCCAACAAGAGCCCTGCACAATCCACAGTCCTACAAGGGACCGTTTCTCCCAGCCTCATGGGCTGCATTTAACTCAATCTGAGATGTCAAACAACCCTCTTAAAATACCTCCATATTTTCTACATCCAACCCCTCTTCTTCAAAGGCCCAGTACATTTCACTTTTATGTCAATCATCTGCTTTTGCCAAGAAGGAAGATTTTGTGAGTCAAGTGAGCCCAAACAGCTGACAAGACCAAATCTTCAGAGAGCAATAGACATTTGAGCCTCCCATGAACCAATGAAGAAAGACAAGAAAGCAAGGCACAAAACAGTTGAAGCAGATATTTCAAAGTTTTATTGTATAAATCTACAAAAGGCTTTGCTACAATAGCAAATAGAGAGTAGCACTATTCTATTGGCAGGTTCTAGTGGCTTGGTGTGATCTTGTAACTCCAACATGACACATGAGGAATAAACTGCCTGATACAGTCAGATCTAGGGCAAGTGATGTCGGCTTACAAAGACCTTTTGGCTTCAGCCTCTATAACCTGTAGCGATTCAATGTGTTTGCCTTTAAACAAGTTTTTTTTAATTAATAATATCTCTAGTAAAAATAAAAACTCTAAAGTAGTTTTTTCAGAGTTAAATGTAAAATTTTTTAAGGGATGAAATCTGCTAAAATCTCACAGACACAAAACATACACACTTCTTCATCCATGTGACTCTGCCCCAGGAAAATAAACTACCAGTCCTTCCTGGAGAGGCTGGTAATATAAACCAGGGTGCTACAAGTAAAGCTCCAATCTGCTAGGAGCAGTAGTTAAAATAAAATCAGTCCAGGAAATTCAGTTCTGCACACTCCAAAAAGTCAGCCGAAAGTGTATAAACCTCAGGACCAAATGACCAATAGCACAAACAAATTAATTCATTAAAAAGGCAGTAAAGTCTATGGAAAAATAAAATGCCTATTGAGGCAGTCAAGCCCCTTGAAAGGTACTGTGGAAATTAAGCACCTCAGAATCAAACATAATTTTGACCTTGAGATGATACCTGTGAAGTCTGCCTTTAAGTGGTTTTATATAATTTTCCAGTCCTGGACATTTCTGCTGAGCATTGTTGGAATGTACGTTAGGTCTCATTGGATTAGTTCAAATACAACAAAACACCACAGAATTTAGTTAGGTGGATTTGATTGCTCAACACACATACACCTGCACACACCCGCACTGACACACACACAAGCATACCCGGGGCAGTTGGCTCTGGAACAGAGAGGAACCATCTGGACCTCTTCAGTTGAGATGTGAACCAAAACTGTCTTGTTCAACTCACTCAAGCTCTTGTCTTTTGCAAATCTTTGGCACACTCTGGGTCTGGATGGAAACAGTCATGCCAAAGCCAGCACAAGAACCCCAGTTCTTGCAGTAACTCTGGCCCATGCAGATCCAGGAAGCGCCTGCTGGCTCACAAGACTTTCCTTTCCGGCAAGACAGTTGGCCCAGTTGTGCAGGCTCAAGCAGTTCAGACAAGCATCTGGGCCACAGGATGCTTCTCCGAACCTACAGAGCCCTTTGAGGTTTGAAACTGATACCCGCATGAAATGAAGCTACCCTCAACTCAGGAAAAACAGAGTCACAGCATTAACAGCATGGAGGGTTCGTAGCCTAGGTAGGGTCAGTCATTTGACAAAGTTAATCAGAAAAGTTTTTAAAGTGATAATCTAGTGAAGTTTTCATTAGGTGAGTCCCAGTGGCCCCAAACTGCAGAGGTATAGAATGATCTCAACAGACAGTCAATACAAGCCCAGCACTCTTGCTGTCCCCAAAGCCCAGACTTGATTCTTCTGTTCTGCCCTTTGGTTTCTCTTTCCATTCTCAGCACATTCTTCTGTTGTTGGAGTACCTGGACCAGCTCAGACTTTTCTTTGTCCTGTTGGAAGTGGCTTCTGTCTTTCATTCTGGCTGTCAGCATCTGGAACACGGCGTTGCACTGCATGGGAGGGTCTTTGGTGTGTGATTTGCCCTCTGTCTTCCTGCAGCACTCACTTCTCCCCTGGGAAAGCAGTACTCTTGGACACAGAGAAGGAAACTCAGAAACAGCAGCAGGGATCTCTGTAAATAAATAAATATAAAAAATGCAGCAGCTCTGGTTAGATATCTAAAGGTTAGAGTACAGGGGATTTCTCAGGAGACGGGGTTAAATTCAGCTGTGCTCACTAGGTTTCTGCAGCCTGGAGATGCTGGTAGGTATTGGTGTCTAAGCATTTGCCAAAGGTCCATCAGAAAGAAAGGCATGATGTGCACTGCCCCCAGAGCATTAATTACTGGGGCTGGTGTTTGGGTTCCTACATCAAGAAGCAGAAATCCCACCTACCTGGTGGTGCCAGTCTCTTGCAAGTATTGGGGCTGAGGTCTCAAGACCAGCACAGATATTTGCACCCAGGCTGTTCACTATCTCAGGTCAGGGCACTGGGGAGGCTAAGAAAGGGCCCCAAAAGGTAAGATGAGAGGTAAATACCTGTGTCAGTCTTTCCTTCGGACAGTGGATCCAGCAGTTGGTGGCTAGGGATCCTGACAGCAGGTCTGATGTTGAATACTTGGTGTTGAAGCTTTTTCTCTTTGGCTTTCCTTCCAAATCCAGAGCACTGTGAAGTGATTTCTTCTCAGAGGAGGATCTGAGTGAGTCACTGTAACCAAGAGAAAATAATGCTTGTAGTGCATGGCCAGCTCATCCTCAGCAATGACACCCACTTCCCTATCACTCATCCCAGGTCATTAGAAATGCTCCCTTCTCTGCAGAGCTGCTGTCAAACTAACTCGCTCTGAAAAAGTGAGAGGAGAGCCCCCACTGTTCCTGAGACCAACGGACTTCTAGCAAGGGAGCAGCACAGACATGCACCTCCTTTGGGCTGTGTGTGGACCTGTGGTGTGTTGTCACAGATAGGGACTCAAGCCCAGAACTTCATGGGGCAGGTCCTTGGGCTAGACTAGTGAAGAAGCTTCCCATTTCCTCCCCCTATTAATCAGAAAGTGCAAGATACTGTCCTGCTTGGAAACTTTTCCCACTCACTGTGCTTTAGTTTCCTTTGACTGGCTCTCTCTTAAGCTTTCTTCAAACCCTAATTTGTCACTTACAATGCTTCATATCCCATTTCAGATTTTTTTTTTTCCTATCTCAGTGCAAGATTCCTACTGGATGGGCTATGGCTAATTTACGTTTGAGGAGTGCAGAAAAGACAGTGTCAGAAAGTTGCCTTACCTTCAGCCTCTTGGAAGGAGGCACACCGAAGGCCTTCAAAGTCGCCAGTGCCACATGTCACTGCTGCTGTGGAGCCAAGAGCATCCCAGGGGCACTCCTGTTGCTGAATCTCTGCTGCATCTCTTGCAGAGGTGTTGTTTATTTGGTCTGGTGGTGAATGCAGATGATGCTCAAGATGTGTCCAGCCACAAGAAGCTTTGAAGAGCCAAAATTCTTGAACATGACTTATAGCAGTTTCATCTCAAAGTCCTATCATGAGACATTAGCCAAAGCAAGGTGGACGCTGAGCGTGTCTCAACATGGAAGATGTCACAGAGTCCAAGTCTGTCTCCATCCATGGCAAGATATTGTAGAAAGTTCTTTGTGAACAGAAAATGCTCTGTCCTCAGGTGCTCCAGGACAGGGGTGCCAGGCTTCCCAAGAGCATTTTGAGTCTGTGTGAGCAGAAACTCTTTGTTGTGATGCACAGGCTGAAACTGTGCTGGGACACACAGCTCTCCTATTCACTTCTTTTTGCTTTTACATGGCAAAAGCTTCTTTTGTCTCCACACATCAGCATGGACTCGATTTGCTGCTCTGGGGATATTTTGCTCTGGATTTAGGATGTGTTTGTTTGTTTCATTCAAAGTATAAGGATTTACTTCCCTTAACCCCCCCACACCCTCTCAAAACAGCTCTGGTGCCTCCTCTCTCCACATTGACACCCCCTATTCTGTGAGAGGAAGCAGACTGCTTCTTCAATAAATGAGCTCAGAACTTAATTTGAAACTCTGTTTCCTGCTGAATGCACAGTATAATGTGCAGAGAAAGGGCAAAATTTGCCTCTGCACTGCAGTGGCCTTGATTGGAGTGAACAAAACCTAAGACAAGTAAACTGGTAAGAGCCTCTTGAGAGGAAAAACATTAAAGCAGGTAATAGGTGCAATGAAATGAAAAACACTAAAAATAATTCACATTCTTAAAGATTTCAGTTCCTGAAGTATAGGATTTCTTCTCATTAAAAAAAAAAAAAAAAAAAAAAAAAATCCTTTGGAGCAAGTAAGAACAGGAGATTGACAGGTTAACAGAAGTCCTGTGGTAAATCATAAATGGCCAAGGGTCAAAAGAAAGATGTCTCCTCAGGACAGGGACACCTCTTTAGAAGAGGGAGGAGGGAAGGAGAAGGAGAGATCCAGATGGGTAGGAACCCTCAGCCAATTGCTGCACTTATATGAAGTCCTTGAAAGCTGCCAGTGTTACGCGGCTGCCTCTGAAGTTGGGAATTGTCTCTAGTTTCTTCTCAGGGATCTCATAAAATTGTCTGTTCCCCAGAGTGGTGCAAGCAGTATCTCCAGCACCCCCATATTGCATGGCTCAGGTGAGGTGGGCAACCACATCCTAAGGTGCCTCTCCCCCATCGCCTCCCTCCCCCCACAAGCAAAGTTAATTCCTCTGCTATGGGCTGTTGGACTGAGGACACCTCATGTCTCGTCTCAGCCAGAACCTCTCTCCAAGGAGAAGCTTTCTAAATATGCCCCCTTCTCCCTTTCATGTAACCCAGACCGCTGCATCCCTTGGACTAGCTCATATGACAGTAGCTGGTGGGCTAGGGGGCTCCGGTTGAGTCCCATTGCTCGGCACAGGGCTGGCAGTGGTTGAGGGAGGCACGCTGTCCACAGAATCTCCTGACTGAATTTCAGGGGTCCTCTGTGGGCTAGGCTCCTCAGAGTGGTCCATGTTGCCTTGGACTTCCTTCCCTCTTTGGATCAGCTGCTCTAAGGTCTTGGGCAAGGGGTAACTCAAGAAGCGCTTCAGTTTGGGCTGGAGGGTGCCTACCACATACTGGATAATTTCCTCCTCATCTGCATCAACATAGAGGGTCTGGTACAAGTCTCTCTTGCGCCAAAGGAACTGGTCCAGGGGCTCCCCCTCTTTCTGGGGCAAATCCAGCTCCCTTTTGATAGCATCCCTAGTCAGAGTCCCCTCACTGTATTGCAGGAACTCCTTCTTGAACTCAACCCAGTTCTTGACAGAGTCCTGCTTATATTCCCACCACTTTTTAGCTGGGCCATTCATGTGGTTTTGGATTTGAGACAGCCAGTACTCCTCTGTTCCACCCACCTGCTTTAAGTATTCCTCCAAGTGGCTCAAGAACTCCCGGGGATCCTCAAAGACCTGAGTCTCCACTGGGGAGGCTGGAGCATCCTCTGACACAGAGACCCACTGGTAGGAGTCATGGGCCTGGGGGATGCTGGGCACCTCCCCAGGAGGAGGGGTCAGTGCATACATTTGGCTCATATCAAGGGCATAGTCATAAATCTCCCCCTCACCTGGCCGTATCTCTGGGCCTCCCACCCCAACGGACACAGTCTGCTTGCCATGTTCCCCAGGGCAATATTTGCCTCCCATGGACTCCAGACGGTCTGCCCACTTCTCTAGACGGAAAAAGACTTCCTTCCAGACATTCATCTCTCGCTTGACCCATCTCTCTAGATGGGCAATGGTTTCCTGGCATCTGGCCAGGCAGGCCTTGATGGACTTTTTCCATCTTTGGTTATCAGTTGGGACATGGTCCTCCAAGTTATTCTCTAACTTCCCCACCGATTTCTGCAAGCCTTTCAGCTCGCGCTCCACCTGCTTGGAGACCTCAGACAGGAGGTGCCGGTGGGTCCTCCTGACATGCTCCAACATTTCTGCCCTGCATTTCCCTATCTGCAGGATCACATTGGGCTTGTTGGCAACTCCACGGTGCCCCTGGAAAGAGTGGATGCCTGCACTGGTGACATTATCCAACTGCATGGCTCCGACTGTGCGAGTTTCAAACACGGAAAAGACTGTTGTAAACCCTGGCACTAGACCTGGCTCCCAAAAACCCCACCACAACACTTTCTGAAAGACACACAGAGACTCCTAAACCCCCCTCAAAGGACTTTTTCACACAAACACAACCAAATCAGATATCACCGCAGAGCAAGATGTTCGGTCCCCGTGGATCCCAGAGAGAGTTGTAGGCAAATTTCTCCCAGTGCCTAGCTGGAAACGCTGGTCTCATGTGCTCAGGGTGTCCCAGAGAGAGCCAGGATCCTCCAGGAACAAGGATAGGAGTTGGCTAAGACATCCAGCCCCACACGCGTGCCCGCTACCTGCTCATCCGGAGCTGAGAGTCTTGAACGGCAGAGAGTCCCCGCTGGAGAAAAACACACAGATATGCACAGAGAAGCTGGAGGCTGCTGCAAAAATCCTGGTGATTTCTCCTCGGGTAAACTTGGCGAGTCAAAAATGCTTTCACTAGAGATGCAAGAGCTGCTTCTCTTCCCTGTCTGATCTGCCACTAGACCAGGCTCCTCCGTCTACTTATACCCCACACAGCTCAACACGTGGGTGGTGCCCTGCCTCCTCTCGCACGCTCGGCGCAGCGTTCATTGGAGGAAAAGCAAGGCTGGTGTCTGTGGCAACCCAGATCTTGGCAGCCTTCCCTCGCTTCCCACCCCCTCACGCACACCCCCAGACTCGACGCGAGAAGCACTTGAAAGGTGCTGGAGACAGTTGGATAGATGGATGAGTAATCGCACCTTCCGCCTTTCAGATTGCAGGAAAAACACTTATTCATTCGACAAGTATTTACTCAGCAAGGTCATCATTAGCATGCTGCCCCTGGCAGGACTCGCGGAGGGGGAGAAGAGGAGGAATTCAGTGTGTCATACCAAGACAGACGCCCACGGGCCCCCGCACACCCTCACATGTGTATGTGTACACACACACACACACACAGAGTGAGCTCACTCCTAATGTAAATGCTTGGAAGTGATGGCAACTCAGCAGGGGGGGGAGAGAAAGAAAAAAAGAGGAGGGGGGAAGGAGAGGGGGGAACACTCAAAGGAGCCACTTCAGCACAAATTGGAGCACGCTGGACTTTCTAATGCACTAGTAGGTGGGAGTCATCCCCACTGCTTAGCTGCACCAGACCAACTGCTATCTTGGGAATATTCGGTAAGGGAGGGGGATGGCATCCTGGTTTTTACACCAAATTAAATCCACCCATCAAAAGCCTGTTCTGTACTTAGCTTGAATCAGATGCTTAATCAGTTAGCCAACCCACAAGCGCAGATGAAGCTACATTTGTTCTTTGCTCTTGACAAAGCAGGAAAAGCCAACCATAAAAGGAGTCCCCGGGTCTTATATAAGCCAGAGATAAAGGATTCCCTAAGAGAGTTCCCTGCCGGAACACCCTTGGAGGGGTGCTGAGGACATCTGGGGTTTCTTGTTGCCTCCCAGTGACAGTGGCTGGAGGCAGTGGGATGCTGATTCATGAATATCAGCTAAAAAGGGATTTCAAGCCTGTTGGCAGTAGGGAGGTGCCTTGCCTCTGCTCAGGATGGTGGGCAGTGTGCCAGGGAGGTTTAGGATGGGTGCCTGCTTCCGCAGCTCCTAGCCATGTGCTTCCTGGTGGGACTGCAGCCAGCCTGGGGTAAGAGTGAGATGCAGAGGGGACAGATGGCCTTTGAAGTGAACCCCTGTTGAAAGGAGGTCTCGGTGACCTCATGTATGTGGTTAAAGCAGAGTCCCCTTGAAGAAAACTGGTTGTGGCTAAGCTGAAGGGCATGAGGGACAGGGATCAGGACTCGCCCCCCCGCCCCATATCTATGTGCTGCAGGAAGGGACATATGTATTCCCTACCAGCTGGTGGTACGTGGAGAAATGCTACTGTCATATGATTCTCAGGAGACAGGAAGGTTATTTAGGGTAGCAGCAAGCTGACGTAGAAGGGCTGCATGGTTGGTTGAAGGTGGGGAGTTACAGTGAGTGGGGAAAGAGACAAAAAGCCTGAGGGTTTAAATGCAGGATTTCTGATTCAGCAGACCCTCACAATGCCATTTTATCCCACACATATATGATTATAGTGATATATATCACTGACAGAGAAATATGCCCTCTGCCTTGCTTACTTCTCCACTTTCACCCAGCCTTCCTAAGCATGAGATTTTTGTGCATCTGTGTTTGTGTTTAGAAAGGGTCAAATCATGATGCCAGTCATCTGAGGGGTTGGGACAGATCTAGAGCCTTTTATGCTGCTATCTCTATACCCCAAAGTTCACCTTAAACCTGCATTGCCAGTAAGAGATCACATGAATTGGGAGAGACTGTGCACTCACTGTATCTCTGGATTGGTGTAAAGATATTTTTCAGAAAGCTTGTCATGCAGGATCCCCAGAAATGGCCCTTGAGAGATTTCCAGTGGGTGGGGACAGGTTATAGACTGGATTTAACTTTGCAAGGTGGCCTGGTTTCAACTTCAGCTTGTCCCATCAAATGCCAGAGCCTGGGATGAACTGGCTATAAAACCTACTCCTCCAAATCTGTCTCTTTCCACCCCATGACACTTTCCATTCTCCCTCAGTTTTCATTCTGGAAGGATTCAGCACTTGAATGGCCTCATTTGGCACTTAGACCTGGTCATAGGATCCCAGGATTGTCATGGCTGGAAGGGACCTCAGGAGGTTTCTAGCTTAATCTCCTACTCTAAGTTGACTCAGCTACTGGATCAGACGATGTTGTTCAGGTTTCAGATACTGAAAACCCCAGGGATGGGGATTGCCCAACCCTCTCTGAGAAACCTGCTCCACTGCATGACTGTCCTGAGAGGGAAAGCCTTTTTACTTACACCTAGACTGAGTGTTTTAGTTTATTTAAATTAAATAATTAAAATTGTTTTAATTTATACCCAAAGTCTCTTGTCCTCTCACCAGCCAGCTCTATGAAAAGCCTGGCTCTATTTCCTTGATGAACTCCCCACACGTACAGGAGACCGCTATTAGGTCCTCCCAAAGCCATTGCTTCTCCAGGCTGGACAAGCCCTGGCCCCACAGCAGGCACCAGGCAAGTGCTCTAGCCCTGACGATCTCAATGACCAGTGCTGAACTCATTCCAGCTGATGAATGTCTTGTCCTAAGTGGCCTAAACCTGGCTGCAGCAGCTACATATGGACTAATACATCCTGAGTAGAGGGGGATAATCACTGCCATTGACCTCCTGACTGTACTCATGCTCCCACAGCCCAGGATAATTTTTTTGCTGCCAGGACACACTGCTGGATCCTACTCAGACCACTGTCCCCCAGAACCCCCAGGTCCGTTTCTGCCAGCCAGTTGCTGCCAGGGACTCTTTCTTCTCAGGCACAGAATTTGCCCTTATTAAATGCCATAATGTTGGGGTTTTTTTGTCCATTTGTCCAGCTTGTCCAGGTCTCTAGGTTCATCTCATTCAGTAACCTTTCCACAGAGCTCTCCTCCTAATCTGTGTGCTCTTCTTCTGTGGAGGTGGTGGGGGAGACAGGATAGGCGAGGAGAAACGGGGGTTTTCCTTCTGGACCTGCTGGGGAATGACTTGCTGATTAAGATGTAGTGATAAGCATTTTCATTGTATTTCTAATTAAAGTAAGGTGCGTGGGTAGAGGAGGAGGAGAGAGGGGAGCCGGAAGCAAAGGGAGGAGGGAGATGTAGAGCACTGGGAGCTGAGGGGGAGAGGCAATTTGAGGCAGGCAGACAATTTCCGGGCACAGAGAGACAGACGGGCATGGAAGGACAAGAGCCATGGACTTGGGCAGGCTGGGGAGGAGGCTGTCATAGCCACAGTCACTTTACCCCAGGGCTTCACAAAGAGGCAGCCACACTTCTGCTGAAATTAGCTGCCTAGCCTCAGAGGACCTGACAAAGGGATGGATGGAGAAGACTGCAGCACATGTGGTCCTCTGGGTGGCCACAGGAGGTCCAAGAAATGAGGGAGGGCAAGAAGAGCGGTAAGGGTGGTGGGAAGTGAGTACGAGGAAGAAAGAAAAAGGGTAATCAGTGAGCAGGGGTAGTTTCTTCCAAAACAGCTGAGCAGGAACAAGGAAGGGAGAGAAAACAGCAAAAGCCACATCTTGTAGCTCAGCAGGGATGGTGTCAGCGTGGGTTGTCTCTTTAGAGCTTCCTGAACATTTTTAAACCACAGTAGATCAGGATCAGACCCCCAAAAAAATGAAAAAAGAAAAAATGAAAAGCCAACAGAATAATTACAGGCAGACAAAAGGAGCGCATGGCAGTGAGCAGCAACAGAAAGCCCCACTGCAGGGAAGGGACCAGATGAAAGGGCCACTGAGTCGCAGCCAGCACTGGCACATTCCCCAGTGCTGTCACAACAGCGCTTTGCAGAGGACATGTGGCACTCGCTTATTGCAGCCATTCAGGGTGCAGGCTTTTGCTGCACCTCGCCTTAGAGCAAACTGGATGGGGTTTGGTTGCTTTTCTTCTGTCAGTATCCTTTTTCTACCTCATCTGGATGAGCGTTTTGCTCAGATCTACCTTATGGCAAGACATGCCACTTCCTGGAGCTGAGCCTGAGCTGTGAGCCAGATGAACCTGGTGGGTGAGTGAGAAGGGGGAGATCCCAGGGCTTGGGAAAGTTTATGGTGCAGCTTAGTTGTGCTGTCTTTTAGTGGCTTATGCTCGGAAGAGCTCTGCTAGATGCTGCATTACCCTACTGTGATGCCAGGGTCCCTTCCCAATTACACACTGCGATGTGCATTGCGTTCCTTGCTCAGAATCACTGTCTGGAGAACCCTGTCTTTCACCAAGGATTCTATAAAGTGCCTGAAGTTAGAAGTCTGAAGTCCAGCATGCAATTAATTCCACATTCTTGCAGGAACTATTTTTTCTACTTGTGAGCAAGGTATTTGCTGTTATTATATGTCTGCTGTGCTAGAATTTTCCTTTATACTTCCAGAACTGCTTCCTCCTCCTAAAAGAAAAAATAAAAGGGAAAAAAACCCAAAACAACCCCACAAAACAAAACAGAATCCCTCCCTTCTGCCTCTATGCCTTTTCAATCTCTATCGATTGTCCTACAGGTTACCAGACAAAGCTGGCCAGTTATTTGTTTGGTAGCAAAACCCTCAGGGAGGGGGAAAAAAATCAAGAGAAACCAAGGTTTTGGACATTTTAATTTATTTTTAAAAAATAAATAGGAGAAGCATAACACATTTAATTTACACCGTATGTCTCTATTCATCCATCTCCAGCACCGGAACACTTTATTGCATTGAAGCTGGCATTCACAACACAGAGTTTCACATTCAAAACACGGTTCACGTCAGTGGCTGCATTGTTCCTGGCCACCCATTGTCCTCCATGGCTGGGGCCCACACGTCAATTGCTGAGAGGGTGGGGAAGGAAGTGAGAAACTGAGGGCAGCCCGCTATCAATACTAACAGTGATCATTATTATTATTATTATTATTATTGTTAATGCTACTCCTTCTGGTGTGGAGGAGCCTGCAAGTTCTCTCCTTTTTTCTTTTCATCTGAAAAGCGCTACTTTGCGGGGAAGATAGAGTGTTTTGTTTTCAGACTAAAAATATCTTCTGCATTTTATAGAGGTTTTTTTTCCCTTATTTAATGGGATGTTTGTTATTTTCGTTTCCTCACTGGGCAAAGGAAATGTTAATGAGTGCCTCCTTGCGCTGCGTTTGCCTCCTCAAAGCTGCCTGAGGCTAAATCAAGAAAGTCAAAGGAGATATCAATATTTTTCATGGCAAGGACCTGAACTCTGCTGTTGGCTGTTACGACCCTCACGAGGTCAACACAAATAGGAAGACTTCTGCAAATGAACTTCATTTTCCTCCTGTGCACATCACTGACAAACTGTTAGAGTAGATTTGTTGTTAGCAAAACAAGCAAGCTCCAAGTTGAAGGGCCTGATTCATACCTGTTTTATGGAATTTCATTTGCCATGTGGCTGAGAGCTGAATCTGACCCACGTTTGGCCGCATGCTTGTTTCTTCCCTATATGCCCCCCTTTAAGGTGCCCCTCTTAAGTGTTCTAGTAAAAGTTTCTGAATTTAGTGCTTTTTCACTCCTTTTCAGCAGTAAAAACTGAAACTCACAGGTCTGCTAAATCAGGAAAAGCAGTGGGGTGGCTGTGAAGCGCACAGCCCTGGTTCATCTCCTGGTGTGGCTTGGCTGACAGAGTCCCACCAGTCCAGGAGAGCTGTGCTTCTCTCCGTCTGTCAGGATGATGTGCCCATGCTGATCTAAGGATTATCTGCAGTCCACAGAGCCAGTCCCACCATCCCCTGAAGCCCTGGCTCTGCTTTACCATTTCTGTCTGGGTTTCATGTTAACACCCCTATGGCAGTGTAAGATGAGCCCAGCAGTGATGGTAGAGGAGCTCTGGGAGATCACAGCCACACAGGGAAAATGGGACATTGTCTTTTTTGGTGGCCTGTTGCCAGGCTGTCAAACCATACCCTTGATCATGTGGTGAGCCAGGGGAAAGATGGGCATCCACATGTCTTTGGCAGTACCAGCTACTCACATGATGGGGAGAGAGTGGTTCAGACTGCCCCATAGCTTACCTGCTCCTGTTCCTCAGAGACATGACATTGTTCCCATGGGTGAGGCTGTGTTGTTAAGCCTCTCCTTCACTTTCTTAGCACCTATGTGAATTTTCCCTCCTGGACTAGGGCACATGGAAAAGGCATTAGGGGTGGTGGGAGCCTGGTTTTCCATCAGTGAAGCTAGACTGGCTCATGGGAAGATTTCCAAGCTGCAAACTCCCTGACACGGTCTGTGGGGAGGAAGAAGCAATGGGAGATTCCTGTGGCCATAATAGAAAATATTGCCTTGTTGTGGTTGTTAGCAGCCAGTCCCAGTCCCACCACAGCCCCTTTTCCCCATCAAATTACATCATCCTGCTCTTTCTGTGAGTGGCAACAGCTCTGTTCCCTTGAGGGGAAGCTAAGGAGTCCTCAGACAAAGCAGGTCTGGATTTATCAGGGATGCAGAAGTCTGTGTGCATGGTATTGTAGTTACCTCCAAAATGTGCAACAGCAACAAAAGCCATCTTTATGTCAACACCTCCATGCTAACCTCATTCTCAAATTCCCTATTTACTTCCCTCTGGCTGATGCCCCCAGCCTGAGTTAGAGAACTCCAGATTCATAATGAGGACATGCTAAGCAGGATTTTTTCCTGTTTTCAGGTTGAAATCCCTTCATCTGCAAATGTCTAAGTTTAGTCTTCTGTTCATCTAAAAAACCTCTTCTCTGCCTGAACCATGGATTGCCTTATCAAATAGATGGGTAGCTTTTCTCTCTTCAGGCACGCATAAACCCCCACTAAATTCTTTATTTGCCCCACTCAGACTGAAATCCCAAGGCATTTTGAAACCTGCCTATGCCAGCCTGGCTAGCATTTGGCCACACAGGTGTCTCTGGACAACATTCCAGGCAGGTTTGAAGCCATGCTCTGGCTAATTTGGCACTAGCGTTTAAACCCAGGTCTGCTCAGTGCTGGGACATTCCTAAAAGTAAAGGAAACATTAAATGCATTATTATAACTTGTTTTGTGGATGTGGTTTGTTTACTTACTTGTTTCTTGTAGTGCTTGGACAGTGATTTCCTCGCCCATGGACCATGAACATCCTTCAATGATGGGGTATGGGATGCTCTACCTCTCTTTTAATAGGAATTTGTGTCTGGCTCTTTGCAGTGGGCTACATGAAAGCATCACAAAGGGCACCAAAAGGACACAAGGTCTTTCCACAGATGCACTGGGACATGAGACTGCTGTTGCCAACCAAAACTGTCTCTCCAGAGCTCTATATGTTGATGTCTGTCAGTTTTCAACTAGCTGTTCTCACAACCATTGTCACCGTAAAGCTGTAAACTAGGCCACCGTTCACCTGTTTTTAGCAATTGTAGCATTCAGGTGACTCAATTTAACTTTTTTCAACTTTTTCTTTTTTGCTTCTCCTTCTTCTAAGCTATTTCTTTTTTTTGTCCCTGTACTGTTCCCCCTGCCCCACCCCCCACGCTCCACCCCACCCCACCCCCGCCCCAGCATCGTTGTTAACAAAGGATTTCCCCTAAGCATCCCTGCTTTTCATTGCTAATCTCTCCTAGCCACAGGGAGCCACAGCTTGAGTCAGTGCAGGAGTTGTGTCCCTTCAGCTCAAGATAACAGCAGAGCAGCTGCCTCACGCGGTAATGGGGAGCCTGCATCACTAATAACGGAAAGGGTAATGTTAGGTCATTTCTGAAGGGAAGCATCCTTATCCCAGCCTAATTCAACCAGCTATTCCATTTCCATTATTTAAGTCCCTGTAAAGGAGAGATGGATAATTAGGGACAGCAGGGTAGCTCAGGGAAAAACGAGGAACGTGACAAGCAAGCAGCAGACTGTACTAATTTCTTCTTTCCAAATGTATGAGGCCCTAAACATCACTAAAAGACATATTAGATCAGGACTAGCAGGAGCTAGGGAGTAAGTTGCTGTGTAAAGCTCTCCAGAAGCTTCCCTTCCCCCCCCCCCAAAAAAAAAAAAAAAAAAAAAAAAAACCCACAAAACAACCAACCTTCAGCACAGTGCCACAGCCACCTGGTACATCACTACCCCCCCACTGGTCACAACTGCTTGGTGATCTCAGGCTGGAAATCACCAGGTCCAGGGAACAAAGCACTGCAAAGGCTTCATATCTCTGCACAGAGAAAGGTCTGTATTTGCGAGCACGCAGCCCATAGGTGAAGGTCCATGTGTAAGACCTATTTAAAGCTTGAGACCTGGAAGGTCCATGGGGCAGGGACTGCAGGTCCTACATGAGGTGCAGTCTGCTCCAAGACATCATGAGGAAGACAAGGACAGGGAAGGAGGCACCCTTCAAAGACAGAAAATTAAGAAGCATACGTCTGGGACAGAAGTGATTCTGACACCAGTTTTCTCCTTGCTAGTGTCTTTCCACGTGATCATAGGAATTTACTCAATCTCCCTTCTCCTTGTAGAGGTTGTCTTTCAATAGGGCTGGTACCAGCTGGGAAGCTGACAGCTAAGAAGGGAACATTTTGTCCCCACAGATCTGTTCAACTTTAGCAAGGCCAAGACTGGAGGGCGGGGGAGGGCTGGGGGGGGGGCGGGGGGGTGGTGGTGGTGAGAAAAAAGGGAAAAAAGAAAAAAAGGGGGAAAAATATCAGAGGTTATAATTGTAGCCAGGGTTATTTATGCTTTATTTTAGTGAAAGATTACTAAGGATTGAAAAATATTTTTTTTAATGTCCCTAGGGCATGACCTGGGGAGAGCTGATCCTGCTGTAGTGCTACGGGGATGGGACAGGCAGCGCTGCCCTCTTGCTGGGCTCCTGATCTCAGCCCAGCAGATGCTGGGGAGGTGGTGGCAGCTCTCTCACAGCACAATAGGATTTAGCTTTCCATGGGTCCTGACAGGAATGTTGCAACAGAAAGAGAGAAGGATCTGGGGGGGAGATGCAGGGGCATCTGGCCAACTGAGCTGATGTTTCTCTGCCGTTTGTCACTGTTTCTCACTGCTTGGCACAGACGGGGGCCTCACCAGTGACCTTCTCTGCAGAACCCCAACCCACGCTGTGGGGAAGGACGTAGTGTCCTGGATTTCCCACCTCACACCCCCATTTTCTGTTTTTCAGCGGTCTGGCTTGGCCGCTGGGAGGAAGGGGAGGGAAAGGCAGCAGCTCCGTATTAATGGGTTCCGTAAGGAGAAGCCGGGCAGAGGTTGGTATCCATCCCCTCGGATGCCCGAGGCGCCCTGAGCCACCCCTGAATGAGACAGTGAGGTGGGTGGGGGTGTGGGGGAGAAGGAGTGAGTGGGAGCAGGGAGAGGGGCAGACAAAAGGGATGAGCAGCGTGGGTACCAGCGATCGGATTTGCTGCACGCTCCTGCCTTTCCCCCATCTGCTCGCCAACAGGGAAGGGAGGCAGCTTGCCGGGTGAGCTTTGCAGGGGGTGAAAATGGGCCAGGGCAGTGCCCCCGGGGCACTACTAAAATATGGATGCTGTGGGCATGGCTCCCCAAATGTGGTGCCTGCTCCAAAGGGTTTATAGCTTCTTTTCCTCCTCCCCAGGCTCTGCATCAGGGAGGAGGAGAGAGTCCCTGCAGTGCTGCTTTGCTCAGAGCCAGGAAGGCTCTCTGAAGTGATGCTCAGGGGGTCTGTGAAGGAGGGGGAAACCCTACGATTTAGAGCTTTACGGCCCCCAGAATGAGCACATGCAGACCCCTTCTTCCTATCCATTGTTTGGTCTCCAAAATCTTCCAACTCCCTCCCCAAGTTTTGCATGGGATGCATGTGAAAAGCATCATTTGTCTACTTGTGTTCATCAAGTCTTGTGAGGGCAACACAATCTCATCAGGGTACCCCCATGTTTCTGCCAGCAGTCATGCAGGGAGCTGACTGAACATCAGCCTCTAGTCAAACCTGTAGTTTGGGGTGTGTGCGTCTTAAAAATCATATTTATGACTTACATTATTAATGAGGAGGATGTCATTGTCCAGAATAGTTAGGGTGCCCTTCCTGGAAAACCACGTTCTAAACACCTCTCTGAATTGTGTTTTCTTCACAACCGGAGAGCTCCAGCCTTCATGTAGCTAACTAGCCATCTTCTGCAAGAGCTTTACCCTTCTGAATACCTGATCAAACATCCATCAGGCCAGACTGCCAGTCTTAAATCTTGGATTACATAGCCCGGGCCATGCATCCCATATCTCACAGAAAAGCTGACACCATCTCCTGCTTATGTGTATTCAGTCACCCACAAAGCATAGGGATCCCACAAGGAGTGACCACGTCTTGTCCTGACCCAGAAGTGTCTCATCAGGGGTTCATCTAAGACACAAGGGTCCAGATGAAGAAGGGATGTACACCCCCATCACCCGAGCTGGCTATCCCTGTTCACCCACCCTGCGAGTGCCGTATTTCTTTGCTCAGCCCCATAAACGGAGGGTTTCCCCATCAGGCCCTGTTAGGTCTGGATGAACTTGTGTTGTGGCCTGGTAGAGTGCAGGGGAGGCCGTGAAGGCTCAGCAGGCAATTACCCAACAACTGCTAGGTAGGGTCCTGCTCTACCTCTGAAAGGACACCTTCCTCCCCTTTATGTGGGGACTGAACGACGAGCACAGAACTTTTTCCTTCTTACTTCCTCATCTCCTCTCTCCAAATATTTGTGCAAATTGCCTGTGGCATTTATAACAACTAAAATTATCTCAGTTAAATAGCTCCACTGTTTTCCTTTGTTGTCTTTTTCTTTCTGGCTTCCTTTCTTCCTTCCAGGCATCTGGAACATGTTCTTTAGACACTCTTTAAAAACAAAAAAACACAAAACAAAACAAAAAACCCTACCCCAAACACTTAAAAGCTAAGACTTATGTAGCTTCAGTTAGGCATTTTTTAGAAACATAGATTAAATAGATAATGTGAAAAATGTGAAAAATAAAAAAATACCCATTCCTCCAGTATTCATCCATAGGAAACAGGAGAGTAGTCTTTGGCTAGACCACCAAAGTCCACCTTTGTGGATTACAAGTCTACTGGTGGTGTAGGAGAAAGGGCTTAAGGGTTGTGCACTGGTTCTGGAGGCGTGCTTGGTACCATGAGGAGGAACATGGCAGTGCTGTTCTTGTGTTCTGGGATTTTCCCCCTGCCTGTCCACATGTTCATCAGAACAGTATCTGGCCCTTTTTATTGACCCCTCAGCTTTGCAAATTCCTTGCCAATCTGTTCTGGGAGAGAAAATTCCTTCCCAGCATCAAATCTGGCAGCTGCCTCATCCCTGTGCCTGACAGCATGAATCACCAAAGTTAAGTAACAAACCCATTTATACATGAAGATACCATCACTGTCCAAGAAATCACTCTTATGCTTTTCAATGTGAAGCTGATTACCGTGGATTCTGCCTATACTCATCTTATTCCCTCTCTTTTGTTCCCTTATTTTTCTCCCAGTAACTTCTGGATGCCTTGCAAAACAGAGAAAAACTTCAGAAGGGGGCTGGGATACCAGGCAGAGTCAGAACATATTTCATAACCTCCAAGAAGAGTTGTTTACTACTAATTTTATAAGTTTCTGGGAAACCTCTCAAGGAGTCTCACCAAAGCATGTTTGGCAAGAACAAGTGGATTACTAATGAGGTAGTGTGCCACCTGGTTTGTGTTTTATTGTCTTAAATAAACCTACATACCCCTACACACTTTAATGCACCTGTTATTTTTACAAAGGTTTTCTTGGTACTGTTTTTCTGCTTTCTTAGTACCCATTTTATTGCTGTGGTCTGCTGACAGTTATTAAAAACGTAATTCCTGAATGCATTTGTTTTATGCTTCTGAAAATAAAGTTTTGATGGGTTGAAATGGCAGTGGGAGATCCATCCTGAAAGAAAGATCTGGGTAAAGCACAGTGCTTTGTCAGTTTGTGGAGGCAGAGAGGGATCTGCAAATGTTATAAAGCCTGGGAAAAGCAAAAGGACTTGTACGCTGAGCATAACTGTAACATTGCAATATCCAGTAACTGGCACAGAACAAATTTACGCTGAGACTTGTGTCTCTCAGTACTTAGCGCCAAGATAAAACTCTCAGACCAGGCGTTCTCCTGCTGTCTGGTCAACCTGGGCTCAGTCAGGACACAACCAAGGACATGACCATGTCCCTCCCTTTTCTGCACAGGTACCCTCATGAAGCTCAGAAAGTTCTGCCTCAAATACCTTCCTTTGCCTGATTGGCAACAGAAATTTGGTGATCACTGACCTCCATTTTTCCAAATTCCACCATCACTCTGAGTGAAATACATCCGAGATCTCTCAGGTCTCGCTCTTTGTATAAGACTCACTAGAGCAAATACTAAAACGTAATTTTCTCAGAAAAGAGTGATTCAGACTTGGGGAGAACTTAAACACCAGGTCTGGGGTTTCTCTCACTGTCTACCTACCAGTCAGTATGTGGGTATCTCAGTACAGGGGAGACTGCAAATATTGACCCAGATCCAGATAATTTTTTTAGGCAGCAGCAGGGCCACAGCCCTTATCCCTCCATCCAAGGTACATGTTTCAAGCACAAGGATACTGTGCATAAGGACAGCAGTGCTGTTATTCACAGCTTGGATCCCTAAAAACCAAGCCTTAAATCAAAATTCTAAAGAACCCATAGTCACACGTGCCCACATACATGTGCCTAAAGAATTGGCTAACAATCACAGCATCTTTTAAACATCAGACTTAAGGAGGTAGAAGGACTACATGACAGGCATAGTTTGGCAGTGGGGCTTCATTAACTTTGTTTTTCAAAGATGCATTTATGTCTCCAAAACAACAATTGAGTTATCTCAGGCCCAATATTCCATCCTGTTTAGCACATCCCCTCACAGCTATTGCAGTAGGTAGCACCCACAGTCCCCTTTGTGCCATCATCTCATTCTTTCTCCAACATATTAAACTGCCATCAAAGATGAGGTTTGCAAACGTAGTTTGTTGCCTACTGGAGCCTTACATTTCAGAGCTATTGCTGCTACTGTTGCATATTTTGTAGATTTTTTTTTTTTCAAGCAGTCCATTTTTGCTAATGGGCTCACTTGGGGGTCTGTTGAACTGCAAGGAAAATGGAGACAAGCAATCTTCCTGCTGGGAGACCTTTGCAAACCTCAAGGAACCTTTTTCAGAAACAGGAGTTGTTCCATGTTCTTAATGAGATCATTTTCAGAAAAGTCTGGAGAAAGAAAAAGAAAACAGAGAGCACAAAATAGAGATAATTGCTAGAAACACTTTTCAAGTAAACCAGAAACCCACTCAGTGTAATGAGACAGAAAAATTTCAAGAAACCTAAAGGAAGAACATGTGCTTTATTTGACACATCAGACCCATGTCAGTATGTGAAAAGCAACAGCATCTCAACCCTGCAGTTGTCTGTCACTCCCCTGGTGCAGATAGCTGGATTAAGAGTGGAGAAATAGGACAAAATGCCATCAGTGACATAGTTTGGTGGAAGGAAGTCTGCAATGAAAACTAAAATTTGTAACAAATCTGATGTGCTGAGTTGGGTAGAAAAGGTCACCTCTCCTGCACCTCCATCTGCCTTAACCCCATTAAAAAAAAAGTGCACTCAGCAAGGGGTGGTGAACCCACACTGGCCCACAAAGGCCAGCTTCATGCCTCTCAACATGGACAGGCACCTCAATGTTGGGATAAGGGCTCAGTGGTGGCTTTCTGTGTGGAATTAATGTGATAACTTTTGAAAGCTGCATCTGGCTGATGCCAGATGGATATTTTTAAAAGCTCAGGTAGATCCACCTTGAATGATAGGAAAACTGGAAGAATGGCAGGAGGGAAAGTGGGGACAGAAGGATCTCCTATAATCTGTTTGACATGGCCAAAGCCTCAAACACCTGTGTAGGAGTGGTAGATCAAACAGTTGATGACATGAAATGATACCTCCAGCACAACTCTTGCCATTGTGCCAACATGGTTTAACAAGCTGACACTTTACTGACGTCTCAAGAAGCCAGGGTATGAGTATAAGTAGATGCCAGAGAAGCTCTACAGAAGAGCATCTAACTTAAAATCCAGTCTGCAACATTTTCCATGAGTTAATACCTGTAGAAGAGTATAATAACAGAGAAAAAGAATGACGTGTTATATCACTAGATACTCTCCTAATCTCCAGAGATTTGTGGCTCAGGCACTGCATGAACCAAAGCAGATAGTTTCATATTTGCACACTCCTTGTGGAGTTTTTTGTTCCATAAATCTCTACACTTTGGGGATCTATAACAGATATAACAGATAACTAGATGTTGTGTGAAGAAACTACTTCTTTTTCTTTATTCTGAGTTTGACACTTGCTCATTTCAACTGGTAACCCTTAGTTCCTGCATCAGAAGACTCAACAAGTAATCAACCCTTAATGACTCTTCTCTAGACCCTATAATATCCTTCCTTTTACCCTTTCTTTTTCCAGGCTGAATAAACATGGTTTACACAGTAATTCCCTGTGCAGAGGTGGCTTTATTAAGCATTTCCACTCATTAGGTTTTTTTCACTTCCTACCTGGGGTGGGGCACCAAAACAAAACAGACATTATTCAAGACATGAGTGAAACTGGGGTTGTTCAGCCTGGAGAAAAGCAGGCTCAGGGGAGACCTTCTCACCCTCTACAACTACCTGAAAGAAGGTTGTAATGAAGTGGTGTTCATATCTTCTCCCAAGTAACAAAAAATAGGACAAGAGCCTTAAGTTGCACAGGGGAGGTTCCGATTGGATATTAGGAATAATTTCTTTGTTGAAAGGGTTGTCAAGCATTTCGACATGCTGCCCAGTGAAGTGGTTGAGTCACCATCCCTGGAGGCATTTAAAAGCCATGTAGACATGGCACTTAGGAATGTGGTTTACTGGTGGGCTTAGCACTGCTGAGTTAATGGTCAGACTTGCTGACCTTAAAGGTCTTTTCCAACCTAAACAGTTCTATGATTCTCCATCCAGTGAAAGGCCAACAGGTCTTTTTTACAACCTGTGTGCCTTGCAGTCCTAGTGTCACTAGGGACATCTAGGGTGTTGTGGCCCAGAGGAGGCAGAGGTTGGAGAGAGGAATTTATTAAATGTCTGAGGGAGAAGGCAGGAAGGAAACAGTTGGACTCAATCTTGAAGGTCTTTTACAACCTAAACAAATCTATGATTCTGTGAAACAGAAGATTTTGCAGGGGGAGTGATAACAACATGGGGGTTTGAGTATGGGAAGCCCACACTCTGAAGACCCCCTGGACACAGAAGTGACCTGAGGAAACTACTAGAAGAAAATCAAAGATGAAGTGCAAGGCTACCTATTAGAAAATGTCTGGTCTAAATGGGAGCAGAGATGGAAACAGGGACAGTCTCAATGAGAGAAGTAAGTGTCACAGTGGCAGGTTATTTTTCCAGCAGGAGACCACGGAGGCTATCTGCCTTTTTCGTGACATGCATAGACTGTCAGAGCAGTTTTCCTGAATCTCTGCATTTGCACAGTGCAACAGTGAGCTGGACAAGTGCGTGGTAGGCAGAGGAGTCCACAGCTCTTGCTCAGGAAAGTAGCTTCCACTAAAAGCTTCAATTTTAACCTGCCCAGCAGGCAGTCAGAGCAGTCATCCCAGCTTCACTCCTTCTACTTCATTCACTCCCCATAGCAGAGCTGCCTATGGAGCTCCAGCCCTTAGGTCTGAATTGAGCCAGAAGGATAAGTTTAATTTCTTTCTCTTCAATGAGAAGTCTAAGCTTCCAGCTCCTTCCATATGACATGTTAAACTGCAATACAAGTCTTCCTTCTGATGACTTTACTCATAGACTTTCAGTTGTGATGTTTCACCATCTGAATAAGCCAGCTTCCCACCAAGTCAGCTTCTCAGATTTCTAATTTAACTGCAATGTAGCACTTCCTTCAAGGCTTGTTCTTTATCAGATCCTTCACTTCATCATTTCCACCAGCACTGCTAGTGTTTGCAAAGTGGTAGTGTAGCTCATCTTTCAGGAGCAATTTTGTACCCAGATGAAGCTTGAGTATTTCCAGCAAGGCAGAGTGGGTTGTCAAATAGCACAGTTCCCACGTTGGGATCATTTCTTCCTGTCTCAGAAAAGCTGGTGAGAAACAGAAGTGCTTTGGTTTCTGCAGTCACTTTACTTGACAAGGAGAAAGCTGGTGAAGCAAAAATGGGACAGCTGGAAGGGCAGAGCTAAATCACAGGTGATCCAGGCTTCCATACAAGTTGACCTGGCAGATCTCCCTTTCCTAGGAAAAACCTACAGATGGCTCCATGTCACCCACTCACTTAGAGCCAACAGAGCATGGATGATGTGTGCTTTATGGAGTGACAGCTTAGTCCAGTCTCTGAGAAAACCTGCTTGGAGGGGTGTTACCAGTGAAAATGTGGCTGTAAGAATTATTCCTATCTTGTGTATTTATCCACCACAGCTATTCTCTTTCAAAGATCTTTGATAATTGTTGACCTTATTGGTCTCTGGTAGTTGATGTCAGGTCAGGTGTTTAAACATTGGTGATAGATCCAGGGACAGATGCTGAATGACCAGCTCTTCAGTGTTGTTCCTTCCAACTTCATGAATATGGCACAAGGGGGATGGACCACACTTATATGATGGCCTGTGGAATGTCTCCCTGTCTCATTTTCAGAGATAGAGGACTGGACTAGATGGACTGCTGATCTGACCTAGGAAAACACAATTTATTTTCCTAGGTGCCTGCTGCTTTTTAAGAAGCCCAAGAACATTCAAGCCATAGTCACAGGGCTGAAAGATGTGAGATGGGTCATGAAGAAAGCCTACAGTCCTCTGGAGTAGGAGCTATGGAACTGCTGGGATAGCCTAAGGTATCACAGATAGTGCTGAATGTGTATATTTAGGCAACTGGGATGGAGTTCTTATGGTGGGATTGTATTTGAGATGAAAGTCATGGTTCAGTTGCCTGCAGAACAATATGTGGGTCACACTCTACACAAATCCCAAAGGTTTCAGGGTTTTTCCTACCCTGGGTGTCACTAGTCCCTGACTGCTTCATTTGTAGGGGCACTGCTTCTCCACAGCAGACTAGGAAGGGAAGCTGGGACCGTAGTGAAGTCAGGGGAAACAACTATAATGTCAAGAAGAAGATCACAGAAAAGTGTCTCTGTTGTGTTCTCCCAGCTGCTAGCAATCTGTAAATTAGACTTCTCAAACTGGGGAAGAAGAAAGGTTTTAGGGCAACCTGTGTGTAACACTTCCTGATGAAACTCACTTCCTGCACTTCTCTCATTGCTTCTGAAACCCTTTGTAGTTCAGCCATGCACAGAGTCCCTTGGAACGCCTAGAGAGGGCAATCTCATCAATGTACATTAGTACCTGAAGGGACGGTGTAAAGAAGACTGAGTCAGGCTCTTTTCAGTGGTCCCCAGTGACAGGATAAGAGTCAAGTGTCCACAGAACCAGTCTGAGTGGTGCAAGTCTGAGCGTTCATTATCTTCCAACAACTTACGTGAGAAAACTGTCCTGCAGCAGAGCTGAAGTAGCTCAGCTGGGAGAGCGTTAGACTGAAGATCTAAAGGTCCCTGGTTCAAACCCGGGCTTCAGCAGTGTTTTCCTGTAGTTTTCTGTGCCCGGTGCTGGGCTCTCCAGTATGAGACACGGACATACTGGAAAGAGTCCAGCAAAAAGGGGTCATAACAATAACAAGGGGCTGGAGCATACCTCCTATGAGGAAAGGCTGAGAGAGCTGTTCAGCCTGGAGAAGAAAAGTATCAGGAGGTATCCTATCACTGTATATGAATACATGAAGGGAGGGTGCAAAGAAGATGGAGCTTATTCTTTTTAGTTGTCCCCAGGGCCAGACGCAATGGGCACAAAACGTGACACAGGTGGTTCCCTCTGAACATCAGGAAATATTTCCACTGTGCGAGTAACTGAGCACTGGCACAGGTTGCCCAGAGAAACTGTGGAACCTTCATCCTTGTGATGTCTGGACATGGCTCTTGGAAACTGGCCCTGCTTGAGCAAGGGGACTGGACCAGATGACCTTCAGAGGTCCTTTCCAACATCAGTCGTTTTGGGTCTATGAAACAGGGACACAGTTTTACAATTCAAAGACCGCAGCAAAAATATTGGTGTATGGGACCATGCAGGAAATCAAAACTGTGATTTGGGAAAAGTAAAAATACCCTATCAAAAAGCTAATTCTAGTGTGAATCACAGCTGACCTTGAAGCAAGTCCTCTTCCTAACATTTTTTCCAGGCTGAAGAGTTCTGGTGTGTCTAACTGTTGCTCATAGGGAAACAGGTCCAGATCTCTGATGAAGCTTCCTACACTTTCCTGAACCTTTTCTGCTCTTAAGGTGAACTTTATAAAATGATAGAATTCAATGTACCAGCAACCCAAAGATTTTTACAACTAAGTGACTGGGTTTTGTGTTTTGTTCTCCATCCCTTTCTGACTAATTCCTGATCTATGGAGACCTTCAGGCAAACAGAAAAGATGTGAATTACCAGTTGTCAAAAAAAAAAAGAAGTGAGAAGCAGCAAACCTTTGACTATTGGTTTCTCAAAGATCAACACCAACATCCATCCAGTCTTTTCTCCATAACAAAACAGAGACCTCTTCTTTTTCTCTTTCATTCTGATGATGCTCTTTAAGCTCTGAACATAACCCTATCAGATCCTGCAGCTCTCCCAGGAGATTACTTCTCTGATCAGGATGTGAATAATGACTTGTGCATATGCCAATGACATCATGACCTGCCTAAGGCTTGAAAAGATACCACAGGTCCTGCCTCTATCAACAGCCAACACCTACTAGCAAGTACAGCCAGAAAATGCATTGCTCTTCTGCTTAGCTCAAGAAACATAATAGCTGCTAACCCGGTATAGACCTCTGCTGACCTGATGCACTCAGGCAGGATCCTTTGGCTCAAGGATGCACCAGGTGCAAAAACCAAAGGCTCCTTATTCCTACTGTCTATGCCTGCATCTAGATTAGGCTTGAGCTTCCTGGTCCCCAAACTGGATGAGAGTAGGTCAGAGCCCCCCACATAGTATGTGCAGGATTAATTTATATCAAATTTGGTAGGAATTTTGGGCCTCATTTTGTTACAGAAACAGACCTGAGGTAGTTGTGTATGTACATCCCACATATTGCCCTCAGGCTTAAAAACAGATTACACACCGTGGCTGTGTTGAACTGCTCTGACCTTATCTACCACACTGGAGAAACACAGCCTTAGGCCCCAAGGGCAGAAGGAAATCAAATACCAGACACTGATTGTGAGTCAAAGAGCATTAGGATGGCACAGGCTTAGTGCTCAAGCAGTCCTGCTAAACAATATGTTGACCTAGTGCTAGAATAGTGCTTTAACAAGTGTGCCGGAAATCTAAACAAGACCAGCGTTTGGGCTTGAGCACTGCTCAGGGCCCTTACTCACTGCTTGTATGTGTCCATTTGTGTCCTTCCAGGCCATGCCCAGACACAGTTCAGGGAATAGTAGGGGGGCAGGAACCATTCCCCAAAGCTGGTTTGGATATAATAAATCTATTTCTGTTGGGGTCAAGAGGGGAAGAGGTTTTAGCACCATTGCAGATGTGCCCTACCAGATGGCCTTAGTCAAGGCCTTACCAAGCAGGACAGACCAGTTGTATTTGGAATATAACACTCCCTGCAGAGGACCGGGTGTTTCCCACCACCTCACTCCTTGGTGGCCAGCCACCAGGTTTGTTACCTCAGGCAGCCTAGAAAAGCCTGCCACAATTAAGATGGACATTTGGAGTAGAGTTTTATTGTGGTTTGCTGAACAGATAAATCACATCCAGCTGACATTCCCTGAGCTGGAAACAGTCAAGTGGTGGGAGAGATCTTTAGGCATGGAAGAGATTTGGTGGGGGGTGTCACATGCATTTGCCTTGTTCTTACTCCTCACTGGGCATCTGTTCAAGGGCAATATTGGACCATAAGTAGGCTAAGCTGGCACTGTCGTTCTCACGGAGGGGCCAGTGGTGGCTGGGTTTGCTCACCTCTTACGCGGCTGCAGTTCAGCACAAAGAGGTAGCTGCAATCAAATTGCTTTGAAGCCTGATCCACAGCTGTGGAAAAGCAAAGGAAAGGCTCCCAGTGACGGTAGCAATCAGTCCCTCATGTTCACACTGCAGGACTTAAAAAAAATCCCCAGAGACCATAACGTAGTGCTGCCAGAAGTGACGAAAGCAGCTTAATTCGTCTGCTCCTTTTCCAGGCAACCTGGTCACCTCCTGGTCAAAACAGCTTTGACTCAAACCTCAGTGCCAAAAGTTGCCAAGTTTCCCTGCGTTTGGCTCAAAGAAGGGTTAAAAGCAGCCTCATGCTCAGTGGTGCTTGCTCTCTGAGGCAGCCAGGGAAGGTGCAGGATGAATAACAGCGGTGGGCGGCAGGCTGCGTGGGGGCGGCTGCCCTGCCAGCACCTTCACCCAGCCCACACACATGCAGTTCCCTCCTCTCACCGTCGTTCAGGTCCCTTCTTCACCGGGGCCCCCACATCGATTAATCAGCACAGGTTGGATCCTGAAAACCATCTTTTCCTGGGCCCCTGTGCACCACTGCTCCAGCCTGCAGCTCTCCCCGACAAATGCTCACAACTCTGCCAGTGCCCTTCAGTTTTGATTTTCTGCTTTTTCTAGTGATTTCTGCCTATTAATGCCTTCAGTCCTGAATTGCTGCTGCTGTCCTCCCCCATCCTTGTGACACCTCTCTCCACCTTTCCCACCAGGACTGTTGGGCGTGGATCAGTCCACTGGTATCCACCCTGACCACACAGCAGCAGCGCTATATCTCACTGCTGCTGAGTTGCAGGAACCTGCACTGAAACATCAGTTGGCCAAGTAGATGGGAAATCCTCAGCAGGAGCTTAAAAAACTTTCCTCCAAGGAGGGGGGGTGGTGGTGTGTGGTGTGGGTGTGGGGCGGGGAATCCAACCAAAAAAGAATAAACAGTGAATAATGGGCCATATATTATTTATTTAAAGAACATCTGAGGAGACCCTTATTGTTGACTTGAGGATGTACTAAATCCTTGAATGGGTGACATAGGGAGTGTGCTAATTGGCCATGCACAAGATATGTTAATATTGTTAACTTGAAGATATACTAAATACTTGAATGGGAGTGTGCTAGTTGTCCAGGTGTGAGATATGTTAATGAGTTCCCAGAAAGTTAATGAATAGACATAAGTGACTTGCATAAAGAGGGGGCTGAAAGGTTCCCTTGGTGTGCATGACTTTGGTGGAGCGATCCCCCATGCACCCAGCGCTGCCCAATAAAGATAACCTCTGCTCACTTGAATATTGGTAACTGATTCTTTAAATCAACAGAAAAAAAACCCCATCCCTGCAAGGCATGTGGTCATTGTAGGAACATGATTGAGTCTGTTAGTACGTCTGGGAAAGTTCCCGCTGAAACCACTGAACGCAGATCACACCAGGGGTTACAGCGTATGGCAGTGCTGGGTCGGTTGTGTTTTATGGGGTCAGGTAGAAGACTCCAGACGTCTGATTTGCAGCCCCTGTGAATCACTGCTGCAGTGTCAGGGCTCTGAGGGAAAGGTCATGGGGTGAGGTGGGCATGTTCCCAGCATTGCTTTCTCTAGTTTGCTGACTGTTTTTGTGATAGTTTGCGTTCCCATGGAGTGCTTCTGTTATTGCTTTCTTTTTCATAGAATCATAGAATGGTTTGGGTTGGAATGGACCTTAAAGACCACCTGGTTCCAACCCCCTGCCATGAGCAGGGGCACCTGCCACTAGACCAAGTTGCACAAACCTACTGTGATATATGGGCTTTTTGAACTGCATGACTGCTTTGTCCCTTGCTCTGCCAATGGCTAGCTTGAGGAGTAGGCAATTCTTTCATTCATGCCTCAGTTTCACCCATCAGAAAACTGGGCAAAGTACTCCAGAGCCCTTTGGAAGGTGCTTTGAGATCTGACAGAGAGCTAGCCATGACACAGATAGAGGCAGACAGCAACACAGACAACAAAAGACATTGCCAGCCCTGAAGATTAATTTTCTAAATTACATGGCAGCTACAAGATGAGGAAAAGAAAGGATTATTATTTGCATGCCATGGGAGCAATAATCCCGTGATTACTACTCCAGGCATAAAGACATTAAGGCTTGGTTTGTGCTGCAGTGCAGAGCTCTTGGAGGTGTAGCAGCATTGTGCCATGAACAGACAGCTTGTATGCCGTTGTAAAGGTAACAGACACTTTTGTACACCTGTGTAGAGTCCAGGCTGTGATGAAGACCACCCATGCTCACAATAAGAGATGCCTCCTGCAGTCCTTGCATCAGTGGGTGACAGGAGCTGCCATCTGGACCCTCTGACAGCAGATTAGCTCTGCATGTGTTCATCCCTGCCCTTTCTCATCCCATCTGAGCTGGTGGGGTTGGCCACTAACATCTTGGCAGATGAAGTCCAAATCATGCTCTAAGGCACCAGCTATCCCCATTGACTTCAGTGGGAGCCTGGGGTAATGAAGGCCTTTACTGGTGAGGAGCTGAGGACAAGTTCTGCCCCAAGAAGCCTCAGGCAGCAGTCCATGACCTGAGAACTAACCCTTCATTATCCATAGGGCAGTTCAGCTGCTCCTAAGAGCTCAGCTGCACAGTCAGCTTTTTCAAAAAACCAAGCTTAGAGCTGCAAAGCCATCTCTGCCTGCCTTTTGCAGTGGGAGCTGCTTAGATTTGGAAAGACACAGGGTTCTAGTTCACCTGGTGACATGACTTACACAGCATTGGTCTTTAGTTGGCAGATATGAGGATCTGGGCAGCTCTTCTATTCAGGTCATCCAACAAGCCCCTGGAAAATTTTAAGTTAGCATTTCTCCTCACTGTTTAAACAGTGTCCTAAAATGCAGTTTGGTCATGTGTCAATGCAAATACTAAAAAGGAAAAAGACAAAAATTCCTCTTCTAAATGCAGTGACTGTCCAGGACCTGCTCTGGACACAGAATGCTAAAACTGGAGAAGAAAAAAACACTTTTTGCATCCAGCACGGTTCCTCAGAGGCACTAAAGTAAATAGTTAAAATGCTTTTGAAGGGTCTTGGCTTTAGTATCCGTGTCTGATGCATTAATTGCAACTTTGATTGTTCTTTGTGTTGTTAAGTATTTACATTTCTGCTGTTAACTATTGGGGCAAAGGACTATCCTTTACTTCTGGTTTGAATAGTAAAGTCTAATCTTAATTGTGACTGCAGGGTGCTAGTGGAACAAAAGGAGAGAACATGAAGCACTGCTCATTACAAGTGGAAGTAGGCTATTTAAATATGCAAATTGCATTCAGAAAAGCCCAGAGACAGAAGATTGTGGAGTTCCTGCTGTCCTTATAAGATACGGAGATCTTTGTTTCCCTGCCCAGGGTAGGATTCAGTCTGGGGCAAGAGTGAATACTCTCTTGTCAGCCTTTGGGAGCGCCCAGGAAATGACCGACAGGACAGTTGGGTGGTCCATGCAGAAGGGTGAGTGGATTTCAGTTTGGTTCCCAACAAGCATCCTCAACATAGAAAACATCCTTGGCAAAGCTCTGCAAATTCAAGAAAGTTAATGTAAAAAGTATGAGAATACAGTACAGGAGTGATTTTAATTACTAGATAGTGTGTAAGGCTTTAAACTACACTTAGATCAACTTTTTAAGCTACTTGACTTGTGTCACATGAGTTGGAAACTTCTCTTTTGATTTGGTCTATGGAAATTCAACTAGTCTTATAATCCTTCATTACAAGAACTTGGAAATGTCTAGAAGAAAGTCTGCCCTGCTGAGCTTTTTCATGGAATAAAAAGCAAATCTGGGGAAAATGCAAGTCCCAGGCAAGCAGCAACCAGATTAAAAACGGGCAGTAGAAACAAATGCAAAAAATATCTTCCTAACAAGCAAGTTCACTGGCCATGGTCAGAACATGCTGGACAGGTCTCTGGTCCCCCAGGGATTTTGGTGGAGTTGATTCCAGGATCCCATTTCTTTCACCCTGACATGGGGAAACTCCTCAAGTCATTTTGAGTCAGTGTCTCTGCCTCCGGTATTTTCATGCCAGCCTGGTTACGTGGGTGATTCTCTGCTCTAGTTTTCAAGCAGAAGTTCTCACAAATTGATGGAGGAGGCTTTGGCACCTCCACAAGAGGAGCGAGAGAGAGGGAGAAAGAGATAAGTATATGGAGGAGGAGTAGAAATTAAATGGGCTTTTGAAAACCATAAAATTAGCATAGAAAACGGCAGCAGCTTTACTTTACTCGGACTGAGTGAGAGGCAGTACAGTTGCCTGCTGATTTTAAAGCCACCCCATTAAAGATCTTGATGGGTGGTCACAGATGTGCTGGATTGCCTGTTGCTTGAGGGAAGCTAGTTTTACAGTTACAGTGCCAACCTGAAAGCTTGCAAAAGCAGAGTTGAGACTTCACTTTGGCTACAGATTTGCCATGCAAGCTCCTCAGTGTTGGGGTCAATTATAAAAAAAAAAAGTAAAAAATAAATGTATGTAAATAAAGCCAGGCTTGCAAAGCCACCAAGGACACATTGATTTTATTTTTTTAGGTTTTTTAGGCCTTAAGGTCTCAGATCATCACCTCTAGCTTTAAACATTTAACTGAAGTTTGTAAGTTAAGAGCTCCTTTTTTTCCCCAGCCTCTCAGTAGCAGAGGTAAAACTCAACCTCTTCCTAGGGAGACCTGCTAGCTCAGGGTTTGGAGAGGCAGTTGACTTTCTAACTAGATTAGCATCTCTCAAGTGGCCTGATACTTTCGGAGCAAATGTGAGGTACCTGCACACAACCTTAGCCCCACCATGTGCTTAGGTAACACAAATTGGATTTGTTACAGACTGCAATTCATAGGCATACAGCTCTTGTGTTTGGGTGCTTGGCTTGTAAACTTTGCATAACTGTACCTGCACAGCCCTTAGGAAAGTGTCTTGGCATCTAGAAAATATAAATCCTGAGACTGATAGCTCTCTGGAACTGAAAGCACTCTGGGAGGTGAGCTTCAAAAACCGGGCTTTCAGCTCTTTCAATCCTAGCCAACACAGCTGTTGAGTCTGCAACAGGATTGAGATAAATATATTTGCTTCCAGGTCAGGACCAAGTCCTAACCAAATTCACGGATGGCATGTGGTCACCCACCAAATAAGAAAGTTTATCTTTTCTCAAGTCTTCTCAGTCGTGGCTGGCTAAGAAGTGACAATACTAAAAGTCTTTTTCCTGGCAGCCTTGTAAAGGCTCCTGTGTTGGTGTGTGACAGGGCAAACACAGTGACACAGCACGACAAGGTTGCTGGAGCCTGGAGCTGCACTCTAGGGCCTTCCCAAAAATGCCTTTCCAGAGGAGCAGGACCTGACATCAAGTGGCCACACCTCTAGAAATATGATTTACCAGCTTGTGCATGTGGTGATGAAGAATCCGAGTGACACATATGGGAATCAACCAGATGCCAGCGTCCTTGGTGGGACCTGTGAGAGTCTCATCTACAAGGGGTGGTGGGGAAACTGAGATATGACTTCCCCAGGTGGGTTCAGACATGTCCTCTTGGAGGAGATCGAACATAAACAAGGCAAAAAAAATGAGACAGGAGATGTCAGGAGAAAGACATAAAGTACCACAAACATCTCAACACCTGCAAATACGCCTGTAGCCATCTGCAGCATTAATCCCCCAGCACTGCTGGGGGATTTGTCCCATTGCAGGGCTGGCAGCTGTCTAGATAGTTAGAAGATGGTCTCACACACTGTAGCCAAGTCAAGCAGTGTTCACAAATGCAGAAGAGAGATTTCCTGAGGAATATGCAACAGATTCATTAATCTAAATGAGCTAAACTTTCTGGATGATCTGCTCCTCTCTGTTCCACATTGGTAAGCAGGCAAACACACCTCATTGACCTCCCCCTTGTTCCCCTCCTCCTCCCATCTTACATATTCACAAATCAGGGTCAGTCCAGAAAGCCCCTCTCAAAATACAGACGTGGTATTTCACAGGATCCGCCATCCTCCTCTCACCGCCTCCAGGGAAAGCTTGCTTTCCCCTCCAGGTGAACTTTTCCCTCGCTGCCGTTCAGGCTGGATCCCTCTCGCAGGTGGGTGTACTTAGCCTGGTGCTGGCAGGCCAGCTGAGCTGAGGGGGTGGGCAGCACAGGCAGCGAGCAAGCCAGTGCTCTGGAAAGGTGTTACTAGTTATTCCTGTTCCTTGCTAGAGGGTTTCTGCCATTGCTTCTGGGGGCCATGACTTGCCTTCCACATCCACTTCCCCTATGGCAGCCACCTTTGCCTGCCATCATTGCAGGGGACGGGAGGAGAGCAGTTGGGAAGGGGTGGAGGACAGTCCAATGCAGAGCTGAATAAAAGCTGAAAAATAACATCAGTGATCTTTTTCCCTCTTTGCCATGTCTTTTCACGGAACTGCCCACTGATTGAAACTTTCCGCCGGCTAGTCTGAGAGCAGAGCAGCTGCACACACACATGGGCTGTCCAGCAATCATGCATATAATTGGGGTTCAAGTGAATGTGGGTCTCTATGTGAATACAGGAAGGGAAGAAAGAGGGCCTTAAATCAGTTCAGCTGGTTGCAGATTGATTTGGGCCACCTCTGTTTTGTCCCTGCTTCCATGTGATAGCCACTTCTCTTGCCAAAATGAGAAAAGGCACCAGAAGTATCCGCAGCCAGTAACAAACCCCATCCACCAACAATTATCAAAATGATCAAGTAAGACTTATAACGGTTTTAGATAAAATCATTGTGGACAGATGCATCAGGATTATTAAACACGGCAGCACCAAGGCAACTGGCAGCTGAAGAGGTCTCAACACATCTAGTTTTGGCAGTTGGAGTAACCTAAGGAAAGGTTGTTCATAGCTCTTTGCATCAAAGATTTCTCAAACCACTCTCTGCTGATTGACCCAGGGTTTGATGCACCTGTGGCCATCCACTCCACTCCTGTGGAGGCAAAGTTGTGTCTTTCAATGTTTTGTTATCAAATGGACAGCTGGAATTTCTGGAGAATAAAACTGAAAAAGACCCTGCTGCCTAGTGAGTAATGCAACCAGATGTTGTTTCTCACTTTGCCCTCTCTAGAAATAACTAGCTGGAGGTGAAGGACAAGGTCAGAGCTGTCTCCTTCCCTGTTCTACTTACTCATGCGATCTGACTCCCTCATGACAAGTGGTTTTAGCCAGAATTATACCTATTCTGTAGGGATGCAGATCCCTTAATGTAACCCACACTTCCATCCCATGTCACTGTCTACCATGTACATGTCTACCAAGAGTCAGGCATGATAGTGTCTTCTAAGTAAGACCAAAAATTTATAGACAATAACATCCTGTATTGGTACTACCTCCCCCATAATCCCCTGTGTCTGCTGTTGTCCTCCAGATCCTTCATCTTTGTCAAGGAGGGTTCATGACACGGCAGTCTCCATATGACATTAATTAGTTTATGGAATCTGATAACACTGGATGCAAGCAGTGTCCAAAAAGAGTTTTGGGCTACAATCTCAAAAGCAAAGAGGAATACAATAACTGCAAAAGTAGGTTAAAACCTAGGTGTTTCCCTGGGTTTTGTCGCTTATACAAGATTTCAGCTTTTCTTTAAAACAAAGTTTAAAAGTACTTGGGGAAGGAGAATGGAGAAGAGAAGGTTTTGATTTATCATACCTCCTTCATCCACTTTGTTGTGTCTAATGAGACCTGAGTAACCTCAGCGTGATCACCCACTGTTGCAACAGATGGCTGTGCAGCAAAATCAAAATTAGAGATGGGAAGCTGGTTCCCAGCTGCCGGATGTGGTAAAACCTCTTTCTTACAAGGCCCACTACAAGACTTCTCTGGCAGCGGTTGCCCTTCTTGAAGAACAGGAAAGCTTGCTGGGTGTTGCTGTATACCAATGGCTAGAAACCTTTGAATTTACAGCTAGCACACATCCTCAACCACTTTAAACACATTCTTTATAATGCTGCCTTCTAGTTCAACCCCACAGTCTTTTTTTTTTTTTTTTTTTTTTTTTTTTTTGGTGTGTGTTTATCTCCTCCAGAGACACACAGGCAACACTCAATCTCTCCTAGTCTTTGCCACGATAGGCAACATGTTCCAAGTTCTCATCTCCATTCATGTGATAGTCTCTCTCCCTTTCCAGATCAATCCCAAAGTCAGTCCTGGCTGTTTAAAATGATCTGTATCAATAGTGATCAAGGCTTCTGTAGTCTCTTACATCATCTCCAGTCCATCATTTTCTTTCCTACACTGTTTCCTCATTATTTACGGCATCTGTCACTGTTCTTCTGAGATGAGCTGTCCTCTTATTTTTCATCACTTCCCCCTCCTGGTTTTCTGATCAAGTTTGAGGTAAATTCACCTGAAAGTCATAGGATTTCCTAAGGAACATTTTCCAGAGCACAGTTCAGTGACGCTGATGCCAGCATTATAAAGGAAGTGTTTTCCTGGACAGCATGACTGTTCGTAGTTCTTGCAAATAAAAGGTATTAGAGAAAAAGAGGACTTGAGAGGTGTATGAGTAATACAGCATCATCTGTGGGGACACGTGCTGGAATAACACACCAAAACAAGCTGAGAACACAGAGTACTTTCACCTGCAAGTTAACTCTCACCACACTTAGGGAAGGTGAAGGAAGGCAGATGTCACTGCTACAGCTAGGGAAACTGACTCATAGTGATTCAATTTGCACAGATCATTCATTCAGCTGGCTTTATGGAGAGCCTAAGCTAAGGTTCTTTATGCTTTGTTCTGAGTTGCAGCTGTGTGAATTATGCAGTAAAGCTTAATTTAATTGCATAAGAGGCAGACAAGACTATGAACTCCATTGATTACCTGGTAAAAGGACACAGAGCAATTGGGTGTTCTAGTGCATTCAGACCTGTCCATGATGTCCCCAGCTTGGCTTTTTATCACCTCACTTCTCTTGCCCTCATTAACAGCCAATGTCCCAGTAAAGCCTCTTCCCTTTCTTGCAGCCAAATATGACTTCGTATTGGCTCTAGCTCTTCTTTGGGTTGTCCTTGAGTTTGCTCCATGACCACCTGACCAACGTTGAACACCAAAAGCACACTACTGTCCAAGGACACTGTCACAGCAAAGTGATCTCCATTTGCACAGAGCTGGCATCCGTTCCACCCGCTGACTTTCCTACCTCCAAAGAAGGCTGCAGCTCACCGAGAGGAACAAACATACCATAGAAGGGAAGCAATCTCTGCCAAGCGCTGCAGAAATGGGACACAGATGGTGTCTTAAACGAGAACGGAAGTTTATTTGGGGGCTCTGTCTGTGACGTAGCGTTGCAGATCTTGCAACAGATGACAGACACCAGGATTTCAGAGCCGGTGATGAGATAATTTTGAAGCAGTGTCTGTCCATAGGTCTATTAGTCTGTCTGAAAAAAAAAAAAAAAAAAAAAAAAAAAAAAAAAAAGAAAGAAAAAAGGAAAAAAGAGAAAAAGTTGAACTCAATAACTAGTTCAGTAAGGATAAGAATGTATAAATCTGCTTTTATTTGTATGTAGGCCTAGTTCTTCTGACACCCTAATCTTAACCACAGCTGTTTATTGTCTGGTTGGTCAGCCCAAATGGCCAGGCAGCCATTGCTGATAGAAATATAAGAGGATGACATTAGCCTTGCTTTTCCCTTCTTTAAACATATACTTTTGTCTTTGTCCTCTACACATAGAATAGTTGGAAGGGACCTCTGGAGGTCATCTGGTCCAACCCTCTGCTCTAACAGGGTCACCTAGAACCAGTTGCCCAGGAACACATCCAGACATATTTCTGAGAATGGAGACTCCATAACCTCTCAGGGTAACCAGTACCAGGTCTCCCACCCTCTACTCATGAGAGATGTTCCAGTCCTTTCATCAGCTTCCTGGCCCCTTTGCTGGACTCTTTAGTAGCTCTGTGTCTCTCTAGCATTGAAGAGCCCAGCACTGGTCACAAAAAAGCTACAAGAAAATGCTGCTGAAGCCCGGGTTTGAACCAGGGACCTTTAGATCTTCAGTCTAACGCTCTCCCAGCTGAGCTACTTCAGCTCTGCTGTAGCAGTATTTTTTGAAAAACCTGTTGGAATGTAATTATCTTTCAGCCTTTTCAGACAAGCTTTGATACCAGTTGTGTTGACTAATGCAGTTCTCTTCCACAGGTTTAGACTTGTCTGGGATGCGATAGCCATTCCTTGGTCCATGGCGCATGTTACTAATTGCAGAGATCAGAACTGGGTGGAGCACAGGGGTATTTGCACCCCTGTCAATAAACCAAATAACAGCATCAGAGGGAACGTGTTGGTTGCATTTCCAGACTGGCCTGGTATAACAAAAATACCAAGACCCCTTCTCTTTAAGGAGAGGTTTGAGTGTGCTGATAAGAAATAAGAAAGTGGGGGTCCTTGCTGTACCGAAAGCCCAAGGTCTGCACAGCTAAAACCTGGAGTTAAATAGCAACCTTGATCCAAATACCAGCCAAGAACATTAGAATGGAACTAATTTCTAATACCTTTTCACAGAACCCACTGAAGGATCTGGAGTTATTCATGGAGCCTGGCTGATACTTTCACATCTATCTCTGCATCTAGAGAATGGGAGTCAGACATATTCATGCAGTGATAAGGTAGATGTTTGCCCAGCCCACCAACTTATTCTGCAGACAGAGGACTTTCACTCCCAGGACAGACAACCTACCATCTTTCACCAGCTCCAAATTCACATCTCCCCAAAATACATACGTGAAATGCACACTAGGTTTTCCATGTCTGCTAAAAATCTGGTAGGGAAAGGTGTCAAAAATACATTTAATCTGGCTTTGAATGTTCAGCTCGACAGCAGCAGACATTTCCTCACAGATGTTTATTAAATAACAGTATCTAAGACTCCCAAAGTGGGCTGTGGAACCTCTTGCAATATCCAAACATGATCGTACTGTAAGTGGGTTTCCTCTCTGCCAAACCACTTCCACTCCTGGATCCCAATGGTGATCCTACCCATGACCAATGAGAAGCTGATCACACATGCAGGTCTCAGCATCTCTGTGCTTAGGAGGTAGGGATGGCTAAGCACTGCACAGAACTTCTGCTTCTTGTCCATTTACACTTAGAAATTGTTTCCTATATGTAACCTAGAAACACACCAAACCCAGCCCTTGACAGCTCTACAATGCTGAGGACGGGTACACATAACAACTCCAGGGCATTGCTAAAGACCATGGCCAGCAGGCAACTGAATCCCAAGCCCAACTCCTCTGTTACATTTTGTGTTTGGTAGAGATGCTGATATGGAACCCAGAATATGGCTCAGGGATTTAGTGCCACGGAAGAGTGATTAGATCTCAGCCCTGAAGTGGAAATGAGAAATCCTTATTACCTATCCTATTGACTGTGTCTCTCACCTTCACCTGGCCCTCATGATCCATAAGAATGTAGTTGGGAATTAACCCTAATAAATCTTTCCAATTGTCCATGAAAGAAGATGAGGAAGAAATCATGCAACCTGCCTCCCACAAAATCATCTACAGACCAAGGCTGTATATTCAGAACAGGTCTGGTTATATTTATTTACAAAAGATGCTACAGGACTGATTTCTTGAGCTCATTGTCTAAGGATCCTACAAATACAGCTTGGATCAGCCTGCAGGAACAGAAAACTCTTTTGGTGTATTTTTTCCTCATTTGGATGCTGAAGGAAGTTAGAAAAAGCATTGCATACCCATATGATTTATTAGATTATTATTGTGGGGTCATCGTAAGTGTTTACTTGTATGTAAAGCTTTGCTTTAAAAGGTCACTAAGGTCTGGAGTGCGGACCTGCTCCAGGTTTATCTTTATTCTAAAGACTGTGTATTTTGACACATTGATGCCTCTTATTCTGTTGAAAGAGTACTGGTTTTGTTCTTCCCCTAAGAGCTCTGAGCTATTTAGCATTACCAGCACTGATGATTACCAAATTCCTAGAAGGCCAGATAGGGACATCAGTATGATAGGTAACAAAGACCACAAGAAGAGACCTGCTGATCCTGGCAGGACTTCTTTCTGCAAACCCCAGCAGCTTCGAAAAGGTTCCTGCAATGAGATTCATCTCACATGACTTCCCAAAGGCCAACAAGGCAAATCTCTAAACCTGACCTAGAGCTCACAGAAATTGAGAACACCGGTGCTTGTGTTTGTAAATTCAAATTGGGAACACTGAGTTCCGAGATTGAATCTTCCTTCAAAACCCAACCAAATCAAATCAAACCAAACCAAATCAGAACAAAAATTTTGAATGTCAGGTCTGGAGGACTCCACATGACACCTCAGACACTATCAGCACATGAGTTTGGCAAACTGAGCATGCAATTTATAACAGCAATTCATATATGCATCAAGAACAGTGTTGTGGTGGGTTACGACTTGGCTCCCTACAGCCACACCAGAAATGACGTTACTTGGTGACAATGAGAAAAGGTATTTCCACTACTGAGCTCAGCTGAAGCATTGTCTTTCCCTAGAAATTACCCTTCTGCATGAAATGTCTGCTATACCGTGTGGTGTGAGGGTCACCGGGGGGGTCGTGGTATCATCACATGAGAATTTTGTTTTGCTGTAAACCGTAGTCTGCATGAGCTATTCTGGAGCATGCTGCATGGCTCAGGGACCAAGGACCAGCTCAGCAGTTTTTCTACAGTTTTAATGAAGACATAACAATCTTTTGCACAGAGAAGGCAGGTTATGGAGTCACTCCATGGCATTTTCCAGAATCTGTTATGCTCATTGCAAAGATAGGCTGGGTCCTATCAAAAGTTTTTCTCCAAATTTAATTAGAACTGACAGTGCATGTCACTTCTGGATCTGTAAAAATCCCATTCCTCTTCCAACTCTGTATGAGCTTATCCGGTGGGAGGGTTGCGATGCGATTGCGATTTAGGTCTGCATTGCGATTTGCGTCTATTTGGCATGAAAGAACCAGAGCAGAGCAAAGCCTTCTCAAGGACAGTGGTGCCACCTAATGGGAAAATTCCCAGGGAATCAGTTTCTCGGAAGTTAAATCCTTAACTGGAGTGTTGCTAGGTGACGTAGACATGGAAATCAGCACCTCTGATGTAAGCGTCCCTTTTCTAATGCTTTACGACCATCCTTCCACCAATCTATTCCCTTTTCCACAGTGTCTGAGTCACACACATGAGACTGCCCCGGAAAATTAATTCTCTTTCCTGCTTAAATCCACTCTCAGCGATCCCTGAAGCTACCAAAGCATTTTTGAGCTTCTTGGTGCTCTGAGTCTGACTGAAAAGGAAATTATCCCAGATTTGTGGATTATGAAGAGCCAAGAACAAAGTAAGAAGGAATGAGGAGCTGCCAGGGGAGGGACCAGGACTCTGTGGGTTTTCTGAAGGGGGAAAGGGCTAAACCCAGGCACACTAGATATAAGAATAGATTTATATAATGGTTTGTGCTGGAAGCAACCTTAAAGTTCACCTAGTACCAACCTCCCTGCCATGGGCAGGGACACCTGCCACCAGACCAGCTTGCGCAAAGTCCCATCCAGCCTGGCCTTGAACACTTCCAGGGATGAGGCAACCACAGCTTCACTGGGCAACATGGTTCAGTGTCTCACCACCCTCACAATAAGAATTTCTTCCTCATATCTCATCTAAATCTACCCTTTTTCAGCCTGGGGCAGCACACCAATGTTTGAGGGACGGTGTGCTAGCAAAGCCCTTTGGTCTGCTGTCTCAGTGGAAGTGGGGGATGGAGATTCATGCAGCAGTAAAGACAGAAAGGTTATTAATGTATTAGAAGACATGGAAGCACTTGACAATGGTCACATAGGAATTATGGTTTCTCCACACAAAAAAGGTGGCAGGATCAATAGCCCAGCTGAAGTCCACCTGTACCAGTGCACACAGCATGAGCAACAAACAGGAGGAGCTGGAAGTCATTGTGCGGCAGGAAAACTGTGGCATGGCTGCCGTCACAAAAACACGGTGGGATGATCCACACAACTGCAGTTCTGCAATGGATGGCTCTTCACAGGGGATAGGCAGGGAGGGACAGGTAGTGGGGTAACCCTGCATGCCAGGGAGTATTTTTATTGTCTGGAGCTTAATGATGGTGACAATAGGGTTCAGTGTTTATGGGCAAGAATCAGGGGGAAGGCCAGCCAGGCACATATCCTGGTGCGAGTCTGCTACAGACCACCCAACCAAGATGAAGAGGCAGACTAAATTTTCTATAGTCATCGGGGGGAAGTCTCCCAATTGCTAGTCCCTGTTCTTGGGGACCTCAACTTACCAACTGTCTGCCAGAAATACAGTACAGCGGAGAGGAAACAGTCTAGGAGGTTTCTGCACGTGTGGAAGAGACCTTCCTGACCCAGCTGGTCAGTGAGCCAACTAGGGAAGGCACCTGCTGGAGCTAGTGTTTCTGAACAGAGGAGGCCTTGTTGATGGTTGGAGGCCATCCTGGGCACAGCAATCATGAAATGATAGTTTTTGATTCTCAGAGAAGTAAGGAGGGGGGTCAGCAGGCATGCCAGGCTGGGCTTCCACAGGGCAGACTTTGGCCTGTTTAGGAGCCTGGTTGACAGGGTCCCTTGGGAGTCATTCCTGAAGGGCCAAGGAGTCAATGAAGGTGGGACATTCTTCCAGAAGGAAATCTTAATGGTGCAGACCATCCTCATGTGTCAAAAGATGAGTGAGGGAGGAATACGATCAACCTGTCTGAAGAGAGAACTTTGGCTGGAACTCAGGGGAAAAGGAGAATTTATAACCTTTGGAAGAAGGGGCAGGCAAGCATTGGGACAGGCTGCCGAGGGAAGTGGTTGAGTGACCATCCCTAGTGGTATTTAAAGAATGTGTAGATGTGGCACTTAGGGGCATGGTTTAATAGTGGACTAACATTAACAGTTGCATTTGATGATCTTAAAGGTCTATTCTAGCCTAAGCAATTATATGATTCTATGACTCACCTTAGTTACACATTTTGCAAATGAGAGGTGAGGCAGGCTCTCTGCATTGCAACTTCCACATGCTATTGCATTTTAGCAGAATCTGGAATCACATTGTGACTCTGCAAAGGAAAAGATAACATCTCAAAGCAGTGCCTGACAAAAGTTTGCACATGACAACCCCCTGCAGCTGCTTTGCGTCATAAATAATCACAAGACTTGGCAGGAATGAGCTGTGACGACTGGCCTGGTCTCAAGGGATTGTTTTATTCCCTGACTGTGTTGTCGTTCCAGCACCTGCACCTATTCCCTCATGACAATCTCACCCACCACAGACCCCCTTGGCCTGCCTTTAGTTTGCAGGAGTGTGTTACAGTGGTTAGATCAGGGTCCTGGTCTTTCTCAGATCTCAGCTCAGCTCTATCATCAGTGAGTCACAGGTTTTAAGCTGTCTCAGTCAGCCTTTTGTTTTTTTAGTTTCTCTTAAGGTTGAAAAGGTATTTCCAAGTATCTTCCCTATTTCTTCCCGGGGTGAAGATTTTTCCAAGGGCTGGCAGTTCTTATAGGTATCCAAAACTACCAAAGAAATTTATGTTATGTGATGTTGAAAGTTTTTTTGCTGCTGTTCTTAGGGAGAGGGTTCAAGTGAAGATATGGGCGGATGTGCAATTTCATGGCTGAAGAAGGGATTAACATTTAGAGCAAAGGGGAGAAACCTTCAATTAAGCAGGCTTGAATCATTAATTCTAGCAAGGATCTATGCTCTGCTGGTAATGATGACTTTTCAGCTGTGGCTAGTGCTGCTTAGAGCCTTGAATGCTAACTGGCATAGGTGGCCAGGCATCAGTACTTGTCCTCAGAGCCCAGGGGATTTCCAGTGACTTCTTTTCATCTCCCTTGTGTTGAATCCAAGAGTTTCAACAACCAGAAAAGGGTTCATCTGTAGGAGTGTTATGATTGGGAAGTCTGTGGGTCCAAGGCATGATGCTCAGGGCTTTGGAGAAGCACCCTGAGGTGTCAGGCAATAAAGGGCTTAGCCCCAGCATGCCACGGAGGAGTGATTATATGGTGTGTGAGAGTCATGAGGAGGTAGATCCAGCTCTCTCTTTAGCTTGCTGAGGTCATCCTCCAAAGAACCTCAGGCAGGTGGGTTACCCTAGTGCTGATAGGCACTGATGCCCTAAAACATCAATTTCTCTTCCTGACCATCTCTCCCCAGCTCCACCTTACCTCTAACCTGTTAAATGCAGTCTGCTCTGACTTCCACTCACAGGAAAAACTTTGGGCAATGAAGGAATGCAAATAAAAAGGCTGCTGGCCAGATACTTGAAAGAGCTGAGCTGGGGTTGTCAGTAAGGCCAGCTTGCCTAATGGTGCAGAGCCCACTCAGACCCCTGAAGTAAACATCATGTGGTGAGTGGCAAACCACACAACAAAGCAAGAAAGAACAAACGTCAGGAAAACCCAGGCCAGGAGCAGCCTCTCTCCACCAGTGACAGACCCCCATGGGTTTCACTGGTGGAGCACCAGGTGGGAAGCAGGCATGGAAAACCAATTAATTTTTCAGTTCTCTTAGCCTATTATGTCACATAGTGTACCACGGTGCACAATTGTTTAACTAGACTTAAATCACTCTAAACTACATAAATTACCTCCAATAATCTCTTTTCTCTCCAAACACTGACATTTTTTTATTCCAAAACACAGCAATCTTGCTATCTTCCATGTAATTGTATAACATATGTAGCTCATTGCTGCTTCTTAAATAAACAAGAGTTATGTTCTGCAGTATGCACCTAGTCGTGCATGATTTCCTTTGTCTTCAACTGTTTAAACAGAAAGACACTTGGAAATGATCAGACTGTATATCTGTGCTTAAATGTAAAGGGGTTGGGACAAAATAAAAGAACAATTCTCCAAATATAAATGTTATTGTTTAACAACTTTTAATCACAGTCTCCAAAACTGGAAAGAACGAGGTATGTGTTCTTTAGTTATGCTACTGCTTGGTAAAGCAGCTCCAACTTCATGAACACCCCTTGTGCAGGGGCTGTTTCAGAGGGAACATGGAGAGGGCCCTCATCCAAAACACTGGCAAAAGCTACATATTGCATGTAGAGTGAGGATGGATCTGGGAGTGTAGGCAATAGATGTCACCAAGATGTGACATCCTCTGGCTGTACTTGGCTTCTCTCAGCTCAGAAGGAAAGCAGAGCCACCAGAAACTTTACCTAAGTTTATACCAGGGTCCTGCAAAGCTCCAGAGAAAGCATGTGGAGATAGGAGAAAGGCCTGGAGCACCTTTAGCTCCCTCCACAGCAGCCTTCTGCAGTTGAAGGTCATCAGTTCAGTCACCTGCTTCATGTTTTGCGAGAATCCCTCCCCCCATTAGTGTCTGGCTGTTTCACCAGTGGGTGAAAAGCTTTACCCCGTCCTAAGTCTGAGTGCATGACTCAGCTTCATTCTTTGTCTGTACAAACCAAGCAATCTCTATCATAAGGAAAGCAATCTCAATGTGCAAGATAGAAAGGGACTATGGTATGGCAATGAAATGTGTGATCTGGAGAATGGGAGGTTCTTCATTTTCATGGGTATCACAACTCTGAACCTGCCCTGAAGGCCAAACACATCTACTACTCTCTGTCAGCATTGGAGAGCATTTTTCTAACCTTGGAGGACTTCTCCAAGCACCCACCACTTTCACAGATGAGCTGTATGCTGCATCTTTTCATGGCTTCTCCTCCAAAATTCCACTATTGTACATGGCTAAGCATCAGCTGCTAATTTTGCAGTTCCTGCAAGAGCACAATGAGCTTTCATGGACAGACAGACATTTCCTGACAAGAATTGAGACTGTATGTGCCAGTTGGAGGCATTTCATAGGACATGTTGGGAAGGTGGAAACATGAGCTTCAGATCTGTTTCAAAGTCACGTAGCTAACACCAGGCTGTTAGGAGGTCTTCACTTAGGATTCAGGCCTGGAAAGACCTCCTGGAGGAAGGTAGCTAAGCCAGCCTAGTCTCACAAAACTTTGCTGCTTGACACATAGATGACATAAATTGGCTATTGCACTTAGGAGTTAGAGAGGAGATGGAGGTTCAGGTCTCCAGTCTGTCTGAGAAGACCAGAACCTGCAGAACCAAGACTCATGCTCTGCTCCCCAGGCTATAGGTATCCTGGAGAACTTCAAGGTGGCTGACTGAAGCTGTTCCGCCACTATTAAACACCCGTTCACCATGTCAAGCTTTGAACCCCAGCTGTCTGTGTAGAGCTTTATCTTGATGCCAGAGATGGCCAGACAACACATCTGGAGCCAAAGCTATTTCATGAGCTTTCCAAGTCCAGCTCCCACAGTAAGACTCTTGCTGCATGGACAGCTATGGGCTAATACGAGCTTCCTGGCGATTAAAACCCACATGACCATTAAGTCCACGACTTCAAAGGAAGGATCCCAGTCTAGTGCAGGGTACCCTCTACCCTTGCCTAGGTGGTTTCTCTAGTGGTTTCTGTCAAGTGAGCTAGCTTTTTTGGCCAGGGTATTGAACCTTGAAAGAGTGATCCTGGCCTTGGGCTGCTGCGTGTCAGAAACAGACCCTTTCCTTTAAAGCAACGTGCAATGAGAAGCCCAGGCCAGAGGGCCTTCCCAGAGAACATGGACAGGATCAAGCCCTGCAGACAACTTAAACCTGGCAGAGCAAAGACTCGTAGTGGACCCATCTCCCCATCATCGTTTTTGCAATGAAACATGGGAAAAATTGAACTTCTCTTTTACTTGGGTGTAGAAGGGCATTGCTTTAAAGCTAGGGAGATCCTAAAGCAGTAAACAAGATAATGGCACTAATAACCCAGTCCCAAGCCATGCAATCAATTCACCATGGTTAATAAATCCAGCGTGAAATGGACCTGAGTGACAACCGAATTTGATGGGAAGATTGACAGGCTTAAGGCACAGAAGAATTGACCTAAAGGGACTCATGGTAGCTTATCTGGGTCCTGTGTGGCAGGACTGACATTGGCCGTGGTGTCTGGGATCAAACATCCATCTAAGATTTGGAGGCAAAGAAGCCCTGTTTTCCCCCTTCCCCCCATATTTCTCCAGTTGATATGTTACCACCATCTAGTGCCAATAAATCCTTTTGACAGGTCAGATGCTAGGATGTAAAATAAGAATCACCTGTGCATAAATCATCCCGGCCCAAAATAAGTTTATCCTTTCTCCCTGTCATCTTCTCCATTTTCCAGATTCTCCTGCAGATACCAAACTTCCAATCTTCATCAGGAAAGGAAAAAAAATAAAAATTGTTCTAGCCACAAAATGACTGCACTTTGGCTTTCAAAAGTGTCGTCCCTCAGGTGGGAAAAGACAGCAAGAAAAAAACCTGTAAACAGAAAATAGCAAGACTCCCACTCACTGAAGCTGCTGCCTCTCCCTCTGAAGGCAGACACAGATGAGTCACGGCAAAAAGCATCTCTCTCCCCACAGGGCTGGGGCTCTGCCTTGCCCACCTGCCTTCCCCCGCCAAGAAGGTGGGTGGTACAGTCCCCCAGGCACGCCTGTGAGTCAGGAGATCCTGGGGAGTCAGAAATATCCCCCAGGAGTGAGGTGAAGCCACCTGCCAGCTTCTGCTCATCTGACATTCAAAGGGTATTTTATCCCAGCAGGGTATAGGAGTTTTAGAGGGGCAAAACACAGGGCAGAAGCCCTCATCAGTCTCCCTGTGGCTCTGGGAAGTCTTCTGATGTTGAATTCTGTTAGGGATGCTGAAAATCTGAGCCACCTGAGGTTTGTAGGAGGGTGGACAGATCTGACACATCAAGAACTTTTTCCTATACAAAAATCATTTCAGCATCAGCGGTTAACTCGAGAGCAGTGTGAGGGGATGATTTCGGGGCGTTAGCTACAGACTAGTATCACTGACAACTATTATGCAAATAGGCCTAACTAAATCTGTGAATAATCTACCATTGCTTCCTGGCTCATTTTATGCCTACTTTAATATCTGTGGCTCTGACTGAGATCTGTCCCCATTGAAATGCCCTAGAGCTGTCAGCAAAGGGTGTTTTTGTATCTCATAGGAACTCACATCCTCATCCCTTCCCTAAAAAACAGAGGAAAACACTTAAACTAAGAGTTCCCACACCCAGGAAGAGGAGTCTAAATATAAGGTTATGAAGTAAAAGGCTTTCTTTTTATTTAATATGTATGAAATTGGGGGAAAAATAAAAGCTTTACCCTCTATCTTAATTGCAAAATTATTTCATTACCAAGCCCTATACTTCTGTTAGCAAAGTATTTAGCTATAGATTAGAGGGTGAAATTCATTTATAACCCCAATAAAGGTCTTCCTGATGGCTAACAGGACAGAACAGAGGGAAGAAATACCACCTACCAAAACTTACACCAGCTGCAAAACTGCGTGTTGATTAGGTTTTAAAGTTATTCTAAACATGTAACTGCTGATCATCCATCAACAGCTAGAGGGGAAAGAAAAACAAAATAAAAGGAAAAAAGATGTTTTTGTTGAAAAGTTTTGAAAACAAGCAAACTGTATGTTTGCTGAGTCTTCCTCCATCTGCTCCTCTCCATAGCAGTAACTGCATTTGCTGCTGTATTTCACTCTGTTCTTGCAGTCCTAAGTAACAGACCACAACTAACTGCAGAATTTTGCCTGCAAGTACACAAGCTGGTTGATTTTAGCCAGCCTTTTTTTATTTTGTTTTTTTTTTAACATCTCTCAGGGTTGCAGAAAGCCCCCAATTTTCCCACTATTCTAATGCAAGAAAAGGTGAGTGGCAGGGGGTAGTTGTTGTATCCATTAGGACACTAAGAGCCAGACAACTTGTCAGATCATGTGGGCAACAGCTGGCATCTACCCTGGATGGTGAAGCCTAAAAGTGAAACCCACAAATCCAGAACAGCTCTGGGAATTCAGGTCACAACCTTGCCAGGGTGCTGTTTCTGCATCTCTGGGTGTGACCAACCATACCTAGGCAGGATGCTGAGGACTCTGCAGAGCATCCACCATTCCTTCCAGGTGGCACAGGCAGAGTTAGTCCACTCTCCCCCTTCACTTCCCTTCCAGCAACACAAAAATAAAAATCTCCTGCTGACTCAGCCTGTGAGAAAGGAGCTGGGGGTTTATCTGAGAGCTTTTTCCCCCCTAAGACAGAAGGATACAGGCTGTTAGCTAATGACACATAGGGATTAAAGAAACAACCCTTCTGTTTCTTAAATGTTTGAATTTGAAAAATGCCAGCCAAGTATTGTATGTAGAGTGGGATATAGATACACATGCTTAGAGGCAGATAGATGTTTCTAAAATAAAAATTACTCTTTTCATGGAACAGCACAAATATCTGTAAAGCTGTGGGCAGATTTACAGATATATGATATTTTCCCAGTAGCAGGGGGACTCTCTTTTGTTGGCAGAATACTGTCATGCAGGACATGCCAGCACATCTCTGTATCACACTCGCATTGACAAAGTGAAAACTAATTGGAATAATACCCACACGCAGCTGCTGGGCTTCCCCCAGGAGAAGACACAGCCCACACGTGGCGTAGGTGGGTGCATGCGATGTAGGTCATGGCACACCACGTTGCTTTGCAAGTGCAACCTTCTTAGTGGGTGACTGACAAGTGTTTCCCTCTGCATCTTCAGCAAGTCTAGCAGACACTGTTAGGTCTGGGGTTGTCTAATTATACCCAGTGTGTTAGGACAAGAAACAAGAGATGAGTTTAAAATTGAAGAGCTGGGCAAGAAATTGGAACAAGGATTTCTTCCAGTTCTCATCTAAATGGTTTCTTCAGCTCATTCTGGGATAAGAGCATTGCAGGGTCAGAACACAAAAGAGACCATATGATTCCCAGCATGTCAACACCCTGAACCATGATGGGGGAGATCTTTTCCATAGGTAAATGCTTTCACTGGTGCATGTGGAAAGGCATTAATGCAACAGAAACCCCTTAGGTGGATTTTAGTTCGAGCTCAGTGGTGAAACAGAGCACTTGTAGAAGATGCCCAGGTCTGGAGACATGTGCTGGTAAGTGCACCTGGAGTAGTACAGCAACTGTAGACTCACCCTCCCCGGTGGTAGGTGCATTATCTGGCCCCTGGGACAGAACTCTTCAAGACATATTAGCTCTCCTAAAACAGTAACTAGCCATAGGAAGACTATCCTTGACCAAGCTAAGAGCGGTGTATCACTTTTGACTAGTTCTGGATGAGACCCTTTTGCCCCCCCAGTTCTGCATAACTGCAGGCAGAGCAATCTCAGCTCTGTTCTCACCCAAGGTAGGTTTCTCCATCTGAGTCAGTCACTCTCAGCTGCCTGCCCAGTTGGTGGGGAGAGATGCTACAAGGCTGAGGGCACGATTTCTCTCTTCCTGCAGTAGGTGGCTAAAAATGTCTCTTTTCTGATTCCTTAAGAGGGATGGAGCACCTCTTGTACGAGGAAAGGCTGACAGAGTTGGGATTGTTTAACCGGAGAAAAGCAGACTCCAAGGACACCTTATTGAGACCTTTTAGTACTTAAAGGGGGCTTATAAGAAAGATGGAGACAGACTTTTTAGCAGGACCTGTAGCAACAGGACAAGAGGTGTTATACTAAGAGCATGTAGATTCAGACTAGATATAAGGAAGAGATTTTTTACAATAAGGTTGGTAAAACACTGGACCAGGCTGCCCACACAGGTTGCAGATACTCCATGAAATCACGGAATCATAGAATGCTTTGGGATGGAAGGGACCTTAAATATCATCCAGTTCCAACCCCCTGTCACGGGCAGGGACACCTGCCACCAGACCAGGTTGCTCAAAGCCCCATCCAAGCCTGGACTTGAACACTGCCAGGGATGGGGCATCCACAGCTTCTCTGGGCAACCTCGTACAGTGCCTCACCACCCTCACAGCAAAGAATTTCTTCATAATATCTAATCAACATCTACCCTCTTTCAGTTTAAAACCATTCCCCCTTGATCTATCACTTCATGTCCCTGTAAAAAATCCCTCTCCAGCATTCTTGTCGACTCCATTAGGTACTGGAAGACCACTGTAATGTCTCCCTGGAGCCTTTTCTTCTCCAGGCTGAACAAGCCCAACTCTCAGTCTGTCTTCACTGGAGAGGTGCTCCAGCCCTCTGATCTTCTTCATGGCCTCCTCTGGACTCCTCAGGCCTATGTCCTTCTTATATTGGGGGCTTTCTGAGCAGAGGCCAATACTGCAGGTGGGGTCTCATGAGAGCAGAGCAGAGGGACAGAATCACCTCCCTCAACCTGCTGGCCACACTTCACACAGCCCAGGATACAGTTGGCTCTCTGAGCTGCAAGCACACATTGCTGGGCCATGTTGAGCTTCTTGTACACCAGCACCGCCAGGTCCTTCTCCTCAGGGTGCTGTCAATCCATTCTCCCCCCCATCTGTATTGATACTGGGGGCTGCCCTGACCCACATGCAGGACCTGATACTTGGCCTTGTTGAAACTCATGAGGTTCGCACAGGCCCACCTCTCAAGCCTGTCAAGGTCCCTCTGGATGGCATCCATTCCCTCTAGAGTGTTGACTGCACCACTGAGGTTGGTATTGTTGGCAAACTTGCTGAGGGTGCTCTTGATCCCACTGTCCGTGTCACTGATAAAGATGTTGAACAGCGCCAGTCCCAATACCAACTCCTGAGGAACGCCACTCATCACTGTCTCCACTTGGACATCGAGCTGTTGACGGCAACTGTTTGAGTGCGACCATCCAGCCAATTCCTTATCCACCGAGTGGTCCACCCTTCAAATGCATGTCTCTCCAGATTAGAAACAAGGATGCCATGCAGGACAGTGTCAAATGCTTTGCACAAGTCCAGGTGGGTGATGTCAATCGCTCTTCCCTCATCCACCAACGCTGTTACCCCATCAGAGAAGGCCATGAATTTTCTCAGGCAGGACCTGCCCTTAGTGAAGCCATGTTGGTTGTCACCAATCACGTCCTCATTTTCCACGTGCCTTAGCACAGTTTCCAGGAGGATCTGCTCCATGTATCTTGCCAGGCACAGAGGTGAGACTGACTGGCCTGTAATTTGCCAGGTTTTCCTCATTTCCCTTTTTAGAAATGGGAGTTATGTTTCCCCTTTTCTGGTCAGTGGGAACTTCACCGGACTGACACAGCTTCTCAAATATGATGGATAGTGGCCTATCCACTTAATCCAATATTTCCCTCAGGACCCACAGATGCATCTCATCAGATCCCATGGACTTGTGCACCTTTAGGTTCCTTAGACGGTCTCGAACCTGATCTCCTACAGTGGGTGGTTCTTCATTCTCCCAGTCCCTGACTTTGCCTTCTGCCTTCTCCCATCCTTGGAAACATTCAAGGTCATGTTGGATGTGGCTCTGAAAAACCTGATCTAGTGGAAGATGTCCCTGCTCAGTGCAGGGACATTGGACTAGGTGACCTTTAAAGGTCCCTTCCAGCCCAAACCATTTGATGATTCCATAATTCTGTTGTAAAGGGGACTGAATGTGACCAGCTCAGATGGAGTTCTCTAATGTGACATGAGGTGGATCCCAGCTCAAGTGTCTCTACATTACTAATTCCAGGGAGACAGTCTGTTTTGGTTCTTCCATTAGACTGCAGACAGGCAATAGCCCGTTTGAGTAGGTGCCAGATGCCTGCTCAGACAGCAGCAGTGATTCCCACATTTACAGGATATCCATCAGTGAGGGTCCTCCTGTTTGCTTTGCTCCTGTCTGAGAGTATGACTGTCCAGACATGAAAAGCCAAGAAGGTGGGTAAGTCATGGTCCTCCCTAAAGGTAGAAATGTGCCCCTGCTCCTCATTTCCTTCACAGGGCCAGACCATTTTCTGCATAGGCTGGATGCAGATCAAGGCAGGACTGACGTGGGTGAAACCTCTGCCAAGTCCAAAGTGCTTAAAACTCTTGACCAGAGGCTAATGTCTGCCATGTCCCATCACTGTTATCTGTTTGATAGCCTGGCTATAAAACTAAGGATATGCAAATGCCTGATGTGACCATCTGCACTTATGCATCTTCGTTTCTCATATCTGCCACAGTCAATTGAGCCCGGATACTGAACTGTTGCACACACAGCAATAAAGTCTTTAAGAATAAGAGTTCATTACCGAATGAGAAGCTTTCAGGATTTATAGGTCATAATACTCCTAATAAAATAAAATAAAATAAAATAAAATAAAATAAAGATGTGTATCTTGGCTGACTGCTTCTTGAGCCACACTTCTTGCCTTTGATGCTTGGTCTTTCCCATCTGCCTATCTTACCCAAGTCCTGTCCACTCCTAGAGTGTTTTTCCCCTGAGGGCTAGTGGGTCCATATTGAGTATCATTTCCCATAGCAAAGACCACCCAAGTATCTAGTTGGTGGGAATCATCAGGCACAAGGAAATGTAGCTTATGACATGCTTTAGCCCATCCAAGATGGACAGGTTCTAGTCAATGATTTGGGTGTCCAAGTGTACATAAACAACTAAAAACCTAGCAACACCTCCATTTTGGACAACAAAGGTCTCATGGGTGCTTTAACCACTGAGCTACTGCTTTTGATGGAAAAGGACTGGCATCTAGAATGTGCAAATGTTGGTCAGCTTGGATTCCATTGCTAGAAAAGTGTTGATCATCCCACAGAGCCACTTGTCTCTGCTGACTGGAGGGACTCCAGATGATCAACACAGGATGAACACCATGTAGTTGGATGGCTTCATGTAGACAATGAGTTCCTGACTATTGAAGAGTGTTTTCAATGTACCTCTCCCTTAGAGTTGGTGATTTGGAAGCACCTTCACCACCACCTTCACTTACAGTTGCTCAGGGTGCAGAGCTCTTCCCGGACAGTGACTTCAATGACTGACTGCCTTCCTGCCCTTAAAGGACAGAAGTCTAGTGCTGTAAGCCTGCCTGTAAAAGTCCAGACACGTTTCAGGGCATCAGAATCACGGGGGACAGTTCTTTTTCTGGAGAAGTCCTTTTTGTCCAGTGGAGGCACTATAAACCTCCAAGAAATAGCATAATTTCTCTCAGGGACATATTCCACTGGGGTTTAAAAAGGGAGATCTCCAAGGGTTTCAGTGAGGCAACTTAAAGGTTGTTTCTTGAGCTTGATGTGTCCTTTCTGCTTGCAGGGATGGTTCGGGTAAGGGGCAGTGGATGTGAATCTCTTCTGTTTAATGCAATTAACTGCTAATTCAGATGACAGGATCGTTATCAAAGCTGGAACATAAGATAATTTGCATTTAGAAGAAATTCCAAATGACCCTTCTTTGCCATTAGCTCATCTGACACGGATAGAGCTAAGGACACATTTAACTAGAAAGGTGATGTATCAAAGACAAGTAGCCACAAAAGCAAGGTTTAAACTGCAGATTTTAGCTGCAGTGAATTGGAGCACAGACTGTTTATTCATGGTCTTAATGCTGGAGTTCACAACAGTGTAGACAAACTGCTACTATGAGTTGAATCACCTGGCTTAAATGTGAATCAGAGAGCTCTTCAAGAGCCACATCAGACCTCTGAACTATAGCTGGAGTATACATGATCCTTAGGACATCATCTATGTGAAAATTGCAGTCCTGTCTATCCTTTTTCCCCATCTTCCTCCTACAGTTCTTGCAGAGCAGTAACTGAGTGCCCATTTATGCTTCTTCAGATGAAAAAAATCATAATTAAAAAAAAAAAAATATCAGCAGAGGAATGACTGGATGAAGAACATGTTGCAGCAAGATTTATGTAGGCATATATATATAGGTACCTGCTATAACTTACTAAGAGCAAGACATAGACTCCAGATTTTTATTCCTCAGTCTGATTTAACATAGTAGGAAAATTAACTAAGGCATACTTTAATGGCAATTAATAGAGTTGGGGTTGGGGTTTTTTGTTTGCTTTGGTTTGGCTTCTTTTATTTACAGTGTAGTAGCTCTTAGAGTCCCAATACTATATGGCAGACATTGATGTGGAGGTCACAGCTCTGAAGAGCACTTAGTGTAAGGGTCCAGCCCAGAGGCACTCTTTCCACTAAAGTATTCCACTAAACTTAAATTATTGGGCTGAGAACAGATGAAAAATGCCTGTTTAGTAAATTCAAAACTATTTCTGAGTTTGTTAGTTTCACAAATTATTGAATCTCGGGAAGACAAACAAAAGCTTAGCAGGAAGCACAAAATCTGTAGGAGATAAAGCAACTCATTTAAAACTAAACATCTTTTGAGTTTCTGATTGGAAATTACATTTGTTCAATTAGAAGTTTTTTTAACAGAAATCAAGAACTGAGCACTGAAGTAAAACAATCCTTCTGAGCAAAAGTATTATCCACTTTTCATTTTATAAGAGAAAAACAATGCTTGATCAGACTTGATGCAAAATATGTTATTGGGCTTTTTCTTTCCCACAAACGCTGCAGGCCACAAAAAAAATAATAAATAAATTTTCCACACAGCTCTCCTATTAAGGAGGTTAAAATCTGTCTTCATAAATGCATTTATCAGAAATGAAGATCCAGGATCTGGATGGTATTCATGTTACTTTTGTACACTCTCTGATAAAGTTACCCACTCCTAGAAATTATTCGGAAGAATATTACTCACATGAGCATCAATATTCAGAGTGGTTAGCAGTTCATTTCAGTATTCCCCATACAGTCCTTAATAAATTGTCTGGTCAGCTAACATAATGTGAAAGCTGCAGAAAATATGATAGCAAGTCAGTAAGGTACGAAGACAACATTTTAAAATAACGCTGGGATGCCCCACTTTTTCAAGCAAGTTCCCCAATACGTGCAAGTTGTGCTCTGTGGGCATAAAATTCCCAGCAGAGATTTATGGAGTGGTCTTGGAGCTGCTTAAGCAACTGGGATTTCTGCCTTCTAAAAGGAGATTTACAGGTGTGCATGCACACCTCTATTTCTGCTTCCCTTCTAAGTAGAGCACACACTATGCATTCACCACACAAGGGAGAAAAACATATCCACATTTCACAGGCAAACTAGGTAATGTCAGAATCTCATCTGTGGACATAGGAAGGGTTTTGTTTGCATATCAAAACGTATATGAAAATAGCTAAGAATAGGTATCCACTCCATTAATGGGAAGTAGGTTCCTGAGGTCTGTCTGGATGAGATTGTTTGGTTTTTATGAGCTTGAGAGCATGCTTTTTGGGGGAAGAATCTTTTTTCTTTCCCTAGCTTGGGTGGGGGAATTTTATAGTCAAAAGGGTAACTTCTGTGCTGCAGATCAGAAAATCAAATCTGTGCCTATAGTGTACTATGAAAGTGCCAAAACCTTTTTGTTCTCAGTGGTATCTGTCCCATTCAACTTAATCTTGAAGGTTTTATTTGATGTTGATTTAGTCTCTTTGTTCAGCCCCAATAAATAACAAGGGAGATACAACTCTGTCTGGCAGAGCAATTTTCATCTGATGTTAACCTAAAACTGAGAGCCAAAAATTATGAAGGTACTTGTACCTTCTTGTTTGCTTACACAGCCACCCTCATTCCTGGAAGAAGCCAGTCTAATTTGATCTCAAAGACCTTTGGTGATGGAGGCTGCATTCCTGGGCAATCTATTTCACTGCTTGACAAGCTTCAAATTAGGAAGCTTTTCTACAAATATCTTTCTTTCTGCAGGGCAAACATGTGGCTTCTTGTGGTCCTACTACAGTCATACAATCATAGGAAGGTTTGGGATGGAAGGGACCTTAAGGATCATTTAGTTCCAACCCCTCCTGCCATGGGCAGGGACACCTGCCACCAGACCAGGTTGCTCAAAGCCCCATCCAGCCTGGACTTGAACACTGCCAGGGATGGGGCATCCACAGCTGCTCTGGGCAACCTCGTACAGTGCCTCACCACCCTCACAGCGAAGAATTTCTTCATAACATCTAATCAACATCTACCCTCTTTCAGTTTAAAACCATTCCCCCTTATCCTATCATTTCATGTCCCTGTAAAAAGTCCCTCTCCAGCTTTCTTGTCGGCCCCATTAGGTACTGGAAGGCCGCTATAAAGTCTCCCCAGAACCTTTTGTCTAGGCAGAACAACCCCAACTCCCTTCACAAGAGAGGTGCTCCAGTCCTCTGGTAATCTTCACAACCCTCCTCTAAAGACACTCCAACAGGCCTATGTCCTTCTTATTTTGGTCCAGGATACAGTTGGCTTTCTGGGCTGAAAAAACACATTGCTGGGTCATGTTGAGCTTTTCATGAACAAACACCCCCAAGTCCTTCTCCTCAGGGCTGCTGTCAATCCATTCTCCCCCCCATCTGTATTGATACTGGGGGCTGCCCTGACCCACATGCAGGACCTGGTACTTGGCCTTGTTGAAACTCATGAGGTTCGCACAGGCCCACCTCTCAAGCCTGTCAAGGTCCCTCTGGATGGCATCCATTCCCTCTAGAGTGTTGACCGCACCACTGAGGTTGGTATTGTTGGCAAACTTGCTGAGGGTGCGCTTGATCCCACTGTCCGTGTCACTGAATAAGACATTAAACAGTGCTGGTCCCAGTATTGATCCCTGAGGAACTCCACTTTTCATCAGTCTCCACTTGAACATCAAGCCGTTGACCAACAACTCTCTGAGTGCGACTATCCAGCGAATTCCTTATCCACCGAGTGGTCCACCCATCAAAAAGAATAACCTATTCTTTTGTGTCAGCAAGTGTAATATTCTTTATCTACCAGAAACTACCTTTAATTAGCAAATATAACTAACCTGGAGACAGACGAAATGTGCTGCATGAAACATGGCATTACAGGTCTGCAGATATGTGTATCTGTTCCATTTTTCCCACTCCAGGGTTCATTGAGTATGCATTCAATGAAAAGGACCTTGGGACCATGAATGCCACATTCCTTCTACATCTAACTTCAAGTTGTCAAACCTTTTTCCTGAACTTGAGCAAAGATTTTTCTAAATAGCCAAACTCTAGTGCTAGGTATTAAAGCATACTGAGGTCTGTGTTCCTGAGCAGGCCAAGATAAAGTTCAGTCCTTGGCCAAATACTCAATGGAGCTGAGAAAGTACTGCATTTGAAAGCTTGAGGTTAGATCTGATTTATGTCTGTGTCTGTGCTCACATGCGTACCTAGGAGAAAATTTTGCTGAAGGCTAGAAATTTTTCACCAGAGAAGAAAATGTTGTCACTGGAGAGGAAAATGTTATGGGAGTAACCAGTAGTGGGTATATAGGGAAAAGTGTAAAATCAAGGTTCATAATGGAGCAACGCACAGTCCTGCAACCTGCAGTTTGACTCTCTTTTCAGAGCTTGGACTTAATCCATATTTGCTTGAGTGCAAACAGTATGGGTGGTCACCAGAAGCTGGTAGATGTTAAGCTCACCTTCTTAGGCCACAAGTTTACGAGCAACAGTCTTGTGGAAATCTGTTCAAACAAGTATAACTCAGTATAGTCAAGACAGAGACCATCAGGACCTAAAAAAATAAAATAAAATAATAAAACCCCCCCAACAAAATATTAAACATCTAGCAGCAAAGTCACTCCCAATGCACTGACTGAACTAATTTTTCAGGATTGCAGATGCACTAAAGCACCAAAAGCTGCTGTCTATAATATTCAAGGAGCTGTTGTTTTAACTTTCTCTTTGTGACAGTGTTTGGTAGCTCTTAAGATGACAGTTTATTTGTAACTTCAGCCTGACACCTACTAAGCAATGAAAGTGCCCCTGGGATATTCTTTTTTCTTTTTCCTCTCCCATCTCACATTTTAGTTCCTTCATACATTGCACCAAGTTCATAACATCTTTGCTTTGCTTTACTATTTTTCATCGCTCCCCTCCCCAGGTTACTTGCCAAGTGGAGGTGCTGCTGTAGAAAAGGCAAACAGATTAAGGAATTCAGAGTTCTAATGTGCCAATAAGAAAATTGCATCTTTCTCTGCACATGCCAAAGCAACAGGGGTGAAAGTGGCACAGCAGTTATCCACTCTGCCTTCTGGATCACGGGTACAGGATGGGAGCAGAAAATAACCACTCTCTTCTGATTTTTTAGAGTACATTCAAGTATTCTGGCTGCAGTGTTTCCTCAGCCACCCATCTCCAGAGAACATGCCATGAAAATAAAAGTACGGTTTTATCTTTTAAATTTTACTAGGCATGATGCGTGAGCCACTGTTTGAGACAGAATACTGCCTAGACCCACATCTGGACTGACAAAATGTAGTTTTAAATTCCTCTATGTAGAAGAAGAAGGGATGGAACACCTGGATGCAGCAAAATTTTCTCACTGTTTGTGATGCCCAGGCCTATAGCAAAAGCACATCAGCTGCATACACAGTGAGTGTCCCAGCATTCCCAGTTCACTCATACTAGTGTGTCCCATTGTGACACTAGATGTCCCAGTAGACTTAAGCTGATCTATAAGCATTTCTGCCAATTGAGGCCACAGGTGATGCAATGAAATATTTCAGAACTTCTGCAGTACGTAAGTTGATACTCTAGATTCTTATAAAAATCTACTGCATGTTGGAAACTGTTTGGGGATTGCATTAATTTTAACACATCTTAGAAAACTGAAAACCTTTCAAGGGACTTGAGGGCTTGTGGACACTTCATGGAGTTAAATGCTGGGCCGTAAAGACTGATCTTCAGCAAGCAAAATCACTGTTAGCTCAGAAGTTTGTCAAAAAAGAAAATTCAAAGTTAAAAATATCGCTATGGCACCAGATGTTCCCTGGAAAGTAGGTTCATAAAGGAAACCTGTTATCTTTTCAAGGAGATTTCATGTCTGGTTGATAAAGAAAGCCATGATAATACAACCTACTTTGGTTTCACTAGATCATAACCACTTGCCTTCCAGATTGATGCTGCTGCCATATAAAGAAACAAAAAGACACATCCTACATCAATTAAAACCTGCTTCACTACATTAAATGCTGTTCTGAATGGGGAGGGAAGGATTTTCAGTGCATTGTATCTTTTTGCTGCAACCACCCTAAAAACAAAGTTTTGAACATACATTATTCAATATTTCTTTTCACTGATATATAAGTGGGACTTTTTGTTGATTTGGTTTTTTTAGTGATACATCATACAGTATAAGAAAGATTATGGGCTCAATAATAAAGAGGACAAATTACCACTACAAAAATACCAAGCACCACACTGAGTGGCCAAAGTGCACTGAAGACTGCTAAATAAAAGGGTTTTTTTACCTCTGGAAACAGTGAAACTGAAGGGATTAGAAAGCTGAGCAGGTCCTAGAAATCTCTGGAAGAGATGTACCACAAGTTCTTGAAAGATCTTCTAATAAAAGCACTAAGCTAATCCTGCAAAATATATTTGATTTATTATTTATTGAAATAATATCTTTACAAGCTGTATAATGAATGCTTCTATTAAAATACAACATCCCACCCTCACTTGAAGAAAATTTTTAAAATAGTGCAAGCTGGAGTTTTCAAAGAAAGGGCTACATTATGTGAACTTTAGGGTGCTGAATAACATCAGTTCATTATAGTGGCTAAGATGTAGATTTCTTATGTGGTTTTTTGAAGTCTAACAAAATATCTGAGATATCAAGGAGAGCAGCTTTTTTGGTTTTAAGTCTTGCAAGAGAAAAGTATTCCTGAATCAAATAACTGGACGTTGAATTTAGTTGAATTTAACCTTGAAATAAGGTAGGATTTCCAAAAAGTGGCTGTAATTGTACATCAGGGTAATTTAAAAGCGTAGGTGGTGGGCTTATTCATCTGAGTCTCTGAGACAGTAATAGGATAGAGAGCTGAAAATCAGTGTCTGTGGTTTGTTGATCTTTTTGAAAGACATATTCTTTGTCTAAATGAAGACAAAAGCAAAAATCATCCACATTTCCATGGAACTGGAAGTTCCCAGATCCCAGAAGTTGCTCAGTGAACCTGACACTCCTGTGTATTTCATTACTAGCTGGCAATTAGCAAGCCCATTAAATGCTAGTTAATGAGAATGCTAATTTCAGTGAGCAGCTGCAGGTGGCTCTCAGCACACCCAGTTCTGGGGCAGATCCTCTCTCTCACTGCCCAAGGCTGGGAAATATCCATCTTCCAAAATTCCCAGCTCTGGGGCAACCCTGTCAGAGCCATCTGCTCCAGCGCTAGAGAGGGTACAACAGCTAAAATGCCCAGCTCTGGATAAACCATGGACCAACACAGTGTAAGAAAAACAGTATTCATGGCTTTGAGGACCAGCCAACACACTGAAACACAGATTTGGACTTGATCAAAGTTTATGGGACCTGAAATATTTCAAAAAATATCTTTCTAGCCCAATGGACTAGCATTTCTATGTACTTCTGCAGCAAAAGAAGCACAATAGAAGCAGCAAGGTCAGTTTTGGGGAATTGCCAGTCCTGAAAAGGGGAACAGTAAATCCCACTGGTGCCTGTTGCAGAGCATGACCTGGTGTACATGAGTATTTGAGAGGGGAGTTCAGCCATCTAGCGTCTGCATCGCAAAGACAGTCAGGGTTTAAGCAGCTGACAGAGTTTTCTTCCCAAAGCCCTCATGCTTACAGCTGGTAGCTTTAGTGATGAAAGATTTGGGTTCTTCCCAGCTTTCTCTGTGTGAAAGATTTATATAGCTGTGGCAGCATGTGGAACTGAAAGTACAGATAAATCACTGCAACTTTGGATGCTGATTCAAGCAGAACCTTCAAGTGTTGTAAGTTCTGCATCATTATTAATATGAAAACCTTTGAACGCAACAATACACCCCCAGCCCTGCACACCACACACCATTGTACTTACTTTACTTTTATTTCTTCTAATTACAAAGCATTACTCACAAGAATGACAGGTCTTATTACTCACTATTATGCAATTTCTTTATTCTCCAATCCTAACAAAAAAAAAGTACAGAAAAAGAAGTTACTTGAGAAAAAGAATATCCCTAACAAGTGACTTGATTTTAAGAAAGAACTTTGATGCCAAGACATTACTTTTGTTGAATTTGCCAGTTTCTTTAAAACCCTTGCCATGTTTGACTTATCTAATAAATGCCACATGAAGTAATTCTGTAGTTAGCTTAAAATTTGTCACTCTTGTGACTAATTCCTTTTAATTAGATTTAACAATATGAAAAAAAATATCACCATTTAAAGTGAAGTAATGTATTGATTGGATGCAGATTTAACAGCATAGGTAGTCTTATAGAAAATTTTACTGGTGAGCATGTTTTTAATTTCAGGCAGTATCCTTTCACTCTTCTGGGTCCTACTGTATATTAAACCTCATGCTACGATCCTTTCAGATTTTCTGTATATGCACACTCACAGATGCACATATATATTAGGCAATTTTATTCATACAGGTGGTCAAATCAAGCATGTGAATTAAAATGTTTAACCATTCAGTAACAAAACAAGGTATTTTGAGGACATCCAGAGGAGAAACAGTCTCCTCATCCCAGTGATTTTTAACTACGGTTGACACATGGCTGTAACAGCCGAAGTAAGAGCAGTGGAGCTTTATCCCCAGATAGCCTAGGAAATAAAACCTGAGAAGGCAGATTGTTGACATCACCTTTCAGCCATACATCCATGACATCGCTTGTGTTCTTTATTGTGCCACTTCACAAAATTACAAAGTTGTTTGCAAGACATCATGTTGCTTGGGTAGATGTTTCTGAAAAACACCTCTTTGGGTGTTAAAATGAAAGCTCAGTCTTTGGACAGCTCTATCTAGTCTATGTTCAGGATTTCTCTCTTATGTAACAGTTGCCTTCAGCATAAATGAAGTGTCCAAAACAGTGTCATCTTAACCCACATCTTTTCAATACGTCATTGCACTTTGTTTTTTAGCATCATGATGGTCATGCAATCAGCTACAGCGATGCACTGTCATTGTACTGTTACCCATGTTTGCCTGAAAAGACTTCCCCTGGAATCTCCTTCTCTTGTTCTTTCTTTATATATTTCTTTATATAGAAATCCTAACAAAATCTTACTGAATTGCCACTTAAGATAGCCCAAGGAAAACATGTAGATTCCATAAAAAATATCCAGATTAAAGCTATCCTTCAACACCTACAGTGCATAGGTCTTTCCCAGGCAAAATAACCTTGAGGGGTGGCTGATTAGCCTGCAGGACCTTTCAGAAACTCAAGTAATTGTCAACATTTGTTTGCAGGCAGCGAGTCCACTTTAAGCAGTTTAGGTCTCCAAACAACTCTTCTGGGAATAGGGGTAGGAAATTAAAGAAGGTTGAGAATTCAGTCTTAAATTTTTTCTTCTCCTTTCTTTCTTCCAAAAGTGCTGAATGACTAGTCCTACATTAATGAACATCATTGTTAACATCCAAGTGATCACTTGAATTACTTAGTAAAGCAGTGCACTTGGCCCCTGTGTCCATTGCCAATGATTGATTTATAGTAATTTGTGAAGAAGACAAGAAGAGTAGGGATAGACCTGAGCCCTGAGGCAGGCCATTATGTTGAGACTGTAGCTCCTTTCGAGCTGATACCTGGAATTTCTCAGCAGCAGTTCCACAACATGACAGCTCACAACAGGGGGGGGAAAAAAAAAAAAAAAAAAAAAAAAAAAAAAGGAATATTTATTAAACCTGTATGACACGTTCTGGCACAAGTATCAGTAAAACAATACTGAGACCACCAAAACAGATGTATGTGCTGAGTGCCAGTTCCTGACCAGGAAAAGCACACTGTAGGCTTTTCGGGTTCCATTAGTGTGCCTGTCGTGGTTGAACCCCAGCCAATAACCAAATACGTTACAGCTGCTCACTCAATCTCCCCTCACCCAGAGGGTTGGGGAGGAGAATCAGAAAGGAATGTAAAACTCGAGGGTTGAGATAAGAACAATTGAATAATTGAATAAAATAAAACAAGTAACCCAATAATAATAACAATAATAATGATAATAATAATAATAATGACAGTTATAATTAAAAGGAGGGAGAAGGGGAGAGGAATTAAAACCGTAGGGAAGGCAGAAAAGAAAACAAGTGATGCACAATACAAATGCTCACCGCTCACTGACCGATGCCCAGCCAGTCCCTCAACAATGATCAGCAGGCCCTGGCCAACCACCTCCGCCATGCCCCACCCCCAGTTTATGTACCAAACATGACGCCCCATGGTATGGAATACCTCTTTGGCTAGTTCAGGTCAACTATTCTAGCTGTATCCCCTCCCAATTTCTTGTGCCCCTGCGACCTTCTTGCTGGCAAGACCTGAGAACTAAAAAGTCCTTGGCTTAGTGCAAAGATTACCCAGCAACAACTAAAACCACCAGTGTGATATCAACATTGTTCTCACACCAGATCCGAATCACAATACTGCACCAGCCAAGAAGAAGAAAATTAACTCTATCCCAGCTGAAACCAGGACAGTGTTCAATGCCCAGTGCACTGGGCAAGGAATCTGCACTTGCATCCTGTGGAAGAAGTGAGGCCACAACTCAGTGGTGTCTCTAAGATTACTTCTGTCTGTCAGTGTGTCTCTAGCCCTGGACTCCTTCCTTGGAAGGAAGGCTCCTAACTGCTAGCTGATTATCTACTTGTCTTTTCCTCTGTTTTCAGGAGCTGAGGGGAATGTCACTAAGCCTGTAAGCTTTTCTAGTGTCAGCCACCCATTTTATTTCATCCAGTCCATTCTTCCTTTGCCTTTGTTTTCTTTGTCATACAATGGCAGTAGCTTATGGAAACACTTGGAAAGGATGCTGTAGCTAGGTAAGAACACTATCTGTTTGTTTAGGCTTTGGGATTTATGTTAGTGCGTTTAATTCTAAAGCAACTTCTTCCCACCTTTCTCACTGGAAGATTTCCAGTAGTCTAAGAGGACTATGGGGCAAAATATGACTGTGACAGTATGGACTTTTGGAAGAGTTCAGTGCCTTCTGCAGAAACTTCTTTGCCCCAGTTCTGGAAGATACTTGCCAATGCCTTTAGAGACTCTTCAATGTAGCCTTCTTTGAGAGTGATGTACAAGATATGAGTTAGCTGAATAGGTTAATGCATAAAGCTGACCCAGACAGCTTTCCTGTCGTTCCAGTCAGTATTTCTAGTGACAGTTGCCATGCTTATGGCTTCTTCACTGACTGAAAAAAAACCACCAAAACCCCAAAAAAAACAACCCAAAACTTGTTGATGCTTTATTTCTAGTTTGAAGACCATAGTTAACTCATCTGTTGCCTCCAAGCATGGTCAAAAGAAGAGTTTTACCCCATGTAATTGAGTAAAGACAAGGTAAGGTTACAAAGCAAATAAGGTCAGCTGCACGTTGACCAAGATACGAAGTCAAGCCTTGCTCAGTTCCTGTGCCAGCAGACCACTTCAACTCATTGTAACTGTAAAAAGGTGCCTGATCAATAAAATGGAGTTGTATGGTGAAGTTCAAATGAATAGATACTTGACTTTGATTTACACAAATTGCTTCTGGCAGGAAATTGAGCTTGGCTGGTTTAAAACTCAAGCTATCTTCCTGAGCACTGGAGAAATCTTTTTCACATTAAGCTATCCCTTTCTCTCCCTTATGCTTGCTTCCCAAGGATATATATGTACACTGACTAGAACTGGGAGTTTCTTGTAGTGTGGGGCACAAACGCGATGGCTCTGATGATGATGTTTGCAGTGCCAAACAGGCAACAGGACTTGCTTGCACTGCTAACACATATTAATAAGCACAAGAAGTGCAGTCCATTACACAGCTATTGCAAAGCTTATCTCCAGGATTCTCTGAAAATGACTGAACTGGCTGGTTTTATTCATGTGAAGTTCCCATAGCCTGGCATTGTCAAGAGCCTTTTTACTGTCAGCCAAAAGGATGGTCTCAGGAGAGATGGTGAAGGAGTTTTACTGGATGTATTTTAAAGCCAGTCTGAGAAAAGTGTGTAATGCTCTAGTGAGGTAAATAATCCTCTGGAAGTGAGTCCAACTGGCTAACAAGTGGTCTTTAACTTTTACACAGTGATTCACTCCCTCTGGTACAGAACGACTTCCAGACATAATCTTCCACTCAGCCTCTACATTTTCAGGCAAAGCACGTTGGGCCCCACTATTCAGCATGGCTGAGGGCTACAGAAACAGGCCTTGATCCTTGCTTTGTGAAAATGTTTCCTACAAGTGCATTTTTCTGAATCAATCCACTCTTGGGAATGCTCAAATGTGAACAGAAGCACCATGGGGAGTGTACAGAGAAGTTGTTTTTTCTCTCAAATGTCAATATAATCATCAGAGAGTTACTTCTCCTGGAGAATCCATCAGAGGCAGATGTCCTTTGATGAACTCCAGGAGTTTTTAAAGCTGATTGCAAATATGTTGAGAATAGGAAGAAGTGGGGTGAGCCAGAGAAAGGAAAATGTCATCCTCTTATGCAGCTGGAGTTTATGGTGAGTGACGACAATATACCATCAGCAAGCAGACTCTGTCCCCACAGTGGTCTGTGACATACAGGTCTCTGTGGAGACTCTGGCACAAAATCCATGGTATGTGTCAACCTTCTCTTCTTTCTTGGAGGAAAACAGCTGACAGACACTCGTCACCGTCAACTGATGATTCTTATTATCGGCATCCCATATTGGTTTCAAGGAGTGGTAAACAGAAACAGTTTCCTTGGGCATCAATTTGCAGCCCACCTGGTCTGGCAGTAAAACAAAACCTAGGCAAAAAATAGGAGCCCAGTACTTAATGAATGTATTCCATCCAGCTGTCCACATCTCTTTTCTTTCTGTGGAGACTGGATCTATATTTCTGAGCTGAAGGTTAAAGGACTGAACTGGAAATAGCTATAAAATAATGTATACCCTCCTAAGGATAGTGTTTTCCTGAAAACCAACAGTTAGAGCTTTGTATCTTAAAGCATGAAGATCTGTGTTCCTTCTGATTCTGTCATGTTGTCATCTTTAGTTTGATTTCCTGAGGCTGTATCATCTTGTTGTACATCTAACTGTGTCATCCTCCATCCCCCCAAACAGCTTGGTATCCATTTCACAAGTTCAACTATACCTGATATAATAGTAAAAGACTTGAAAGTATATAAATCCTACAATAGACCAATTCTGTAGGCTATGTACATCATCTCCAAAGGTTTTTGGCTTTGTTCACTTGAAACTGTGAGGCAGTGGGTACCGTTGGCATGATTCACAACTGAAAGACAGGGCCCAGCTGGCCACTAAAGACAGTGAAGAGCAGACTAGCTTCATCACAGGCATCATTTTGCCCTGTTGGATGGTGGCACGCTGAGTAGAAAGAGGCCATAAGCAGATTTGACTATGTTTCTGTGTAAGAGAGGAGGATGACAGGACTCAGAGGCATTGCTGTGGAGGATCCAGGGTACGTGGAAAAGCTTTGGAAGTAATAGAAAACAGTGTGAAAGAGCTGAGGAAATAATAAAGTGGTTAAATGCGATCAGTCCTCTCCTGCCTGCTCCTTACAATGATAATGTGCTTAATCTCTGGTAGCAATCTCACTAATAAATGGACAAATGAAGATGGGTTTCTAGGATGCTGAACTGTGAATGGCCTGAACAGGCGTTTAAAAATAAAATTTAGATATCTCTATTCTTCCGTTCATCTTGTAACATAAAAACATCTGTGAGCAAGTAATGGGAACAAATTCATGAAAGACACTGAATCTGAGAAAGCTGTATAGCTTCACTCAAATTTGATCATTATCGGATCTTTTAACCATGTATGCCATGCCATAGTGTTGTGCTTTTGCCTGACGATGTTGAATACCTCCAGCATCTCATTATTGCCTTTATCAACATCCCACGAAGGTCACCATTTCTCCACACCCATGAAGAAGAGATGTTATAGAGGGGTGCCAGATGAATTCTCTTCATTGAAGCCTTCTGGAAATCTTAGAGCCCAAACTCATTGGCAAGCTATTAGTGGAAACAAGTGAATTCAATTGACAAAAGCAAAGGGACATTAAGATGCAATGTCTGTGTTTAAGTAGAGGTACAGTTTCTTTAATGAGTTCACATTAAGTTCACACCTTTACTGAAACAGAAACAAGAAACAGGAGGGATTTTCTCAGTCATCAGTACAAGTCCAACTACATCCAGAATAAGGTCACATTTTGTGAGCTGATGAAGCTCAATTTTAAAACCATCTCAGATCATTTTGTACCATGTGTTCCATTATACATACATCATCAGCCTGAGGACAATGTGAGAAAACCTTCCTGAGAACAATATTAGCTCCTTTAAAAAACAGAGAACAATATCAGCTCCTGGAAAACAGGCTCAGGGTTTTTCATTCATTTGTGTTTTGGTACAGAGTTTTTTGTTATTGTTTGCTTGTTTGTTTTGTAACTGTGGGCAACCAGCTGCCTCCCAGGGTGTTCCCAGGGGAAAAAAAAAATGCTGTGACAGACCACACAGAGCAACTTTAGTTTCAATGGTGAACAACTGCTCTGAGATATTCTTAAGATGCCTGGCAAAGCCAAAGCAGTTCTGGCACTGGATTATAATAAAGAAAAAACAGCACTTTGGGAAAAACAACTCCGTAAAAACAGCAACCTTGTGAAAGGATCCTTCTGCTCACAGATTTCTGTGGATCGCATCAGGCTTGGTATTACGTCAGTCATGGGGCAACAAATACACAGTCCTTTTGAAAGCAAATGGGCTATACTTAAAACGCTGGGCTGGAAAGGTTGGGAACTGAACCTGTCCTGACTTGAGATGGGCCGCAGCAAAGATCCCCATCCAGAATTGACCTCTCTTCTCTGCTCCCTCATTATGCTGGATAAGTCGTACCTCGGCTGTGACTTTCATGGCCCATTCAGCCCTTTGGTGCTCTATTTTCTGTTATGTACTGGGGAAAGGCATAGGTGAAAATTAACAGCAGTGGTGATTTGCACCCCTTAAACTCACAGACCACTGGCTGTTCCAGAATAAAGGTGGAATTTTGTTCACAGTTCAGACACTTACATGTCTACAATCTCCTCTTTTCACTTTTATGCAGGATTGCAATGTATTTTTTCACACTTGTAGAAGTTATTTCTGGATCTTACATCTATGGAAGCCAATGTAGCATGATAAAGCTTGCATTCCTATGGACTTTTCAGTAGCAGAAGAAAAAACAAGTATTTGAATTTGCATTTGAACTGTACATGAACACTGGCTTGGTGGATCTGAGATGAGTTTAAGCAATGCCAAAGAAGCATCCTGACTTCTGAGGTTTGCCCATGCTCCTGGAGACAGAATCAATCAGAGTGTAATGAAGCATTTGGGCCCTCAGTTGCTACAAAATAAGACTCACAACACAGTGTTTACTGGACTAAAGTGCAGCACTGTGCAGCTCACATAAATCTGAACCAATAAATCTATTGAAGTCATTAAGTCTGATTGTGCTTGTGGATGGCTAACAACAATCATGGCCCAGTGGTCAGGGTAGTGGTGACAGCATCAGCTTGATCACATTTTCTGGGCATCCAAGGGCTGACTTGGACTTGGGAGCACTTTTGTGTGAGCTGGCTCCTTCCTTCTGCCATGCTGAACTCACAGAACTGTTAAGGCATATTCAGAGGCCATGAGAGAGGAGTCCAGGGGCTTCTCAGAGCACCAAATGCATCCAGGGGTTGAGGTATTGATCCCTCCTTCTCTCTCATCTTTCGTTTAATGCACTATAAATAGAAAAAAAGAAAATAGATAAATAACACAACGCATACTCTTTTCTTTTCCTCTTTGCTCCTTCCTGAAAGGGAAGACTCCTCAGCCTATTCTGTGTCAGCAGAGAAACATCCTTGTAAGAACAAAACACATGTAATCATCTAACAAGAGAAGGGAGCAATGCACTGCCACCTGCCTGCATTGCTAGCAATTTGCCTGAGGAAACTGCTTGCTTATTTACTTGAGTACTTGATTACTTGAGCACTGTCCTTTGGAGAGGCGGAATTGCCAGGAAGGAGATGGCATTCCTTCCAGGGAGCAGATGATCACGCCTTTTAACCTAATAGTTTGTTTCTGTCAGTAGCAGCATTGGTGACCTCCCAGAGCACATGTAAAATCAACCTCTTTGTGACTTCTTTGTGAGTTTCTTTAGTCACACTGTGACATTTCTGCTGCAGCCCAGTTGAAGTAGCAGCTGTACTCATAATTTCTTTCAACTAGAATAGCTGCCGAGTTATGTTTATTCATGTCAAACTGATCAGTGTTTTCTTTTTTTCCTACTTTTCTATCCCCCAGTCCTAGCCTTCCTAAGCAATATAACTGAAAAATATGGGAAAGTTAGTTTATTAGTGACAAAGAGTAAGTTCACATGAAAAGGAAATATGGCAGCCTGAAACCCAACAAAATTCAAACACATAATCCCTTCCAAAAACCTGGGAAATAATTACTTAAAGGACATGTCCAACAAAACCTTTAAACAAACCACCCTACTACTCAACGAACAAGACCAAGCAGCAAAACTGCAGTGCATTAGCCAGAGGGAAGAGAAAACATTCTGAGGTTTCATTTGCTGATCTTCTGACATAGGGATGCTGGGTGTGATGTAACACCAGCCAGGAGACATATGAGCTTTTAAGTGTGAAAAGACAGCAGGAGATCAGCAAGCAGCTCCTCTGATGGATTTCGTGATTGCACTGAGCCCCCCAGAATGTAAAGATTGGTAGTTTTATTGTTTTGTCCACTGTCTTGGCCAGAGATTTATTGGATATCATTTAAAGAGATGATAGGACATTTAGTTTCCAGCACAGGTGTCTTACGATTCGTTATTTTTTTCTTTTAACTTTAGCTTAGATCTAATCTTCACCATCTCAGTACTGGTCTATAGAAGAGCTCTTACTACAGTCTGGTCAGTGAAGAAAAAAAACAGAAACAAACCCTAATAATGGACTTTTGGCAGCATTAAAGAACTTACGTGATTCTCCAGGGAAAGTTCTGTCTCCCGAAGTCTTAAGGTCAATGGCTGAAGGCTGTGTGACACTTCAAGAGATGCTTTTCTAACCTGGTTTCCTCAGGAAGCAAACTTAGGTAATTTTTTTGCACATGTGTGCAACATGCAAATAGCTATCTGCCCAATTGTCACTTGTGTCTGACAAGGAGGCAGTATTTCCCAGTTATATTGATCTCTTTCACTGTAAAAATTGTTTTTTAGTGAGCACTACCCTTGTTAGCTACCAGAGGGACCATCACATTCCTTTGTGATGACTTAAAACTGCACTGGAAATCAGTGCAGTGTTGCTTATTGACCATCATAAAATTAAGTAACACATAGAACACATCCAGGAAAACTACAAAGGGACTGGTGTTAAACATTGTCTGTATATATTATCAAAGACTGTCCAAGCATTTGCAAATGAGGAGCAGAAGGGGCAGATAGTGTATGGAAAAAAAGGAAGCTTTGTTATCCCTATTTTAATAACAGGCAGCAAGGATGAAGAACTACTATGTGATTTTTTTAAGGTTATGTACTGACAGTCAATGGGGAAAGTGGCAACCATCCTGAAATTTCCTAACAACCAGTATAAAGTAGGCGCCTTTTTTTTCTCACTTACGGATCTAGTTTTCTGTTCCAAACGGGTTTATCTGAATGAATTACAGATCTAGCTAGCATGTTGCCATATAACTCCCAAATCTGGTTCTACATTTTTGAAGAAGTAGGTTCCTTTAGCAGCTTATATACCTCTTCTGAGAGATGAGAGAGAAGAAAGGAAAAAAAACCAAACCCCACACCTCTTCCCTTTTCCCTCATTTCCAATTCTGTGGTGATCTGAGCTGAAGACTCCAGGAACTTAGTGCCTGTGCCTGCCAAGAGGAAAAGCAAAGCACAGATAGCAGCAGTATTTCCTTTTTGTGTTCAGCTAACAGGCACTTGACTTGAGCATTTCCTATTCTTAGCTTTTGCAGGGAAACGATGTCTCAAACAGCACCAGCCTTCAGTGACACCAGTTTAACCAGTTCAAGACAACCAGTTCAATCAGTCAAGAAGGATTGGGTTCTAGCCCAATACCACAGCAAATATCCTTAGTTCAGCTGCCTTGCTCATCACACTGAATGTGAGCTACAGCCAGCTGATAGCCTGCAGCGTGGACAGTCCATGTGTGGGTTATACAACATGATAGGCTGACACATCCAAATGGAGACATATCCGTGTTTCTACTTGAATAATCACGGCCTAATCACCGAAGAGATAGTAGCAGGTCTGGTTTTTTCTTCACTGGAGGTAAAGGTGGACACATAAAAACTATAATGTTATCAATACTCAGGGGGCAGGCAAGGGAGAATGGGATAGTCATGAATACATGGTGCTGCTGTGTACCCATTGCTAGGCTGCTGTCTCTAATAAATATCTACCCAAAAGGCTCTGTCAGCTAAGCTGTTACCAAGTAGAAATGCCAAATATGAAGACCACTGTTTTCTTCAGCATTAGCACTGGAGTAACAATGCTGGAGCAGAACAGAGCAAAGCAGAGTTTCCCCAGAGAAGGGGAAAGAAAAACCAAAATTAAGCTGCTTCTCTTTTCAGCCTTTCAGACTGGAGCAGATAACTGAAGATGAAGACCTGAAGGACTAGGATGGGAAAGGCAGCATCACTGTCTTGTGGTTTATGATTGCCCACACACTTGAGTGGGGGATGCCTTGTTGCATGTTGGGTGGCTCAAACCAGCTTTATCGCTAGGGAGATTTAATAGTCTTAACAGTTATTTCCTAGGCACTCAATAGATTTGCAGCATGGGGATGTGTTATAACACCAAGACATATTATTAGTAATGCATTTAATGATAAACTGTCCCTTCAGCTGAATCAACCTCTCTGCTAAATGCCTGTCTCACTGGATAATCTGGAAATTCTTTCAGTTACGGTAAGATGGAACTTGCTAGTTTAACTTGAATGTTATTACTCTCTTCACTCCATATTCATTGTTATCTCAGCAACAAAATGAAAGGTCTGAATAATAATAATAATAATAATAATAATAATAATAATAATAATAATAATAATAAAAAACCAACAACAAAAAAACAAACCCAAAAACCCAGAAAAAAACAAAAAGAAATCCCCAAAAACCAAAAACCCCAAAAAACCCAACAAAAACCCCCAAACAAATGCTCACAAGGTAGAACGGCCTTTTTGCAAAAATGTGTTTGCTTAAGTCCAGGTTCAGGTGCTTAGTATCACACAATATTGAGATGACATACCCATATTTATTTTTTTCATTTTTCCCCAAGGTCCTTTGATCAAAATTCCTATTTTATGTCTAACAGAACACACGTCTGGTTTTGACTGTTTCCATCCTTTCTAGTTTCCTGCTGCGGGGTGAGGGGAATAAAAAAAAAAAAAAAAGGGCAACTCTTTTATACCATATTATCTTTTCCCAGATTTATAACAAGTCTTATTTTGTCAGCAAAGTGTAAGAACCAAACACATTTTGCAGATGGTGTAATTTAGGAAAGCCTCTCGGTTCCTTCTTCAGTGTGTAAGAACTTCTCTGAAGCAGACTGTCCCACTCCCACTCTTGGATTTCAAGAGAATTTAGTCTTCTTATTACACTTGATAACAGAAAACAGTGGAATGGATTTTTTGATCATTGAAAAAAGCAAGTTCCATGAAAATGTAAACATTTAGATAAATCACACTCATTTCACTGACATTTTCCATTTTGCAATGAAAAATATTTCAACCAGCAATTTAATGAAGATCTTGTTTTTATTTTTAAAAAGCTGTACATTTTCACTTTTCTTTGAGAGGCTGATATTCTCACTTTTTAACCTCATGCTGCCTGTCTTTTTGTCATAGAAATGCAAGAAAAAAGAAGTGAAATTGAAGTGATTTTTATTACATTTTGGTAATGTTACTTCTTTCCTTTCCATTCATTTTTCAAGGGAAAGGACAAAGGTTAATTAAGAAATAGGACAAAACTAATACCATAACTATGATTTTTTTTTTTCCTTCTGAAAGAGCTAAACTACCAGATGCTTCAAACTTCTGTTTGCTTGTTCTTGCCTGAAATACTAAGGAAACTCAAAACTATTCACGATCACATGGCATGTGTGCATACTTTTTTGGATTCCATTTTTTCCTTTCCTCCCTGTTCATATGGTCTTCCTTAGTAAGTTATACAGCCAGCAGACAGTTTCAACCTAATTTGTCAGGCAGGAGAACTATTAAAGTCCTCCTCATTAGGAGTACTTTACACATTCAGTTGAGTGAAATGTGTGGCTTAAAGAAAGGATAAAAGAGAGATCTGTGAGATAGGTCATACCTTCCCAACCCTGACTTGATATCAGAGTATCCACATGGGTGTTAAACCCCAAGGCAGATATCTTTAGAACACCGAGGGTGGGTTTGTCTGATCTGGGGCACATGTTTCTGATAAATGTGTTTTCATCTGAAAAAAATCACTGGAAGCTCCTTCCCCCATCTCTGGAGAGCAAGGCAATGGGGTCAGTGAAATCTGGGATGTAATCTCCTGCAACACCCACACCAGGTGAGAACAAACATCTTACACTCTGCTGACTTGCTCTCCGGAGGTTATTAAAATAGTGAGCTCTGTGCAGTGTGCTGGGACCTGAAGTTAGGTGATAGAAAGCCAGCCCTGGGCTGGTTTGGCTGCCTTTGCAACTGTTTTGTTGCTTTTTTTGTTGGAGACATTGCAGGAAGCTAATTACATCAGGGGTTCCTAGAGGTAGTTCGTACTTCAAAAGCACATGCTTTCTAGCGAAACATCTAAACAAACCACCTCTCTATGACTAACACATTTCTGTAATTATGTCTTTCAGCAATCCCTTTATCGTTTTGTCCCTTAACTGAAGGTAAAAAAGCAATTCATCTCCTTCTTCTCACAACCCTTCCTCCCCTCCGACTCACCACAGCAGAGAAGTTTTAGCATCAGAGTCCATCCCCCCAAAAGCGGACTGCTGTCTTTGGCTGCCTTTGGAAGTGAGTCAAGTGCGAGTAGGAGGCAGGAGGTTGTTAAAATACAATGAGAGAGTCCCAATTAGTAGCTATCCCACTCTGCAATCAGCTGTGACAGGAACAGAGGAACAGGAAACAGTGTGAGAGAGACGATGCAACAGGAGCAGTTATCACTACCTGTGCACCTCAACAGCTAATTAAACCCATAGTTCCCCTTATGTGGCATTATCGTACAAATGATATGGAAAGAGAAAATGATGAGGGTGAGTTGGCTTCATGATGTGAAATTCTTCAGCTCTCAACGGCTTCAGCTGCACTGACAGAGGTCCAGAAAAGGTGTCGGTGAGGAGAGTGAAGATTCTGACAGCTCCTCCAGCCAGCACTGCTTCTACTCTAAATGATGTATAGATGCCTAGAGCCACAAAGACCCTCTAATTAGGCTTTTGTATATCATTCTTCTCTTGGCATTCTTAGCAAATTATGTCAAGCACCGTTACATTGCATGGGATTTTTCAGAGGGACTTCTCTTTAAACTCTGCTACCTGTATGTTGGGGGTAGAACACAGCAATTAATGCACCCAAGGACTGAAACAAAAAATTCAGCATGGAAAAAAAAAATTTCCCCTCACTTACCACTGATCCCTGTGAAAGAGAAAAAAAGAACCAAACATAAAACAGCACACCAGACAGATCTAAACTATTTATTTTGACTCAGAATGAAGTGCTTGGATTGTCTTCAAGTTACTTAAATTATAAAAAGACCCACTATTTATTTTATATGGAGGTCAATTTTTCAAATTAAAAAATGCCATTTTAAAATTAATGGTGAAAACGTTTAACTTAGAAAAATGTCAAAACAAAGGAGTTGGCATTTCCAAAATGAAATATTTCATTTAGAAAATGTAAAATGGAAATACACTGACATTTTAAAAATGTTCCCACATTACTGTTTTGCAATTTTTGGCTAAAATGCCTGCTAAATTCAACCTAAATCTGTAAAGATTTTCATCCGTCTAAAATTTATTTTTATTCGGAACTACTTTGTACTGAAATGAAAAGAAGAAATGCCCCACGTTCATTTTGGATTAATTTATAACCAATACTAATAGCGTCTACAAAAGATTTGATGTACTGGTATTTAGCTTAAAGCCAAGGTGACCTGTTGAGTTCAGGCTTGCTGACCAACCCAGAAGATATGTAGATGATATCGAAAAGGATCTGTATCAGTGCCACTTTTGCATCTGTGATTACCTGTTAGCTTCTGATACACATGCATTAACCAAGTCAGCTCAATGCCAAAATATCACACCGTCTAGGGTCTTGAAGGGACTTACATACGAAATCTTGGCCAGGGTGCATGGCCACTGTTCCCAAAGACTGAAAGAACAAATCTAATTCCCATCTACAAAATATGGGATAATAAGCAGTAGACCCTCTATAGAGAGTCTTGGATATTACAGTGCGATTCTTTGGCAAACAAGCAGAATCTATAGTAAAAAATGAGACCATAAAGTGTGTGGTAAATATGGATTGCCAGGAAAGAGTTAGCATGGCTCTGTAGAGGGAAATCAGCAGCAGTTCAGGGAGGGTGAGAGTCCACTGGAAATGCAGTGGAAAAAACATGCTTTGATTTTCAGAAAGAATCCACACAAAAGACTATTAAAACATTTTATGTCACAGGATTGGAGAATAGCTTCTTTCATGGGCTGCTATCTGTTTAAAAGGAAAAGTAGGACTGAATAGCTAATTTTCAGGATACAGAAGAGTAGGGTGAAATGCCATGGTCCTTCCTCCAGAAGGACCTCACAGGATTGCATGAGTGGGCAGCAGAGTGGTGGATGAGCATGAATACAAATAAATGTTATGCGCCTAGGGAAAAACAATCTAAACCATACTTGCATTCTGCTGTACTCAAACCCAACACTTAAAACTCAGGAAAGATACCCTGGAGTCCTCACTGTGAGTTCTCTGAAATCACTGGCTTTGTGTGCTGTGACAGCCAAAAATGCTGACAAAATGCTGGTCATCACCAAAAATGTTTCTGAAAACAAGACAGAGGAGGTAATTTTGTTGCACAGAATTCTGATGTACTCACATATTGAGTAATTTGTGCAGTTCCGATCTCTGTCTCTCAAGAAAGCCCCAGTGGAGGTAAGAGAAGGTCCAGATAAAAATAAGATAATCAAGAGGGAGGAGTAGCTGCCTTTAGAGTCTAAAAAGGCTGCAGAGACTCTTCAGTCTGGAGAGAAGAAAGCTGGGGATGTGGAGAGTAGGGCTGAGGATTACAGAATCATGGAGATGGCCGATAAACCAAAATTAGTTTAATTTTGTTAAACTGAAATAAATCAGGCCAGATTTCTTCTTAATTCAGCAGAGAGACTATGAGGCTCACTGCTGTACAAGGCAGTGGAGTCAGACAAGAAAATTCAAGGGCAAAAGTTACTCAAATCAGATAAAAAAAAAAAAAAAAAAAAAAAAAAAAAGGAGTTGGCAGAGATGTGCCCTCTACCTTCTCTGATACAATGGCTATGGATGCATTGGAAGTAATGAGGGAATAGACTGGAGAAAGTGGCCAAGGTTTTTCACCCCCCAGCACAGTACCTACTAACCCCTTTTGGGTTAGTTCTAAAATTCCAAATTCCATTGCTGGAAAGGAAATCTTATGCTAGAAGATTGAAGGTGTGACCCAGTAAGTACTTTCTTACATCCTTATGCAAGTACTGGGCAACAGCATGACATGCAGATTGTTTACTTAATTGTTAAGAAGCATATTATGCTGAGGTTGGATCTCAAGATTTCCCTTTCATCAATTTGAATATAGCTTATTTTTAAAACGTGATTTCATCTGAGCACTGTAGTGACCCAGTTACAACAATGAAAATATTATGAACATATGAGTTACAAGTGTATTCAATTATTCTCCATGGTTATAAGAACCCTATTTAACTCAGGAACAACTGGCGAAATACGCATTAAACCATTTATTAATCTATGTCAATTTTTTTATAAATAACAGAAAAAAATTGCCTAGATTTCAGTGGCTCTTCACTGATTTTATACTTTGGGTGCTTAAATTTGGGAAACAATTAATTCATCAACCCTTTTGAAAAGTTCACGTGGATTTTACTGATTTGGATCCATTGTTATGGAAGCATACTGTAAAATTTCCATGCCTTATTGTTGGCTTTATCATTTTGGGACTTGAATTTTGCGAAAAGGTTCCATAACAGTTGATTTCACTTACAGCAAGCATTGTTTTGCTTAGAAAATGCATACATGGAAATGTAAGAAAATCCAAACAAACTTTCCAAGTGGGCTAATGAATCCACACAAACCTATTGTGTAGTGCTCTTCTCACCACCTCTGTGAAGGTAATCATGTTAACCAAATCACTCTGTCCAGTTCCAAGAGATGACTATGCATTTTCTCAAACAGCCAAACAATTCTGCTTGTCTGGTTGCTACCACGGGAGCCCATACCTCAGGAATACCTAGCACAGGCTCTCCTGTGGCTCTGCATGGTCTGGGTTTCTGCTAGGACCCAGCTCCATAAGATCTTAGGTTGGTACCCATGACTGATTTCATCATTGCATGTGACCACCAGCTCACATTCCCAAATGTAGTAGGCTCAACTCAAGCCTTCTCAGTTCAGTCTGAAAGAGAATTAAACTGAAATAAATCAGGTCAGATTTCACTCTGAATAAAGACGTGTCCACTTGCTTGTTCAACATGTTGTAAAACTTCCAAGTCACATTTCCATATGAATTAAGTTCCTGATGGTGCCTCCTATAGAAGCTTTTGCACATAATTATATCTTGCTGAAGGTTGTACAGATTCCTTATGGCAATTTCATCAACAGCAGGCAAGGAACTTTTCCTTTCTTCGTTTGGATGTAGATTTTCTGCGTATGGGTGTCTCACTCTTCATCTAACTCATGTCCTGAGACAGACGTGCTTCCAGATGGCACAGACTCGCCTGGGTCATGCATCCAAATGTGACAGTGACAGCAACACTTCCAGTACCTCCACATTGACAGGAGCAGGCATTTGGCACAGTCCCAGACTGGGAGGTGACACTTCACAGATATCCTCAGCTCTGGGTATTATGAACAGAAACAGATGCAAAGATCCTATATTCTTCTATCTGGCTAGGGATGACTGGGCCATCTGTGTTTGTCATCGAGGGCTAAGGAAATAGCTTCACATGGGGGCCAGTGTTCAAGTGGAAGAAAAAACTAACAGTATGCAACTTTTTCCCCTATAGTCCTCTTGCAGAAGTAATTTGTTTCTGCAAGTGCAATGAGAAGTAACCAATAACAAACTAAAAGGGAATTAAAGGGTAGTGATGAAGTAGAGAAGTACATTAATATTTTAACTGTATTGTGCTTGGGGAGACATATGAAATCTACACGTCAGTTTGGATGCAGAACAATCAATTGTGCATCCTGCTAACCCTGCAAACTTTGCACAGACCAGATGGTGCCGAGGATCTTGAGGCAGCTCTTCAAAGGATATAAACTGAGGTCACTGTTTCACTCCCACCAGAGATTCAGCCTGCCGTGTGCTGGTCTGCACCCATGCTCCCCGAAGATATTGAAAAGGTAATCACGGTGAAACTCAACTTCCACAGCAACCCCAGGGACTGGCAAGAAAATCACTTGCTTGGACAAGCAAGAATTGAAAGTAAAGGTCAAACAGAAGCATGCAAGAAAACATACAGTGATTCTTCAAAGAAAGTATTTTGTTGTTCATCTCCTCCTCCAATAGCAACATTCAGGGTATGGAATGTATATCCTGCCTCTCCACCAAGATTTCTTCCCTAACTGTTTCACTATTCTCACATTGAAAACATCTCCAGGGATTATGTTTTAACATCATCCTCATCAGATTATGTCACAGGACAATCCATGCTCACTGGCATTTGTTTGCACTAGGACACCCAGAGCGTAACTCCCTGCTTAAGGAAAGCAGGGCATGGGATGGAAGGAAGGGGGTGCCCTCCCCTCAGTTTTGTTCAGGCACAGGATCAGGATGTGATCATAATGCACAGTGTGGGCTAGGACTGCAGTACAGGCTTAGACAGAAGAAACATTCCTCAGGTGAAAAAAAAAGTGCATCCTTCCCACAAAGGATGCCTGTTTTCAGCAGTGTCCCATTAGTTATTCAGTACAAGCAAATTGAAATGCCTGGAGCTCTTCTCTGGCCCTAAGTCCAATTGGGATGGCACAGCCTGGCTCCATGCTCCTAACTCTTCCCTACAAGACAGAGTCAATTAATCCCAACTGTCTTTCAGGAAAAGTTTCTGGCTTGTTTTAACTCCTAAATGACATCTGGGGTATTTTTTTTAAGAGAGAGCTATTGGACTCATACTAAATCTATGTCAGGAAACATCTTGATAGTTAAATGGTTTGGGGGAATGTGGATCATTGTTTTATCCTGTCCCATGGTCCTTTCTATTTGGCTAGTGTTGATACCAGGGTTTAGTCCAGTTGCACCCCATTTATCACATTATAATATCTGTTTAGGGTGGGGGGGGTTACTGAGTGTGGATTTTACCCTGCTCAGTAGTTAACACCAGCTAGTGTGACACACATTCCTGCATCAGATGACACTGTCCTGGCACAACAGTTTTGTAAACCTCCCCTTGTTCCCTGAAGACAACCGTCTCTCCTCTTAGCCCTTTGGATAGAGGCATGTCTGCAGAGACATTGATATTTCTATTTGATAATAAATTAATACAAACTGGTTTTAAAAGAGGATGGCCACAATCAACAGAGTAATAACCCTACATGGATGAATGGTTTCCTTCGTGAAGCAATGTAAGAAAATGGTGATGAGTGGAAGTCAGGGACAACTAATGTGTGTCGCAATGCTTCAGTGTATTAAAACGTATTGCAAATTAGAACTTTCGTTTCAGAAAAGCTGAAACATTTCACTTGGATACTTTCAACACATTTGAACTTTCTGGGTTTTGAAATTTCAAATTATACTGGCCCTTTAAATGTTACTGTAAATAAAAAGGCAATGAGGTTAAGTAGAGGGGTTTAAAAGCCCTGGATGTGAAACATGGCAATAATTTGGGATGAAATAAAGCATTTTAAACTGGCACAGTCTTTTTTCCCTCATTTGGACAAGCTTTCTCTGCTCAGTTTTTGTTTGCTTTCACCTGTACCCATCACTCTCCACCTTCCTCTCATGTCCATAGAACTCTTCTTTTTCTTTTGGTATCCTCTAATTTGCTTTGCAAATCCTTTTTGCCCCCAGCTCTTTCCTTCACTACTATCTTGTTCTTTTCTAGTCCTTTATTTTCTTGCTGCAACTTTTCTTCTTTATCCTTGCACATCCCACTCACTTCATTGTCTCTCCAGCCCTTTCCTGGTCAGTGCAACCTTTAATTCACAAACTGCTCCTATCAGCATTGAGTGAGGCAGAGCCCTTTGCCAACATGAGAAAAAACAGGTCTGCAACTTCCAGACACTTTTGCTGTGACTCCAATCCATAGGCTCATAGGTGGAAAGACCCAAGGACTGAGCATTGGCTGACATGAGAAGAGTTGATACGGACATGAGGGAGGCATCTTCTTATGAAGAACAGGCACCTTCTCTGGAACTTTCCCATACAGGTGGCAGATCCATATACTCCCCTGTTCACTGCAGCCTGCTGGAAATTAGTTCCTGTTTGATCTCCTGGCTCAGCCACCGGTATAAATGCTTTTCAGCCTGTTTTAGGCAAACTAGCCACGCACTGTTATTTTTCAATGCAGTTATTACAGCATGGGAGGATGCAAGCTGTTGGGCTCGCCTGACAGAAGCTTTTAGGAGCCAGTTGATGGATGAGCAAACTGAGGGGAAGTGGTTTGTCCAGGATATCTCCAAACAACAATAGCAGATCTATGGATAAGATCCAGATCTCTTGACTCCATGTATATTGTAACAGCTGTTAGAAAACATAAAAAATGGGGCATGTTCCAACAGCTGGAAATGGCATAGCTACCTGAAAAGTATCGTTCCAGTCCAGGGCTCCCCAGCTCCAGAGAGACAGGGAACTACTGGAGAGGGTCCAGTGGAGGGCTACAAAGACAATGAGGGGGCTGGAGCATCTCCCTGATGAGGGAAGCCTGAGAGAGCTGGGCCTGTTCAGCATGGAGAAGAGAAAACTGAGAAGGGATCTTACCAATGCATACAAATACCTCAAGGGCAGGTGTAAAGGGGATGGGGCCAGGCTCTTTCCAGTGGTGCCCAGTAACAGGACAAGGGGCAATGGGCACAAACTGAAGTTCCATCTGAATATAAAGAAAAACTTCTTTACCTTGGGGGTGACAGAGCACTGGAACAGGCTGCCCAGAGAGGCTGTGGAGTCTCCTTCTATGAAGACATTCAAAACCCACCTGGAGGTGACTCTGTGCAACCTGCTCTAGGAGAACCTGCTTGAGCAGGTGGCAGGGATGGATGATCTCTAGAGGTCCCTCCCAACCCTGACCAGTCTGTGATTCTCTGATTCCATGGAAGAATGCCTTCTTTACACTGACTGATGCCAGTGGAGGCCAAAAAAATCTACATTACTACTGTAGTATGTAGAATGATATTGGAGCCCTAAAATGTATTTGTGTGTTTGCATAAAATACATACACGTTCACTCTTCAATCTGAAAGTAAAACTTAATATTTCCAGCGGCGGTCTTTGGGCTTGTCTCAACCATACTAGCTGTTGAATAACCAGGGAGCATTCCCTTCAACCTGTAGTTCTGTCTGCAATTTACTGAGGCTGAACTGAAAAAAGTTGGCTTTATTCAGTTCAGCTGAAACCTGTGATCCCTTAAAACAGGGACCATTCAATTATCCTTTTTTTTCTGAAATTCAGTCTTTTTGTTCATCTTTGAGGTGTATTCTCGGCTTTTACAGAGACTGGAACTTCAGCCAAGCTTTTTTTGCCAGCTCCTTAGCCAGAAAAGTAACGAGATTAAAGTTATTCTGAAAGCACCCTAAATTATGGGATCTAAAAGCAAAAGGACAGCAATATGCAAGGCTTTTAAATAAGTATTTTTTCAACTCAAGCATAATGCCTGTGATAGCCTATGATGTTTCTGATGAGCTGTAAGAATTCTGCATGATTTAAAGCACCCTCAGGCCCACAGAGAAAAGTGTTAGAGATTTTGGGGTGTTAAAGAGAGTAAGAAAGAACTGAACCAGTTTATTTTCACTTTATAATTTCTAGTAGCAGCAAGCTTTTTGCAAGTTGTCGAGGGAGGTAGCGTCCTGGGAAGCTCATCGATGACACACAGTCATTTGCTGGTAATGTTCATGTCCAACAGCTAAGTGGAGATATAAGGGAGCATATTAAAAGTGCTCTGTGTTTCCCTTCATGCAGAAGAGCCCACTTTTTTGTCCAGCTATTTGAATGGCTGGTTGCAGATGGAAACCACAGCAAGCACCGATCCCTCTGTGATGGGTTTGTAAGAGCTCTCTAAGTCTCACTGTGTAAATACCACTCTCAGTAATTTAATTCTGCTTCAGATTACTTACCAAATTACACTTTCTGGGTTAACACTAAATTAGAATGGAAATCGCGCATTGCAATCAAAGAACTTGGGCACAAAGAAATTGTGCAAAACTTCCCCACTATTGCTGCCATCTGAATTGGTAACAACCTGGGAGATGTTTTCTAGCTTCTTGTCACACAAAGCTTTGGAGAGCAAATCTGGACAATGTAAGGAGTCTCCTAGTTCAGGATAAGACCAGGTCTAGGCAAACCAATATGCGTTAGCAGGTTTAACTGGCTCAATCAGTTATTTTATTATCCTGGCTTAGCACTGTCCTTGATAGAAACACTTAGGTTCTGCCCGCAGTCAGAAACAAGTAGTTGTCTCCTCCTGTGGCATGATTATAGTGCAGGTGTTGATGTGTGAAAGTGGAACATGTTAAGTAGATTGGTTAGAAAAGGCCTGCTGATTCATTGATGAAGGAACATTTTGTGGGTTTTGATTAAATATCTCTTGGGAAACAGAAAAAAGAGTGCAATGTTCCAATATAGCTGAAACTTCCTCTCTGACCTTTCTAGCAGATAACATTTTCATTCTTCATTTCCAAATTACTTTTGTTCTTATTTTTTTCCCTTCCTCTGACTATATATTCTGTAAAATCATATAGAATGGAAATAAAAAGCAAAAATCAGAGGAACACATTTCTGCTTTAGTTGAATGAAATGTTTCAATTAACCCAACTTTTGGCCTCAGAAGACTGTAGGATGCCTTGCCACTACCTGGTTTTCTTCCAGGCAAATTCAAAATTACGTGAAAAATAAGAATTCTAGACAAACAGAAAATCCATTCTGTCCAGTTCTGGTAGAGAAGGAAAAATAGTCACAGAATATGACTTATATTCTCAGGGAAGACAAATTCCCGGGTGGCAAGAGACCTATTTTAATGTGGTATGTTTATCCTTACCAGTGCAATCATTCTAGGACACCCTTCCAGTATTCCTAGAAATAGTCAAATGGAAGTGCGTTTTTTAGATGCCTCATACCAAAAGTCCAATTCTATTTTAATCTGATATTGATGTAGGATGGACAAACTTCTGAAATAAGCTTTTATACACCTTTTTAAAAGTTATATATTCAGCTATTGCAAAAACACTGTTGTACAGGACACCAGAAAGATACCAGCAAGATCTAGAAGTACAGTTACCATTTAATGCCTCACTAGACATCTTGGATATGTCATTGCCAACCACTTGAAATAGTTTGTTTCTGGTCATATCATCCTATGCAGTTCCCCAGCTGACCCCTACGTTTTGACCAGCCCTGTCCACTTTAGAAAGCAAGTGATCGCTCTGAGAACTTCACCCTAAAACTTCAGTGTTGTTCTGGCACCCATAGGAACACAGATTTTTGAATAATCTACAGGAACTTGACTTAATTACTTCCTCCTTGCAAAATGTCACCCCCAGGAATGAAATGATGAGAAGGCTAGAGCACTATGCTGCACCATCCAAGCTAGCTTTATAAAAGCAGTTGTGGGGCAAACTAAATTAGACATATTATATGCGTATAGCCTGCACTGGTTCTGAGTGTGGCAGAGTTAGAAACAGCTGCTGATGTCCAATCCAATTTTTTCCAACGGTACCTTTGCTGTATCATAGATGGTAACATTGATGTGCTTAGTATCTGACCAGGTTTTACCTTGATGGCTCACCCTGTTCACCTTGTTCACATCTTGGTAGGATGACATTAGAGCAAAGCAGCTCCATAAAGCATCAGGCTTGCTGTGACCTCTGCATTAGACACGAGATGCCCATTAGTTCCTCACACATAAGCCTGTGCCCCACATATTTTTGGCTTCTGTCTGCCCTGTGGTCCCCTACATCACACACAGCTTGGTGATCTGGTCTGTGATCCACTGTGTGTTCAACCTATGGGTCACCCCCAGGGTTGCAGCTGTGTCAACAAAGGCATGAAGCCATTGCATTATCTTGAATTTGCTTTTGTCGTTGCCCTACCCACCAGCCCCCCTCTCAGCTCATCCTTGCTGCAGCTCTACTTCCCTTTCTTGTTACATGTATTGCCTTATTTTACAGAGGTGACAAGGCAGTTTCATCCTGGACCCTTGCACAGAGAAGATCAGAAAAAGCCAGCTGGCTCTAGGACTCTCCTTAATGAATCACAGGGTGTTTCATACCCAAAGTACAAACCTCCTTGAATGCAAACTGTCCCCTACACATCTTCCAGCACTCATAACATGACAAAACTGTTGCCACCGTTTTATGAAAGGGACACTTGCAAAGTTGTGAAAAACCAGACTCCTGTAGCTTGCTGTTCCCCATCGCTTTGTGAATACATTACCATAACGTGAGTCACAGCAGCCTCAGCACTCAATATACTGAATGTGGCATCGTGTTCTGCTCCACATTCCCTTCTGCTTTCGATGTCAGTGCTGTCACTTCTGACTTATACCAGTAAGTCGAAGACCAGCAACCCAGCTCTGACAGTCTAATCAGACAGTTTCTGTCTAGAAAAGCAGCCAGGTTACTCTGGACACCACTGGGGTTTCGAGTACAGGAATACACACGTTGTCTATGTATACCTGGGGCTCAAAATGCACATGTTGGTCGGTCCTGCACCACAGTCTGTAAGCCCCTACAAGCTCCACTTCATCCCGCCTAGCTTTAGACACTTAACTGAGCCATTGAATAAATTTAAAGCCTCTTCAATTAAAGGAAAAACAGCAAATTAAAGATCAAGGTCACCTCCAGAAGTGCTCTCCTGCTTCCCTTGACCTGCAAACATAGCCTGCATAACTGAATCCTAATTTAACTAATCACTAATAGCTAATTGCTAATTTAAACACCTAAGTGGTGGTGAACCTCGGCCTGAAGCACTGAAGAGAATTTTCTGGCTAATTCCTATTCACCAAATCCTCACTTTCTAAGTTAGGAGTTCTTTGAAACCACATCTGCAGAAGACAATCCAAACTAAATCTAAATATACTTCCCCCTTTTCACAGAGGCAGCAAGAGACAGACTCACTTGCCCACCGTTATGACCTTGGCAAAGGTGAGAATCAAACGCAGCTCTCTTGCTCTTTCTTGCTTAACAGCATGAAAGGATCCAAGACCTGCAGATTTCTGTCAAGCTCAACTTTTCTGAAGGTACAAAAGGGGCCAAAAGTAGTTCTTCAGCTCCAGAGTTTTAAGCTTTGTGACAGATATGGGGATAATAATATTAATTAAAATACTATTACAGTACTTACTGGGAATTATTTGGATGATGCAATTAGGAATGACAACATGTCATTATGCCATCTCCATGATGTACAAACAGTAACAGCATCTACTGTAAATTACTATGGCAATAGCAATTAGCTATAGTTCGAATCTAACTTATTGTAATGAGCCATGAAAAGAAACACAGGGCTCAGTAAGAGGCAGCAGCTGTGGAATCCCGGATCCATCCTGTCCGTGGTGCTGATGTAATGTGATGTCAGAGGCTGAAGGTTTGCAGGGCAGCAGAGCTGATACAGGAATTTGAATACAGATGTGGATCAGGACCCATGAAAAGCATCAGACAGTCTTCCAGGATACAGAATTATTTGATTCAGCTTGTTCTGTTGCCTGTATCCTAACATGTCTGGAATTGAATCCCATACCTGTTTTGTGTGGAGAAAGTCCCTCTGCCTTCCCATGATAGGATTATCCTGTGGAGTTATCTTCACCTCACCTGCTTCTGCTCTGGAATGCAATATTGTGGTCCATTAGACAGTGTTATTTATATTCCTTAGACATCAACTTCCCAGGTGCACGAAACAGGCTTGCCCTGGGCAGTGTGACTTTCTTGTGTTCAGAGTGGAAAGAGCTCCAGGTGTGGACAGTGGTGATGCAGATACTCTCAACATCCTCTCTCTGCCTGGGGAACTGTTCCTTCTCCCAAATGCTCCTGTTGGTCTCCTCTTCCCAACTCCCTTTTACCAACAACCACCAGATTTCATCCCGTGCCCACCTTGGAGCCAGGCCATAGTCTTTTGGGTGCCCTTAGGAGCTTGACTCTGAGTTGCTTGAGGGCCAGACACCCTCTTGACTTCCCCAGAAGAGATCCTTACCCAGTTGCCTGGTGCAGAGTGTGATGGCACCAGGGTATGTGGCTGTAGGGGCTAGTGCTCCCTAAATTCCCTCGCCTCCCTTAGCCCAAAGGGTTCCAGTTACAAGAGATGGAAATGGTATGGTAAGTCAAGTTTTGGTAGGATAAGTCAAGTTTTTCTGCTTGCATGATTTTCATCAAGCTTAAGTAGTCCTCTTCCCATTGGTGCCAGCATGTCATCTTACATTTCAGACTTGGCCTGATGAAATTGTTTGTGAAACACAAAGGTACAGGCAGACAATGAAAGGCTGTGTACAGGCAACTTCTAGCACTTGAGTTATGGCTTATTATACCACAGCTTCTTGGCTTTGCTACCCTAGCCTCCACCACAAAGGCAGTAAGAGCTCAACAATTTACTATGCTTGTACAGTGGGTCAGGCATGCATGCACATGAGCAATACTCAGTGAAAACAGCTCAGTCATTTGAAAACATCTGTCCACTGCTACAGAGATTATATGGCTTACAGCGTAGGACTTCACTTGGCCAGTGACCCACTGCATGGCTTTGGGAGGGATTTTCTGCATTCCGATATGTGCCTAGAGGTGATGAAAGGAAATAATTACAGCTAGGTGAGGCCGCATGGCATGTTTCTCAGCAAACCAGGCTTCTCCACAAAGAGCAGTTCTCCTTTGCAATACCTTTCTTTTGTCTTTCTTATTCTGCTTGCAATAAATTACAGACCAATTATTGCTAGCTAGTATACATATCAATGGGAAATGAAATGAGTATCTCTTTTCCAGGGCAATGAAAGAGGGGAAAAAAAGGAGCCAAATGTACAGTTAACTCCTTTTAATTTCTCTTCATAGGTAGCTGAATGCATTTCACTAATTTAATCAAGTCCTAAGCACTGACTGTATTTTATAGAGATGTATTTTATGGCTGGTATTACTGATATTGAGAGATATATATTGAGCTTTTGGACAGAAAGAGACCCACATCCATCACATTGCATTTTTATTGCAAAATTGAATTTTGCGATATAAATAAGCATTGATTCAAGGATCATTATATAAATATGCATAAATGTTCAATAAAATATATGCATATTTATTCAATGATATGTTGATATATATGTAAAGACAGACACAAGTGGTATCTTTCTGTTTTGATGGTTGCTGGAGTGTGCCAGAATAACTGATAGAAAATTTGCAGAAGGATCTTAATTACAATCTAGAGGAGACATTTCTAGGCTAACATCCCTGATGATTTTGTATCTCCTCTGTGGATGAGGGGAAGGACAGCAGTGAGCTGGTAATAGCGCAAATCCTTGGCTTCCTGCTGGGGACGTGCTGTTTGGTCAACAGTGCATTGCATCTAATGCATTGGGCAATTATCACCTTGGGCATTAAAGATATCAGGGGGCTTTGAAGAAATGCTGTCCTATCTGAATACCATAAAAATTTAGATCCAGCTCTTAAAAGGCACCAACATCTTGGATGAATACAGCCACCTCCTTATTTTTGCATATATTGGACTTATAAGTAGAATTTTAAAAGTTAATCCTGATCTAAGCTGATTTTCTTGGCCCATTTTTTAGCCAGCGGAAAGAGACTGGCATCTCCAGGAGGTGAGTTCCTCCCCTCTATTTCAGACATTGATTCATCTCCTAGTGCCTTAGATATTGCTCTTAGGGAGAGAGTTAGTTCACCTCCTAAAGATAATTACCTCTTGCCATTGATTAATAAGGACAAAAAGATGATGATTTCAACCACATACCTGACATCTGGATTCCTACTACTGGGAAAGATGAATCCCACTTGTTGAGATCCGGGAGCTGTAACATAAGAAGATGTAAAAGCACACTTCCAAAACAAGACACGTTTTAGAAGAAACAAAATCGACATCTAAAACATTTTAGGTTCCCAGCTCAACAGGATAGGAATGGAAATTAGGCTTTTTTATCATTTCCCATAATCATGCAGGATGTCCCAGTGTGGTCTGGTAAGATAGAAAGAGGAAATCCAAGTGAACTTGGCATGCTGTGTGCTCTGGAGAAGCTCAATATGGCTGTGGAACAAGCTGGCCAGTGTTTGGGAAATCTTCACTAATAAATAGTATGCTGCCTGTAGGAAGAAGCGGTGGGGGAAAAGCAACTATGCTACCAGTGCTAGCTGGGAGTCACTCCTGATGCTCACATAAGAAGAATCTGGTATCTGTGAATATGGGTCCTTAACACTAAATTACAGTTGGGTGGATCAAAGGCTTTCTGGATTGTGTGCAATTTTGCAGTTTGAAAGTGATTCCCAATCCAAAATTAAGAGGGAATAGAAGGTGGACAGAAGGAAATGAAACTTAAATATTTCATAAAACAAAATACAAAGTTAAAAATTAGGCTAGGATAAAAAAAAAAAAAAAAAAAAAAAAAGCCAAACAGTTGAACAAAATTCTTTTCTTCCTTCTACCTCTTAAAACTACTGAAAATAACTATTGATTTCTCTTGGAAAAAAGTGATACCAAAATCCAATTGCACCAGCTCAAAAAAACCTTGTTGGCAGTATTATCAAAACACTGTCTTTCAGGGAGGAGGAGGACTGTTTCTGAACACACATTTTCATTAAAACTCACGCTTTCCTGTGAGTTATGACAGGATACAAAAATGTTCCATCAAAACCTTCCTGAGCAGATGTGGGGGAGCAGCTGTGGGAAACAGAGGGGCTGTTAGTATATATCAGCCTCTTCTGGTTAGGGAGAAGGAAAGTGTAATTCCTTTTCTTCCTAGAACATGCCTAGGGACTGCTGGAAGCTTTCCTTTTGATGCTCATCCCAAATGCTTTTCCCAATACAGATGTTCTCCCCATCCCCTCTCTGCCTGGGGGACTGTTCCTTCTCCCAGATGCTCCTGTCCATCCCCTCTTCACCCTTTCCCTTTCCCAACAACCACCAGGTGGTTTCACTCCGTGACCCCCTTGGAGCAAAGCCATAGCCCTTGGTGCTTTCTGGAGCTTGACTCTGAGTTCCCTGAGGGACTGACACCCTCTTGGCGTCCCCAGCAGAGACTGGGCTGCAGTTTCCACCAGCGTCACTGCTTTTGAGAAGATCGAGAGCTCATTTCCTACGCGACACAGCCATCAACTGGCTGGATTTAAAATGACAGCAGGGCTCACAATCCAGTCCCATGCGTCCCAGCACCACCAGTTTGGATTTTTGTCTGGTGAGCAGGATGCCACCTGACGGAGTTGTGTCTTGACTGCTCATACAGTGATGCTCTGTTCAGCAAGGGGGAAGCTATCCCAGGGCTAATTGTGGAAAGAGTTTCTGCAGATATTAAGCACACAAGGTTAATGCACCTGCACGGGAAAGCTGTCTGCTTACTGTGCAGTTTGTTTCCAATCCAGCACTGGAAAACCTGGAAAGATAAACCTTTGCCTGATGAAGAAATGAAATACCTGCTATTCTCCATACTTCTCACATTTGAGCCACCTCATGGGGACTTCCTCAGCAACCCTTCCCAGCAGACCACAGCTGTTCACATGGTAGCCTCTATCACAGGAACCAAGAACTTGAGCAGACCCTCCAATCCTGCTTCTGCAAGGACTCACAGCTGAAAATTGCCTTGGGCATAACACAAAGCTCCCCCAAGTGACTCTTGCCCCCAAATTTCTGCAGTTTGTTTGCACTGAGTGGGTCTGGTTCCTGCAGCATTTCTCCATGTCTCCAAACAGTTGGCTGTGCACCCATAGGTGGTCTGAAGAAGCAGGGAGAAAATGAAACCCTTTTTTCTTCCAGCCCTTCTTCAGGCTACCACAAGAAGATAACTGCTTCTCCAAGAAGTTTCATTAAAACAAGCTTCTTCCTCTGATACAATCATTTACCTCAAGGTACCTCTGTTGAGAGGCCTGCAGGTAAAGCGTCCGTGCAAATGGCAGGATCATGAAGATGTTGAGGTCTTTCCCTTAGCAAAAGCTTTCCACTGGGCAGAAAACTGTTAACATTTTTACTGGGTATTTGACAATGCTGCAAGACAGTATCCCCAAGAAAATTCTCCCAGGGGACACATAACCAGTCCTCCTAACTGGGCAAGGACCAGATTAAAAACACTACTACAAATGACCCAAATGTGTAAGGCCTGTGGTAGATGTGGCTTCTTCCTTCCTTCCAGCAGCTCTCTAGACCTGCAAATCTGTCTCAATGGGGTTTGATATGAAGATTTTTCAGAACATAACTATTAGCCCAATGGGACAGTATCTAGTCCTTTTTTGTGATAAAAAAGGAACATGACCTTCTTAGGGATTTTAAGCTTAACACTAAGGTTTAAATGCATTGCATTTGTCTTAGTCGAGCTGTAAGGTCTAAGTAATTCCACATCTTCTGCCAGTGGTCATCCAGGGTAACCAAGGGAGAATAGAACAGAAAGGCATCTTCAGGGTAGTCCTTCCCCTGTTATTCTCTCCCCTCTTATGGAATATCTATCGATATTCCCTGAGTTGGAGATTGCACCCAGACCCTTGTATTCAGCACTCCTTCTAACTTCCCTGTTCATCTAGCAATCCTCAGCCACTGACATTGCTGGCTCCGTATCTTTGATACACATTAGCTCGAGGAATCTATGGTTTCTTCCAGCCATCAAAGTTAACCAGGTGAGGATTTCCCAGAGCAGAAAGGGTAGATATTACTCACTCTACTGGTGATGGCACAGGAACTTCATCAATATTTTCCCTTATTAATTTATATGAGACATTGAGCAGTCCTTGGGGAGAAAGGGGTACTTATTTTGACATGCCCAGTTGCTCAAAAATAATAATAATAAAAAAGGACTTTGCAGTGGGAAATAGTTATGCCTCTATTTTACCCTCAGAACAGTATGACATTTAGTCTAACATCCCTACACTCCCCAGAGTGTCCCCAAAGTGTCCCACTGGCATTGGTAGATTCATTCAAAGAGATATTTTCTTCTTTCTTATTTGTAAAGTCAATCTGTACCCAAGAAGACAGCAGACAACACTGTCTCCGTGGGGTTAAAGGAACTAAGGAGAGCTTCACAGTGAAGGACTCCACAGTGCAGGATCCAGACAGCGTGAGGAACCTTCTGAGACTTTGCTCCTGTTCCCAAGCTGCAGAATAAGCCTGGATGCCATTTGCTCTCAGGAGGCAGAAGGGACAGGTATGTCTGAATGGAAGATACCTTCTATGGGAAGCAGGAGCATACACATACAGAATGAAGCCTCTTTCGAGCTGCATGATCTCAAGTGCCAGGTGTGGCTTGGAGCAGGTCCTTGATTCTTGCTTCATCTGGCATGTGACATGTGTGACCTGGACAAGGAGAGGCAAAGCCTTGCTAGAAGGCAGATTTCCTACTCCCAGCCCATTCTGTGTTGCATCATGTCACATGTTTCTCACTCCTGCCAGGTAACCCAACTGCAGTCTGCCTCTGTCACAGGACTTCTTGTTCCCACTGTGTCCCCAGTCAAGTGATGTGCTGCAGCTTTGTTTCGTGTAGGAAAGAGGCATGATAAGCTGCAAATCTGCCACACCAACAAATTCATGTTTCACAGCTTTTTGTTCATATACCTTGAAGATCCATGCTGGGTTTTGCACACCTGGATATGGTGTGGCTTCAGAGCAAAGTGCCAGAGAGATGACTTGTTGTCATGGTTTAACCCTGGCCAGCAACCAAGTACCACACAGCAGCTTGCTCACTCCCTTTCACCCAGAGGGATGGGGAGGAGAATCAGAAAGGAATGTAAAACTCAAGAGTTGAGGTAAGAACAATTTAATAGGTAAAGCAAAATCCAAACATGCAAGCAAAGCAAAGCAAGGAATTCATTCCCCACTTCCCATGGGCAGGCAGGTGTTCGGCCACCCGCAGGAGAGCAGGGCTCCATCATGTATAATGGTTACTCGGGAAGAGAGATGCCATAATGCCAAATGTCGTGTGTTGTCCCCGTCGCCCCCCCCCCCCCCCCCCCCCCCCTTTCTTTTTATTCCCCAGTTTATATACTCAGCATGATGCCATTCGGTATGGAATACCTCTCTGGCTAGCTTGCGTCACCTGTTCTGGATCTGTCCCCTCGCAATTTGCCATGTCCCCCCTAGCCCTCTGGCTGGCAGGGCCCAAGGAACTGAAAAGTCCTTGATTTAGTATAAACATCACTCAGCAACAACAAAAAAAAATCAGTCTCCTATCAACATTGCTCTCACATCATAGCCAAAACACAGCACTGTACTAACTACTAAGAAGAAAATTAACTCTATCCCAGCTGAAACAGGACACCTGTTCAGGATGAGAATGGTGGAAGAAGGTTATACATTGGGGAAGCACCCCACGCTTCCCACAGCACCCACTATGTGCATCTGGCAGGCTTAAATTCCAAGTGTTCCTGAGCATTAGAAACCAGTGAATTGAAGCCTAACCTGGCTTTGATCTGGAATTCACTTCTCATTTCCTTATTAGAGAAGTTAAAAAAACCTAGAAGCCAGTAGAAGTGACACACAAGAAAAAGAGGTCTCATTACCTCAACACCAGCCGAAGGACTGGAGAACATCAGTTCCTAGTCTAGGATGGTTCAGTGCGCATCTGGATGTCCACATGACTATAATTTGCATGGCATATAAAAGAAGATATCATTAAAGAATGGGAAGAAAGATATTGCATCTATCACATTGTCATATAGTGGTTTTAGGAGACAATGCAAATATGGAAAGGGTTAAAAAGCTCTAGTGCCAGCAAATTCAATAATCAGAGCATTCCTAAAGTTTCACCATACAAAAGAAGCTGGTTTAGTATTTCCACTCACTTTTTAGCCATTTTGATGGGTTTAGGTTAGATCCTTCCAGATAGGATTTCATTCCCAAAAGCATTAAAGCTATGGGACATCTGGAGTAATCTGAGGGTTTCCACTGATCTAGGGTGAAATTTGCGGTTTTCATGAATGTACTTCAATTCCCATCCATGGTGTTTTCCCACTGGAGCTGTACTGACTGCTGTTTACAGGATTTCAGCTGAGTGTGCCCAATGCACGGCTGCTGAAGATCTTACTCTGGGTGAAAGCCATTGAGGCAGGCAGGTCTTCATCCATTCTGAAAGAAGCAGCAACATTTAACAGTATGAGTGGGAATAACTGCTTGTAGTCAAACATTAGGTCTTCAAGCATTTATTTCTCCAGTATTCTGTATAGATTTATCTCAGTTCCTGGGCTAACCTGTAGGTCTCCTTTGAGGATGAAGACACAGTGGTCTAAAATGAGTTGCTGTTATCCCTCATTGAATGTGTGAGCTCCCTCTGGTGCAGGGTATTGTTTTCTTTCATAAAACTCAGAAAGGCTTGGCAATGTGGATATGTCGTGGATGAAGCAACGCACTTCAGTCGGAGAAGTAGCAATATGTTTATGGATATAAACCAGCAATTTCACAAAGTTTTATAGTAAATGCGACAAAGGTTTAACAAGATTTGATGGCAAGGTACACTTGATCATTTACTGCATAGAGGACAGGGCCAGACAAAATTGTCAAGGAGACCCTCCCGTTGAGTCATGAACTTCAGAAACGGTTTATGTCTAAAGGATTATACGTACGCAATCAATCCTTTCTACCACTTTGCTAAGAAGCTTTCAAGTGAGGGAAGTTCTGGCTCTAAGAGGAGACAGGATGATAAGGTGTTGCAATCCACTGACATCAACTGAAAATAAGTTGAAAATAGGACAAAGGTAATTGTGGTAGTGGGAGATCACAACCTCCAACTCAAATAACTCCCCCCAAAAAGAGAGCAAAACCCCGCTTGGGGAGCATGCATAGTTAGTAGAGAACTTCAGTAGTGCTACCTGAGTGTGAGTACCAATTTGCACTAGAAGTGAGAAACTTGTAACCAATCCTGTGTATGATAAATGAATATACAATGTACTGTGATGTATAAAAAGTGGACAAATGAGTGGAGATGTTAGGGAAGACTCCACCATAACTTCTGTTTGATCAGTTGACAGGCTGAACCTATATTTTCCCCCACAGGGATGCCTGTTGGGCAAGAACTTTTTTCTATGACTAACTTATGCTAGCTACTATTAGATATATTGTTTTAAGCTTGATTGCAGACAGTGTATTTATCACCAGCAATCTTTGAAGCTTATTCTGGTGCAATTTTCCATTAATAAAGAGTGTTATTCTGTAAACTGTTAGTGTTAGGTCCTTCATGGGCACTAGCAGTGGGTAACATATTTGAATGAAGTGGGAAGACCCGCTGAGGGGTTCCCCTTATGCTGTTGGTGCGTTTCCCTGGCTGTGTGAGTCAAATCGCCTTCCAATCCATATTCCGATCTTAGTTCTCCTAGCTGTGCACTGCCTTCACCTTCTTGTATTGTTGGCTGGCAGTAATATCAAAAGTAACACCCTTATATTGCCTTTTACCATTTGCCCTTTTTGCTAAAGTGTCTGTAAACCAAATGTTTTCTGTTGATGTACTCTCAGTGAGGGGTGGTGCAACCAGAATGGGTGAAGGTTTAAAAGGTTGTTGTAACACTAAAGGCTCTGTGTTTATGGGCATTTGCAATTTGGAGACCTTAGTGTGTCCTTCAGTTAATTGCAAATTTTCTGCAACTCCTGTTAGGCAGGCATACCATTTTCTGATAGTGGAGTTTTGTGTGACTCCTTCTGGGGGGAGCAGTCCCCTTCAGGATTGCTTCCAGTAAATTAAATGGTCCTCTAGTTTGCACAGGTTGTCCCCGATGTATTTTCTGTGCTTGTTTAACTGCTCAGACTAAAGATAAAAGTCCCTTTTCCTATTCAGATTATTGTTGTTCTGTTTCTTTAAATGTGGCTGAGCTAAGTGATAAGGGTCTTTTTGGCCCATTGGGGCCAGTTTGGAACAAGTCACAGTAAGTAGCGTGTTTGGCAAAACCCCATTCTGTTAGAATAGAGTCACAGGGGGGTACTGGCCCAGCTACTGATATGTTTCTAATTCTTCAGTTAGAGTTTTAACCATATCTATAAGTTCTATTTTCCACTCCCAGGGTTTGCCTTTCCATAAGAGTGAGGATATTGGATATTGGATCATTTACTGCACAGAGGACAGGGCCAGACAAAATTGTCAGGGAGACCCTCCCGTTGAGTCATGAACTTCAGAAAGGACCCCCTTGCATTCTAAACTCCTGCTCAGAGGGGAGATTAGATGCAGCTGTGTCCAGACTTAGTCCCAGGCTTGATCAACGGTTTATGTCTAAAGGATTATACGTACGCAATCAATCCTTTCTACCACTTAGATAAGATTTCAAAGTTTATCATGCAATTAATCACTTACTGAGAATCAGTTGTGGCAAGGAATCTTTCAGCCTTGAGAAGTAATGTTGAGAGGCGTCTCTACTCAAGAGGAGATCCTGGCATGCAGCCCACTGCCATGCAGACAATCTCAACAGGCCCTGGGCTGTTTGCTATTTATGGAGTAAGATAGGTGACTTGTAGTCATATTTGCATGCGGACTACAGAGGTTAGTTTCTTACAAACTTGTCTTGAGTCAGACCTTAATCAGCAGTATGGTTTGGTGGGCACCTTGTTCCAGTTAGCCCTTGGCTGTTGTGTTGCTACCTATCTCCTTTGAATCCTCTTTGAGTTGAATGTGGCCATCCTGACCACATGCATCCATTACGACTATCAGCTGGTGGTTACTGCTTGAGCAGCGTTATGGGAAATAAAGGTCAGGTTGGGGTGGTTGCAGGGGAGCACACCGTCACAGGGTATGAATCCCAAAGGCCCCCTTTCCCCCTCATCCATTCTAAGGCCTACTTGCTACCTCAGTTAATTAGCTACCATGCCGTCAGCAAACCTTCGCTTCATTGCCCAGCTTTGAGCAATGGCCTCCTCTGCAGATAAATCACAGAGGAACATGGCTCAGTCCATACCAACAGTATGAAGGCACATACATTAATCGGTTTTGAAAAGCCAATATGAATAATATTGTTGCTTGCTGTACCTAGAATCAGTTGATTCCAACACAGTCCATGAAAGCTGACACATTGAGTGTGGTGTATGAAAAAACACATAAAATCCCTCTTAGCAAGAGCTAATTTTAGGGGGTAGGGAGGAGAGAGGAAGAGAAGACCTGAGCTGGGTAAAGGTCCAGCAGCCTGTTTGCATCCTTCCTGTCCTGCATCCTAAAGTCTGAAGACGTAAGACTGCAAAAGATCATGAAACCCACTCTCTTTCCCTTTCTATCCATCCTGACATCCAAGGTATATCTCTGCAGTCCAGAACCTCTTCTCCATGAACAAGGGATGCCTTTCTGAGCACTTTTCCAAAGTAAAAGTGCTCCATATCCACACCCTCAGCAAATGCTCTAGAGCATCATTTTTTCTTCAGTGGACCCAACCTCCATAATATTTGACTTCACCAGCTCTACAGGGAAGTGCCTGGCAGAGACATCATGGTATGTGGGAAGCCAAGGGGTTTTGTGTTAGAAGATGATTGTCCTCGTGTACAGTGGATGGTAGAAAAGGGAAAGCCTTAGAGGATCTGATGAAGAACAACATCTGCCCAGCACATCTCCTGTGAGTTTCTGACTGAAGAGAACTTTTATCTGGGACCTGGTCTTAGAAAGCTAACAGCACATTGAAATCCAGTAGTATGATCAGTACTCAGAGTCAGTTTACACCTCACTGGCATCTAGAAGTGTCCTAATAGCTAACCTATAGGACTAAGTTGCTTGCTCAAACTACCTCCCATGCAGCCCCACCTTTGGCTCAGCTCAGAGCACTTCCAGAAGCACTTTTCCCCATTTCCATCACGTTAATCTCTCACAGTGTTATGAACCATGGGGTACTGTGTCAGGCAATGTAACAGGCACACACTTAGTCATTTTTCTAGGTCATCTTAAGGCAGCCATAACTTCTGCGCACAGGTAGGTGCAGGCAGGCAGCTGTATTCACTCAGGGTGCCAGCTGAGCAGATCTTACTGCATTTAGTGACAAGTCTATCACCATGATCCAGGAAGGGGAAGATAGAAAAGGACTTAGTTAAAGTAAATTCCTTATCTGCGACAGGCTGAGAAGGGAAGATTCAAAGTGAAATCCCCAAAAGAGGGTATGAGGGGCCATTTTCAATTTGCTATTTAATTTTAAGCACAAAGACTTGAGCATTTTCCTTTCCACAGACTTTTAGTTCCTTGGCGGCTCACCAGCAGCATGTGCTGAAGCCCATTCTTGTGGCTGATTCATTGTCTACCCTAATGAGGAAGCAGAGAGCCCACTGATAAGTCTGGGATTCCTCTGAGTTCTCCTCCCTAATTATGCTTTTCTCCCAAATCCTTCACATGTCTATAGCAAATAATCTTTTCAGCCTAGCTGTGTCCATCCTCTTCTTTTTGCCCCATGTTCTTGCTCCTTTCCTCCTGCTTCAGAACAGCCAACTCCTCTACTTTCTACACTTGCTACCTTACCTGTCTCACTGTTTTTCTTCTTTTTCCACGCCCGGTGCCTAGATAATAATCAACTTTTATCTGAATATTTGCATGTTGTGAGACTCCCATGGCTTGGAGAGAGGGGAAGAAAAAACCATGTATTTTAGTAATTGATCTATTCCCAACACTTTGATCTGCAAATATTTTTGTCTTCATCCATCCTTATTTACCTCTACTAAACCATCCCACTGTCTTTTTAACCATCACGACACTGTCATGGATCACTCAAAGTACTGGCATGTTATAAGTCACTATAAGGGTGCACTATTGTGTAAATGTACACATTTCTGCTACCAGTGAAGAAGATCCAAAGATGATGTACGGATGACAAAATTCTCTGGCTCTGGGAATGTTGTCACCATCTCTAGTACTTCATGAGCTGATAACAGTGTTAGTGGCTGGTGTTCAATCCTGCAAAGGTTTCACAAATAGTAACAGCTTGCAAAGCATGAAACAAAGGGATGCCATCACCTGTTAGTGTACATTTGCCTCTGGTGATTCAATCTCAGACCGCAATATGGAATTTTCTTTTTTCCCCTTCATTTCCAGGACTTTCTCCCCACCTCAGTTAGCTGCTTATTTGAACAGGTCTAGCATCCACATGCATCAGAGCCCAGATTTTCAACAAATTTCCTACCTATTCAGACATCACGTTATTCAGAGGATTTTCCTTCCCCCCTTTTTTATCTCTCCCCCATTCAGTCCTATGCGTTCAACTCACTAAAGGCTTCTGACCTTTCAAGGTCCTATTGAGCTAGTTGGTTTTCGATCCAGTGTCATTTCTTACCACTCTAAATTCAAGCCTATCATTATGCAGAAAGATCTTCAGTACTCATGGTCAAGGTTAGATCCAGGAAAAAACATCCACACCTCTATGCAAATTACACCTGGTTGCATGGTTTCTATATGTCATGCCTTCAATTTTGTATAAAGCATTTTATTGTTTAATAGAGCAAATACATCCATAGGATAAAAGGGAATATATATATTATCAATATAAATTTATGCAGACTAAAGTATTGGACTAAATTAAATGACAATAGTCCCCATTCTGAATTCATTCAGCCTAGACAAACAAAATACCAATATATGAAGAGAAAACCTTGTAAGATTGATAAAGACAGCAGAATGATGACTTTAAAGTGGATTTTCCTACTTTAAATGCATAGGTTACATTTTCTTTATGCAGTCTTTAAATAATTCATTAGTCCCCAAGACAGTTTTATTAAGTCTGTGAGTATTGCTATAGAATCCCAAGTAGCTATAACTTCTCTGAAGCTTATGGGACCAGGCAGTTGGAATGCTAAAACACACTTAAAATTAAATAGTCGTACATTTGTGCTGGGAGATTGTATTTTGTCAAACTATAGCTGCTTTTTATTCTCTGAGATCCTACATACCAGATCATGAGCAATCTATAGAGCTGATTGGCAGAGATCAATCAAAATTCAGCAGCTTTTACCACTGCTTTTCTACCCAGCTGAGCAGCAAGTGTCACTCACAAGGAAAGCATGGGTTGATTTTGGCAGACCCTTAAGCTGCTAATTTTTATTTTTTATTTTTTCAGCTAGGAAAAAGGCATGAGACCCATCAGCAGAAGACAATTTTTAACAGGATATGTAGCCTTCTAGTTGCAGGTTGGTTGCTTAAACTCGGAGGTGCTTCTCAATGAAAATACTGTAGGCTGTAGGCAACACAACATGTACTGCAACTTTGACCCAGGACTAACGTGCTCTTTTGATAATTGCATCAAATGCAGCAATACGACCTCCATCTAATTTTTCACTACCAGGTAGTCTGTACTTTTTATTTCTAAAGCTCCCCCAGAACAAAAGAGATCTCATATATACCTTGTACAGCCACCAGCACAAGAAGACACTTGTATTCATAGGACTTCAAGTTTCTACAACAGCAAGATACACAATCCAATTTTACATCAAGAATAAGATCCAATTCCAACACTGAAATCATAGCCCAGCAGCAGGCTGGGATCCAGATCTGAAAAAGCTAAAAAGTGAAAACATCATGTATTTGCAGGACACCCAATATCTTTAGCACAGACTGCTTGCCTAACTTCATCTATTCCAAAAGTTATGTGACAACTAATGAGATGCTTATCTGTCTTCATTGTCTATTGATACACCCTAAGTCTAACTTAGACACCAATCTTTCAGAAGTTTGATGTTAAATGAGAGGAACCTCATGCACAACACTAATATATGAATCTATAGAATAGCATTTGTGGGACAGCCATGCCTTCCTCCAGCACAGTAGGCAACTGCAGCTACCTGGATAGTGCCTGTATCCTGTCTGAGAGCAGCATCCTCTGCAGAGCCTACTTAGTATTAGATTCAGATCCACCCTTCCCACAAACCAGCCTATCACACTGCAGACCACTTATCTTTCTTGACTGACACTATCTGACACAGGAGTAAGTGACTTAACTCCACATTCCCCTTCACAGCAGAAATCAGTATGAAGCTGTGCACAAAGCAAGCCCAGCCACTGCATACATTAACCTCTGCCCAAGCAGGGGGCAACACTCCTTGGAGTGGAGAGCTCAGCACTTCACCATAAATCTTACATTCACTTTGCCAGTTGAAATAGATAAAAAGATATTTCCCAACTGGAGAAAAATTCGGAGGTTCATATCTCTTTAGATGCCTATCATCTCATTCCTTGTCTCTCTTTACAGTTAACAGAGAAAAATAGGCAATTGTATGGTATAGTTCAATTGGTCTTTTTGAGAATCTTTGTTAGGAACAATTTATGTTCTAAAGGCTGTTCACGCTACTAATCTGCTCCCAGCATGATTTTCAACTAAACTGGTAACCTCATTTGCCAAGGAAAATCTCAATTTTGCTTAATAATTCCACCTTGCCAAAAATAATGCTCCAAAATCAAAAAGTCTGACAGAAGCAGCCAGGCTAGGTAAGCTATATCATAAGGGGGAAAAATTACAGTAATATTAATAATTTTTAAAATTATTATAATGATGACTGGAAGCCAGCATTTTGGGACCACAGGCAGTGCATCACTAGAGGAACACTGTAACGTGAATCAAGTATCTACAAAGATGGTAAAAGAATTGCAGAATATACTGTTGTGTGATTATCAGCTGTACTCTATTTGTATATTAAAGATTGTGGCACATAAGTTTAAAAGTGTTAGTAAGCGTGGAAAGTGGTTAATATCCACTGCTAGAAATCTTTAGGTAGGCTTGAGGGGGGATTCAGCTGCAGATTAAGATATAGATGCTCAATAGGTCCATAGTCACTAGGTAGCCCAACTCCCATTACTGTGACTGATGGGTGAACTCAGTGGTGTTTGGGGAGCAATTCAGCTAAACCTAAACATGTGCTGTTCAATGCAGTTGCTTAAACATAAGCACTGAATGTTACTTTAGCCCCCAGCTCCCACTTCAGAAGGACAATGTCTCCCGTAGGAGACATGGCCAATCACAAAGAAATGGCTTGATACCAAACCGTGCATCCTATGAACAAGGTGCCTGTATGTGGGGCAGCCAATTTGTAGTTGCTGCTGAATGAATCCCTCTCTGAGATGCACTGCATAGATCTCTTACAGGTTTGCTATCTACAATGGAAGCTTAGACACAAAATCCAAATGTAGACACTGGTATTAGGCACTAAAACTTTGACACCTTCATTTCAAACAGAATCTCACTCTAGATTATTATTTTTTTTTAATACAGAGAACTGTTATTGTTTACTGCAAATGCCCTTTCTCTGCACATCAATATGTGAAATATTTTGGATGCAATTGTTGGAAGTTAAAATGAAGATCCAAATGACAAGTTATTCCTATGTGGAATCAATATTGGTAAATCTAGAAAAAGTATTTCAGGTCTTTGAAACATGCTTTCTCCATTTACTTCATCAGGAATGTGTTTGCTAAAATAACTTTCTTGACCCATTGTTAGCTCACATCACTTACACCTTTGAACCTCTCCACTGATCCACTTCCATTCACACTTGCATCTTTAAAATGTCCAAATGCTCTTCCCCAAGTCCCTTATTCAGCTTATCCTAAACCTTCACCTTGGATTATTTTTTTTTTCCCTACAGTTCCTCTCCTCAAAACACTATCCCCACCTGCATGCTGTCTTGTACCATGCCTTCTCCAGCGCAGCACAAAAGAAGCACATGTTGACATGGCTATATTTTTCTTCAGTTCCAGTAGTGCTCTAGGTCCTTACCAACTCAGGTCCCCATTATACACCCAGTTTTTCCTTGGTGCTGTATCAAATTCCTTTTCAACTCCTCCACAGCAGGAAAGAGAAGAGATCTTAAGAAGGAGAACAAAATAAAATAGGAGAAAAAGTGAGTTTTTTTCTGAAAACCAAAGTACTTCTTGTCCTGTTATATGAGCCTCACTCCCCTTTGGAAGAACAAATATATTCACCCTTGAGCTTTTCTCAGCTGGATCAAGGAACAGTGAAGCTTTTCTGCTTGTGGTATAGAAGTTAATGTAATTTTAAAATTTAAAAATCATCTCTGTGTTGTTGCTGTCTGGCACAAGCCAAGCTGCATTGCTGATGTAGAATAACAATTTTAAAAGTTTTGTTATTATTTTTATTTATTTTTAATTAATTTATATTTTTATTTAAATTTAAATTTAATTTAATTAAAATTAATTTTAAAAATAATAATTTTCTTTTGCTTGGGTTGTCTTAATTAAGATAAAAGAGGTGATTTTGGTTATTAGTCTTCCTTTGGGACACTAGTAAACTGAAGGGAGGAACTAATATTATGATATATTGAAAAGTAAAAATAAACTTACACTAGGCTCCCAGAATGCTTTATCGTGCCAGGCTAGGTTATTCTGAAGTCCTGAAGTCATGCCGTGAACCGTATCTCATGTACTAGCACAGCTATTATTCGTGTATCATTGATAATTATTATTTATTCTCAGCTGGAACTCTGATACAATATAAATACTAAATTCTTATGTGATCATGTTTCTTTGGAAATTTATTTGCTTGTTTCTTACAGATCGTTTGTTAGCCATTTTTTGAGACATGATTTTCAGCCTGTTGAGTTATTGCTTTTTTCCAGTTGTTTGCTTGGTTGACGGGGGTTTTCAAGCATGGTAGATGGCCATGGTGAAATACAGTGTAAAAATACTTAAAGCAGCATTGAAAAAGTTAGTGAGAATGCCTTACTGCAATGCTCCACAAACCAGCCATCTCATACTAAAATGAATAACCTTCTCAATATAACCGAGTTAATTTGTCCAGATGTGGCTTCATTACCTTGGACACAATACACTGCACCCAACATCTTTGCTATTCGGTTTTCATGCAATTGTCATCCACTCTAGGAGAAGAAACAATGTGCTGTGAATTGGGTGCCCAGACCTATCAGATCAGAGATCTTTGGCTAGCCAGATTGGTAAATGATGCTCCTTGATGTCAGATCAATGGACACTTACACAGCACATAGCATTCTGTGCTATTCTTTGTTCATTTGCCTTTGGAGATAGTCTTGTTAAGTTTTTTCAAGGAAAAAAAAAAAAAATCCAGCACAATAAGAAAAAAAGTCACCTTTCCATATAAACACACTTCTAGAATCCATTTCATGGGCACATTCTGGGTGGAAAAGATAATTCATGTAAACTTGTCCTTCATACCTGCTTTCCAGTACACCATTTATACTCTGCTGCATCTCTTCAAGCTTTAGGGAACTGGACGTTTTTTCTCCTTTCTGCTTCCAGACAAATAAGAATAGTAGATGCTGAGAAGAAAATCTGGGGTCCAGCAGCAAAAGCAAACAAATTTTAAGCATGCAATAAATTGTGGCTGAATCTCTCAATGGACTGGTATCATCTTGGCTATTCTGCCAGGATGAAAAAGGGTGATTACTACCTTTGGAGATGGGCAGATTAAGGCTGTGTTTAATATTAGAGGTAATCTTTTTAATTTCTTCTGAACTTTTCCCCATTAAAATGACAGTTTATTTAGACAGAAAAAAAAAATTTACTACTTTTCCCTTGAAAAGAAATAAGGAGCAAAATGAGTAGTTTTACCCAAAATTGACTGCTAATTATTTTTTTAGTTTAATTTCCTATTACTCCTGAAGAACCATCAAGATTTGGGAAAAAAGTCTTATATTTCATCTTGTTTTATTGCTTTCCCTGAAAATACAGCACATTTTCTAATGTACTAGCTCATTTGCTATCTCATCTGCAAGTCAGTGTTTTAAAGAGTGTTGCAGCAGTCTTGACATGAGACATTGATAATCCTGAATTATGAAATAAAGACTTAATTGCATACAGATGGACACTTCCTTAATCAAGGGAGAGAAGTGACATTAAGCTATATGGATTTTACCCTGGTTGGGAGGCAGCACCATTGTTATTTAACCCATCTCCACTGCTTTCTCCATTTTTCCCAGGCAAAGCAGGCAAAATACCATTTATGTAATGTTGTAATCCAATTTGTACCCAGGCTGTGTGCATCCAAAAACAAATGATGGCATTAACTCCTCTGACTATCTACTTCCAGCAAACTTAATTTTTCTCTGCTATCTTTCAATTGGATCCACACTCTTCTCCAAAACTTCTCACTTATCCCTGGCATATGTTTGTGGAATCAATGAATGATTCATATTCCAGGCTGTAATTTCCTGTTGATTTTTAGTGACTCATTTATATGCTAGCTCAGCAGCACTTCAAACTAGGCTGAAACGGGCTTATATTTGTTCAATATTGGTTTGCAGTTCATTTTCCATAAAATCTTAAGAGAAGAAATGAATCACCCTATTAGCATTGAATTAGCAGTATTTGTTGGAAGGGATCAGGGAAAGTATAGTGGGTATTTGCCCCATACCTATACACTCGCGCTTCTTGACAGTTACCTCCTGTCTCCCTTCCTAGCCTGTTCCCTCTGAGGCCAACCACTGCCTCCTCCAATACTCCACAGGAACCATGAGAGGTAATGAGAAGGTAAAGAGCTCCTCAGTTTTACAAAGAAATGTATTACAAACATCCGTTGTGTGGACATTGAATCAAGACAGAACCTGTCTAGAAATAAAAGCAAAATGTCAAAGAATAAAAAAAAAAAAAATAAAAATGAAGAGTTTACTTATGGCACCCATTGATTCTATCTCTGGAAATCTTTTACTTAGGTTTTAATATTTTACTAAGAGTTAAACTGTAGTTAAGAACTGACAGAAGGGAAGCAGTGGACTCGATACTTGTAGATTGTTCTAAAGAAAATTGTTATTTAACAGGAGCTGACCATGCACAAAGCATTGAGACAGAGCAGATCTAGCAAGGTGACAACATTATAATACCTCTCTGTTTCTTCATTATTTTTTGAGTTTTTCTGATATGCAAGATTTCAAAACACATTCGCTGCTTCATGTAAACTAAGATGTATTTTGTTCATAGTCATACCCATTGATTTTTTCCCCCTTTCTAAATGGAGGATTCAAGTGCCAAATAAGCCATTTGGCTCCTTGCCTCAGTTTCCCTACTGCTAATATAACATAATATTACTTCTATACCTCATTTTGAGGTTTGAACATTAGCATTTGAAAAACACATGAGTATCCCTTAGTGTAAGGTGCCTGGTGATTTAAAGCATCTTGCACTGTAATTGCTTTCTGGTTCATCACCATTGCTTCATGAACTGTGTGTTTGTGCCTGGTAGATATGTGCTGTCCTTTAAAATAGCCTCATCATTAATACTGTGATCCCATCCATCCTTAAAACAGTCAGCTGAATGGAGCAGTGCCCAGGTGCTCGTTGTTTTAACTCACAGATCAATATTTTACATCTATTAGGGCGAAGAAATGACCAAGACCATTTCTACCAGAAGGCACCATGAGGTGATCTAGACAGGTCGAGTGTTATTAACTTGCACTGCAATTAACACAACTGAGATAGTCATTACTACTTCTCCCCCAGTGATACAAAGTAGAAAAAGCCTCATAATTTGTAGCCATTATGAACACAGTTAACACAAACAGGGCACTTTACCACCACGTCCAGGCCCGGCTGCCGCAGCTCCGGTAATTCTACAAAGCCCCAATTTCCCTCCTACGGTTTTGCCTCCTTCAAACATTTTTACATCCTCTTTAGCACCCAGGCTTTGTTGCTGCGCTCATCCAAGCAGCTCCCACCCACCTTCCCAGAGCTGGATCCAATCTTACAGGGCCCTCAGAGAAAAGACAAAATTCTGCGCAGCTGGTACTTACGTCAATGAGATGTGTGTCCCTGTAAGTAAGGGCAGAATTAAGAATTACGTATAGTTTGGCTTTGCACATAGCTAATGGAATATTTTCCAAGGTATAAGGTGTTATATAAAGACCAGCCCTTTCATAATCTTTCAGCTTTTTTTTGTCAGCAGATGAGAAAAAAATGATACGATAACCGCACAACAAAACATGTCATTAATCTCTATCGTGCTTTCCCCCCCTTCTTACCTCTTGTGTTTTTCAAAAGAGGGCTTAATACATAGAAGACAAAAGAAAATACCAAAGCAACAATTGTAAGTGCAAGACAAAGTTTCAGTCTGTTTATTTTTCTTTGTGTTTTACTGGGCTTTGTGTAAATCAATATGTTGCTCTCTTGATGCTTTGGTACATAGCAAAGCAGATTTTGAAAAAAAAAAAAAATATATATATATATATATACATATGTCTGCTGCACAATGCCATGCAAAACTGTTAACTTTGAGCTAGGGCTGTGTGTCAGCAAAAGGGCTTAATATCAGCAAAAATGCAGACAACAAATGTAGTGATCTCTGTGTGATAAAGGTTGCAGTGACTGGGGCAGCAAAGGGGAGAGCCAGGAACAATGTGGCATGACTGAGTTATGTCTTATCATAAATTTGGTTGAACAATGGAGGCATTATCTCCAGATGACTAGGAATGACCTGCTTGCCCCCCTGAATTTCACAGAGAAAGGAAAGCCTTTTTTTTTTTAATCTTTCTGTTGGCATTTGATATGTGTGGTCCTTTCTGTACCTTTACAAGAAACTGCTGTATTCTCACCCAGCACCCTGCAGCCTATGCCTCTCTCTCCTTTCCCATGAGAAAATTTAAACTATTGAAACAGCATTTTTTTATTTTCTGTGGAAAACCTGCCCAATCAGCAGGCTTTGTCAAAAATATTCCAGCATGGACTTAGCCATCCCCTGTGTTAATGCTCTCCTTCAGAAAGTGGGTCTGTTTCTGTCTTTGGATGGAAAAGCAAAGGCTCTTTAAGGGTTAACACTCTTCCTTGTTGTTCCTTTTTGCTGGTGTTTGCTCATTCCATGAGCCTTTTTGCTTTAATGAGCCCTCTTTAGGTCTGTGCTGAAACTGGAGATCTCTAGTCTCATTAGTTTGGCTAATTAACCATTCTCTTCTAACTGTCTGAGGTTCATCTAAGTACAGGAAACCTTGAGAAAATAACTAACAATTGCATTATCATGCAGACTTGTAGGTAGAAGAGCGACAAGTTCCTGCCTGAAAATATAAGAACCTTTTTAACTATGTAGGCAGTACTGTATTCCACAGTGATTCAAGAATTGCACAAGCAATCCCTCTCCATGTCCTAAAACTGGAGACTTTCGAAAGGATACATACCAGCATGCTCAGTACTTGCATCAGGTAGAGGGAAGAGCTGATTCTGATGGGTTATCTACCAAAAGTGTATTTCTGGCCATGCCTAGATGGACACCAGGCTGAGGACAGAACGTGGCTGACCAGCTCAGGTCTGGCAGCACTCTACACTTCTGTGCAGTATGGCTGTGGTACAAAACGGAGCTGGTAAGTCCATCTGACACTGCTTTGCACGAGGTAGACTGCCTGGATCCGCTAGAAGAACGGATGTCTCCTCTGCAGCACATATTGAGTTCAGAATGGGAAAGGAGGTGGCAAAATGAATTCTCTCTGAAGGACTAGGATGTAACAGTTAGGAGGAAACTTCCTTCACTGTCCCAGACAGTGCTCTGAGCCTGTTAACCCCTGGATTTCCCTTAGGGGTTGAAGGCATGCTCATTCAACCAGTCACTCCAGACTTCCTTCTTGGTCTTGGAGAGCAATTTAATGAAGTCAAAGCAGAACTTCAGGTAAAATCATACCATCGCATCCAATAGTACAACCACACCATCGTAAAATCAAGTCATCACATCCTAAAGCAGATGCTGAAATTTGGCCAGAAGAATCATCTCTGTGCTCCACTGATTCCTCATGTTGACTATCCATGGACCACATGGGCATCTAGTGCTCCCACTTCAGATGAAGACACCTACCCTCCTGTTCTCTGTGGTCTGCTCATGGGATATAGGTCCCACATCCTTTCTCCAGTTCTTGGCATCCAGACATCTCATCCAACTCACCTGCAACATCACTGCCTTGACATTTGCTAGTGAATCACACTGCTTCACACACCACAGCTTGCATGTTCAGCCAGAACATACTCAGGAATGGAATTTAATAAGAAGATCAGACTGTGGTGGTCAGGAGCAGGGCTGTCAGACAATCACACTGGCCAGCAGTTTGTTTGCACTTGACCAGCTCTTGCTATCCCTCTTTCTTTCCATTTCCCTGTGCTGTTTCTTCTTCTGCCTGCCCCTTTGATCCCCTTTTTTCTCTGCCCTTGTTTCCTCCCAAATAAATTAATTTCCCTACTACTTTTCTCCCTGTCAGTCCCAGTTCCTCTACACTCATACCCAAATTTGCTCTTTCTTTAGCAGTTATTGCAGCACTGTTGGCCTGGCAAAATTCCACTTCCCAAAAGGTCCCCAGTTCTCTCTTCAATTAACTGTGAAATTTGGCCATTTCTCACATAACTCAAACATCTGTGAATTCTGTCCGTTCCTTATGGTGCTATCTGTAGTTTCTGTCAGTTTCTCACTCTGTTGTTATGTTCAGCAATTTTTCATGCCATATAGAATAGTTTCTTACTCTGTGTTCACTTAGCTAAACCTCAGGCCAAGGCCCTGTCTCCTTCTTGCATACTTTAGCAGAAATTATTTTCACTAAAAACATAAATAAATAAAAAGCCTCAACATCCAAACTGACAAACATTTGGCTTTTCTTTTTTCCAGGTATAATTACCTTTGAGGGGGCTTTAAGAAGGTTGCCTTTAGAAATGCAAAATGTTCCTGAATCTCTGTGGCCTCCTATGTGAATGATTCCTCACCTGCTATTTACATAATTCCAGGCTTTTTGAAGTGCATATCATATAGATTTGTGTCCACAGGGGCTCCTTTTGCAGCATGATGCTAGACACTTATGTGGAATAGGATCTTTTTAAGCCCTCCTATGTCAATCTTTGCTGTAGATTCTGTATATACATGTGAATCAACAAGAAATTACCCATTGTGTGCCAGGATGGGGTTCATTTTAAAGGCAGGGGAGGATAATAATATGAAAAAGAAAAAAGTGATTCAGAGAAAAACACAGTTCTAGCCCTGAGGTCCTGTGCTGCTTTCTTAGAGCTGGTGCCTGTGGGATGTGCTGGGAAGTTGATAACTGCTCCCAGTTACCCCAATAGCTTCCAGTCACTGGCTACAGATCATGAAGCTTCGCAGCCCCTCTTTAAAAGAAACCAGCAATCTGCCAGTATTCACACTGTGATCTCATCATGGTGGCTGCTCCCTTAAAACAAAACATGTCCAGGGGAGGTGCGTTGGGAGACCAGCACTAGCATGGAGCCCTCACCCTGCTAACCATAGTTAATCAGACTCTTCTGCAACCCTGGGAAGCACAGGGCCAGTTTTGATAACACCAGCATTGCTCACTTCCCTGAGTTACAAACCCAAAGTGGATGCTCTACCCCGGGAGACACTCTTCCCTGCAGAACTGCAAAGGCAGGTGACTGTAACTGCCTCCAGCCACGCTTGATCAAACAAACTCTGACATATCAAAGGGACTAAGGATCTTCTAGAACACAACAAAGTCTCCCAAGGGTTGTAATGCCCTCCTCACTGCTTGGGACTTTTGTACCGGGATTTGCAGTGAAGGAGACAAAACTCCAAAGTGTTTCTGGAGAATGAGCAAAAGACAGCTTGGGTTTTGCAGCCCTCGAGGTGTGATTCACCACCTCTTTTAGGGTTAATGAAAGGGTATAGAGAGCAGTGTTCACCTTTAAAACTGCTTCAGGGCAGGTTAATATTTTCCAATTAACAAGCCCCTAAATATTTTGCAATAGAAAGCTGCTGTTTGCAGTAAAGGTTGGCCTCCTAGAGCTTCATTTTCTGGGTTACCTTCAAATGTCTGCTTCAGAAAAATATATGGACAAACCAGCTAAAAATCACTGCTGTAAGGTACCAAAGGTAGAAGAAGGTTCATGAAGACATATAAGCAATCTTAAAAGTTATTTATGTGTCTAAGTAGAAATTAAAGAAGAAAAAAAAATCTCAGAGAAACTGGACAACCATCTTTTAACTTTACTTATGGAGCTTCATATGGTTAAATCCAGGGATTTGATTGCCTTTGACTTGGTACCTTATGGCTCCATTACCTTTCACTATTCCATCACTAGGGTACTATTCACAGCTTCAATAAATACTGTCATCTTTAAATCACAAACCTTTTTTTATTATTATTCTCCCCAAAACAGAGCTGTAAGACATTTTTAGAAACATAGCTGAAGCCAGGCACACTTGTCATATCAGAATACTCTCCTCTCTTTTCCACACACCTCATGCTTTTTCAAGGGTTGCAGCTTGCCTTGTGCACATTGATGTTATTCCATGACTGCATCATTGTGATCATATTCTAAGCTAAAAGGCGGTTCCAACCTGGGATTCACTCCTCCAGGTTTTGCATCAGAATTGCCCCATCCAGACACTGAAATTATTGACACCTCTGTCATTCCTCAGGAGTGTAGATTTATGCTTCATTTGTACACACTTCACTCCATGCTGACAGATCTCTTTGGCTCCTAGGAGAAAGTCTTTATGAAAAATGTCAGTGATATCAAAATAAGCCATAGTGATTTACTCACATGTCATCATGGGAAAAGACATTCCTCCTCTGTCTTTTATTCTCTGCCTTAAATTAACAATCATTTTCATATTCATTTCCACTATAACATCTATTTTCTAGTGACTGGGCTGTACAACATGTGTCTTGAGCAGTAGAGCGAATAACAGATAGGCAGAGCCTGTGTGGCTGACCTGTCTGTTAACCATTAAAAGATTAAACCTATTGGGACGAATTTATGTCAAACCTCCAACACAGGAACACAGACCACGAAGAAGTCTTCTGTACTACCAGTTCAGTCTCTAGTACTAAAGAAAAAAGGCCAGAGCACAAACCAGTATTGAAAACATATGTGATGATTATTCAAGCTGTTTAATGGTCCCTGTGTTCTCTAGCATGATCTGGGGATAGGACAAGCCAGGGATTCTTCCCAACAGGTACACTGACCAGTGTTCCCTCTTTCATAAGGATGGGGAAGAGGGGTTGTACCCATGGATGTGAGCCATGCTGCATCATTGGGTCCTGAAGCCAGAAAATCACCCCCCAGCCTGTTTTATTGTTTTTTTTACTCATACAAATGCAGCGAGTGTATTGTCATGGCTAAAGTTTCTACTGTCTCCAATCAGGACAAGTCTACTGCTTGGTGGGACAGTGTTAGTTTCTGTTGATAAGGATCATTCCCATGGTGCCCATTCATTCAAAAATGCAACCCACAAGCATGGAAATTACTCCTTTTTCCCTCTCTTGCAGCGAGCTTTATCTGTGACCCTTGAAACACACCACAGCACTTCTATTTCAAAATCCTAGAGGGAGAATAAAACCCCAAAAGCCTCAGAACTTCTTTGAATACATAGAACAATTGTGGTTGTACAATAATGGTGATGTTATTACACCAAATTCCATAAATAATGCCTTTCAAGGTTTACTGCACGTACGTCTAGGAGAAAATAAAGTTTAAATGATCATATTACAGATCTTGCACAAAGAATGGTTTTTCCTATCTAACGTTAATAGGCAAATAAGATATATTTATGCTCATACATCACTACTTTTGAACAGAATATATTATTATGCTAAGAATGTAATAAAAATAACACAGCACACTTGGACTGGCAATCATCCATACCAAAAATGACATCCTATGCCATGGTTCTTAAACACAAAAACTAGAGAATTGTAGTAAATAGGAAAGGGTCAGTATTAAGGCCACAATTGTAATGCAGCATCTGGCTTCCAAGAGACCCTCTTTATATAAAGTTCTTCACCCTTCAGAAATTATAATCTCTAAGATCATCTTAGAGAGATGACTCAGTCTACTGTAAACTGAAATCAGCTGGTGAAATCCTGCATCTACTGAAATTAATCACAAAATAGACATTGCCCTTAAAAAACCAAGGTTTTTGCAATAAAGTATTTTAGACATGCTGTCAGAATGGGAAGTCACAGTCTGAACTTGTCTCCTATGGAAATTGTGATCAACGGCTGATTCCGAAAAGACCTGAAAACTGTTTGCCCTGTTCCTGTCCTGAGATAAGAGATCCAGCCTGGATGTGGGGGACTGTAGGTGTTAATTCTGTTTAAAACCCTGTGCATGGGCAGAACGGACCACCGGTGGCCAGTGCTCTCCCTACCACACCACAAAGCAGGGCAGAGAGTCTGGGGATGAATTCTGCAGCAAAGCCACAGCATGGACTAGAATGGATAAGGGGTAAGCCAGCTCCCAGGTGGCAGCAAGGCCAACATCAGAAAGCCTAATCCCTTTACAGACCTAGCAAGAAAATGGCAGATAAGAGTATTTGTTCAAAGGAAAAGCCCTCAGAGTTCAACCGAGGATCCCCTGGCATCTGTATTTTACTGTCCACGCTTGCTTTCCAAAAGGCTCAAATTCCTCCTGTATGTTGCGAACTTTATGCTCTTTTCTGTCATTAATTTTTTTCTAGGGCATCCAGAGGAGAAAGTCCCTCCTGTGCTGCTGGCATTTTAGCAGGAGAAGAGGCACAGTTCCAGCAAACCAACTGGACGCCATTTGCAAGTGTGGTCATCTCCTGGGGTGCTGGATGCTCGAGGTACATCTGGGCAACGCTGGCGTGAGAAAGGCTGCTTCCAGGCACCCTGCTCCAAGCAGTGCCGTATTAACAGCCTGCTGTCCAAGTAAATGGAAGAAACCCTGGATTAACCAAGGCTCTGAAGACACAACAAAATCTGGAAGCTCTCACCTGGGTGTCACTCAGTCTTTGAGAACAATGTGGTAATTTTGCACTGAGAAAGGTGTTAATTAAAACCACAATGACTCCTACTAAAGCCACAGTAAGGTATTAAGCAGATGAAAGGCCCTTCAAGGGCATTTTCTTGTCTCATTACTTACACAACTCATTGTCTTTAAAGTCACTCTGATGGCTTGTTGGTGGGTTTTTTTCTCCAAATTATTTCTGTCCAAAAAGGATTCATGGAGTGGACCTCCCAAATGAAAGCCACACTTCCTGCTGAGAAACCTTTTCTGAGGTTGGCTGTGGGTATGACATTTGCCCTCCCAGACTCTGGGACAGCTGTTTGGATGGAGAGAAATGCTGTTGTGTGTTTGCTGTGTCAGGGGACACCTTCCAGGTCATGGTTTTCTGGAAAGCCAGGCTTGAGGGAGTTGGATTTCTTCCTGTCTGGTCTTGAGCAGCTGCAAAAGGAGAGTCTACGAATACTGAAGGATTTAAGAGGAATGTAACTCTATTCTTAGCATAAAGAAAGAGAGAGAGAGGGGGGAAAAAAGCTTGCATTAAAAGTAGGGTATTGTATTTGGGTGAGACTGGGAAAAAAAGTCAGTCCTGATTTTTTCCCAATACTGTCCTTTACCTGAAGAGGAGTTAAGTCCTGATCTTCCACAAAGTGTGGGATGTAGGCTCAGTGCCTCATTATTGACTGCCTGCAAGATTGCTTAGAAGAAGGAAGAACAGAGTCAAAAACACATCCAGGTGAAAAAAGCTTAGTTACAATTTATATACACGCACCCATAGATAGATGCAGATATAGATGTAGATGAAGACTACATATATACATAGATATAAATATAGATAGATATAGATACAGATATAGATGATACAGGTATAGATAGCCCCATCCCTGGAAGACTTCAAGGCCAGGCTGGATGGGGCCTTGACCAACCTGGTCTAGTGGGAGGTGTCCCTGCCCATGGCAGGGGGGTTGGAACTAGATGATCTTTAAGGTCTTTTCCAACCCAAACCATCTGATGATTCTATGATTCTAGATATAGATTACATCATATAGATACAGATATAGATGATATAGATATGGATACATAGATATAGAGATACAGATATAGATATATAGACAAGATTATATATAGATATAGATGATATAGACATAGATATGTAGATAGAGATGATATATAGATACAGACGATATAGATATGGGTATAGGTGTAGGTATGGGTATGGCTATAGGTATAGATGTAGATATAGATAAGGATACGAATATGGATATAGATAGATACAGACAGCTGCACACACATATCTAATATACATATTATCTAAATATACATACAGTGTTTGCAAAAGGGAGAGGATGGTTCTTAGTCATACCATTCTGGCACGGAGCTATTCAGACCAGAAGGCTGTATGACTAATACTTTCTTTCATGCATGAAAGGGGATGTTGCCTCACAGGGAATGGTCCAACCTGCTATCGCATCACAGACTCATCAAAGCACCCCTGAGCTTTCCACCTTCTCTCCCAACGTCAGCCAAGACTGTCTCAGGGTATCATGCACCTCTATGTCCCTTGGGGTAGGCAGGCAGGATGCTGAAAGCTGAGAACACAGTTTAGAGTGTGGCTCAGCTTCAAGTATCAACCCTAGTATGTCAAGTGTGTCAAGGACAAGAGAGTCAAGTTTAGAAGACAACCATGTGTGGCCAGCAAAATGCCATGGCAATCACAGAGCTGATATTCTGGCCAAATACTGACCTCAGCATCTGCAGCAGGCTGAATGAGAAATTCCCTTGGTGTTTTACCTCAGTACGAGACAGAAATCCCTCTCTTAAATACTTTTGTGACGATCAAAGATTTGAGGGGGTCTGCATCCTAAAGGCTGCTTAGCCTTAGCAGTGCTAAGGAATTTCTTCAGATGGTCTGCATTTTTTACCTCAGTCTTCACCAGCAAGTGCTTCAGCCACACTGCCCAAGATGCAGAAGGCAAAGTCAGGGACTGGAAGAATGGAGAACCACCCACTGTAGAAGATCAGGTTCGAGACCGTCTAAGGAACCTAAAGGTGCACAAGTCCATGGGATCTGATGAGATGCATCTGTGGGTCCTGAGGGAAATATTGGATTAAGTGGATAGGCCACTATCCATCATATTTGAGAAGCTGTGTCAGTCCGGTGAAGTTCCCACTGACCAGAAAAGGGGAAACATAACTCCCATTTCTAAAAAGGGAAATGAGGAAGACCTGGCAAATTACAGGCCAGTCAGTCTCACCTCTGTGCCTGGCAAGATACATGGAGCAGATCCTCCTGGAAACTGTGCTAAGGCACGTGGAAAATGAGGACGTGATTGGTGACAACCAACATGGCTTCACTAAGGGCAGGTCCTGCCTGAGAAAATTCATGGCCTTCTGTGATGGGGTAACAACGTTGGTGGATGAGGGAAGAGCGACTGACATCACCCACCTGGACTTGTGCAAAGCATTTGACACTGTCCTGCATGGCATCCTTGTCTCTAAACTTGAGAGACATGCATTTGACAGGTGAACCACTCAGTGATTAAGGAGTTGGCTGAATGGTCGCACTCGAAGAGTTGTTGGTCAACAGCTCGATGTCCAAGTGGAGACCAGTGATGAGTAGCGTTCCCTAGGGGTCCATAATGGGACCAGTGCTATTTAACATCTTTGTCATTGACATGGACAGTGGGATTAAGTGCACCCTCAGGAAGTTTGCTGATGACACCAAGCTGAATGGTGTGGAGGGAAGGCATACCATCCAGAGGGACCTTGACAGGCTTGAGAGGTGGGCCTGTGCAAACCTCATGAAGTTCAACAAAGCCAAGTACAAGGTCCTGCATGTGGGTCGGAGCAATTCGAAGCACAAGTAGAGGCTGGACAGAGAACAGATTGAGAGGAGCCCTGAGGAGAAGGACCTGGCGGTGCTGGTGGACAAAATGCTCAACATGGCCCAGGAATGTGCACTTGCACCCAAAAGCCAACTGCATCCTGGGCTGCATCAAAAGCAGCATGGCCAGCATGTCAAGGGAAGTGATTCTCCCCCTATACTCCATTGTTGTGAGACATCCCCCTGCAGCACTGCATCCAGCTCTGGGGCCCCCAACATAAGAAGGACATAGGACTGTTGGAACGAGTCCAGAGGAGGCCACAAAGATGATCAGAGGGTTGGAGCAACTGTCCTGCGGAGACAGGCTGAGAGAGCTAGGGTTGTTCAGCCTGGAGAAGAGAAGGCTCCAGGGAGACCTTACAGCAGCCTGCCAGTACCTGAAGGGGGGCTACAAGAAAACTGGAGAGGGACTTTTTACAGGGATGTGTACTAATAGGACAAGGACTTTAAGCTGAAAGAGGGTAGATTTAAGTTAGATATTATGAAGAAATTCTTTACTGGGAGGGTGGTGAGACACCGGAACAGGTTGTCCAGAGAAGTTGTGATGCTCCATCCCTGGAAGTATTCAAGGTCAGATCAGATGAGGCTTTGAGCACTTTGAGCAAGCTGGTCTAGTAGAAGGTGTCCCTACCCATATCAGGTGGCTTGGAACTAGATGATCTTGAAGGTTCCTTCCATTCTATGAGTCTATGAAATTTGTAAAAGTAAGGAGTATCCCTCTATGGAGGAAGTTGTAGAAATGTTAAATTATCATGCCCCTAACCTTATTCTAAATGGAGAAGGAAAGTAAGGGGCAAAAGAGAGCTTAAGAAGAGCTTCTTAGAAGGTGCAGGTTGGCCTTTAAGTGGTATAACAGACCATAGAGATGTTGTGAACTGGATGCATTTCAAGCCTGGATTGTTTGGAGCTCTGAGCTCTCTCCCATCTTTACTAACGTCCCTGTAGAGAACTGCTAAGAAACTTGCTCCTGATAAGGGAAAGGATTAAGACTGGAATCTCTGGAGGACATCAGCCATCACCTTATTTTTATTTTTCCACACGAACTGGCCTCAGAGCACTTTCAAAGCCTTCTTCCCCAGTAAATTTGCCTGCCTGTCTCTGTGTGAAAGTCCAAATCCTGGTATTTAGAGAGCTACCATGAATTTGAGCTACTCAGTTACTCAGGAGAGGGCTGTGAGTGATTTTAGGTTCCCATAAGCAGCTCTGTTCACGGTGACACTCATTATCCACTGCTGCTTTCAGGTCACAGATGCAAAGTAACATCCTGTCTCAGCAATTTGCCTCCTGGCATCTACCAAAAATTGGGTAACAGCTAAGTGTAGGCAAGGATAAGTCACCAAGGTCAGAGCATAGGCCAAAACTGTATTAACGTGTATCACAACAGCAGTGGTCTTAGACTTTCAGGCTGGAAGCGAGGATCCTGAATGCTATCAGACTGACACTGATAATGCAGGTGGTGTTGCTGAATTTAGTTGCAAAGGGGAATATAAGCATCCTCTATTCATTACTGGAGGACCATGAAGCTGAGGTCATGGATTCTTCCAGTCATGAATGACTATAAAGGTATGGCAAAGAGGGTGAGCTTGGTGTTTTTCTTAACTTTCTGAGAAATACTGTATGCTAAAGAGATATATTTATGCTACTGTCTAGCATGATGTAGCCTTCTTTGCTCCAGACGACTCATAGCTAGCCCTGCTCATTTTCCTGACACAAAATTACCACCCTGGTCCCTCTTGCCTTAAAGTAGGTGCCATTTTTAAAGCAAGGTCCTATGGTGTCTGCTTTCACTCAGGCTGTAAAGACTAGGAGCTTTGTTCATGAGTATTCAGGACTTAAATATGCATCAGACAATGCTGAGTGGGGAAAGGAAGAAAACCAAATTGTGTTTTTAGAATGTCCAGAAGTCTTCGTTGGTTGAGGTCCATTATTGCTTAGCAGAGCAATTCTCACATCTTCATTCTTCATGATTATTTTGCTCTATACTCTATAGGATTTATTTCCCCCTTTTAATACAAGACAATTTTTCTGGTTGAAATAAAGAACAACCATTTTCACCTGCCATAAAGTAAGAGGCTAATTGTCCACCAAAGGAGAAAGGCTCTAATGACCATTCCCAGTTAGAAATGTCAGAGTCGGCTCTGCTCTTTCTCTCTTTGTTGAATAAACTTTGTAGGAAAAACTCACCATTGTATTGTTTTATAGCACACAATTCAGCCCCATTTTACACTTATTTCTCACTGTTCTGCACTGCAGTCTAACAAGTCATCAGTGCATTTGATTTCTTTAGCAAATCATCCCCCCCAAAAAATGGAGAGTTTCCTTGCTCCAGTTTGGCATATATCGTTTGAAAGTTTTCCATCTGGGTAACAGAGAAAGGTGTCCTGCAGTGATCAAGGACAGCTGTAGTCAAATGAGTAATAAATGAGTAATCTACCATTAGTCCTCAAATATAGACAGATGTGAGTCAGCTTTGGTCTGAAATACTGCCATATATCCACTGGAGAAACCAAAGTGTGCATACATGGCTTTACATCCCCTACAGCTGCAATGATACACTTTTTTTAATTATTTTTTTTTATTTTTTTTATTTTTGAGAAACAAGAAGAAAGGCCCAGTTTCATACATCTTTGTACTTCTGCCCTGTAGAATAAAAAGGGTCTGAAAAGTATTAATGGATTTATCTACCCAAGAGGAACATTGTCTCCACCTTGTCAGTGGGAAGTTTAGTTTCAAAGAAAACTCCTGATCCCCAAAATATTTTGCCAGCTATTTGAAGACACACCAAAAAAACAGGACTAAACCATGTGGAATATTCTGAAGAGTAGGGCTGAGTCACTTGTCCTAGAGAAACTAACATGTGGAGAATGATTTATGGTTTCAGAGACATTGAAGCTAGGAAGGATCATTTATTATATCTCATAGCTAGCAATAGATGGAAAGGAACTTCAAAAAGGCAGAGGAAAACCCAAGGTCTCTTCTTCTTTCTACTCAGCTTAGTTAACGCACTTCCCTCCTTGGGCTTGGGACATGGTGCTCCAAGCTGGTCCTCACCCTGATGAGCAATTTTGTTGGCCGCTGCATGCCCAAACAGCTGTCATGAGTCAGCTCTCAAGGTCGACAGGAGCTGAGCTCTCTTGAATGTGAAAATCACCAGCCACGGAGTGTCTCAGCCTCCCCAGGTTGTTCCCTTTGTGGATTCCCCCCACTGCTGAAGAATTCAGGTGTCTCCCGAGTTTTGCAGGGAATTACCATGAGATATTACACTGGGTAGGAAAAATACTACATCAAGCAATGCATGTGTGGGGACACTCCCATAAACAAAACGAGCAAAATATACCAGGAGTTCCCAGAGGCCAAGTGACAAAGGTAGCCTCTGTATAACTCAACTTGATTTGCCTCCAAAGCAACGTGTCACCCTCCAGACTGCCTGCTGGAAATGGTCCCTGGCTTGTTTGGTTCAATAACACAAATGTAGCCCTAATATTGAGATTATGCTTTGCGATGCCTTGTATGGGGTAGGGAGGAAAAATTCAGGGACAAAGACTGTTGTTAGTGGTGTGATGTGTTTACCTGCCTACTGACATACAGGGTGAATGCAGGAGATAGCTGTTGATCTCAAAACTGCTCCAAGAAGACTGGTCTTTAGACAGGTCAATAATCATCAGCAAGGGTAATTTCTGAGTGAAGCATAAGCAGCTTACTTCTGTTATTCAATTTTTGTGTGATTTTGAGGAAGATATAAAGACATTTCAGGGATGTAGGGACTTACACGATTATAAGTAAATAACTTTTAATAATATATTCCAGTGAAGTTCAAAATTTGCCACCATCTATTTCTTCAACTAGTCTGTCTGTGCTATTAGATAAATCAGTGCAGGGACTGTTCTTTGTCCCTGGGGCTCATCTGCACAAATTGATCACATTCATATTAAACAACATTTATCCTTGGTTCCCTTGTAGACCTCTTCTAGCTCTGGTTGATTTTAAGATTTAGTAATAATATGTGTGCATGTGTGTACCTTCAATTTCCCATATCTGATTTAATGCAGATAAACAAATAATTACTTCTTGATTTTTTAAATTTTATTTCTGGTTTACTGCTGGGTGTTATTTATTAATTGGGATGTCAATATTAATAACCCACACCAGACTGATGAATTGCATGCTCTGGGAAATGCTGAAGTATCTGAGAGTGCAAGAGCTGCTGGGACAAGGTGAGACTGGAGGGCTCCTAGCCTTGATGCTTCCTTTTTCAGAAGGGTTATTCAGAATAGCTGTGGTCTTTTTGTGGGGCAGGGAAGGCTACTGGAGAGGAAACTCCCCAAGTTTATTCCTGACTCTGCTGGGTGACTGTGAGCAGATGATTCCACCATTTTCTGCAAAGCTTCCTTTGCTGCAGAGCTCATTTGTACAGCCTTTGGAGCAGCGCTGATGAGAAGCCCTGTAGACATACTGGTGTGTTGTTCTGCTACAGGAGAAACCTTTTGTGTTTACACAGTGCTTAGCGCAACGGGGCTTTGACCTATGGTTAAGCATCCATGCTCTGGTATAAAAGTAGGAATAAATAAGATGGAGTATCCAAGCACTGTTCATACTCCCTTTGTGTCAGAAAGCATAGGTGACCCCAGTGACCTAAAAGCTGCATCCAGAGTTCTTGAGCAAAGACATCGCCTTTGGCACAGATTTTCCATTTCTTTACACAATGCACAGTGAAACTGTGAAATTCCTGGACCACAGACCTCCTGACACAGGGAAAGTATTCCAGGGGAATATATCACTACATACACACCCTGTTGGAGTTTCTCCTGTGCACATGCACTTTTGGGCATATTGCATATGAGTTTAGGGAGACTTTATACTGATTCTGTACAGATACTCTTATCTATGTTCTTGTGGTCATTCATGACTTGCAGACATGGTGGGAAACAGAGCAGATCAAAAGCCAGACTTGCCTGCCTCCTGCCTTTCTGGAGAGTCCAAGCTGGGGATTATCTAGCTGTGCAGACAATGACTCTCATCTCCTCTTTGAAGAGCCTGGTAGTCTCTTGTGTTAGCATTCTGGAGAACAGCTCTGGATTAATGGATTCACAACATATACAGACTCCCTGTTAGCAAGTGAAGCAAAAAGGCAAAGATAAATATGTAGTCCATGGAGGCCTCTTCAAGAAGTTGTCTTTATGTCTGTAGCTACTTTTGTGTCTTTGCTATATGAGTGCTTGGATGTCAGAGAATTTGACAAATTTCTTGCTTTTGGCCTTGCCCTAATCATTAGGTATGTTAAGAGGGGTCCCACAGAGCATAAAACAGGGTGAGTAGGTCGAGGATGAGGAGTAGTTTTCATAGCTGGTTTGTGAGATCTGCCAGCAACAGGAGCTGGAATGGGCCCTGTACTCTCTCAAATGTCTCGAACACATGGCTGCATAGCTTTTGCAAAATAAATCCTTTACCATGGATTTTAATGGTCAAGTCTGAACAGAAAAGGCCTGAACAGAAAACTCACAATAAATAGAATCCCATCTTCACCTCAAGCCTTAGGGACACGGACTGACCAGAAACCCCAGAAGAGGGAATTTATCTGTAACAAGCCCCAGTTGTGCTCACTTCTTGACTTTCTAGAAGTTCACATGTGGACCCAGGGGTCTCATGGAGGATTGCAGTGACCCAGAGAGAGATATCATGGGTAGTATGAACTGGGTAGAGTACAAGATAAATCAGAGGCAATGGGACTTGAAAATATTTTTTTCTGAGATAATTCAGTCTGACACTCAGTTTTATTTCCACATCAAATAGAAATGTTTCATCCTGGATCTACAGAGATTTAAAATCAAACATTTCAATCTAAGAATGTCTAAATGGCTCTTTTCTTCTTTTTTTTTTTTTTCTTTCAAAATGCCCAAGTAGGTGTCCAAATCAATTAACTGCAGCCTGAGAACAATTTTGTTCCAAAAAAAAAAAAAAAATTCATAATCCCATATCCTTCCTCAGGGCTGGAAACAGGTGTCAGGAGTTTCCACAAGGATTAGCAATTCGCTTTCTATTCACTGCAATTCACTGTTGTTATCCATAGATATATGTATACCATAGAATCATTAATTGGAAAAGATCTTTAAGGTCATCACGACCAACCATTAACCTAACACTGCCAAGTCTACCACTAAACTATGTCTCTAAGTGCCACATATACATATCTTTTAAACACCTCCAGGGAAGGTGACTCAGCCACTTCCCTGGGCAGCCTGTTCCAGTGCTTGACAACCCTTTCGGGGAAAACATTTTTCCTAATATCCAATCTAAACCTCCCCTGGCACAATTAGAGGTCGTTCCTTCTTGTCCTATCACTTTTTATTTAGGAGAAGAGACTGATACTCACTTCATTACAACCTCCTTTCAGGTAGTTGTAGAGAGTGATAAGGTCTTACCTGAACTCCCTTTTCTCCTTTTCTGAAGGACCCCAGTTCCCTCAGCTGCTCCTCATAAGACTTGTTCTCCACACTTTTCACCAGCTTTGCTGCCCTTCTGTGGGCACACTACAGCACCTCAATGTCTTTCTTGCTGTTGAGGCTATCAGTGTCATCTTATCTCCATATTACATTCAAACCCAAATCCCTAAAGATGAAACAAATGAGACCTCATGTAGTGACTGCTGATGTTTACAGGAGCCTTATCTGGGATCCTCTGTTGTATCCCTGTGTTCTTCTGTTTTTTCTTTGTTGCCTTCTCTTGCACCTACATTATAGCATGTTGAAAGATGCAGCCTCTTCACTCTGTGTTTGTACAGTGCCAAACAGCTCCTGGTCCACTCCTGGAGCAATTTAATGCTACTTTTTACAAAACAGAAGCAATCGTCCTGCCAAAGCAGCAAAGCCACTTCTGTAGAACATGGTGATAACAGCTTAACATCTATGCAGATCATACAGGTTTTTAGTCTTTTACCAGGAGATCTCATCTGCTGCTGGCACCGTGTAAAAGAACAGGGCTTTTATACTTATCATAGCACCTCTCTGGGTGTGCAAAATTATCATTTCTCAGATGTAGTAAATTCTGTTTTGTGAGGAGCAAGAAACACTCCAGGCTAAGAACCTGGGCGATCTAAAAATGAACCGCCTTGTGACTTAAACTCAGTGGTTTAAAAGGAGGAGGTTTGTAGAGATTATTTTTTTTCTGTATTTTCAACAACCCCAGTTTAGTCAGAAATTCTTAAATATCACTATTACTGAATGAAGAAAGAGGTTGCAGATTAAATCTGCCTTTGCACTTAGTAATTACTTTACCATGATGTCTTTTGTGTGATTTCTAGTTGTAAAAACACCTGTCAGTTCCACCTATGGGCTTGGTTAGCAAACCTTCCTTATGCTTGTGTAGCTCCCCTGGTAACTCTTACCTGGAAACAGGGAGACAAAAGGAGACTCTGACTTTAAGGATGCCTGTTAGGATGCATGGGCAGGATGGACAGGAAAAAAACAGGCAAGGTGATTTGGACATAAGTGAAGCTTTAAGGGGAAAGTGCTTCCTGCTCTGACCAACCCTTGATTCTGGTCCAACATACCTTTTTCCACAGACTTGGCAATTCCAAGTGCACATCTTCAAAAATCACTTTCTCAACTTCATCTTCCCTTCTGTGAAATCTGGGTTTCCCAGGCTTCTCCTTTCATATCACATGGTATTTCTAGAGTTGCAAAATCTGAGCAAAATGCCCAAATGTTCCCTCCAAACAATTTTTTCCCTTTTGTGTGTGTGTGTGCGTGTGTGTAATTTTATGGAAATGTTGAAGGAAACCTCTGCATACTTAAAACTAAACTAATCCCTTCCACAGCTTTAAACAAATTTGTGCCTTACAGCCATCAAGCTGCAATTTCAGGCTTAGCGATGAAACCTATAGCTTTTACCACGGGGGAGAGGCATACATGTCCATCTCACCTAATAATAGTCCAGAAACAGATTTTCTTCACAACCCCTCAAAAAATAATTTGTCATGCTCAGAAATAATGCATAAACAATCTAGTCTGGATGTTTTAAATACCTTTCCCTTGAAAAAAATGTGAAGTAAACCAAAATGTGTTAACTGATTTAAAGCTTTTATTTGTTTTAACTGATTGTCATTTGCATCTTAGTGCAATAATGTGTAAGAAATTTCTACTGCATCACACAAACAAGCAAACGCGTATTTGCTATGAGTTATTTTAGGTGACATGCTATAAAAAAATCAGCAATCTATCAGATCCCTGTAATGTATTGATTTCTCAGCTCAGGCTTTTCATGAAAAATAATGATAGAAATAAGTGTTTTGGGTGATTTGAATACCTGTGAGTGATTCCTGCCCGCAACAAATGTAGGGACAAGTTGCCTTGGAAATTTCTGCCATACTTACTGAGACACTTGAGAACTGTTCAGAGTTAAACTTTCTCTAATGATACTGGGGTCTAAATACCAGTCAACAAATACACTTTCAGGGTGCCTGATGATGTCTCCATCTCTCATAGTCAGGAATATCCACCCCAGATGGTACGAACATGTACACAGCATCATTCACAAGTGTAGCACTGTGCTTTCCCACCTCTCAAACCATGAAAATATTTTCCACGATGAGTTGTGAGAGAGTGGCGTGTGGTAGGACATGTGACAGGGAAAGAGCTGCAGATCTAGCCTGTGCAAGAGGAGAGCCTGCAACCATGACCCAACTGCATGCAGCACTATGGCTCCTCTCCCTAACCAGGATTCCAATGCTAGATCTACAGATGACCTGCACCTGGCATTTTGGTCCTCAAGGTGGAAAAGAGGTCCTGATGCTGTGAGAATCAGCTTGACTTTGGTGAAGAAGATATGGGAGTTGGTTATATGGGTTTGTACCTGGACTCAAGAGGCCTGAGCTCTTTTTGCATTGCATCATTCACACTTATAGCTGCCCATTCTCTCACAGCCCTGATTTCTTTTCCATGGGCATCCACATGCAATTCAAACAGTATGTCTTCCTCCCAGCCTGCAACCCCGGCCGGCTCAGCTGGAAGCAGTCACACTGTAGCTACCTAAATTAAGAAAAGGTGGATCACTTCCAATTGAGAGATACTAACACCTCATCTTTTTCCCCAGAAGTCAGTCCTTTAAGTGAGAAGAGGTAAATATGGTCCCTGTAAGTAAAACCTCTAGGCCAAAGGCCATCTTCCCAAGCAGAAAGCTGTCTTTGTAGCAAGTGCCGTTTCCCTACACCTCTGCCACAGATAAGCTTTCTCAGTGCCATGAACATGAAAAGGGGTTGAGTCTCTTTTTCCTATCTTCTTCTAAGGGCTTGGATAAAATCTCTTCAGATGTACTTCACTTATCTCCTCTAGTAACATGGAAATCAGGGGCTTTGCACAGATAGAGAGATTTCTTAATAGCTGAGAAACATTATCGATACTGAACATATGCGTATGCATGCAGTGTTTTTAGAATCCTCAGCTTTAACTCTTGCTTGTGCTTCCATGCAAACAAATCATAAACACAGCTCTGCCTTCAACTAGAACTTCTTGACAAGTATTTGTATGACAGAGGCATCCACAAGCTTCAGCTAAGATAGAGGCAAGGAGCTGTGGGTAAGAAAAAGCCTGTCCCTAATAGAATGATTACAACCTAAACACTACTGAGGAGTGTTAGTATCATTGCTTTCAAGATGTGTGTGTGGGTGTGGGTGTGGGTGTGTGTGGAGACAGAGAGGCTGCAACATGTCCCGCACCAGCCCAGAGCCTCCTGGAGTGAGCGTCAACCACCTCACCCATTTACTGGGAGCACACTGAGCAGCTGGCAAAGTTTCTACCAGCGTGCAATTGTGCTGTCAGACACCCCAATTTTCTCCTCCATGAGGAACCCACAGGGCTGTTGGGAAGTTGCTTTGACTCAGTCTTTACCTGTTGCCTTGAAATAAATGAGGTATCCAAGACCAGCTTGAAATACAGGCTACCTTCACTGAACAGTAAGGTCTAAGAATGGACTTCAGCTGGATTTCATTGTCTGGTGTCAACAGAGATAAGATGTAGGTACTTTTGTCATTGTGGAGTCAGCCCCTGTCAAGCTGAGCTGTTGACCCTGTGCTGCTCCATGGCAGTCTCTGAGGTCCCTAGAGCAGCCTATAGCTGCTCTGCAGTAGCCTATGAACTTGTCAGTTTAGAGCTGAGCTACCCCATGAGTGATCACATGGGAGGACAAAGGTGGGCTGAGGATCCAACTGCCAGTCCCACCAGCTCACTGTGACCTGCACCAGAGTCACTGATGAACCCTATCTGTTTTCATGAAAAGTGGAAGCATTTGCTCAACTCCTGGGACCAGCCTGTGGCTTTTACTGTCCATTGCATGTAAACACAACTCTCATTTTTGCCAAAGGCTTTTACTGATCTGTTCACCCTCTTTTTCCTGGGGTGACTCAGAGCTTTCCCTATCTTGGCAAAATCAAGGCTGATTCAGCCTCTGTTCTAGCAGGAGTTTCACTGGCTCCCAGCCTTTCCCCAGCTTTGCTTCCAAACAGGTGATACAAGGGACTTGCTCAAAAGTCACGCCGTTGTATTTTTCAGACAGTGACAGACACAGAAAGGCCTGAGTGTGATGTTAGTTGTCAAGTTAAGCAGCCCTTTCACTGTAGCTCTTAACACCTATTATGGTTGCCAGGCAGTGAGCAAGCTTTTGGATGATCCCACATCATCTAGATGCAAAGTGACTTGACAGCTCCAGGGCTGCTTATTACATTTGTTAGTGGAACTGGGGGAAGCTGGTGCTGGCTGCTGAGCCACAGGACTACATTTCCACCAAGGACTGACTGCTCTAAAAGATTCTGTATGTCTGGAAACCCGTCCCCATGGTTGGGCTGTGCAGCTGCTTGGGGCAGCATTGAGTCTCTCTGCAAAGAAGCAAAAGTACTCTCTCCACTGTAGCATGAAAATAACTGGATACAAGGTCCAGCCATGGGGCTACTTAATTAGCCAATCCACAAGTGAAAAAGGGATAATAAGGTCTTAGAGGGGAAAGAAAGTACTCTACCCACCTACTAAGTACAGACCCGGGGAATGTAGAACACGAAAGCATAGCTAGCACAGACCAAAATCCTGTAACTGGCCAAGTATATCAGTCAAGTGTGCCTATAAGGGAAAAGGCAGCAATATGGTCCTTCAGTAGCTCTTCTAACTGATGCAAAGGGGATATTATCAGACACTGCATCTACAGGAGAAGAAAGCTTCCCTGTGTAAGCAACTGTGTGCATCTTTGCCAGACCTCCCGCTCAGCTTGAGTAAGCACACGAATACCTGCGGAGGAGTTACATACCTGCCTTCTGACCAAGCAGTAACCACATTTAAAAATGCACTGCTGGTGCAGTGAACCTAGGGGGAAATTACCCAGGCCAAAAAAAAAAAAAAAAAAAAAAAAAAAAAAATCACACCAATGCACTCCATTGTCCAGGAATAAATATATTCCCAAAGCTGTAACTCCTCTGAAAAGAAGATGGTTGCGAAACTCACAAGCTTCTAACAACAGCAAAGAAAGTGGCAATGAGTTCCACAGGGACTGTATTGTACCTGTATTAATTAGCATGTGAACAATTACACCTCTGTCTGCTATACCCACTGTGAGCCACTGTAATAAGCAAATATTTTTCTAGTAGGTGCTGTTGTAATGAAGGGGAATGTTGCTGTCCTGTAGGAAAGTGTATTTAAAACACTTCCATTTCTAATCATCACAGACTCCGAAGATCAGCTTTCCAAAAACTTATAAATAAGTTTTTCTGCTCCTTATTAAATGTAATTGATATTTTCCCAGCTGTTTTGGTTTTATACTTTGCTGCCATCATCTGTGCTTTACTGATACTGCATCCTGCTTTTGACAGTACAGACCAAATTCCTCTGCAAATTGTTGTCCCATCTGCTAGAGGAGATGCTATTGATATATTAGCTTTCCAGAAGAGCACCATCACTGATTCCACAGAGGACAGGCACCCCAGTGCCTAGCAGCATCTGGTTTGGGTAGTGCCCACCCCACTGATCGGCAGGACACAGATAGGAATGGAGTCTGAGAGATTTAGCTGGGAGGACCCTTTTATGTATGAACACGAGCAGATGTGTAATATTCCCACAGACCAGATTTACCAACCGCCATCTCAATTATTCTACAATGTGAATGTGTGCTTGTTTTCCTCTGACATAATTGTCTGCTTTTTCAGAACAGCCCGGAGACAGCCAAAAAGTCAAACTCATGGCAAGGACAGGTTATGGAAAAGCTTTTGGTTACCAGTTAGTGGACTTCTGGCAATTTCATTCATTAGTCCAGCCAGAGGATATGCGATGATTAAAGCCTTGCTGCCTTTAGCAAAGAAAGGCATCTTCCACCTCTCTTCTAACAGTTTCCTCAATAAGAATCAGTGATTCATCCAACCCTACTATGGTTTCATCCATCTCTTACATATGGGGCACATAAGATAAGAGTCAACAGCAGCTATCATTCAAGCACTGACTCTTTGAACTAAAGGAGAAGAGTCCAGCTCTGAGTTATTAGTATCAGACTTGATGCCAAGAAAAACACATTTGTAGCACAGAAACCATCACTCTTGCACAGAGACAAGTATGAATGCCTTTTCTGGGGAGAAAAATGAGAGGCCTAGAAAGAGGCCTTTCAAAAAAAAAAAAAAAAAAAAAAAAAAAAGAGGCCAAGAGAAGCCCACATTTAAAGTAGTTGCTGAATTCAGGCTATGACTTTAGCAGAACTAATGCAATGCTGTCCAGATAAAATGGAGAGTCAAGCATAGGTAAAAATAGCTGTATCCCCTTTTCCTGAATCTCTTTCTTCCCAGTAATTCAAACTAAAACCTGAATCCAGCCAAAAATTTAGCAAGGTTTATATACCACTTTGAAACATCTCACTGTATAACATGGCCACAGCCTCAGTTTGTGCTGAAGCAGTTGTCATCCTTTCCTAGATGCTGTTGAAGAAAGGTTCATGGATTAATATTAAATCTACAGAAATCCTTTATTTCTAGAGAAAACAAGAGAGAAAATAATCTGTTGTCAGTTCTCCTGTAAGCTCCTGCTGGGACAGGAAGTCAAGGAAGGGAAAAGGGAAAAGGGAAAGTGAAAGGGAAAGGGAAAGCCTATATTTATATAGATATATATCTGACAATAATACAGCCCAAATGTTCCAGGGATGATCTGCATTGTATGTCTTACAGATGACTTGCATCAACACGGTTAAAATAGCATAGATGGTATTTCTAAATGGGACGAATTTCACCTGCAAACAAAAGGGGGGTGTTTGAGGTCCTAATGACAGCACTGCCACCCAGTACAACTTACTGTCAAGGATGCTCAGTTACAGGAAACACCTGTGCAATCACTTGGAATTCCATGTGTCTCCTGCACTCCAAGGAGTATTTTGACTGGGCTTACTTTCAAGAAACCAAGTGATCTTCATTATTCCAACATCTCCTTGGGTAACATGAGTTAATTAATTCGCAGAAACTAACTCAGATATTTAACTACTATCTCAAGATACACCACTGTCCTGCTAGAAACTCCAGCAACTAAGTGCTTCTCAGAACTGGAGAAGCAGAGGATGTTGGCACAAGTGAACAGGGTTGTGCTTCCTATTGCAACATACCTTCTTGAGAAAGACAAGGCATTTGAGTCCTCTTCCCTTCCTCCACCAAGGTCCTTCAAGGCAGTCATCTCATTCCACAAGAGTTTGGTCCCAGTCATTATAGGGGAAGGTTCTCAGCTTTCAGGTTTTTTTTGGTCCTTGGGAGAAGCTGAACTGCAGTCACATTTTTGCCACCTCATAGAAGTTCATAGCTGGGAGGTTAAACTCTTTGTTTTCTAGAAGATGCTTTTAGAAAAGAAAATAAAGTGTTACTATTTAGCATGGAATAGAGTGGGGCTTCCTGGTTCTCCTCTTACTCTCATTTTTCAAGTTCAAATGTTTATAATCCAGTATGTTGAAAGTACCCTGAGGAACCACTGATCTAAGTAATATGTGTCTGTAGTGTGACCCTGCAAGTACATCAGGACTTCATCAGTTGTTGTTCTGTTTGGCAGATGTAGCTTCTCAGTACCTGTTTTTTGCTCTGGCACTTTAAATAGAAAGTGATTATTTGTTATGAAAATTCAATAACATTTTAATGATTAAAAAAAACCATCCCATCTGTTTGGTTCTCCCCAAGAGAACAGGAAAAGGTTTATTAATAGAAATACTTGGCATTTCTATTTGGAAAAAAAGTATATCTATTTATGTAACCAGGGGTAACCACATGAAATTAAAGATGACAAAAATTCTGCAGAATGACATAAAAAACATCCTAGTGTGCTAATCTATAGATTGTATCACACCGGTGGGAATCCCAGGGTTGCAGGTGTTAGAAAGCAGCATAAAAGGACCAGATATCATTAATCTCAGGATGCCATAGGTACAAGAGATTCAGAGGCCCACAAGCTATGTGAATAGATACGTGTTGGAGCAAGTGAAGAAGCTTCAAGGAAAGGAACTGAGTGCTGTACTATGTAGGAAAAGTCTGTCTTATGGGTTATCCAAATAATCTAAGACAGTAGCTTTCTTGTAATCTATGACAAAATAGAGCTATTCTGGTAATCGTAGAATCAAAGAATCATAGAATCATTGAATGGTTTGAGATGGAAGGGACCTTAAAGATCACCTAGTTCCACCCCCCTGCCATGGGCAGGGACACCTTCCACCAGACCAGGTTGCTCAAAGCCCCATCCAGCCTGGCCTTGAACACTTCCAGGGAGGGGACATCAACAACTCCTCTGGGCAACCTGGTACAGTGCCTCAGCACCCTCACAGCAAAGAATTTATTTTGTATAACTAATCTACATCTACACTGTTTCAGTTTAAAGCCATTCCCCCTTGTCGTATCACTTCATGCCCTTGCAAAATGTTCCTCTCCAGCTTTCTTGGTGGCCCATTTAGGCACTGAAAGGCTGCAAGAAGGTCACCCTGGAGCCTTCTCTTCTCCAACTCTCTCAGCCTGTCTTCATAGGAGAGGTTCTCCAACCCTCTGATCATCTTCATTTGCCAAATTCAAAGCAGGCTGATCCTTTGTCATCATTCAATATGCTGATACAGACATCTAGATTTTGTGAGATCTGGCCCCAAACATCACCCAACTCCCCACAAATGTACCCACTACATTGAATCAGAGGAGAGAAGGCAAAAAAATATTAAAGCTAATATTAATTTTATTTCATTCATTTCAATCAGCAGCCAGGGCACTCCTCTGGAACCCAAACATTAGAGATCACACTGGAAATTACACCTATTTTTTTCCCCTGAGTTTCTAAGCCAGTGCCTTGCTAGCCATTGGATTCTGGCTCAGTCACAGTCTGCAGTAATTTGGCCATAAGAGAAAATGAAAATCTTTTGATTTCTTGTGAGATTAATCAGCTGGTATTAGTCTCTGAATGGCCCTGAATGTTTAAACTGGGAAGAAGAAAAAGTAATATTAAAATCCAAGAATATTAAATAATTCATATAATAAAGGCAGTTACAAGTTTGCAACCGAAAAATCTCACAAACTAATCAGTTCCACCTTTACTACTGTCATCAAATCTGACAGCAGCATGCCATGATCTTCAGAAACAGGCAGTGACCTTATTAAAGAGAACACGATTACATTCACCACTTTCTAAGTGTTGGTGCCACCCGCTGTTCTTCCAGGGGAAACCCAGGATTCATTCTGGCAAAAAGGTGATGGAAAAACTACTTTCTGCCTACTTTGCATGAAGAATAATTTATTTTTTCATTTACTGACATGGGCAGGCACTTGAACAGGAGTTTCTGCTCTTTTTGGAGGAGATTCCCCTCTTTGATTTCATCCCTTCTCATCCCTTGGCAAAAGCCTCTTCTGAGCTTTGTCTATAGCTGTGCTGCATTTAACCAGCTGCTGTGAACCCATTCATCAGCCCCTCCTGTCTACAGTGCAACATCTGAATGTAAATTAATAAATTATGCCAGTTAATTTCTCTTGAAAGTAGAAGGTGCGTATCAGAGAACATAAAGTACATGATTTAATCCAGAGAGGACAGAAGAACAGGAAGATAGGGGAAACATTTTTCTTGGCGTCTGGGCTTGGGGAGGCAACATGAGATCATCAGAGATCAACTCAAGAAAGCCTTGTTCAAAAGGAAAAATCCATTTTCCAGCTGATGCAGATGGAAGTAAAACTAGTAACTGGGAAGGGATTTAGTTAAAAGTGGACCAGACTTTCTAATTTATGGGGAAGTCCAGCACTTACTGATTTTTTCAATTCTGATACTGAATATCCCTTGAAATGCTGATAATTTCAAACAAAAACATTAGAACAGAAAACTCCGGCTGAAAAGTTTGTTTCAGTGACATCAGAACACACTGTTTTGCTTTTTGGGTTTTTGGGGGTTTTTTTTGTTGTTTTTCTTGTTGGTTTTGTTTTTTTTTTTTTTTTTTAAATTCTTAAAATATCTTTTTCATATAAAAGAAAGGGATACATTTCAAACAGGCAATTTCAGACAAAGTATTGAAACATTCTGTTATTTTCAACACTGTAGAGATATTTTTGAATACCTGATATTTGTTGCCCAAAATGGTGTTCTTTCATTCATAGTTCTTAAACTAGAGCAGTATTACGCTTCTCCCTGAAGTCTGCTGAAGAATTTCTGCACCACACTAAAAAGGAGATAATCGTACTCTAACCTCCCACTTCTGGCCTTTGGCTTCCTGCACTTGGTAACTCCAAACTTTTACAAACTGGTTGATGATGAATCCTGTACCACAGCTGTGCTGCCCAACACACCTGGGAGACCTCAGATCAAATGGACACAAGAAACATGCATATATCTGTGATGGACGCTATGCTGCACCAAACTTCACCTGATTTGAGATTTAGCATGTTGTAGGCATGATACAGTAGCTGCTAATATCTCTTCCTGGAAGCATCATTCAATTGATTTAATCTGCAGAAAAAAAATCGCAAGGGGGTAAGGAGTCAGGCAGGCATAGGACAGGGAGCTGTGTTTGCTCTACATTGTAATTATATATGCCTGAAATAGTGCTTGAGAAAAAGAAACAGTGAAAATAAAAGTATCGATACAGTTCAATATTGATTCACAGAAACTTTTTACTCATGGAGCACTGTGTCTGACTCCCTACATGCGATATGTTCCACATGTGTCCAACAACTGCATTTAATGCCTGCCACATAAAGCGTCATCAGCTGCCTGACAACTCATCTCCTCTGGACTTACTCTGTCTGCCACTTCACGTCATGTCTGTGTACATTTACACACACCCCAGCGTACACCCAGGTGGACACACACCATCTACATGTGTGAGGCATTGCTTAAAAAAAAAAAAAAACAAAAACCAAAACCTTAAAAAAAAAAAAGCCAGCAGCAAAAATAAAAACAAAAACCCTCCAAACTTTGAAGAATGTGTAGCACTTAAAAACAGGAGCCTTTGTGCCATGAAGATAAAACATCAAGACTAAAAATCCCTCCCTGTGAGGGGAAGAGGATGCAGGTATAAAGAGGCGGTAGATGGAAGCGCTGTGTTTTCCTTAGGGGGTACTCGGCTGTGGTTAGCCACCAATAGATCTTTCTGCACTGGTGAGAGGCTGTAATTTCTAAGAGGAGAGCAGGGCTCAGTATAATTGCAAGAAGCTCTTGCCTTCTTCAGGGTCTTGCCTTGAGTCAGCACCCATCCATAACCCCTACCCCCACTGTCCGCTGCCTACCAGGAGTGCAGAGAGATTCGCCGAGGTCACTTGTGCTTCAGTAATTTGTGCGGAGAGTGATTATACCCCAAGCTGAGTTGTGGCACTACAGGGCTCAGTCTAGGTTAGTCGGCAGTGTATTTACCCAACTGCCTGGATGCTGTTTTGCAGCATGGGGACAAGCAGCAATCCATAGCAAGATGAAGCATGCTGGGAAGTTTGCTTTTAAGTGGAATTCTTCTCTTTGTCTCAGCTGAAAAAATAAACCCAGGAGTCCAAGGAAATCTATTACCAAGGCTCTTTGTGATGAGTGGGGAGGGGCTGACATCTCCAGATCCTAAGGCTGGATGATAACTCTTCCTTTCTGGAGACGCATGTATTTTTCTATGCATAGACATATAAAAAGCCCACATGGTTTGATTAAGGACTGAGTTTATTTCACTTCATCTCAAATGTCTGTAAAGTCCTTGTCTCCACCAGAACCAGTGGTCTGCTTACAGGCTAAGGATTTGCTAGCAAGTGCCAATGAGATTTAGCATGAGATCTATCTACCAAAGGCAGGAATCTAATTCAGGCTGAGATATACCAAACTGTGAACACCACTGGCTATTGCATTCCTTTTCATTGACTGTACAGGTTGACTTGCTGAAACAAGGACAACCAAATTACATCAGTCCCCACCCCTCCTATGTCTAAAATGCACACAGAGGTACAAGGAACCTGTGGCAAAACCTGGCTCTGAACTCCAGCACCATAGGCTGTAGAGTAAGCAGTCTTCATAGGATCAGGGTCTTGACAAGTTATATCAGGGCTTAACTTAACCCATCAGATCCCCATGGGGGTCCAATGACACCTGCCAAATACAAATGAGATTTTTGTTCACAAAGTCTGAGTTTATTCCCTGCGCAGTGATGTCAGTTTGTTGTGGAGTCAAAGCTCGCCCATCACTGATTCTGGGAACAGGCACAGGGAAGGGGCTGAGGTTGCCTAGGGTGGATCACTTTCCTGGAATTGTGAAGTATGGCCAGCTTTTGTACCAAGCTGAAGAAATGGCTACCTGCTCAAGACCTCTGTTGTTAGCACCACAGAGGTTCCTCTCTGAGTTTCTATAGACACTCAGAGTACCGAAACCAAGTGAAAGAATAAAGCTGGTTCAACAGTTACGATCTGCTCTTCTGCCTGTTCTGAACCCTCTAAGTCCAGCAGGGCTCAGATGGGTAATCACTCTTCCTTTGGCCACTGCTTGGCAAAGTCCTAGAAATCAGCAGGTGGAAGCACCAGGGTTTTTTGCTTTTCTTCTTTTGTTCTTTCGCCACCCTTCCAGCTTCTGAGGTGTCTGCTCTGGAGAAGGGAAGGAGAAAATGTCCCTCAGGAAGGATAGGACATGGCAGTGATAGTGACAACAGCACAGGTACCCATGTCCTACATTGAAACACCAACGCTAATCCTAAGAACGTTGATAAAGGAGAACATGCATACGGCATTAAACTTGAGTCTATCTGATGCAGACCCTGTCTCCATCAGCTGCTGGGAATGTATGTATCTAAAAAAGACTATGAAGCGATGGTATGCAGTAACTGTTCATCTAGCTTAACACTGCCAGTTTCTCATGACCCACAGTTAAATAATCAAGCACCTTGAGTTCATTACAGATATGCTACTAATTATATCTGCTTGCAAACATCCTACCAGCCAAATCTCCAGAGCTAAAAGCACTCAAACTTGTGCGTTTTTTTCCATCCTATCTTTCTTCAGTTTTCCTCTCGTATATTCTTTTTGCTCCTGTGCATAGACCTTAAACTAGTTCCCGTGCTCTGAAGTCCAACTCCTGCTTCCTGCCTTAACCTAGATTCAGAGTTTTCCCCTCTTGTCTTCTCCAGCAAGTTCTCATTTAGCTCAGTGTTCAAGTCAGTTCATGATGGGCCTTGACAATTTGGGAGAAGAGAAAGAAGAAAGAAAGAAAGAAAGAAAGAGAAAGAACAAGAAAGAAGAGAGAAGGAAGGGAAAAAAAGACTTGTAAGGGTTAGTTTTTCAAGGGGGAACAAAAAACAAAAAAAACCCTTCAGTCTGGAGGGAAAGTTTAATTAAAAAGAGCAGAGTTTTTAATTACCAGGGAAATCTACTTGAATGATTCATTTGCATAATCCCGATGGCAGTGGGAGAACAGGCAGGAATGAGATAAGGTTTCTTTACAATCCTTCTCTTGCTTTTCCATATCTCTCCAAAAATGACTCTGATACTTCACTCCTCCTCCTCCTCCCCCTCCCCCCCCCCTTCCCCATTCCCTGCTCCATTGTCCTCCCACCTGATTGCACATTTTGGCCTTAGGCTGCCTGCTTCTTTGGCTCTTCTGTTGCTATTGTATGATGCATTTTGGTACAAATGATGCACCTTTTCTCCTGTTGGGGCTATCTAGAAGAGATGTAACCAGTCCTCCCCTTCTTCTCCCACAGTACCCAGACTGCTGAATTGTCCTTGCTTGCTGAGCCCTGGCATGCGTTATCACTTGGTAGCATTCAGAGTGAGAGCAGAGAGAAATTTGTCACCAGAGAAGCCAGCCAGAAAGTCAAATTGCCTTCAGCCAGCTCTGGTGGTCAGCAAAAGAATGACCTATGAAAATTAGACTCTCATGTCTTCAAAAGATAGTTCCTATCCAAAGGTAAACATGACAAACTTTACATACTTAATGCATCAACCATGCATTCTTCTTATCCCCATTTTCAAACCTGTCACAGCCACATCCAGCGTAGCATGGCAGCTGGCCCTCTTGCATGGGATCTGGGGACACCAGTACACCAGGATGTGGCAGTGGCAGAGGAGAGAAAGGAAGGTGTGAGCCTAATGGGCACCACAACCAGCCTTGTCCTCTAGGTGCTCCTTGGTGACATCTTCAACATGTTCTATGCCAAACCACTCCAGCACCCTGCATGCAATTCCGTGCACTGCTACTTGGTCTGTGGTCACCTAATTGGCCTGTCCTATCCAATCCTCTTCTGCCAGATGAAAGGAAGGCTTGGAATGAGCTTACATCTCTTGAGTGCCATGAGACACATGCTTTCTATCCATGTTATTGACCCACTGAAAAGCTCATCCCTTTGTAGCATGCTGAAATGCATAGACAAAACCCTCATGCTCTGTCCTGCAATCATCTACACTGAGAAAATGTCACCTTGCTCCTTCACACACTCCTGGCTGGTACACACATGCTCTGCTGCAGGCAATACCTGATTGCAGCTGATCGTAGTCTAGGAAATAAGCAGAATGGGAAAAGCCACCATAGCCCAGGTGGGGAGGGTGAGGAGATTAATCATGTAGGTGGAACAATATTGTCTCTTACTTGTCTTCAAGGCAGACAAGGAGTTCTGGCTAATGTTATTTACCTGCCTGGAGACAGCCAATTGCATAGGAAAAGACAAGTGGAAAAGACACCTACCCGGAGGTGAGGATGGAGTTCTCCCCGCCAGGCCACGGACAGACCTTAGGTACACCACAGTCCAGGGCTTGGGTGGGTGTTGAACCATACGCTGTGCTCAGCTCTCCTCCAGACAAGTCTGGATTTGAGCATGATTACAGAACTCAATGCTCAGCAAGCAGAGGCATTTAGCTCTCCTGGACCACAGTGCTTTGCCCATGGAAGACCCTCTTTCTTCCTCACTGCCTGCTAGGCTGCCTCTTCCCTCCCCTGCTTTGTAAGCCAGCAGAAAAAGAGATTTCCATACTTTTGTTATAGCAGCAGGTGAAAAGGTTTTTTGTTGTTCCTGCTTTTGAGTCTCTGAAGTCAGAAAATTGATGGGAGCACTACAGCAAGAAGAGACTTGTCCGACCTTTACACACTTCCTGACATCCTTGATATTAACACGTTAGGGATGCTGGAAACCAAGAAGAGATGCAAGCATTCAGCTGACAAGCAAACTGTATCTTTGCCTAAAATGTGAAAGAGTTAAAAGTAGTCAGTTTAAGAAACACAGAGGGGAGCAAACATAAGTCCAGCAAAAAAGGAAGATAATTATAGAGCTCTAGAGAGGAGCAGGCAATATTGGTCATCTGGGTGCAGAAGGACCATGTGTGTCTGAATCCACATGTCACCACAAAGCAGTTTATCCCTCCAGCCCTCTCTGACCCACAGCGCAGAGGTGTAGGAAGTGACAGTTCAGCATCTCTGTCTTCAGGCTGATAGATGAGATGTGAAACATGGATTTTTCTTGTTTAATTAGGATGAGAGGGTGAGAGACACCACAGGAAACCACCAGAAAATTGATTTCTCCTCACATATGCGCCTACGCATGCAGCAGGATTTGTGCAGTGTTGTGTGTGGATGCCTAGAGAGCATATTTTGGGGGATCTGCATGTGTTCTGTGTGTGTACCTCTGCACATAAAACCAGGCAAGGTTTGTGGGAAGAGTTAATGCTACTTCAAAAATGCATGTGGTATCTAGATTGAAAATATATTGCAGATAAAAAGAAAGCAAAATAAGCTTTGGGGATAGACAAACACTATAGGTTCTGAAACATAAGGATGTAAAGTGGTGGTTGTCCATGTATGTTCAAGGAGCTGCATGGATATAGCAAACCTGATGTGTGCGCACATGTTAAATTGTGTGCACATACACTCATACACAGAAAATGAGAATGCTCAGAGACCTACATCAGTGCATGCCCATGTCCAGTGCATGTGGCTTTAAGGAAAGATGTGGACATTTTGAGGAAACAGGGATATTTCTGTATATAAGAGGCTGTGCGCATGCTGCAAGCACCAAGTGTCTGTACGTGTGAGTGCAGTAAGCCAGGATGACTTGTTACAGCCTGTGAGGGGGAGGTACAAGCCTGCACATACACGTGTGTGTAGAGAATGTGGTCCATGTGTGTCTGTGGAAAGCAGCAGACACATGCATGGAGATGCCTACCAAGCCTCCTGCATGCATGAGTGCAGGAGGCAGCAGGTGGGTTTGCTCATGTGTTTCTGTGGCTGTGATTCAGGCATCTGCATCTATGCTGTAAGCAGCACGTTGGTGTACAGTAAGTGATGAGTGTGTACAGTAAGCAGAGGTTTTCATCAACACCTGGGTATGCTGCAGGTGCGTAAAGAACCAGCACAGGCTGTTTGTGCACGGGCTTGTGTATGTTGATGGATGCCCTCACCTTGGCATGCAGCAGAGGGGAGGGAGGGAGGCTGGTGACCTTTGCTTCCTCTTGAGACCATTTATGATAACCATCAATTCCCAGCTTGACCTGTATGCACTGCTGGAGAAGGCAAAAATGAGAAAACTAGAAGGAAAATTTCAGCTGCCTGGAGGACAGCAGCTGCCAGCAGTGCACTGCAGCTGGAAAATTGTTGTAGGGACATGTGCCCAAAACCAGATCCTGGAAGTGAAGTAGTACCCTGTCGTGTGAAAGATCAGGGAGCAGGATCTCGAGAGGAGCTGGGCAAGCAAATGGTGTAACTGTGTCTTGCAGGTCCCCCAGAAGAGTCACTGGGACCCACACAATCAGAGCTATAGATAGGGTAGCAGAGCTCAGGTTTTTCACTCCTCCAATGCCATCATGTAATTTTCCCAGTCCAGTACGATCCAGCGTTTGCCCTTATCTATTTTCCACTGACCTTCTCTTGCAAGCTCCTTCCTGCTTTCTGTGCTGTCTTCTGCCCCAGTCCCACGGCTGCCTGCTCTGCCTCCCTGCAATGCAGATAGATGAGTGCTCTCCTCTGTTTGTATTTTACAAAGCAACTCAGACAATAAAGGCCTCAAACCTCTTTGCAAATGAAATGCTATGTTTACAGTTGGACGTAATGATCTTAAAGGTCTTTTCCATCCTAAATTATTCTGTGATTATATGAAGCTAAGATCAGCGGTGAGGATGAACAGGTACTAGGGACTCAGACAAACAGCTCCCTGGGTGTATCTCGTGTTTGATTTCATCAGGAAATCAGGCTGCAAATGCAGCCAGCCATCAGTGATGCATTGAAATTAATTCTGAGTTACTGGTTAAACATATGAATCAAAATAAAACAAGATAATATAAACCTCCACCAAGCCTGCTATTCCAGTCTCAGCATTCGTCACTGCCTGTTTCTGCAATTACTGATCCCTGTGCAATGCTCCCTCTCATGTATGGCTCATTGTTACAGGGTTGTGCCACTCCTGACATCAAACCTTATCTCAGATGGCCCTGAGATAAAAACGCCTCCCACTGTATTAAGTAGAAAATAATTCAGTGGGCATGTCCTGGGTTGGTCCACTCCCATTCACGGGCCAGCTGTGCTGTTAACAAGCCCCCGCAGTGTATTTCAGTGTCTGATCTGTGCTCTCACAGCCTTCTGTGCTGAGCTGATACTAAACTGCAGCAGTTTAGGGCAGTTTGTACAAATCCTGGATGGAGCAAGCACTGGTCACACTTTGGTCTGCCCTCTGTAACAACTGATCTGATTAGTTAACAGGAGATGATGAAAATGGATTTTGCACAAGAAGATGGAGTTCATCACTATGTTGAACCTCTGGGATCTGCATCTGATTCATAAATTCTAAAATTTCCTTGTTGAAACAAGTGGTAGTAGAGCCTCTATCCCTTTGCTTTGTCTGTGAACTGCTCCTTCTTTTCACAGTCTGAATTGTGCTCAGATCATTACAGTAGTCAGATAACAGGTTATCTGTAAACTTTCGCTGTTTCTCCCTTTGCCCCACAAAACTCCCATGCCAGAGGACTTAGGTTCTTGCCTGCACAAGGTCTTTGCTTGAAAAGAAAAATTTTACCTGCAGGAGTAAAGCTGGCCTCCTTTCTATTTCCTACTTGATGCAAAAGACACAGGCAGGTAACTGCATTTCTTTATGCACTTTCACTGTCCTGTTCAAAAGCAAATGCCTACTACACAACCTGTAATAAACATATCACCCCAGTAAAGAGGTCAGGTTGTATAAATATGCAAATACTCTTACTCATCCTCCTCTGGGCAAAGCACAGCAACAGTGACCTCACAGGCTGCCCACACTGTACTTGCTGTGAACCTCTAACAGTCCAGCACAGCCAAATACAAATATCCAAGCTTTATCCTTTGAGAATTATGCAGGGAACTCCAAAGGAAGGTCTTTTGTTGTGTGGAAGCAATAAGAAAAAAAAATGAAGTCAGACTAGTTTGTCACCTTTCGTGGAATCAGGGGGAATGTCTAGGAGCTTAGCACTCCCTCCTCTTTACCAAGGCTTTTGCTTTTCAACCAGCCTCATCTCCCAGACAGAAAGCACAGGAAGGTCCATACCTTTCAATGTATTGTATTCTGACCCTCAGATATAGTTTGGCATTTACAAACTATTTACAAAGAAAATTGAAGTGTCCTGTTCCGCTTCCCATGCTCTCTAAATTCTTGGAAGCTGGTTCCTTGGGGTTCTCATCTCTACTTTTTCAGAAAGAGGTTGCAGTGTTTCTGATGGTCACAGTGGCTGTGCAACAGCCTGTTTTCCAAGGGACATTTTGGAACTAAAGAAGACGATGCTCTAATCAGCACAAGTGAGAATTTGGCTGGGCATCAGCAAAATTTTGTAATTGTTTCCAAAGACTTCATGAAGTTGCTAAAGCTCATCAGAGTACCACAGTTCAGGCAAGACGATCTATTAAGTCCAAAACTCTTGTTATGTGGGACAGGAGAATTGAGATGGTAATTACCAGCTGGTAATGGTAATTATCAGCTGGTAAGCCTGAACATCAATTCCATACGCAATAGTGAAAACAATTTTACAAGAGACAATCAATAAAGAACCAGAGGGTCAGAATACAATTAATGTCAGTCAGTGTGCTTTATGGAAGAGGCTCATGTCAAGCCATCCTGATTATGATTCTGATGAGATAGCAAGATCTGTCATATTGGTAACCACAACAATGTAAGGCTTTTCTAAAGGATTTGATTCATTTCCAGCAGTCTGATTTAAAGAAAAATAAATAAATAAAAATTGAGCAATATAAATATAAAATCAATTAAGAGCTGGTGAAAGTACTATTCTCAGAAAGAACTTGACAATGGCAAATTATCAGTGAAACACATTCTGCAAAAACTATCTGACATCATTATCAACTATTTGGGAATAAGAATAAAATCACTGCTGACAACATTTCTAAAAGACAATGATTGCCTCTCAGTGGGGCAGAATGATTCTACAGAGAAATCTGAATTGTTTGGGAAACTGACCAGTTTCAAGGCAAGTCATGTTAGCCTGTCTGAATGAAAATTTCTATATCCAGAACCATGAAATGCAGACCAAGTAATCCAGTTAGGAATGCCATTCAGAAAATGAGAACTAGAAAAAGATTCAGGATGGACAGTACAAACAATTCAACGTGAACTGATTTCCCAGAGTAAATGTATAGCAAAAATTATGTATGTGATTATTGTAGAATTAATTAAATTATTTTGGTCCATACACATAATATACCTGAGACTGATACTGGAAGAATGTGTTTTAAAAACCTGTAAGAGATACAGAGAAGAAAGGGACAATATAAAACCAAACAGAAAATTTCTGTAAGTGGCAAAGTGTTTTCAGAATCTGTTACATTAAGAAGCGCCTTGAACACTTTGCTGAGCAAAAAGAAGGCACTAACAGTTCCTTAAGAAAGGCAAGATGAAACAAACATCAGAAAAAAATCAGCGGCTAGGTGTTAAAGCCTCACAAACCAACATCTAAAAGAAGGGTTTGATTCTTTTCTTTTTTGCAGAATGATTAGTCAGCCGGAGGAGGCTTCATATGAAAGAACTTAAACTCAGGTGGTGTTATATTTTGTCAGCATGTGTGAAATAGGTCACAGCAGAAAAATTAGATAGATATACATCTTTCTATTCTGAATATTTGTATCATTTTTCTTATTTGATGCACTCTTCTGATCTGCAACCACTCAGTAGGCGCTGATCTCAGCAGCAGAAGAGAGCAGTCCCTGGTACTTAAAGATCTATTGCAGATTTATGTGTTAGACCTCTCCTGACAAAGCAAACGGGGCTAGAGTACGGGCTAAAGCACTGTTTGCTGGTAGCAAGCACACCATCTAATTGTTATTTCTGGCACAATTTTGGTGCATGCCAACTAGCACTTCTCTGGGAAGAGTTAAGATATACACTGGGCAATCTCAAAGGCCAGTGGCTGTTCCCAGATGTTACATGGATGAAGGCACCCTTCACAGAGGAGGAGGCAATGCAGCCATGTGAATGTTAGCTGAGCTGTCCTGTGACACTTTGCATCAGAGCCATGGAAATAACAGACTCTGCTTCGCTGTGATTTGTCAGGACAGGCATGAGTGACAGAAGAAGTCACCTTCTCTATAGTGAACTAGCTGGCTTTCTGCTCCTCTTGAATCAACCACCCGTGCTCTGTACAGACACACTCTGCAGATGAATCTCCTCTTAATAATGAGGAGGTAGTGCCAACTTCTTTCATAGCATTTATCTCCATTGACTTTGAGATTTCTTGAAAACTGGGGGAAGCCGCCTTTGGATCTATGGAGTCCTCCTCCAGCTCTATGTAGCTTAGCTCAGCAAAAGAATACAAGTGAATCTTGAAAAAACTCAACTAGAACTAAAGCCAAAGCCAGTGAGTATTGTTGCAAACTGTTTAAGAGAATTATATTGCTTAAGAGCAACCATCAGAGTAGTCTTCATGTTTAGCTCAAGTAGAATGGAAGTAGGGATTTAAAGTATTATCTCATGGTGTCTCATTCTGACCACTCTTCCAGTATCAGTCTCCTGTTCTGGAGGAAACTATCTTTAGATCTTGTTAACAGCCTCACCTGTTGACCAAATGCAGGCAGTGAAAGTTGATTAAGCCTTTGCATGTTGCCAGCTGACTGACCATGTTTGACCTTGTCTACAATATTCAGCCATTTCTTATAACACTGACAAGAAGCCTGTGCCCTCCAGGGCAATCACTGAAGACACCTGATTCTTGTAACTCATCACACCTATCATTTATGTGGATTGTTTGAAGCAGTTCCCTCTGCCAGCTGGCAGAGTCATTTTAATCAGCTGGTATATATCATGGTTACCAAAAACTGTAGAGCAAATTCCATGGAACAAATAAAGTTGTAAAAATACTGAGAGAAATACATGCATCAGAATCCAGATGTTTAGATTTTTTTGCATACTTAATCATATAATTCTGTGTTTCAGAAGTGAATTAAATCTATTACTGCTTTTCTCCCAAACTTAAAATGTAATATGGAAGTTTTCATGAAGATAAGGATCTAGAATGTAGAGTCTAAACATTACCTGTGGATACTTGTTTTCGAAGTAGCTAAGAGACTTCTGCTTCCAGCTCATTTCTTCTTGTGGCACAAAACTCTTATTTAAGCTTGTAAGGGACCAGTTCTCAGCCCCCTGAGGACACTTCACTTTCAAATCATTGCCATCACCTTCCTTTCTCTTTTTTACCAACAAGTTCCCAAAAGCAGATGCTCAGGAGGATTTCCAGTGTGGATTCTTCCATCATGTTAGCAACAGAAATTGTTACTTCCCAGAAGGTCCAGGTGTGACATAGCTTCGAAACTTGAGAGTGCATAAATTAACTGCAAAGGGCTTATTTTTGCTCTTTTTAACTTTCACTTAGAAGCCTAAAAGCTCCCTCCTAACAACCGTCCTGATGACACTGTCTGTAGCCCCTATGCCCAATGCCAGTCAGGAACAGAAATCTCCTGCCTTCAGGCCGGCATGCTTAGGACTAGGTGACCTGGTTTACCCAACCCTTCCTTTTATTGTTTATATCCCTCTGTCTGGTGATAATTAATGCATTTCTAACTGTTATTTAAACTCAGTCAAAGTGAATATTAGCTATTGATTACTTCTTGCTTTCCTGCAGCTGTTGTATTTGTCAGTAGAAGTATCTAAAGTACAGAAAAATAATGCTGATTCTCTTGTGAAAGTGATTAGGCAGGGGGTTGGTTTATTTTTATTTTGGTTTAGGAGGATTGTTGGGGGTGTTTTTTGGTTTGTTGCTTTTTTGTTCCAGGCACTGACCTTGCTGAACCTCTAAAACACTAACTTGTCATGCTTTTTTCAAACAGCTTTGCAAAGAGGATAAAGATGGAAATAAATAGACATATGGTGCACATGAGCCTAATTCATGCAAAGTTGCTCATCCCGGGCAGATGGAAATGGATGTTTGAGTACCTTGGTTAGAAAGCTGCCTTAAAACATACCTTCTTTTAATTTTCGCTTTGTCATCAGCTTGGCTAATGAGCACCTCCAAGGCAACTTTTCTTACTGCTCAGGCTCTTGTGCAAATTAATTTTCCAGTCATGTGTCCTCCTTGCCTCTCCTTTCCTGATCCATTTGTGAGTTTAGATGACAGACCGATTACTTTAATGGCAGCAAATGTAAAGTATGCCCAAGCTGTTCCCACTGTTAATGCAGAAGAGGTTAGTCTGATCTAGGAGACATAGGGAAAAGGGAAGGAGAGGCATAAACGTATCTGAGACTTCCCTGCCACACAATGGGTTACTTAGTCCTTTCTCCACCATTAGTGGATCTGCAAAACTCACTCTTGCTTTTTTTTTTTTTTTTTTTCTCCTAGCACTTCTAGATATTCTGTCTGAAATTATGACCCTGCACTAGGCACAGTTCATGTCAAATTTTTAACGGCCTGGAGTTTGGGGGAATTTGTCAGGAACTCATCCCTCCTTTGTTGTCATCTTTTTGTTTGTTTGTTTGTTTGTTTCTCATCCTTTTTCTATTGCATCACTTACCTGTCGGAGAGTTGCATTTTGATCTTCATGTAAAGGTGCAAAGTCAGTCAACAGACTCATGCCAAATGTTCATTTTATTAAACAGTTTTCCACTGGGAATCAAAAGACAAAACATTGGATCAAAGAAAGTGTTGCCAGTATCCTGGAGTACTCACTCCACCAAAACCCTCGTCTGCAAGTGTCAGCAAGACTGTAAATTCTCAGACGCCAAAGTAATTCAAGAGTTGACAGGACCAGGTGGCATCTGGTTATTTAAATCCCCAAGAATAATTCTTATTAGAGCATTCTTTAATCACAGAACACAATAATTTAGATCTCTGGATAATATTTTGAGGAACCAGTGCCCTCGAGGAAGAAAAATACTTTCCTACTCTAGTTATAGCTCATCTTTGTATGTATTTCCCTTTGCACAGAGGTGTAGAGTTATTTGGTCACCAACCTGGGCAAACTGAGGCTTTCATCTTCCTTCCTGCAAAAAAAATCAAACAGTCAAAGTATTAATAAATCAATAAATTTTGTGCAATATTATATATTCAGTGGTACATTAAAACAGAAGAATACTAATCCCTGATCAGTTCAGTGGAAAAGTCCCAACATTCACTGCTAATAACAGTGCTGTCTTTATCTTCTATTCTGCATAGCAGATGTCCTCACTCCAAAGCTGCTTGGGTCTGTCAGTGATAGGATTGCAGGGCTCTTTCTTTTCCTGCATTTTTTTGTCTTCCCTTCAAAGTTTGGAGGAAAAGCATTTGCTGTCAGTATTTGCTAAATGTAAGCACAGCTGGAATTTCCACAAGGTAAGACAAGCTAAGTAGCTTAAAGCAGAGCATGTCTCTGCTCTGCAAGGCAGACCGTATGGGACTGAATTGGAAAAGATGTATTTTTTAGCATTATGGCTCCACAACATTAGCTGGGCAATGAAGTATATGTATAGATTCCCCCTACGTCTTTGATTCTTGGCTGGAAAGAGCAGGCATCAATGTTTTATTCTAGCATCAAGGTTCCTGCTCATTTGTCTGTTTTCTAAGGCAGCATCAAATGTTTGGTGAGTGTGGGTAGGTCCAGCAACAAAAATTACTTTCCAAGTTACCACTTAATTTTAAAGTTGGTCTTTATATCAGAGCAGGGCAAGCGGGGAGGGTAACCAAAACCTGGAAAATATAAAGTGAAATGGAGAGGTAATAGGAAAACTTAAGGTACTAGATGTACTTATGTGGCTTGGGAAAATTCAAGCTAATATGTATAATTGCATTTCCTAGGAAAACAAATCTTTTCTTCATGGATTTTCAGGGACTCAGACACATGGCCAGGCTAATATGGATTCACACGGGGCTGTATGCCATTTTAGGCATTACGCCTTTGCTCTACGTGGAAGGTGCCTACAGTTAGTAAAGCCCAGATGATGCACAGCAAGTGGTTGTGTGTAATAACTTTAGCCTGTGCTTATGATTTGACTCTGAAGCATTTAAGAGTTTCAAAACAAGAAGAGGGGGAAGTTATATGGGCAACTGTCCCTGGAGTTTTAGCAGATCAAACTATTTCAAAACCTTTTTATTGCAAACTCAAAAGCCTTTGGTTACTTTCTGACAGTGCCTTTGGTTTGAGCAAACATACAAGCTTTGTCCTTTGAGTTGGAAATGTTCCTTCCTTTCCCAGTCATTTGGCATGAGCTAGTATCCCAAGGTTATTATGACTTTTTTTTTTTTTTTAATGATAAATCAGAGAAAGTTCGTGCTTGGAGAAACCCCTCTGTCTGTGTACAAAAAAGCAAGGAGTTCTTGGCTGCCACTTGCCCCCTGGCATTTTCTGATGGCAGAAAAGAAGGAAGAGAAATGAGCACAACCTTTGGGTTGGAGCAAGTCCCCAACTTCCAATGGAAGCTGCTTCCTGTTGCTCAACTTTTCAACTTCTGCCACGAGGCGAATGTAACAGCTTGTTGCTTTTTCTCCTGCCACAGTCTTCCCTGGAGAACGGTTTGTAGCTGTTCTTTGGAGCTCCTGGCTAAAAATAAATGCAGTTTGCAGAGGTAATTTGTATTCTGCTAACCCTGCAGTGCTCTGTGCCCTCTCTGAGTTACTGGGCTGCTTTTCCCTCTCAGCACATTACACGCACCACATAGAGGAATAATCTTACACAATGCCGAGGCTACTACAGTTCATAATAACGGTGACGCATTATGTATAAAGCCAGTGCTCCACCCTTTGGAGTCAAGTTGCAAAATAATTGCAGTAATTCTCCATCACAGACAAGGTTAATTAGTGTTGCATCCCCTTCCACTTTCCCATTTTTATTTTTCAGTACCAGGAAACCAAACTGATTCTTGCATGAATTAAAGGCACTTTGGTCCCCAGTGCAGCAAACAGTTTTCTAGAGCAGTCCTGGTTTGAATTGGTGGGATTATTCCTTGGACAGAGACTTCTCAGGGTCAGCTCTAGACCCATGCAGAAGAACAGCTTAAGTGACACAGTCATTCCCGGCTGGCTGTCCATTTTGTCTATTGAAGTTTGCTATTGCTGCCGAGGAAGAAGCTAGGTAAACGTGATGGGTTTTGGTGGGATGCCTTCTCTGACTAAGCTCTCTCCTATTGTTCCCTCTCCCTACAGCAGCAGAAGGAACAAGCCCTGCTCTTCAGAGCTGCTCATCTGCTCTTCACCCTCCTTCTCTTCCATTTCTTTTTCTTTCCCAGAAACAAAGACAGCAAGTTCAAATAAACCTTAGAAGGACAAATAGAATATTTTTTTTTCCTTTTGTCACTAACCTGAAAGTATTCAGGTGTCTTCCAGTGTACCCTTAAAAAATCTTTACTTTCTGCTATGTAGGATCTTAAATGATTAACTGAGCAGGTCAACCACTTTAGGGAAAACATCTACATACAAGAACAACAGCGAAGTCCACCTGACCTGATATTTTCAACAAAATCAAACATTACAACATGTCCTCCCTGTAAAATATGCATTTTCAACCCAAAATAAAGCTAAAACACAGCAGCTTCCACCACCAAAGAACTAGTAAATGCATTCTGCATAGTTGCACTCTCTTAATACCAACAGTACATGTAGATGTTAATATGTTTATACCTGTATTTCTTAGTATGACTTCAACTTAGGTATTTTCAGTGAGTAGTCACATCCCTGATATATTACAGGGTGGATTAAAGAGTGTGCTAAAGGTTTTATCATGCCTAGTATTTACCATAATGGTGATCATATGATGGGTTAGCAGCCTCAGTTCTTCAATACCGAATGTCATATTAATGGATGCCCTCACTTGGATTATCTTGCACAGCTTTGGTTACCAAGTACAGTGGAGGATTAGGCCATGCAACTGCATAAATTGAAGAGTCATTGTGGTTTGGAGGATGAAATAAGGGGTTTTAACTAATAACTTCAAACCCCTTCTCTCGCACACGCAAACACTGGGAATAAACACTGGGAAATTTGGACCTGAGCTGGAAATTTAATTTTTTCCCCCACTTCCCTGTTTCTTTCCTGGATTAATGTGATGTAAGTGAGCTAAAGCAGAGAGGAGTTTGATTGTAATAGAAATGATGAGCACATCGTTACCTTAGAATTACCTTACATAAAGTCTGTCACTCGGGGGGGTGTGTGTGGGGGGGGTGTGGCGGGGGGTGAGGTGGGGGGGGGGTGGGAAGAGAAGGGGGGGGGGTGACGACACTGTTTTATTTCCCATGAGAATTCACAAACCCTACAGATAGTTCTCATTTCTCCTGTCCCACAACATCAATACCCACTTGCACACTAGACTTCAGACAGGGCATTGCAATATTTCCCTCACAGTGCCCCTAAAAGTTAATCTTTTTATATCATTCCTGCCCATTAAATATGTTGACTTTGTCTTATATTTTCTCTTTTTTCCCCCATTTTTTGAATTTTTTACTCTGTCTGGGAGAGATATTTGCAGCCCTGACAGGAGAGCGGGGTGGGAAGTCAGACAGATGACTTCTAAGCACTTTGCTGAATGTTTATTATCACTGAAACCAGTCTTGCTCCTAATGACTTCCCAGGCTATACATCTGAATGTCAGCTGTGCTTTCAGGGAACCAGGCTGCCATTCATCACTGGTTAATCTGTCCTTAATGGGCAGCACATGAGGAGCAGCCACCAGGAGAAGTAGGGCCATTAATGGGACAGTAGAGATGAAATGGGGGAGCCAAACTAAAAGGCCTCATTAAGTGTACGGGCAGCCCGAGGAGGGAAGTTTTCTTAATATCGCTGCTACCATGCTATCCGTCAAGGCTGTATCATCTCTCACAGAGTGAGGTTTCAAGCCACCCACATATGCCCAGGCATAGCGAGAAAGGCTTTTGGCTTTTTTTATTTTTTTTTTCCCCCTGATAGCTGAGTATGTGGGAATATTTGTGCAGCCATAAAATAAAGGCATATTTTATAGCCTCTATTAATAAAAAGGCTGCACCTGAGATAAAAGAGGACTTCAGACCATGCCAAATGGCTTGGCAAGCCCTGAAGCATTTCCAAGGCTGGTCACTGCAACACTTAGCTAAATTAGCAAGGGAAAGTTTCAAACCTAGAGTTTTTCCTACTGCAGGTAAAGATTTATTGGGTGTTAAATACCTGCTCAACATGGTGTCTCACTTTGGCCTGAAGCCATGCCTTTTGCAGGCCCAAGGAAGGAAAGGGATGATTCTGCCTCACCCTTTCCTTGCTGGATTTGCACAGTCACCCTTTCGTCCAAGACAACTCACACAGACTGAGGAAAAAGCAGGGTGGTCCCTCTGCATCATGGTCCCTCTGTACAAGCCTGACCTTCCCCTGTCCCCCTTTCCTCAGGTGTTTTTGCCTGCACAGAGGCAGAATGGCACAAACCCTCCTCTCCTCAATGGCCTTAGATGGTGCAACCCGTGCATTGGGTGGGTTTACTCAGCAGGTCCGAGACTTCCTTTTGGGAGTCTGTGGCCAACAGTAAATTGAGTGGGCATTTTTCATAAGATAATTTTTTTTTACGTTTGGTTGTTTTTGTTTTATGTTCATTTTTGCTACATGAGGAAAAACACAGCTCACACATGAGAAGACAAACAAACAAAACCAAAAACCCCAAACCAGAAAAAAAACCAAAACCGCAAAACTGCCGCTTCTGTTACTGTCATTACCAGGCAACATCTTCACTTTCACAGATGGTCCCAGTGGATCTGTGTGTTTTATTCTGACCCCCTATGTGTTTATCTCTTCGCTGAGAGGAAATACCTTTCTAGCCCTCCAATCCTTGGGCTCATTTTGATTCCCAAGCTTTGGCTCTCCGTTTGCAATTTCCAGTTCTCCGGTGAGACATAAATTCTCTGAAGGCATTTTCTTCCCTTCCTGATGCTTTTAATTCTGTTTCTTCTTGACACATCCCCACTGAACAAATTAAATACCCAGGAACCAGGCCAGGGTATCGTATTCCTGTATTATCCAAAGGGGTTCAAAATCCTGTCCGACATCCCATTTTTATTCTGAAGTAATCTTATTAGTAAAGTGGCTTTTCTTTTTTATGGCTGGAGGTGCTATGCATCCTGTCTGGGACCACAACCAGAGACCACACTTGGACAAGTAAAGGAGATAAGGGCATTTGACCTTATCTCACTGGATGAAGTACATCACTGAAAAGTACTACTGAAAAAAGTTTAAACCAACAAAGTCTTCTGCCCATAGAAAGAGCAAATATTAAAGTATAATGAATGTAATGGTGTTAATAGTCAAAGTCATTGCTGTGTGTCAGCACCTTGTAAATCTGGGTCACTCGGAGCAGAAGGGCACACCTCAAGAGATGTTGTTAAGCCATCAGCCTCATGAATGCACAAGAGGATATCAACACTGCTAATTGAATTTGGGTATCAGCCCATTCTTTACTCCAGTTCTGCCTGTGCTCACATTGGTATACAGAAGCTTAAGGTCAGATAATGTCTTAGCCAGAGCTCTGGAGCTGTTTGAAGGTGGTGAATGTGAGCATGCTCAACTTCTCTCACAGGTTAAATTTTCATTGACCCTGCATAAATCAGGACCAGATTTGGCCCAGTCAACCAGCAAGGCCCAGCTTTTCCAAGGCATATGCTGAGCTATTCCTAGGTAAGTGTCAACACTTTGAGCACAGAGTACAAACACTCGAGATGTATGCATGGAGAATATATAGGACATTGGACTCGGTTTACACTCACCATACACTGTAAAGAGACTCAGGAGCACAAAGAGAGTGAGAAGAGTTGCTGCAATGTGTTGGTTGGTATTTTTGGTATTTTTTTCAACCCATTGGGTCCATGACATTTTAGCACTTGGATGACTTCTTTTTTGAAGAAGAAAGACTCATGTAAGAGATTGGCTGGCACTTGTGCTTGTGAGTTCTCACAAAAATTACCTCATTGCTTTCTCCCAAAACTTTTTATCCAGAAATAACCAAGAGATTCATGGGGTATCACTAGGCAGACACAAAACCTACCACTATATGCATTTTGTAGTCATTTTAAATGAAAAGGGAAATTATTTTTTTTATAATTATTTTTTATACCCTTTGACAGAAAACCTTTTGTGTGTGTTTACTAAACCAGAGCATGGCCTGTTGAATCAGAGCTGGCTAAAAACTTACTTTGATAAAATGGAAATGAGAAAGTCTTTCTAAATTAGTATGACCATGTTGAGATCCTATAAGATGTATTCCATTTTCCATCTCCCACCAGCTCATATAGACATAGGCCTTTATCCCAGGAAGGCTTGTGACTGGATTAACAGAAGGTGATACAGGTTAGTAGCAACACAGATTGGTAAAGATGAGAGAAAGCAGCCCAGCTCAGGGTTTCTATGGTGGCACTGCTCAAAATCATTGAAGATGAGATTAAAAATGAGGCAGTGCTGGTGGAGTGGCATGAAAGCCCAGGTCTGGAGTGAGAAATATTTCAGGATGTAATTGGGCATGTAGAACTAGCTCTGGGAGGATGGGGGTTGCCAGGGCATCACTTGGGCTCCATAAATGGATCCAGGCAAGTGGTACTTAAAGAAAGGACAAGAAGTGGTGTTAGAGCTAACTCCCTCTGCGGCTGGCCATCTGCAGACCTGAAGGCTCTTCCTGGCCATTTACTCTCCTTGGCAGAAAGAAATGGTCTCAGTTGCGAATTGCCACTTCACATTAAAGCAAATTCCTTCCACTTCTCTGAGTGCCAGAGAAATAGAAAATAATAATAATAATAATAAATAATAAAAAAAAAAAATCAGAGAATTGACTAAACATGCCTTTGGGTCATTGGTAACAACCTTTCATGAACAAGGGCCAGCTGGTTAGCAAATTAAGCCCTTCCCATTACTACCTGGAGGAAAGAGCTGGGTCTTTTGTTACTGCTCTTTCCAGTACAGTGGGTCCCCACGTAACAGGCTGGAGGCAGGAAGGTGCTGGATTGATGTGTTTTGATGCAGCCTCCCTGTGGATTTCCAGTAGACCTTCTGTTTGCAAAACTCACGGCAGTTTGACATCTGGATTAAATTCCTGCTGTGCTGTGTGCGGACAGCTGCCTCAGAGGACTGAGCTGGTAGCCACAGAGAAAGCAAGTGCTCTCATCCATGTACATGAAGGTTGAAATAAGCTACAAACCATCAGTTGAGGTTGCCTTATCCTTATTCAACCGTTCAATCATATTGAACAGGAGGGGATGCTCCTGCTGTGCCAGTGTTTAAGAGTGCTTCAGAGTATTTAAAAAATGATTTTATGCCTGATCTTTACTGTAAACTCAACTTATAAATGAAAAATTTCTCCTAATTTGACTTATGTCTGTATAGACAGACCCAGATGTAGCTGGCTGAATCTTAACTGCATTTCAGTACCTTGTATTTCTTTTTGCCCAGCTCTGGGCCTTCTGTCCCAAAATGAAGCTGGAATCTAAGCTTGCCTTGTTTTGAAAAATAAAGTAAAATAAGACCTTCTCACCAGCTGTATACTGCAGACCCGTATCTCGTTGCACATTTTCTGATAGCATTGCTCCGGTCTCCTAGTGCATGGATGCTTTTCCTCGCTGGCTCAAGCTAAACACCCATGGACTAGTCACAGGTACGTAATGTCAGCTTACTTTGTAGCAAGGATTTACCCAATACACACATGCACTGCACAGTTTAGGATAGCTCAGATCAAGGGAGTTTCAAACTGATACGGCTCTCTTGAACCTGCAATGGAGTAAGTCCTTCAGATCTATACTGCACAGAGAGCACTGAGTGAGACTTTCATGCATGCAAAAAAGAGGAATCCACATCACTCCTGTCAGAGCCTAATCCTGTTGGAGTCCAAAGGGTCACTGGAAGAATCACTGGAAGAGCTTGACTGTGTTGTTTTAGACCTTTCAGACTAAGAAATGCTGACTGAACATGTCCAGGGTATCTTTGTCTGCAAGAACAACATCTCAAAATAACAAACAAATCCTCTCCCATTCTGAGACTCCATTTTTTATCCCAGCTTTTTTTCATTCTTATCTAATTTTTACAGTCCCTGGGACATGGACTAGATTGTTTCTGGACCTCAGTCATGGGCTTCTTCTGCTTATACCACAGTCTCAGCAGCATGTCAGTGAAATTCCAACATTAAATGGCAACCATTAGGCATGGGCATAAAGAGCAAGCTGCAAATAAAAGTGAGATTTTATTGTGCAGCGTGATTTTACTGTGTAGAGTAAGTTATTTAATTAATATTTGGGAAATGCTTCAGGATTCCATCAATTAATGGAATGAGGATGTACAAATTATCTATAATTATTATTACCTCCATAATCAAGGAACACATTTTCTCTCTCTTTCTGAGACCTTTGGGTAATGAGCTAATGAGGGGATTCCACTTCAGTAGGTGTGCTGAGTTTTAGCACTCAATTTTCCTGGGTGAGTGATAAATGGCTTTGAAATATCCCTCACTCTCTTGGCCATAAACCTTTTAACGGTTTCAATTTTTTACAAATCATAGACCCTGCACTACAGTCACCGCTACAGTCAGCTTAACTCGTTGTGCTGCTTAATACACTATAAAATGTCTCTACTAAAGAATATTTCCATGGAAACAGTCCATTAAAAATGAATTTTATATCTTATGTTTTCTATAAATGGACAGCTCACTTAATGGCCTTTTACTATTGCACTTTGCCAGAATGGCTTCAAATTTAACTGTATTTAATTCTTTTATAATTTCAAACAGCACATTTTTTTTTTATTGTCATTACAAAATTTCAACTTGTTTCAATGGTCTCTAGGGTATTCCAGAGCACAAAGGAGATGAAAATCAAGAATCATGTCCCACATACAAACAGCCTAAACACATCTATAATAAAGTGGAGTCTCCCCACTCTTTTAAGTACTTCAGAGTGTGCCAGACTCTGTTAATTTTACCCCAAATCTACCACAGTTCTCATTTCACCCAAAAGTGCAAAAAGATGCTGTTCACTAGAATGAGTGAGCAGACCAACCTGAACATATTTGTCTTCTCTCATCAGGATAATTAGCCAAAGGGAAGTTTTGGGTTGCCTTTGTCTTAATCTGTTGAAACCCTCCTGAAATAAAGAGGACATACATTTACAATGGAAGCCAGAATCTTCTTCCATTGCAAGTTAAAAAAAAAAAAAAAAAAAAAAAAAGAAAAAAAAAAGAAAAAAAAGGTGTCAGCACTTTGCTTTTATCTGGAGTCTACAGGAACAGAATTAATTCTTGGTGGCTTGTACAATTTATCAGTACCGTCCCAAGGGAAGTCTTGGCCAGTGCCATGTCTGTGGTTCAATTTCCAGAGAGCTCAGGAGCTTAAAGAAGTTACAGCACTGTTTCAAGTTAGTATTCATCAACTAACATCAGCATTCATCAACTGACACCTAACATCATCATCTCCTTAAGAGAGGTACTCATTGAGTTAGCTTTAGCTCAGCTGTTATTCATCAAATTCTCACTAAATCTGCTAAACCTGTTGCCTTTTTCCAACTAGACTTTTCCCCCCCCCCCCCCCCCCCCCCCCCCCCCCCAGGCTCAAGCTGAGGATTTTGCACTTATGTTGAGAAGTTTACAATGGCTGTGTGGAAATCTTTACTATGTCCATTCGCATGGAGGCCATACATGTTAGTCCGTGCCCGGTCCCCCTAATGCCTTTCAGAAGTGCAAAAGTGACTGCGTGGGGACACATAGGAGACCACAGACACAACTCTGGCCACATTAACTTTAGCTTCAGAAGAAGATCCCATTTCCTTGCTGGTGCTTGAACACCCTAATCAGCTTGATGGCCTCCATGGGACTTACTTCTGCCTGTCAATGGGTTTCCCCTCCCTGAGCAAAAAAAAAAAAAAAAAAAAAAAAAAAAAAATCTCACAGAGGAGGAAAATTGTTAAATCTCTGAATAATGCCCAATGCAGAAAGCTGCTAAATAGGCTGCTCTGTGCTCCTGCCTCCTTTCCTGTGTCCTTTAACCACTGTGGCTTCGATTTCTATTGGAAAACCCTATTGTAAAGCTGAAGATGGCTTAACCAGCAGCAGTGCAGCTCCAGTGTCATGTTTGCAGTAACTGTCTGAGGGACAATGATGAATGGGCTGCCATAGATCTGAATTTGCATAATGAATTTCCCTGGGAGTCAGGAGCAGGCATTACTTTTTTCTTTTTATGGGTTTTTTTTCTTATTATTTTTTTTCTTTTCCCCCCTTTGGTGAGTGAGCACAGGCTATAATCACACACTCAGAGTAAGGTATACCAGGAGTGGAGCAAGACACTCTCGTCCTTTGCCAGTTACATTTTTCCATAAAAAAACCCTATATATCCTGCTGTATGTGCCTGGATGACCTGCTGCTGGAATTGAAAAACACTTAAAGACTTAACAGCTGACAGGTATTAAATTTTGCTTCCTTTTAACCATGAAAACAGCGATGGAGCCTGACTAACAAGGGCCAATTCACTGGAAAACAATCTCAGTTAGAAAAGATGCTGTGAGCAGTTATAGCAATATTCTCCATAGTACCTTGAAATAATATTCCTTCATGCTTGCTGCCTTCCTAAACATTTCCTTCTGATCCTCAACGTGCAGCCTAAGGTATCTCTATTGTCACCAAATAATATCAAAGTATATGGGCAAGTCAGTCACTGTATTATAAGTTACTTCTCTAAAGGGCAAAATCAAGATCTTTGCAGAGTCCTCATTATTCAGCTTCTGGTGTGTTTCTGGACTACACAGAACTTGTGTGAGACATTTAACATGTAAATGAATTTTGCATCCAGAACATGATCACTACCAGCAACTTTCTGATGTTTCACAGTTATGGGTAGCTTTCTCCTATTTGTGTGTTTGTGCCAAATGGGAATGCAGATGTTTTGGTGCATAGGCAGGTCAAGTCTAAATTATCTTTCATTTCACTCACTGTAGGTTTTTTGCTTGTTTTTATCCTGGAAAGAGAAACATGGAGTTTCGCTCACGTTCCTCAAAATAACATTAGGCAACCTGTAATGTTTCCCTCAAATAGAAGAAGCACCAGGTGCTGTGGGAATGTGCTCTCTGATTCACAGTGGCATGGCTTCTGAAGACGTTTATGTCTAATTAGAGGGGGGAAATCAGAGGATCAGGATTTTTGGCCTTTAGACTTTTGCAAGTCAATAATTTTCTTTGATCTGTTGATCACATTTCCAAAAACAGCCATTGGATTTGATACTCTAATATATTCATACACTGATATTTCTGTGTAGAGCTGGAGGATAATTAGATTTGAGGCAAATCAGAACAATTATTTTTGTTTTCCATGAAGGAAGAGAAAATGCTATTTTTCTCACTGTCAAATTTTGGAAAAGAAAATAATTTAAAAAAGTGAATGTGTCTCCTGACTCTGTAGTGATGAGCTAGATCACAATCAGAGAGGTCTTTAAAATAAGAGCTATTACATGAAAAAATGCCAACCACAGATCTGAGAAAAATGACTTCCATGTTGCTTCCATCCGAGCACTCTTTCATTTGTGTACCAGGGAACAGACACTGGCTGAAACTCTGTGTGGCCTACAGGGATAATAGTGACTGAATACTAAACTATGCATGTAGCGTCTCGCATGATGGCTAACATGTTCAATGCAATCAATATTGAAAATACGTCCTTAAATAATTAAAATTATTCTGGTGAACAAAGGGGGTTTTTTTAAGCATTAATGGTAACTTTGATATCTTAAGACAGTTTTGAGACAGTTAAGTGCAGTTATTTAGTAAAAAGAAGCAGCAGGCTGTAATATCTGCAACTATGATAATTTATGAATATCAAAAATAGATGTGAATATTAACCTTTGAGAATATATCTCATATTACAAGTTAAGATGAAGATAGATGTATCTGTGTGGTACAAGGCCAGAAATCGCTGTAACTATCAAATTCTGCTTATGAAAAAGCAAATAACACTTGGGATGAGAACACGAAGGGAAGTGGAAAGGAGAACAATTTCAATTGCTCGTGAAACCCCTGGGATCTGTGGAGCTATACAGAATTTACGACGAAGCCCCTTCTTTCCAACATGAGTTAAAGTATGTCCATGCATGGCAGGCTGCTCTCCCAAAAACTGTTCTCTTTAAATATGTGCATGTGTCCTTTAAAAAGAATGGGAAGGCAAGAAGCCAGTGGACTGCTCTGAAAAAAGAAGCACCCAGAAAGCTTATAATGCTTGTCAGCAGAAATCAAAATGGAGAGCCAGGCTGGGCATGTTGTTGAAGTCTTGTCTCTGATATAGAGCCCTTTGGGCAATTAGAAACCTGGGATAATTGTAGACACACTATGATAATAGATGGCAGTCAAATACAGTTTAGATCAGATGATCAATAGATGTTTTCCTTTCTCTGTCTTGATTCAATGCCTAATAAACAGAGGCAAAAGATATTCTACTTCCTCTCAGGTTAGCATCCTTCTTAAGTGGACAAATGCATTAAAGAGAAATAAAAAATCTTGGTTCTTTTCCTTCCTATTGATTTTTTCACTCACAAGGGTGGGGAAAAGGGGAAACTGGAAATCTTTATGGTGGGCAAGGGTAAGAACTACAGTACCACAGCTTGTTTCCAGGAAGAAAGATTAGTTCGGCAGGCAGATAGGTGGATAGATATATAGGGAGACATAAAAGTGACTGGGGACCAACATTGCAAATAAAAAGTTACAAAGGGGTTTGGACACCAATGACAGATACCAAGTCAGAAATATTTGGTAGGAATGATGAAAGAGATGCCACTGGAGACTACCAGACATGGACATTTCAGTGTTAAACTGGTCCAGACATTCTAATCTACAGCCTCCTGGAACATTAGTTCTGCGATCTCCTGAAAGAAGTTCAAAATGTTTGGAACTGGTCTTCCCAAGGAGCTCATGAATGCAGGTTACACCTTCATGAAAACTGTCTATCAAATGACATACTCACCTAACCAGAGGAACTGCATCACAATCAGAACTCTAGACCTCAGATGCCTTGAAAGCCCGAGTTTCTCTCACGTCACAATGTTTTAATTCTTGCCATGAATTCCTTGTTATGGAGTAGCACAGTCAAATAACTGTTCTCCACCAACTTCCCCTTCTCAACAGCTTCTGGGCTGCAACATCCATAGACTCACCTCGAATAAGTGCCTGCAGATCTTTGTCTACCACTTCCACATCTGTAGAGAGGACAGTCGTTCTCCTTTTCTCCTTGGCAGTTAGGCTCGTGAGGAGGAAGGTCCTCAGCAGTTCCCAGCTCTGGAGGACTTTTCTCCTTTTTTACTGTCATCAGCAGCAGCCATGCTCCCCCATGGCTGTGCACAGAGACCAATAAAGGAGCTCTGAATTACTATAGGAGTATTAGACCACCTAGAAGTCTGAATACCATGACCTGTACAAAATTTCATCTACATAAATCTTCACCTCTGAGTCTTTCAGATTCAGCATAGTGTTGCATTCAAAAGATCTTCCCAGTTCCCATGACTAATGTCCTGGATGTATTTTGTATTTGTTGTTGAAGTGGATTCCAGGATTTAGGTTTTGCCCTCTGCATCCTTTCTTGCCATGCAGTGGAAAACCAAGCTCACAACAGAGGCATTGCCATGTTCAGGAGGCTTCCCACTCTGTTACACTGTGCAGACACAGTCGAGTGCCTCAGTTTCCATTTTAAAAAGGCAAAAAGGGTTATGTGTCTTGGTTGTGAAGAGAGTCACATTAAAGAAGACAGCAGCTGAGAAATCAACATAATAAAGAAGGGTAAACAATCTAAGAAGAAATCATTGTACATTGACACTTTATTAATGCTAAAACAAATTGTTCTATCACATTCCTAAAGGAAACCCTTTGACCCATGACCAGCAGCACATGCCCATTGGCTGGCAATGATGTGAAATGTGCAGGTGGGTTTGTGCCTCTTCAACTCCCCAGTAAACCCACCCTTGGTGCTAATTGTTGGGCTTCCTTGTCATCCCAAATGCTCTTCAGGTCTAACTGCCTTGCTTTTTTTCACTGTGAGCACTGGGTAAGTCTGAGTGAATATTTACCTTCCGATAATTGCACAATATTAGTCCTCAGGGCCTCGGCTGCTTCAGGAACTGCAGTTAATTTTCATGATGTTCTGCTACCCTGTAATTATTTAAAAGTTAGCACTGGAATGTCAATGCAGTTTGGGTATTAATTGCAAGGTAGCATTTATCAGCACACTTTTGAAAAGGTAAAGCAACTTGCCTGGAGTATAGTTTCAGCAACTTACATTTTGGAGAGAAGTACAAACCCATATAAAAGACCCCATCCCATCTCCTTTGCTCTTGTTTTTCTTTTTGACATTTTATATTTCAGACAGGCTGAATAATCTGTTCTGCCAAAAGATAAACACAACTTTCAGTTTATTAAAACATCCTTAGCTGCAAAGTGAAATGTAAGATGAAATGAAGGTTGCAAGAAAGCCCATGGGGCATCTTCTGCAGAGCCATGTCTCCCACTGAATTCTGGTCTCAAACCATGAAGAAAGCTTTGCTTTTGGCTGGTTCACATTTAAGTAATTGGGTGAGCAGTAGATATTTAATGATAACGATCAGGTAAGGTGGCTGGGGTCCACGTAGAGCTTTATTGATGATCAGAGATCATCTTTCTGCATAAATCGTGTTTCAACAAGTGTTTTCTGTCTCATCTCTAGAATAGTAGATAAGAACAAAAGCTGTTCTTTTAAAAAACTGTTCTTTTTTAAAAGATTTCTAGGCAGAGTCTTTCTTATCTCCTGTGGCAAGTGGGTCTAGCAGCTAATTAAATTATCTGCAAAAAGTTTATGGTTTTTTTCTGCTCTTGTTTCTACTTCCAGCCACTCTTTCTTGCATCTCTTGCAAAAATTATCTCCTTCACATAGGTATTTGAAGACCATGTGTTTGGGCAACTATTTGATTGCCTGATCAGAGACTTCTAGACCTCAGGATGTCCCTCAAGACTTCATCTGCAAGTCCAGAATGGGAGGTTACCACTATCCAACCCACCCTTGAATAATCATGGATAAATTGCTATGAAAGCAACCTTGTGGACAATCCAGCTGACTTAAAGGATGTGAATTTGATCTCAAATCCAACCTCAAGGCCATTGCTGCCATGCAGATTAGAAACAGCTTCTGCAATTGATCCTGAAGACTCAAAGAAGATTGAAACTACTTAGGGTGGGCACTCAAAATCCAGGTTCTTCTATGATACAGTCATTCCAGCAGCATTTGGAATACTTAATGCTGAACAAGAAGAAGGAAGGATGAAATAATATTAATTGGGAGATAAAAAAAACTATATAAGGACTGAAGCCCATTCCTCAGGCTTCTTTCATCTACACACCCAACTATTCTCAGGATGATGACTATGGTCCCTCACTACAGTAGCCAAGTACTTCCCAGAGCAATTACATTCTCAGGGTAACATTGTTCGTGAGATCTGGGTTTCCCGGGGAAAAAATGAAACAGCAGAAGAAAATGTAAGATTTTAATCTTTAGAGATATTCAGAATTTGACTGGACAAGTCCCTGAGCAACCTGCTTTAATTTTGCATTTGGATCTAGCTTCAGAGTTAGTCCTGCTTCAAGTATGGGGTTTGACCAGGCACCTCTTAAGTCCCTCCTGACCTTTATAATTGTGTGACTTTTCTGTGGTTACTAGAGCCTCACAGAATTTGCATGAGCAACACCTGTGCTCCACAGGCCTCATGTGTCACTATCTGCTTCTGAGTATCTGCTACCTCTGATCTGGTGGAGCTTCATCTTTGCCGAGAAGAAGCAATATTGATGTCACAGTGAAGAAATCAGGGTGCCACATAATTAGTTTCTAAAGGAGGAGTATTTTTTTTCCTCTTCTCATCCTTGCTAACCTTTCTGATCCTTCCTGTCACGTCCTATTCCCTCTAATCATACTTGGTCAGGCTTCAGTGCTGCCAATACCTGTTGTTGCAGGTTTCCAAATTATTTTATTTAGGGAAATAAAATGCAGAAGGGTGACTTAAATGCTAATGATGTGAGATATGGCTTTTTTATATATAAAATCCATCTCTGCTTAACTATCTAAGTCACAGCAGACTTCTGGTTAGGGTAGATAAGAGCACATGGCCCTGTGGAATAACAAAGGATACTTCAATTAACAGCTACTTCAAGTCTATGTGGTAATGAATAACAGAGGACCTATGCAATGAGTTAAGAGAACAGAATAGCTTAAGGCTTCTCAACTTCTGCAGAACCTTTCTGCTTTTTAAAACTACTCATCCTGAAAATGTCTCCCTTGTTGGAGCGAAGCAAGATCATTCATACATGCTGAAGGATTGATGCAGTCCTAGGTAAGTCTGCATTTGCTCATCTGTATGTATGCATTTTTGTGGATGTTGAGCACTCATTTCTATACTACCTTAGTGCTGTAAAATAGCTCCTGGTTCATTTGCTTTGCAAAGGGAGAAGAAGGCCAACAACTCTGAAGATGTGAATAAAGTGTAACATGGGACATTTCCAGTTTCACTTCTGTAGGCCTAAATATTATGAAGATTGCTCCCTGATCTAATGGAAGCAATTAATGAAGTAGAAGGGAAATAATCTCACCTGTCTCCAGTTCCACAGTTCTATTTGTATGTGGATTTTATATTTTCTCCTGGCTTGCAGTGCTTAACGCTGCCATTGAACAGTGGCTGTGATTCATGCCTAAGATAGTATCCATTGCTGTGAAAAGCAAGGCAGAACATACATAACCAAGGTAGATGTATGAAAGTTATTATAGGATGATGCAACCTGAAACAGCAGATTCAGTGAAAAACAAGGTCAAAACATGTAGCCACTATTATCAGGGGTAAAACAGAGCAAGCCCATTTGTCCTCTCTGTTATGCATGTACTACTATGGTCTGGAATAAGGGTTGAGTGGACAGCTTCCTTTTGGGACTTCTTAGACTTGGCACCATGCAAACCTACATTACTTCCAGTTCACAACTGGCTCAGACACAGGCAGGGCAATGCACATCTGCTTGAAGAGTTTGCATAGTCAACCCTGGTCTATTGTCTAAGTGTGCTTTTTAGAGGGTTAGTATGTTCCTGTGTTAAGCTGAACTTGGGCTGGGAAGGGAAGGTGGTCATGTGACAGAGATGGGCAAGCAGCCCTCTTAGTCCAAAGTAAAATTATGTGTATAGGAACTATGGCATTTTACCTCCTATCTAGTATTACTGTAGATTAGAGGCTATGTTTATTTACACAGAGAAACTGTACCATGAGCAGCTTCACAGATACCAGCAGAGTAGCAATAACATGAGACCAAGAAAAGGCAGCAAATTGGTACTAATGCACAGCAAAAATATGTGCTTAACTACTTCTGCTCTTCAGAACTGCTGGACCGAAACAATTCAGCTCCATTTAACAGCTGAATTCCTCAGCTGAAAAGAAAGATTTCAATAGCGATGAGATATTTTTTCTTTCCTCATAGACAATATTTAATTTAGAAATTTAGCCCCAAACAACAAACCATTAAGCAGGAAAAAGCTTTTAACCCATGTTGCATAACTGTCTCACTCAACCCAAACTGAAGGTTTATTTCAACATAAGGAGTTGATCGCTTTAGGTTCATTTAACACAAGAGAGTGTTTATCCTGCCTCCATTATTCCAGGTTATCACTGGAACAAGAGCAAAGAAAGGAGATAGAAAGAAAAATTATACACCTCATGTACAACCCCTTATTTGTAACATAAGCTGGAAATCACCGAGGTCTGATCTCTTACTGCCCTATGTCTTTCCTGCAATCAGCAGCATGTGTACCAAAGGTGTGTGGCTGCTCCTTGTTTCCTTGTTTCTTTTTTGATGACTAGAGCAATGATCTGCACTCTCTCTGAATGGCTCTTTTCTTGTACTGCCTCTACCCTTGCATTAAATCCCATGGAGAGCTCAGACCCCCAGCAAAATCCTCCTGCTTCCTTCCCCGTCTTAATCATGTCATTGGCAGAGACATAAAAAATTCATAGCCACTAACGGCCCAATTGGCTCCTGCTTTATTATCTAATTTGGAAGTCATCTCTTTTATTTTACTTTTTAATGGCCAGTTTTAACAAAGTGTGCAAAGAGGAACAGGCAAAGGCAAAGCAGCACACCCATAAAATAAGACCTTACTGGAGAAATTGTCCATTGCTGGCTCTGCTGCAGCCTCAGGCAGGTGGTGGCTGAGGAAAAAAACATGGGGGCTAGGGTCAGTCCAAGTAGGGGTAGCTGTTTCTGACAGAACAGCTGAGCTTCGGAGAATGTGGGGACTGCAAAACCACGTGTAATGGGCTAGACCAGTGTCTTGGGCTTCACAGACTATTGGTAGCATCCCAGCACTGGGCAGGGTGAGTTTGCATCTCAGGAGGCCTGAAATGGTCAGGACCTGATTCTCCTCTACTACATTCTTGTGAGAACCCCCAGACCACTGTGTTCAGCTCTGGGGCCCCAACATAAAGAAGGACATGGGCCTCTATTGGAGAAAGTCCAGAGGAAGCCATGGAGATGCTCAAAGGGCTGGAGCACCTCTCCTATGAAGACAGGCTGGGAGTTAGGGTTGTTCAGCCTGGAGAAGAGAAGGCTCCAGGGAGACCTTACGGCAGCCTTCCAGTACCTAAAAGGAGGCTACAAGAAAGCTGGAGAGGGGCTTTTTGCAAGGGCATGTAGTGATAAAACAAGGAGGAATGAGACTGGTAGGGCATCAGTTGGTTGGTGGTGAGCAACTGTTTTCATTTTCATCACTTTTCTTTCTTTGGTTTTATTTCTCTCTCTGTTATTTTCGTTTTCATTACAATTATATTGGTAGTAGTATAATTGTATTTTATTTCAATTATTAAACTTTTTTATCTCAACCCATGAGTTTTCTCACTTTTACCCTTCCAGTTCCCTCCTCCATCCCTTTGAGGGGGGGTGAGCAAGCAGCTGTGTGGCACTTAGCTGCTGGCTAGGGTTAAACCATGGCAGTTGTACAAAGTGATACAGGCATACATAAAAGGTAGAGCACCCACATGGTGGGCAAGTAGGGGAACCTACCCTTCCTGCGACGCACAGCTCCTATGAGGAGGCAGAAGTGTTCACAAATAACTCAGTGTGTGCATGCATCCTAAGAACCTCTCAGGATTAGTTACAGAAGGGTGTTTAAAAATTTTTAGGTGTTTATTAACACTTTCATATGTGTCTCATATTGCAGTTTATCTGTTGTATTGCTGGATATCAGTCTTGACTGGGAGGTTCACTCACTGCCAGTTAATTCTTTGCTGTTAATACACCAGTAAACTGCTTCAATTCTGAATGGGTTTAATGTGAACTAAGCACCCTTTTCCCTGCCACGGCTACTTTGCAAGGCTAGTCAGGGACTCAATGATTATTTTGATGCTGTACTAGTAATATCATTCCTATTATGTTGCTGGCCATAGACATTTATGTGCTTTAGTCAGTTGGATGTGAGGGGCTGTAAGGGTATGGGGGGATTAGCCAAAGTTCTCAGATGCATAGTGGAAAAATACTGGGGAAATTGAATTTGTGGTCATAGCTGAAGCAACACTCAACACAGAATAGCAGGGAGCCATCAGCTTCCAACTCTCTTAATTACTTTGTACTTCCACTTGATATAAATAATAAATTAACATCCCTTGGGCTATGGTCTCTGCAGTTCACCCCATAGATGAGATGAGGCTATAAGTCCTTGCACTAATGACAACTTAATTGCTCCTGCACAATGGGGCAGGTCTAGCAGTAGTAATTGCAAGGCTCTGGTTTAGAGTAGCTCTAAGCCTGAGGTCAACACATGCTCAGCACACATGTAGGAAAATCCAAACTCAATCCCTGTTTTGGCAGGTGTTTTCATACTTGAACAAAATTTTAATACAGTAGGTGACTGAAAACTTTGGGTGTTCTCAGTACTGCAGAATTAAACCCTATCTAAAAAATGTAGGAGACCTCATGAGCTGTCACATTGTTAAAATGCTGTTGTTTGCCCAGCTCTGTAATGGAGCCAATTTACAGGGATAATACCCATTTGTGGATTAGGGGTTGAATATCCATAAGTAGGTTGCTCCTGTAGTTGCAAAAGTCTGGGAAGGTCTAGGCTTGCAGATAGGGCTGGAGAAAGAGGATCAAGAAGCCAGGACCATATCAAGGCATTTCTGCCTCTGAGAGAGCTTCAGGTGCAAGACATTCTGCTCCAGTTGCAAAGCTGCTGTCTAGAGCTTCTCCATTTCTCCTGCTTTTTTTCCACAGCAGTGATAATAAAATCCTATGGTAATGACTTGTTGAGATGAGCCATTTTCCTATTTTGGTTTATCCATCAGCCTGTTGGCATCTGAGGGTCTGAAGGGTGATAATTGTCACCCCTGGTACTCTTGTAGGAACCAGCTTCTTGCCTCGGAGTAGCCATAAAACCTGCAATTGATAGTGAGTGTGGCAATTACACGCAGCATAAGAAAAGCCCGTGAGATCTTTATGTCTCTTGACTTTTAGCAGGCTGTCTCTGCAGACATTCATCTGGAATGAAATATTATGAACAGCAAAGGAGATGCAGAGGGGGGGAAATCCCTGTGCAGACACAGAGCCAAGCCACTTAGATCTATAGCAGCTCTCTTCTCAGAGCATCAATTGGGAACATTTGTTTCCTCTTTAATGTCACTGTTGACATTTCATTGTTACAAACCTCACTCCCTCCTAAATGCTTCTCTCTTTCAGGGAAACATTAACGGTGGCTGAGAGATTATTTACGCCCTTGAGCTTTTAGACTGGGAAACAGGCTTGTGGGCAAGTTTGCTGCGTTTTTCTCCACTAATACTTCAGGCCTGTGCAGGGATCTCTTCTTCTCATCATGTAAGCTAAAAGTTTCCTGCTAACTGTTCAGGTGTCACTTAGACCAAGTCCTGACGTAAATTCCCTAAATCTTGGACACCAGTATGCAGAATCAAATCACACCTTCCATCACAGATGCTTTTCCCAACCTACCTTTGCAATAAAGAAAGAGCCCTCTGTGCTAATCCAGGATGCTAAGACTTCTTTCAAGAGCTGTCCCTTTTTCCATGCTCATAACAATAATGCACTGGGCAGTGTGACACCACAGACACAAAGTTTCAGGCTCCTAAGGGATTTCTTGTCACCTTGTGGTTCCTTTATTTAGTAGTCTGGACACACGGCCTTATTATATCAGTATCCCATTTCATATAAGGGACAAGTGCCCTGAGTATCTTTGCACCACATCTCCAGTTATTCAGTTAGATTGGTTGCAGTTAAAAACACTTGTGTATCTCACAGCATCCTTTATATTCTTTTGAACAGACCTTTATTTCAGAAAGCAGGATTTCCAAGTGAATGAAGTGAAATGAAATTCTACATGCAGGAACAAGAAAAAAAAAAAAAAAAAAAGTAAGTTAAACACTCCATGAGAGAGAGCAATCTCTCCCTTTGGTTGCACAAATCTGTTCGTAGACTTCTGTCAAGAGGAAGAGATGTTCAGAATTGAGAAAACCATTACTGCAAGTGAGACAGGCCTTGTTCACTTACAGCTGCACATACCTTACTTGTGAACCCATACTTCCAACGTAAGGTTGGAAAATCTAAGTCTTTTTCTTGTCTTTTGGTTTTGACCCATTTGAGCACAGGCAGGTCACACTGGAAAGACTGCTTGGCAATTATATGAGGGTTTCATACATATATATGGAAGTAGTGACTATCACAAAATAGCATAAGCCCAAGATCAAGAGCTTTAAGGAAGGTACTAGTTATCAGAAGGCTCTTACTAAAACTATGAGAGCTGGTAGTACTCTGTTAAGGGAAAACTACCAGCACAGCAAAACTCAGACAGAAATTAATTTTAAAAGATACAGATACTCAGTGTGCATGAGCTCGAGAGACTCACAATTAGTCCTTGTTTCTTGGTCCCTCATAATGAAGCTGGACATGGTGGTAGCCTAGGCTGAACCTGCAGTTTAAATCTTTTGGGCTTGTCATAAATTGACTTTCCAGGCTCATTGCTATGTAAGGGTGTCACACCAAAAGGAAGATCACAGCTGAAAGCATAAGGCGATGCTTAAGTCAGTTGTCTTCCCTAGATCTCCCATCACAAGCAAAAGAAAATCAGCTCTTGAAGGCCTCCCAGAGCAGTGCATCTCACCACATTTGCATCAGTTTATCCTTTATTATTTTTTTTTCCACCTTCATTTAAAGCTAAGTGCCTGCTGTCAGATTTGGTCACAGCCCCACCTGACCATGCAGTCAAGTCAATGTGCAGACTAAATGAAGGCCACATGACACAAGCCCTCAGTTTACCTGCCAACACAAAGAATTATCTCTCTGGCAAAGATTTAGGCTTCCTGGTAAATCCTGCTTCATCTCACTGTGTCTGCAGGGCCCAGGACAATGTGTAAGGAGAGGGAAGGAAGCAGGAATCAGACCTATGGAGTACTGGAGTAACTCAAAGCTCTGAGCTGTGGTTGACTGGAACAGTGGAGACTGGGATGAGCAGCACTTGTCAATGAACCCCCAACACCTCCATTTCCCTACCATTAGCAAGAGAAAGATTTTATGTTTTAATACCCACCAGCTCTTAAAACGCTGTTGATGCAGCAGCTCTGGGGCTCCCTGTATTGCTGATGGCAGGCTGATTTTCCCTAGAAAACCCAGGGCACGGAGAGAAGAGCATGGTCAGTGTTGTGTTCCAGTTTGTTTGGCTCTGTACGAAGGGCCCTTTCTCCAAGACAGTCTTAACAGGAGCTAAAGTAATTGTGCTGGAGAAAGTGGTAGGGATTTGCCTGGAGCCAGAGATTTCCCATGCTCCCAGGAATGGCATAGAAAAAGCACAAGGAACTACTTTTCCCACTAAATCAACTTTGCTGACCCTTCTGTTTCACCTGCAGCTCTCTGCAGTCAGGGTTAGACACGTGAAGCTCAGGTAGACAGACTAACTTAGTTCAATCAAGGAAAGTCTCTCATGTGACCAGTAGCAAGATCATAACTATATTGCAATCCACAGGGTAAGATACCTACACTCAGCTGAGCAGCTACTAGCAGCATGGTTCAGCTACCCATGGTTCAACAGGTGCCCAGGCTCAGGCTTCAAAGATGCTTGAGATCCAGAATGTCCATGTGGGACAAGCACATATGGCACAACACCTACAGGAAATCAGCACGATGGTAGGCACTGGAATTTAGGCTGGGGCTAACACAAATATTTAAATCATGCCTTACCATGCCTTAGCCAACACAATGACTAACAGGATCCCACACAAATGTGAAGTTAAGTAAGTTCCTTTCACCCCTTTCTCCAGTGGAAAGCTGAAACTACAAAGATGGTTTAAATAGAATCCTTGTATTTCAATCAAACCATCCTAAACATTGGTGCACAGTCAAGGTGCCACACCTTGGCTGAAAAGTGGACCTTCACCAAATGCCGATGTCATTGCACAGGGCTGAGTGACCACACCTGTTATCTCCTCCCAGATTGTAGTCCTGGCTCAAACACACCAGCCAAGTTCCTCTGTCACACAGCCCGTGGAGCGTGCCTGAAGTTAGATACTTCTGTTGGAGGAGCCTTGCAGCCCAAGGCATTGATTCTTGCACCACCAGCCACCCCGCAAGGTTTTTCCTACTTGCAGCATGTACCTATGGCAACACAAAGAGATCCCACAAAGGGGAGTAAGTCTGTTTCCTTCCATAAATTCTTTGACTCCCATCTGCTCTGGGAAAATTAAAATCCATCCTGAGAATAGATTTCACTGTGATATTTACAAAGAGAATAATAATTGAAAAAAAAATATGACAAGAACACAAGCCCTTACAACGCTTTAGCTCAATTGAACAGATCTATGGCACTAATAAGAATAGAAAAAATAAGTATTAATAGCTCTGAATAAAGCACCTGGCAAAAAAACCCACCCACAAACCCAAAACAAAACCCAAACAATCACAAATAGAGAAATGCATCAGCAAAACAAAGAGAAAGAAGAAAATTGAAATCAGAGCAGCCTAGCAACACAACTCCAGGCTTTCAGCAGGGGCACAGACAGATCCCTGGAAAAGCTTTCCTGAACGCCACAGTAACACTGCATTAATACGTACTTCTTACTAATAGAGAGTTTTTGAAACTGCCTGGAGGCTCAGGGAATATTCAAAATGGCAGTGTTTTTCAAGCGGGAAAGGGATCAGGCCAGCACTGACTAAGAGGCCCTGTGAGGCAATGCTGACTTTTTGCAAAGGAGATAACACCTTTCCGTCTGAAAGGTCAGAAAGTGAGATTAGTCCTAGCCACATCTATCTGCATCCCAGTGCAGCCCTGGCTCCAGTCCTGGCAGCATCCAGAGAAAGGCTCCTATGGACTTTAACAGAATCTGTCATCCGGTGGCCCGTGTCTCATTGTGCTGCAGGCTAGAATGACAAAAGTAAGCTCAGCAAGAAACTTTCACAGCTGAAAAATACAATGCAGTGTCAAAAAAAGCCCCAACTTCTGACCTTTATTTATCTTGAACCTCCAAAATATCTTCCCTAATCACCTTTTTTCCCCTCACCCAACAGCAACGCTAGTTAGCAGTTCCAGCACAGGCTGACTCAAAGCTTCACTGGAGCTAAGAACTTCTCCTTCTGTTGTCGTTTAACCCCAGCTGGTAATTAAGCACCACACAGCTGCTCGCTCACTCCCCCCTCACCCAGAGGGATGGGGAGGGAAGCTGGAAAGGAACATAAACCTTGAGGGTTGAGGTAAGAAAAATTTAATAATTGAAATAGAAGAAAAATGAAAGAACAATAATGACAATGGTGACAATAACAGTTATAATGTAAAGGATGAAGGAAAGAATAAAACCCAGAGGGAAAAGAAGAAAGGAACACGTGGTACACAATGCAACTGCTCAGCGCCCCAATGCCCAGCCAGTCCCCGAGCAATGAATCGCCCACCCTGGCCAACCCCCCAGGTATATGACAGCCCATGGTATAGAAAACCTCTTTGGCTAGCTAGGGTCAGCTGAACTGGCTGTGTCCCCTCCCAGTTCTTTGTGGCCCTCCAGCCTTTTCGCTAACAAGGCCTGAGAAACTGAAAAGTCCTTGACCTGGTATGAACATTACCTAGCAGCAACTAAAACCATTGGTGTGTTATCGACATTGTTCTCACATCAAAGCCAAAACACAGCAGTGTACTAGCTCCTAAGAAGATAACTCCATCCCAGCTGAAGCCAGGACACCTTCCCTCACTGCAGAGCTACTGCTGATCATACAATTGGTAGCTCCTTGTTTCTGCGTAACACTGAACCACCAGCCTCGAGTAATGTCCAACAGCAAATACCTGGAGAATGAATGGAGAATTGGCAGATGTGGGCATCTGAGTCAGGGCTTTCTGAGAGGCACCCTTGTCCACTCAGGACCCAGAGCCCAAAATGTCTAAGACAGGTAACTTAGGTAGTCTTTGAAGGAATGGAGAGTAGCCTGTTTGGAGGGGCTGATGTCACCCACCTGTGATGTCACAAAGCCAAGAGAAAGGAGAACTGCATGGTAGTCTACTTCAGGCAAGACAAGAAACAAGATGGTCCAACAGCCAGACTGTGGGAGAGTGAAGTCCTTCATTCTTAGCCCAAGTAATCCAGCAGTACTGGGTCACTAATGCTTGATGAAGTTTCACAGGAGCCACTATTTAGATTGGATTTGCTTGTGTTAATCCTTACTCATCAAAGAGGAATGAAGCAGAAGTCTCAAATTTGTCATGCCCTAAAAGATCAGCATGTACAACCATAAATCCTTGGTGTTGGCATCTTAAGCCAGGGTAGCCTCCCACTCCTGAGAAAAACAGAGAAGAATAAACACAAAATAGCTATGACATCCTTCAGATTATAATTAATTATCTGCTAATTAAAATCTTCCCATGCAGATAGTACCTGCTTGTATTTCCCTGGCTGCAAAAATCTTAAATAATCTGGCTGGATTAGGTAGTGAGAAATATCCCACAGGGATTTTGATGTCACTCAGAGTAGAGGGGTGGTAGTATTCCACATACTGTCATCCTACCATAACATTTCCATGATATGCCACCATGCTACCGCTTTAATTCTGCTAGTAGCCATTAGTCTGTATTACAGGGAAATTTCCCTTAGGTTCCACAACATTCTATATCAGGGAAACATTTTCATTTGCTCATTAACTGTTACCATTAGCTTTAGAAAAGAGCAGCTGTTCGTTTTTTAATACAAATAAACGGAAAAATAGGTTTATCTTTATTTTCTGCTTCTGAAGATTGAGACTGAAAATCATCATATTGCTTCAGCCAGGGAAATGAAATCCATCAAAGTCCTGATATAACAATGTACTGAAATGGAGGTAACAGTATTCCCCTTTTCCACCAATGATGATTAGGCTGCAGTTACAGCACCGCAGGTTGTGAAACAGATTCTCCCAGCCCACATTTTCGTAGCTGCATCATTAGTAAGACCCATGCTACCTGGTTTACAGTTTGGTTTGGCTCTCTCCAAAATCTATTATGCTGAACCTAGATCCACAGGCCAGACTTTGGTTTGGTTCTTGGCAAATCATCATGTAAAGTGAACTTTCATGGATGCATGTATCTGTAAAGCCATGATACATAGGTATTAATCTCCAGCTTCAAGAAAGAACAATTTTCTTAGGAAAACAAATGACATTGCATAAAAACCGTTGTAAACAATTCCTGTGGTACTGAAAATGTCAGCTATTATGCATTCGGTGTACTGTTACTCCCACAGGCATTTCCCTTGACTGAAGTTTCCCAAGGCTGAATAAAATACTCCAACCCCTTATTCTCACTATTTTACTTAAGTATTTTTCTTAAGCAATTTCTTCTAACCTTTGTGAACAGGTGACCTCATGTACTCATGTTGTGACACGTAATAGGAGTAATAAAATGGATTAAACCCCACCTAACACACAGGTTTCAAGTAGCTGTTGATGGATATTCATTAATGAATAGAAAAGGCAAAAAAGCTCCCAGTAGGTTCTGCAACGATTGCTTCCAAACATGACGTTATTTTCAGCAGGTTGCTAGAGGCAAGTGTGAATTTACTGATGGTAAAATGTATGAATGATGTAAAGACTGAGGAGGTGGTTAAGTCCTGGTTATAGGGGAAGCGTGGGGGGGAACCTGATTAGCATTCAGAGGTAGTACAGCTAAATGAAAAGTGTGGAACCATGGAAGCAAAAAATGGAGGTTATGCATGTGGAGGGAAAGGGTTTTGACAGAGGTTTGCTTGTGCCATCTTGGTGGGACAAGAGCCCACGTCCCATGGCCATGTCAACAAGTCTTAGGTGATCCCTGGAGGTGTGAAGAAATACTGAGCATATGAAAAGGACTCTTCTTCTTCATGAATGTTAGTCTTCTTTCTACTGGGATTGCATGTACACTTGGCAAAGGGTTGGAAGAAAACAAACAAAAAAGGGCTGTGGTTTTGAAGACTGGAGAAAATGTCTTGCAGTGAGTGACCAGCTACCCCATTTCTTGACATGTTAATATGATAAAAAGTTGACCTAATTATTATGGACAGATATTTTCTTCAGTATATCTTTCCTTTTCTCTCCTGACAGGGAGTGTAACAAAAGCTGATGTTTCACAGTGCTGCCTGATACATTTTCCCTGGAAATAAAACCGGTTCAACTCCCCCTCTACTCTGCCCTGGTGAGGCCACACCTGGAGTGTTATATCCAGGTCTGGGCTCCCCAGTTCCAGAGAGACAGAGGACTATAGGAGAGGGTCTAGAGGAGGGCTACAAAGACTGGAGCATCCCACTTATGAGGAAAGGCTGAGAGAGCTGGGCCTGTTCAGCCTGGAAAAGGCTGGGAGGGGATCTTATCCATGTATACAAATATCTTAAAGGCAGGTGTCAAGCTGCCCAGAGAGGCCCTGGAGTCTCCTTCTCTGGAGACATTCAAAACCCACCTGGACTCAACTCTGCACAACCTTCTTGAGGAGAACCTGCTTTAGCAAGAGGTTGGACTGGATGGTCTCAAGAGGTGCCTTCCAAGCCTGATCATTCCATGATTCTGTGATGAAACCATGAGCCTGATCAACCATTTGTGTGAAGCATCAAAGGAAAAGGTAAAGTATGTGGCATATGAAGGCACAGACCCTAGGTGAGCTCCCCCATTGCATACATAAGTGCTGGTTATATACAATTATCCACCCAAGTTCTGCCCTGGAACGTGCCTACACGCAGCAAAGCCCCTTTGCAGCCAGCTCACACTCCACTGAGCTGCTTACTCCCTCCACGCTCACCTGAGGAGCTTTCTTCTTCCCAGATCAGGATTTAAGCTGTGGGGGGCTTTGGGCAGCCCCTCATTGGGAGGCTTTGGGCAGCCCCTCATTGCAGACAGGTGTGCACAGAACTGGTTTGCAGGTGAGCTCAGAGATTGAGTGTGAGTTGTTTCCTCACTACATTGTAAGGCATCATCACCCTGCAGCCTGGCACCCAGACAGCAAACAAAGACTTTTCTCAGAAAGGGCCTTTGCAGAGTATGCATTTTTTGCTGTCTTCAAAGAAAGATTTTGTATCCTTCTAGACATTTTATCAAATGCAGTTAAACTCAGTAAGAAGGAAATAGGGTTGGGTGTAATATGAAATATATAAATTAAAAATTGGATAGAATCCCTGGTTCCAGGTGTTAATGAAACTCTCTTGTCCTTACTTAGAGCCTGCAGTTGATGTAAAGTAAAAGAATGAAGGCTTTTCATTGCAATGTGGTTGCAAACAGAAAACAGTAAATTGGGAAGAGGAGCTGTTTGGGTGTCTCCTTGGCTATTTTCATCAATCAGTTGGTACAGCACACTAAAGGAAAACCAATACAATTAGTTTCTTCTCACCTCATTTGAGCTACTTAACTCAGGTAGACAGTGTTAGAAGTAGGAGAAAAATTCCCAAGCAGATGTTTTTGGAAAGAAATGACAGAGGCCAAAGAGATGGGAGGGAAAGTGAGAAAGAGATGTTGGTGAGAAGGACCTATCCACCATTCAGACTCCCTGCTTTAACAGCTGAAGCACGTATGTGCCCTGGCTTCTTTCTTGTGTTTTCATGGAAGGGCAGCAAGTGCTGAAGCTGCTACATGAACTGCAGAGCACTCTTACGACAGGTGTCCCAATAATGAGTAGAGCTTGTGTTGCTAACACCAGGCTATCAGCTTCCCAGACCCCTTGGATTTCTTGGAAGATGGAGGGAAGTGCAGGGGCAGAGAAGCAGCCTTTGCTGCTCATGAAGACTATTCTCCAGTGATTCTTCTGGCCAAATGCAGAGATGCTTCCACTAGAGCTGAAGGAAAATCTCATTCCTCATTCATTACCCAGATTTGCTAGTCCTAGCAGTGAAGAGGGATGTTACAGAGGCACCCACTGGACACCATTATTTAATTTTCATCCTCTCCTAGGGAGTATACCAGAGGAGGACATCAGATGCCAGAGAGATGAGAAAGACCCACAAACAATCTGAGACGATGTTTGCACTTTGCTTAGCAAATGATGTACTGAAACAAGACAGAACTCAGGGCCCAGTGAAAACCCAAGTTCTCACCTAAAGTATGGGTACAATCGTTCACTGTTGTGGAGGATGGGATTTTTTTCAAGGAAGTGCCCTGCTTAGTGGCCTGGCTTGTGGTGGCCATGTACATCTGTGCAGGGTTAAGCTTTGCAAGCCATGTTGAGCAGACTTGGTAGGGAAAGAAAAAAAAAGAAAAAGAAAAAAAAAAGGGGGGGGAGAAAAAAGAAATTACAAAGATTTTAAGAAGAAAAGCTTGTCTTCAGACTACAAAAAATGTTTTTCCATGCTCCTCTCTTCAAAACAACCCTGCTGCATCGTGTGTTAATGAAATCTTAATACTGCCATTTACTCATGACACAGAATATGGGACTTATCACAGGAGATAAGATGTTGCTGGACCATGGCTGATAAAGGATTGTGAAATGAAAAGAAGTCTCTGGATACCAGCTGTGTTGGCTTAAGAGGAATCACTGTTGCTACTAGAAATATCCAGGGGAAGCTGTGGTTCCAGGGAGCTAATGCCCTCTGGGTTTTGACTGCAATCTGCCAGCTTGTCCAAACAAGGGGAGAATTAGCTGCTTCTCTGACTTTTCAAAGAACTAAAAACCAGATTAAAACTCTGCTAGCATTTTCCTTGAGTGTGCTGTACCAACTGATTGATGAAAATAGCCAAGGAGACACCCAAACAGCTCCTCTTCCCAATTTTTTGTTTTCTGTTTGCAGCCACGTGCTCCTGGAAGTTGGTGTACCAACAGCAAAAAGAAAAAAGAAACAGTGCTGAGACAAATGGATTTGCCTAACAAACAAAAAGAATCTATTCTGATTATAATTCCCAGTCTTTCTTTATGGATGTCCTACCCACTGAGAATAATCTCACTAGTTTTCACAGTTGGCATCATAACAATTATTGTTAATAATTTTGTTATGAGAATATGTTCCTCATGGCTAGGAATTGGTCAGTTGAAAGTGAATCGAAGAGAAGAAGAAAGCAATTCAATTAACCAGGGTCTTGCCTTTGTTGCTGAGACTAGGAATGTAGCAGGATTTATAAAAATACTAGAAAGAGAATAGAAATATGGAGAACTTCAGTAGTGAAGAGAACTCATTCTTCTTGCAGGTGGATAGGAAACCTGTGCTAGAAAAAAATTTCCCCTTCCCAGTACTAATCACAGATTTGAAACGAAGAGTATAGAAAATCACATACATAAAGGGATTCTTCCCAATACATTTCTCCCAGCAGCTGTCAACCTGAGAGATTAAGATTGCCATATACAATAAACCTACAAGTCACAACAGATTATGTGCAGACACTAAGAGCTGAAAAAGTAGCAACAGGTTCATTTAAGTTCCCAGAATGTGGTATTGAAGTACTCAGGCAGAGAATTTTAGGTGTTTTGTTTGGTCCTAGGGATGCAAGTTTGAAGCTCTGTGCTTTATTTGATCCAAAGACAGCTTGTAGGACAGGTAGTGGTTGGTCCATGGGCTGAACAATGAGGTATAATCCTGACCAGTCCTGGCCTGAGAAGCTGGCAGGAGAAATAGCAGCATGTTACCCATGCTACATAGGCTTCAGTGAACCCTGAAATCTTCTGGTTTGAGTCCATATATCTTGATGGCAGCACAGCTGGAAAAGGGTGTGATTTCATATGGAAGCTTCTTACAGAAGAATTAAATGGAGATTAGGTGGAGCTTTTCTTGGTTTCCCCCTCCCCACACCTTTTCTAAAGGAGGTGACTGCTACGAGACAGGGATTTTGGTAGAAGTCTTATTCCCTTTCCCAGAGATTTCTGGTGCTAACACAAACTGAGGTCATGCTCTGTGCCCTACCTTGACATCCCTTCAGAAGTCCATCTCATAGGTATCCTATCACAACCACATATCTTTCCCTGATCAGGTGGTTGGATCTATCCAGCTATGCCACCTTCAGTATTGTCTTCAAGAGGAAACAAACTTGAACTCCTACTTCTACAGACAACACAGAGCTCTTTAACTGCTGTTGACTGCCCTGGAGCAAAGTGGGAGAGAATACAGTAAACCCATTAATCAGTTGATTACAGCCCAAATTAATTTTTATGTATATTCCATCTTACCTGACAAAACACAAAGCAGATGTTTTATGAAAAGGAAGTCTACATGGATTATTATGATATGATGTGAACGGGATATGTGGGGAGACAACAGTCTTTCACTGGGTAGTTTTTCAGGTGAAAAATTATTACTGAGAATTACACAATGACTCTCTCCTTTAAATCCAAGCCTCAGCCGATTTAAAGGGGGGGGGGGGGGGGGGGGGAGGGGCGCGGGTAGGAAGAGTTGAGCATGTTAGCTATATTGTTTCTGACTTGTCATTCTTTATCGGGCAATTAAGTGCAATGTGACATTTTCTTGACAAAGTAGCTCTGTACAGCTGTGTCTTTCTCCAGACGAAACATAAAGCAAATTAGAATTTGTGCATCCATAAATCTCCATGGCTGCAGCTGTAACAGGGGTGGAGAGAGGGGGAGGAGGGAGTGATGACACATAGAGCTCTTTACAAAAGATCAGTATCATCTCCAGTTTCATTTTCCTTTTGCTTTATTTTTTTTTAATCATCCTTGATTTAAAAATGACAGGTATTATTTTGCCCCCTAATAGTCCTGTCTGTCTAAGGATTTCACCACATGGGAGCCTGTGGATGTTCCACAGCTCCCCTGGTTCTGGTAGCAAGCCACTGTTCCTCAATGTAAAACTGATGGGCAAATTGAGACCTTCAGTAATGAAGCAATTTGATTAAAATTAGAATATGGGGGGAAAAAAAACAACCCACATGAAGACACCTCAAGTACATCCTGCTACCCCAAGGCAAGATCAGCTAAATCTTAATTTTTCTCTAGGCAAAACTCAGGCTGGTGCATCCAAACCCAGTTCATTAATTCAAAATCCATCCTTTCCACCTGCACCAGATGAATGTGTGTTGGCTTCTTTCCATTCAATAGACACACTCTGACCCTGGCAAACATAGAGTTTCTGTGCTAAATTGGTTTTTGCCTAGTGCAGATGCAGTCACTCTCTAGACCGAGTTGTTTGCAAACCTGAAAGATGGGAGGAAGTGAGGAGATTCCAGGCTTCCCCTGGGTCTGTTTTCCTGAAGCAAAACTGATTAGCCATTTCCCTGTGCTAGCTGGCAAACCACCTCAATGCTGTGTTTACATAAATCACAATAAGCCTAATTCAGGCAGCAAGCCATGTGCAAACAGAAATCACTGCCAGATGCTCCTGCAGACGAGGACACTGAAGAAACCATCAGCTAATTCAGTAACCAACTCCCACAATCCCAGATTTTGTGTTCGTAAACTTGGGGTAATGGAGCCCAGGAGATGTGGGTAACAAGGTTTGAAGATGTGCAGCCATTAAGTGCATCCACAATAGTATGTCAGAGAGCACTTAGAGCAGTAATGTTATGTGAATGAATACAAGTGTTTCTCATTTATGCTGCAGTTATCTGAATTTTATCCTATGCAAGGTTCATAAGGTGTTGTTCTAAACACAGACTATTCTGCCAACAGTTCACCAGTAAAATGATGCAATAGTCCTTAGAAAGTACGATTAGTAGAGACCTGTAGCACTAACTGGTAAGCCTGAAGGTTATCCACATCTCTCCCTTAAATTGCAATGGGGACTGATGAGTTGGGGGGAAATTTATTCTGCACTGTGATTCTTCCACTTCCAGAAAAAAATACTGTGTCTTGGAGATGAAGACAGTTGTTGAGCTGTTGTGTCAGCTCCTCTACATCTCTGCTAAGTCCCAAGCATTTAGCAGTACCTAGCAGCCAAGGATTTAAATGTCAGATTCTGCACCTAAGATGAAACAACGCTGAGCACCAGTACAGTCTGGCAGAAGAGTGGCTGGGAAGCAGCCCTGCAGAAAGGGATCTGGGTGTGCTGGCTGGCAGCAGGGTCAGTACCAGCCAGCAGTGTGCGCTGGCAGCCAGGAGGGCAAACTGCATCCTGGGGTGCATCACAAACAGTAGAACCAGCCAGTCAGAAGAGGTGATTATGTTGCTCTGTTGATGAGGAAAAAGGAAGAAGAAAGATGAAGAACGAAAGAGAAGAAGGAAAAAGAGTTCCAGTTGGAAGGGACTTACAACTATCATGTAATCCAACTGCTGACTAGCGCTGGACCAGATTTAGTGTTGCTGCGGCCTCACCTTGAATACTGTGTGCAGCTCTGGGCCCCTCAATTTCAGAAGGATGTGAACATCCTTAAATGTGTGCAGAGGAGGGCAACACAGCTGGTGCAAGGGCTGGAAGGCATGTCCTGTGAGGAGCAGCTGAGGACTCCAGTTTGCTTAGTTTGGAGAAGAGGAGGCTGAGGAGTGACCTCACTGCTCTCTACAGCTTCCTGAGGTGGGGAAGCCAACAGGGAGGTGCTGATCTCATTTCCCTGAGATTCGGGAATAGGATGTGTGGGAATGGTTCAAAGCTGCACCAGGGGAGGTTTAGGCTGGACATCAGGAAGCATTTCTTTACCTTGAGGATGGTCACACACTGGAACAGGCTTCCTAGGGAGGTGGTCCAAGCCCCAAGCCTGTCAGTCTTCAGGGGGCATTTGGACAACATCCTTAATAACATGCTTTGACTTTTGTTCAGCCCTGAATTGGTCAGGCAATTGGAGTAGATGACTGTTGTAGGTCCCTTCCAACTGTTAGGTTCTATTCTTTTCTATTCAGTTCTGTTCTATTCTATTCAGTTCTGTTTTCTATTCTATTCTATTCTATTCTATTCTATTCTATTCTATTCTATTCTATTCTGTTGGCTCTTAGTTAATCAATTTTGTGAAGGTATTTACAACGTAGGGGAGCTATATTACTCCTTACTACCATGCTCAGTTCTAAAGAATTTGGGAAGGCAAGAGCTGTTTCTTAAATTTTTCAGAAGGTAGAACCTCTGCCAGCTGCTGGCAAATAATGCACACTAGTCGTAATCACTGATATCCCTGAACAGATTGTTTGGTTTATGGATTAACATTGCTTTGGATCAGGCAAAACTGAGCACAGAGTAACTCAGACTGCCTTGGGGATCTCCGTACCCTCAGGCAAGGGTGTTGGCTTGTCTCTGTTGAAATGATCTTTGAAAACCCACCTACTGCATGCAGATAGATGAGAGAATGTCATCAGTTACCACAGGACAGTCCAGAAAAAGATTATTCTATCTCCAGCCTCTTATTGTTGATCCTGAGAAGGAAAATCCATAATTTAAAAGCCATAGTTTGTCTCCTTCCCATTTCTGTATCCTGAGCTTTTTTAGATAGTAGGATATTGTGATGTGTTCAGTACAATTCCCTGAGTCATGGAAACCTTGCAAGATGTAAGCAATACATGTCAGTACGTATTACCTCTTGTAATTGTCCTGGCCTGCTTCATCCCATTGGTTGGGCAATAGGCAAGAGGAATGGGAGGTCATACCAGTCAGACCTAGGCGAAGGCTGCAAATCAGCCTGCACATAGGGAGCAGAGGAGAACAGCATACACACAGCGCTAACTGCAGGCAAAAAGCTCACAGATTAACACAGGAAAAAAAGCACAGGCAAGAAAACAAAGGCACAGTGCAGTGAAGCATCCTGGACAAGGACATCTGAGTGGTCACAGGAAGAAAGTAACTTGTGTTATCTCTAAAGTTTAGTCCCTGAGACCACACTATCTCTAGACCATCTGCTGCTAACTAAGAAGGGTAGGTCAGGACAAAGAAATATCCCATTTTCCCCCAGGAGGGGTGGAGAGGAGAGAACTCACCTGATGTTGGGCAGAAGCTGGAAGCGACTGTCAAGGCTGTTGTCAGCTACAGCCTTGCTTACCTCTGTGCTAATAACTGTAAAGGCAAGAAGAAAAACAAAGTTATGCATCAGCCTTTGTGATTAAATGAAACCATGATGTGTTACATTCAGCAGCCTTCATTAAAAAAGTGTTATTAGATGCTAAAATTTGTTCTCTCTTGGATGCCGCATGCATTTTATCAATTACAGTCAGAGGAATCAGACTTCAAAATAGTGGATTTTAATTTGAGTAGGGAAGGAAATTTCTTTCTTGAAATATAAAGAAGGAGGAAGAAGGAAGGAAGAGGAGAGGAGAACTATAAACAAAAAAAAGGGGGGGGGGGGAGGGTATAAAAGGAGCTTAGTTCAAAGGTGCAATAAACACTTTTTCACAAAGTGTCCTGGTGATTTCTGAATTTCCAGTGAAATAAAAATATTCAGACAAAAAAAACCTTAAAATCTTCATGTTTTCTATGAATTTTTAGATGTTGCTTGATCTATTTAATCTCTTAGTCACATTTCTGTTTTCTCAGTTTAATTCCACTGGTTTCAGCAATGTACCTTTCCTCAGTTTAAAGTAGTGTCAGGGAAGGAGAAACATGCTCTGAATTAATCTCAGGAATGAATTGATGGCAAGTTGAGAGAGAGGAGGATGGTCCCAGAGGGGAAAGGACTCAATTTCTCAAAATGTAGCTCTAAATAATTAATATCTTCTTTCAGGTCCCTAGTAATATACCACTGCTGTAGGATTCATGCTTTCGATTGCTATTAAATGTGTTACAAGCGCTGTAACTGAGTAATATCAGTTCACTAAGGATCTAATCTAAACTCCACTTGTCTCTTTAGTATGATTGTGTTCTCATTACAAGTCAAAGAAAGACATCCTCTTGCTTGCTGTCAGGTTTGGAAAATAAATAGAAAATGACAGTTTTGCTGTTTACTTTTGAAAAATCCATTGGTTCCAGCACAGAAGAATGGTACAAAATACAGGTATTGCTTTGTAGTTATAGACCAAATTAATAGGACATAACAAGCTTCGTAGGGCTTTGGGTAGCAGGACATGGAAACCAGGACTTTACTTGATCTAAAGAAAACAAATTTAAAGAACGACAAAGGTCAGAGCAGCTACCAGGGCCCAGGTCTGCTGAAAACAGCAATTAATAGCAACTAATAGAAACAGGAATTCTCAGCATGGATGTTGTCTTACCCCCACCTGACTCTTGTCAAATGGGTGCTGAAGACACGTAGGCAGCAGGTGCTTCTCTCCCTGATAGCTCCTCTGGATTTGCATTAGTCAGCACATGTCCATCTTCCTTCCACACAGCAAAAAAAAGTCATCTACTGAAAAAAAAATAGCCACCATCTGTAACCTTAGGAAGCAGATTGAACTTGCCTGTGTTAAAAAGAGCTGTGTCAGAGTGAAGGAAGGTCTGGTGGCTTCAGGGCTGTTCCGGTACTGGGGGAGGCACCTCATGAAGCCAAGGGAGGGCTCATCCCAGCTTGTTGTGTACTTTGTTTCAGAAGGGATAGCTGGGTGGGATAGCCCGTGTTGTGCAATGTGCATCTCTGCAATGACATTTAGTCCAGGAAGGTCCAAAAACCCCCATCTCCCCACTTCAGCTATCACAGGCCACTATCAGAATTAGAAGGCTTATGATCAAAGACATAAAAACACAGCTACAATCAGTTACAGTAAGAGAGCAGAGGGAGGGAAGCCACTGATCATATCGTTAGAGCTTACCAAAAAGATTTGTTAAATGTGTCTCCTGGTGACCTCAGGAAAAGAGCTTTGCTCTAAAACACCAGGAGGAATGCAACATCCCCAGTAGTCTGAGCTGGGAGAAAAGATCCCTTATAACTAAACTCGGCAACTGGTTCAAACACAGAAAGGGCTGTAGTTACAGCACAAAAAGAGCACTGGGATCACTGCTGAACAGCCAGCCTTAGTGCCCTGGACTCTTTGAAGTAGACACAGACAGCCTGTGCCCTACATTGGAGCCTGATGCTGTGCTTGATGCTTCAATTTCTATCTAAATGGAAGAAATAAAAAGAAAAGAAAAGAAAAGAAAAGAAAAAAAGAAAAAAGAAAAGCAAAGCAGGGAAGACAAACCCTGAGGGCCATGACATATCCACTTGCCTTTGATTTCTGCAGTTCGGTGATTTTCCCACCACACCCCAGAGGTTGGAGAAAAGATGTCACACCGTTTGCAGTTCAGGCTTAAGTGCTAAATGCAGTTTGCCTTTGATAGTCAATGACAGGAGGCAACCACCTGTCACAGAGCAGCTTGGTGACTTTCCAAAGCTGGTCTGAGCTGCTTTCCTGCAGGCAAGAAGTGGATGTTGCCTTGCCAGCTGGAGGTGGCTGCAGCTGATTTTGTGTCAAGGCGTCCAGAGAAATAGACAGTGTCTACAGAGCCATCAGCTTTTGCAGGGGGTGTTCAATATGTGTGTAACACAGGTGTTATTTGGGGGAATAAATTGTACTTTTTAGGGCAACATACAAGATTCTAATCAAGCATCCAAAGATATTTCTTCTCACTTTTTGCAAGTCAGCTGGCATCAAGTGCCTTATGGAGGTGCAAACAACTACATGCTGAGAATGACACCAAAAAAATTGTCAAATCAGCTGTCAGCACAAAGGCTATTTAGAGCTGTTAGAGCTACCCTAGGAGGCCTCCCATCACCCAGCTACCAGTCCAGAGGGGTGCAGGTCTCCCATTGGCCTTGCCCATCTCTAAGACTTGTTTCAGATACCCTCATGTGTCGTTAATGGTGCCCCACACCTATGTGGACCTCCTTCAGTTGGGTTTCTGAGGAGGAACTGACCGGTTTGGCTTTTATTCTGACTGGTTTACCTTTACTTCAGTTCACTCAAAATCTTCTGCGTGAAGGCTTCCATTCTCACCATAATGGACCGATGCCATCAACTTGTCCATCCCAAAAGCAGAGGCCCCGTGCAGGGGTGGGGCTGGGACAGTTCATCTCAGACCCAGTTGGGCTCTCTGCAGGCTCATATCATTAGTTCATGCTTTCTAACTGCTGTTTGCACCCACATGGGAGGGGCTAAAAAGGCAATACCACTTAGATTTCCCACAAAAACTAGGAGTCAGTATTCCCACCTGTTCTCAAAGGGGTGGCCTAACATTTTTCCATTCTTCAGTGATGACCAGACCATAGAGATACAGTATTTCTTAGGTAACACAATGGAAAGATAAAATGGCATTTTATCATGATGCATTTCCAGAGGGCTGAAACACTACTCAGTGTCTCAAATAGCAAGATACTACAGAGTATAATCCTTAATTAGTGACTAACAGAGCCAATAAATACAACCAGAGAATCTTATCACTGTGTTTTCCTTTCCCTCACATCCCAGCTACAAAGATCTTGATGACTTGACATAATCCCTCTTTTACCTCCTTCTCTGAAATCCGTAAGGGGGTTATATTATATATATAATCTTTTTCTATATTATAAATATAATATATTATATATATATAAAATATCATATATATTCTTATAAGAAAGAATAGAGAACTCCTCCACAGGAACCCACAGCTCTTCCTGAACATGACTTCATCTTCAATTTTTCTTCGATGACTACTATTAGCTTTGAGGATTCAATTGTCTACTTTTTATTTAAAGAGGAAGAATAGCTAAATTTCAAGCTATCTCCCATTTTGAGATGAGTGGAGCAGGTGGTTCTTAGATGATGCACAATGGGCAGCTTTGAGGTCTTACTTCTAATTCACAGATGTGCCAAGCCACGGCAGCAAGTCTTTGTTCCGCCATGCCTCAGCTTCCCTCCTTGTGAAGCATACCCATGTATTTCAAAGGTGTATAGTGAGTCTTGATTCATTAACAGCCCTTTGGGACTCAAGATATTATCGGCTGGAATGATATGATTCCCATCAGTCTGGGAAAATAAGAAGGCAAAATCATTCTCAAGCTATTGATCTGTCTTTTCCAAGTGCCGTATTGTTTGTCACTGTGACACCGGTGTGCCTCCCAGGATGCTCAAATGCAGCACTTAAGATATCTTTCTGTTCTTCTCTTCCAAACATTCACTTCTTCATTCCCTTAGTCTCCTCTGAATGACCTAATGACCTGAGTCCAGGAGGAATCTCCAGCTAGAGATCCCTGAAATTCTTTGCAAGTGTGAATAAACCAGAATAAAAAGTCTGTACATGGCACACCCATCAGAGGCACAACTCTTAACTGAACCTGACAGTGATTGCAATGGGAAAGCAGAGAGTATGCACTGGGGTGAGGAAGAAGGTTGGGTCATTTGTAAACTGTACTATACAATTGAAATATAGTATTGCTCCAGCCAAATTGCACCACCTCTGATCTCTCCTCCTAGAGACATCTATGCTATGCAAAATGGATATAAGAATGTGCACTGAAGAAATACTTGGCATCTGATGAGGATGCGCATGGTGATGCACACAATCCACAGGATGGGGTTTTCCACTAAGCCCCATCCAAAGTAAGAGTGTGGTGCTATGGTGGGATTTACCACAACATTTGAGAGTTTTCCTCCCAGACAGGAAATCCAGAGAACTCAGTCTAATTCTTCCCTAATCCTGGAAGTGTCTGAGTTCCAAAGGTGCCCCCGTTCTTGTCTTGAGACTGGGGTTTCATACCTCTGTGGGGAGAACCTGCAGATTCCCCCTGAGGAAATGGCATAGAAGGGCTTGGACTCCTCCAGACATTCATTTTGCTGGTCAGCAACAGCAATGTACAAAATTAATCAAATTTTGTTATTTTAAAGAGGTGAAGATGCAATGTTAGAAGTGAACGATAGACTTTGCAAAACTTGGTCATATGGTCATAGGTATGAGGCTGTTTCTATATCCTCTTCAATTTCTGTTTAACTAAAGAGACGTCAAGAAACTTTTATGTGGAGGACAGAATTTAGGATATCCTTTCTATGACAGATTTTGCTAATGATGTAGAATTAATAGAATCATTAGATTTGATGGCTGTTAGACAAGTGAGACGTGTACAGACAAATTAATTCAACTAAGTCCTGTCCCCCCAGCATCTTCACATTGATCCCAGGATCCATTCTATCACTAAAACTTGTGCCAAGAGACTAGGAGGCTGGAGACAAGATATCAGCTGGCAAGGTCATGCCAGTCCCTCTGATGCTGGATTGTAGCTGTGTCATCCATAGGAGACACTAAACAGCCCCTTTCCATCCTGCAGCCTCTTCCCCAGCTTCCAGTGCCCTCTCTGTCTATAGGGGCCCTCATGTTCCTAATGACCACTCTAGTTTAATGCAGACAATAAGGGAGCAAAGGGTTCTGGGTAGAAAAATTCAGTCAGGGCCCCTTCTATCTTCTATTGTATTAACTGAAAGTCTGACAGAGACTTCTCCATTTTCTTCCAGTTTGTATCTGTCTGGCTTTACAATGGAGTTCACATTTGTTTGCACCATCAGTTGCCTAGTGACAAAGCACAGATGTATTTTGCCCATTATTCTCCAGTCTCATCTTGTGTCAACTCAAAACTACACGGTCAGAAAAATATCTGTTAAACATACTCATTAACCATAAGCTTACAAATCCTCTAGAAGGATTTTTTAGGAGTGACAGGACAAGGGGCAATGGTTTTAAATCAAAAGAGGGTAGATTTAGGTTAGATATTAGGAGGAAATTCTTTAACTGTGAGGGTGGTGAGACACTGGAGCAGGTTGCCCAGAGAAGCTGTGGATGCTTCATCCTTGGAAGTGTTCAAGTCCAGGCTGGATGGGGCCTTGAGCAACGTAGTCTAGTGGAAGGTGTCCCTGCCCATGGCAGGGGGGGCTGGACTAGATGATCTTTGAAGGTCCCTTCCAATCAAAACCATTGTATGGTTCTATGACATAAGTTCTAATATTTTTAATGCTCTGTAAACCTCTATCTTCTTCTCAGGGATGATCAGCAGTGTCTGAATCAAGGATTTTACTCTAAAAAGGGCTAGAGTCCAGCTCACCTGAGTCCTATAAATGTGCCAAGTACAATTCCGAAGTGTGTAGCGCTAAAAGTTTTCCATATATCAACTTTCCTTGATCTTCAGTCACATTTTTTCAGATGCATCTTTGTCCAGTTTGACATTCAAATCAATATATATAGATCTCAAAGTTAAAATCATCTGGTTTGTCTGAAATGGCAAACTTCAGCGTAGCCCAGAGAGTAGCCCAGCTGAGGAATACTTGAGAAGCAAGACAAACAGAGAGGGAACCATTTGCAGTCATGTAGGCAAAACTGGCAGTTAGGTACTAGTTGACAAGTTCTTTTCACATGCTAATGTGGCTGACTTATTCACAGTGCCCTATATGCTGCCTTTCCATCATTTGGTTGATAGGGAAAAAAGAAAAAAAAGACAAGATGACATACATGTGACCCTAGAGTGATAAATTAGATTGCATAAAGCTCGAGAAAGAGAAAACAAACAAACAAATCTTGAACTCAGGCAGGAAATGTGTTCTATTTTCCATGATTACTATGGATTGAAAAAATACATAAATCTCAATTTCAAGTTTCTGGAGTTCTTGTTGAAAAAAAAAACCCAAGTTGTGGGGTTTTTTGATGGTTGAAGTATAAATAGGAGGAGAAAAAAACAAAATTCACTTAAAATAGGCATTGTTTTAAAAAATATGTATAATGTATTCAGGACCACTTTTTCCTCAGTAATAGCTTTCCAACAGTACATATTTGTGAGTGCAAAAGGGAATCTCAAACTCTCTAATTCCTTTCTGTAACTCGATGCACACATTTAACATATTCTTGTGGACAATGAACAGACATTGAGAGATCCTCTCCATTGCTGACACCAAGATGTTTCATGCCATTTGGGATGCTCTGGGGTATTAGAGACATCCATATGTGACTGGTAACCAGGAGTTACTCACACCCTTCCAGACCAGCAGCCAGGGACCAGTTTGGAAATACCAGGACATCTGAAAGGATACACTTAAGTCTTGGATGTAAGTAGAAAGAGAGAAAGGAAGATAATTAACAGAATGAGGGGTAATGGAGATAGTGGGATTTAATGCTAGATCCAACAAAATACACGTGTCTACTTCATGAGGACTGATGCTTTGAACAATGTAACCTCTCATAGTGGGTCAGAGCTCCATTTTGTATAGAAATTGTCCAGAATGAGTTGGTGAGATGGACACGTGTTGGTGGCATGAATTCAGGGCTTGACTCTTTCTCCCATGCTTGGGCATTACGTGATATTTAAGGGTATACAAGACATACACATGGAGCGGACTGGTAGGACACAGGACTCACAGGAGCTTGTGCCCTTCTTGACCCACAGCTAGAAGCTGTGTGGGATTCCCTAGAGCACCTCCAAAGGCTCCAGCTGCTTATGTGCTGGCAGCTGCATAAAGGCCATACATCTGATCACATCAACCTCTCCCTAGCTTGCTAGCTTTGACTGGGTGCTTTTATTTCAGAGAGCTAAACTAGATGAGCTGAATCGTATTTATCCTTGCCTTTTTTCTCCCTTAATTTTGACATCTACATCCTTATGTGATAATAACCTTTTCAGAGTGGTTTTGTGAAATATTCTCAGACTGACTGCTACAGTTTCATTACGTGAACAGTTACCTTCATGTTGCATCATCTGTTGCAATTTTTTAATGTGAAAATACGCATTGCTTCAGTGTGATTACTTGCAGCAAAAAAGAAATGGAAGCATGCACTTATGGAAAATTTTAGATTCTCAGAGCTGGTGGCATTAAAAATATAATCAGGAAAGCTCGTCCGGCCACATGCTATGTGAAGTGAGAACATTTCACTGTTATCAGACAGGTTGCTAAATGACCTTTAAGCATTTTTTTCCCTTTTCTTCAGCAAGGCACATTTAACTTTGCATAGTCTCCTGAATAAAAAACTCTCTAATAATTACATTTTCCAGATCCTGTGCATATGTCCCTAGATGACTCCTAAGTAAAGCCTACTAACTGCAAGAAGCTTGGTTGGTTACAGCCGTTTTAGACCACAACCTTGGAGAAAAGAAGATTACTTACCAGAGGTGAAAAATTACCTGAGGACATTGGCTCTCTAGCAGAGCAGAGGTCACAAGCTGATTTTTTGCACAATATTATTATTCTCCTTTACTCTTTGGCTCCAGCTTTGGTTTTTGCTGTTCCTATAACCCTAACCTTCCCCTCGCCATGTATGACAATGACCACCAAATCCATATGGCATTTCTCTAGTTACTGTGGCATCGTTGCAGTAACTCAATTTTTTATCATTCATCTTCCAAGGATAAAGCTGCCTCTGTACGTCACATAAAATGGGTCCTAAAGGTCCTGGAGTTGGTGTAAGAAGCAATTTTTCAGTATTTCCCAGCTCCATCCCTCATGATACTTGGAGTTACCAGCTTTCAGCAGCTTCATAACGTCCACATAAAAAACTTACCTGAAACTTTTTAAGTTTCTCCCCTGCCATGACTGTTGGTTTTGCTTTTGATGCCATTTTTTCACAACTGACTCCTCACAAGCCAATTTTGCTAGGAGGGGAGTGACACTACACAGATATATGATGTCAAGGAATATTTCAATATACAGAGCGCTGCATTTCCTATTTCTTCAAGACTGTTCTGCAACAAACATAACCCTTCCTCCATGAGCCATGGACACCACTCCACTGGTGAATTGGAGGATGATCATGTTGGGTTGTGTGAATGAAGGTTCATCATCGTAAACACAAAGGCCTAAGGAAGGTCAGAATAATGATAATAGATGGAGGAACCCCAACAGCCTAATAAGCTCGAAGGAAGCATCCTGAACTGGCTGCTCCTAAGGCTACTGAAGGAGAACTAGACCATTGTCACAAATGGGAAACCCAGCAACTTGTAGAATAAAAGGGGTCATTGCATAACGGCAATAGCACTTATTTATGGGATGCAGGCAGAAGAGCATTTGAGATGGTGTAAACTTATTCTGGGATGTTTTTGGGTGAATTGGGTAGAAGCAAGCAAGGCAAATGAGAGTGGAAAGGGAACAAAAGGGACTGCTCTGGTGTAAACTGGCTACTGGGCAGCATGGTTTGATCTGGTTAGTTCCTGCACTGATCTCTGCAGACTATATTATACACTCTCTAAATTCTATTTTATATCTTCTGGGTGAGCACGCTCTCTGCTCTGGATGAGTGCACATGCACTGCAAGTTGAAGTATCTGGTGAGTAGTAAGCTAGGTACCAGCAACTGGAGTGGAACCACGAACCATCAGGGCTCAGTTGTCCAGGTAGCAGCAACTGGGGGCACCTGGGGACTTGAGGGTCAGCTACTCCATAGGCTGTCTAAGACTAGTTACTGGAGAAACCCGTGTTGTGTGTATGAGTATTCCTATAGCTACTTCAGTCCTGCTCAGCTGGAGAGGAGGAACAGGATCAGTCTATTAGTGCTGTTCATGTTTCTGGGAGTACTGTGTATTTAAATGAATGCTGGTAAGGCACTGGTTTGTGTTTTCTGTCTGTATTGATCTGTGTGGCTGGCCATGTATATACATATATGCATGCATGTATATATAGCTCTCTCTAAAAGTAAAGCGTATCAGAGGCACTCATCTGGAAAATGTGTTCAGTTTTACTTCTGGCTGTACCTGGGGACATGGAACTACAGCAGCATCTCACATATTGGGCTATTGGATTTAACAGCCTCTAACAGACCATAACCTAACAAACATCAAGGTCAGTAAAAGTGCTTTATAACAGGCTGTAGAGAAAAAAGAAAAAAAAAAAAAAAAAAGCCAAACCCAGATGTGGCATAATCAGAAACTGCTTGTGCAACAGTCAGGAATCAGCAAAGTGTTTTCCAGATTCACTCCCCTGCACTGAGGACTGACTACATTTTTAATCACTTGTCTCATGATTACCAGGAGGTAGGTGACTGCTCTGTGAGTGATCATAGCATCCCTCTTGTGACCTGGTCTTGTTTCTTCTAGTTGCTCTGGTTCTTTTGCCTCCAGCTGGGAGGTTATTCCATGATCTTCCTGATCTTACTATTTCTTAAATTTATTCCTGATCCGTATTTATTTATTTATTTATTTATTTACTTACTTACTTACTTATTTTAATATTTCCTTTGTGCCAACACTGCCTATTAGACTGGTGGCTTTCAACCCATGGTCTGCCTTCTCTGCCTAGGGATTCTGCAGGTGGAGCCTAAGAAAAACCAGTTGATGAAAAATTCTGCTGCTTTGGGCTTTAAAGTTATTTTAAACCTGCATTAAAAGAAAAGAATTGTTCTCTTAGCCTACAGTTTTCTAACCTGCACAAGGTCTTTCCTCATAACAGAGGTTCCCTTTATGGTTTTACTCAGCTCACTGAAGTGCTGAGCTTGTCTTCCTGAGTGGGAGTATTGCACACAATTAGGTCAGGTGGGATGTTATCAGTATAAAAGCAGGAATATCTCCTGATTTCTTCTGTAAATACCTTACCAGATTCTCTCTAGGACTGAGCTCAGATCTCATTTCCTCTGATGGTTCCAGTGGATGAGCCCTGATATTACAGGACAAGTTATTTTTATTGTTTTCCCAAATGCACCAGTTCACTCTCATTCCTGTTACCTTCCATCTCATGTCGATGGCTATATTTTGCAAGGTGGCACAGCTATTCTGGTGTGATATTTTCATCCTTTTCTGAACTGACATTCCCCAGCTTTGGCACAGAAGACTGCCTCTGTTACCAGGAGGTTGCTTAGTCCCTCTGTTCCTTATCTAAAAAATCGAAGAGCCTAATGAGGCTGTAACTGTCCTCTCTCATTAAATTGTCCTATCTTCTGAGCAAAGCCCCTCTTTCCCCAGGTGAATATTCAGTGCCTAACACATTGTAGCCCTAATTGAATTTATGCCTTTGGGTGACGTTTTCATACCAATTCAGCTACACGAGAGATGACAGTAGAAAACACTTCTGTGTCAAGAAGTTTCCAAGGGGCCTTCAGTGAAAACAGACGAGAATCTCTGTCAATTTATCTCCCATGAGAAAGGCATGGATGCTACTCTGAAGTCAGCAGAAGTGTTGCATTCAAAAAAGGTGGAAAAGCCACCAATTCAGCCAGCATCTACCATTTTCACTGGTATGAGAGTCTTCCTTGCAGATCCCTGTGTCACAAGAGAAGAATGTTGTGGCACTTTGCGTGAGTGTTGCTAAGGGTACTGTGGTGTCACATCCCTATTCTATATACTTGGAAGACACATAACATGGGAGAAGGCTCAGCATGTGTCTTGGATGTGCCAGGGACATCAGTCACAAGGAGACAGACCCCCTTTTAATTTTCTGGAAAACGTACTGCCTTGAGGCAGGAGGGATGAATAGAGCATGCAGGACCTTTGCCACTGCCTTGGACACTCCAGATTGCCACACTGGCCTCTCAGAAAGGTCCAAAATCCACTTTCCTCATGGATGTGCATTAAGCATTTGGCAGAGCTAGAAATACATCTCTCACTTGTGCATTCCTCAGGCAACCTTGGTATTCCTGCTCTGAACGAAAAGAGGAGAGAGGGAGGCAGATTTTCTCTGTGCATTAACCCAAGGAAGACCCTTGGTGCAGCTATTAGCCAGGTTTTTTGTGGGGTATTAAGCCCATTTTGCAGATGAGCTTATTAAGCCCATTTTGCAGATGAGCTTAAATCGAGGCATACAGACATTAAGGGTATTTTGGGGGGAGGTGACTGGATTTAGGGGTCTGACAATTACTGAGACGTAGCTCCTGAAGGCTCAGTGCACACAAAGTGGCTAGAGACATAATTTTTATTGAAGAGTTAGCAGTTTAGGGTCCAAGAGTTACCTTGGAGGAGGTAGATATTCCATTTTGAAAACTGGAACTCATTTTTCTAACTCCTGAAAAACTTTTCCAGATTTTAGACAAACCAAGAGGTGCAAGGATTGATGTGACAGATTTCTGGAGAGTGCTGTTTGTATAGTCCAGGAACTGTGTGTGAACCAACTGATTCTGCTTCCTTCAAGGACAGCACCAGCACTAGCAGTTTGATGTCCATAGGACAAACTTTTCAAGGGCAGTGCCTGCAGTTTAGATGACAAGGTAAAAGAGCTTTGAACTGACAGTTTCATCTCGAGGTGGGAAAGCTCAGAGGAAGGAGGCAACGCTCAGAGGAGGCTTCTTCATCTGGGCGAGTCCCCTTTAGAGTCAACGGGTTTTAGTAAGCAGCTGGTCTCATCTAACAGAGATGTTTACGCTGGTCAGACAAGTCACACCTTAAGCTCCACAGCCTCTCTTGACTGGATCTCCGTTGACTGTAATCGGATCCTGGATGCCCAGGATGTCCAGGTCAGACAGACACTGACACTGTAGGCACAAAGTTAGGGAGTGCTCAGCTGTAGATCATAGGCATTTCTTGACTTGTCTGCCTAAAGCAGCTGCATATACTGCAAAGTTCAGGGAAAAACACTCACCCCAAAAGCTCTCATGCATGCAAGCTGTGCTGAGGCATCCCAGCTGAACAGCCCAGAGGGGTGGTAGATACCCCATCCCCACAAACATTCAAGATCAGGTTGGATGGGGCTCTGAGCAACCTGATCTAGTTGAAGATATCCTTGGTCATTGCAGGGGGGCTGGACTAGATGGCCTTTAAAGGTGCCTACCAACTCAAATCATTCTATGATTCTATGATCTTTGGGCCAAATGTGAAGTGAGGATCAAGGGCAGTACAAAGACTAAGATCTCTCTAGCAGGTTCTGCTGCATCCTGGGAACCCCTTTCCTCTGCTCTTTCTCCTCTTGCCTCTCTCGCACTGCTCCAAACAGCCCAGGCCACTTACAAAGTAAAACTCCCTCCAGTCTTCCTGCACCACTGGAGCAGTTCCTACCTCTGCTGTCATTTTGGTGCTGCTCCCCCCCCCACTACCTCCTCTCTGCACAGTTCACAGTGACAAGACATTTTACAGTGCAGTGACTGCCTGAAGTTGTTTTACCACCAGCCTTGAAAAGTGAACTGATTTGCAAAGCACGGACACCCCCTCCTGGCTGCTAAGCTGAAAAGAAGAATCCTGGATATCAATAATCATGAGCTTGTTTCAGAAAACGCAGCCATGCATGCAATGATCACGGCAAAGCAGCTCTCATGAATACATCAGGAGAACATCCTGAGCATTCACGAGAGGTGCTGGCACAAAAGAAATTGCTTAATGCAGCAAGGAAATCATTCAGTCATAAAGGCAGTTTACACTTTGTATATTTCATTTTTATTTATTTTTTTATTATTACTGCCTGAAAAAAGAAAGAAAGAGAGAGAGAAAACAATAATAATGGCATTACATAAAAGGGTAACAGATCAGAACATGCTGATCCATCAGCCAGGATGACAAAAGACAAGATGACAGCAATGTGGAGACAAGCAAATCTGTGTTAAACATTTTCATCTAATTGGAAAATGTCACCCTGCTAATGAGACATTTAAAGTGAAACCAACACTCAGAATTAAAATCTACAACTCAGAGCAAAATGAACTAGACTCTGCTTTCAGGTATGGGCCTGGGATGTATCATCATCTGTAGTGAATATATGTTGAGAAATAAAATGTTGCTTTGGACCTACTGTTACCATCTGAGCACCTAGAGACAGTTCCACCAATATTACGTCAGAAGCAATGATTCAACAATGTAACATGGGAACTTAAGAGTGGTCAGGCACATGCAACCCCATATCTAGTCCTTGTTAGGATACCCTTCCAGCTTCTAATGACCTCTGTGTGAGATGATCCTCAGCCACACATCTTATCTTTGAACTTCAAAGATCTAAATTCTTTTTCTTCCATGGTCTTGCCCCGTTCTTTTGTTAACTTCTCTAAACATGCACCATCCACAGACTTCTGCAGCAAAGAGCTCCACAACTCGATAAGGCTTTGTGTGAAGAATCAATCTATTTTCTTTGTTCTGAATTTGACACTTTCAAGCCCTCAGGTTTTAAACTGGGAGACTGTGGACAATTTTTCCCTCTCTGTTTTCTCTAGGCAACTAAACAGTTTCATAGACTTCTTTCATACCCTTTCTTAATTGTCCCTTTTGCAGGTGAAGAACCCTGAGCTGAAGACCCCTGCACTATGGGATGCACTGAAAGCAGTCCTTTGCCCATTACCTCTGCTTGACAAGAAGGTGCTCGGTTTTTGTTCTTTTTTCATGGGTTTTAATGATAGGTGATTGAGACAGCTGTCTACACTGCTGAAAAGGTAGTGGGAAGCAAAAAGAAAATTCACAGATATAAAAATTTTAGTATTCCTGTTCATTCTGTCCTGTTAAAATCATCAAGCATAGCACATCTCAGTGTCCTGTTTTTTTTCCCGGTAGGTGGTGGAAGAAGCAGCAAGCATTCCCACTTGTCCTAGCAAACAGGCTGAAACTACGGCTGATATAGATTTTCCCATACCAGGGCTTAGGTGGCCTGAAATGGAACCCAGTTTTTTTCACATAGACCCAGCTTTTCACATGGCTGCTTGGGATAAAATTTGGCATAGTTGCTTGATGGGGTCCTGGTACAGTGAGTTATTTGACTGCTGCCTTCAATGCTCAAAACATTCTCCCCAGGAAACACAAAGCAATGTTAATTTTAGCAAGGGGAAAACAATTCTGTGAGAGACACTGTCTGCACCCACTGTTCATACAGCATCTCCAGCCTGAGAGATGCTGCATTTAGTGATAATAAGAGTTGCATGGAAAGTCAGGAAATTTGTACTCTGAGGCTTGTGATGATTTTACATAAGGTGTTGAAATAATTTCCATAACACCATGACTTAGTGTCTAATTAAAAAAAAAAAAAAAAAAAAAAAAAAAAAAAGACAGCAACAGATGTTATCTTTTCTCTTGCCTTTCTGTGCATCTGTAAACTCAGTCCAAGTGATTAAATGATTCAGAGTTTACATGGAATGTGCCCACATGTGCTTGTAATATCACTATCTCCTAGCTCCTGTCATGATCTTCTTTCCACAAGCTGTGCATAGCCTTCAGGTTGAGCCATTTATATCAAATTTTGAACTTTAATCACTACAGTATTACCACCTGCTTGTCTGAGACCAAACCTGGGTCATTACCCTTTTCTTCCTTTCACCAACCCTATTCAATGCATAGGGATAAGTCAAGTGCAGAAGCCCTCCTCAAACCTAAGTGGATGTTGGCTCAGATAAGCCTGATCTCCAGCATATTCTGATCTCTGAACTCCAATCTCAGCCTCGAGACAAGGCTTTCATCAGCCTAACCCTATCCTGAAATTAATACACTCCTCTGAAAAGCAGAAATTCTTCCTAGAAATTCAGCAGTTGCAAAGCAATCCCAACCACTGACCGAAAGAGAACAAGCAATGCATTCCAACCATTTTGTGGTCTTTAAAAGGGTAATCTGTTTAAAAAGAATTTGTGTTTTAAAACTTTGTCTGTGCTGCTGTCAGGATGACCAGCCGGTGGCCAGCTGCCCGGCTTGCTGCAGGACTGACCATGTTATCAACTCAGCACTCCAGCAATGGCACTTTGATCAAGAAGTGTTTGCTCAGTGGCTTAGTGCCACCAGCTGGCATACAGCCTGCCCCAACCTCCAGCTGTGTTGGAGTCTCCTACACACCTGCTATGAGCCTGTCACATCCCTTAGCTGCTATTACCTAACAAACACAGTTCTGGGGTACACCATCTCTCCCCGCCTGGCAGTGATCTTCTGTTTTCACCATAACATTTTGACACTTCTTTTCTAATGCTGATTCCCATTATGATAATGATGAGAATTACCTTGGTATATACAATTCCTTCAGTCTACCAGGCTTGTTCAGACTTTATATTTCAAGGCTGCAATACTCTTTCTGAGCACACCTGAGGTGGATCACAGCAGCTATTTCACAGAACCCTACAGCTTCAACAAGCTGTTGAGGACAAGAAGAGACAAGCACTAGCAAAGAGAAATGAAGGTACCAGAATTCTAACAAAATGTTCACACTGGGAAACATGTATTTTTTAAAGTAAGGGAAATCCATCACTGTAGAACAGCTGACACCTAGGAAATGAAAGATGTGCTATCATTTGGGATGTGTAAATCAAAAATGTGGACACTTTTTTAAAGATGTGACAACTAGTTACTGCTATAAGTGCAGGACTTAGGAGGCATGAGGTTCTGCTGTGGTTTGTACACAGAGTTAGTGTGTCTTGCCAGGATGTTCAGTACCTGCTGGCTCCCTTGCAGTCAAGGAAATCCAGAAATCAGCCAACACAAAACCAAGAGAAGCTGACCTACTATCCCTAGGTAGTGCAACATCAGCCATAATCTTTGCTCACAGACAAAAATGATGCCTTCAAAGGCCAAGCAAGCCATCATGTGGTGGGCTGGTCTTCTATCTCAAAACAAAGTAACTTCTAATCTCACAGACCAGGAGAGCAAGGTGTGCTTATTAAAGTGCAGCATAACACATACACTGCAAGGGCATGGATGTGAGTGGTCAGTTCCTTACACTGCCAGGGCAATGGAAAGGTTTACAGCCAGAAAGTCCCTTTTACCCATACTGCTGGCCACCATACCATGTTCCCCACAGTGGCCAGCAGGTCCTTTCTAGGTGTTGCTGCTGGCAGAGCGCATTGCCCTGGCTGTTTTGCTGTCCCAAGAATTGCTCTGCCCCGCTCACATACATCTGTATGTTCACTGTAAACCTTTGAACTGAATATTCAGGAAAGCCTATAGAAAAAGGCATCGACTGTCCTCCAGCTGCTCCAATCTGGAGTCTGCAAGTTTGAAGGGACCCCTATCACTGTTAGTTAGTGCCAATCAGAACATCTCCCAGGCAGACCAGCAGTGACCTAATACCCTTTTTAACACTGTCAGATGCAATCACTTCTTACCTTGACTGCCCTGCTTTTGATTACTGTCTTTGGGAATGGGAACTTTGGTATTCTCAAGCGAAACACTGGGATTTGCTCTGAGTGATGAATGGCTTATAGATATTTAAATGTACATTTGCGTTTGGGGTCATAAAACACAGTGAACATGGTAGTAAGTAGCCTGTTCACAGGCTAATGTTTTTCTAAATAGGGTAACCAGCTGAACGAGGGGAACTATTGCATTGCTTTCTATTACAATGTCACTGTATTCACGGCCAGGGTTGAAAATGCATTTGCGTATTAATCCTGATTCTGTTTTTTTCAAGGTTAGCAGACAAAATGAATCGCCAAAACAATCCAATCAGTCCTAGTGCTGTTGTTTGTTTTATTAAAATTCATGGCCTACCTTATCATTTTTGCTAAACAAAAAAGCTATGTTAAAACTGACAGCTCTATCAAAGGCAGATAAAATTCAGAGTATAGGAATTTTAATAATTATTTCCTTTTTTCCTACTAAACCAACTGCAAAATTATATGCATTTTCTTTCCCTCCCTTCCTTCCACCTCACATGTGTTTTAGCTTCACAATAGCACCACCACCACCACACTGACTTTTGGAGCAGAGGACCCAGTATACTCAAACACTCTGACCACCTGCCTTGTCCAGGAAAGAGATATCAACTGGCAGCTTCCTCTAAGAATGAGCCACAATGCAAGGCTTAAGCCTTGTTCCAGATGTCATGTTTTTTTCTCACTCCTGTTTCCTACCTTGCATATTTCATGGTTGGATTCACCTGAGGAAATTGAAACTGAAAGCTGAGATCCTCTATTTTTCCCAATCTTTTTGAGATTAGCAATCATCACAGTCTAAGTTGAGGTATATGATCTCTTTCTCTTACCTTGCTCCAAGATAATGCAGTCTATGTCTTTAAGGACTGTTTCTTATTACTGGGGAAAGATACATGGTGACAAAATTGGGATCATTAAAATAGCTTTGTTAAAACTACCTGATTTATGGCCTCTTGGGGACTTTCCCCTTTGTTTTTAAAATTATTTCCTTCTAAGAGCAGGACATTGCTACCTGATGTCAGGTCAGCAGGTAGCTCCCACCTACTTCTTTGGTGTAAATTTGCCATGCAGCTAAAGCAGCCTCAAAAAATCAGCACGCAAACCTGTGCTTTGGTTAGCAGCAGCACTGCTCTGGTGTTTGCAATGAATCTGATCTGTGGCTCTGTCAGGCAATCGTGTCACCTCAGGCAGAACCAAGGAAACTCAGAAATGGCTTTGGAGTTTACCGTCTATATTCAGATTGCCTCTGATAGCCACTGAGTTGCCATGAAAACTTCTGGCCCACAAACCATCACACAGCATGTAGTGTTGTAAGAGGTTCTAGATTGAGAAACAGAGCCTTGAAATACCACAACTGGAGCATAATCTTAGGGAGCTGACATAGTAGATGGGGGAAGGCCTTGAGTGACTTCTCGAGACCAAGTTGTCAGCAGTCACCCCAGAGATGGAGTTCAGTTCAGCTGGAACCTGGCTTTCTCTCAGACCAGTGACATTCCTGCTGAATGTAGAAGGACTCAGAGATTTTTCCAGCATGTGCCCGGACCTACGGACTGTGTGTGCAGTGAATGCACAAGCACCAGCAAGATGTTTCCAGCTGTCATTATCTTCAGTTAGGATACTGCTGCCCTGCTCCCGTTGGCTGATGATTTATTAAGAGCTATTTATGCCTAAGCCAATATTTCCTTCTGTTATCCTATCTATTTGCAGTGTCCTCTGCAGCTCCACTACATTGCTTTGATTTATGATTCATGCTATTTTATTTTCTTCGGAGTTCTGCTATATTTATTTATGCTGCCCTGAAGAGCCGATTTGCAAATGTACCAGTCCCAGCAGCTTCATCTAGGCCCCCTCCCTGCCTGCACACAATATCATCTCCTTCTTTTGAATGAGTCATTGTTTTTATAGAGAGTAATAAATTTTCATAAGAATTTTTCATGTAAGACCCAGTGTGGGGGTCATTAGTAAACATCTCTCAGCTGTTTAATGGGGATGATTTGAATTTCTGTAGCGTTTCTGTTAATAGGCATAGTCTAATAAAGAGATTCTTAAAAAAATAAGCTGTTGCAATTAATTCTTTTTAATGGGGGAGGGGAATACATTGTTAGGTAATTTTATAAAACAAAAATAAATTTATAGAATTTTAAAAAAACACCTGTTTCTGTTGTCTCACAGAATACACAAAAACTCCTGCTATCTGAGCTGGAAGGAAATTCTAGGACACTGCGACCAGAGAGGCAGCAAACACTCATTCCCTGCAGCCATTTCATAGTATACATCTGGGCTATTTTATATATTCTAAGCAACAGCACCCCTTTCCCTCCCTTTTCTCAGCCTCATGGGTATTTCCACTCTGTTTCCATCTGTCTCCTTTCCTTTTATGCCCTTAATAGCTGTTCCCCAGTTCCACCACCCTCTATAATGTCTTTGGCTCTGATGACCAAGTCTAAAGGATATCAGTGGGCTTTGACTGTATGGGTCTCCATTAGGGTGTACTTACTCTGCCAGGTAATTACTCTGCCTTTTTCACTCAAGTGAGAGATCTGTGCTGCATTGAGGGCTTGACTTAACATTGCATGATGGAGAGAGAGAGAGCACCCCCACCGTGGTCCTTGCCTAGGCTATCAGGGGTGTTGGAGGGGTCTCGTTTCTATCTCATAGTGCATTGCCATGGTTGCTCTTCTTGCAATCCTTGTTACCATACAACAGGCAAAAATCCCAGAACACCGAACTTCTGCCACATATGACTGCTATTTGCCTTGTATTCCCAAGAATCTCCCTGGAGTCAAAACATTGGACTGTCTGAGAAACACTGCACCCCTGGTACTAAATTAAGGAGAACTTATGCCAGTGGGTCCCACAGATCTGCCCCACACCTGAAGCTGATTGTCCCTTCCTACCATACACTTACAGACATCCCATAACTCACTTGTTTCCACTGCTTTGCCACACTTTTCACATTCTCATGAGCACAAATAAGCTTCACTGTATGTTTTTCTTATGGTTTGTACTGACTTTGCCTACTGAACAGCTCAGCCATGCTCCAAATCTCTGGTCATCTTCTTGCAATTCCTTCTTCATTCCTCTCACCTCCAGTATATGACAAATGATTGTGTCATCCTTCCACTCCAGGGTCCTGATCTGTGTGACAAAGAGTTTCTAATCTCACCCCATTGTTCATCTCTTTCTCCCCTTAATCTCAATCAGCTCAGTGTGTCAACAACACTTGCTTGAAATCACTTATCACCCACAAAATTTATTTAGAATTAATCAGAGACAATTTGAGGTGTTTATTAAAGCAGCAACAATCTCAGCTTGACCTTGCAACAAGAGTTCTGTTTCAAAGAAACAACTTTTTTTTTTTTTTTTTTTTTTTTTTTTTTTTTGCCTGCCATGGAGTTGAAAAGCTTTCATTAAGGGAGCTAACGAAGGTGAAAGCAGTTGCTGCGCTTCAAGGAATTGCCAGTGACAAATTCTGCTTAACAGACTTGACATTTTTTCTGTTTCTTTTTCTTTGTTTGAGAGAAGAACACACAAGGCTTCCAGAAATCACCTGCCCAGACCCTGTCTGAGCTGAGAAAGGGTCTTTATTGTGCTGGGTTCCCTCCCCAGACCTCACACCCTCAGAGAGACAGGAGAAGCGGTAAGACCAAGGTCACACAGAAATGCTGTTCTGTTTCTCCTTCCTTGCTTCACTATTTGCAGCCATCAGTAAGACATGATTGACTCTCTGGTACTGAAGTTGTGTTAATTAAGCTAAGATGGTTTTACCAAGAGAAACGTATAGTGCTTCTGGGAGCAGAGATCCAGGCTTCAAGTATCTCCCCCTCCAGGTGAACGTTTACCACCCAAATTAAAAAAAAAAGAAAATAGAATTCCATATGACAATTCCATATGACAGTGAAGTAATAAAGATGTAGCTCCCAACTGCAGAGAAAGACTTTCATTCATCTTTGGACATGGGCTCTGACTTCTAAGTCCTTCTGTAGAATTTGGACCCCTCAATTTAGAAGTCACAGTCAGTGGTTTTACTGTTAATGTTTATTTTTCCCTCTTTCATTTACCTAAGCCTAAGCAATCCAGAGATGTAACAGATTTGAATGACCTCACGTACTAATTCTGATCCAGTAATTTGTGGACCTGGTCTATATACATAAGGCAGATGGTCTGCCACATTGAAAGGAAGCAAAAACTGAAAATCAAATCTGTTGACTGCTGGGAATGACTGCTCCTTTTGAAACCTCAGCATCTGCAAAGACCTGTCGTTCTGGGAGTTCAGAAAGGCTGTCCAAGCTGCCAAGCCACTTGGCAGCTCCCTGTCAGCCAGAGACGATTAAGCATCTCTTGTTAACAGCTCTCTACTGCTACAAGAGCTTCAGTGCAAGGCACAGATCAATCGGCTTTCTAAATGAAGTAGCAGCTTGGTCAAAGCCACTGGTTCTGCGCTTCCAAAACCATTTCTCCTTTAATCAGGCTTGTCAGAGAAGACTGGCTTTCCCAGGGAGACATCTGAGCTTTGGTCACTGCCATCCACAATTCCCTCACTCCCTATTTCTCCACCTCCTCCATCCAAGGGCTCATCCCTTCTCCTATTCAGAATTATGTTCATCAATCAAGAGAGTAACACGGATGCAAGCTCCTGATTACACTGTAGGCAGAAAATTAAGTCCCACTGAATCACTACCCCATATATCAAATCCTTACAGAAATCTCTCTTTTGTCCCACTAGCAGAGGGTTTTCCAATCTCAAGAGATTTCTCCAGAGACATCAGACCCTTGGTTTAATTGAGGCCCTTAATATAAAATGTAATTCTTCCAAACATGAAACAGAAAGGGAGCCATCTGACCTAATGCTGAGTCTATACAACATCAGTAGTGGAGAACAAAGAGGAATACCTGTTGCCTTGTTTTAGGAATCTGTCCCCAAAAATATTCTTTTCTCCAAGTTTCCGAGTAGTTTCAGCATAAACGAGAGTACCTGGGACAAGTAAATAATTTTCTAGTGAATTCCTAGGTCTTTCTTTGTGCATACTTAGCCTTTGCATCAACCCGTTATCTTGAACTGGCCAAGCAAATTGCATCATAATGTTATGTTCCAGAAGAGAAAAAGCTGCACAATGTAGGAAGATAGCAAGGAAGGGGAAAATAATGGGGCACACTGAAAAATTTAAACATGTTGGAACAAGGAAGTCCAAGAGAGTTACTTAGAACCCAGTAATAAACTGCTAAAATCCATGGGCATGGGCACCTGTCTTCATAATACCCATAGTAAACATCATAATTAAAGCAGGCAGAACATGAGGAGGGTGACCCTGAAAGCATGTTTCATGCTGCAGCAGCTGTTAAATGAGCACAGGGATGTCTGAACCAGTGGATACATCATGTTAACCACTAAGTGATGTGCCAAGAAAGATCCTTGGGAATGGAGAAGCTCTGCTGCGTCACAGGCTCTCTGCTCCTTAAAAATTCATTGTACAATTGAGATTTATAAATTAACCCATGAACAGCTTTTATTTGCACACAAATTCTGCCGGACTGTGCAAATTAAACGTTTATGTATGGGTGGAGTTATCTCAGTTGGAATTATACTTCAACAGTCTCATTTGCATAAGTCAGAGATTGTTATGACTTACTCAACTAAGCATACCCATGCAGTTAATTACTTTTTTCCAAATGAAATGCTGAAATTATTTCCCAGCAGAGAAAGGCGATTGCTCACCAAAAGCAGCACAGGATGCTGTCAGTTTTAAAACAATTAATATGAAATTAATTTTAACAGACCACTGAACCATATTTAGTGAGCAATGCAAAGCATAATGTGACCAAACACAGCAGCTTAGTTGGTAAGTCCACTTCTCTGCTGTCTCTCACCAGGAAATTCTGAAATGAGGAGACACATGAAGCACCTTAGTCTTTAGGAGACAGCAGTCCTGGGTGAGTTAGAGGAGAAAGAAGAGCTCCTGAGAGACCAGAAGTTATCTTTGGAAGAAGATGTTATTACAAACTCAGAAATTAGCAGACAAAGGCAGATTCCTTATGTTCCCACTTCATATTCCCACCACACAATAGGGAGCAGGGAAGTTTCCAGGCTTGGAGAAGACAGAAAATACTGTGTCCTGGTTAAACAGTCAGAATAAAATAACATCACAGGCAAAGGGGATGACATGACACTACCAGTCTGGGAGTGTGCTGGTAAATGTGGGACACATGGTCACCCTCATTTACTAACTTAGATTCAGATGCACTTTGTCCTGAGCTGGGTTGGTACAGAACATTGTGCTGTCTCTCCTAGTGGGAATGTAGGGGGGAAGATGCCCCCTTTGGCATCTTTGGTCTGAGTGAAGTAGCCAGTAAGATAAAGCAGACTATGACAATTCATTAGCACAGCCTGACACAGTCATTCACTGCCCTTGAGTTCATACTGTGCCCCAGCTCTTCCATGTCCCATGGCTTTTGGACAGCCATTACACAATGGGTGGATATTTCCTATTTTTCCAGCCCAGAGATCATGGGCAGCTTGTCACGATCCCTATAACTTCTGGCAGAGTTACACCAACATTAGAGACTTTTGTGTTTCAGTCTTAACTCAAATGAATTTTAAAACTGCCAAATCCATTTTGAACAGATTGATCTTTCTCTGTCCTACTCAACTTCCAAGTAATATAATTTGGAAGTATTACAGAGCCTGTATCATCCCCACAGCCTATTGAAACCTGATGTTTCCTCAACCAGGACATATTTAAACCGAAGAAAATATTAGCTTGTGCCCGGCAGGCACTCAGACACTCTTGTGAGAGGGGCTTTATACCACAAGGCAAGTTTTCTACCCTGAATTGTGGGCCTAATAGAAAAACCTTTAGACTGGAGGGGGTGCACAGTGCACTGAGATCCATATAGATGCATAGCTACAGCCACAGCAAACTCTAGCCAGGCTGCAAACTTTGTGACTGGAGGTAGTGAGTCTATTCTGATCTCTGTTGGCATAGATTTATTTTCCAGAACATCTCTGTGTGCACAAGCTGAGGATGAAACTGCTATTACAGATAGGGAGTCAGAAAACAGAATTGCTCTGTGGTCTGAAGGTCTTGTAGCTCCACTGTACCAAATTCTCAATAATGCAGGTTAGAGATGTGGGGCTGTGATTTCCTCTTTAGAACGTGACTCTCAAATAGCCTGATTTACTTTTTTCTTTTCAATGCATGGATTGTTAGTTGAATTTCATTAGGTTTTTAATCTGAAATTTAATTTAGAAGATTTTGTCAAGTGATTGTTAAAATTCATTCTGCTGGCTGCACTCAGAGGAACTGCTGACTTCCAAAAATACACCTCTTGGCTTTTATTGCAAAACTCAAAAAGATTCTCGTTACACCAGTCTAGATGCTTCAGATCCCTGAGAGCCACAAAGGGCCTTTTCTCCTTTCCTCTTTTTGGCAGGAGGACTCCATTGGAACCGCAATGGACTTTCCCCCAAAAGGCTGCAGGAATGGCATTCAGGACAAGGCACAAGGCTGTAAAGCATGGGAATGACTGTAAATGGTTCTGACTCAGTGCACAAAGCACAATGGAGAGTAAGATAGACAGATTGGACAAATTAAAGGTCCATCTGGCTCTGCATCTCATCCCTGACAGTGATCAGTGGCAGATACTCAAGGAAAGATGATAAAGACCAGACACACTAAGAGTGATCCAAAGGGCATGGGGCAATATTACACAGAGATCCTTCTCTGGGACCTAAAAACATTACAGCAACGCTAAGACCATCCCTAACAGTAGTGTTAATTAGTTCAGACACAGTTTCCTGCTTTCTTGGACAGCAAAATATTAATGCTTCTCAACACAGGCTTGCCATGCTAAAGAGCTGCTAAGCTAAGCTGATTTCTGTTGCACCCAAGGCAGAGCTTGGTGTGAGCGGTATGTGCTTCTGGCATAACAGCAGAGAACACCCCCACATGCTCACTGCTTTCTTGCCTCTTCTTCTCTGTCAGGATCACCCCCACTCCTGCTAGGCTGGGCTCTCCCCAGTGGTTCCACAGCCTTCCTCTGTCCCTGGTTTCTCCCCTCCCTTTCCTGTTGCTGGACCAACCTAGCCCCAAACGTCATCCTAAGCCTTTAGGTGTAAAATTCAATTTTGCTTACACTTTCTGCAAGCTTCTAGCTACATCTGACTGATATGAATACAGGTCATTAAAAGTGTATGGATTGCATCAGCTCAGTGCTGTAACACTCTTGTAAAGCTGACATCAGAATTGGTACCCATGGAAAGAGCTGTGCAGGGGTGATATTTTGATGCATTTAACTTTCCAGGATGTTGCAGCATTTTGCTTATATTGGACATCTTGTATTTTCATTTACTGCTTATCTTCTAAAGAAAAAAAGACAACCAAAGGCAAATTTGTGTGATAGCAGGATGTTTCCTTCCCCATTAAATGGAAATTGAAATGTGCTTAGGATAAATAACTGCAGGTGCAGAGCTGCAACTTCTCCCATCCATTCCTCAAGAAATGCACCTGGAGGCACTTCCATGACTTTCTGAGCCCTGTCTCAAGACAGCAGAAATGTCTCAGGACAGTGAGTGCTGCCCATACCTTTCCTGCAGCAAGATTTACATTTACTAGATCTCCCTGTACAGGGCATTTGAGGGGCTTGAGGGAATGTGAACAACTGTAAGAAGCTGAATTAAATCTGAACATCCTTAAAGGCTGGGATTTGGGAGTGTCCAATATGGTGTATCTCATCCCAGCTGATTATCCTTCACCTTGAGAGACACACTTCAGCTCAGCTGCCTAAGTGTAGGCATCACTGGTCACCAGTCTGGCTGGGAGCTACATGTATGGAGCAGAAGATGGGGGCAGATGAGCTGAGAGATGAGCTCTGGGACCTGGGTTTGGTGCCACATGCTCTTGAACCTTGAAGACTTGGCTAGCATTTGCTTTAATGTCTATGCCAATAGAGACAGACTCCTCAGCACATGGCAGTGCCCTGCCCTGCAACCAGTTGTACCGAGTTAGCAGTTCTCTATGGATCCCTATGGAATATACTAATTTATGATGCCTGGATAGAAAACAGATGAGAACAGTTGCTAAGGAGGAGAGATGTTTCAGGCTGAAGGTTGCTTTAGGGAGGGATCTGGATTTGGTGTCATTTTTCTCGTTTCCCAGTCAGTAAAGGTGGAGGTGTGTTTGTGATCTGTGAATTTTTAGAATGGTTTAAAGGAACCTGCTGACTGCTCCCTATATCTCAAAATAAAAATGGAAAAATATGATAAGACCTCTCCTTGCTGATTCTATGATACACTAATGAAAAGATTCCTACTTGGGGAGAATATGGGTTTGTGATCCTATTCCCACAGCTCTTAATGCCTTTTATCCTAACCTTCTTAAGAAATGGGTTGTTCAATATTTGCTGTTTCATACAAAACTAAGTAGTCTATTCCTATCTGATTTTTCTTCACTTCCCTCCCAAGGTCACCACTGAAAGAAACAATACCAGAATCTGAGATTACTTTTGCTGCATGGATAAGCATGAATTCAGGTTACTGGATTTATTTCAAGCAAACCAAACAGTCCATTTTACTCCTGGGAACTGGTCTTTCCTAATATTATGCAGGAGCAACCCAACATCTAGTAGGAAGGATATAAAATTTCCTATTACCAGCACTCACCAAGGTGGTCTGGCAGAAAATTTCCCTTGTGAACTGAAGTGTTGTCCCTTTAAAAACCTTGACCATTCATGAATGTATCTGGAAAACCCCTTTCATGATCAGAAGTCAGGAAGAGGTCATCTCAGGGTATGGAAAGTCTCATAGACACATACACTTTCTTAACAGCAAATTAGAAATACCCAGCAGAATAATTGCATGTTCTCTTATTTATATGCAGGGCTTTTTTAAAAGTCATTGTTTCTCAAGCATTAATGTAATTTTAACTAGATTGAACATGAGTGTTGATAGCATCACAGACCCTAACACCATCAGAAAAGTGAAAATGAAAGAAAAGTGGTGCTCTGTTCTGCAAACAATAAGCTAATTAATTTTTCAAGATGTCATTGTTATATCATAATTAAACCACATTATGAATTTCAGGCTTCGTTTGTTGGTTTGTTTAGTGGGTTGTTTTGTTGTTTGTGGTTTTTTTTTTTTTTTTTTTTTTTCCACTTTCCTCCTGCTATCTGCCCATTGTGAAAACCTTGGAAGGAAAGAAGGGGATCAAGCTGCTACACACGTTTTGTACTCAAGGCCTCAGATTGGCTGGCCTTTTCTTTTTTGCATAAACAACCATATATGTGAACAGAAAGAAACATACCCTTAATAGTAAACCAAAAGCAAATATTTTACTGGTTTACATGGTCATGGTGTTAAGTTTTTCATCAGAGTGCACTCTCCTCATAGCAGGTATTAATGTTTCCAAGCTAAGCCTGTGTACAAATAAAGTAAGTATTATCACACTGATTGCTGTGATTAATGATTAAATGATTTATCCCATCCACTTGGAACTGAGAGCTAATCTGGGGCCTTCTAAACCCCAAGCCTGGAGGTGTTCAATGATCCATCCTTCTCACTAAGGACCCAAGTAATAATCCCATCTCCAGTGTTCAGCCATGATACAGTCCCCTAAGATTCAAAGTTCAGATGGAGATAAGTCAAGAGTGCCTGCATTTCACCAACCTTCAGCTTTGCTCAGCTGGGCAGGCAGGTTTGGCTGGGATGAACCCAAGTACAGTAGGTGCATCCTTATTTTGCACAAGTCCCTGCACTTCCACCTGCCAAGTTACTGTTGAAAACACCCAGTGTTTGATATTCAGAGTCATCACTCCCAGACCCATCAAAGACAGCTGCCTCTGCTCGGCATTCAGACAGCCCGGACCACATTTTCTCTAGCTTTGCCAACAGGAGAAAACCCCTTGCAAAACACTATAGCAGCATGCTGCTGACTCAGAGGGAACATTTTTCATCCATGCACCTATGTGGCCTGAAACTGCTTAGTCTGCAGGGAAAAATATGATATAGCTTCTCTTGTTTGAGTGGAGGCTACCACAAGTTGGCAGCCTCAGAAAAATACATATTTATAGCACATTTACGTTAAAGTATATTTAATATACCAGGCCATATACAGAACTTCTGAGAGAGCAAGCCTGTGCTGGATGTCTTCATTATGTGGTTGTGTGTATTTGCACATAAACAGATATATATATTCTTATTACTGCTAGAAAACCACTGGCTCCCTACTAGAAAAGAAATTTCAGGATTTTACACTTTTCTTATCCCAAATTGGGTTAAAAATATAAAAGAATGAAAATTACTGTGGATAAGCAGTCCTCCAGAGCTTTGGAAGTGGGTGGGATTGAACTAAATTTTCATTTTTAAACTTGTTTTTACATCTCAGCATGTAACAAAATCTTTTTATTCTGTACATATTTTTCTTCTTTTTCTTCTTCTTGCTCTGTTGACAAAACATGCAGCCATCTCAGTGCTGCAAATGGAGTTTTTATGTTTTCTCTAGGCACAGCTCTAGTGGGTGTTAGAGCATATAAAAAATAATTTTGCCCAACATTTTTTGCGATGAAAAAACTGCCTTTTTCCCACCTGCAATTCACTGCTGACAGATCGACATGTTTTTCTGCACAAACAGGTTCTGCCTGGGGATACTCCACCCAGCCCAGTCCCAGGGTTGCTAGTAGCATTTTCACAGCTCTTTAACACAAACGGAGACATGCACGGTCCTGGAAGAGAAGCTCTATTCCTTGTGCTGTAACATATTCTCAAGTCAATATATTTAATGCAGGTCACCATGAAAATTGTTTCATTGCAACTTATGTGGATTACAAACTCTATGTATTGTGGTACTTAAGAGTTTCACTGCAATGAAGCCATGCAATAAGCCTTGTCTTTACCTAGAAGAGCTGGTGAAAACATTTGTCGTGTGTGGTAAGTCTGCTGAGCAAAGCAGAGATTTTCTTGAGTTTCATAGCAGTGTCTCTTGTAAGGAGAAATGCCATCCCAATCAATGTATACATCCAATCAGTTAATGCTGTCTTCCGTGAAAGGTAACAGCTTTTAAAAATTAATCCTTCCAACATTTTAATCTCATGTGCGGATGCAAATTAGACCTTAATTGCTCACCAGCTAAACTGATCATTGAGATACCCATCAAACTGGATGTACCAGGGAGGTACCAATAATTACACAGCAGAGCTGTTCCTCATTTCTGTTGATGGGAGATGAAATATGCTTCAACGAAGTAATTTCTTGCCCATCAGTACCTTGCAGGAGTCTGGCTGAGTCCTGCTCATCTAGACTCTTCCAGACCTCTTAACTCTTGATTCCCAGTGCATGAAATCATGTGTGCTGGGTTTCCTAGTCATAGATGATCATCAGATCCCTGGCACGTCTATTCTTCTGGGTCATATAATAAGAGACAGCACAGGCTTAGCTCAAGAAATATGCCCTACAGAAAATTCCCTGGGAGACCAAAGGGAGATTAGTGTGATGTGTGAGATAACAACATCCCCTGTGTGACGGCCATGATCAGTGATGCTCACGGAAGCAGATATCCTTCTAAGCCCTTGACCTCTATTTCCAGCTGATGCTCTTCTAAGAGAGTAATGCCAGGGTGAGTAGAGCACACAGGCAACATGAGGACAGAAAAGAGCAGCCAAAACTCAATTACCTGTTTATTATCCCTGAGAGTTGATGAAATCGTTATAATACCAACGATACTTTTTAAAACCACTCTCCCAGCTGTCAAGTTATTGAATGGGGGTGAAGTTGTGGTGGGGGTGAGGCTGCTGCACAGAGTCAAAAGCCAATGCATTTAACACATGACATAAATCACCAGTGACAGCCTGAAGCCAGGTAGCTCCTTTCATCAAAGCGTTCAAAGCAATTAACAAAGCATGGTAAGTGAAGAGCAAAGTCAAAGCCCAGGAGGGATGAAATGGTTGTGCAGAAATCACAGCTCAGTTCAGGAGTGGAGGCAGAAGTGGCAGCCACCTTTTCTGGCTAATATAATGGATCCATTCCAATTTCTCTACCTCCCCTTAACCAACTATGGGGCTGAGCTCCACAAAACAGCCTAGGGTCGGTTCAGGGCAGCAATGATCTATGAGCATTACTGTGATGTACAGATTTTTACAAGACACTATTCCTGTCTTCATGTGCACATAAAACAGAAGCTTCACTGCATAGATAAACTTCCCAGAAGTTTGGACATTGCTGTAATGGGTGGGGAATGGCATTTCCCTTCATTCTGAAGGAAGATTTTACTAACACTTTAGCTAAATTCCTGATTAGGCTCTGTTAAATCTCCAGGCAGATGGTAACCACCTTTCACCACCACAAAGGGACATGAGCATTTGTAAAACTGGAAGGGAAAAGAGAGAATTGGTTACAGGAAGATCTTTCAACTTTAAAATCTCCAAGATAGGAAGTTTTAAACCAGAGTAATCACCAAAGAGAGTAATAAGAAGGAAGTTCCCTCATGTCAGATCCTGAGAGTAACAAAGGATCTGACACCCCTCCAGAAAACCTCTAGAGGCTCCTCGTTCATCAGTGCATTCAGGGCAAAAAGCTGCACCACTCTGGGGTACAATTTGATAATATAATGTACACGCATTAATATCTTTTGAATTTCTGAAAACCTGTTGTTTCAGAAATGTTTGTAACTGGTGTCTCTTTTGGACATCTCACATGTTCTAACTTGAGGTTAGATTTGATTTAAAATCATTGAAAAGCCACTGGGCACCATCAAAGTACTCTGATGCTGTGGAAGCACTGGTTCTTAAAGTCAGTCTAAATACAAGTCTAAAGTCAGATAGTCTGGGCATGGTTCAGAACACCCAGAGACAAATGAGATGCCCTGGGGGATATCTCCTGTCCTCTAGGCACCAGACCAGAGGAACATGATCCTAACTCATATCAGCTTAACCTGTTTCTCACATGCTTTTGGGCATCCAAGATGGGATTTGCAGCTATGCTGAGACACCTGAATACCATCCCCAGCAGTAACTAGATTTCCAATTAATCACTCCATATTACTCATAAGCATTATGGACAACATCCATAATTTGTACCATTGGCCAATATAGGTGGTGGGAATCCATATGAAATAAGATTTTTCTGGGGTGCAATTTTACCCTGGAAAAATCTCTAGCATGTAGTAGTAATATTTTGTTCTGTCCATATATTCTTCAAAACTGTGTGCTGGAGAGGTTTTCAGCAAACTTGTTTTCTACAGTGCGCCTACAGAGTTTACATCAGTATCTTTTGCACTCAGAAAATAAAAAAAAGGGAAGGCCATGGAAATTGCTCTGTTGGTGTCTCTCACTCCCTTTACTAAATATTGTCATTTTACTCTTGTGATCCTAACAGAAAAGGGGATTTCCTAAGCATGTACTACCCATTGAGTCAACCACTGCATTCCCCATGACGTGCTTCAGAGCAGACAGCCAAGCTGGGTGTTAGATTTTAGGTATAATGGGTGACCGGGACAGATGAAGGTCTGATCAGTAGGTGGAAAATGAATCATTATTCAAAGATGTGTTCATTGACAGCAGTCCTGAGTGGTTGGGAGACAACACTCCTGGCAGGAGAATGGGTTGAATATGAAATTTGTGAAGGCCCATTTCATGGTGAAGAGAAAGAAAGAATTTTTGGAAATAAAACTTCAGAAATCAAGAAGTTGACAGGTTTGTGTTGCATCTGGTTCTGCATGATAGCAATGATGGCCAATTTTCAAGGAAGGAACAGAACTCTGTACATCTGGCTAGAAAATGAGTTCTTGTACTGCAACAAGTTATTTTGGTACCAGAAAAAGAGGCCCCAGAATCAGATGAGGTTCCAGTAGAATTGTAGAATCATGGAATCATAGAATAGTTTGGGTTGGAAGGGATCTTTAAGACCATCTAGTTCCAACCCCCATGCCATGGGCAGGGACACCTGCCACTAGACTAGGTTACTCAAAATCCTACCCAGTCTGGCCTTGAAGACTTCCAGGGATGGGGCATCCACAATTTCTCTGGGCAACCTGGTACAGTCCCTCACTACCCTCACAGTAAAGATGTATCAAAGTATGTTTCAATACACTAAAAACAGGTTCTTCTGTGGCAAAAATAGATGTCAGGCAGCTTCAGGTAATCACCTCAGAACAATGTTATTCCTGAAGCTTTTCTTGGTGTTCTAACACTTTGCCCTAAACCAGGAGACCAACCCTAAGAAGGATGCCACATCACTGCATTTGTAAGTGCTGGGTTTCTGTGAATCAGCCTGAGAAAACTGTAACGTGCATTAGCCTAGAGCTGACCCCACACTAACTCAATCACTCGATTTTGACACTGCGCTCATTCGCGTCCAGACTGTGGGCAAAGCAAGCTCACATGGTCAGCACGGAACAACAGGTTCTTAAAATCTAGCACAGATTATCTGCCATCCAGTTCCTCCTGCTCCCTTGGTGCGTGAGGGTGGGATTGGTATTCTCCCTGTGATCCCACAAGAGGAACGATGGCAGTAAAAGCATTCCTGTCTCATTTTACCACGGCCTCTTTGCATATTTCCTAAAGGAAAATAAAATGCCAATTAAAAAATATTTAAAGCCCTATTAAAAACAACTTACTAGCTTGCTGGGGGATAAAAACCAACATTGGATATATTTCATGGCCTGTGAAATATACAGGACTGTCCAGTGGGCACTTGAGCTCTTCTATACTAGCTCCTATTCTGAATGAATCACCACCTGGTGCTATAGATGATCTTGTTAATTACCCCCCCTTGACATGAAGCAGAGCAGTTGTTGTAATTTTATGAGTCACAAACTGTGTTGGTAATAATAATAATTCTGCCACTAAGCCTTAACTTTATATCTTAATTGGAGACAACACTGTTCAATAGAGAGGTATGGTAAAATGGGTGGGAGAAGAGATTTGGGAAAACTGTTGCCCATAAAAACTTCCACAAACTCCTTACAGTGCCTGAGGTCCATAATGCAACAGGAAGAGCAGAATTCCTCTGAAAGAAGTAATATAATTTGATGTATAATGTGCCACACATGGACTTTGGAAAGTAAAAGTGGACCTGGGCATTCATTTATCTACCTCCATGCACCTAGGACTATGCACACCATAAACTCCCTCTCTGCACAGTTGAGAGAAATGGCTACCAAAGGTCACTTGGTCTCATGAGGTCCAAATCACTCTCTGAAACTACTTAGCTTTTCGTTGCCTGTAAGAGTAGCAATATCTCATTTAGCTGCCATAGACAGGTGCATTAAGTCCTGTAGGGTGAAACTGGACTTGCAACTGAGGTACAGTTTTCTCTTTATGTTACTGAAAAAATGCTTTTCCATCTCTACCATTCTTCTACTGATCTGTTCCATCATGGTGTCTTGTTCATCTCATCTTCCTGACTGTCATTGGGTGGTAAGATCTTTGAGGGGGACAGGACACAGCACAAGAAGATCCTGTTCCGTTAGGTCTCCAGATACCTCTGTCACTAATAGCTGAATCTGTGAAGGTGTCTCTGGGCAAGGAGGCATCACAAATATGGGAAAGGAGAAGGATCCCTCATGGACCAACTGCAATGCAAATAAAAGACAATTATTTTTTTTCTAATTCATGAAGTCCAGTGCCAAAGTGTGAGCTGACATACAGACTCATGATAGCTGAGAAGTGAATCAAGGATGATAGGGTTGCAACTGGTATAATCTACTTGTCCTTACAACATTTATCAGGGTGAAAACATTTTTTCTCCATGGCTACAAGGTTAGAAAAAGGCAAGAGAGAAGGTGAAGCACTGAGGGCCCCTTATCAGCCTCTTGTCACCTTGCATGGCTATGCCAGCTGCAGCCTGTGATCCTTTCATCCTGGATCAATCTCTTCCAGCTTTTTAAATTCTCCTTTCCTCCAGGTACCCTTTAAAGCCTTGTTTCCCCTCATGCAAATAGCAAGGCAGAGGACTCCTCATGCTTTCATCTTCCTTTCCCTGGTATCAGTCTATCTGCAAGCTGCATTTCTCCCTTCTCAGAAGCAGATGTTCTTTTGAAACGTGCTGCTGCCCTTATCACAAATTTCCTATTCAGTGGCAGATTTCCAAGGACAAGTTAGGAGAGGGCTCATCATTTTCTTGGCTTAGCTGAAATGTATACAATAATGGCTTGGAAATAAAAACTATAAGGAGGAGTTAATAGCATTCTTATACATCTGCCACAATAAGCCATCAACCTGCTGCTTAGCTCCACTGTGTGCAAGTGTTGATTGCGTAGACCTTAAGACAGCTTCAGCAGGCTACTAAATTCCTCCTGTTATAAAGTCTATCAAAATAAGTGGATGAAAAGTGAGAAGTGGATCAAGGGAAAGAGAAGGAGTGGCAGGAGTTTCAGATTTTTTTTTTTTTTTTCTAATGAGAAAATCAATTGTTTCTGGATATCTTCAAATTCAGAAAGCAGCTGAAAATAGGGTGCTGTCAGAGACAGCTTTGCAAAGGACAGGCACTAGCTCAAATTTTTCGTTGTTCTCAGACTAATCAAGGAGAGAATGGGACATGGACCAAAGGAGTTCTTGTGATTCTGGGTCTGACTAAGTTTTCATAATTATTATTCATGATGGTAACCCCTGCTGTCCTGAAAAACCACCCCTTTTGACTTATGTATACTGGTTCATGAGGCCAGATGGTTACTATCAATGCTGACTTACAGCTGTAGACCTCAGTGCAGGCTCAGTTCACCTATGAACTTGGGTGCACAATATTGCAATGCCTCCTTTCCCTGTCCTTCCCATCCCCAAGTCTTTGGCAGACCAGAGTCCATGGCTGCCTGAAAGCTGTACACAGGGTGTTTGGTGCATAAAACTGGGATCTTCATTCCACTTGGCAAGTAGAGAGAAGTTATACATCACAAACTGGAGTGATTTAGGTACCTAATGTTTGGGGTGAAAGTGAACAGGAAATATGTCTAGAAATCAGCTAGACTGAAAGAACAGAGTACATCCCCATGTTTCATCAGATGGTACATGGCCTAAACTCCACTGACTTACAGACTGCAATGATGCAGACAGTAATAGTAACAGCAGTAGCGACCAAGACAGCTAGCTCAGGTGGAGACCCTGCTCTGTAGATACCTGATGTAGATACCATCCAAACCAGCAAGAACCAGCTATACTGTGGTTTCTGTTGTTGACACCACAGTGACCATCAACAGATTTTTTTTTCCCCTTTTACTGCATAGTTACTGCCGTACCTGAATGACACAAGATATACTGGGAGTAGCAACTGCCAGTGTTCACATCCTTCCACACGAGGAGATTGGTGGGCATACTGTGTCAATCATGCCATGATCACCATGGCAAAGACAGGCCTGGGTAGTGTGAACAGCCTCCATTGGCTTGCACATGGCCCTGGAAAGAGGTTGGGTGTCTAGAGCAGGGTTGCTGAGGAACTCTGTAGTGTCTAATCATGGGATTTAAGCACTTAAGGGTGCGGCTTTCTCAGTAGCATGGCTTGCCTTGGTACAGCTGGAGCAGTCCTCTCTATCACCCCTCAGACGCATCAATTCCTATCTCTATATGTGAAGCAGCTACTGAGCCACGCTAAATAACAGCCTGAGATGGAAAGGAAAGAAACTAGGAGCCAGTTTTACTTAGTTAGGGTACAAACTGGGACAGACACCCCAGAATGACCTCTCTGCAGTTGAAGGAGAAACCTCATGGCTGCGAGGGGTCACTGTAGAAATCTCAAGAACTCTAAACTGATGTCCTTTGAGAGCCCTGAACAAGAATGTCTTGTTAAAAATTTCAGAAAAGGCTTGTGAAAGTCCAGAAACCAAGGGAAATACTGTCTTGTGTTCACTGGATAGTACTTAGCCTACTGGACTGTCATTTCCACGTTTATTACATGCTCACCCAAAAACGTCGTTGCTCATCTGATACAAGCTCATAGTGCTTTGTGTCTCTGATTTTAGTTCTCTAAAATGTAACTTGCTCATAGGATGCACCTGTTAAAGGTTTGTGCTTAGACAGCAACAAGTTAATGACATGGATCTGGGCAGCCAAATGGGTTGCTGTGCAGTCCTCCAAAAAGTCAAGAGTAAAGGGCAATAAATGAATGTGGAGGACAAAACCAACACAAGCAAATAAAAGACAGAACAGCTTGAGGAGTATCTAGTGTAACATGCCAGTGATACCCCAGTGTCACAGAGACAGGTTAACTGGTGTCCATAAGGTGCTCTGATGTGATAAAGATGATACGCCTCACAAGTTCAAACATCATTAAAGAGAAGTTACAATTCCTCTCATCACTGAAGGGGAATGTATAAAAACAAAGCTGAAAGTCAACATTTTTGATTCAGAGGAAATTCTATTTTCCTTAGGAAAGAAAAATCATTTCAGCGTGAAAAGCGAATTTTCCAGATCTGCTGTCAGAAGGGAGAACTCCATATGCTGCCCCAGCCTACACTTCCCTCACGCATTTTCAAACCTTGGCTTAGCAACCAGAGACTTCGCAAGACCCCCCAGCCTCTTCAACGTTTTACAGAGCTCCCAGTTCCTCAAGAGACCATGTAAATTCTTCAGAGATTAAGGACCAACTACTCCACCTTACATCTTCACTACAGAAATAGCAACAAATTGAAAACCCTTAATGCAAGTTATTAAAAGGAGAAGACATTTTTAAGAAATGGAAATGCTTTATTCTTGCATTTATGACACAGGAATTGTAATTGGACCTTACTCCAGTCTCTGCTAAGAACTTCCTGCAGACAGGATTTTGTTTGAACCTCTCATAAAAATGAATTCACACCAGGGTTGTCTATTAGTGTTGTTCAGGCATCTCAAAGCCTGGCATTTCCCTTCTGAATATTCTTGGCAACCTTATCACTCCCTTAAGAGAAGGTTTTTGTGTAACAAATAGGGAACATTATTTCAGGTTTGCAATGCTATGTGTGGATGGAAAGTGTTCATATATGGCCTCCTACAAAGAGCGGCAGTGAGTGAAATAACTGTGGTTGACTTCAGAGTGTTTTGATCCAAGCCCTGAGTCATAGCAGCTACAATTGGTGATAATCAAAATGTGGCTTTTGTTACTGGGCAGGATATGTAGAAGCTTTCAAAATTCTGCTTCTAGAAAATAGTATGTGTTTCCTATGCTTCTCTCATTAATACTTCAATATATTGACAGAAATACTGTAGAACAGGCCTTCTCCTTAAGCTAAAGAACCAAAATCTGAGCTCCAGATTTGCAAGATGATTTAATGGCAGTAGGACTTGGTGAATCAGATATTCTTGTTGTTGTTTGCTTTGGTCATATTTCCTTAAGCACATATGTCTTCATTCAGTGGTACGTTTAGGAGTTTAAATGAATACTTCATGCATGGCTGACATATTTTCAGAGAAAGTTGCCAATAAAACTTTCTCCTACATTGTCATAAAGCAACTTTTTTTTTTTTTTTTTTTTTTTATGTGCAACATGGTACTAGAAAGCTAACAGAATTAACTGTCATATTTTATTAAACCCCCCTCCTAGCATATGTCCAATAGTAGAGAGTCCAATAGTCAAAATGTAAGACAGCTGAGGAGGTGTTGATAAAGATCTGTGGTTTCCTAGTTGGATTTTGTTGTTGTTGTTGTTCTGAAGTCTAAAACAGATCTACTTGTGGAGGCGGAACTCATCTTTTTCTAAATCAAGTATGTAGAAAATGAAGACTTCTCCCATTCCTGGGTTAATAATGTCAGTCATCTAAAGCATAACCAAAGGTTCACCTCATTGAACTGACAATGGATGTGATCCTAGTGTCCTAAAAAGAGCAATCTGAAGATACAGAAATGGAGAAGCATCCTCAAAAGGAAATAATGGACCTTCATGAAAGATCACAGAGTCTGGCAACATCCTTCTGAACATGGGCACCCCATCACACCCTCTGACAACCTACTGCCATGCAGACACTGAATGGATCCATTACAGGATGACAACAGCTCCCTCACAATCCATAAATGATTTCTACCCCGAAACCGCCTTTCCTTGATCCTCCACCTCCATGTCCCCTCCATGCTTCATAGTTTATTAATGTCTTTCTCAGATAAGATGATTCATCCCAGAGGAAGGCATCAGTTTGAGAATACATATATCAAAACAAAGTGCAAACTGTGTAGCACTGGATGAACAGCGCTTGGAACAAGAGTCAAGAAAAATCAATAGGTTATTGAAATTGTAGTTGGAAGAACTTATTTGTTTTTAATAATAATGTTATAAATCTAAAAGCCGAGCCTGAGAGATGGGTATCAGACAGGAGGAAAAGAGGAAAAATCAATTATTGTGGTGACTTGATTCTCAAGTCATGCATGGCTGCAGTTCAGTCATAATCCTTTCCTCATAAATTGATGCTTTTATCACTCCCAGGAGTGAGAGGGATGAACACTGTACTGGCCTGGGTGGAGAGGGAGTCAAGCGCAGTGATGAAGTGGGGATTTATAGATGAAATTGAGCAATATTGTTTGGTTTTGTTTGACAAGGGTAGAAGGCTCCTCACTTAAAGGATAATGATCCCTTTGGGCTATATGGGGACATCTACCTTATAGATTGCAATGATGGGTTGATCACGAGCTGGCTTCAAACTATTCTTTGCATGCAAAGGCAGTTGGAGGCTGTGGTTATTCACACAGGTGTGTTCGGTGATAACTGGGGGGGGGGGGGGGGGGGCACCATGCTAAATGAGAGACCATCAGCTCCCTACTGCCAGGGTATGAAGGAGGACACTATGCTATGGGAATCTGGAAATCTTCTTCTGAGTCTGTGAGAGCATGGAGCAAAACGGGAGGGCTCCCATCTCCACATAAGCAGCAGGGGGGATGTTGAGTGCTCAAATATGACTGCAAACTAAACATGGGGAAAAGATTGTTAATCAAGGAGTCCAGCTTGGGGAATTTCCTCCCTATTTGAGCTTGACAGCTTTTGAAATGCTTCTTCCACACCTTGGCTGTTAACAAGTTCAGGGCAGTGAGCCCACAAAGCTGTACACCAGCATGGCTGCAGGGGGTCACAGAAATGCCCACTGCATAGGTTGCTCTGACTGCCTGATCGCCTGCTGGTGTCAGAGTAGTTTCCATTTGAGCTATTTCTTAAATGATGGAGTCAATCTCTGGCACCATCTGCTTAGTGACCGGCACTGGTGAATTAGGGAATGGTGTGGATAAGTGGGTCTACATGACTTTCAGGACAGGCCCAGTCTGACCTAGAAGTCCAGACTTTTTCCAGTACCTATGTTGTTTTCACTCAGCCCTGCCCTCCAAAGTTTTCTTGCTCAGGACAGTGATCAGGTTAAATATGCCTTCTTAGCCAGCTGCCTGCCTACAATGATGCTACCTCCATGTGATCCACTTACCTTGGGATTCTGGGGGAGCAAAGTCCCTCCCACTGCAAGAGAACATCATGTTTGTGACCACCTAAGCAACCTGAATGCATGTAAGACTATGGGACATGACAAGATGCATCCCAGAGTCCTGATGGAATTGGCTGATCTACTTGCCAAGCCACTGTCCACGATATTTGAAGTCATGGCAGTCAGGTGGTCTCCAGTGACTGGAAAAAGGGAAACATTGCACCCATTTTTAAAAAAAAGATAGAAAGGAGGACCCTGGGAACCACCAACCTGTTGGCCTCACATCTGTGCCTGGGAAGATCATGGAACAGACCCTCCTAGAAGCTGTGCTAAGGGACATGGAGGACAGGGAGATGATCCAAAACAGCCAGTATGGCTTCACCGAAGGCAAGTCCTGCCTGATGAACCTAGTGGCCTTCTGTGATGGAGTGACTACATCAGCAGACAAAAGAAGAGCTATGGATGTCATCGTTCTGGGTTTCTGTAAGGCCTTTGACACAGTTCCCCACAACAGCCTTCTCTCTAAACTGGGGAGATATGGATTTGAAGGGTAAATTGTTCAGTGCATAAGGAATTGGTTGGATGGTCGTATCCAGAAGATAGCAGTCAATAGTTCAATGTCCAAATGGAGATTGGTGATAAGTTGTGTCCCTCAGACGTCTGTATTGGGATGAGTACTGTTTAATAACTTCATCAACAACATAGACAGTAAGATCGACTGCACCCTCAGCAAGTTTGCAGATGACACCAAGCTAAGTGGCACTGTTAACACGCCTGAGGGAAGGGATACCATCCAGAGGGACCTGGGCAAGCTTGAGAAGTAGGCCCATGTGAACCTCATGAGATTCAGCAAGGCCAAGTGGGTTGGGACAATCCCTGGTATCAATACAGGCTAGGGGAGAGCAGCCCTGGGCAAAGGACTTGGGGTTACTGGTGGATGAAAAGCTGGACATGAGCCAACAATGTGCGTAATCCAGAAGACCAACCAAATCCTGGACTGCATCAAAAGAAGTGTGGCCAACAGGTCAAGGAAGGTGATTCTCCCCCTATACTCCTCTCTTGTGAGACCCCCCCTGGATTTCTGTGTCCAGCTCTGGAGCCCTCAGCACAGGAAAGACATGGCCCTGTTGGAATAGGTCCAAAGGAGGGGCACAAAGATGATCAGAGGGTTGTAACACCTCCCCTGTGAGGAAAGACTGAGAGAGTTTGAATTGTTCAGCCTGGAGAAAAGGAGACTCCAGAAAGGCTCCCTTACTGCAGCCTTTCAGTACTGAAAGAGGACTTATAAGAAAGATGGGGACAGACTTTTTAGCAGGGCCTGTAGGAATAGGACAAGGGGTAATGGTTTAAACAAAAAGAGGGTAGATTCAGACTAGATCTAAGGAAGAAATTTTTTTACAATGAGAGTGGTGAAACACTGGACCAGGTTGCCCTGAGAGGTGGTAGATGCCTCATTTGTGGAAACATTCAAGGGCACATTGGATGGGGATCTGAGCAACCTGATCAAGTGGAAGGTGTCCCTGCTTATGGTGTGGTGTGTGTGTGGACTAGATGCCCTTTAAACATCTTTTCCATTCCAAACCATTCTATGAGTGGAGCTTAAGTAGTGTCCCTTCTCATTCTAAAATAGGCAACTACATTTGATCTGACAAATTGTGCCCCTAAAAGCCATTGGCTGTATTAGGATATTTCCACTGCAAACACTGAAAGGGTGAGGTCCACTTTTCTAGTATTAGAGATCTCCATGATAGAGTTTTCCAGCTGGGCTGGTTCTCCCAGGGTCTATTTTGTGGTCAGTGGGGAGAAACTGGCCTTTTCAGGGCCTCATTTATCTCAGCTGTGTTGGATTGGCACACCACACCCCAAGAAACACCAATGGAATTATGCATTGTCTATTATCTCTTATGTTTGTGGACATGCATATGCAGTTGCGTCCCACCATTGGTGCCTATGCCACAGCCAAGCTGGCAGCCCACAACAGAGACAGAAAGTATGTAGGTCATGAGACTCCCACTGCTTCCAACAAATCCCTTGGTCTTTGTTGATCCTTTTGCTGATGCAGTGAAATTTTTGGCTTTTTCTGCCAGCAGTTGTTTGCCAGCAGGCTAATTTGAACTCCTTTTCAGTGAGCAAATTCAAATAGAGAAAGAGACCCATCTGACATCAAGCTAAAGCAAAAAACCCTCAGTTGCTTCCATTTGAAGACTGCATCACTGAAGGTCTGCAGAGTACAATTCTGGCACAGCCACAAGGTGACAAGCATGTCAGATAAGGGTAGGCACATCAACCATGCTCTTTCTTTAGATGGCAGGCTGCCCAGCAGCTGGACAGAATAGCTATGAGGGCTTAATGCCCTCCTGCATATGCAGGCAGCAGAAAAACAAGACCTGATGCATCTTGGCCCCCAGTGAAGGATTTGTGGGCTGTGTAGTTCTCTCACCTCCTGGCATGTTAGCCTCTGAAATTCAGGGAGACAGCCAGCCCCAGGGTCAGTTGTTGAGACTTTTTCAGATGTCTTCAGCACTCTCAATAAATCATTCCTCATTGACCTTCCCTGCTTTGGCTCCCCTTCCACAGCCCAATGGCACTAATAAAAGCCTTTGAGTCAAATAAAAAGGAATCCTTTCATGCTATCCAAAGAGACTTATGGACCATCTCATCTGTGGGCTCCCGTTTCTGGATGCTGGATCACCTCTCACAGCAACACACTGCCATGCCTGATAGGAAACAATATCCACAGGGCAGTTTATATGCCAGAATCTGTACCTTTCTAACTCACTAGTAAACAGACAAGAAGAAAAAAGGTTCTTTTTTTAACCCCAAAAATTTCAGCAGGATGCCGCTGTGAAGTCCTTTATAAATAAAAGCAAAGGAATTGGGACAGAGCTAAAATGGCAGAAGACTGGCACCTTTTCCTGCTATTTGCTGCCAGTAACAGCATAAAAGGCTTGAAAGAGCATTAAAAGCAGTGCTGGCTGCAAGGACCAGTATCATAAGACACTGTGGAAACCCAGCTGGCAAAACGAAATCCAATGTTTGACCCTTAAGACTCTTTTCATTCACTTTGCACTTGCAAATGTTTCATAAAGGCTAAAAGTCCACACTCTGGTCTCACACCAGTCAGCTGAAATCTCAGATTCACTGAAAGAAGTTTCCTAAATTGACATTATTTCAACCAATGTGTTCAACACTGCAGATTCCAGCTGTCAGGATGCTTTCACTCGTAAAGGATGCTTTGGGCATCAAATCATGCAAAGATACCTGCAGTGCGCATACTTGTTTGTTGGGTAACATGAACACCATGCTCGATAACTAGCTCAGATGTCAACATCAGATCTACAGGTCTAAACCTGGTCATTTATTGTGTCTAATAAAGCTCACAAAATATATTTCTTGCCCTAATCCACCATACAGACAGTGTGAGCTGAGTGGAATTACCTAAAATCAGGGCATAAGTAGCCTGTTTGGTTCCAGGTTTAATCTCATGGCCCACCTTTGTATTTCTGTGCCTGGACCCCCTTATGCCCAGGTCAGAATTCTGTGTAGAACCTGTTCAATCAAAAAGCTGCTCATTGAGGAGGATGGCTGTGAGGATAGGAGAAAGGTTATTTAGATCTGCAGCAGAAAACCTTCCAAGAAGGAGATAATGGAAAGATAATTGCTTAGGAACATCTCTCATGTCTTAACACAACTTTCATGGGTTAGCAATACAACCTGGTACATGGTAAGGGAGACATCCAGACCATCAAGCAATGAAGTGGGAACAGGTCATGAAAGTATTACAGGGATTAGCTGTTCATTTAGCACAGCCCTCTTGAACCTGGGATCAGTGAGCTCTAGATCAGTTGCTATGACTTTGTAGACCACCAACAGACCACAGCCAGGGAACTATCTTTCAAGGAGTTCCTTTGCATCAAGGGTGGGGGTAAGGTACACTTAAGGATAGGATGGTTTGTCTTTTTTGTAATAGAGTTCCTTGTTTGGAATTAGAAAAAGTTGATTTAATCTGCAATTTTATAATAATGCCATAAGAACATAGCCATCTCTCATGGATTTTTATTATATTTTGTGATTTTATCATGAGTCTTGCATTATTTGTTAGTTTTTCTTACAGTTCTAGCTACAGAATTTGTGTCTAACGTTTGTTTAATACACATAGTGAGTTTTCCTAGCTGTGGAAAGAAACTTGAAAATAAAAGACTGCCAAAGCTGAATGGCAGATAAAAATCACTCAAAGAGTATTCTGTTGTTATAGCTTTTATTTAATTGTTCTACACCATGATTTTCCAACTTGACCTATGATTTAAGAGTGTTTTGCAGATTGTGTGTGGCAGCAGGTTGTGTTCAGACTTCAAGGACTTTAAGTCTGTAAAATCAGTTCTAGTTTATAGGCCTCCTCACCCTTAGCAGGAAAATGGAGTTGCTGAGTAATAACAATCTAAAAAGAAATAACACAGGGAGATGCCAGATTTGCTCTCCAGTGATAAAAAAGGACTCACAATAATTAGGAGCTAGCAAAATTTCTTTTTCTGGGTCCTAGTAAAATGAAATGTCAAGTTCAGAGAGAAAAAAAATAAAAAAACCAACAACGACAAACCCAACAAAGAGGTATTTATATTCTAGGCTGCAGTTCCCTCTCGACTGCTCATTTGTGCCAGATCTTTGTGGCTATTTCAGAAGAGCACAAGCTCCTAGGACAGGGCAAATTCTCAAGCACGCTGCAGCATGTCTGCTGCAGTTTTGTGGATTCCCTGTTTCAAACACGTCTCCCTCTAGCACATGTGCAGGGCAGGACATACGTGCGCCTGACCTGGACACGCCAATGCAACTCAAAACTGCTGAAAAACAGGCAGTAAGTCTCAAGAGGAGAGGAATGAGTTAATGATGAAGGAGGTGTTTAGCTCTTCAAAAAGAAACTCCTAACTGGATTGAAGTGAGTGGCAACAATCCCAACAGTTTTAGCAAGGCTATAAATTCAAACCTAGTTTTTAATCACATTAAGAGTATGGATTTGAATTTTCAATACATAAAAGAGTGTGTACAGAGATGATAGTGGTAGGTTGTATTTATGTACACAAATATACTGTTGGTGTGGTGGGTATATACTGCAGTTTTAAGTCGATGCATGTTACACAAACCTATTTATACCACTTGCAAAGATAGAAAATACATTCTTTTTCTTTTCTTTTTTTTTTTTTTATTTTTTTTATTTTGTTTTGTTATATAATTAAACCCACGAAACATCCAAAGTGCCTTAATGCCATTATTCCTCCAAACATAATCATGTAATCTCTCTACAACCCAGCAGGATAAAATCCATTTTAGAGCTCTCTTTGTATCCCAACAAAAACAGGAACAGAGTTCTCACAATCTTTAAACAGAACATGATCCAAGTCTGTTAATCACGGATCCGGTCTGGAGAGGTCTGGCTCCTCTCTGAGCTGAATGGAAGTTATTTTGGTGCAGAAATGAGAATCTCATTTTGTTGCAGAGGACAGAATAAGTGAGCCTGAATATGATAACAGCCAGAAGTCCTGAACAGCATTAATGAAACATCTGTCTGTATCAGGAATATCCTCCCAATGAATCAAGGGTTTAAAGGCTGCAGGAGCTCTTGTAATTCTTTGGTTGTGCTAATAAGTGGAAAAGCATTTCCAGCTAACAGCTTCATTCAGGTGAGGCCAAATAATCTACTCAGAGCTGCAGAAAGAAGAATCTTTAGGCTGCAAAATATTTTCATGGTATTCATATTTATGATACTTTCCAGGGTAATAACCATGATGGCACTCAGTTAATAGCAGTAATGACATTCATTGCAGGTGTTTCTTCTTAAATACTCATTAACGCTCTAATTTCGCTCTTTTGGCTTAAACAAAATTTCCATCCTGTCATGAGCTTCAGGGAGAGCAGAAAGTGATTCCAGAGAGCACCTCTGTGCCTCCCATCCTGACTGAGGAGCAACTGGGCTCTCCTGCTTAAGAAAGCACTGGGGTCCAGCACCTGCATCTTTGCCCTGGGCTAAAAACAATGCTCCAGAGCCATAGGGGTTTCTATATGTCATGAACTTTCTTTGCAGCCAGTGGTTCAAGTGAATAAAGACCACGGGTTGATTGCACACATCCAGACTTCTTCCCCTGGATGAGGCGAGGAGCCAATGTCCTAGCAGTAGGTCCTAGAAACTCTTCTGTATTCAAAAGCCTGGGGATGTAATTTGACCATGAGGTACCTGCGGTAAGTGTTTGGGGTACCAGCATGTCTCTTCCCATACATGATCTATCCAGTACAACATATACTTACTACTGCTACCTTGATGAATTGTGAGTGTGCGTAGGGATAGCCCCTGCCCTGAGACCTAGCTATGAAGGTTAAATTCCTCCATCCAACCCATGAAGTCTTACGATGGATTTTTCTTACTATTTCATGACAAGTCTGCATGTCATACAGAAAGAAAAAGGTTCAGAGCTTAAACTTGCTATGACTCATGGTTTTTTTTTTTAAAAAATGGCTAGTAAAGTCAGTAGTTTTACTGTAACCGCCTTGGTCACCTCCTTGCAGCTGAAATAGTGGAAAAGGACACAGAAGCAGTCCGTGATCTGTTCAGCATTCTGCTGGTGTGTTTTAATGGAGGTGGTGCAAGTTGCTGCCAGAGATGGAGCACAGACTTACTGCAATCCATCAGCTTCAGGTGCAGAAGCATTCAAGCAAGTGAATACATCTTCAGCCTGTTGAAAATAGTATCATGAACATGTTTCCAGACAATGTGTATATTTGGGCCCTTGGTCAGGGTCGCCCAGTCCCCTAGCAGCAGAGACAAGAATAGAACAATCCCACACCCCATTCTAGTCCAGCCCACTTTCTTGCTCTTGTATCTGTTGGGGTACCCCATCTCCCTCATCCCCACAGCATAGATTTCCCAGGTGATCACTAATTGAGATTCCCAGCGACTCCCTTCTCTTGCTCATTCTACATTCATCCAGAGTTGCTTCCTTTCAAAACTCATTAGTGGCATTTATCCTCATTTAAATGAGAAGAAACCACATAGGTAAGATATACAGATGGCATATTGTCTGTGGAGAATCATTAAAACTTGGAGATTTTAAAAAAATAATAATTAAAAAAAAATAAAAAAGGAAGAAGAAGAATAGTATGCTGAGGAGATAAAAACTAAAGCAAATTATCTGTGGGAAAAAGACAAAGGTCTGCTGGAAGGCAAGGCTTGCTCTTGGGAAGGAGTCAGGCAATCTCTGAAGGAGCAGAGGAGAATGTGTGGAGAACATTTCACCTCTCAAAATGACAAGAAGATGAAAAAGCAGAACAAAGTGATTAAAGAGGTAGGCAGGCAAGAGTGAGCTGATGAGCTGGTGAACAGAAGACATGAGAAAAGGAGGAGTGCTTAAACAGCGAAGTTATTTCTAGGTATGGGACCTGGAAGTGTTCCCTAAAGCTCAAATGCTGCAGTTCTGGCCACAGCCTGGCTCAATGTCAAAGCAAGGCCAGAAGGTGCATCAGCTCATTGCCTTCTGCAGGCAAGGCCAAGGACCCTGGACCATTCGCCAAGAGATGCTGTTTCATGACCAGAGGCCTTCTTATTTACAGCATAAATGCATTCATGCCGCATTTCTACTGTTTTTTACATCTTTGCCTTTTAAACTGTTTTTTCTTTTCTGTGTATTTAGCCCCTTGGTTCTCCTTCAACTGTATAAAGAGGACAGTCATATTCAGCATCTGCTTTCGGAGGCTAGCTCTGCCCACTGCATGTACGCACTTGAATTACATGATACGACTCAGGTAGCAGAGTGACAAAATAGATTAATTCACACCAGTGAGAAAGCAGCAATGAATTTCACAGCAGTATTAGCTTACCCAGGAGAGCTCTCTTAGCCCCAACATCTGGGTGTTTCTGCCCTATGGGCTCCAGGGGAGAAAGAGACGCCAATAGCCTGGCTGAGGATCAGCTCCCACAGACAAAGGGAATGAAGACATATTGGTGCCAGGACAGCTGTTCAGCCTTTGTCCTGAATGGGTTTGAGAATCTCTTCAGTGGGCAACCCAACATGCCCTGTAACACCTGCATCATCTAAGATTCCCCATTATCCGAAGCATCCCACGGGCTTTTGCATGTTCTCCCTTTGATATTTACTTTGGCCTTAGATTCAAAGCCTTATTTTATGTAGTACAAAATGTACGTACAGTAGCCTGTAATCTATCATTTGTTCAACACAAAATTTATATTCCTACATATCATTATAAAGCCTCTAACAGCAGTCTGTTAGCAATATTATGCCCACTCTGCTCTTCATGCAATTATTATCTGCTCTGAGATAGAAGCTATCTTTTCTCTGTGTATGTGTGTACAGCACTTGCATAATGCAGCCTTAGTCCATGTTTGGAGCTTCTGCATTTTGCCAAGAAGTCTACAGATTTATTGGATTAAGTGATTTATGCCAGCTAAAGATGATTTCTTGGGACTACAGCATCCATGCAGCTCACTTAGCAGGTGCTGCATTATGGGAACCTGTCCCATGGCACAATCTTTAGACAGCAGTGACAAGCATGTGTGTCACAGCACACTAAGGGGAGTTTGCCACAGCAAAACCAGATGACACAGAGCTTGGGATCCAGATGTCATATTCCTCCTTTCTACTATCTTGAATCTCCTCTGGCTTTGCCATACCGGCCTTATCCTCAAAGCATCATCAAGCAGACTGCCTGCCACTTGGCTGATGCTTTGTTCAACTAGGTAACCTATGCTCTTGGAGGGTACCTCCTCCCACAGGACAGATGCACATGAACTACATGAAATGAGTCAGTCAGATACCAAAGTTGCCCAACCATGCAAAGTGATCTAATATAATAAAATTATAGAAGCACAGGGTGGTTTGGGTTGGAAGGGACCTTTGAAGATCATCTAGTCTAACCCCCACTGCCATGGGCAGGGACATCTCCCACTAGACCAGGTTGCTCAAAGCCCTGTCCAACCTGGCCTGAACACTTCCAGTGATGGTATATCCACAAGTTCTTTGGGCAACATGTTCCAGTGTATCACCATCCTCATTGCAAAAAGTGGCTTCTTTACGTAAATCTAAATCTAGTCTCTTTTTTTATGCATTCAAGCAACAAGGTAAATTAGCCAGCAGTGAATTTCACACTGTTGTTATAGCTTGTCTAGCCCTAATGTCCAGTGTTTCTGCCACTGGTGTCCCAGAGAAGCCTGGTTGGTGAGATATGTTTTTAGCAGCAGAGAGAAAGCTGATGTACCATTGCCAGGGCAAACTCCAGTCATTTCTGACCTCCTGAACCTGAGCTCAATGCTCCAGGAAAAGTTTGGCTGTAGGGGCAGATACAGCTGCACAAAATGGACGTGAATCACCACTTCTTCAGCTGGTGAATCACACAGCCACCACCAGCTCATCCTGGGATCCTCCTGCTGCATGGCTACTTCTGTAGGGGTTTCTCCTGGTAGCAAGACCTTTCTCATCTTACCCCAACAGCACCAACAGCAATGAGCCCACAGTGGAGGTGGGTGATTCCCCAAGCTGCCAGCAGAAGTGCAAACAAAGGGGGGTATCTTTACTTGAGATTTGCTCACAGGTGTACCAGAAGAGTAGACCCTTATCCATGCCCTTCTAGCACAGTTCTTGTTATCTGGATAATGCCCTTCTTTCTTCCCACTGATTAGCTGCAGCTCTGTAGCTTGGCACCTAGTAAATTTTCTGTGGAGGTTTCCTGACCATGCACCATTGCAGTACTTGACAGGTTCTGGTAGGATTTGCATGGCTGCAGTCTTGTGAACTGCGCAGGGCTTACTAGTTGGGTTTGCTCCATTTAGGCCACCTTCACTCTTCACAGGGCCTGTCTGAGGATTAAAGTGTGTTTTGAGTATTTCAGCACCATCAAGGCAAGGTATTGTGAAATGGGCCAGAATCTGGAGAACTTGAATCACAGAATGGTTGGCATTGGTAGGGACCTGTGAAGATTATCTAGTCCTGCAGTCCTGCTCAACATAGCATCAATTGGAACAGATTGCCTAGGGCTATATCCACTGTAAATATCTCCAAAGATTGGGTCAGCCCAACAGTTGAGGACCAAATCCCAACCTTCTCATTCCTTTGTTGTCTTCTGTCAATTGGAGTCCATTGTATTATGAGCTCATTACTCTTTATCATCAACTCATATAAGCTCTATCCCAATCTGCACAGCAAGTGGAAAAAGCAGACGAAGGAACATGGTAGCTTCAAGATGAAGTCAAAAGCATGCAGCTCAGGCTGAAAGTCCAGGTTCTTAGCAGTGAGAGAAATTAACCTGATAGAAAACTGATTTAAGGGAATAGTAGATTTAGGAGTCTTATAATCAAGACGGGGAAGGAAGAAGGTACCTTTCGCTGCACCTTATGCAGCCATATGTGTCCACCCAACCTGTCACCTCTACTTATTGTAGAAGTTGACTTTTACTATGATATTTCACCCTATAGATGACAAAGACAACCTAAGGTCAGGTTTCTTTATCCTGAATATGGGTTTCTCCACTGTATCTGTCTATATCTGATGTCCTTGGGCATTAACAGCAGCAAAGTTTAAGGCACAATCCACACATGCTACAGTAATTGTCTATGTTTCTTCAGATGATTTGTGCCATTTGCTCCATTTACTGTATTGGTTAGATCTCCCATGACTGTAACAGCAACCGAGCAACTCGGAGACATCAAATCAGTCCCACCATTGGGTATAGATATCTTCTGCGTTAAGCAGAAATTAGCAGTTTGGCAGCAGAGCTGAGGCTGTCCGAACTGCTTTCTCTAGAAAAGATCACATTGGACTTTCAGGCCTTAAAAATGTACAGAAGCATTAAAAGCATCCTGGAACGTAACACACAATTCCTATTCAGCTTTATGGTGCCTCCCTGGGCATAGAATATAATGAAAAGTATCTTGCAGTTGAACAGACCTGTAGAAGCTCTTGAACCCCAAGCTCCACCCAAATAACTGCTGTCATCTGCATATCAGGAACTAATAAAACCCTTCTGCTCTCACCTCAGTGTCTCATTTGAGTCTGCCTGACTGGCTGGGGACAAATGCACTTGGTGCTATGCAACTCCACTATGATTGTGCTTAGGCTTCAAAACATATCTTTTTTTTCTGTAGACTTATCCACATACCGACTTTTGAATGCTACCAGTTACTATGTATTCTTGTTTGCTTTCCACAATTTAATCTCTGTGATTTATATGCTTATACTGTTCTTTGCAGCTGGCAAGTCCCTGTTATCTCTCAAATTGTTTTCAAGAACACTTTTTAAATGGCATGCAGAATAAGCAGAGGATCATCCTCCACTCTAGCAGAACTGTTCTAGTTAGAGTCATTACAGCTGTCAGGCACATCACCATTCCCAGCAGCTGCCTGAGGAAGCTAGGAAGTGTGAGTAAGGACTGCCAGCATTTTTATTTTTTTTTAAATACTATATTTATGTATTACCAGACATTGTTTTCTTGATAGCAGGTGAGCAATCATGTAGGAATGCCCAGCTGGACCAGTAGGAATGACAGACTGAAAAGCTGATGCGTGCTGGTTATTCATTGTCCAACCAACATTGCTAGGCATTCCTTAAACTCATGTAATGCAATAGTGAATTACTGTTCATGCTTCCACATTTTGATCTATGTAAATGAGGAAACTGGGCAGAGGGAGGTTGAAAATATACTTCAGATGCGATACATGGAAGAATCAGGGGAAAAAGTCTGCTGTTCTGACCCAGTCTTTGCTGCTACAGGTAAAAGAACATTTTTCTGTTTGTTTTTGAGGGCTAATAGATTACTTGTCCTTCTTCTTCTGACATTTGCATCAGGTTTTCCAGGTCTGGAGTCCCTGACTGTAACTGCTTCTACCTCAGTCATGAGGCTGCTTTGAAACCCAGGGGATGCTGCTGCTGCTGCTGCTGCTGCTGCGACTAATACACCAGAGTCTCTTTACCTGATTCTGCTCACACTGGCTTCACATTTTCAAATAATTTTCTCCAGGATCATGAGTGAGAGACATCCTTTAAAAAACCCCAACTCAATTTTTTGAGTGATCCCATGTCTCCAACAATCAGAGTTTACAAAAGACCCAGGTGAGTACCCTGGGGCTTGCAATAAACAAGTATAAAACCCATCTATACCTAATTAAACACGTATCAAGTACATTTGGTTATCAGAGAAAGTGTGTTCTGTCCAGGGAAGCCTGGCTATTGGGAAAATTTTCAAGAAAACAAAATTACATGAAAAAAAAGCAAAACTGAAAAACAGGATCTCATCCATGTTAAGAGGTTATTTGCCACAGCACACTCCTGAGAAAACAGGTTTCTGTGCAATGAAGTCAAGCTACTTTATCCTCTTTTATAACTAATAATCAGCTGTAACTAACAGTCATCTAAGCCGCCTTGTCATCCTCTGTCATTCACTCTTCCCACATCCAGCTAGAACCATTAACTCTATCTTACAGCCTCTTTAAAAGTACAGGAAGGTGAAATCAGTTATAGACGATGGGGAAGAAACTCTAGAACAGATTTCATAATAAGGGAAGAGTGCTGAATGTGTCTGCTTGGAAGAAAACTGCTCAAGATTATAAGCAGTGTGCATTTTCCAGAACTCTTCATGTGAAAATTTTATTATGTACTTGTGCTGGTTTTAGCTGGGGGAGACTAAATTTTCTCCACAGTAGCTCGTATGGGGCTGTGGTTTGGATTTGTGCTGGAAACAGTGCTGACAACACAGGGATGTCTGGTTCCTGCTGAGCAGCGCTCACACAGAGCCAAGGGCTTTGCTGGTCCTCACCCCACCCACCAGCCAGCAGGCTGGGGGGGCACAAGGAGCTGGGAGGGGACACAGCCGGGACAGCTGACCCCAGCTGACCCCAGGGGTACGCCAGGCTGTATGACAACATGCTCAGCACATACAGCTGGGGGAAGAAGAAGGAAGGGTAGGACATCCAGAGTGATGGTGTTTGTCTTTCCAAGTCTCCATTACGTGTGATGGAGCCCTGCTTTCCTGGGGATGGCTGAGCACCTGCTTCTGGTGGGAGGTGGTCAATGAATTCCTTGTTTTGCTTTGATTGCATGCGTGCCTTTTGCTCTACCTATTAAACTGTCTTTATCTCAACCCACAATGTTTCTCACTTTTACCCTCCTTATTATCTCCCCCATACCACTGCGGGGGGAGTGAGAGAGTGGCTGTGTGGGGCTCAGCTGACCAGTTAAACCCTGACAGTACTAAATGTATATCGCCATGTAGGAAAAGATTCATCCATCTGTTTGCAAAGCCAGGTACTTACAATTAGGTCAGCCACAAACATTCAAAAATCATGAGATAAGAATAAAAATGACAGGCTTTAAAAAATACAGTACAAGTGAATTTAATAACCTCCCTGGCTTCCTTGATTGCAGGAGATGCTATTTTAATGCAGTTCTCCTCTGTTATGTTGGCCTGGAGCACACCAAGTTAAGATCAGTTAAAGCAGTCCTTCCTTCAGTCCTAAAAGATCTTCATTTGGGGCAGAAGTCATCGATGTAGTAAAGGGTCTGTCACCAGAAATCACAGACCTCCAGATACAATGGCAAAAGGCAGCAGTCCTGTAATCACACAAGGTGAAAATAGATCCTGACCATGGAATGATCTCAAAGCTAAAATATATAGTAGGTGACATTTTAATGAAAAGTCCATAACCAGTTCAACTTTTCCAGAGTTCATTGACCTTTTAGAGCACCCAGAGTGCCTAAGAAGATATTCCAGTAGGGACTCAAAACAGGAAGAAATATTTCCCCTCAGAGGTTCAGTGCTTGCCACAGATGCAGGAGCCTCTTTCAAAGTGAGAATTATATTTTATTTTTTTGTGATTTAAAGGCTATAACATGGAGCTGCAACTGTGTTTCCTGCCTTGCAACTAGGAAAAACAAAGCAAGTTTAATCAAAGATTATAGCCACTTTTGATGAAAATTAGTTTGGGCTGTATCCACTCTTTTCCAGCTGTAATTAGTGAGATAAAGGAGTTGGGATTTGGCAAAGAAACCATTAAGTCTCAGTCCAATAACTCTGCCACTCAGGGTAAGGAGATGCTGTCATCTCTTTGGCTAACAAGTGTGTCATACTGTGAGCCATTTTTAGCAGCCTGCATTAAGGGTTACCGAGCTGCTCCACAGCCCCTGGGAGAGGCCACAAGGCAGAATGAACATCACCCATCTCAAACCCTGCACTGCTGTGAGGGACTGGGATGAGGAAGACTGCTCTAGAGGAAGAAAAACGGTACGGTTTTGCCTTTTCCCCATTCCCTGCATCCAGGTGACACAACTTAATTTACAAACCATAACTAAGTAAAACCAGATTTCCAATTACACATTTGCACTGCTGTGCACCCTTGTGACGGACGCGCAGTGTTTTCTCACTGACCAAAATTTTCTTTTTCCGTGTCTACAGAGGTGAGCTAAGGCACCCAAGGTTTAGTCAGCATAGTTTGAATTATTAAATATGATCGGTGACAAAATTGGCATTGAAAGCAAAGGCATCTGATAACCATCTCTGTGTCTTAGGCACTGGGATTGTCCATGCCCATCTCACATGGGCTGAAGCATCTGTCTTGTCCTGATAACTCAAAAGCAGCAATAAAGCACAGATACCAGTGCCACCAATGTCTCCCTGGTGAGGGCCATCACCACACACTGTCATCTACAGGGTACAAAAAATCTTCATGTCACACCCACACCACCAGCAAACTATGCATGGGTAGAGGTGATGATGGTCAGATAAAATCGTCTCATCAGCCACATGGAGTTAAAGATGTCACACAGGCCTGAAGAACATTTGCTGGTGGTTGAGATCTGCTCCTGCTGGTGTCTGCAGGCAGCAACAGAGAAAACAAAGATGATCTAGGCCATGTCTATTGCAAAATACTTTTCACCCTGGCAAAATAAAAGCCCATGTCAGCTTTTTGTATGCAGCCGCTGAATTTGCTGGCCCTGCTCAGCTCCTCTGCCACATTTGCATCAGCCATATCAGGGCATATCCCTTATATCATATCAGCATTTATCCTCTGTTTGAACAATACCTCACCGGCAGCTGAGCCAAGGACTTTTGGCAGGGCAAACACAGCAGATTTCTCAAGCACACAACAGCACTCCCTGCTATGCAGGGCATGCTTTGCCTGAGCCTTGCCTGAGCTGGAAACTTTGCAGTATAGCCACCAGATTATCTAATTTTAAGAATGTTTGCAGAGCCACCTTTCATCTGAAAATCTTGGCAGAGCTCCTAAATCCAGCCTTCCTTGAGAAACATCAAATTACTGGCTAAGCATAAAAGTTGTTAAACCTTTCAAGCTCTGTTTGGTTGTTGACTTTATGTTCTCCTGTGATTCAGTCTTTATGGGCAAATGCACAGACAGCATAAACGCCTTGTGATATTTCCAAGTAGAAAAACAGAAGCAACTGAGATCATCTTTGAACATTACATGAAGGGAGTCTGTAGAAATGTAACATCTGATGACTGCATCAGTAATTAAATACACAGAAAAGATCTAACTCTACCACTGATCACAATTATCCATTATTCTTTCCTCATTTTAATGAGTGTTTATACTAAAAGCCTGTTTGAAGTTTTAACTAGAGTGCTATGACTGACATCTAGGTAATGAAATGCAGTGATTTAATATCCTTGAAGTTCCTGTTCCCAGAATGATCCTGAAAACCTCTGTTTTTTACAGTTCTGAACAACATCATCCAAAATGCTGGGTTTCCCATATTCATTTCCCTTTCATTACTCTGTCTTAATGAACTATGAAACCATGATCAGACTTGGACAGGAAGGTAAATATTCACATTAGAAGATCAGAGCAAATTCTTTGTCTCTTGAAAGGATTCACCTTATGAAGCTTTACCCTCTTAAATAATACATTTAATTTCATTTATTTCTAAGGTCTTGGTGCTTAAAGGAGAGCTATAATGGCCTTCAGAGGAGGTTTCAACTGAGATACCTTAGCCACCAAGTTAGTATAAGATAAATCACTATCTGGAAGTGCCTATTTCTCTCTACTGACTACAGAAGGAGCATAGATGCTTATCTAGAATGAGTCACCTAATTTGTAGATAGTAAGTTAATTAAGGTGAACTCAGCTTTGTAGACTTCAGGACTGTATCTTCTTACCTGCATGACAGCATGATAGGGTAAGGTACTGCCACTTTGTTTGCCCATCATAACTCCAGTCTTGTGAAATTGACCGAAGTTGATTTATAAAGGCACCTCCCTTGATTTAAAAACATGAAGAAAAGAAAAATTCATTACTCCTCTTGAGAATCTTTTTATTTCTGATTTATAATTAGTCATCTCTACCCATACTTGAAATGTTTGCCTTGTTTAGTATTGGAATTTTTCTAACCTTGGTTCCAACCGTTGGCTCTTGTTACACCTCTTTCTGCTGGATTAAAGAGCTGTTAGCAATTGTGTTTGGCTTTTTTCTCCTTTTGAAAGGCTTTATTTGCCTAATCAAATCACTCTAACTTATTTTGTTCAGATAAAGAGATGGAACGCACTCTACATAAAAACAGAAATAAACAGGAATGGCAGCCTCGAAACAAGGTAAATTTCTGCCAGCCTTGGGAGTTAGCTGTAGATGACATAAACGTTTCTACTTGCTTCCTATGCTCCCAGGGCACAGTGAATAAATATATGGGGTTCTGGAAGGATCTAGTTAATGTTAAGATGCATTTCTACTGCTTTTCTTAGAGCAAGTTGCAATCCTGAAAACGAATTTTAATGTGGAATAAGGGAAACTATTGACAAAAACCTCTTCCAGTGTGATACTAACTTTTGGGATGCTTCTTTTCTTTATTTTTCTTTTCTTTTTTCTTTTTTTCCACCTCACCAAAATTTCTCTTGCAAAGTTTTGGTATGACAATCTAAGAACCCCTGTCATGGGCTTGATAAAAAACCAGTAACAACCAGCTAGAAAGGTTGGTCCATGGGCTGTGGGAGGATAGCCATGACAGGCCGTGTGGAAGGAGGATCAAAACTAGAGGTGATTCCCAGGGTGAAATTACCATGTCTGGTGGAGTACAGGAGGGAAGAGGAGAAGGGAAGTCCTCACACTGATTTGTACATGGTGCTGTTCCCAGGAGATCAGCAGCTCGCAGGTAGGGGAAACTTTCATAGGCGATTTAGGAATTGCCCGATTTCCATGGTCAGCCATCCCAAACTGCATCTTTCACAGCTCCAGCTCCAGTCACTACAATAACTGTGTAACTCTGAATATTTTTTTAAGAGATATGGTGGAGCAGTTTGGAGAGTTAGCATGATATGGTCTTTTTTTCAGTTAAAATTTCAAAATTCAAAAGTACCTAACTTTTCTGAATGTTCAGATTAAATGTTTCCATTTTGATAACACCATTGGAAACAAGCACATATTAATTTTATTTGAAAACATAGTCAATTTCAAAATAAAACTGAAATTATAGAGGCTGCCTTAGCTAAGCATTCTTATTTATCACAGGCAAGCCTTGTAATTTTTTTTTTTCCAAAACTTCAGTCAGTGGGAAGCTGCCATTTTGGTTTGGGAATACAGTCAAAGCTACAAGTATTTAATGAAATGGTTCCTGCTCTATTCTTCTTCTCAGTATCACTGTGAAATAGGGAAATGATATTATCCCATTTTCCTATTGTGTCACGGAGGTCACAGAAACCAGGAATTTGAAGAAATTCCCATTACAGCATGGCATTGTGGGATGTTACAACCTGTATTGCATTGCAGGCAATGTATTACAGCTAAAGAGTCAAGCCATTCTTGCTAGCAGAGGGGCAACTGCCTGCTGAAACACAGATTTCTTCTGGCAGGGCGGTGTTGTATGAAAATACACTCTGTAAAATTAGTCTTTAGCTGCTGTATACCTGCTGCAAGCATACCTCATGTCTTTCCTGAGAAACATAGGTTTTATTTTATTTTTATGTTTTAAATCTGAAAAGCTCCTATGTACATTCAATCATCTCCTGGAAAACCTGTGGCCTCAGCAGTGGAAGTGAAATATTACTAGAAATAATCAAGTTTCCTTTATTCCTAAGCATTGTACCATGGTCCCTCTGCCTTGGCCTTTGCTGAAGTAGGGTAGAAGCTGGACACAATCTCCTAAAAAAGGTGGGTTTTAGTCTTTGAAAGCGATCTTCATATCTGCAGCAAAATCATTCAATCCTGATGTTGCATCAGCACTCCTGAAAACAACTGGCTTGTCCCAAGCCAGCAGGTACCTGTGAACCTGTCCATGTGGACTCCTGCCTCTCTCATTCAGCCTGGCCATGTAAATCAGCTTCTTGCTACCACCTGAATTCCCAGGCAGAAGGGCTCAGGAAGGGTTAGGCAGAGACTGCTGGCACCTGAATCACAGCCCCATGCATCTCCGTTCGCTCCGCCTACCTCCTTGGTGTGCAGGTACCTGAAAAATGAGCCATAGGGGCCACATTCAGTATTTTAAGTCTGTCCCAAGTTAGCCAGGTATATTACAGGATGATAGAGCTTTCAGACATATATTCTAAAGATTATAAGGGAACTGACATGTAATAAAATAGTCTAAATATTTCAGATATAATAACCTCCACCTCTCCCTCAGTACCTATCTTATTATTACCTGTCATTGTGTTCCTCAGGGGCCTTAGTCTGCTTGTTTCAGCTGGATAATTCTTTTATCACTCCAAGGCAGTCTATTAGATCTCTCCCTTTCTAAATCTTTCTCTTCAATTGCTCTCATACACTTTCTCTTTTTTATCAGTAGTTTTGAGATGGATATTCACTCAGCAGGTCCTGACAATTCCCAGCAAAGCCCTCACTCACTATCAATCATTCTCCTCCAGGTATCTTTGAATTAGAATCATAGAATAGTTTGCATTGGAAAAAAGCTTCAAGTTCATCAAATCCAACCATCAACACAGGACTACCAAGTCCACTAAACCATGTGCCTAAGCAACATGTCTACAACATCTTTTGAATACCTCCAGGGATGGTCACTCAACTACTTCCCTCGGCAGCCTGTTCCAAGGCTTGACAACTCATTTGGGGAAGAAATTTTTCCTAACATCCAATCTAAACCTCCCCTGGCACAACTTGTAGACCATTTCTTCTCATCTTATTGCTTGTTATCTGGGAGAAAAGATCAATCCCACCTCACCACAACCTCCTTTCAGGCAGTTGTAGAGGGCAATAAGGTCTCCCCTAAACCTCCTTTTCTGCAGGCTAATCAACCCCAGGTCCCTCAGCCGCTCCTCATCAGACTTCTCCTCCAGACCTTTCACCGGCTTTGTTGTCCTTCTCTGGACACGCTCCAGCACCTCAATGTCTTTCTTGTAGTGAGGGGCCCAAACTGAACCCAGGATTTGAGGTGCAGCCTCACCAGTGCTGAGTACAGGGAGATGATCCCTAGTCCTGCTGGCCACACTGTTTCTGATACAAGCCACGATGTTGTTGACCTTCTTGGCCACCTGGGCACACTGCTGGCTCATGTTCAGCTGGCTGTTGCCCAATACCCCCAGGTCCTTTCCTGCGGGGCAGCTTTCCAGCCACTCTTCCCCAAGCCTGTGGCGTTGTGTGGGGTTGGTGTGACCCAAGTGCAGGACCCAGCACTGAGCCTTGTTGAACCTCATACAATTGGTCTCAGCCGATCAGTCCAGCCTTTCCAGATCCCTCTGCAGAGCATCCTTCCCACAGGCAGGTCAACACTTGTCCCCCAACTTGCTGTCATCTGCAAACTTACTGGAGGTGCACTCAATCCTTTCATCGAAAAAAAAAATTAAAAAGATACTAAACAGAACTTGCCTCAATACCAGCCCTGGGGAATACCACTTATTATCAGCTTTCAACCGGTTGTAAGTCCATTCACCATCACTCTTTGGGCCTGGCCATCCAGCCATTATTTTACCCAGCATAGAGTATGCCCATCCGAGCTATGGGCAGCCAGTTTCTCTAGGAGAATGATGTGGGAAATGGTGTCAAAGGCTTTACTAAAGTCTAAGTAGACACCATCCACAGCCTTTCCCTCATCCTTTAAGTGGGTCACCTTGCCATAGAGGGAGATGAGGTTAGTCAAGCAGGACCTGCCTTTCATAAACCTGTGCTGGCTGGGACTGATCACTTGGTTGTCCTGTACATGCTGTGTGATGATATTCAAAATTATCTACTTCATAACCTTCCCTGGCACCAAGGTCAGGCTGACAGACCTGTAGTTCCCCAGATCCTCCTTCCAGCCCTTCTTGTAGATGGGCATCACATTGTCTAACTTCTAGTCAACTGGGACCTCCCAGATTAGCCAGGACTGCTGAGAAATTACTGGAATTGGCTTCATAAGCACTTCTGCCAGCTCCCTCAGCACCCATGGGTGATCCCATCTGGCCCCATAAACATGTATGTGTGTAAGTGCTGTACCAGGTGGTTAATCATTTCCTGCCCCGTGCCCCGCCCCCCCCCCCCCCCCCCCCCAATCATAGGGGCTTCATTCTGCTCCCCATCCCTGTCTTCCAGCTCAGGAGGCTGGGTACCTAGAGAAAATTGGTCTTGCCATTAAAGACTGAGGCAAAGAAGGCATTAAGTTCTCTAGCCTTTTACTTAGCCTTTGTCACTAGATGTTTCCCCCTGCTACCATTCAGGGATGAAGATTCTCCTTAGCCCTTCTTTTGTTGCTGATGTATTTACAGAAACATTTTTTATTATCATTTACAGCAGGAGCCAGATTAAGTTCTAGCTGGGCTTTGGCCCTTCTAACTTTTTCCCTGCATAACCTCATGATGTCCTTATAGTCCTCCTGAGTTGCCTGCCCCTTCTTCCAAAGGTTATAAATTCTCCTTTTTCCCCTGAGTTCCAGCCAAAGTTCTCTCTTCAGACAGGTTGATCGTATTCCTCCCTCACTCATCTTTTGACACATGAGGATGGTCTGCACCATTAAGATTTCCTTCTGGAAGAATGTCCCACCTTCATTGACTCCTTGGCCCTTCAGGACTGACTCCCAAGGGACCCTGTCAACCAGGCTCCTAAACAGGCCAAAGTCTGCCCTGTGGAAGCCCAGCCTGGCATGCCTGCTGACCCCCCTCCTTACTTCTCTGAGAATCAAAAACTATCATTTCATGATTGCTGTGCCCAGGATGGCCTCCAACCATCAACAAGGCCTCCTCTGTTCAGAAACACTAGCTCCAGCAGGTGCCTTCCCTAGTTGGCTCACTGACCAGCTGGGTCAGGAAGGTCTCTTCCACACGTGCAGAAACCTCCTAGACTGTTTCCTCTCCGCTGTACTGTATTTCTGGCAGACAGTTGGTAAGTTGAGGTCCCCAAGAACAGGGACTAGCAATTGGGAGACTTCCCCCAGATGACTATAGAAAATTTAGTCTGCCTCTTCATCTTGGTTGGGTGGTCTGTAGCAGACTCGCACCAGGATATGTGCCTGGCTGGCCTTCCCCCTGATTCTTGCCCATAAACACTGAACCCTATTGTCACCATCATTAAGCTCCAGACAATAAAAATACTCCCTGGCATGCAGGGTTACCCCACTACCTGTCCCTCCCTGCCTATCCCCTGTGAAGAGCCATCCATTGCAGAACTGCAGTTGTGTGGATCATCCCACCGTGTTTTTGTGACGGCAGCCATGCCACAGTTTTCCTGCCGCACAATGACTTCCAGCTCCTCCTGTTTGTTGCTCATGCTGTGTGCACTGGTACAGGTGGACTTCAGCTGGGCTATTGATCCTGCCACCTTTTTTGTGGGGAGAAACCATAATTCCTATGTGACCATTGTCAAGTGCTTCCATGTCTTCTAATACATTAATAACCTTTCTGTCTTTACTGCTGCATGGATCTCCATCCCCCACTTCCACTGTGCTAGCACACCATCCCTCAAACACTGGCGTGCTGCCCCCAGGCTGAAAGAGGGTAGATTTAGATGAGATATTAGGAAGAAATTCTTTACTGTGGGGGTGGTGAGACACTGAACCATGTTGCCCAGAGAAGTTGTGGATGCTCCATCCCTGGAAGTGTTCAAGGCCAGGTTGGATGGGGCTTTTAGTAAGCTGCTCTAGTGGCAGGTGTCCCTGCCCATGGCAGGGGGGTTGGAACTAGGTGATCTTTAAGGTCCCTTCCAACCCAAACCATTTTATGATTCTAATGATTATCTTTAATGAGCCTGGTTTTATTTCTTTTCACCTTCAAATCTAATTTAAAGCTCTTTCTATGAGCCCAGCTAACTCCTGTGCAAAGAACATGTAAACTGACCCATGATCAAAAACCCCTGACCCCAGGCTCAGAGAAAGTTATTGGTCTGCTGGCTTTTCCTGTTTCTTCCCTCATCATTCCCTATCACTGGAAGGGTAAAGGAGAAGACTACTTGTGCTATTGATCCCTTAACCAGTCATCCCAAGGCCCTGGAGTGTCTCTTGATTGCTCTTGTACTTCTTGTTGCAACTTCATAATTACCTACCTGAAAAATCAATCGTGGATAATAGTCTGAGGGCTGTACCAGGATACAAAGCTTTCTCTTCACATCTTTAACCAAAGCCCCAGGGAGGCAGCAGACTTCCCTAAGAAGTGGGTCTGGTCTGCATTTTGGGCCTTCTGTTCCCTTCAGAAGGGAGTCTTCTATGACAATGACCCATCTGTTTTTTTCTTTACGAAGCAGCTTTGACACAAGGCGTAAGCTAACTTAACCTCAGCGGCACCTCCATGCTAGGTGAACCATTGTCCTCATTACTGTTTGGTTCCACTTGCAGACCCTCACACCTATTATGCAAGGGCACCTGGGAAGGAGCGGTGGCCACAGTGCGCTGGGGAGGCACTTGCCACCATTGCCCCCTATGCCTTAATTCAATGTGTTCACCCAGATGGAAAGAGGGTATAGAATCCCCCTTATCACGTGTCCTGTCCATCTGTTGGGCCTGTCCCAGGGAAGGTAGGGTGTTGTTCTTTGATTCTATGATCCTATGATTCCAGTAGTCTATCTCACATTCCCTGATACTCCTCAACCTACTCACCTCCTCCTGGAGCTCTGCTGCTAAGCAGAAGAGTTCCTCTACCCAGGCACACTCCCACAGTGTGCTCACTCCTGCCACCCAGTACTGGTGTAAGAGCCGGGCACAGCCTGCAGCCTGGCACTGGGGTGGCTGCACGTTCCCACTGGAGCTCTGTCTGCAAAGCTGCATCAGTTGTGGTGGGTGCAGAGCGTAGAGAGGCCGTGGTTTGGACTGGCATTCACTCATGTCACATCAGAGCTGTGCTGGAGAATCAGCACTAACTCAGTGGAACACACCACGGAGACTAGCCTGTGAAATGGCAGATGCCTCCAGAGATTGGCCTTGCTTTCTGGAGATACCCAGTTCTATAGTAGAGAATACCAGTGTTCAAAGCTTGGTTTGTATGTGTGGAAGGGGGCAGGCTGATGGAAGTTAACATTGTAAAAATCAACCCATCGATGTCTGGAGAGGTGGACTTTCTGGGTAGCCTTTGTTTGTTATTTATGGATGGATGAATGGTTCGACAGACGGATGGATGGAGCTGCAGTTTATTCTTAAGTCTGAGGTGTGCAAGTAAATTTTGACCCTCTTCCAACCTGTGCCATTCCTTGTGTCTGATCTGTGGGCAATGAAAAGGAATGGTTAAGCAGAAAGTACCATCCCCTTCCATGGGGTGTTGAGAAAGACAGATCTAAAGCAGGTCTGAAATGTTTCTGACATTTGTATGCAGAGTACCTGGCTAGAGAATCAGGTATGCTGAGCCTTCTCAAGAAGTTTAAGGTGGCTCCATTAGCTAAGAAGTCCAAGACAGATGACCTTGGGCAGCATGCCGAGATCCCTGCAAACATTCCCTGCTTTTGAATATCCTTTGTCCTTGAGCTGCATTCCAGCAATGACCTGGCCTGTCATGGTAAAATCTGAGTTCCTCTCTGCTAGGCTGCAAATATTACTGTGTTGCAAGCAGTTCATCCTTTTTCTATTTCTTTTCCTCTAATTTTTTCATGACTGCATTCAGATACTGCCTTAGCTATTATCTAATTCCTCCTTCAATGTGACAGGCTCAGGAAGATGGACACAGGGTCCCACGGTGGCTAGCAAGGCTTACATGTAGAAGACAAATTCTTCTCACAGCTGCAATCTTATTCTACACAAAATACAGGAAACCCTGGACAAGAAAAGAAGGTAAGGCAAAGAGGGAGAACACAGCAGCAATAGCAACATGAGGTTATCAGGTTCCAGGGTGCAGAACCAGCAGAAGTAGAAACACTTAGTTTCCCCACCTTGTAACCCTCTTCAGGATCTTGCTCTAGGCATGTTTTCTTGTGCCCCCTCCAGTCCTGTGCATGTTCAGCTGTGCTTCAATAGGCAGGGACGAGTTATCTAGAAATGAGCCTGAGTCAGCCTAACGAAGTGTTTTCATGGTGCTATACAGGGTTTCAAACTTTGTCTGCAGAGCTAGAGTGCCTTCTGCTGGTGTGATGGGCAGGTTTGAAGTGTGGAAACAGCAAGCTGATATTTGCCTGGAAAATTCACAGTAAATACCCTGGGATGATATCCAGCTGGGATGTCTACAGCCCTGTGATGATGGCATCATAAAAACTGTAGTGAATCACTAGCCCACATATTCAGTGTCAGGAGAAGGGTGTTCAGTTCCCAGCTCTGAATTCTGCCCTCCCACAATGAATATGCTGCATCTCAGTTTCCTATATAATAGCAATAACCAGGTCTTCCTGAGCCTAACTAAATTTCCACTTCCTAAAAAGCAACCTTTGTTCTGTTTTAATTGTTTTCCCCCATGAATTCTCTAGATTTGGCACACCTTCTACCATGACACTTAAAATATCTCCTTCTCCTTTTGTCTGTCTGTGCAACTCTGGTCTTGGCTAGACCACAGACGACTTCATCTTCTTCATCCCCACTGTCAAGGATCTCATGATTTGGTTCATTGAGCTATGCCCACACATATGTGCCATGGGGGTGTTGTGTTGTTTGGAGGTTGGTACATACCCATGGCCCAGAAAGGGAGGAGTCACTACTATGAGTGCAGGCTGCATGTAGGACATCAGAACAGCTGCACCAGCAAACATCTGCAGTTTGTTATCACTGGCCCACATGTGAGAGAGGTGTGGTCCTGACTGCAAGGAAGAAGTATCAGGCAAAAAAAAATTGACTGCAACTCTTCCGCTGAAGACATCAGATTGAACGGGTCAATAGCAGAGGAGGAAGGTTTAAAATAATGGTGGTGAAGGCCTGAAAATTAGCTCCAGCTTTGTGGGACACAGAACAGGGGAACAATTTTGTTACCCACTTCTTGCCTTGGCTGTTCTTTCAAACTCCTTTCTTGCTTTTCGCTTTTGTGTGTTTCAGCTACCTTGTAAGAATCTGGGATACAGAGGAGTGGCAAAAAACAGACCTGTCAGTGCAATCATCTGGAAGGCCTGAAAAAAGCCACTATTCACAAAGACAGAAGACAGCAAATGGTCATTAAGTGATCTAGTACATGGGGAACCTCACAAGGGAGAGTTTTAAAACAAAGTGATTTTGATGATTAAATATTTGAAGTGAAACACATGTGTTTGTATTTGTGTGCACGGATGAGGAACATGTGGTTTTGGAAATTGTCATTTTCTGGTTAGCAATAGGAAAAGCTTGGAAGCTGCTTTGATGCCAAATCTCTGGGCTGGTGATTTCTGACAGTGCAATGTTCATTTGACCAAAACCCTGTCACTGCAATTTAACAACCCAAATGGTTGTCTGGGAGGAGGAAGCCAGCCCTTCAACTCAATGTTTGCCCAAATCAATTGTGCTAACTCATTCAGGCTAATAATTTTGCTTCAACCTTTTTCTCCTCGTCCTGCTGCATCCCCTTAATGCAGGTTCTGACAAGGCACAGTTGCTTTGCCCTGGCTGGGCAGTTGGGCTTTTATAGTTACCCTTGTTTGGAAAGCAACCATCCAGTTATGTCCTGCCAGAGACAGGCGTGTTCATCCCATCAATAAGCATCTCATCAATCCAGCATGTTCTGCACCCACCTTTTGTCAATGGCTGACAGGCAGCCCAAGACACCATGCAATTAAGGCCCTCTGCTTCAAAGACTGCTGAAGCCTGTTAAAGGCATCTCCCTTTCACTGCAAAGTTTGCATGCCTGAGATTTGACAGGATGCAATAACAAGCCTGAGAAGAGGAGCAGGACCCAAGACACCTCTATGAGAACCTCAGTATTGAGCCACAAAGGTCTGCATTCTCCACTTGACCCTGTAACTCTTGCCCTGGGACAATAAGAAGGTGTTTTTCTCTCCCCCCACATCAAAACAGGAGATTTAAATCTTTTTCAGGTTGCAAAGTCACCAAAGTCACCAAACTCCAAGCCTTCAAATGTCTGAGTGCTCTGACAGTCAAGGTTTAAAACAAAAAAAAAGTTTTAAACAAAAGCAGTAGTAACACTACATCTGTGTTTGAAGATAGGCCAATTTTTTAACACTCACCCCCAAACTGGAGTGTGGGATACTTATAGCTCAGTGGATGGTGCTGTCATATTAGCTCATGTTTTCTGCTCACACTAGAAGTCAAAAAATGTCCCTATAGGACTACAGTTTTCTGACATGCACTGTAACTTTTACAACTTGCCAGCATCTCCATGATTAACTTCCTGAGGTTTTAATCTGAGTTTGCCTGTTTTCCTGGTAAGCTGTTCGAGCAGGTCCATCGGGCTGACTCAGAGATGCTGACAGGTATGTTATTTTTTAACAACTACAGCTTTCCAAATGCCAATCCTTTATATCAGAGACCAAAAAACGTGTTCTGGCAGGTAAATAAGCACTTGATTGCCACTGTGATATAATTTAAACACAGATATATTACTTTTTAATGGCAGTCTGGATTGTGTTTCTGTAAACTCTATTTTTCTTTGCAAGTTTCTGCTAGTATCCATACATACAACAAATCTTGACAGCAAGTTTTTTTCAGATTCAAAGGAAAAGTTTTCACACAGTAAGTTCAAATGCACTTGCCAGGCCTGCCGGGTTTACTAAGCAAATGATCTATCAATTCAGAAATTATTGTGTTTCATGAACTATATAATGAGTGGCTTGTAGACAACAGGTAAGGGTTAATTGTTCTGTTTCCTCCAGTGTGATGATGAGAGGTCATCAGGAGGAAGTATTAGAAGAAACAAAAGCAGGTGGTTCATCATTCAAAGTGTAGTGAAGCTGTCCTAGGATATGATGAATGCTAAAATCTTCACTGAGTTCATGGAATGAATGGATAGCTCCTGGAAAATAAATCCATCAAAGGCTGCTAGGACACAGAAGGCATCTCTGTCTCTGGAAGTCTCAGGGATAAAAATGATTAAATGGTGGGAGACTAGTGGAAAAAAAATATCCTCCTGTGCTCACTCTCTACTTACACTCTTCCCATGATTAGGGTCTGCTTTTGGCACTCAGACACAGAATAGTGTCTAGATGTGTCTTTTATGGCTTGTTTTATGTTTTTTTTTGTGGGTGAGAGAGATAAATGAAGTCACACGTAAATTATGTGGCAGAGGAGAACTGAGGTGAAGAAGAGAAAGAAGGCTGAAGAATGCGAACAGAAAAAATCATCGGCACAAACACAAAGCTTGGGACCAATCTGTACCAGGATCAGATAGGTCAGAAAATCTCCTGGATGGTTGTTACAGCCCATATGTTTCATCCTGACCTTTCTTCATCTGTGATATGTCTGACTATTGGACTGGTTCCAGGTCACCGGCCATGGCAGCATATTGTTGCCACCTGAGCAGGAGATTCTGAGACCCTGAACAACAGCTTATCATTCCCTTTACACCTGACTCATGATCTGCCTCACCCTGGGATGCTGGGTCTGCTATTCCCAGGCCTGAAAGGAACACCTGACTCTTGGAGGTCCTCTTTGAGCATATCACTGTGCTAGCAGTAGCTACACAGCCAATGGAGAGGATGCCCAGAGAGCCACATGCTGCCCAAGCATCTACTATTTGAAAAACAGTGATCTAGCTGGTGAAACCTTCACCTAGTAGTCAGAAGACCAGCCTTTTATTCTCACTCCCCGGTTTAATGTTCTCAATAACTGTGTACAAGCTCTTTTTTCCCTCCATATCTCCTCCATGCTTTATTTTCTCCATTACTACTCCTATCTGATTTCTGAGTCTTTCATGACAAGTTTTTCACTGTATCAGTGCACCTCTGGCAATGGGAAGGGCCATCTTAGCTTAGCCTGTTCAGGTTCTCTTTAGACCAGTTACAATTTAGCCTATTAAAGGAAAAGAAAGATGGTGTCCACTGCCTGCTAGAAATGGCCCTGCAGAAGACCAATACTTAGGATGCCCTCCAAAATGGGAAAGTTGTCAGGTGTTCAGCAGATGCCACAAAAGTCACGTGGAGCAGGCAACTTCTGTCCCAAGTGTGTGAAGGTGAACAGCTCAGCCAGACTATTTGAGACAGTCCATATTCCTCCCATGCAGCAGACACTTGCCATCAACCTGGAGTGGAAATCCTTTGTTGGCCAATGCATCATTTATCACCTCCCAAAAAGAGAAAGTAATTAAAAAATGAGAAAATTATTAAAATTTAATGTCACATGTTCTTGTCCACATCCATCCACACTGGACTATCTCATTGTCAGAGAGTCTTTAACATGGGCACCTAGAGCATTTCTATCCATGGTGGGACTGACCCCTGCACTGGCATCAATGTGAGGATTCCATTGCTGCTGGGGCTGGGAGGCATGACAGGCAATGAGCTCTGCTGCAACAGGGTGGTCTACTGACTGAGCTGACCAGTGTTAATTTCAGGTTGAGGTTTCTGTTTCATCTCCCCAAGAAGGGAGGAGATCCCTTGTATTTACCCCAGAGGACCTGTTTCTCCATTACCTCCCTTTCTCACCCCTTTCCTGTGACTGAATTTTGAGCCACTGGCCTCATTGGGCTGCTGGAAATGTTGACATTGCAGGTCCATATCGGTCCTCGGAAGCAGAAAGGAGCTGTAGATGGGACTTCTTCACCTGCCAGAGGGATGTGCCATGGACCATGCAAAAAGCAGTGGGTAAGCTCAGACTTGGAAAGATTTCCTCCAACAGCCTGATGGCTAATGCACTGAGCTAGCAGCCAAGACACCTGGGCTTTCTTCCCAGCACTAACATAGCACGTTATTTATGTTGTTAAGACATAAAACCAGCATCATAGCAGTCTTGCAGGAGAACATGGGGGCATGGAGCAGCGTTAAAAGGAGGTCCTTCCAGAAATCATTGCATGGGAAGCAATCCCTCAGCATCTTTTTGCCCTTTGCCTTCTCCTGCATTGAGGATTATTCTCAAAAGTTGAATCACATCCGGCTTTTTCTGCTTCTTACTTTGTTTTACTCAGTTGCACAAAAAAATTACCCCAGAAAATGCAGACCTGATAGGAGTTTGAAATAATTTTCAATTTGAGGAAGTGGAGCTTTTTCTTCACATTTTTTTTTTTAATGTGTCCTCAGATTGGCTTCCTAAAGAATTTTTTCCTATTTATCTAAGCCTTATATTTGTCCATCACTTCATAAAATTCCTTGAAAGCCAATGATCAGTTTCAAGCAAATTTGAAAACACCAGAAGTCTTAAACATATAGATCCCTGGATCTTATAATAGAAAAGGGGACCCCGATTTTGACCCCCACAAAAGCAAAGATTATTAAGCGTAGTCTTTATTACCCATCAGAAAGTTCACAAGGGATCTCAGCAAAGGCATGTCAACTGAAATAGTTCTTCTGCTCACAATAACTTTTTGACTTCTTTTATTCTGCCCCCCCCCCCCCCCCCCCCCCCCCCCAGGTTGGGCCCTCATCCTTTTAAAAATTCTATTTTAATTTCTGACTTCATATGAATACATATATTTTTAATTGCCTCACTGTATCAGTAGCCATTATGCTGGCAATGTGTTGACTGATCACTCTATAAATAGAGCATTTCTAATGCTGCTGGAGGCACTTCAGAATTTTGAATCACTTTCCACTCTAATGTATCACTTTAAAATAACAGAAGTGATGGCATGCTTCTCTTTCTGAGCTGCCAAACATGGTAGGGTTGGGAGGTCCTTGGCAAGAGGCCTACAGAATGATTTCCAGTTCTTTCTCTTCCCCCCTTCCTTGAATGAAATGTCCTCCAACTGACATTTGGGGAAGGGGAAGGGGAAGGGGAAGGGGAAGGGGAAGGGGAAGGGGAAGGGGAAGGGGAAGGGGAAGGGGAAGGGGAAGGGGAAGGGGAAGGGGAAGGGGCCCACAGCAATCATCTAGTGAGTCCAACTGCCTGACCAATTCAGGGCTGAACAAAAGTCAAAGCATGTTATTAAGGATGTTGTCCAAATGCCCCCTGAACACTGACAGGCTTCGGGCTTGGACCACCTCCCTAGGAAGCCTGTTCCAGTGTGTGACCATCCTCAAGGTAAAGAAATGCTTCCTGATGTCCAGCCTAAACCTCCCCTGGTGAAGCTTTGAACCATTCCCACACATCCTATCCCTGAATCCCAGGGAGACAGATCAGCACCTCCCTCTCCCCTTCCCCTCCTCAGGAAGCTGTAGAGAGCAGCGAGGTCACCCCTCACCCTTCTCTTCTCCAAACTAGGCAAACCAGAGCCTTCATCTGCTCTTCAGAAGACATGCCTTCCAGCCCTTGCACCAGCTGTGTAGTCCTTTAATAAGCTAAATTGAAAGCACTCTGGATGCTTTCAAAGATGTTCACATCCTTCTGAAACTGAGGTGCCCAGAGCTCCACACAGTGTTCAAGGTAACACTGCACCACTAAGTACAGCAAGATAATCACCTCTTTTGATCGGCTGGTTCTACTGTGTTTGATGCACCCCAGGAAGGGGTTTGCCCTCTTGGCTGCCAGGGCACAAGTGAACCATGCTTGAAAATTTGGAGATGCTTTATCTACTTTTTCATCCTGAAACAGAACAGAAAGAAAAACAGGAAGAAATTTTGATTTAACTAGAGAATTAAGAAGAAATTATTTGGACATTACATTTGATGGCATCTGAAATGTTATTAGGAAAAGTTACAGAACAAAAGTATGAGTTCAGAAAACATACATTCTCATGCATTGCAAGGATTCTAGTCATTTTTACTTTCAGTATATACAATAAATACAGGCTTTACCAGTAGATGGACTTGTCACCTCAGGATCCAGACCATTGCCTTTGGTGTCACAGGTTTGTTCTCAACACTCTGAACAGAAATAACTGCCAGAGCTCACATTCTTTAAAAGTCCCTCCAACACTCCTGCATGTCCTCTTAGATAAATACATTTATCACCACCAGCCAGATGGTGAATCCTATCACCATCTTCACATTACAGTAGCACACCAAAATCATCAGCAACAGCCAGGATTTGGAAACAAACATTTCACAATCACGTGTAGCACCTGCCTTCCTTCTCGCTCCTTCAGGTGCAAGTAAAGAAATTTGAGATGGTTATTCAGTGACTTGTCAGTATTAGGGATGCCTTGAAACTCTAGTCTTTGCTACTGGTGGAGATAGGGCATGATTTTAATGGATCTTGAAGGGACACCTACTATCAAGATCTGCAGGCAGGCAGTTGTAATCATTTCAGCCATTTAGATAACCACACCATGACAGTAGTCCACCAGAAGACATGAGTGTTCTTCAGTGGTGGACACTCTACCTTTAATATTATTTTATCTTTCTAACGATGTTCTCCTGTTCATCCAAGAACTGGTGGATCTGGTGGATAAAATCCTCTATCATGTTTTATTCTGGGGATCAGAAGAGAAAAGGCTGAAAAAATTTGTGACATGCATCTAGTCCTACATTTCAAGAACATAGACTAATCTCTCCACAGCAGTAGTCAAAGTTCATTGTGTTCCAATGCATATATTTTGCTGCCAGTCTATTATCCAGAAGATTTACTGGAATCAACATTTGTTTCTATTCTCACACAGTTCTAAGGTGGTTCCCATCCTAATTTAGAAATTGGCAATGATGAATTATGCTCAGTAGGCCTCAAAAAAAATCTATCCATTTATTATATTTAATATCAAAAAGAAACCCCAATCTCATTTCTTCTTTACATTTATTTAGCTTCAGCTTCCAGAAAGATGCCATCGTACTTTTGTTGGCTAGGCTAAATAGTCTGTTTCTGATGTGAATTTTTACAGACTGTGATCAAACAATTTCCTGACCTTCTTTCTGATAAGTAGGCTTTGTTCTTTTCATTTTAAGCCAAATCCAATCCTTTAATGACTCTCACAGCCTTTCTCTGAACTGCCTCCAGTTTTCAACTTCTTTCCACTGTAACACAGGCCATAATCTCAGCAGTGACAAATGCAGAATTAGCACAAGCTCAGCCAAACTGAGGATCCATGTCTATGCCTCAAGGAATCACATTAGCCCTTTTCAGCTCCTGCATTTTAGTAGGAACTCATATTTGGCTGATTATCTGCCATGAGTCTTTCTCAGAGTTACTGATTTACATAAGTCCTATAAAGAATCAGTCCACTTTATATGTTAATTTGTAGGATGGAGGCAGCCCCTGATGGATGACCGATCTGCCTTATTTGCTCTCAGATGCATGTAGAATTTTGACCTCATTGGAATATACACTATTTGTCTGAACACAACTTACCAAATGATCCATGTGTCACCATACCAACAAACCCATCCTTCTTAGTCTCCCTCAAGCTTAGTTTTTGACAGTTGTATTTTATTCCTGGCAACTAACTGGGTATGTTTGATAGTGAAGGGCCAAAACCTGATCTTTTTAGAAGTCCATTATAAATAATTATTTGCGACTGGATTGACAGAGCCTACATTATGTCATAGAAGAACAGCTGCATACAGGATTTCACATTTCTTGATCTACAGTGGAAGACAACTCCAAATCCATTTTCTGCTGAGAAGTTCCAAGGCAAAAGAAGAAGAAAACTGTGTTTTCTGTTCAAATCCAGAGAGAGGAAAACTGGTTAAATAAGAGCTTCAAATGCATAAAAACGTCATCCTCCAAAAAGAAGTCATAATGACACAGTAGTGTGGGTTGATGGCAGCCCACTCAGCGAATGACGGGGATGAGCTGTCTACCTAACAGACACTTTCAAGGAATATCTATTAGCTTTACCTCCCTGCCTGGTCAGATCTTGATGTTTTTTTCTGCTCCCCAGTGGCTGGGATACTGGTGTAAAAGACTTGATAATGCCTTTGTAACAGTAAAAGATCAGATCTTTATGGTTATCCCTGTTTGTTTCTGTATCCAAACCACAGAGTCCTGTATCAGCCCATGCATCACTGAAAATAAAATGGCAATGGGAATTGCGCATACTTTTTGCTCTGAAGAATCTCTGTGCAGCCTGGACTCACAACACCAGACTGGAGCCACACCAACTGCTGACCAAAATGCTGATGACATTTTAGATGTGTCTTTGCTGTCAACTGGCTGAGACATGTCCTGATCTCCACTAGCTTTCCAAAATCACTCTCTGCTGGCAAGAAAAGGGAATGTCAGACAGAAATCCCCACAGTACCAACAACTGCAGTTAGATGAGAAAAATCCCACTTTAGGTGACCCTGAGCCAGATATCTAATCTCTCTTTAAAAGCAAACTGAAGCCTACAAGGGAGGACAAACACATGAAGGACAGGAAACAGCATAAAATTATCCCACTTTTCGCAATTTTCCATTAATTGTTACATCCTTTAGATGATCTGGAACAACAACCCCAAAATCTGTTAATAGCTCTTATTTGCTATTTTTATTGCAAATGCATGTAGCATGGGGAATAAACAAGAGGCGTTTAGAGATGTACGCATGCCTGCAGGACTGCGATCTTTATGGCATTACAGAGATGTGGTGGGATGGTTCCTATGACTGGAGTGTTAGGATGGAAGGATACAGGCTTTACAGAAAGGACAGACAGGGGAGATGAGGAGTGAGTTTTGCCCTCTATGTCAATGACCCACTGGAGTGCATGGAGCTCCACCTGGGGATGGATGAGGAGTCAACCAAGAGTTTATGGATCAGGATTAAAGGAAAGGCAGGGGCAGGTGACAGTGTAGTGGGGGTCTGCTACCGGCTGGCCATCCAGGATGACTGAGAGGATGAGGCCCTCCATAGACAGACAAGAGCAGACTCACATTCACAAGCCATGGTCCTCGTGGGGGACTCCAACCACCCTGGTATCTGTTGGAGAGACAACACAGCAGGGCATGATTGAGAGGAACCCTGACGAGGAGGACTCGGTGGTGCTAGTGAACAAAAAGCTCAGCATGGCCCAACAATGTGCACTTGCAGACCCAAAAGCCGATCGCATCCTGGGCTGCATCAAAAGAAGGATGTCCAGCAGGTTAAAGGAGGTGATTCTCTCCCTCTACTCTGCTGTTGTGAGACACCCACCACCCCGCAGAGTACTGCATTCAGCTCTGTGGTCTCCAACATAAGGACATAGACCTGTTGGAGCAAGTCCAGAGGAGAGCCATAAAGATGATCAGGGAGCTGGAGCACCTCTCTTATGAAGGCAGACAGAGAGTTGGGGTTGTTCAGCCTGGAGAAGAAAAGGCTCCAGGGGCACTTGATAGAAACCCTCCAGTACCTAAAGGACACCAACAAGAAAGCTGGAGAGGGATTCTTTTAGTGATAGCACAAGGAGAAATTGTTTTAAACTGAATGATGATAGATTTAGAATAAATATTAGGAAGAAATTCTTTAACTGTGAAGGTGGTGAGGCACTGGACCAGTTTGCCCAGAGAAGTTGTGGATGCCCCATCCTTAGAAGTATTAAAAGCCAGGTTGAGATGGGGCTTTGAACAACCTCGTCTAGTAGAATGTGTCCATACCCGTGCCGGGGAGCGGGGCAGGGGGTGAAGGAGAGGTGGAACTAGATGATATTTAAGGTCCCTTCCAACCCAAACTGTTCTAGGAATCTATGAGTCTGATTTATTACGGTAGATAGCAATGAATCAATGCCTTTATGGTTCTGGTTGCTACATAATAAGCATATATAAATGAGTTTTTATGATCAGCAAATAAAAAGATAGACCCTGCCACAAGTAAATTAATGTATAAGACCTACTTTAATTATAGTTATAATTTCTACAGTTGGGCATTCTTTAATGCACAATGTATACTGCAGAGACACTCTAGAAAAGCATTCATACTAGCTTATTAGTCACTTGTTCTTATTTCTCCCTGCTTTTCAAGCATTATCCGTGTGGATGTTCAGTACTTCTCTAGAGGTATAACCATATCTGCAGGAAAGGTGGTACTACTTCGTCTCTGTAGGGTGACAATACTGTTTTCAGTGTAGCAGACCTCAAGTAACTCCATTGCTGTAGGTTTTTGAAAACCTGTGAAGCCGATATGAAATGCATCCCTCTATATTAGGAAACACACAGCAAGGTTCATTCACAGCATACAGAGTTTGCACATCAAAGTCCATTTAGATAGAGTCGGGATGTTAGATTAAAGCAGAAAAAGCATTCTTAATTAACACATTCTGTGGATGCTATTGTTCCGTAGTAAACAAGTCATACAACAAATGAGCCTCTGAAATGGATCTAAGTTCTCTTGAAACAAGGCTGTCGTGTTCTAGAATATACATATTCAGAGGTGAAATTGATGAAGATGAATCAATCTGGAATTGCTCCCCAGAGAGAGAAGCTATTTCAAAGGAAGAAGTATTTAACTTTTTTAAACTGCCTCTCTTGATGCACCCAGGAGGATGAGGAATGCTTCAGACCCATCATGCTTGGTTTGAAAGTCATCTCCAAATATTTTTTGTCTTTTGGAGTATTTTTTTTTTCCTCACCAAACTGGAAAGAATTGTCTGTGATATCTGAATTAGTCTGTGTAATTTTTATCAAGAACATTTGTAATTTAAATTGGATCTACAAAAGGAGGGGGATAAAAAAAAATGTTCATTTCATGCTCATTATGTATCTCAGCGAGACTGATGAGATTTTAATATTAACATTGTTATGGTTTCCATATAAAAAAAATAAGTCTACTTAATATTCCAGACTCTGCTGATTGGAACCTAGTTATTCTTGACAATGGAAAATCAATTGGTATTCTAATTACAAAGAATAGCAGAGAAATAAGCAAAACAGTAAAAAATAAGTATATTCCATATATTAGATGGAAGCCTGTGCCAACTCCTTCTGAAGTGTCTCCTCTCCTTTTCCATTTTTTTTTTTTCCCCCTAGTAGCCTAGTTTGGACTTTGGCCTTGAGCTGTAAGAGCAAAGGTGCACAATCAAAAACCAGTGACATTAAAGACCGTACACCGAAAACTTCAGGAAGATGGTGCAACTGGAAATAAGTGATCTCTCTCTTGCAGACAGCCACACTGACTCTGTTAATGAAAACAGTTTTCATGAGAAGGTCTTGTTTGCTTTTCCTTGCAAAAGGAAAAGTCAAACAGAATTTCATTTTCTCAACTTCAGTTAAAAATACGTTTCCAGAGTAATTTTTCTGCTTTCCCACCTTTACTTTCTCTTTGAATCTTTTTAGCTAGGAACAAAATGAAAAATACAGGAAAAAAAGGAAAATAGAGCAAAAGGAAGAAAAAAACCCATATATTTTAGTTCAGGATTTTTAAAAGGATAAATAATTTCTACTGATAAAAAGAGAATTCTTATTAAATGATACACTTAAAAGTAAGTTTCTGTTCTAACTCACAGCCTTTCCAGAATCTTCCCTTTCTGGGCTGTGTGTCTACCAGAACTAATCCTCTTTTTACATGTCCCTATGATCTTTCCTTAAAATGAAGGGTGTGAGTAAACACGGCTAAATCCCTGTTTGCTGAACACAATGCAGTCTCCTGTTGACTGCAGACAATTTTGGATCAGCCTGCTGTGGATGGGAATTGTAGATCTAAAGCAATGTAAGTGAAGCACTTAAGCAGCATCAGGACTTTGACATGAACATGAAGCCTTTTATCCAGACCAAGAAGTTAATGAGTAAGTGTTCAGTACAGGTGCTTGGCTCACTGCTTTATAAAAGAAAAGTTCTTCCTCCAAAAGGATCTGCCTCTACCATTCCAGACCGTTACATAGTGTATTAATATATGCTGAGCTTAGAAGAAACCATCATTCGCTGACTGTAGCTATCTTCTTAGAAGTGCAAAGCAATGGGATAAGCAACCACAGACACAAGTGCCACCAAAGAAAAACCTGACATTAAGTGGTGTGTGTGTGGGAAAATAACATAAGCGTGGGCAAACACTGAAGCAGGTGCCCAGGCAGGTCAAGAGATCTCCATACTTGTAGTATGGTTAAATCTTGATTGGACTCCTGAGCAACCTTACCTGACTTTGATGCTGAAACTACCTTGAAGATCAGCCATGCTTTGAGCAGGTTGTTGGAGCAGATCTCCAGTGTTCCTTTCCAACCTCAGAAACCTGTTATTCTGTGATGATTCTCATTTCATCTGTTCTCCAGCCCATTACAGGTCAAAGTTCTCCATGCCAAAACATAGCATTGTTCCTTCTGGACTTCACTGTGACAGGGAGGAAATTAATATAAAAATTAGAATGAAAAGGATCAGAGACATAGAGAACAAAATCTGCTCTGGAGTGCTGCAGATGGAGCAGACGACCTTTGGTGTACATATGGCATGTACAGGACAACCAGGTGATCAGGCCCAGTCAGCATAGGTATATGAAAGATAGTTACAAGCCTGACCTCCTTCTGCAACAAGATGACTTGCCTGGTGGATGAGGGAAAGGCTGTGGATGTTGTCTACCTAGACTTTAGTAAAGCCTGAGACACTGTCTTCCACAGCACTCTCCTGGAGAAACTGGCTGCTCAGGGCTTGGATGGGTGTGTTCTGAATAATAAACTGGCTGGATGGCCAGGCCCAAAGAGTGGTGGTGGATGGAGTTAAATCCAGTTGGCAGCCAGTCACAAGTGGTGTTCCCCAGTCCTCAGTATTTGGGCCAGTTCTGTTTAATATCCTTATCAATGAGCTGGACAAGGGGATCGAGTGCACTCCCAGTAAGTTTGCAGATGACAGCAAGTTGGGGGAAGTATAGATCTGGCTGATGGTAGGAAGGCTCTGCAGAGGGATCTGGAAAGGCTGGACTGATCGGCTGAGACCAATTGTATGAAGTTCAACAAGGCTCAGTGCTGGGTCCTGCACTTGGGTCACACCAACCCCACACAACGCCACAGGCTTGGGGAAGAGTGGCTGGAAAGCTGCCCCGCAGGAAAGGACCTGGGGGTATTGGGCAACAGCCAGCTGAACATGAGCCAGCAGTGTGCCCAGGTGGCCAAGAAGGTCAACAACATCGTGGCTTGTATCAGAAACAGTGTGGCCAGCAGGACTAGGGATCATCTCCCTGTACTCAGCACTGGTGAGGCTGCACCTCAAATCCTGAGTTCAGTTTGGGCCCCTCACTACAAGAAAGACATTGAGGTGCTGGAGCGTGTCCAGAGAAGGACAGCAAAGCCGGTGAAGGGTCTGGAGGAGAAGTCTGATGAGGAGCGGCTGAGGGACCTGGGTTTGATTAGCCTGCAGAAAAGAAGGTTTAGGGGAGACCTCAGGGTTCTCTACAACTACCTGAAAAGAGGTTGTGGTGAGGTGGGATTGGTCTCTTCTCCCAGATAACAAGCAATAAGATGAGAAGAAATGGTCTACAAGTTGTGCCAGGGGAGGTTTAGGTTGGATGTTAGGAAAAATTTCTTCCCCAAATGAGTTGTCAAGCCTTGGAACAGGCTGTCGAGGGAAGTAGTTGAGTGACCATCCCTGGAGGTGTTTAAAAGAGTGTAGATGTGGCACTTAGGGACATGATTTACTGGTGGACTTGGTAGTCCTGGGTTAACGGTCGGACTTGATGCTCTTCAGGTTTTTTTCCAAGCTAAACAATTCTACCTTTCTACGATTCTAACTGCAGAGTAAACTTTGAGGTTTTCAGTGTAGCTCCCCAAGCAATTTAAGATGGTCTAAACAAGTACTGCTACTAAGAAAGGGAGATCTTCCACGTTGTTGTTCTCACTCAACTTTTCCTAGGAGATCAATACTAATAAAAGTAGTGGAAATGGTAGGGGAGGAAGGAAGACTGAAAGAAAAATAAGACTGTCAGAGAACCATCAAGCTGGAAAAGGGTTATTAGTGAATTCACTCAAAGATCAGTCCTGAGATTCAATTTCCTAATTTTTTTTGTTAATCATGATGCAAAAAAGCAGGAGAGTCTTGAGTTCAATACACAAATTTACAAGGATTTTTCCCTATCAAGAAGGATCAAGCTATCACAAAGAGAGAAACAAGCTACCTTGATGATAGAGGTATTCAAAATAAAATTAAGTGTAACAACATGACCTGCAAGGATCAGCAGCAAGAATGTGTACTCTAGGGAAGGGATTAGTCAGCTGGAAATGATGGAGAAAAAAGTTCTGAGGATGTTAATCAAACCCAGTTAAGTGAGATCTCTCCCATTTAACATTCACTGTCTGCAACACAGGCGATCACAGGCTAATCACCCCCAAATCCCTTTTTAGTCAACAAGGAGGACTTCCTGTATTGACAGAGTCAATAACTTGAATCATCTAACCAAATAGTGGTGTCTTCTCCTATTGAGAATAATAAATAGCACCTTAAACAACACTGACTTTATTGACTCACTTTCTGTTGAGTCAAGAGAAACTAGAGTACCTTGTGCCAAGATAGATGCTTCCACTCTAGCTACTCATGGTTAACCATACTCAATGTGACAACACAGCCCTGGGAAGTAGTCATTGATATTTTGGAAGGAAAAAAAGAATGAGTTATATTATTCAAGTCTCAAGTACAACTTTATGTAGAATATCTCATACAGCTCCTATCACCTGTGTTCACAAAGAACAGATTCCACCATACCATGCATCAAAGACTATGAGGGTTTGCAGAGAAAAGAGAACTTCTCTGACCTAATGAAAAGGCTCTGTGACCTAAGTTCATGCAGCTGAACAAAGAAATGTCTGGCATGAATTGACTACTGCTTATAAATACACTAGGGAGGGAAATGCCAAGGAATGAGAACTATTTAAACTAAAGGACCTTACTGGCAAAAGAACAAATATATCTAAATTAGTTATGCATAAATGCAGGAGAGAAAATAGAAGGATGTTGCAGCTGATTAGAACAGCCTTCCATTTGGAGAAACAGAGGCAAATGCTTTATGTCTTAGGGGAAGCTCATTTATTTAAGAAAGGATATGAAGAAATAGTAGCTGTTGCCAGCAGGGCACCAGATACAGTGCACCAATGTTATTTCTAGGTTCTTATGTGCTTTCATGGGACATCTTTCGTATATGGAAAACCATCCACCTTTAATGGCAGATGAATGTGCTCCAGCGGTCAAGCTAGCAATTCTTCCTGGCTTTATGTGAAGTGCAGCAAAATTCAAATACTGGCAAAATATAATAGCCCCAGACTGAATTTAGCAGCTGCCTCGGGTCTAAACTATGTAATGTGGTGATGGAAATACAATGCAATCCTGTAATACCTGCAGTTGCTCAGGGATCCAATATTGTATTCAGCTGGGAAAAATTCTCATTCCACCACCAAAATCTGCAATACTGCATTGTCATATCTACCACTGGTTTGGAAAAGTTTCCTCCAGGAAATTCCCTTTTTCTGGTAGCACCTTATATTTTCTGGAAAAACAATTGCAGTTTTTTTCCCAGTTACCGCCCACAAGCTCATCAGACCACAGCCTGAGGAGGCTGTATGAATATGTCACTCTTCTGAGACACTACCTAAATATTGCAAAACAATCCCTTTTGTGTCTCACACTCCTGTTTACTAGTGTTTTCTTAAGTTTTCTGCAGCCCACTGTAGTGAAGGAGAAAATCAGCTAAACAAATACGGACAGATTTAACCACCTTGCTCATTTGCCTTTGTTATTATGCTGAATAGCTTCTAAGGTTTTTTCCCCAGCTTTCAGTTTGTCTGCCACTCAGCCAAGGTGCCAGAAGAGCTGAAATGATGTCTTTTGAGCTGATAGAAAGATAAATCCCCTCTGACACAATTAGTGTCTCTTGTTAATTGTTTCTGGCTCATCCTGGCCAGCAATCAGTTTTAATAGCCCAGCTAAGTTAGCTCTGATGATGTGATATCAGTATCAATCACATTAATGACCCATCTGCTAGGAAGGCAAGGCAAACTATTACCAAGACCAGCTTCAGCCCATAAGAAGCCTGCATGGTTATCAACACATGGCTGCATTGGTTTTGCAAGTAAGAGAGCAGTTGATTCGTGTCTAAGTTATGTTTTTAACCAAGCAGAAGTTTATACCCATCCTGTCCAAATGTATACTCCTACCACCAGCATTTAATCTAGTCCTACTGCAATCAGTAATGAGAAACAGGGACCTCCAGATGGCAAGTCAGGCCACGGATGAGCTGAATAGTCCCTGGAAGGCACTTATCATTCGTTGATGGAAGCTGAATAGGCCTGTAATGTAGGTACTTCATTTCAGTGCTTAAAACCAGGTGGGTTGAATCTGGGCCTCTGTGCATTGGGAGCCTGAGAAGAGCTAAATTCAGCAACAACACACTGTTATAAAAGTCTGTTTGTTTAAAATATTTTTTCCTTGCCCCTATCACTGCAATGACCTTCTATTTATGAGAATATTTATCATCATGTCCCCACTCTAGGAATGCAAGTGTTATTATTAGGCTGGGTTGAAGCATCAAAATTCTGTTTTGAGGGAAATGTCAATGTTTTAAAAACAGGTTTTCTAAAAATTAAAACGGAAACAGATATTAAAATACAACGCTACAAAACCAAGTTTCTGAGGAAGACCATTCTGGAAAAATTTCTGAGAATTCTGAGTCTTCCATTTTAAGTTCTGCTTATTGCTGATATATGATGTGCATCTTATTTCATGCTAGCAATAATTAGTGTGCTAATTAGTGTCTAGATTTTTAATGAGATTATTCATAGCCAAGTTTCAAAACTTTTTAAAAGCTTGCACAATTATCCTGTTTTATAGACAGGGAAAATGAGGCACAGATAGTTGGGTAACTAAGAGCTTAGTGATAAATTATCAGTAAATTCTCCCCTCCTCCTCTAAAGCATCTATGCCTCTTTTTGATTTAAATCTTACCTCTTTTTTCTCCTAGGCAACCTTTTCCCCCAGCTAACGGGATAATAGTCCCTCTCTCCATTAATGGATGTGACAAACTCATAGAAGATTTTAGCTTGGAAAAGAACCTGAAGAGCATCAAGTCTGACCGTTAACCCAGGACTACCAAGTCCACCAGTAAATCGCGTCCCTAAGTGCCACATCTACACTCTTTTAAACACCTCCAGGGATGGTCACTCAACTACTTCCCTCGACAGCCTGTTCCAAGGCTTGACAACTCATTTGGGGAAGAAATTTTTCCTGATATCCAATCTAAACCTCCCCTGGCACAACTTGTAGACCATTTCTTCTCATCTTATTGCTTGTTATTTGGGAGAAGAGACCAATCCCACCTCACCACAACCTCTTTTCAGGTAGTTGTAGAGAACCCTGAGGTCTCCCCTAAACCTTCTTTTCTGCAGGCTAATCAAACCCAGGTCCCTCAGCCGCTCCTCATCAGACTTCTCCTCCAGACCCTTCACCAGCTCCGTTATCCTTCTCTGGACATGCTCCAGCACCTCAATGTCTTTCTTGTAGTGAGGGGCCCAAACTGAACTCAGGATTTGAGGTGCAGCCTCACTAGTGCTGAGTACAGAAGGACAATCACTGCCCTACTGTCCTGGTTTTGGCTGTGAGAAAGTTAATTTTCTTCCTAGTAGCTGGTACAGTGCTGTGGTTTTGAATTCAGTATGAGAATTATGTTGATAACACTGATGTTTTAGTTATTGTTAAGTAGTACTTACTCTAAGGTCTGTTCAGTTTCTCATGCTCTGTCAATGAGGTGATGCACAAGAAGCCAGGAGGGAGAATAGCCAGGACAGCTGACCCAAAGGGGTATTCCATAGCATAGTACATCATGCTCAGTATATAAACTGAAGAGAGTTGGCTGGAAGGGACCGATCACTGCTCGGGGACTGGCTGGTCAGGGGTCAGTGGGTGGTGAGCAATAGCATTGTGCATCACTTGTCTTCTATTTCTTTCTCTCTTTTTCTTAATTTAATTTCATGATTTTTATTATTTTTATATTCAATTTTAAGAATTCCAATTATTAAACTGTTCTTATCTCAACCCATGGGGTTTACCTTTTTCCAGTTCTCCTCCCCATCCCACTGGCTGCAGGGGAAGGGCAGGGAGCAGGCAGCTGTGTGGTACTCAGTAGTCAGCTGGGGTTAAACCACAACACCTAGTTCTGCTGGCCACACTATTTCTGATAAAAGCCAGTATGCTTATTGGCCTTCTTGGCCACCTATCACAGCACTCTCAAAACTAGCCAGATGCAACAAGGTCTTTTACCATCACATACCAAGTTAACTTCAATAAGTAGTTCCCACCCCTTGCCCCAGCACAGCCACCAATCCCCCACAAGGTCTCAATGGTCCATCTACTCTTCATGCCATTTCTTCATACTGTCCAGTCCCTCTGCTTCTCACCTCTGCTGCCTTCTCCTTATCTCTCCTCATCCAAAGTACTCCCTCTTCATTGGCTGCTCTCTCTAGAGCTATTTAACCACTTTGCAGGAACCAGCCATAGCTGCACATTATCTACATCAAGCAACCCACCACCCCTGAAGCCAGCCCACAGTTGTATATTATCAATGCTAATTAACCCAGCTTCATTCCTCTACAGCTACCTGGGCACACTGCTGGCTCATGTTCAGCCGGCTGCCAACCAACAGCCCCAGGCCCTTCTCAGCCAGGCAACTTTCCAGCCACTCTGCCCCATTGCTGTGGAAATCACTGCAGAAGGTTTGATTGGCACCAGAAGCTTAAACAAAACCATGTCTGGCCATTAAAACAGTCTGCTAGGACAGCCAAAAGTACTGCAGATGAGTGTAAAAAGTACCTAATCACCCTCTAAGAGTCTCCAGGTTTCTGGTATGATGCAGATTGTAAATACACGTATGTAGAGGAAACTTTATGACAAGATGTTTTATCCCTTGGCTGGGTTCCTTCCCCTAAATCACTGGGTTAGACAAAGGATGCCAGACTAGAGAGATTGCCTACCAAAAAGTATTATCATTAAAAATACTGCTTGAAATGAAAAGGATCAAAGAATTAGAGGACCCTTACCAAACAGTTGCTGATCAAAGAGCCACAGAGCTAACGGGACATAGTTATTATGAGAAAAGCTATCAGGAAGGATGATGGATCAGAGGTGTTTCAGGTAGAAGGCAGCAGTGTTAGAAGTTAATGAATTCCCTGCAAAAAATCCAAGCAAAATCCAATCTTACACAGCTTTATCGATTTTTCACCACACTAACTCCACATTAAGCAAGAGCAGGTCACAGCCGAGTCAGGACAAATGAAAACATAATTGTAGTCAGTGTGGGAGAGTGGACTTTTTGTTGTTGCATTAAAGCTGAGTCTTTGATACAGAGGCAGAAGCAAATGTTTCAGAGTTTGGGTGGGGTTTTTTTCCGTTTTTCTGCAGCAGCTTTGTTCAGCCTCATTTCTCAAGGTACTGTTTTTTAAAGGGAGAGATATTCTCATTTGCCATGTACATACACACTTGCTCTGGGTCCAGCATATGGCATCCAGCTGTGATATTCCTCTCCCAGCATAAGGGGAATAAACCGGAGACAACTCCTATCCCATGCTCTGTATGCTGCTGCTTGGGGAGGTGCAGATGCCCTTGCTGGATGTCTGATGTTGGGTCAAATCCCATCTTCAAAACAAGGGTTAAAAACTTGCCATATATTTTTATTAGTAAATTAAACAGACCTGTGAAGAATCCCAGGTGCTGACTGCAATGCCATTGTGCTGTTAGAATAGCCCATGTCAAAAGCTTATTCCCCTGTGCACTTCTTAGTCATGGCTCAGGAATTGGTATGGGCCGAACATCATCCCCAGCAAGCAATATTGATGAGAATACCTCATATTGGGAAGTAGAAGAGCTAAATACTAGGAAATAATGTCACTATGTGCCATCTGGCATATATCCCAGAGAATGTTCCTTAAGCAATTTTCATTTTCTAACATGGACTAGGTCCCTCAGCCCCAGTGCCCTCACCCTCCTGAGGCTGGCTGAGAACTGTCTGACCCATCTGCTTTCCCTACTGCACACTTGTGCTCCATAGCGTAATGGTGCTTGTGGTCTCTCTCTTGCCTTTAGCAAAAAGACTTTTACAGAGTTTTTTGTAATATTTTTCCTGCCTTAAACACCATTGACTGCAAAGGGAGCAGGAACTCCAGCTGGATTGACTTGCTTGGGGACAGAAACCTGCATTTCAGGCAACTGAATTTTTTAATCCATAATGAATTGCTACTCTTGGATGGTGAGATGCCCTCTCCTTCTCTCTGAACACACAGAGAAAAAATTACAAAGGGTCTCCTGGTGCAGTTCACTTTTATCAACACTGTAATTTGCTGAAGAGTTTTATAGCCAGAGGAATTGCTAAAATGTAAATTATACATATCAAATTGCATGCATACATGTGTGCACACCCACATGCCAGGAAGCACATCATATGTGAAAGAGACTGTATACCTTGATGTGGGTATGCTAACAGGTGGCATTCATATCCTTGATGGCTATGCAGTAACCTTAACAGCATCCAAAGGTTTTACTAGAGTACAGTCAGAACATTTTAGCATGAAGAAAATGCATTCTCTCCTCTTGAGCTTTTTATAGCAAAGGTGATGAGGAGCCAAATTCAAGCAACATTAGAAGGTTCTGCCTGCACATCTCATCTCTTTCTAGGTATTTTAAACCACACTTGTCATCACAGTATCTCAGCTGAGTATCTCACTCTGGCTTCAAAGCCCAAGCCAAGCATTAATTCAAAGTTTTAATGCATTTTCCAGCATGCTGCAACATTAAAATTAACTTTAAACATTTCTCTGAGCTGATGCAATTGCCGAGCACTCTGATTGGAGAAGTATTTGCTCTGTACTTGCTGATGTAGAGTGCATCTCCTTGGGCTGAAAGTCACTGCGTTTCGTGTTATTTTTTAAACAGAATCACTGAAGAGACAGAAATTGATGAAAAGAAAATTCTCATTCAGATGGGTTTGGTTCTTCATTTCTATAGATTTACTTATTGTTTGCCCCATATGAGGTGAGAAAATTGTTCTCCCACACAGCGGGAACAAAGAACTACAAGCAAGCATAAGTCATCAAGACTAATTCCACACCCAGGAGCACAGACGATGGTATAATAACAGATGGTTATTCCCAAAAAGGCTTCATCCTTTCAATTCCAGAAAACCCAGAACTCTATAATATATGTAAGAGTTTTTTACAAAAGATTCAAAGTCCCAAAACTACACTGTATCTGTCTAGAAAGTCTCTGGCTAGTATACAGCCCAGCTGGAGGCTAATGACCATTTCAGCTTTTCTGTTTTTAAATGAAAGTATGCTTTAGAGGTATAATTTTCTTCCAGTAGCAAATACTCTCTTCTGGTAAAGCAATATTCAACATCCAGGTGGGAAACATTTGTGACTTTGAGCTGAAAGTTTCCTGATTCAGTTTTCTTTGCTGAGCTATGCACAGAGGTGAAGGGAAGATTAGGGGGCTGGAGCATCTCCCTTCTAAGGGAAGGCTGAGAGAGTTGGGCCTCTTCATCATGAAGGACAGAAGGTTGAGAGGGGACCTTATCCATACATACAAATATCTTAAGGGTGAGTGACAAGAGGATGAGGCCAGGCTCTTTTCAATGGTGCCCAGTGACAGGAGAAGGGGCAACAGGCACAAACTGCAACATCAGAAGTTCCATCTGAATATGAGGAAAAACTTCTTTACCTTGAGGTTGATGGAGCACTGGCACAGGCTGTCCAGAATCTCCTTCTCTTGAGATATTCAAAACCCATGAATGGACGCGACTCTTTGCAACCTGCTTGAGAAAAGCCTGCTTGATTTCCAGAGATCCCTTCCAGCCCTGACCAGTCTGTGATTCTGTGAAGAGAAACAATATTGTTTTTTGTTTATATGTCAAAGTTTTGGTATCAGGAGGGGCTACAGGGGTGGCTTCTATGAGAAGCTGCTAAAACCTTCCCCCAGGTCTGATAAAGCCAATGCCAGCCATCCCCAAGAAAGACCCACCACTGGCCAAGGCCAAGCCCATCAGTGGTGCTGGTAGCACCTCTGGGATAACATATTTAAGAAGGGGGGGGGGGATGGGGGTGGGGCGGGAAACCTGTGCAGAAACAACAGCAACAGAGAAAGGAGTGAGAATATGTGAGAGCAAAAAGCCTGCATTCACAAAGGCCAGTGCAGAAGGAAGGGCAGGAGGTGCTCTAGGCTCCAGAGCAGAGATTCCCCTGCAGCCCATAGTAAAGACCATGATGAGGCAGGCTGTGTCTCTCAGCCCATGGAAGTCCACAGTGGAGCAGATACCCACCTGCAGCCCAAGGAGCATCGCAGAAGAAGCTGTGACCCCATGGGAAGCCTGCGGCTTGAGCAGGCTCCTGGCAGGACCTGTGGCCCCCCATGGGGAGAGAATCTCATGCTGGAGCAGGTTTGCTGGCAGGGCTTGTGACCCCATGTCGGACCCATGCTGGAGCAGTTAGTGCCTGAATGTACCTCATTTCTCCCTAGCTAAGAGTTTTTAACCATGAACCCTGAACCTTGACCTATATCTGAGTAACTTCCACATAGCATCAGTGGGATCAAAGCAGGATTTACATACTCTCTGAGCCACCTCCATTCTTAAAAGTGTGAAGTCAGCTTATGGTAGGATGCCTTTGTTTTCATTATGGTGGGCTACCTTCACTTCCATTACAGGTCAAGAAAGAGATGAGTGTGAGGCTGAGTATACATCCACTGCATCTGAGTCCATATAAGATCTTGGACCTGAAGAGATACAGTAACATCAACATGTTACCTGGAGATAAAAACTGTGGTCAAAGACAGATGTGATTACTTCAGAAGGTGTTATATAAGCATGGTCAACTGGTTTCTGGGCTTATCCTGATACCTTCATGAAGTGTTCTGCTGGAGTATGCAGATGGACATATATATTGTCACTGTCCCTGGCACAGTTGACACTGTATTATGCTTAATGAGATTACGTTTTAGACCAAAAGGATCACATCCTAGAACGGCCTACTCCTTTCCATGAGCTCTCTACAGAGAAAACCTAGGCAAATAGCAGAGATGCCTCAACTGCAGACATAATTCCAACTAATCCTCAGATTATGTGGCGTGACTCTCACCTTTATAAATGTTTAGATTACACAGGACATCTGTACCAGAGCAAGGAATTTCCCAAGTAAAATTACAAGTGAGCACTCAAACGACTGGGCCATGCTTCCCTTGCTAAAGGTAGTTTCCTCATAGGCGAGTAATTTGTGAAACCCCCCGCACACACCACTGAAAGACGTATTTAGCAAAACAGGGGATGATGTGAAGGGCAGTACTGAACTCAGCTGCAAGAGATTGAGATGCATCTCTTCTGTCTTCCATGGAAAGCACAATTAACAGGAGCCAATTTCTGCAGTCTGTGTGAGCTGAATCTCAGTTTTAGTGAATACTTGCTATTATTTCAGTAGATCATGATTGTGTTAGGAAAAGAGAAAAGCCTCCCTTTTACCAGATGATTACCAAGCTGATCAAATCATACTTATGGATCCTGTTTTGGGAGGGACCTTGAGCATACAGTGCCTGGAACACACTGACTGATATTCACTCCAGCAGTTTGGGGGCATTTTTTGTGAGAGTGGAAGCTCTGCATTTGAGTCATCCCTTGGCTGGGGGCTGGGCTTCAGATCCGGAGAATGGCTGAAAGAGTTTTCCTGGAAACTAGTGCCTTTCTCCTACTTCAAACTCTCTTTCTATAGCTCTACTGATTTCTGGACTTGCTGAGTTAATTAGTGTGGGTAATTGGGCATTCTGGTAGAATGCAGCAAACCCAGTGAGAAGCAGGCAATGCTTAAAAGTTCAAAGCTTACCTTTAATTTGGCCAGCCTTCTTACATATTCAGCCTTGTTTTGCTCTATCAGTGAGTTGCTGAACGGAAGGATAAGGCTCTTTATTCCAACCTCATACTTACCTAGCCCCTGGGCAGCTCTAACCACCACCTTAATTATCATTCCAAAAGCATAGAGCCCACGGTTACATGAGTCACAAATTATATCTCCCGGCAGTGCATAATGCTCCTTTTCACACCTACAGAGGATGAGTCATTAAAAAATAGGGGGGGGGGGGGGGGGGGGGGGGCGGAGAGAGAGAGAAAATTCAACATTTCCCATCAATAGAAACAGAAGGAAAAACATCAAAGAAGAAATTACTGACTCACCCAAAATACATGAGATGGACAAAACATGGAGTTTGTCTTCAGGTGAGTTTTGTGTCATAAAGTGCTGTAGCAAGGGAAACAGAGCTATTACGTTCCCACTGCAGCTCTGCCCAGCTGTTCTTGAGAACAGCAGTAAAAGTCAGATCTTGCAACAAGGGGAAGGAAGGGAGATGTAGCATGAGCAGAAGAGCTGAAACACCATCCCATGTAAACTGGGAATTGATTCCCAGTGCTTGTGAAGATTGACTAGGGAGGGAAGAGACACAGCACAAGAAGCATTGGAGATCAGGACTGAATGCAAGGCCAGAATTTACTGCTTGGATCTTCATCTCAAACAGAAACTAAAGGCGTCTCTGGTATGCCCACTACATGTAGGCACAGGGTGGGTAGAAGGAGACCTCTGGTCCAACCTCCTTCCTAAAGCAGGGTTGACTTTAAAGGAAAATCAAGTTGTTAAAAGCCCTCTTGATATTGATGTAGGTCATTCTGTACATAGACGAGATAAATGGACAACCTCACAGGCTCACAGGAGGACACGGGGAATACATTGCCAAAGTGTTTCCCTGGGGACACCATCACCTATCATGTCATTGACAGAGGGTTATTTATCCCAGGGAATCGGGAAATTTTATATCAATGGTTTTGTTTTGTTTTGTTTTAAATTGTCCAACTCTAGTTCATCAAAAGGGAGATGTTTCCAGGAACATATGCAAGGAAAATTTCCCTCAGTATAGGATGTTACCAGATGAACTCCTGTGTGTTGTGTTATATGGCAGTGATTAATAAAATCTCAGAAGTGATGCTTCTAGTGAAGACAAATTTTGGGTAACCAGGAATCGAACAAATGCTGGAGGAAAAGGTTGTGGGGAGGCAGAGGAATCCATCAGCATCTACCAGTTGAGGAAAACAACTCTCCTGAACCAGAATGTGATGAGGAAGCTGTATGGAAAGCCAAGCCTCTTAGAGTAAAAACACATCACATTTCTACCTCCTAAAATTAAGAGAGCTTGTAGTAAAAGCACAATACATGCAATTGTTCTCTGTCAATCTACAAATAGGTCTCTTTTGACTTAAATATCTTTGAAGTCTTTCGTGGTTTTGTGTCCTTGTATTGCTCTGCTTATTCTCCACATCAGCCCTCTCCTTTGGCAAAGTCTGAGACTCTCCATTACCAGAAATTCAGAAAACATCCTCTTTTCCTTCTCCCCTTGTGGATCAGTCTGAGAATGTGTTTCCTCCCTTTGCTCCTCTGGGAGCAAGGAAATAAATATCAGAACCTTTTGAGCCCTGTTCTTTCCATAATATATAAATACACTAGCTCAGGGCTATCAAGGTATTTCTTTTTAAAACTCTTAACTTTCCTGTTTCTCTTTTGTTTTCTTTTTAGCGTTTGTAAGAATTTAATGTGGCTTTGATTTTGAAATCAGAATAACCATATTGTCCCATAGGTAGGACCCTAATTTTTCGTGAAGTAATTTCTCATATCAGCTAAGGAAGTCAGTGCCAAAGTTACAGAAGATTTTAAACTGACATTAGAAAAGAACGGGTCAGAAAAACAGCAAAAGACAAAGTAAGCTGCTTTACAATAGGCTGGAGAGAAGTTAACAGGTTGGATAGATGTAGTCCAGTCCAACTGTTCCTACATTCCTGATCCTACAGCAAGAAGATCTGCAGACCCTCAGAAAATCCACTCAGCTGATGACAACAGTGTCATTTTACAGGATCTTATTCCTCTACAGGATGACTCAGTGTGCAGTGCTAAACCAGCCAGGAGTTGAACTAACTGTAGCTGTTTAATGAGGTTAATACATCAGGGTGCATGCATGCTGAAAGACTATGATGCAAGCTCTCGGTCTGCCTCATACCAATACCACCTCTCCAAAAGAACACCGTCGGACAGACAGAAATAGAAAAGCCAGTTTCTTGCTCTATCAGTATATGTCTTGTCCAATAAAAGATTACATGGGGAAAGAGGAATTTGTTCTCCAAAATTTATGTATGCCTGTACTAGTAGATTAAAATATCTGGCACTGAAGTCAACTGGCTTATCCATAGTATTCAACTCTCTTTCCTCCCCAAAACAGGCTGAGATCTATGCTGTCTCCATGAGATGTTCCCTGGCCCATTTTAACTCCTAAACTATGCCTAGGATTTGTTGAATAATGCTTACACAGATGAAAATCATCACCATTCTTACAATTTAACTGTATAGAAAATACAGCTTCAGTGCTTAATAATATTTTCTGGCAAGGTTTAATTTGCTAATAAGAAAAGCTCTTGATGACTTTTCTCACATCCTTGGAGATGACCTCTCTAGGCGTGTGGGTGGTTTGGTGTTGCCTGGACTGTTTTACTTCATGACGAACTGGAATGGGCACAAGACAAACTCATGGTCTTCCCTGTGATGTGAATGGCTAAGTGATCTGCTCGTGAAGCCATGTTCCATGTCTTCTTCTGGACAAAGGTAATTATTTCTTGTATCATAACAGTTTGAACAAGAAAGGTGGCAAATGCTCTTTTGGTCTACCTTGCTGATCCCAGCAATCATGTAAAAGATGGAATCTTGAATCTGGAATTAAAAAAGATCCCTCTCCCTCGGCAAGGGCTTTCACTGGCAAGGCACAATAAGAAGACTTCTTCCGGCTGTATTTCAGAGGAAACTAGAGTGAAAATTTTAGGTGTTTGGTGCCTCAGTCTGTCATGGAGAATGAGACTTTTCTGAGAAGAAAGACTGGATCAGTACCTCAAGTGACTTTGGAAGGGAAATCCAGTCAGGGTTTAGCTTTTGGCAATTCAGTTTTTCCTCTCCCAGGCCAATTCATGACACGTGCAGAAGCTCTCAGCTGCCAGGCATTGCTAAGAAAAAGGATGAGAGGTGCCTGTGGAGCCAGCAGATGTCAGATAGTTTTGGATTATTATCCAAACATTTTGGATTTAGATACATAAATTCTATTTAATAACTTCTCAAGTGCCTGAATCTGCCCCTGAGCATGGCTGTGGGTGTGCTACCCACTCGTTACCTCTCCCATTTCACCTGGACCTAGCAGAGAACAGTTTGGGTTTGCTTATTTGTATATATTCTCATTTTCTTCTTAGCTTTGCATTATGAGAACTAAGATAAAATATAGGCTGATTTGTTCTGAAAGTTAGGAAATATTGACAATAGTATGACTCACTCTGTCCTGGTGAGACCTCCAGTCTGGGAAAAAACAAAGACAGTATGTTGTTGTGCCTTTACAAAGCACTGTGGGGGGCACAAGTCCAGCACTAACCCATTACACTAAGTTCTGCCCAGAGTACTGACTCCTGCTTAGCTGCTGGTTCCTTCTTCATCTTATCTTCTCCCCAGTCCTGTGATGATTAATGGGACATGAATTCATTCTAACTTTCCAGGGAAAAGAGAAATGCAATTGTTAGCTAAGGGAAACCCCAAATCACGTCATTATGTCTTGCAGTGTGGTAGTACTGAATGCCCCTAAACAGGATAAGGGATTCACTGTGGTCCACAACACTCAGACATGTAGGGCAGGATTCATTTCACCTACCAAGAGGGTACATATCTACACCTCAGTCTTTAATCTCAGGCTTGCTCTATAGTCAACACAGGAGAAGAAGCACTTTCAGGGCCCATTCCATCTGACCTTGTTTTGCTCTGGACTCTAGCCTGAGATGAGGTCATGAAAAGAGTCTTGCACCTCTGCATAGCATTAGTTTCTCCTTGCAAAGTGGGGATGAAAAATTACTATGTTGACATTCGGCACCTTGGACCTTGGGGGGGGGGAGTGGGGGTGGGGGTGGTGTGAAGTTTAAAAGAGGGACAGAAAGTGCCTGGAGCCTTGTCTTCCACACATCCATATTTAACCTCGTGTTGCATGGAACCACACCTTCTCCAAAAATTGCTGCCTTATCAGAGATATCCACAGGTGTCAAGCCCTCAGTGGCTTGACCTTCCCTTCTTTCAGTCGCGCAGTGAATCATGATTATCCATTGGCAATAGCTAATGTAGAAAAGAAGAGCAGTAATACCCGCTGTTTCCTTTCTGCAGGCATCAGGGCCATGGACTAGAGCAAGGTAGGCTCAGCACAGGCTGAAAGGTCACACTGATGCATCCAGAGGCCAGAAAACCTCATCTCAAGTCTTTCTCAGAAAGCTCCCTAAACTTTGCTTATTTTCCACCCTGCCCCACACATCTGTTTTTCCTGTCACTTGTGTTCTCTTAATTGCTTGGTTCCTAATGGAAGTGAATTTCTAGCAGCATACTTTTTCTCCTTTTTTGGTTCTTGAAAACAAGCCATTTAACCTTTTGGGCTGATGGATTTTTGAGGGGCTTACACAGCTGTTGAATCTGACAGGTGCAGAAAGGTGAACAGAGATTGGACAAAAAAAAAAAAAAAAGGGGGGGGGGGGGGGGAGGTGTAGAGCTACTACCACCCAAAGAAACATGTTTTGAGAAGCTTTGAGGTTCTATATTTATTCCACCACTGACTGTCCATGCAGGCCTTAGTGTTTTCTAATTCTTAATAAAATACAAGGAAGTACAATAATAATAAATTAGACATCACTGTTAATTAAACAGCACAGTGCAGAGATCTTCTTAAGGGTTTATCTGCAACAGAGCTTCGGGATTAACACTGCTTGTGCTCAGACGTTCATATGACTGACCACCAAAGTAAAGAAGTGGGTGTGCAGTCCTCAAAATAAATGATATTATTTAATAAACAAGTTTTTAATTTTGCAGATTATGAAACAGGATTATCAGCCACTGATTTGTCCATGAATGGCTATAACTTTGCTCACAGAAAAAGCAGGATTAGTCACTAATTAAAAAAAAATCAAAAGCTAAAGAATTCAATACGGTATTGCTCAGGCACTGTGACTCAAATTCTGTCTTTATATACAGCTTCCCATATGGGGCCTTCTAGTTTGTATTTTCTCCGACTGGGAAGTGGGTAAAATAAGATATCCCATCTCAGTAACCCAGGAGAATGTATTGCTTTAAGTTATCAGCGTTTTATCTATGTACATACAGATAATACAACATACTAGGTACCATTGTATTTAGTGCTCTGAACATACTCCTTTGCATTAAAAACATGGACAGTGTCTCTCATAGTGCTTTGTTTTCTTACCTGCTCTCCCAGGAAAAATCGTCTCCCCTGGGAAAAAGCATGTAAATTGAAGTGCTGATTTGGCTGGATTTTCTTTTGACGTATCTTTTCCTGAGCACTGTATGTTAGTAAAAGGAAATAAAATTTACATGCTTCATTCATGGAACTGAAAGTGTTGCTCAAAGTAATTTTGAGAAGGGAAAGAAAAGGAAAAAAAAATAGGAAGAAAAAAGAAAGAAAAAAGTCATTTAAGGCAAATAAGGCAAATATAGCACTTTTAGGAACTGAATTTGAAATTAAAGAATTGGAGTTGATATCTTACACAGAGCTTAATCTCAAAATGCAGGTTTTGCTGTCAGGAAGACTCTGTCTGGGTGCTGTCTGGGTGCTTCTCCTCTGAGCTTCTACTTTCCACAAGACAGTGATGAAATGTGATGACCAGACGGCTAGAAACAAGCAATAAAAGAGTAGACCCTCTGGGAGAGTTGTGAAGGGAGATAGTGTGAAAAAGCAAGACAGAAAAATTGTGGTGGAACTAGCAAACAGTAGCAATAACAGAAAGAAAAGTCAATAAATACAGCATTGATTTTCTGATGTTCTGTGTTGCGTGTGTGTGCAATGCTACTAACTTTTACTTTTTAATCTGTTAAGCCAGTCTGTATCAGCTAAGTATTTTTCTGCCTGAGTAACACTGTAGCTTGAATACCTCAGCATCTGAGCTGCCTTTCCTATTATTTCATCTCCCATAAGGTTCAGCTGAAAGAGGAGACCTCAACCTTTACAACTGAGAGATCAGATGGGGAAAAAAGAATGACTGTAACAATATTCAAAGGAGAAATAATTTCCCTTGTGCACCACACTCATCAGTTTGGGTTCAATTTATAGAATAGTTTTTCTAGTGACTGACAAAAAGCGTGTGGCCATTTCTTTTGCTCTTCTTTCATGGCCAAAGGGGAGCTGAAGACAACAGGCTGAAAGAATGTATTTTCTGAAGCTTAATGAAATTTTGCAGCAGGATTAACAATGAATTGAAAAGAAGGAAGTTCTGAAGCAGGGACTTTCTGAAGCGTGTTTTTAATGCTCTACAGAAATCGTATGTGAATTTTCCAGTCAGCCATAGACTCAGTAACTAATACTGACCACCGAGCAAAGTTCAAACAGAAAAGAAAATTCCAAAGATGTAGCCTGATTCTTGTTTACCTATTTTTAACTGTTCATAAAATCAGAATGGGATTTCACATTTTAATACACTGAAAGTTCCCTTTATAAAAGCTGTGTTATTTTTTATATTCATTTTCACTTTTTACTGTCCCTTTTTTAAGGAAACAAGTGAACAAGAAGGCCAGTAAAGCCATGTATACTGGTGTACACTACCCACATACTACATGTGCTTGTATAATAGCACACTGGTTAATAGATACTGGGATTTTTTTTCCTTCCAGATTTTGTCTTTAAAGTGTGAGGATCACAATTTGTGACCACTGTGTTCATGCACACATTCACCGTGCAAGCAACTAAAATAACATATTTATTCATGATCTGATCCCACAATGCTGGCAGTCACTGGAAAAAATCTTCTCACTGACTTCAGTAGATTTTAGCCCAGCTTGTTCATACAACTGTTCCCATCACCATGATGCATGAGAACTGGTTCAGAGAGAAATTTGATCTTCACTTTGGTCTACAGCATTGTGGTGACAAAGTCAATTGATCTGGCTGGAAATCTGTGTCTGGAGGAAAAGCTAGACTGGGCCGGAGGGACATGACTTCAACATCACATATTACACCAGGGGAGACTACATTGTAGAGGCAAGGATTGAGGACTCTCTCTACAAACACAGAAGTAATAACTCAAGTAGTTTCCTTGGCAGAAGGCTCTGGGATCCTCCTGGATGGAGACTGCTCCCTGGGTATCCGTAGCATGCCATGCTGCAATCCCACAAGCTAGCCCTGAGCTGTCTGGGACTTCCCTGCAGCACAGTATACCCATGCTGGGGGATCCTGGCTTTAGCCTCAGCATGCCACTATGCCTGGGAATCGAGCCCCATTGACTGAGTATGCTGCTTCCTACTCCAGACCAATCTGGTGTGAATTCAGCACAAAGGCATAGATATTGCTGCCTTGGAAGGTGAATCAGATCCAAAGAATGGGTTGGGTTGAAAGGGACTTTAAAAATCACCTAGTTCCATGCCGCCTGCTATGGGCAGCAGGGATGCATGTCCCATGACATCAGCGTAGCACTGCCCCAAAAGGACCCTTGTATAAGGACTGGTAAAATAGATGATGTTGTAACATACTACCTTCATTCCCTTCTCTAAGCCCTGGGTTAAATCTCCAGCAGACATGTACTGCTGACTTCTCTGACCCTTCTTCCAGAGAGAATCTGTTCTGCCCTCAGCTACCAATAACTCATCTGCCATCTTGCCTGTGGACATCCAGATTGCAATTTTAGCAGGTCCCACCTTGCTCTGACAATTCCCTTTGAGGCCCACCTCCACCTAACACACAGCCCTCTCATTACTGCACTCACACAGCCCTCTCATTACTGCACTGCCTCTGGCTATTGGAAGTTTCTTTGCCCTCTTCAGAGCTTGTGAGCACATTTTCCATAAGGGAAGGTATGGTCTCCTTCTCCTTCCTGGACATTAGGTTTGCACCAATACATTTTTAATTTCCTTCATGTTAATCTCACCTTCCTATTGTCCATTTATACGATCTCATCCCTCTGCCTAACTAAGGGTTGATGATTTCTGTTCATCCTGTCTCTTTGCACTGCAATATCCAACTAATCATATAGGAAGCTAAGTCTTGGGATACCCTTAGAAACTGGATCCCTCACCTTACATCACAGAAAGAAACTGAAGAAAAAGTAAAATTAAGAGTAGTTACCCTGAAAGTAACTCAGAAAGTCAGTAGCCTCACTGGTCATTGGATCTAAGCCTCTTGCATTTATGCCCAGTGCTGTTCTCTTTTGCCTTCCTTCAGGAGATGCATATTTGTTTACATATATATGGACTATATATAAACATAAACTACCTCTGCTGTGTGTAGACAGGAAGGCTATGACAATGCTGAGCTGTCATTGTAGACCGAGCAAGGCTGAAGAGACATAAGGAGCCCCCAAAATTCTGCTTGTTTGTCTTTCTTGCCAGCAGCCCTCCATGCTACTGTCAGCAGGATCCTCACACCTCTGCAGTGTAATAATTAGAAACGTCAAGCAGCAAATTGCCTCTGCATAAAAAAAACAGGCAGCAAGTTGAGGCAGGTGGGGTGTGTCTTTTTTCAGGGTTTGGAGGCTTCCTTGGCTTTAAAACCTATGCTGGTGGCAGCTGCTGTTGTTTCTCCACCTTGCAGGCATCACTTCCATCACCCAAGTGACCTACAGTTCTCTCTCCTGAAAGTGCCTTTGAAAGCCAGAGGGATAAAGAAGAATACACGTAGGATCAATTAAGAAGAAATCAGTACCCTTCCGCAAGTTTTGTTTGGCACCTCTCGGAGCCTGAAAGGAACCAGCTACCACTGGCTGGAGAGCAAAACCTCATGAGAGGTTATACCTGAAAATCCAGATACCAGCAGGGAGGGGAGAAATGCCTCTTGCCTAGCTCCCTTAAGCAAACCGTGACTGTGCTGTGGGATGATTAGTCAGAGTCACTTCCAGGTGACAGCTCTCAGAAGGATTTGGTCACACTTGCAGGTATGATGATGCACCAGAGCCCTGGAAACAGAAGCATCTGTATTTTTTTGAACTAAATACCATGTATTACTCACCGATGTGTATTGTAATCCCCAGCTACTTTACAAAAGTCCTGTGCAGAAGGGAGAACAGTCATCTCTGGGGTGGAAAGCTTCCATTCAAACCCCTTCGCTGCTGGGAAGGCTGTTTTGGTTCAGCAGCAACTAAGTTTGAAGAAACTTTTCCTCTCCCCTCTACCCAATAGGTCTTCGCTTATATAAAGTTAGTGGGTTTTTTTTCTCTTTGAAATCAAAATATGTGCATGTGAAAGTGTGTAATTTTGTTTGATACAAAGGGCAACACTTCTGTGAGGTGCTTGCTTGAAACAGATAATAAATAAAAAAGCAGGAAAGGAAAATAAGCATGATTACCGAGTTTGTTCACTACACTGTCATGGTTCAAAATTCAGTCTCAGAATTGAAGCAGGGACTGGGTTTTCATTCAGGTCTTTTAAATGCTGGCAGAGTGCCTAGCCCATGATGGAGTTAAGCTCTTCCTGGTCTTATCACTGAAGCTGTTCTATTTTGCCTGATATATTTACAACAAGTGTAGATGGAGATGGTATTTTGCAGGTGTGTGTGCTACTCAGCACATTATAAAGCCTATTCATTACTATCTTCACTTCCGTGAATATTTACACATATCTATGCAGATCGCAACAGCATCGACAGGCAGAAACTTTGCAGTGTCCTGTGTGAAGCACTTTGTTGAGAGACAGATTTTCTTTATTCAGAGAGGAGAGTTTAACCCACAGCATGGTTCACCAAGTGGTTATTGTCCCTGAGGGTAATTGCAGAGGTTTTATTCTAAGTACAAAATAGTGATTAAATATAACTGCATTAAAATATTTAGCCAACGTCATTAGAGAAACAGGAAACAAATTTATTGCTGTGGCAACCCAGGGAGACTCTGTACCTTGGAGAACTGGTAGAAAAAGTTCAACCAGGGTTTTGTTTCCTTCCCCAAATAGGTAGTTATGCAGCAAATATCTGCATAGCATTAAAGGTGGTGGCTACTGCTCTTTGTCAGCCACGTCAGTGTTGAGCTTAGCACCATGCAAGGAGAATTTGCCAGACCACAGGGGTAGCGCAGAGGGCTTTGTCTGTGCCTGGAAAGCAGCAGAATTTCTTTGTTGACTTGAATGGGCTTTGTAAAAATAATGAATGGATAGATGGATGAAAAGAGTATGTGTGAATAGATGTTTCCATCTGCAGATTAATTGCCTTTGGGTAGAGTCCATCATTATCTTCCAATACCTTCTTTTCAGTGGCAAGCAGTACATCCTTTAGGCAAAAATGTTTTTGTGAACTTAATGACTGCCTATTTCAGCAAGGAGGAGAGCTGTCCTGCTTTCCACTCCTCTAGCATTTTCTTCCCATTCTCTTGGGTTGTGCTTGTGCTTGACCCAGAGCTTAAATTAAGCTCTCAAATCTCAACAGCTCTTGAGGGACAAAACAAGCAGACAAAACTATTTTATGAAGGTGTCTCTGTCTATGGCTTCCAGGGCTGCTCTGCTGCAAAAACCAGAATAGGCAGAAGTAAAAATGCAGCTAAAACAGGAAAAAACATCTAATGTTGAGACTGGTTACATGTTATGTGTAGGGATCTGGACTGAATTTTTTATTTCTAAAATAGAAGTGGGGCATGTAAGTAGAGAATTGGGAGTCACCAGGAGAAACTGTCTCTCAAAGGGACAGCTTGTTGGTGATTAATTGATATATTACAGGGTGAGATTCCCTTGCACAGGGGTAAGAGACAAGCCGTCAGTTCATCAGTCACATCTTGCCCCTGGGAAAGCCACAAGTCCTACAGCCACTGCCTCCTTAGATGCCACTTCTCCTAGATGCAAACCCATGGGCCATCAGTCTGACCCTTGCCAAAAGTGGTTGCTGACTAAGATCTCAGGTAAAGTGTCTCCGTTACCCAGGATATCTCTGATCCTCAGCAAGTCTTTTCTTCCCACTTATGCTCTATGAGATGGAGGGCATGTTGCACCGTCAAGCTGATTCATGAGCTAAAACCCCAATAATGGCCCAGAAGACTTCAGGCACGCTCATAGGGAGGTGTATGAGTCTCTAGATAGACTTGCAAACACCAGATCATATTCCACAATCCCCAAAACTGAAATATTTCCAAATTAGGTGAAATTTATACAGTTCCAAACTGTCTTTTCTTTCTTTAATCATAATGAGACTGGAATTAGAATTATTAACTACTAATAACCTCATTTTTTGACAGAACTACTGCAGTGGAAAGGTGTGTAAAACTAGATAGAAGTTTGAAGGGTTTGGTTGAAAAATTGGATGGGATCATATCATCCATCATTGTAATATATCCCTCTGGAATGGAGCATGATTCATTATTTGTATTTTTATAATATTCAATGGCTACAAATGAGACCAGCGTCCAATAGAGAGATCTGCTAGGTCTGGCCAGCACACTGGGTTATAATCAATTTATATCTCACAATTCTAGCAGCTGAGAAATACAGGGAGAGACACTCCTCTCAATGATGCACTGCAAGTCCTATGAATTGAGATTTGCAGCCCTCCAGGAATGCCCAGTTTCATGTACATGCTGTTTGATCTGCAGTTTCCAAGCTTTTGAATAACTTCATCTGATAAATAGAACTGCTACCTCCAAGACTAAAATAAAAAAAAAAAAAAACCAAAAAAAACACCAAAACACACAGAACATCCCAAGGATGCAAGTGCTAAAATGATCACAGGTGACAAACTGCTAGCAAATGTGAAAACTGACTTCATCCTTCAGTCATGCATATTCCCTGTGTATAAAAATAACTTCAGGCTAAGCAGGCTATCTCTTGCCATGTAATTGTGATCCAGTTCTCTGTGCATCTTGCAATATCTACAGAAATACAGCTCTGGCAAGTGGTACTTCAGACAGTCTTGGACCAGAGCCTTGCAGGTGAGCAAGGTATCAAGGGAAAAGTAGCAGTGATGAATCCAGATACCAAGGATGGGCTGTATGATGGACATGAGGTGATATGTTGAATCCTTAGCCCATCTAAAATTGGCTGGTGTAAACCTGGAGATGCTGCAAAGGCTCATGTAAGGAAATGGAGACTGGTAGGAAGCTGATGGGGTGTAAGTGGTAAAACTGATACAGTCTGGTGAGATTTAAATTACAACAATACATACATTGGAGCTTTGTAGCATCTTCTTCAGTTGTTGCATGTGCTTTAGGGATGGTGCTGATTTACTGCGTATTTTGGAGGCCGCACACATGCTGCTGAGGCATACAAAATACTGAAGGAGGAACCTCAGAAGACTTTGAGGCATTGAAATGTCCGAATTTCCATTAACCAGGAGAAAAATAGGAAATTAAACCCCCAGCGGTATCTTCACAATCTCAGTAAGTGTGAATCTCTTGTTGTTTTGTAAACAAGCGTATCAGTATCAGTGACATTAATGAAGCAATTTCATCTCCCCGAAGTACCACCCAACATGGGTGCAGGCCACATGGGAATATTTGCTATGTGGAACAAAGGGAAATGCAAAAAGACAAGTGAGGAAAGAATATCTGTTACAGCTGGACTTTTGTTGACAAGCTTTTATGTGGGACTCATGACTTGCTTTTTTTTTTTTTTTTTTTTTTTTCCCCCTGAAAATTGCCTGTTAGTCCTTGTCACCCTAATGTTAAAAAATATCAATAATAGTAAACAAGGATTTTCATGGGTTCTCAGCTGGAGATATTTCCTGTTTGAAAACTCAAAGCTCCAGGGATCTTTGTGAGAAGAACAGAAACAATAAAATTAGGAGATGTTGCATGTTGTCAATAGCAGTGTTCTGGGCAGCTGACACCTCCTGGCTGGGGAACTCTACACAAAAGAGAGAAAGAATGTGAAATGATATAACCCATGAAAAATGCCTGATTAATGGTCAAGCAGGAGTCGCTATTGAAACAACAGGACTTTCGGCATCTTTGCCACAAATCTGAAGCTGTTCCAGGTCTTTTACTTATTAACCTCAGCTCCCTCCTTCTAACTGTTGCTTAAGAGTTGATGGCTACCTCTGTATTTTCCAGTTAAAGAATATTTTCTGGCAGTGAGACTGCCAGGCATGGAACAAGCCACATCCATACTGTTACTCTCTTACCCTCCAAAACAAAGTGGCCACTTCCAAACTTTCAGTCCCTGACCCTGGGTGAGTCCCCACTCATGCTCAGTAGTTGTCAAAGGGCATGCTAGCTGGCCTAAGAGGATACTAGCAATCCAATGGGATTTAAAAAAAAAAAAATCAATTTCCAACACTTAGCAACAGTCCCTAGCACTTTTTCATTTACTGTTGTAGACAAAGCCAGCGTGAAACAGGTCATGGTTTAACTGCAGTTCTGTTTAAAAAGGGCAAGCAGATGATTGCTGGTATGAAATGTGTTGAAACATTGAAGTGCACATCATGCATTACAAACATCTTGACACAAGGTTTTTCATATGGTTCTAGGAGACCTGCCGATTTGCACATTAGTTAACAATTTATTCATCTGTCAGCAGTGACATATTAACCATTTAAAAATGTTAAAGGAGACAGCGTAATTCCTTCTTTGCATTGCTAAAAAGACTGCAAAGGCTCCAATATCTGATCTTAAGTAACTGTAACAGCTTCGTTAGAATGGATTTGCACAAATCATCTGTGGAAGGTCAAGACCTTGTCCCATCAAGCCAGCTTCCCAGCTTAGACCAGTTGGGTTTGCTGATGCTCCTGAGCATCCTAGAAAAATTGCATAGCTTTGTCTAAGGCACAAAAGAAGCTGGAATCATCTGAGGTGGGTTATTTGGATATTTTTCACAGACCATAGGGGCACTGCAGGTAGCTATTCACTCCATGAAGGTGTATGGAGCTGGATTTTGGAGAGAACCTGCTGAAAGGAAGGAAAAGGCTGCCTTTCCTGGCAGAAGAGATTGTGCAAGGCCTTGAATTCAGTGAGGACAGATTAAGAAGCAAGGGTGGAATCTGGATGAAGTATGAGAATATTAACAAGACATTGAAATACGATGCCAGCAAGATGAGGACAGCGTAGGAGATACTCACTTCAGAGGTCTCCATACTCCATGTCACCCAGAAAGGGAGGAGTACAGTGAAAATAGATCCAGTATAGCTACACAATGTGAGAGTTCTAGGCTGTCCTTGCCACCAAACTGACACAGCTGTGTCTCTCGGACAAATGGACAGCCAAACAATCCCCATGTTACCCACGCAAAGGGTTTGCACTGCACTGCTCTTTGGCTTGTCCATCATGGCAAGGCTTGAGGCATGCCACGAGAAATCTTTGCCTTGTAGACAACAGGCATTGCAATGGTACAAACCATCATCAAAAACAGGGCTAGGGACATCAATTTTCAGATGTAACCTTATGTCTCCCTGTCACAAGCAAGCAGGGATAAAATTAGAAATGGCTTGCTTTGGTTCATTAGTTATGTCTGGGAATGTCTAATGGTAGGGAACATTCTTCACTAATGAGCAAGGGGAGGAGCAGAGACAGAAACAGGGCATTTTTTTCCCATAATCTGTTTGCAGTATTCTCCTCTGGTATTCACAAAGGTGGCACCTGAGTGCCTTGCAAGTTTTAATGAATCTCCTCACGTTTCTTGGTTGTATTTACTGTTCATGACTTATTAAATACAATCCAGGCCATGGGAATCTAAGAGGAGTTCAAAGACCCATTTGTACCGTGACACAGTCACTTCTGTTCTGTTCAGTCCTCTTGGGCACAGTTGGAGACATGAGAATTACCCATTTAAGTGTAATAAAATCAAAATCATGTAACCTATTACTCGCTATTAAAGCTTTATGCAATGTGTGCTAGGAAAGAAAGCAATATTCCTGTTCCTTTCTTTTCAACTTGCAAATCAAGGCAAGTGTATGAAGTTCTGAACAGTTCCAGTGAAAATCCCAAGGAAAGTAGGTTATGAGGAGCTCTCTGGAGGATGGCAAAAGGCTTCTTATGTAAGGTGGAATTTCCCACTTACTTCCTGTTAAACGCTGAGTTATTTCCCATCTGGATGGCACTTTGTGTAGGCTGGATTCAGTTGCATAGCGAACTGCACCTCAGTCTCTTGTTCACCCTGATGGTGAGGACTTTCACAAACAGCAGAACAGGGTGAATCACCGAAGCTAAAGAAAGCTGGTAGGAATTTGTTCACCTCATTCAGCTCTCCTCACAGGACAGCCTGCAGCACAAGATCCCGTGGTGTGAACCTCTGAACCTTCCACTTACCCCTGTAGCTGTGTTCCCCAGCTGGGATGTTTGTCTCTCACCTCAACTTCTCAACCTCCTCCACCCCTCATTTTTCTTCACAAATAGCCTTGTCTTTCGTCTTGTTACCTCTTTGTGATCCCTCCTTACTCCACCTGTTCTCAGATGCTACTCGACAGAGCTCCCTGTGAGGGCGACGCCAGCCCGTTATCACCATAAACGCAGGGATGACTGGGTCTACTTAACCAAGTCAGCCCACAAGTCTCACCTTCCTGCTGCATTGCAGCTGTGACTTAGACACCAGAGCCTGGATGCTGAAAGAGCATCTGAGGAGCAAATACATCACCTTGTCCTGCACGAGCCTTGGAACCCTTCCCAGCCCCATGTCCTGCTTCTCAGATCAAAGTAGAGGCTGGTTGAGGAAGGAACCAGCCCTCCCTGCATCAGGAGTGACCACAAAACTGGGGCTTTATCCTACCCTGGATGCTAGGTCCTGCTTTCAAGCAAGTGACACAGATGAGCCATTTGAGCTTTGAAAACAAGTGATACTTGTGGTTTTCCAAGGGAATTTATAAAGACAATTCAGTTTTCAAATCTGGTAACCGAACCAAAAAGCGTAATTAGAATTAAGTCTTGTCCTGGCCAGTGTGTATCATTAAATGTTATAGAAGATCTTACACCTTTTCTCAAGCATACTTCTAAAAGTTAAAGAAGTAACTTTAAACTGGAATAAATAATTATAAACAAAAATTTTCATTTTTTCAGCTTTTTTTTTTTTTTCTTCCCCAAAGGATACAGCTTTCCCTGAGCAGTTAGGGAAATATTTTACTGAGGAGGAAAGAGCTTTTCATGACATTTTTACATAGCTGAAGAAGCCATTGTTGTTCTACTCTGTGCTTGACTTTCTTCACAATGAAGATAATTATAAATATATGTACTGTTATAAATAAGCATATACGAATCTGTATTTTTCTAAATCTGTGTATATGTTCCTTACATTATATCCTAGATAAAGCTGGAGTGCTGGCATAATGCATATAATGGGATGAGTTAAATGTCAGCACAGAGTGGGCGAACTTGGTGTTATTCCAAACACTCTAGCAGGGTAAAAATTTCAAACCTTCACTGATGAATAGAGGCGAGTATCTTCAAATAATGTTTTCTTCTTTTTAGAAACTTTTGTTCCCAAAGACTTTGACATTCCAAAGTCAATTTCACAGGTATTCCCCGCTTCTCTTATTCACTTCTGCCAAGGAACTGCCAATTTTAGAAATGTTTACCCATGCTCTTCTGGAGGTCCCCTGGTTGGATTCCTTGTCTCTCGCCAAGAAGCATTTCTGCTGGAAGATTCATGCTGAATAAGCCTTACATTTTTCCAGGTCTGTGTCAGAGTAATATTACTGCTTTCAATAGACACTCAAGAACCTGAAAAGGGAGATAGTACAACAGTAAATCAGTCCAGGAATGACAACACTAGATGAGAACTTTTTCCCCTTGACACTTTTTTTACCTGTGAGACTTTTTTTACCCGTGTGACTTTTTTTTACCCATGAGACTCTTTTTACCCATTAAGACTTTATATCCGAGAGACTTATTTTACCTGTGAGATGCTTTTTACCTGTGAGACTTTTTACCCGTGAGATTCTTTTTACCCATGAGACTTTTTACCTGTGAGACTTTTTTAACAGTGAGTTTTTTTACCTGTGAGACATTTTTTATCCGTGAGACTCTTTATACCCGTGAGACTTTTTACCCGCGAGACTTTTTTAATCGTGAGAGTTTTTTTACCCGTGAAACTTTTTACCCGTGAGACTATTTTTACCCATGAGACTATTTTTACCCTTGAGACTTTTTACCTGTGAGAGTTATTTTACCTGTTACTCTTTTTAACCGTGAGTCTTTTTTTACCTGCGAGACTTTTTTTACCTGAGTCTTTTTTTATCAGTGTGACTCTTTTTACCCTGTGAGACTTTTTTTACCCACGAGACTTTTTTTATCCATGAGACTTTTTACCTATGAGACTTATTTTACCCATGAGACGCTTTTTACCCATGAGCCTTTTTACCCATGAGATTTTTACCCCTGAGACTCTTTTTACCTGTGAGACTATTTTACCTTTGAAACAATTTTTACCCATGATTTGAGGAGTCAGTCAGCAATATATAGGTGAGCGGAGTTTATCTTTATTCGGCAGCGCTGCGTGCATGGGGGATCACTCCACCAAATTAACGCACAACGAGGGGACTTTTCAGTCCCCCCTTTATACAAGCTACTCATACCTATTCATTAGTTTTCCAAGGAACTGTTTGCCTATTCATTACAATTCTGAGAATTCATTTACATATCTCGTGCCCACGTAATGTCTTTGAGGAGTTGTCTCTGCCCATACTCTATTCCTCAGCAGTCATGTTTAAAGTCTTCATCTTCGCCACGTTGCATGTACAACAGGAATCTATAGACAAAATGTCCTTTCTAAAGATAGCCAACCCAAGGACTTAGCAGTCTGTACATCCATCATGTGGCAATAAGGGTCCTTCCCGACTTTTAACTAAACATAGGTGTGTCATCATTTAAATAAGTGGTACAGCATTCACTATTCATTCCCCCCTTTTCTAACAGCTATTGTAATTTCTTTTATAACTACAGAAAATCATTGTATTTTATGGTCATTCTTTGGCAGCACCAAACAAAACATTGAAGTAGTATACATATTTATATTCTTAAAACTACTATAATAATATTATAACAAAAGCATGCTTTAACCATTCTAAATTAGGTAACCACAAAGTCAGTTTGTTCCATATAGCTTCAAAACTCTATGATAAATCGTCTTTAGTAATTTCATGCAGGATTTGCACCTTGTTCCATATCTTATGGATGACTGTTTAATCATTCCATCCATCAGATTGGGAACAAGTATTTTGCCCTAGGTATCCGGGACATGTTCCTCCTGTCTTGTTTGAACTTTCCAATGACAGTTATTATCACTTTTCATAACTACTGTGGTGGTTAGGTTTAATATTTGTAAATCAAATCCTGGACCTAACTTATATGTTTTATTATCAAATAGGCAATATCCTTTGTCATTGCCTGGCTTTTTCCAAAAGTCTGGCCATGTAGGCCATTTGCTGTTAAGATAATTCCAGTTTTGGGAGGCCACCCCATACAGGGGTGTTATAAGGCCTTCCTTAGGAAGAGAGGTACATATCCAGCACTCCTTAGCTTTCATGGCATTAACAATTCTTTGCAGTGTTTGAAGATGGGTATTGTTTATCCATGCTTCACTTTCTAAAATCTCTACAGTTATTACAATTAAGATCAGAATAACTCTACACAAATATCCCTGATCCTTTTGACAGTCCATTGTGTTTCTAGAAGTTATTACAATTAAAGAAATTATTACTATTACAGAAATTATGACTACTATAATTATGATCTAATAAACTGTAGTTTCATGGGTCCTGCTGAGGTGAAGGCCCATGATTTCTCAGGAGCTTTCTTTATCTGAGAATAGTGAATTCAGGCTGCCTGTTCTCTTATCTTGATGGTGGTGAAGGTTGTCAGCAGCACCTGAGATGGTCTTTCCCATTTTTCTTTCAAAGGTTTCCCTGAAAAAGTCTTTACACATAGTCACCAGGTATAAAGGAGTGGATTGGTTGGCCTAACCCCCTGGCCCTTGTTCCCAATATTTGTTTATTTATAACCTTTAATTGTCCCTGGAGGGCCTTCATATATTCACACAAATATCCCTCTCTCAACTGTCTTAGATCTTCTCCAGCAAATTGTAACTGGTACGGTCTCCTGTATAATATTTTGAAAGGGATTAAATTTTCTTGGCTTAGTTCAGATTCTTAATAATGCTAAAGGGAGAGATTGTGGCCAAGTTAGATTTGTTTCTTGCCCTATTTTTGTTATTTGTTGTTTAATTAAATGGTTCATTTTTTCCACTTGCCCGCTTGCTTGAGGTCTGTAAGGAGTATGTCATTGTCAATCTATTCCTAATACTGTACTCACCTGTATTATTTTGGCACAAAAGTGTGAGCCCCTATCAGAAAAGATTGTTGCCAGTACCCCAAAATGGGGAATAATGTCATTCAACAATCCTTTCGTTACCTCTCTTGCTTTATTTGTTTGACAAGGAAAAGCTTCTGGCCAACCTGAAAATGTATCAGTCATAACTAATAAATATCAGTAACACACCCCCCCTCCCCTTTTCTTGGGAGTTCGGAAAAATCAACTTGTCACTGTTGTCCTGGATAATTTCCTTTACTAATGTTCTCTAGTTTTATTCTATTTGTTACATTGGGGTTATTACATAAACACACTTCACATTGTTGAGTTACCTGCTTTATTGTTGTGTACAAGTTTCACCCTATCAATTTTTGATTTAGACTTTTATATAATGTATCAGCTCCCCACTGAGTTTTATTATGTTTTGTTAGGGCTGTAGTTCATATTAAATTGGATGGTACCACTATACAGCCATCTGCCAAATAGGCCCACTTATTTAATTTTATTTTCATGTCCTGAATTAGCTTTATGTCTTTTTTAGAATAGTTTGGTTCCTGATCTGTACTTACAGTTTGGATTTTACCGTCTGGTATTAAGGATAATTCCTCTTTTCCTACTTTCTCTGCTGCTCGTCTGGCCTCATGGTTGGCCAGGCGGCTTCCAATTTCCAAATCAGTGCCTCAATGGGTTCCTCACATCAAGGTCTGGCATGGCATATGCTCCCACCGCTCAGCGCCTACTGGGTTGCAGCCAACAGCGGAGCTCAAGATTCTTCTTGGTGGCAAACACAGAGGCCAACCCAGTCTTGCCCTTGACTATGGTAGGAGGCACTTGACCAACCTTATTCCTTGTACTTCGTTGTCAATGCAGAGTTTCATCTGCACATCCCATAACAAGTCACTGTCATGGCAAAACACACAGATTTGCATTAGTAGAACTACTATAGAATGTATTTTATTTCAACTTTTATGCCAATATCCCCCACAGTCCTGCTGATAAAGGGATATTGTTTTACCTGAACTAGGCAGGCCTCCCGCTTATCATTTTTACTGTAACAGGTAAAGCATTTTTTGCCTTACCTGGAATTTATTTCCAGATATACCTGGTTAAAGATTTCTTTTACTTCAGGGAGGTCCTCTCTTCCACTCTTCTGTTGAATTAAAGATAAGCTCAAGATTTCAATTAATTGATAATTTTTAACTTTTGGTTTCATTTCTCCTTTAAACGTCTAGATGTTCTAATAAATCTCATCCCAACAGATTTTGGTGAATTTGGCATTCTTATTTGTTTTCTTAGTTTGTACTTGAAAGGTTTCAGGATGTTTTCCTGGTGGCCAGCAGCTCCCACAACTGTAACAAATTCTTTTCACTGAAGTTTAACACCAAATAAGTTGGTTTTGTATTCACTAAAAATTGCGCCTCATTTTTCCTAGTCCCTAGTTCACCAGAACCCCTTGCTGGTTCTTTAGCTTAGGGCAATCTCGCTTCCAGTGCCCACTTTCCCTACAATATGCACAGTGATCTGATCCCATAGGAGAGGGGTTCACTCTTTCACTTCTACCTGACATTCCTCCTCTGTCTCTGCCTCATCTCCTCTACCAGTTCAGCACTACACAGCTCTTCTTCTCTTACCTTCTGTACACGTTTCCCTGTTCCTTCTATCAACTTTTCTACACCACGATTACCTAGTAACAATCAACTTGAACCTTTATCTAGTCCTATTAGATCATCCTGATAAGTTTTCCACAACCAACTTTCAAACATCTAAATTTCCCAGTCAAAGATTCATCTCTATTCTCCTCCGACCCCCACTCCCATTGCCTGCCCTAAAGGGGCCCTTACTGGTCCTGTGTTGCAGCACTTGGGGTAATATTGTCAGGTCCTTCTGCTCAATTGTCAGCAACACCAACCCCCTCCTCCTCGCCATCAGAAGGATTGGGGGCAGGAGATGCTCTTCCTGCTCTGCAGGTTACACAAGCCTGCCTCTGCAACAGCGCCTGTGTTTTAACTCTTTCTTATCCTGAATGTAAATCTGCTATTTGCTGTTTTAAGTCTGTGTTCTTACATATCATGCCTTTGCAGGCAAACAGCAAACACCCTGCCATGCATCCAGCATGACTCAGCTGCACCTTCGAGCAGGTATGGGGGTTTGTACAAACTCACTCCAATACTTTAACACGTTCACAGGGTCTTTGATTCTCTACCCCCCCTCTGTTCCTTTTCCATTACTAATATTAAAGGATCTTGTGGAGCTAGGTTAATACCACACTGCTTTTGCCACTCTGGGTGATTTCTCAGAGTGAAAAACATATCAGCATATGTTCATCCCATTATTCCTCTCACCTCAAGAAAAACATTAACTGCAATTCAGTGTCCCATTTAAGGGCCATTTCTCTTGGTCCCCTAACTTATACAAGGGCCAACACTGATCGCAGTAATTAAACAAAGTCCTCTTATCCACACTTCTCCAGGTTGCCCTCCTATTTCCTTTCAGAACACATCTCAATGGACTCTTTCTTACTATTCCACCACTTTGTTTTCCGCCCATATTTTCTCAATCGCTATCTCAGCCACAGACTACAGTAATTTAGAGCAGACCACTCTAATTTCACATACAGATCTATCTCTCTTATCCCAATGCGTCCAAATGACGTACGGAATTAGACTCTGTAACTCGAAAGTTATAAAGTAGGTATGTTTATTGCACGCAGATGCACGGGGATCGCTCCACCACAAGCGTGCATGCCCGAAGTGACGAACCATCCCATATTTATACAATAAAACAAATGAATGTTCAATTGACGCCTATACATACTCGTTACCTAAGGCCGCATACTCTCACTTCGTATGTTACTTAGCTTATCAGTCCTTTTCCTGGAATGTGGTGGTCTTGCAAGTTTGCAGCTAATTCATGTCCTTGTCGATCATCTGGTTTTCTTTAGCAAGGAGATCTCTAGACAACATTGGAATGTTTCTCATCCTTTTTACAAATAGCCCCTTTGTTAGAGGAAGAAGAGTAGGTATTTCCTTAAAATCATATGGTTTATGTGACCAGTCACCACACCTACACTCCTTGAGACGACATGTACAATCACAATCGATGTTTGTTGTCCCTATTTCGCACTATTTCTCCATATCAGTCCCCCCTTTTCTACCAAACTAAGTAAATTCTTTTACTTAAGCAGTCTTCCCGAGTGATATAAAGCATCATACATAAGTGTTACGCTTTTAAACATTCTCCAAACCCACAAATATAACATAATGGTTAGTATTAAGGAAATTCCTAAACTGATCAATAAGATCACAATGGGGTGTACCATACGATTAAGAATTCCTGTTGCAGAAGGTGACCAGCCAAAGAGAGTATCCCACCAACTATGGTTTCCGTCCTGTTCTACCTTTTCCAAAACTGTCTTGATCCCTTCTGCATCATGGTGGACCATAAGAAGAGTTTCTTGTCCTTTTTCTTTGGTCTCTTCCAGAAGACGTTGTAAATCTCCATGTTTTAATAATTCTTTTATATTACTTATATTTAGTCCTATGGGGGTAGGAATTATCATCTGTGATAGGGTAAAGTTGGATCTTAAGAATTGATGAGATGCTATTGGGGCTGAGCAACTAAAATTGCATCCCGTGATAGATACAGTAATTTGAATATTGTGCACTTTCCTTTACTTCCCCATCTATGGTTATTGTGTTACACTTAGTTCTCAAACACGCACGTCCTTTCCCTGCATATATGATTACTGTTTTCAAGTTTGCATTTGGTCGGGCCTCAAAATGACATATTTTCTGATCTGTATCTAAACAAGTATGCTGAGCTATTTATGGTATTGCTTTCACAGAGGAAGCCTTGCTGTTCTCGCATAATATAAGATCCCAAATCTACTCTTTGCCCACTTATTGCCTGTCTTCCTGGCCCATGTTCTATGTTCAAAAGGATATAGGAGGACCCCATTATGGTTAATTCCGAGGGCTACAATGGGGTGTATGGTAACTATTACTGCATTATGTATGGTTAATACAAAAGCTGTGACTGTGTGTGTGTGTTGGTGTCGTAGGTAACGTTCACCATATTCCACCGTGATTGGCGTTTTCTTTCTACCTCCGTAGCATTGTCCCAAACCATCTTTCGAATTTCCATAGGAAATATGCCTTCCTCTCTTTCTCTTGTTATGGATGCAGCTATTGATTGCATCCACACTTGGGCTTGGATACAACTTAGAGCCAAGGCGACGTCGTCCTCTAAACCACCTAACGCCTTTGTGATAAGTTGATGATCTTCCATGTTTATTTGTTCCCACCTGGGGAGTACCCTCGATATCAACCATAGGTGTGCCCCTAACGCTAATAATGAGGATCTTAGCGGTTGTTGTAGTTTTGATAGATCGGCTGTGGTGGCTGCTAGTTTATTCATTGTTACCTCTGAGTCTATGGAATTTAATACTCCGAGTCCTGTTCCTAACACTCCAGTTGCATCTCTCACTATTTGGTTCCGATAAATATTTCCCCTTTTTCTTCACCAAGTTGTCCTTCCCTCATAAGAGGTCCATAAGAAGGGGGAACAAGACAGCTTAACATCAGAAACATTGACTTGTATCTGTAACTCTATCCTTTTGAGAGACCATTCTGGGTTAAACAACATTTGTTGCTGACCTGTATTTCTGATTACATACGGGCCAATTTTCAAAATTTTTGGATTGGGTTTAGTAAATTTTGGATCAAGCGTTAATGGGGTTGTTGTACTGTGGTGGTGGTAGGAACAGTGGTTAGCATGATTGTTAATTTAATCTTATAAGTCAGAGCTGTTCTTGGGGATTCCTTTCCTAGGCATATTAGAAAGACGGGCTCAGTCTAAGGTAAAATTGTGCCAACAGTCCCGTGAATTAGAGCACGTGGTTATATTTAGAAGGGTATATTCCTTATCTACCTTTCTGACATTAATCAGGGTGTCTCCCAAAATCTTGGTGTTATCCTTCTCATTATACGTTTGACACCCTACTTTTATCCTATCTCCTCATTTCCCCCATAATCGGTCGACTCTGTCCACATCCTCCCGATCCCATCGATTCTTTTGGTACACCTCGTTTTCAGAAAAAAATCACCATAGCTAGTTCCGTCTTTGTAGCTACATTTCCCATTATTCCAGTGTGCTTTTTCTGGGCGTGATTCCATGGCCAGTTATCAGGCTCTTGGTTGTAGGCAAGAGAGAGGGTACAAAACAGCACAAATGGTCTAAACCCACTATTGATCCATTCTAAGAAACTGAACGTCCCTCCCCTCACACACACATATAAAATCTGTTTTGATCAAAAATATCTTTGTTTGAGTTGGGGCTTTGAATTTTCATCTATTCATACCAATGACAGGTTGGGCAAGATTGGCCACTGGCCCAGTCCCAGATTCTTTTGTTCTGTACCGTTTGTTGTGGTGCCCTTCCCATATGGTGGATCCACAACCGCTTTGCTTCACTTACTTGTCACCCACATTGTTCCCATTTGTTCAAGTAAATTTGAGTTTCAGGCCTTTGTTATCTGGGGTTACTTTCCACGAAGCTGCAGGGGCTTTCTTAATCTGGGTATGGTGCTGTTCCTCGACCTGGATTGCAGTGTAGGTGGTGAGTAGGACGTGAAAAGGTCCGGTCCACTCTGGTTCCAGGGTCTTATCTGTAAAACACTTAATGTATATGTAGTCCCCTGGTTGTATATCGTGAACAGGTCCATCCAGACCCCTACTACGTGTTCCCATCATTGCTTCTCAATTCTTATTAATTGTTTGTTCAGTGCCACCATATAGGAAGTCATTGTTTCTTCACCAGTCTGTGAAGACGTCCCCTTCTGCACGCCATAGGGTCGTCCATATAAAATTTCAAACAGGCTAAGCCCCTCTTTTGCTTTTGGTCTAGTTCGTATTTGTGTAAGAGCTAATGGTCAAGACCGGGGCCAAGTTAGATTTGTTTCTTGACCTAACTTGACAATCTGTTGTTTGATTAGATGATTCGTCTTTTCCACCTGGCCACTTGATTGTGGTCGGTATGGGGTATGTAATTGCCAATCTATTCTTAGATGGTGGCTGATCTGTTGTACTATTCTGGACACAAAATGTGGTCCTCTATCCGAGGACATCACCGCTGGGACTCCAAACCTGGGTATTATCTCTTGGAGTAGTATTTTGGTCACTTCCCGGGCTTTAGCAGTTCTGCACGGGAAGGCTTCTGGCTAGCCTGAAAAGGTGTCCGTTAGTACCAATCAATATCAATACCCCCCTTTTCTAGGAAGTTCCAAGAAATCGATCTGCCAATGTTGCCCCGGAACATTTCCTCTCCCAATTTTTCCAAACTTTGGCCCCTTGGTAATCTTAGGGTTAGTCTGGAGACAAAGATCACATTACTGGGTTACTTGTCTAACAGTAGTATACAAATTTTGTGCTATCATGTTTTTAGTGAGACCTTTGTATAGAGCTTCTGCCCCCCAGTGTCTTTTTCTATGTTCTTCCCGGACTACTGACCATACCATGCAGGAAGGAATCACTATTCTCCCATGTGAGGTTATAGCCCACCCTTCCTTATCATATGATCCTTCTAGGTCAGAAATCAGTTTGCAATCTTCTTTTGTATATTCTGGTTTACCTTCTAAAGATATTTGTCCATCGGGTATTAGCGCACCCTCTACCTTGATTGTTTTTCTGGCTGCCTGTTTGGCTTCCCTGTCCCCCAGCTCATTTCCTCTTTCCAGTTCTGTGCTCACTTTCTGGTGTGCCTTGATGTGCATAACTGCCACCCTTTGAGGAAGCTGGACCGCATTTAGGAGTTTCAAAATCTCTTCTGCATGATTGATGATTTTTCCTTGGGAGTTTAACAGTCCCCTTTCTTTCCATATTGCTCCATGAGCATGTACCACTCCAAAGGCATATTTAGAATCAGTCCCAATATTTATAGTCTTTCCTTGAGCTTTCTCCAGAGCTCGAGTAAGGGCTATGATTTCAGCCTTCTGCGCCAAAGTGTCGGCCGGTAGTGGCCCCGATTCTATCACTTCTTCAGAAGTTGTAACGGCATATCCGGAATGTCGCTTTCCGTTCAGCATATAGCTGCTCCCATCCGTGAACCAATGTTCAGCTCCATCAATAGGAACACCCTTGAGATCTGTCCGACTAGAATAAGTGGCTTCGATCGTTTCTAGACAGTCATGATCAACCGATTTTCCAACATTCCCATTGAGAAACGAGGCCGGATTGACGATGTTTGTAGTCACAATCTCAACATCGTCTTGTTCTACCATTATGGCTTGGTATTTTAGGGATCCCTGTGGGGACAGCCAATGTCCCCCTTTTGCTTCAAGGACCGCAGACACTGTGTGGGATACTAAGACAGTCATTTTCTGGCCCAGGGTAAACTTCCGGGCCTCCTGGATGTTTAGGATGACAGCTGCTACTGCTCTCAGGCAACCAGGCCATCCTTTTGCAGCGGCGTCCAGCTGTTTAGGGAAGTACGCCACTGCCCGTCTGTATGGCCCCAAATCTTGTGCCAATATTCCTAATGCCATTCCCTGTTTCTCATGGGAAAATAGGAAAAATGGCTTACTCGCATCAGGAAGTCCCAATGCTGGTGCCGACATCAAGGCTTTTTTCAGTTCATGGAAAGCTCTGTCTGATTCAGCATCCCACTGAAGATCCTTCTGATTAGCTGCTATCAGGGAATATGATGGTTTAACAAGCAAGCCATAATCACATATCCAAAGTCGGCACCACCCTGTCATTCCCAGGAATGTTCACAGTTCCTTTACAGTTCGTGGTCGGGGGGTTTGGCATATGGCTTCTTTCTGGGCCTTCCCTAGGACCCGTTGTCTGGCACTGATCTCGTACCCCAGGTATGTGGCCTGTTGTAACATCACCTGTGCCACCTTCTTAGAAACCCAATATCCTTGTAGTCCCAGAAAGTTTAACAGACTCACAGTCCAAATGATACAAGATTCTTCGGTTCTGGTTGCAGTAGGAAGATCGTCTGCATATTGTAACACTTTCCCTTCTCCTGACAGTGATTCCCATAACCCCGAATCCTTTGCTAACTGGTCTCCAAAAATTGCGGGGCTATTTTTAAACCCCTGTGGCAACACGGTCCATGTGAGCTGGGTCTTTTGACCACTTTGGGGATTTTCCCATTCAAAAGCAAAAATTCTTTGGCTGGCTTCGTGGAGAGGGAGGCAAAAGAAGGCATCTTTTAAATCTAGAACTGTGAACCAAGCTAGGTCGGGTGTCAGGGTGGTTAGTAAGGTATAGGGGTTAGCTACTACAGGGTACAGATCCTCTGTTATTTTGTTAATGGCCCTTAAGTCTTGAACTATCCTATAGGACCCATCAGGTTTTTTAACTGGGAGGATAGGTGTGTAAAATTCTGACTCACATTCTTTTAGTAGTTTCAGTTCCATGAATGGCTCCAGGATTGGACAAATTCCCTCCCTATCTTCCCTTTTCAGTGGGTATTGTTTAATTCTTACCACACTCTGCCCTTCTTTTAGTTTTACTATTATGGGTGATGCATTCTTGGCGCGTCCCGGTATGTCAATTGCCCATACTCCAGGATATACCTGATCAATCATTCTGGCATCAGTTTCCCTTTTTATAGGAGTACTGGCCGAAGATAGGCTCATAACCTGTATGTATTGGTGATCATTCACCTCCAGAGTAACTTCCCCTTGTTTAAATTTGATTGTTGCCTCTAATTGTTCTAATAAGTCCGTACCAAGAAGGGCCTTTGGGGAGTTTGGCGTATAGAGGCATTTACGGATCCCTATCTGTCTTCCCAACTTATATTTTAAAGGTTTACAAAAATAAGCCTTTTCAGTCTGGCCAGTTGCACCTTTTACCGAAACATAATCATTTCCCAAAGGCATTAAAGCTTGGTTCAAAACCAAATAGGTAGCTCCCGTGTCTACTAAAAATTCCACCTCCTCCTGTTCTTCTCCTAATTTTATTTTGTACTAATGGGTCGGCTAGTCAATTTTCTTCTCCTTCTACGTGAGCGATTGTCTTCCTTTGACCATTGCGCCATCTAGTGTTTTCTTGATGTCGGCGTTCAGGGCATTCGTTTTTCCAGTGCCCTGTCTTTTTGCATATTGCACACTGATTCCTGCCCAGGGGTGTCAGCCCACGCGTTGATTTAACTTTAGATTTCCGATTCTCATTTTCTCTTACTACTGCTAATATTTTCTTTTGGTCACGCTTGTAACCTTCCTCTCGATTACTGAATATTCTCCATGCTTCCCCTACTAATTTTTCTAAGTCTCTATTTTCAGGAGGTCTCAATTTTTGCAACTTGTGCCTAATATCCCCCTGTAATTATCCCCCAAAGGGGGATATTAGTTGATGTGCACCTGCCTCCAAATTTGGGTCCAGAGATGTGTGCCGGCGCATCGCATCTCCTGTTCTGTCTAGGAATTCTGAAAGTGTTTCAGAGGGACCCTGTCTGACCTCATATAATACTGCTCAATTTATTGTTTTAGGAATCGCTTTCTCCATTCCTCTGAATATCCATTCCTGGTATGCCTGCAATCTTTCCATTTCAGCGGCGCGGTCTGGGTCCCATTCCGGGTCCAGCAAAGGAAACCATTCTCTATAATTATCTCCCTTTATATCATAGTGTTCCTTTGCGAGATCCCTCACTGTTTTTATGACTGGTTGCTTTTCAGTTTCAGTCAAACAATCTAATAATAGTTGTATATCACTCCAGTCAGGATTGTGCTGTTTTATTAGAAATTTAAAATTTTGTGCCGTATTTATCGGATCATTACAGTATCCTCGGGCAACCTCTTTCCATTCTCTCAGATCAGCGCCCGTGAACGGAACTTTTATTTTCATTGTTTCTCCGTCCAGATTTACGGCTTCTCGGAGGGGTGCCTGTAAGACAGACTTCTGTCTAGTGCGTGAAGACACTGGACTATTTGGAGCCGTAATGGCGGGTTTTGTGTTTCCTTGTGTGGGAGCGGGTATTTGACTTTCTTTAGAAATAACTTGTGGGATTTCTTGTTCGTCTGGGGGTGGACTGGGAGCCTCGGCCAAGCCTTGTCTCTCCACTCTATAAGGTGGGTTGAATAAATCATCTAATTTGGGCTCTTGTTCTCCGTTTGATTTAGTACACCTTTGTCCAATACTGCATGCTGAGCAGCATCTTTTCAACTTTCCTTTATGCTCCTTCCTATCCTCTCTTTCTAGTGCTAATACCATAGGATCCCGAGGGGGTACTAATCCCCAGTCCCCTTGCCATTCAGGTTTGTCCCAGAGGACAAAGAACATGTCTGCATATGACACTTCGTCCCACTTCCCCTCTCTTCTCAGAAACAACATGAATTGCAGGAGAGTGTTATAATCTAACGTTCCTCCCTCCTGAGGCCATTTCGCATCACCCTCCAATTTATACAGAGGCCACCATTGACTACAATACTTAATCAATTCCCTCTTATTTTCAGTACCACCCTGTCCTACAATATCCCTCCGATGTTTTAATACACAACCCAAAGGCGATTTTTCACAGGGCTTACTCCTTCCATTTCCCATTTCGCAATTCTTTTCTCCAGCCACCTTAGTCGCCCAAGGTCCGAAACGCGGATAGAGCTCCTCACTCGTTTCGCATTCAAATGTGCGTCTCAAACACCCTTGCACTCACACTTAGTCAGGATAATTAAGTTATACACGGAAAATCAAAATGTGCATCTCAATCACACCCTTGCATTCACACGCATCACACTCTCTGGGCAGCCCTCAGTCACACAGGCAGCATGTTACAAGGTACCGTGCACTTACATACAACTCTAGTAACGCTGACAGTTCGCGCTATCACACAAAGCGTGCATTTCAATGAACAATTGCCAAAAACCAGAATCTATTTTTTTCTGGCCTTAAGCAGAGTGTTACGTTTTCAGCTATTTGCCTAGAATTACCAGAATATATATTTTTTTTTTTCAACACACATTTCATAATTCCAAGTTTGAACATGTAACAAGACAACACATAGAACAAACAAGACACAGCGCTATTTCAGTTATTAAATTCTAGGAATTCCCCAAATCTTAAAACAACCTAAAGGAAGTTTTTAGCTTCCCAAATCTTTATCAATTATTTAAGATTTTGTTAGTCCCCAGTTTCCCTTACTTTCTGCTATGAGGTCCCTCTTTTAACTTATTACTGTGAGATTCTGCCTTATTCCATCCCGCCCCCCGCTTTCCATCGCGAGGTCTCCGGGCTGTTAATAGGATCTGGCAGTAACCTCGGGTTTGCTCGATCTGCCCTCAAGATCGCTAGCGGCCACCCTTTGGTCAGCAAACCCCCTGCCCAAGGTACCTTTTCCTCCTGGGGACTACGCTGCGTGCCGGACGTCTCTGTGTATCTTACCAGCCACCCCGTTACTAAACACACCATTTAATCTGTGGATCCAGGGGTTTCTCTTCTGCTCCCGGGTGAACAGCTAAGAAAAGGAGGCTCCTCTGAGGAAATCTCCCGGGGCGCGCCTAGGAGCATCCGCTCTGCTGAGCAGGTCCCCCAGCTGAGCAGAAATCCTCCTGCCTGGCTCACCAAAATGACGTACGGAATTAAACTCTGTAACTCGAAAGTTATAAAGTAGGTATGTTTATTGCACGCAGATGCACGGGGATCGCTCCACCACAAGCGTGCATGCCCGAAGTGACGAACCATCCCATATTTATACAATAAAACAAATGAATGTTCAATTGACGCCTATACATACTCGTTACCTAAGGCCGCATACTCTCACTTCGTATGTTACTTAGCTTATCAGTCCTTTTCCTGGAATGTGGTGGTCTTGCAAGTTTGCAGCTAATTCATGTCCTTGTCGATCATCTGGTTTTCTTTAGCAAGGAGATCTCTAGACAACATTGGAATGTTTCTCATCCTTTTTACAAATAGCCCCTTTGTTAGAGGAAGAAGAGTAGGTATTTCCTTAAAATCATATGGTTTATGTGACCAGTCACCACACCTACACTCCTTGAGCAGGTATTTCCTTAAAACTATATGGTAACTTGACCAATCACCACACCTACACTCCTTGAACAGACGTATACAATCACAATCAATGTTTGTTGTCCCTATTTTGCACTATTTCTCCATATCAACAATTTCATGGCAGTGAAAAGTTTGAAGGGATGTTTTGCATGAACCTTTCAGATCATTCAGAGTCGATTCATGCTAGCCTCCAACAACTGAAGGATGGAATCTCCAATCTCCAACAGAGTGATGCTTGGGATTAGTTAGATAAACTGTTCAGTGGCTGGGGCATTTCAGGATGGTTAAGAAATTTAGTAAAGACAATTATATATGCCTTAGTTGCTTTTTTATTTGTTCTATTACTTATACCTTGTCTTTTACAATTTTTACGAAAAGTAATGACTCCTTCGATTTCAAAGGTTCTTTTTGTGCAACAGGAATGGGGAGATGCAGGGCAAGGTCACAAGGAGGAGAGTCTGAGCACTGTTACCCTGATGAATGGAGACATGTTTGGACTTGTAGGGCATAAGCCCTGGGAACAAAGGAAAAAGTCAACAGCAGACTCTTGAGCCATAGCGGTTGAGATGACAACTGGAGGGACAAAAAAGGGACATACAGCAAGATAAGGGAGCAAATAGTGCTTATAAGGAACTTTGTTATTCACGAAAATCAAGGAGGAAAAAAACCCACCTAATCTTAGAATAAAGATTGATGCTAAGATAAGATAGACTAATCAGTACCTTTTGTTTAAAAGATGTGTCTTAGAAGATAACCATTCTGTGTAGTTCATGCTTAAGATTTAACCAACCATGTCTAACATGTAGAAGGTAGAAACGTATATTAATATAAAAGAATCACTAATAAATCAACATCTTGCTTGCATCAAGCTATGTCCCGTATATTCATTTGCCGCCTTAACCCTAAGACTTAACCCTAAAACTCAACCCTAAGACTCAACCTTAAGATATAACCTTAAAACTTAACCCTAAGACTTAACCTAAAGACTTAACCCTAAGACTTATCCCTAACACTCAGCCTTAAGACTTAACCTAAAGAATTAACTTTAAGATTGAACCCTAAGATTTATCCCTAAGACTTAATCTTAAGAATTAACCTTAAGACTTTACCCTAAGATTTATCCCTAAGACTCAACCTTAAGACTTAACGTTAAGACTTATCCCAAAGACTTAACCTTGAGACTTAACCATAACTATTAACATAAAGACCTAACCCTAAGACTTAAGCTAAAGACATAACTCTAAGACTTAACCCAAAGACTCAACCTTAAGACTTAAACCTAAGTCTCAACCTTAGGAATTAATCTTAACACTTAACTCTAAGACTTAACACTAATACTTAACCATAAGACTCAACGTTAAAAATTAACCTTAAGACATTTACCTAAAGACTTAACCCTAAGACTTAACCATAAGACTTAACCTTAAGACTTAATTGTAAGAATTAACCCTAAGACTTATCATTGAGACTTAACCCCAAGTCTTAACCTAAATATCTAACTCTAGGAATGAACCCTAAGATTTAAGATTAACACTAAATCTTAAGCCTTAACCTTAAAAAATAACTCTAAGACTTAACCCTAAGACTTAATTCTAAGACTCAGCCTTAAGACTTAACCTAAAGACTTAACTCTAAGAACTAACCCAAAGACTTATGCCTAAGACTTAACCTTTAGACTTAACTTTAAGACTTAACCTAAAGACTTAACCCTAAGACTTATCCTTAAGATTTAACCCTAAGACTCAGCCTTAAGATGTAACCTTAAGACTTAACCCTGAGACTTAACTCTAAGACTTAACCCTAAGACTCAACCTTAAGACTTAATCCTCAGTCTTAGGGTTTAGTCCTACTGTCAAGTCTTTAGGGTCAAGTCTTAAATCTTAAGTTTACAGGGTAACCCTAATGCTAAGCCTAAGCCTAAGCCTAAGCCTAAGCCTAAGCCTAAGCCTAAACCTAAGCCTAAGCCTAAGCCTAAGCCTAACCTAACCCTAAGCCTAACCTAACCCTAACCCTAAACCTAACCCTAACACTAATCCTAACCCTAAAACTTAACCCTAAGACTTAACCATAAGACTTAACATTAAGACTTAACCCTAAGACTTAATCCTAAAATTCAACCTTAAGGCTTAACCCTAAGACTTAACCTAAAGAATTAACCCAAAGATTTAACACTAATACTTATCCCTAAGACTTAACCCTAAGACACAACCTTTAGACTTAACCCTAAGACTCAACCCCTAAGACTTAACCCTGAGCCTCAACCTTAAGAATTAACCTTAAGACTTATCTATAAGACTTAACTTTGAGACTTAACCATAAGTCTTAACCTAAAGACCTAACCATAATACTTAACCCTAAGACTTAACCATAAAACTCAACCTAAAGACTTAACCTTAAGAATTAACCCTAAGACTTAACACTAAGACTCAACCTTAAGTCTTAACCTTAAGAATTAACCCCCAGCCTTAGGGTTTGGTCCTACCTTCAAGTTTTAGCATTAAGTCTTAAATTTTAAGTTTATGGGGTAATCCTAGCCCTAAACCTAACCGTAACCCTAACCCTAAACTAACCTAACCCTAACCCTAACCCTAACCTAACACTACACCCAAACCCTAAACCTAACCCTAACCCTCACAGGTAAAAAGCTGCATGAGTAAAAATCTCACGGGTAAAAAGATAGTCACGGGAAAAAGTGTCTCACAGGTAAAAAGTCTCATGGGTAAAAAAAATCTAAAGGGTAAAAAAGTCTCGTGGGTAAAAACTCCCATGGGTAAAAAGAGTCTCATGGGTAAAAAGAGTCTCACAGGCAAAATAGTCTCACGGTAAAAAGTGTCTCACAAGTAAAAAGTCTCATCTATAAAAAGAGTCTCACGGGTAAAAAACCTTAAGGGTAAAGAGTCTCACGTGTAAAAACTGTCTCATGGGTAAAAAGTCTCAGGGGTAAAAAAAGTCTCACAGGTAAAAAGAGTCTCACAGGTAAAAAAAGTCTCACAAGCAAAAAGAGTCTCACGGGTAAAAATTGTCTCACGGGTCAAAAAATTCTCTCTGGTAAAAAGAGTCTCACAAGTAAAAAATCTAACGTTTAAAAAGTCTCACATGTAAAATGCCTCACGGGTAAAAAGTCTCAAGGGTAAAATTCTCATGGCTAAAAAGTCTCACAGGTAAAAAAAGTCTCACAGGTAAAAAAAAGTCTCACGAGTAAAAAGCCTAACAGGTAAAAAAAGTCTCACCAGTAAAGATAGTCTCACAGGTAAAAACTCTCACGGGTAAAAAGTGTCTCACATGTAAAAAGTCTCAAGGGTCAAAAAAGTCTCTCGGGTAAAAAGAGTCTCACAGTAAAAAATCTAACGTTTAAAAAGTCTCAGGGTAAAAAAAGTCTGACCGGTAAAATTCTCATGGCTAAAAAGTCTTACGGGTAAAAAAAGTCTCAAGTGTAAAAAGTCTCATGGGTAAAAAGTCTCACAGGTAAAAAAAGTATAACGGGTAAAAAGAGTCTCACGGGTAAAAAGTGTCTCATGGGAAAAAAAAAGTATAACGGGTAAAAAGTCTCATGGGTAAAAAAAGTCTCACCGGTAAAGATAGTCTCACGGGTAAAAACTCTCACAGGTAAAAAAAACTCTCATGGGTAAAAAGTGTCTCACGGGTACAAAGTCTCACGGGTAAATAGTCTCTCACGGGTAAGAAGTTTCATGGGTTAAAAAAGTCTCACGGGCAGAAAATGTCTCACGGGAAAAAAGGTCTCATGGGTAAAAAGTCTCACGTATAATAATTATCACAGGTAAAAAGTCTCACGGTTAAAGAGAGTCTCACAGTTAAAAAGTCTCACAGGTAAAAAGAGTCTCATGGGTAAAAAATGTCTCAAGGGTAAAAAGTCTCTCACGGGTAAAAAATGATGGGTAGAAAAGGTCTCACGGGTCAAAAAAGTCTCACAGGTAGAAAAGGTCTCATGAGTAAAAAATCTAACATTTAAAAAGTCTCACAGGTAAAAAGTCTCACAGGTAAAATGTCTCACCGGTAAAAGAGTCTCACACGTATAAAGTCTCACAGGTAAAAATAGTCTCATGGGTAAAAAGAGTCTCACAGGTAAAAAGTCTCTCACACGTAAAAACTGTCATGGGTAAAAAAGGTCTCATGGCTCAAAAAAGTCTCACAGGTAAAAAAGGTCTCATGAGTAAAAAAAGTCTCATATGTAAAAAGTCTCATGCGTAAAAAAGGTCTCACGCGTAAAAATAAGTCTCATGGGTAAAAAGAGTCTCACGGGTGAATAGTGAATGCTTTACCACTTATCTAAAGGATGACGCACCTATGTAATGTTAAAAGTTGGAGAATGTCCAAGGACCCTTATTGCCACATGATGGATGTACAGACTGTTAAGTCCTTGGGTTGGCTATCTTTAGAAAGGACATTTTGTCTTAGATTCCTGTTGTACATGCAATGTGGCGAAGATGAAGACTTTAAACATGGCCACTGAGGAATAGAGTCTGGGCAAAAACAAGTCCTAAAAGACATTATGCAGGCACGAGATATGTAAATGAATTCTCAGAATTGTAATGAATATATAAATGATTTCTTGGAAAGCTAATGAATAGGTATGAGCAGCTTGTACAAAGAGGGGACTGAAAAGTCCCCTCGGTGAGCATGACTTTGGTGGAGCGATCCCCCATGCACCCAGCGCTGCCGAATAAAGATAAACTCCGCTCACCTGTATATTGCTGTCTGATTCTTCAAATCAATTTGGTAACCCAGATGGGACCTTCTCTGCTTGGCTGTGGGACCCATTGAGAGTGGGGATTCCCTAGGGTAACCCCAGGGATTTTCCCGGAGGGGCTTCTCATCTCATCTGGATAACCGCAGGAGCAGAAAAGGACTCCATCTTACGGAGTGAAGGTACTATATTTATTCAAATATTATATTAATTGTAAATATTATATTAATATTATATTTTAAACAGTACTGCATCAGATTCTGTTCTGGGACCGGTCCATCTGTAAAGCTGTCCATAAGGCGTAAGATCATTTCATGCTTATGCACGATGGCGTATACCGGGTAGCTAGCATCCCAGGTATACATCTGATTCTGTTTTGGTACCTGTCCTGATATTAAAAATATATTGGAACTCTGCTGATTCTGTTTTGGTCAGAAGATTAAAAAAAAATAAAATAAAATACAATTTGATATACAGGATTAATAATTATAAGGTTACTAATAATTGTTATACCCATTTATACTGGAAATGCAGAACATTTCTGTATAAAGTATATTGTAAATGTTGGTATATAGTTATTGTTTTGAACATCCGAGGGGTGAATGTGAACTTCTTTATGTTTTAAAGTGTATATGGTGTAAAGAATTATTGTATGTATGGTGGGGACAAGAAATTGAATGCCCTAACTGCCATGAAATTGTTGATATGGAGAAATAGTGCAAAATAGGGACAACAAACATTGATTGTGATTGTATACGTCTGCTCAAGGAGTGTAGGTGTGGTGATTGGTCAAGTTACCATATAGTTTTAAGGAAATACCTGCTCAAGGAGTGTAGGTGTGGTGACTGGTCACATAAACCATATGATTTTAAGGAAATACCTACTCTTCTTCCTCTAACAAAGGGGCTATTTGTAAAAAGGATGAGAAACATTCCAATGTTGTCTAGAGATCTCCTTGCTAAAGAAAACCAGATGATCGACAAGGACATGAATTAGCTGCAAACTTGCAAGACCACCACATTCCAGGAAAAGGACTGATAAGCTAAGTAACATACGAAGTGAGAGTATGCGGCCTTAGGTAACGAGTATGTATAGGCGTCAATTGAACATTCATTTGTTTTATTGTATAAATATGGGATGGTTCGTCACTTCGGGCATGCACGCTTGTGGTGGAGCGATCCCCGTGCATCTGCGTGCAATAAACATACCTACTTTATAACTTTCGAGTTACAGAGTTTAATTCCGTACGTCATTTTGGTGAGCCAGGCAGGAGGATTTCTGCTCAGCTGGGGGACCTGCTCAGCAGAGCGGATGCTCCTAGGCGCGCCCCGGGAGATTTCCTCAGAGGAGCCTCCTTTTCTTAGCTGTTCACCCGGGAGCAGAAGAGAAACCCCTGGATCCACAGATTAAATGGTGTGTTTAGTAACGGGGTGGCTGGTAAGATACACAGAGACGTCCGGCACGCAGCGTAGTCCCCAGGAGGAAAAGGTACCTTGGGCAGGGGGTTTGCTGACCAAAGGGTGGCCGCTAGCGATCTTGAGGGCAGATCGAGCAAACCCGAGGTTACTGCCAGATCCTATTAACAGCCCGGAGACCTCGCGATGGAAAGCGGGGGGCGGGATGGAATAAGGCAGAATCTCACAGTAATAAGTTAAAAGAGGGACCTCATAGCAGAAAGTAAGGGAAACTGGGGACTAACAAAATCTTAAATAATTGATAAAGATTTGGGAAGCTAAAAACTTCCTTTAGGTTGTTTTAAGATTTGGGGAATTCCTAGAATTTAATAACTGAAATAGCGCTGTGTCTTGTTTGTTCTATGTGTTGTCTTGTTACATGTTCAAACTTGGAATTATGAAATGTGTGTTGAAAAAAAAAAATATATATTCTGGTAATTCTAGGCAAATAGCTGAAAACGTAACACTCTGCTTAAGGCCAGAAAAAAATAGATTCTGGTTTTTGGCAATTGTTCATTGAAATGCACGCTTTGTGTGATAGCGCGAACTGTCAGCGTTACTAGAGTTGTATGTAAGTGCACGGTACCTTGTAACATGCTGCCTGTGTGACTGAGGGCTGCCCAGAGAGTGTGATGCGTGTGAATGCAAGGGTGTGATTGAGATGCACATTTTGATTTTCCGTGTATAACTTAATTATCCTGACTAAGTGTGAGTGCAAGGGTGTTTGAGACGCACATTTGAATGCGAAACGAGTGAGGAGCTCTATCCGCGTTTCGGACCTTGGGCGACTAAGGTGGCTGGAGAAAAGAATTGCGAAATGGGAAATGGAAGGAGTAAGCCCTGTGAAAAATCGCCTTTGGGTTGTGTATTAAAACATCGGAGGGATATTGTAGGACAGGGTGGTACTGAAAATAAGAGGGAATTGATTAAGTATTGTAGTCAATGGTGGCCTCTGTATAAATTGGAGGGTGATGCGAAATGGCCTCAGGAGGGAGGAACGTTAGATTATAACACTCTCCTGCAATTCATGTTGTTTCTGAGAAGAGAGGGGAAGTGGGACGAAGTGTCATATGCAGACATGTTCTTTGTCCTCTGGGACAAACCTGAATGGCAAGGGGACTGGGGATTAGTACCCCCTCGGGATCCTATGGTATTAGCACTAGAAAGAGAGGATAGGAAGGAGCATAAAGGAAAGTTGAAAAGATGCTGCTCAGCATGCAGTATTGGACAAAGGTGTACTAAATCAAACGGAGAACAAGAGCCCAAATTAGATGATTTATTCAACCCACCTTATAGAGTGGAGAGACAAGGCTTGGCCGAGGCTCCCAGTCCACCCCCAGACGAACAAGAAATCCCACAAGTTATTTCTAAAGAAAGTCAAATACCCGCTCCCACACAAGGAAACACAAAACCCGCCATTACGGCTCCAAATAGTCCAGTGTCTTCACGCACTAGACAGAAGTCTGTCTTACAGGCACCCCTCCGAGAAGCCGTAAATCTGGACGGAGAAACAATGAAAATAAAAGTTCCGTTCACGGGCGCTGATCTGAGAGAATGGAAAGAGGTTGCCCGAGGATACTGTAATGATCCGATAAATACGGCACAAAATTTTAAATTTCTAATAAAACAGCACAATCCTGACTGGAGTGATATACAACTATTATTAGATTGTTTGACTGAAACTGAAAAGCAACCAGTCATAAAAACAGTGAGGGATCTCGCAAAGGAACACTATGATATAAAGGGAGATAATTATAGAGAATGGTTTCCTTTGCTGGACCCGGAATGGGACCCAGACCGCGCCGCTGAAATGGAAAGATTGCAGGCATACCAGGAATGGATATTCAGAGGAATGGAGAAAGCGATTCCTAAAACAATAAATTGAGCAGTATTATATGAGGTCAGACAGGGTCCCTCTGAAACACTTTCAGAATTCCTAGACAGAACAGGAGATGCGATGCGCCGGCACACATCTCTGGACCCAAATTTGGAGGCAGGTGCACATCAACTAATATCCCCCTTTGGGGGATAATTACAGGGGGATATTAGGCACAAGTTGCAAAAATTGAGACCTCCTGAAAATAGAGACTTAGAAAAATTAGTAGGGGAAGCATGGAGAATATTCAGTAATCGAGAGGAAGGTTACAAGCGTGACCAAAAGAAAATATTAGCAGTAGTAAGAGAAAATGAGAATCGGAAATCTAAAGTTAAATCAACGCGTGGGCTGACACCCCTGGGCAGGAATCAGTGTGCAATATGCAAAAAGACAGGGCACTGGAAAAACGAATGCCCTGAACGCCGACATCAAGAAAACACTAGATGGCGCAATGGTCAAAGGAAGACAATCGCTCACGTAGAAGGAGAAGAAAATTGACTAGCCGACCCATTAGTACAAAATAAAATTAGGAGAAGAACAGGAGGAGGTGGAATTTTTAGTAGACACGGGAGCTACCTATTTGGTTTTGAACCAAGCTTTAATGCCTTTGGGAAATGATTATGTTTCGGTAAAAGGTGCAACTGGCCAGACTGAAAAGGCTTATTTTTGTAAACCTTTAAAATATAAGTTGGGAAGACAGATAGGGATCCGTAAATGCCTCTATACGCCAAACTCCCCAAAGGCCCTTCTTGGTACGGACTTATTAGAACAATTAGAGGCAACAATCAAATTTAAACAAGGGGAAGTTACTCTGGAGGTGAATGATCACCAATACATACAGGTTATGAGCCTATCTTCGGCCAGTACTCCTATAAAAAGGGAAACTGATGCCAGAATGATTGATCAGGTATATCCTGGAGTATGGGCAATTGACATACCGGGACGCGCCAAGAATGCATCACCCATAATAGTAAAACTAAAAGAAGGGCAGAGTGTGGTAAGAATTAAACAATACCCACTGAAAAGGGAAGATAGGGAGGGAATTTGTCCAATCCTGGAGCCATTCATGGAACTGAAACTACTAAAAGAATGTGAGTCAGAATTTTACACACCTATCCTCCCAGTTAAAAAACCTGATGGGTCCTATAGGATAGTTCAAGACTTAAGGGCCATTAACAAAATAACAGAGGATCTGTACCCTGTAGTAGCTAACCCCTATACCTTACTAACCACCCTGACACCCGACCTAGCTTGGTTCACAGTTCTAGATTTAAAAGATGCCTTCTTTTGCCTCCCTCTCCACGAAGCCAGCCAAAGAATTTTTGCTTTTGAATGGGAAAATCCCCAAAGTGGTCAAAAGACCCAGCTCACATGGACCGTGTTGCCACAGGGGTTTAAAAATAGCCCCGCAATTTTTGGAGACCAGTTAGCAAAGGATTCGGGGTTATGGGAATCACTGTCAGGAGAAGGGAAAGTGTTACAATATGCAGACGATCTTCCTACTGCAACCAGAACCGAAGAATCTTGTATCATTTGGACTGTGAGTCTGTTAAACTTTCTGGGACTACAAGGATATTGGGTTTCTAAGAAGGTGGCACAGGTGATGTTACAACAGGCCACATACCTGGGGTACGAGATCAGTGCCAGACAACGGGTCCTAGGGAAGGCCCAGAAAGAAGCCATATGCCAAACCCCCCGACCACGAACTGTAAAGGAACTGTGAACATTCCTGGGAATGACAGGGTGGTGCCGACTTTGGATATGTGATTATGGCTTGCTTGTTAAACCATCATATTCCCTGATAGCAGCTAATCAGAAGGATCTTCAGTGGGATGCTGAATCAGACAGAGCTTTCCATGAACTGAAAAAAGCCTTGATGTCGGCACCAGCATTGGGACTTCCTGATGCGAGTAAGCCATTTTTCCTATTTTCCCATGAGAAACAGGGAATGGCATTAGGAATATTGGCACAAGATTTGGGGCCATACAGACGGGCAGTGGCGTACTTCCCTAAACAGCTGGACGCCGCTGCAAAAGGATGGCCTGGTTGCCTGAGAGCAGTAGCAGCTGTCATCCTAAACATCCAGGAGGCCCGGAAGTTTACCCTGGGCCAGAAAATGACTGTCTTAGTATCCCACACAGTGTCTGCGGTCCTTGAAGCAAAAGGGGGACATTGGCTGTCCCCACAGGGATCCCTAAAATACCAAGCCATAATGGTAGAACAAGACGATGTTGAGATTGTGACTACAAACATCGTCAATCCGGCCTCGTTTCTCAATGGGAATGTTGGAAAATCGGTTGATCATGACTGTCTAGAAACGATCGAAGCCACTTATTCTAGTCGGACAGATCTCAAGGGTGTTCCTATTGATGGAGCTGAACATTGGTTCACGGATGGGAGCAGCTATATGCTGAACGGAAAGCGACATTCCGGATATGCCGTTACAACTTCTGAAGAAGTGATAGAATCGGGGCCACTACCGGCCGACACTTTGGCGCAGAAGGCTGAAATCATAGCCCTTACTCGAGCTCTGGAGAAAGCTCAAGGAAAGACTATAAATATTGGGACTGATTCTAAATATGCCTTTGGAGTGGTACATGCTCATGGAGCAATATGGAAAGAAAGGGGACTGTTAAACTCCCAAGGAAAAATCATCAATCATGCAGAAGAGATTTTGAAACTCCTAAATGCGGTCCAGCTTCCTCAAAGGGTGGCAGTTATGCACATCAAGGCACACCAGAAAGTGAGCACAGAACTGGAAAGAGGAAATGAGCTGGGGGACAGGGAAGCCAAACAGGCAGCCAGAAAAACAATCAAGGTAGAGGGTGCGCTAATACCCGATGGACAAATATCTTTAGAAGGTAAACCAGAATATACAAAAGAAGATTGCAAACTGATTTCTGACCTAGAAGGATCATATGATAAGGAAGGGTGGGCTATAACCTCACATGGGAGAATAGTGATTCCTTCCTGCATGGTATGGTCAGTAGTCCGGGAAGAACATAGAAAAAGACACTGGGGGGCAGAAGCTCTATACAAAGGTCTCACTAAAAACATGATAGCACAAAATTTGTATACTACTGTTAGACAAGTAACCCAGTAATGTGATCTTTGTCTCCAGACTAACCCTAAGATTACCAAGGGGCCAAAGTTTGGAAAAATTGGGAGAGGAAATGTTCCGGGGCAACATTGGCAGATCGATTTCTTGGAACTTCCTAGAAAAGGGGGGTATTGATATTGATTGGTACTAACGGACACCTTTTCAGGCTAGCCAGAAGCCTTCCCGTGCAGAACTGCTAAAGCCCGGGAAGTGACCAAAATACTACTCCAAGAGATAATACCCAGGTTTGGAGTCCCAGCGGTGATGTCCTCGGATAGAGGACCACATTTTGTGTCCAGAATAGTACAACAGATCAGCCACCATCTAAGAATAGATTGGCAATTACATACCCCATACCGACCACAATCAAGTGGCCAGGTGGAAAAGACGAATCATCTAATCAAACAACAGATTGTCAAGTTAGGTCAAGAAACAAATCTAACTTGGCCCCGGTCTTGACCATTAGCTCTTACACAAATACGAACTAGACCAAAAGCAAAAGAGGGGCTTAGCCTGTTTGAAATTTTATATGGACGACCCTATGGCGTGCAGAAGGGGACGTCTTCACAGACTGGTGAAGAAACAATGACTTCCTATATGGTGGCACTGAACAAACAATTAATAAGAATTGAGAAGCAATGATGGGAACACGTAGTAGGGGTCTGGATGGACCTGTTCACGATATACAACCAGGGGACTACATATACATTAAGTGTTTTACAGATAAGACCCTGGAACCAGAGTGGACCGGACCTTTTCACGTCCTACTCACCACCTACACTGCAATCCAGGTCGAGGAACAGCACCATACCCAGATTAAGAAAGCCCCTGCAGCTTCGTGGAAAGTAACCCCAGATAACAAAGGCCTGAAACTCAAATTTACTTGAACAAATGGGAACAATGTGGGTGACAAGTAAGTGAAGCAAAGCGGTTGTGGATCCACCATATGGGAAGGGCACCACAACAAACGGTACAGAACAAAAGAATCTGGGACTGGGCCAGTGGCCAATCTTGCCCAACCTGTCATTGGTATGAATAGATGAAAATTCAAAGCCCCAACTCAAACAAAGATATTTTTGATCAAAACAGATTTTATATGTGTGTGTGAGGGGAGGGACGTTCAGTTTCTTAGAATGGATCAATAGTGGGTTTAGACCATTTGTGCTGTTTTGTACCCTCTCTCTTGCCTACAACCAAGAGCCTGATAACTGGCCATGGAATCACGCCCAGAAAAAGCACACTGGAATAATGGGAAATGTAGCTACAAAGACGGAACTAGCTATGGTGATTTTTTTCTGAAAACGAGGTGTACCAAAAGAATCGATGGGATCGGGAGGATGTGGACAGAGTCGACCGATTATGGGGGAAATGAGGAGATAGGATAAAAGTAGGGTGTCAAACGTATAATGAGAAGGATAACACCAAGATTTTGGGAGACACCCTGATTAATGTCAGAAAGGTAGATAAGGAATATACCCTTCTAAATATAACCACGTGCTCTAATTCACGGGACTGTTGGCACAATTTTACCTTAGACTGAGCCCGTCTTTCTAATATGCCTAGGAAAGGAATCCCCAAGAACAGCTCTGACTTATAAGATTAAATTAACAATCATGCTAACCACTGTTCCTACCACCACCACAGTACAACAACCCCATTAACGCTTGATCCAAAATTTACTAAACCCAATCCAAAAATTTTGAAAATTGGCCCGTATGTAATCAGAAATACAGGTCAGCAACAAATGTTGTTTAACCCAGAATGGTCTCTCAAAAGGATAGAGTTACAGATACAAGTCAATGTTTCTGATGTTAAGCTGTCTTGTTCCCCCTTCTTATGGACCTCTTATGAGGGAAGGACAACTTGGTGAAGAAAAAGGGGAAATATTTATCGGAACCAAATAGTGAGAGATGCAACTGGAGTGTTAGGAACAGGACTCGGAGTATTAAATTCCATAGACTCAGAGGTAACAATGAATAAACTAGCAGCCACCACAGCCGATCTATCAAAACTACAACAACCGCTAAGATCCTCATTATTAGCGTTAGGGGCACACCTATGGTTGATATCGAGGGTACTCCCCAGGTGGGAACAAATAAACATGGAAGATCATCAACTTATCACAAAGGCGTTAGGTGGTTTAGAGGACGACGTCGCCTTGGCTCTAAGTTGTATCCAAGCCCAAGTGTGGATGCAATCAATAGCTGCATCCATAACAAGAGAAAGAGAGGAAGGCATATTTCCTATGGAAATTCGAAAGATGGTTTGGGACAATGCTACGGAGGTAGAAAGAAAACGCCAATCACGGTGGAATATGGTGAACGTTACCTACGACACCAACACACACACACAGTCACAGCTTTTGTATTAACCATACATAATGCAGTAATAGTTACCATACACCCCATTGTAGCCCTCGGAATTAACCATAATGGGGTCCTCCTATATCCTTTTGAACATAGAACATGGGCCAGGAAGACAGGCAATAAGTGGGCAAAGAGTAGATTTGGGATCTTATATTATGCGAGAACAGCAAGGCTTCCTCTGTGAAAGCAATACCATAAATAGCTCAGCATACTTGTTTAGATACAGATCAGAAAATATGTCATTTTGAGGCCCGACCAAATGCAAACTTGAAAACAGTAATCATATATGCAGGGAAAGGACGTGCGTGTTTGAGAACTAAGTGTAACACAATAACCATAGATGGGGAAGTAAAGGAAAGTGCACAATATTCAAATTACTGTATCTATCACGGGATGCAATTTTAGTTGCTCAGCCCCAATAGCATCTCATCAATTCTTAAGATCCAACTTTACCCTATCACAGATGATAATTCCTACCCCCATAGGACTAAATATAAGTAATATAAAAGAATTATTAAAACATGGAGATTTACAACGTCTTCTGGAAGAGACCAAAGAAAAAGGACAAGAAACTCTTCTTATGGTCCACCATGATGCAGAAGGGATCAAGACAGTTTTGGAAAAGGTAGAACAGGACGGAAACCATAGTTGGTGGGATACTCTCTTTGGCTGGTCACCTTCTGCAACAGGAATTCTTAATCGTATGGTACACCCCATTGTGATCTTATTGATCAGTTTAGGAATTTCCTTAATACTAACCATTATGTTATATTTGTGGGTTTGGAGAATGTTTAAAAGCGTAACACTTATGTATGATGCTTTATATCACTCGGGAAGACTGCTTAAGTAAAAGAATTTACTTAGTTTGGTAGAAAAGGGGGGACTGATATGGAGAAATAGTGCGAAATAGGGACAACAAACATCGATTGTGATTGTACATGTCGTCTCAAGGAGTGTAGGTGTGGTGACTGGTCACATAAACCATATGATTTTAAGGAAATACCTACTCTTCTTCCTCTAACAAAGGGGCTATTTGTAAAAAGGATGAGAAACATTCCAATGTTGTCTAGAGATCTCCTTGCTAAAGAAAACCAGATGATCGACAAGGACATGAATTAGCTGCAAACTTGCAAGACCACCACATTCCAGGAAAAGGACTGATAAGCTAAGTAACATACGAAGTGAGAGTATGCGGCCTTAGGTAACGAGTATGTATAGGCGTCAATTGAACATTCATTTGTTTTATTGTATAAATATGGGATGGTTCGTCACTTCGGGCATGCACGCTTGTGGTGGAGCGATCCCCGTGCATCTGCGTGCAATAAACATACCTACTTTATAACTTTCGAGTTACAGAGTCTAATTCCGTACGTCATTGTGCAAAAAGCAAAAAATCTATTGCATCTCTATTTTGTAATGTCACGTGGCAGACACTATCAACATCTAACAAAAGACCAGACAGGTCACTGCTTGTGGCATTCAGTTTGTTTCATAAGCCAGCAGCCAAGCTTATCTAATGTTGCCAGAGGATTTCCTGCAGCAGCGTTCAGGTTATAATGCTTTAGTTATTTGTGATCCCAGAAGGTTCAGAAGCTTATTTATCGAGTGTATGATCCGGAGGATGATCGGAGTCCTCACCGGATGGTTATGGTAGGTATTCATGGAAGGGTCATAAGTTCTTCACTGGGATCCACCTGAGTCCCTTTTCTGTGGATACACAAGCATAGCCTTCTCCCCATGTAACAAGAGGATACAGTCCGATAATGTTACCTTTTTCTGGATCTCGAACCAATACTGGGGCTTTAACCCGTGCCTCGAAGGAGGCATTTGCAGCAAAATGTCTAACTATTGGTGGGTTTTTATCTGTTAAAGAACAATTTTAAAAATTAAAAACATACAATGCTTTCTGTAAGCATTCTTCAGGAATAGCCATTCCCATTCCCCCTTTTTGTTGTTGTAATAAACGTTTTAGAGATTGATGAGACCGTTCAATGAGAGATTCACCAGTGCGAGAATGAGAATGCCATTAACATGAGTTATACCCCATAGGGCAAAAAAGGTTTTTATAGTTGTTGAAATATAAGCTGGGCCATTATCTGTCTTTATTTTAGAGGGGATACCCAAAGTGGCAAAAGCATGCATTAAATGTCTACGAACATCTCGTGCCTTTTCTCCTGTATGACAAGAGGTGAACAAGGCACTTGAGAACAAGGCACTTGAGAACGTATCAATGGAGGAGTGGATATATTTAAGGTTACCAAATTCTGAATAATGTGTAACATCTGTATGCCATAGCTGCAGGCTTTGTAATCCTCTAGGGTTAACTCCTGCAGCAACTGATGGGAAATAATGTTTTTGACAATCAGGACAGACAGCAATAATACTTGATGCTTGTTGAGAAGTAAGGTCAAATTGTCATTTAAGAGCTCTAGCATTTTGATGGAAAGAAGAGTGGCTTAGTTTAGCTTGTGCAATGGGGTCTGGCAATACTTGAACTGATAACGTCAACAGATCACCTCGCAGATTACCTTCTGTAAGAAAACCAGGTAGTGAGGTGTGAGACCTAATATGCATAATAAAATAAGGAGCAGAGCAAGAATCCAAAAGGAAGATAAGTTCCTGTAACAGGGTAAAGAGCTGCAAATGAGAAACATTACGCAACACAGAAGCTTCAGCTCATGCTGCAACATAAACTGAATCAGTAACAAGATTAAGCGGTACATTCCATTTTCGAAAAACTCGAACTACTGCATTTAATTTTACTATCTGGGGTGAACCAGAGACTGTCTTTATGTCCGAGTCCCATCGTCTCTGTTGATCATCCCACCATAAAAGAACAGATTTATGTGATTTGCCTGATCCATCTGTAAACACGGTAAGTGCCTGTAGAGGCTGATCGCTTCTTTTGGGTTTCAACATCAGAGGAAAGTCAATATTAAACAGTTTGTGTGAAGGCCGATGAGAAGTGATTTGACCTGTATAGTCGGCTAGTGCCATAACAAAGGTGTCTGATTGCTGATAAAGCCATTTTAAGTATACTGTTGTTATTGGTAGACAAATAGAGACAAAATCCTTCCCTGATAAGGTTAACAGGTGTGATCTAGCTTTAACAATCAGAGAGGCAAACATTTCATGTTGTGTCAATATAGTTTTTGTAGACTGGTTAGGTAAAAAGATCCATTCAATGATTAATAAGGAGTCTGAGTTCTGAAGGTCCCATTGAAATATCAGGGCGTGAGGCTGTTGAGCAGGGTTTAAAATAACCAAGTAAAAAGGTAGTTCAGGAGCCCATCGATGGGCTTGTTGAGAAGTTATAGCTGAGGCAACCTTTTGTAAAGATGTGTCTGCCTCAGGGTTAAGGTTACGTGGGGAACAAAGATTAGTGTGTCCTTTTAGTAGTTCAAACAGACGACTCGGGTCTGTATTAGAAATTCCCAATAGTGGTCGAACCCAATTTATTGTTCCCAGTAATTTTTGTGCATCATGCAGGTTTCTTACATTGGTATTGATCTGCAAGGGTTGAGGAACAATAGTTTGTGCCCTTATTCGCCAGCCCAGATATTTCCAAGGGGGAAACTTTTGGGCCCTTTCTGGTGCTATACAGAGACCTGCTGAATTCACGGCATCTGTGACAAGGGCTACAGCTTTCTCCATGACTTCGTGATGTTGTGCTGCCACCAAAAGATCATCCATATAATGATACAACAGCACACTAGGCATAGTGTTTCGGACAGGACTAAGTATTTTCACAACATACCATTGACATATTGTAGGACTATTTTTCATACCTTGTGGCAGTAAATCCACTGGTATCTCTGCAATGGGGCTTGCATGTTGACGCTTGGAATTGAAAAAGCAAATTTTGGGGCATCATCTGGATGCAATGGGATACTGAAAAAACAATCTTTAAGATCTGTGACAATCAGATGCCAATGTCGAGGGATCATAGTGGGGGACGGGAGCCCGGGTTGGAGGGCTCCCGTATCTTCCATAGTGTCATTCATTTTTCTAAGATCATGGAGCAAGCGCCACTTGCCAGTTTGTTTTTTAATAACAAAAACAGGTGAATTCCAGGGGCTAGTAGAGGATACAATATGGCCTTTGGACAGTTGCTCTGAGACTAAATTTTGGAGTGCGCAAGGTTTCTCCAGAGGGAGGGGCCATTGAGCCACCCAAATGGGAGCATCAGTTTTCCAGGTTATTTTTAGGGTGTCGCGCACTACAATGGCCCCATCTAAAAACAGGTTCAGGATAGACATTCCCCATTGTGACAATACATCGTGTCCCCATGATATGGAGAAATAGTGTGAAATGGGGACAATGGATACCGACTGTGATTGTGTATGTCTGCTCAGGAATGTGGGTATGGTGACTAGTCATGGGTGCGGTGTCTGGTCACATAGGCACACAGCTCTGAGGAGACAACTACAGTTTTGAGGAGACGCCTGCCCCTCTTCCTCTAACAAAGGGGAGATGGGGAGACGCCTGCCCTTCTTCCTCTAACAAAGGGGCTATTTAAAAAAGAATGAGAAAAGGGTGAGAGATATTCCAATGCTATCTAGAGGGAGGGAGTGCTAAGTTTCCTTGCCGAAGAAGATCGGATGGTCACAAGAACATGAATCACCTACAAACCTGCAAGACCACCACATTCCAGGAAACGGACTGATAAGCTAATTAACATACGAAGCGGGGTTTAGGTAACGAATATGTATAGGCGTTAATTGAACATTCATTTGTTTTATTGTATAAATGTGAGATGGTTCGTCACTTCGGGTATGCACGCTTGTGGAGGAGCGATCCCCCGTGCATCTGCGCGCAATAAACATACCTACTTTATAACTTTCGAGTTATAGAGTCTAATTCCGCACGTCACCCACAAAACCATAGGGACTGGTAGCACAAAAGGTTTAACCGAAGCCACATGTCCCTCTGGTCCCCAAATTCGAATTAGTCCCAAACTCTGACAGTTGTTACCAGCCCCCCTAATCCCAGCCAGCGTCTGAGAGACATTAGTCAGTGGCCATTGTAGAGGCCATTTAGCTTGAGAAATTACTGTGATGTCAGCTCCAGTATCAATGATTCCATTTAGTACTATTTGTTGGCCATGATAAATAAGGGTACACTGATACATACGTCGCTGTGGAGAAATGGATTGTACCCACAAAATGTGGGGTGACCCTGTGGACCAAAACCTCCTTTCCTCTGTGGAGGTTGGTCAGCAATAAGGGAGTCTACCCTTGCTGGGATCAGAATCAATTGTGCTATTCGACTACCCTGAGGTATCGTACAAGGCAGAAATGGAGTCCATGCCATAATTTTGATTTCGTCAACACTGTCAGAGCCAACAACATCTGGCAAAACAAAGAGACTGGACAGTGTTGTGAGGACCTGCCAATTAATAAGGCTTGTGTATCGAGGGGTAATGGTCCTTTGACATCTGTTGATAATAAATGAATCGAGGAATTGAGCAACATTACTGTGTGGGAGGTTGCCAGGTCCAATCCAGCGCTGCCTGAGGTTGCTGGACAGAGACTCGAGGCGTCGGTACTTCTCTCCGAGGTTGTTGAAATGTCAGCTGTGGCACTTGTGTCTGCGCGTGTCGCTGCCCTGCACTCCGCGGTCGGTTTCCCTGCATTGGTTGTCCCTGAAAGTCATACTTAGATTGACATTGATTAACAAAGTGACACCTTTTCCGACATTTCAGACAAACTCCAGGGCCAGGGGATTGCTGTTTATTCCCCGCAACCTGAGCAAGACAATTTCTCTTCAGATGACCAGGTTTACCACAACCATAGCAATTCCCCACACCATGCATTGCCGCAAAAGCAGCAGCCATAGCCTCAAACTTGTGGTCAACTGTACCGATTCGGTTACATTCTTCCCCCATTTCCACCAGAGTGAGGTTTGGGTTAGGAAGAGACTTCAGTAGCCTTTTACAGTCAGCATTAGCATTTTCAACAGCTAGTTTTGTCAACAATATTTCCCGAGCTTCCGCATTATCTACTTGACGTTCCAAAGCCTGTTTTAGCCTGTCAATAAATTGCATATAAGGTTCCTGAGGCTCCTGAGTGATGGTAGTAAAAGCTTTTTGTGGCCTTTGTGAGTCAGGGACCTGGTAAAAAGGCCTTTTTGCCTCTTTCCTAGTTGCTTCGAGAGCCTCACAGGGGCAGTTTCAAGCTTGTGCTACTGGATCAGCATGTGCACCGGTGCCCAGCTAATGCAGCATTATTATGATTAACATATGTGAGTAGGAGTGTTTGAAGTCTTCCTCTCCAATGTGACTCCCATAACAAGTACTGAGTCGGGGTTAGCAATAATCATGCTAAAGATTTCAAATCATGAGGGGTCATGACATAAGTATCAAACACAGAAGATAACAAACTTGTAAAATAGGGAGAGGAAAGACCATGTTCCGTAACCGTGCTGCACAGTTCCTTAATAACCAAAAAAGAAAGAGCCTCCCATGGTGCCCCCCCTGCCCAGCCCTGAAAGTACAAGACCGGAGCAACTATAGTTTTAGCCACTTCTAAATCCCCCTCCCTTAAGGCCTGTTTTGTTATATTTGCCCATACAGAATCTGTGGATCAGAAGGATACAAATCAGGTCCTTTTTCAGGGTCTATCGGTCCTGGGTCAAAGGGATCTTCTTCTGGCAGATACCCAGCTGCATTCATACACAGGGATGTAGGGCACTGTGACTTAGAGGTTGGTAAAGAAGGAGCTATAGGAGCTCGCAATTCCTCCTTCTCTCCTTCCTGTCTTTCCTTCCTGTGCCTTCACAGTTTTGAAAATGACTCTCCACGAAGAGAGCAGGCGGTGGGACTCAGTATTCCCTTTTGTCACAGAATCCCACAGTTTCACCCCTGTGTCGTCCCGAAGTTCCCACGTAAAAATTGTAGATGCAGTCACTGCAGGCATATTTACTTGCACCCACTTGAGCATTGCTTTAAGGTCATGCCTAGAAATATTTTTTTCTTATGTTTGTTAAGGAGACCTTTCATAACCTCATAAACATCTCTTTCTGGGGATGAAGCCTGATTCCACATTACGGATTTCCCACAGCTCACCTCTCAACTCCGGAGGGATTTCAGGCCGGCTGGCTCCCACTTCCTTTCAGCGGTTCATTCGAAGTTCTGTGGGATTCGCTGCAAGTTGCTCAGTTAGGTGATTCGAGAGCCCTTCACGTCAGATCCTTAACCGGATCACGTCGGGGTCACCAATTTACGGTGAATGAATAGATGGGACATAGCTTGATGCAAGCAAGATGTTGATTTATTAGTGATTCTTTTACATTAATATACGTTTCTACCTTCTACATGTTAGACACTGATTGGTTAAATCTTAAGCGTGAACTACACAGATTGGTTATCTTCTAAAACACATAATATAACAATAGGTACAGATTAGTCTATCTTATCTTAGCATCAATCTTTATTCTAAGATTTGGGTTTTGTTTTTCCTACTTGACTTTCATGAATAACAAAGTTCCTTATCAGCACTATCCATTCTCTTATCTTGCTGTATGTCCCTCCTTTGTCTGTCTGGTTGCCATCTCAACCACTGTGGCTCAAGAGTTTGCTGCTGACTTGTTCCTTTGTTCCCAGGGCTTATGCCCTACAAGTCCAAACATGTCTCCATTCATCAGGGTAACAGTGCTCAGACTCTCCTCCTTGAGGTCTTGCCCTACAGGTTAAATCTTAGGGTAGTCTTAAGGTTGAGTCTTAGGGTTAATTCTTAAGGTTATGTCTTAAAGGTTATTTCCTACAGTTGAGACTTATAGTTAAGTCTTAAGGTTGAGTCTTAGGGTTAAGTATCAAGGTTGAGTCTTATGGTTAAGTCTTATAGTTAAGTCTTCAGGTTAAATGTTAAGGTTGAGTGTTAGGGTTAAGTCTTAGGGTTAGGTCTTTAGGCTAAGACTTAGAGTTAAGTCTCAAGACTTAACTTAGAGTTAAGTCTTAACTCTTAGTGTTAAGTCTTAGGGTTAAGTCCTTAATTTAACTCTTAAGGTTAAGTCTTAGTGTTAAGTCCTAAGGTTAAGTCTAAGGAATGAGTCTTTAGGTTAACACTTACAGTTAAGTCTTAGGTTTAAGTCTTAAGGTTGAGTATCAGAGTTAAGTCTCAAGCTTGAGACTTAGGGTTAAGTCTTACGGATAACTCTTAGGGTTAATTCTTAAAGTTGAGTCTTAGGGTTAAGTCTTAAGGTTAAGTCCAAGATTAATTCTTAAGGTTATATCTTAAGATTGAGTCTTAGGGTTAAGTCTTAGGATTAAGTCTTAGGGATAAGTCTTAAGGTTAAGTCTTAGGGTTCAGTCTTAAGGTTGAGTCTTAGGGTTACGTCTTATAGTTAAGTCTTAGGTTAAGGCTTCAGGTTGAGTCTTAGTGTTAAATCTTAGGGTTGAGTCTTAGGGTTAAGTCTTTAGGTTAAGTCTTAAAGTTAAATCTTAAGATTGATTCTTAGGGTTAAGCTTTAGGGTTAAGTCTCAGAGTTAAGTCTTAAGGATAAATCTTAAGGTTGAGTCTTAGGATTATGTCTTAAGATCGAGTCTCAGGTTTAAGACTTAGGTTTAAGTTTTAGGGATAAGTCTTAAGGTTGAGTCTTAGGGTTAAGTCTCAAGGTTGAGTCTTAGTGTTAAGTCTTTATGTTAAGTCCTAGGGTTAATTCTTAAGGTTATATCTTAAGGTTGAGTCTTAGGGTTAAGTCTTGGTATTAAGTCTCAAGGTTAAGTCTTAAGGTTGAGTCTTAGGGTTAAGTCTTAGGGGTAAGTCTTAAGGTTATGTCTTAGGGTTCAGTCTTAAGGTTGAGTCTTAGGGTTAAGTCTTTGGATTAAGTCTTAGTGTTAAGTCTTATAGTTAAGTCTTCAGGTTAAATGTTAAGGTTGAGTGTTAGGGTTAAGTCTTAGAGTTAAGCCTAAGGATTAGTCTTAAGGTTGAGTTTTAGGGATAAATCTTAGGGTTGAGTCTTAGGATTAAGTCTTAGGGTTGAGTCTTAGGATTAAGTCTTAGGGTTAAGTCTTAGGATCAGAAAATAATCATAAAAGGAAGTAACTCAATAGATCATGGCATGCCCTAAGACATACTGGTATAAAGTTAATCAAAAAAGCCATTCCAGCCCCTGTTCCCCCTCTCCACCAACATAAAGTTTGGGTAAAATAGCGAAAACAACAAAGAAACCATTTCTGTGTGAGACAGATGGCTTATATAATGATTTGAAGGTGCAATTAGGTATTCTTATTGCAGGATATCACTTTCTGCAACTTTTCTGAGTCTTGTAGATGAATTAGATGAATTGCTGGTACTGAGTATCTGAATATTAGTTTTGTGTATATAGTATGTATTTTGTGCATGTGGGTTTTTGCTGCTTTTTTTTTTTTTTTTTTTTTTTTTTTAAACAATCCTTTAGTTTATTGACAGGAAGTGAAAGTTCTTTGAATCCGATGACTTAGCTATTTATAGAACTGAACAGCAATCTTGCATGCAAAAATTAACTGGGGCATTGAGAACAGTATTGACGTGCGGAATTAGACTCTATAACTCAAAAGTTATAAAGTAGGTATGTTTATTGCGCGCAGATGCACGGGGGATCGCTCCTCCACAAGCGTGCATACCCTAAGTGACGAACCATCCCACATTTATACAATGAAACAAATGAATATTCAATTAACGCCTATACATATTCGTTACCTAAACCCCGTTCGTATGTTAATTAGCTTATCAGTCCGTTTCCTGGAATGTGGTGGTCTTGCAGGTTTGTAGGTGATTCATGTTCTTGTGACCATCTGATCTTCTTCAGCAAGGAAAGGTGATTCATGTCCTTGTGACCATCCAATCTTCTCCAGCAAGGAGACTTAGCACTCCCTCCCTCTAGATAGCATTTGAATGTCTCTCATCTTTTCTCATTCTCTTTTAAATAGCCCCTTTGTTAGAGGAAGAAGGGCAGGCGTCTCCCCGTCTCCCCTTTGTTAGAGGAAGAGGGGCTGGTGTCTCCTCAAAAACTGTAGTTGTCTCCTCAGAGCTGTATGCCTATGTGACCAGACACCGCACCCATGACCAGTCACCATACCCACATTTCTGAGTAGACATATACAATCACAGTCGGTGTTAAGCGTCCCCATTTCACACTATTTCTCCATATCAGTATCAGCAACTATTTTAGTGAACATCTGATTCTGGCAAAAGAAAATACCCTTCAAACTCTGCAACAAGCAACCATATGTAATAATAGCTGTAGAGGTCCATAAGAGAAGTATTCTTTTCAGCTTTTCAGCTCATTTATATTAAGTTATAATTCTCTGAGGACCCAGGAGCTAGAATTGGGTTGTCTAGTATAGATCTGAGGCAAAGCTGCTGGGGACTTAAGGTAAAACCAGTTGTTTCTTGTGAAAGGTAGTCAAGTATCAATATTGAATATGCAAACTTCAATATTGGATATTCAAATTTCAATATTGGATGAATAGAAAGAAGTTGGCTTCCTCGACTCTGGTCATTTCTATCAGTAACAGTTAAGTTATTGTACTAACTTGTATTAGTGCAACCATAAATATTGGCTTAAAAACCTTTCCTTGGCAGCCATCTTTTGAAGTCTAATACAAAAGTTCCAAATTATTGAAAGAAGAATAAAATAAACCCTTTAACTGCTTAAGTCTATAGTAATTTAATTGGAGCTTTAAACAGTTATGTTATTTCCTGTATATGCTCTCATCATTAAGGAAGGAAAGAAAAAAATACTGCTATCCTTCAAATCAGTGCATGATCTTCTATTGCTTTAATACCACACACAATTGTTTATAGCATAGAAAAGTACTACGTCATCTTTTATTCTGTAAACATTTTAACGTCTGTGGATTACCTGGCATGGAGATCACTAATACAGGAAGTTGCATATACACAACAATTTTTCATTCTAAGTTCTCCGCTGTACATGGGATTTAAGGTGACTTTTTTTTTCAGGTACTGCATACAGATTGTTTGTCTGTCAAGCTGAGTTTCATTCCACGTAGTCCCTTTGAATACTTAAGTGAATACTTAATAAGGCAAATCATCCAGTGTCTGACAAGCTACTTGTGCTGTGGTAATCTGTGTAAGACAGATCCTTGTTTCTCTTCCTTTGCTCATTTATTATTCTGTCTTGGTGGTTTAACACAAACCTCCCCTACCACTGCAGCTTAAATGTAACCAGCCACCTTAATGATCTGACTAGAGCTCAAGTACAACAAACATGAGGATAAACATATTTTGCAGAGAGAATCTCCTTCAGCACCTATTGTGTATGGATGTGAGAGAAGCTGTGGCTGATTTCTTTGCTGTCCAGCACTCTGCATCAGCAGAATTGTGCCTGTGACAGTCAATGCATGCCCTGTGCTTTTTGCACACCATGCTAAAGGCAGAGGCAAGACTGTTTAGCCTAATCAATATCTAATTGTTACACAGTCTTCCCATATTTTATGATTGTTTCACCCTTTCCCTTCTTTTTGAATTGTATTCTTCCTAGAAATCTCTTTGCAGTAGCAACAGTACCTTGCAAGGCTGACAGGTAGAGATGAAATGTGGTGTTTGATTTCTTCCAACATCTGACATTCTGCAAATGCCAGTGTGCCTATTTGAGTTTGCTTAAGAATTTACATTCTATCTTTCTTTTTCTTCTCCCCTCCCACCCCCCACCCCCTGAATATGCAGGATGATATTTAAGAAAACATACTTCTTACATTAAGTGAACTTATGGGTGATTAAGAGCAAACAGAATGTCAAGAAAAGGTTATGGGCTAAAATGTTCCTCATTGTAATTCCACATTTTTTCAGTAAACTCCTGCATCATGTTCTAATAAAAACAGCCTGCTGCATAAAACTTGGTTTCTGACATTTTTTGTGTCAGTTCTTTCCTGAAAACAATAGAAAAAATCATTCTTGGTTTGTTTATTCCTTAAAGAAAAGTAGTTTACCTGGAGCCTGCTATTCACCTTTTAGATACATTAATAGTGTTTTGCCTTAGATCTTGAACCTCTGTATCCGTCAGAGCGATGGGTGTCAGCTTCAGTCTCTGTTGCTGGGCTGAAAATTTCTATCTGGTCACCTGGAACAATCTTCCCAATAGTTACAAAGGCAATTTGTAGAATGTAACCATTACTTTCTCAAAAAGAGAGAGTTGATTTTTTTTCACAGAAAATTATGCAGTGTAGCAGCACTGCAGATTTTGATAGTTACAGGAGGATTTTTTTACAGTACTGTGTAAGAAACTTTTTAAAATGTTTCTTCTAATGGAAGTGCATAATCTAATTAATGTGATTTATTAGTTAGCCTTTATTCACAGGAACAGTCCTGCTTCTACCCTCCTCCTGCTTTGGTAACTGTGTGTTCCTGCTCTACCTCTTATGTCAGCACCAGTGCTTGTCTGATCCAATGGTGAGCTGCTGCAGGGCGCTAAAGGTAAGCAAAATATTTCTTTTTTTCTGTAGGGTTGGTCCTCTGCCATTTAGCTTCCAGGGTTAGCTTGCCATACAGTCAACATGGTATTTATGCAAGTACAAAGAAAATGGGATGAGTTCCTGGTGAGGGTCTGGGACAGAGGTGGGGCAGGACCACCATGTCACACAGCAGCTGCTTGCTGGACTGGTTTAGTTTGGTGGTACTGTGAAACAGCAGCTCTTTGTAGAGCCTTTCTCTTGAAATGTGCTGACAGCAATAACATTGCCAATAAAGTACAACTTTAGCTTGTGTTAAACACTGGCTTAATAGATAGAGATCGTAATACAGCTAGAAAGTAATTTTGTCATTTAAGTGGTTTGGGTGTGGAACTGGACATTTCCCAAAGAACTGTTGTTACACACGATGGTTCTGGGAACATCATTATGTCCAATCCCATAGGCAGTTGTCCAGGCCTTGATACCTATGCAGACTACGTAAGTGAACACATGCTGCTTTTACCTTAAATCAGAAATCAATTACTTCTGCATCAGCTTAGGAAAAGAACTTCGCAAAACCTTGGTAGAGAGACATAAATACAATTTTATTTTTTCTTAGCTAATTACAAAAAGACTTGCTAAAGATTGACATTAGGTATTGGAGTTTTGTTTTTATTGAACAATCTCAGCACTTACTCTAATGGCCCTATTTTGCCCAAGACCTTAGTTATTGCTTGGCAAACCCAAGCAAAAACACTATGTGCTACTCAAAAAAACCCAACCAAAAACCACCACCAAAACCCAACTTTAAAAATCCTCCTCAAATATCAGCTTCTAGTGAACTACAAATCACAGAGATTTTTGTCCCTTTCTCCTTGTTTTGTAAGCAATTAAAATGCCTGTTTGTTTACTTAAATGCTTTCTCAATAATTAAGCTAAAGGAAGCAAGATTGTGTTTTCTTTTAGTTTGAGTAAGCTAGACTTGTTAGACTTAATTGCTTGCTGAATGGACTGATATGGCATTCTAATTTAAAAGGAAGATTATGAATGGAGCTTTGCCTGGTATCTTCTGGGAAATGCTCTGAAAAAAATAAGCCTCACAGTTTGTGTCAAGTGTTAATGATTTGTTTTTAAGAGCAGCTTTTGTGAACCCCTGTGATTAAACTAGGGCTATATAGAGGTAATACCACTAACAGAGAGTAGCTGGTCTTGCTATAAATGTGGCTTTCTTCTTGTGGATAGGTTATCAACTTTGCCCTGTGGCTGATTCTGCTCCAGTAAATGCAGATACTTTAGTTAGCAATGGAGTTTTCATCTTCTCTTTGCTAGATGCTGGCTGATACCCATACAGTCTGATGAAAGGAGAAACTTGTTTTGTTGCTGTATACTGCATAAAACAGTTGGAGTTTTATGCAAAAGATAATGCTAAATTTTCCCAAGGGAAAGGAGGGAAGAAGAGCTTTCAGAAAGGAGAAAAGGGGCTCCTTTATAGCCGTCTGGCATAATGCAATTTGCTCAATAATGTAATTATTCTGTCCTGTACTGTTTTTCAAGATTGCAGGTGCATGATGTCTCAGAATCTTGTGACACACATGCTGTGATATAGCTCTGTGTCCCCACTGTTTTGTTCAGCACTTGTTGGCTCTCAAACTTTTTATTGCAACATATGGCTGTCTGATGTTAGCATTTCACCGTGGACAACATAATGAACTTCCAGCAGTCTATTGCTCCCATAAGCCTTGTGCTAGCTAAGTAGTGGTGAACTTATCTGGGAAATATCGTGCTTTTTCAGAAGAGCTTGACATGAATGTCTGGAATGTGAACAAGGAGCCTCTCCGCCCTGCCTTCGCTAATTAAAACTGCAAAATCTTAGGTTTTTCTCAAAATCTACTTAGATTCTGGCTTCTTTTGCTTTTTTTTTTTTTTAAATATCTAGGTTTTGATTGCTTTGCTATCCCTTCACCAGAGTAACAGAGGACCTTCTCCATGGTTTTAGCTTGTATTCTTAACTCGGTGAGGTAAGGGATCACAAACTGAAATTTTGAAGTTGTGGTCCAATGTCTTAATGATAAGTAGCCCTATCACCATTTTTTTTTCTTTTAATCCTATGTTGTTACAAATTTTTGCTAGCTTTTTTGTAAAATGATAAACTGTTTCTTCTTTGATCTGTTCTGTTCTGCTTATACAACTTCCTATATTTATGAGCTACATTAAATATTTTGACAAATTGATAGTATTTAAAATTTTTGCCAGCTGCAGAAAACACTTAAGATTTTGAAAGTTTAATAAACTGCCGTGGAACCTGCATAGCTACATGTATTTCTTAATATATTTCTTAAGGGGGAAAATACTATATTGTTTAGAAATATAATTTCTGAACTTCATCATCTATTTTTGGAAAACAGAACAAAAAGTTCAGTGGATGAACTGAAACCTGAACATAAATCATAGTGATATATCTAAGTGGCAATGAACTGTTTATATAAGTTTTGTAAAACTATATTTTTATGAAAATAAATCAGGACAAACCCATTGGTTATCTCACTTAAGCAATTGTTGATTTGGAGGAATGTGATCATGTAGTGCTTGACTTAGGAAACCGTCCTGAAATTTTCATCATTTCAGAGATGCTGTCATACGTTAAAGGCAGTGGTGGTGTAGTAATGTGTCTTTTTTATGGTATTAAAGTGAAGGGTAATTCACAGCTGAGCTTCAATTTTCAGCTATTTCTTTAATACTGTAGAAAATTAAAAATGAGACTGTTAGAAATATTTCAATGCATGCAAGAGGAAGGATCGACATTGGCCACTCAGAAGAATGCGTAGAAGACAACCCACCAACTCCTTACCCAGCATTTTCTTAAGACTCAGTCTTCCAGTACAATCAAAAATTCAGAATAATATTGTTTGATATTTCAGTCAGATAGGACTCAAAAATGACACCTGTCTGTTAAGTCCAGTCCTTATTATGTAATCACCACGTTTAATGTTTGTTTTCATACATTCATTGATTATCTTCTCAAAAGCAATGGGGTACTTTGCTATTGCCTCTTCCCCATGAAGTCTGTTCGAGTACCTGAGTGCTCTGATGGTTATCAGTGTGACAATTTCTATGTTAAGTTCATTCTTGGATGGTTGTTTTTGTGGGTTATCCCCCCCCCCCCCCCCCCCCCTTTTGACTGAGTAGCTTAAATTCTAGGTATATTTAGAGACAATATTTACATCTGATTTCTGTTCATCATGGGTAGCGCTTATAAATCTTAAGTGACATTGAGGTTTCTACTAGGGCACAAATTTAAAACCCAGGGAAAATACAGTGTTTACTAAGACTGTAAAGACTGAATTAAATTAAATCCTTGATGGCTGATTTCAGCTGTATAACAACTTTGCTTTGAACCCATGAAAATCATAAGGTGTAATTTGAATGCTGGAGGGAAATCTAAGGATGCAGTCCAACAATGTCAAAATTTTTAAGCATAATAGCCTAAGTAGATTGCTATGAAAAGGTCATAGAGCTGCAAGCAATATGAGTGAACAGATTGCCTGGACTGTGAACTGTTTATACTGTATAGGTAATAAAGATGACAGTGGAAACTACTGCTTGAGGAGCTTCTTAGGCTGACTGGTTCCCTAGTCAAGGGACTATATTAATATTGATTCCAATGTCAGAGAGAGACTATTCAGTTCTGAAAGCAAGTGTTTTGTTATCTTGCTGTATTGAGATATGGATGAGCTTTAGGGAGTGCTATTTACTGTAATAAAGATTATTAGTTTTTATGTTAACTGCATGCTAATACTGACTATTGGTAGTGCTGGTCTAAGGAACAACTGAGAAACCACAGCTGCTAGGCTCCCTTTCTAGTGTCTTGAAGTGCTGGACAGAACGTTTGTAGTCAGCTGAAGCCAGCCAAACTACTATGTTTTTTCTGTTAGGGAAACAGTCACTGGAATGAGTAGGAAATACCATGTCCTGCTGAATCTGGGCTGGATACCGCAGGGCAATGGAAAGGCTTTGCCCTCACTTCCTTCGTATAGCAAAAATAGTTTATAAAAGATGAAGACATTTTAAATGGATGGTCTAGTATAGTTTAAACCATTGCCATAGTTTATTTAGCTTAATAGAGTGACAACAGGGAATAGAATGGCACTACCTTATTTTTGACTATACTTTCCAGGGCAGTGAACACCCTCTCCTTCCATGTCCTGCTGTTTTGGCTGCCTGGTCCCCAGACTAAATTTGATACAGCATCTGTATTAGTGCATTAATTAATATAATTGCATTAATGAGCTATCTGAGCAACAGGTTTAAAAAGCTTTTATAGGCACTTCTCTTCACTTGGGTGATGCTTTAAGCTCAGGCTTTCACCACTGGGATCTACCTGAGCAATGCTGCTCCTTGCCTGGCCGTGTGTCTTGCTGCACCTTGGCTTCCTGGCTGGCTTTAGCCTTCTCCATCACCATGGACTTCTCTGGACATCACTGGTCTTCACCTGAACTTCTTGACCATCCTCAGGCTCATTCTGCTCTGTTTCTGTGGGTATCGTGAGTCTGTGCCCTTGCCAAAGATGGTGTTGCCTGTCACCCCCAGCTGCCAGCTCGTGTCCCTTTACTTAGCAGCCCTCTCCTGCTACTCCCTTCTGATAGCTACCAATACATTTTTTAGCATAAAGATTCCCAGTTTGCAGGCATGTTGGGGAGACTTGCAAAACAAAGGATTTTTTCATAACATAGTTTTACTTCAGTGTTTTACAGTTCATCAAGAAAAATGTACTGATTAAATAAATCTATTCCATCCACTGATATTTAAGGTCAAAGTGTATGATGTCTGATTCCTTTCCAGTCATTCAATCAGGGTGTGTGGTGGGTGCAACACTGTTGGTTTTTTTTCTTAAATGTTTTGAAGAATATCAGCTAGTAAAGGAATGCATGCTAGATTATGGACATGATTTCAACTATCCTAATGGACTACAGCGCTCCACAAAATCATTAAGGTAATCACACATGCTGATGACTGTGCCCTTGAAGCAGACTTAGCAAAACATGCAGCTGATTGTGAATAAATGAGCATAACCAGGAGACAGCTAGCGCTTAATTTATACACTGGCCTTTGTGAAATAACTTGTATATAGATTCATAATTATAGCCAGAGTACAGAGTACCTGCAGATTAGTCCATTTTTCCATCACCTTATTCAGTGATACCCTCTCATATAAGGCATTGACAAATCCAGAACCAGTGCCCCTTTGGTTAATGGTCAGACAAAATTTGGATTCAGTGTTACCTGAGCATGAGCCCTGTGTTTAGGTGCCAACCTTGCCTTTGTTGTTAATGGATATATATGGCTTTTGACTGCGCTCAGGCTGCAAGCTATCTTATGTATAATGTGGCAAGGTATAATCTATAACAATAACGTATTGGACCACTGCAGAATCCTAAGGACTGAAATCCTGACAGTCATAGGATAGTTTTGGTAGGCTGGGCATGTACTGGGAATGAAAGACATCAGAATGCTGAAGTGACTTTTCTCATGCTGAGGCAGAAGCCTTGCATAGAGTAGCATGAGACTGAAATCAATAGCTGGGAAACTAGACAGCAAAGTAGCACACAGTCATTTCAGTTAGCGGGGTTCAGCCAGGGAAGTAAAAGACAGAGCTAGGAGGACAGGATGGGTGTCACAGTTTTCTGGGGGTGGGAAGTGAATCAGAGTTTTCAGGTTTATTTGCTAAAAACTCTCCTTTACCTGTTCATAAATTGGACATGAGGTTGGGTTAGTTGCATTAGTACATGAAAGAGAATATTCTCACTCAGGTAGTTTCTGATTAATGAAGTGCTGCTGCAACAATGTCTGTAGTGAGTGGTACTGTGTCAGTAAAACACATGACTAGTCACAGGCCTGCGGAGAGACTTCAGTGGCAATGGTGATAGTATAGACCTGTAATCCACTGTATAGTTCTGAGCCTCTTTCAGTTAGTCCTAATTAGTGGCTTCCTCTATGCATTCAAACAAAAGGCATCTCAGTTTAGCCACTTTCCTCTGCTTTTGGCATGTGTTATAGATATTTGTCCTTGCTTAAAGAAACCCATATTGTTTTGTAGTATCTTCATATTTCACATCCTTGTACAAAACATTGTACTAGTCCAGAAGGTACCTGTAGGAAAGTATAGTACAGGAATGTAAGTCAGCGTGCCATATAGATCATCAAATCAAAGACTTTGAGTCCACAAAAGCCTACAAAAAACTTCAAGGCATTTGACAAAAAACCAGGAATGGGTACTTAAAGATTATATGTTCAACCTGAGATGTCAAGACACTCACAAAAGTTTGCTTAGTGCTTAGTGTTATTAAATACATTTTTCAGATGCCACTAGGAAGCATGTGGATACATAAAATATAAGTCATATGTAGATACTTTGAATATAAGGACATCTAGTTTGTGGGCATATCTGGTTAATAGCTATCCAACCTGAAAACAAAAGTCTAGAGACAGAAACAGTAATAAATCCCACCTAGATACACAAGCGTTGAGGCACAGATGCTAAGGGAGACCAAAGACCAGATTCTCCAGTCACAGATTGAGGAAACACAACTGCGGGAAGATCTCAAAGCCTTGGAGATGGTCAACCAACATTTTGTAACTGGTAAGTGGGGAAAGTTTATATACGAGATATTTGAGGAGGCTCATGGGATTATGTGAAAATTATCATTGAATCTTATAAAGGCACTGGGGGAATATATTAAATTTATTCTGTGATGGTTAGAAGAAGAGGCAAAGGCAGGGAAAGGAAGGGAGAAGGAACAAGCATGGGAAAATGGAAATAAGGAGGACAAAAGGAGACAGTCACATTTTATCTTGTTTGCTGTTGCTACATTTGTCCATCTGAGCTCTGTGCCTGATCACTGTAGTCTGTCCTACCTTCTTAAACTCTATTCCTAACTCTTTTCTATGTGACTTTGCTCTCTATGCGGAGGTGCCTTACTAGCACATTGTAAGTTGGAGTAGCTGACAAGTGGGAGGAGACTAGAACCTTGAAAGACCCAAGGTTAGACCTGATTAGACCTGAGACTGAGGTTAAACAGGGCCATGGGTTTGGGCATAGATTCTGGGGTCAGCCTATGGGTCTGTTCTTGGGACCTGCAGATGTAGGAGTGACTGCAAATTGAAGAGTGAAGTTGTATGAGTGTGCACTAGTAAATTGAGCAGCTGAGGAGGGGGAACCAGACTGGGACGTGTTGTTCAAGTCTCTATAAGTGCTGTTGCTGCTTACATTGGTGCCATCAAAGGCACTGCTTGCTTTGTAGATGGCTGTCTGCATTTTGCTTGTGCCTGTTGGGAATACATGCTCAGACTCACTGCTGGCTGGACCTAAAAAGGCCACATCAAACAGACTGGGGAAGAAAATTGTCTTGGTCTTGGTCTACCATATCCAGGTTCCCTTAGCAGGAAGGAAGCCACATCCCTACACCATAAAGAGAAGCAAAAGAATCTAAAGAAAAGGTTGCTATTGGTAGGGCATAGGTTCCCTTCTGACTTTGCTTCTAATGACTGATGAATCTCATATGTCAGAGAAGCCTCTAATCAGGTGAGACACTTTGTCACTTGAAACTTCACAGCTCTCTTTTCCATTTGGTTCCTAGCTGTGACTGATTGCTTCCCTTTTCTCAGACTTCCATTTGTATCTAGCATACCTGCAACTTCAAAGGGGAGAAGAACTCTACCTAGGTCCAAAAGCTGCTTTTAAAAACCTAGACATATGGGCTGAATTGAAAATGGTTCCAAAATTCAATGTTGATAGATTATCATCAGTAACCCATCAGGGAGGCATCAAATGCCTTCACGAGTAAGGCAAACTTACTAATGCTGCAGTTACAACAGGCTGTTACAATACAATCAACAGGTAGCTTTGGTCACTAGCACTGGACTTAAAAATTGGCTGCCCTTACAACTGCAGGTGTAAAAAAAATAAAAAAATAAGACACACATACCCTCTAATAACAATCAACAAGAAAGTAAATAATAGACCTGAATATATAATGTATTTATCCCATATGTGCTTGCCTTCTCTTGCTTAGTATAGGCACATTCAAGGAATTAAAAAGTTTTGCTGTTAATCAGTAAAGGCTTTCTGGTGATCAACTGGCGTTTCATGAGCCTCACAAACTTTTGTTGTCATTCTTTCCCATCTAAAGAACAAGGAATTAGTACATTTTCTTGTGCTTTTAGTGATATAAGATGGTGACGATTCTGAATTTTCTTTTATAGTGCCCAAATATATTCAGAGCAGTGACATATATTTTTCATTCTGTGTTTACTAGTAGTTTCTAATGCCATGAACCATCAGCATGTTCGTGTTAAGTACTAAGCCTCTTGGGCACTCTTGTGTGTACAGGCTTAGTGGCTGTAGATTTTGTTCTCAGAGCAGTGTGCTTTCTTTCTGTTTGGAGGTGGGGGAGGAAAGCATCTTCTAGATGATTTGGCTAGGACATCTGGGGAAAAAAAAACCCCACAACCCACATTTGAACTATCAAGGAATTCTGTGCATCCTGACCCATTAATAAGTAAAGCTTCTTAGCAGCTTTCCCATGTTGAGAATCAAGGTCCTTTTCCTCTCTGCAAACTGAAGCGTTGTAAATTTCTGTTGTTAAGTGATTCACGTCAATTGCATTTTGCTTGAGTACATAATTTCTCTTAATTCAGTTGCAGGATACTATAGCTTTTATGGTTTGAAATTTAGCTTTTTACTGGGCAAACAAATCCGACTTACTTGCAGTCAATAGTGTCATTGTAAGTAGCAACTAACTTGCTTTACTTGACAGTTTTCTCTGTTACTTCCCTTTCATTAACTGTTCTACTGGGATAAAACATATGTTAAATGAAGAATTTGAAGTAAATATTTTAAAGTTGTCTTAGATATGCGCACCCGAGTGACAGTATGACCTTATGCTTTTATGTGCAAATGGTTTGAGGACAAATTTAACTTGTACTACTGACAGTATCATTTGAATCATCTAAAAGCATTTTGGTCTCAATTTCTAAGCTAAAGGACTTTGCCATGACTACAATTTACCTATTGACTAACATATGTATACTGTAGCCACCCTTCTCTGGAACCCATTCCAATGTCTAGAAAAATAAAACCAGTTGCAAATGATAATGTTAGGAAAATTATTTTGCCCCTTTGAGAAGTTATATCTTGCAACTGAGAAGTAGAACGGCAGGGTGCTCTGACTCAATTGTTTCAAATATATCCAAATAACAGTTTACAGATCACAGATGGCCAAATATAATGTGAGTAATGCAGCACTCGGTGCAATTTTGAAGCAAATAGAAATCCTGCTTAGTGCATGTTTTTCTTATTAGTCTGAAGTGCAGAGACTGAGGTACAATATTTTTTGTTGTTGTTGTTGATCATTTCACTAATGATTTCTGTGAAAAGTTTTTTTCCTAGTTTTTAATTTTTAAATATTGTGTAACACATAGCAAAATCTCAATCTACATCCAAAGTTATTCCTTGAATGTAAAATATTAAGGACCAATATTTCTGTAATCAAAAGCTAGCAGTGGGCATTTTATTAGTTTATAAACTTAGGGAACTTAGGCAATACAAATACTAGAATATTGCTTGATTTTAAAAAATGTATATATTTATATAGGAATACAGAATACATTAAATAAAACATTTAAAGCTAGGTTGCTGGGTTTGGATTTTTTCTGTTTATTTATTTATAAGTGCCCTGTGTGGTTCTGGTCACTAGTCTACTGGATTCTAAAAGCAACCCATCTTGCAAAAATGACAGATGTTGTATAAATAACAGAATTATATGCCTCTCTTGAAAACCAGAATAATTGCTTTCTTCTCCTCTGAACGTGTTTTCTGTGCAAGACAACCTTGTAGACTACTAATTCTTGTCTAGTCATACTCAAGAATAGCTGTTTGAGGAAAAGGGCAGATTGTGTTTCAGCATGTTTTTTATTGCTTTTTTACCTTATGATTTCTTCACTTGTTTTCTTAAAAAATTTTACTTTTAGTTTTTTTAACCATCTTTCTCCCCTACTAGTCTGACTCTGTCCTTCTTGTTAGGACTAATGTTGTTCCTTTTCTGCTTTGGATAATCAAACACTGGACAAATGTACACTGTGTTATACTAGAAATTAATGCCATTACTTTCCATATGATCAATACTGAGCATATTGCAACAAGTGTTAACGCAATGTGATGCTACTGGTTAGAAGCACAGCACAGAAAGGTGAAAAAAAGATTATTTTGATGTCTCCCTAACTTTTCTCTTGGGAGAAAAACAAGGGAGGTGGAGGGATAGGAATTTTTGAAACAGCAAAATGCCCAAATCAAACTTTTGAAGCCCAACAGAATGAAGGGAAGGGTTTCATACTGTAATTGCAGAAGAGTGAGTTGTGTAGATGAGACCTGCATGACAACAGGAAATCAGGGAATATGTGGCTGATATAAAAAGAGAAATTTCAGAAATAAAAATAAAGATGAAACAGTTTCATTATAAAAAATATCATCATCAACATAATATTAGAAATCTGTGTTGTAAACTGCTCTTTGAATAAATAAGGTTACTCTGATTTTCCTCCAGGCTGTCTCTAAGGCAATCATCCTCACAGATGCACAACAAACATCAGTGTGAATACTTTTTATTGCTATCCAGGTTCTTAGTATAAAGTAGCATAGTTCATTGCTCAAGAGACAGGTACATCTATTGCAGTCCAAAGTTAAGCAAAAACTAGGAATTAGCACACAGTGCTGTACAAAATCTAGTTTCTTCATGCAAGTAAAGTATTAATGCATCCTTTGCAAATATATGCTCTTCTGAATGAACACACACACCATAAAGACAGTCAAGCTTTAGTTTTGCATTTTCATATGACAATAGTTAAAAAGAGGAGCAATGCCCAAGACACATCTGAATTTAGTCTCTCTCAAAAAAGTGACTCATTCTTTGTTCTCTGCTCTGCATTACATGAGGAGTAAAAAGTGCCACGTGTAGCTTCTAGCAGGAACTGACATTATGGTGGAGACCAAGGACTAGAAGAATATATGTATAATTTATAATTTTATAAGAAGCTTGTATAGAACATACAAACCTAGTTCTTGAAAAAGACTGAAAATACAAAAAACGTCAGCGTGAGAAATGTTGGAGAATCAGTGTTTAACTGCTTGTGGCGATGAAAACCTAAAGTGAGGAACAATGAGTGTGAAGCATCTGAACAATTAATTCTTGCAAGTGAAGAGCTGTCTTCACAGATTTTTACAGCTGTGTGTATCTGATTGTCAAGATGATGAAGACCAATAGCCTACCACAGCGGTCAGCAAAGTACGGGCACTCCAAATGCATGTGTCCCGAGAGTGCAGGCAAAGATGAGACCTAGAGTAAACTCCAGGATATGTTTCATAGAAAGAGAGTGTATTGTAGAAAGTTTTATTACCTTACTTTCTCTCACTGCTTATCTGGTCTTAATAATAACTATTTTGAGAAGACGTTTGCAAACACATTACTTGTTATGCTCATTTGTAGTCCTGTAAGAAGGAAAAAAATGAAAACCAAAGGAAGTGATTTTCAGAATAAGAGGCCTCATTCACAAAACATGGTCTGAACAACGTCTTCACTCTTTCGCACTGTGTATTGCTCAGTAGTTTGGGCCTTACCATAATAACAGCTCTAAGGTAGGCAGTGTTCACTGAATACAAATCTTGTCATGTGAGTATTATAATTTTATAAGGCACATAGACAAACTCTTATGAATATGTAATCAGTAGAAGCAAGGGTGTCCTGGTTTTGGCTGGGATAGAGTTGATTTTCTTCCTAGTAGCTGGTATAGTATTGTATTTTTGATTTAAGACGAAAATAATGTCAATAAAACACTAGTGTTTTAGTTGTTGCTGAGCAGTGCTTACACTAAGTCAAGGACTTTTCAGCTTCTTGTGCTGCCCTGCCATCGAGTAGGCAGGGTTGCACAAGAAGCTGTGAGGGCATACAGCCAGGAAAGCTGACCCAAACTGGCCAAAGGGGTATTCTGTACCATATGGCATCATGTTCGACATACAAACTAGGGGGAAAGCTGGCTCAGGAACAGGTGAGGCATTGATCGGTTGGTGGTGAGTGATTGTTTTTCATTTGCATCACTTGTTTTTCTTGGATTTTCTTTCTCTCTGATTTTGTTATTTTCCTTGTCATTAAATTATTGTTATCATCATCATCATCATAATCATTGTTGTTGTTATTATTATTATGGTTAAATTATTAAACTGTTCTTAACTCACAAGTTTTCTTACTTTTACCCTTCTAATTCTCTCCCCCAACATACTCCAGGGGGAATAAGTGAGCACCTGTGTGATGCGTAATAACAAAGGTTTACCTAGAATAAATATATTTCCTTGCTTTAAATAACAAAATTAACATTAGTTTGGTTATAGCGTAATTTCATGATGCTTACCACTTAAATTACTGTGTGGATCTTTTTGAGTAAAGATGACGAGTTTGGACAGCCAAAGGGTTACATAGATAACAAAATAAATGTTCTCAGAATTACCTCAGTTACTGAAATGTATTTATATTGCATAATACTTTGCTTGGTTAAACCTGGGCAGAACTGGAAATTTGGTGTAACTAGGTTTCAGAAGGTGAGTAGATATCTCTAAGATTCATCTAACTTGTAAAGGTTGCATGCAATGCCATTTGAAAGGCTGTCTGCAATGTTACCCTACTGTAATTCTATTACAAATCTTTCTATTGAAGACTATTAAAAATTAATAATGGAGTTCCTTTATTTTGCCAGAGCCTATTCCATAGTTTTTCACTTAAGCAGAGCACCAACACAAAAATGACAGCTGAAAGTGATAACTATAGTTCTATATAAGTTTGATTCATTTTACATTCATCTCACATCCTGAAAGAGAGAAAAAAAATGCAGATTTTTTTGCTCCAAGATTAGATTTCAAGTAGGAAATTCATGACTTTTTGAAAAGGCTTTGGTTAGATCACCATTGCTGTAGATTCATGTAAACATTTGATTTATGAAATTTGTTTGCACAAAAGATAATGAAAGCAGACTCTGAACTTGCAAAACCATGTTATTGGGAAGTGATTATATTAATTAGATCATCAAATGTCAGTCATGTTTTTCTGTCAGGCTTCTGCTTCATTTATAATGGATAAATTAGATCAGCTGAGGATAACGGAAGCCTGTATAATGTGAAAGACCCCTGCTTGCTTTCTTTGCTGAAATGGAAATGTACATATTATGTAAAGCACGGGATTTTAGAGGAAGAAAGAACCCTCATGTTATTCAAAGGGTGATATGCTGTCCAGAACAGGATTTATTCCTAAGTTTTCTGTAGCTAAGGCCCTGTTTGGGTCATATTTATGATATGTGTGAGATGCAGCTATACTGGCTGAAGCTGAATGCCTAAAATGGTAATCAAATATGCAGCAGGTGAGCATAAGACATACTAAAAGTAAAGAAAGCACAAAACATCAAGGCCAAGCTGTTCATCCTGGTAACCAGTTATAAGAGATACCTGTTCTGCCAACACTAGCCTAAAATATCTGTGCTTTGTTCCCTGGGTATAAATTGTTTATGAATGTTGCTTGTCTGTACTCTGAAGATGAATAATAAATAAACAAAGAAAGTTACTAACATATGTATGCATCCAGGTATGGTAAGCAAAAAAACACACCCAAACCCCAAACCCCCAAAATAAAAACACTCCCCGTACATTCTATTCAACATTTAGTACATATTATGAATGAAGACAGTACTGCCATACAGCAGAACAGCACCGATTTATATTCTCAATGTGGTCGTTATTCTGAGTAAAAGCAATACTTGATAATCTTACTACTGGGGTGCAAGTTTTTTAAAAAAATCTAATACTAAGCTATTTGAGTAGGAGGCTTGGTTTACCTCCATAATTATAATTTTCATGAAATGGTTTAATATTCCTATTCAAAATTTTGTAATCATAACCCTTGCAAACTTGCTAATTGGTAGCAATCAACCGATGTCTTAAAACTGTTTATTCATGAACATTTAATGAATGTTCAAGACTATTGCCAATACCTTGCAGCTGGTAATAAAGTCTTAATAAGGCTATGTACATTTAAGAAGTGGATGCACTTGGTAAGATTTCTTTTTCACATACAGTATAAATTTTTGCTGTAACAGTAGTCCAAGGCAAAATATACATAAAATTTTATTTGTTCATGCACAGATCAGGATACCTGAAACACAGCCATTGCCCTAAGCAAATCTCAGATGAGTTAAACAACGCGTGCCTCATAAAATAATTTGTCCTAAATGACTTTTCAGCCTCTGTCTTCAGCTAATTCTGGATAGCTTGGGGAAGCAGGGTGTAGGGGGGAAAGTACTGATACATGCTGAGGGGGGCAGGAGTGGATTACAAATATATATTTCAAAAAAAGGTGAATGCAACACCTAAGGAGAGACAGAGATATGTCTTAATCTGCAGTTAGAATTAGTGCTAACTCAGTGCTTCAAGGACAGGTATTCATCCACACTGGTGTCGACTGATGTTGATATCCATCCTTTATGTCATTGTTTGTTTTATAAACAATTTGTAAAACCTGTGTGGTCCTTCTCTGGTCAAGTTTGCAAATTGCCTGGCTTCTTTCAAATATCATTTATTTAAACAAGTTTCTTTTGGCTGGAGAGTGCCAGCACCATTACCATGAAAAGTGATGAAACGACGTGTGACTACAAGTCCTATTACCCAATACTAAGATCCCAAACTCTGACACTTTTATCAGTTGATGCTCAACATCCTGGTGCGCTGATGAAGAGGAGTTTGGCGCTGTTCTTCCGGCAAATACTCTGGCCATTTTAGAGAAGGACAGATTATCGAACCCAGCACAGGAAGGAAACAAATTACAAAAATCTTGGGTAAGAGAGCAGATTACTGAAACTGTTTATTTTCCTTCTGATTTTCCTAAGCCCTGTTCTTTTCCTTTGATTTTGGGTTTTTATTGGAAATTCTGGAAGGTAAATTACAGTAAAGGGCTGGTTGTCATTGATACAAACAGAAAAATTTACCTACAAATATATGCTAGAATTTGCTCTTGGTCATATTGTTAGTCATTCTTTCTTTCTCTGCATTTAAATATTATCTATGTACACATGGTCTTAAAAATGTTTGTAAAAAGAAAGCCTTTGAATAGCAAAGAAAGCAGAAACTCTAAACCGTATTTACCTTACATAATTCTTCATTTGTGTGCCATATTTTATTTAAACTTCAGATTTAAACTTCAGAATTCTCCCAGTCTGACATGGTTCATGGTATTCTTTCTATTATTCACCCACTTCAATGAAATTTAATCTTTTTTAGCAAAGTGTTACCTTTGATCGATCTTAATTCTGTTAAATCATATTTTTATCACATATATTCACTCAGTTTCTATGTTTTCAGTCACAGACACAGTTCTATCAAGCAGTTTGTAACCTGTACAGATTTCTCCATTCACCTATTACAGAAGTATTTATTCATCTATAGAGATTTTCTTTCTTTCTTCATATATTGAATAGGAATGGATTTCTGAAGTCTTGCTGTTTCATGTTCATCTCTTCAACATGAAATTCTTTTCTGTTAGTAGCCATTTAAACTTTATTCAAATATAGCCCTTACCAACGGGGATTTTATTTTTTCTTTTTTTTTCTTTTTTCCTTTTTTTCTTTTTTTTTTTTTTTTCTATTAAACCATGCTATTTCCATTGGAAATAAAGAATTAAAATTTGTGCTTTGTACACATACCTACTTCTCCACATATAGGCTTTTTCTTCAACTCATTGTTTCCTTTTACTTTAAAACCCGCTCAACATTTTTTCACTAGAAAAGTAGATCATAGGAATCATAGAAAAAGTATGTTGAATGGGATCTCAGCAGGTCATCTTTTCCAACCCCCAGCTCAAAGCAGGGCTAGCTTCACAGTTAGATCAATTGTGCAAAGTGTAATCCAGCTGAGCTTCAAATATCCTCCTGGGTGAAGGTTTCAGAGTTTCTCTTGGGAACCCCTTCCGGTGCTTAACCTGCATCACTGTGAAGAATTATATTCTATTGGAATATGTTTGATTTATGTTTTGTACAATTTATTTGCTATTCATAGTGGAGGTAAGTGAACCACTCTACCAGCATTGTCTTCTGCACATCCAGGAACTTCTCATGTTGAAGTCCTAAGAATAAGTTACAGTGATGCCTGGGAATTGATACAGATGTAGAGAAAGTCTTTTGAGGGAGTACATCACTTGCTGCTGCACATTGACCTACCAAAAGTTCCAAGGGTTTGCTGAGGGCAGTAACTGGAATTCATATTATTTTAACTGGGTTTTTAATTGGAAAGACCTTTCTGACTTTGATCGATTCAGACTTATACTCAAAATTGCATGAAGTAATTTTGGTTTTATCATAAACAACACCTGCAACGCTCTCTGCTCTTCATCTGCTGCTGCAACTCAAACTTCACCCTGTAATTATTAGGGACACATAGCTTTAAGTGATTTGACTCTTTTTTTGAAGATGCTGTGTTCGTGCAAGGGATGTTGTTACTTGTTCTTGAAGAATGAGCTTGGAACACATCCATTTCATTGTTCTCATTGGGCAGCAGTCAGAGGGAGTAAGGAGGTGCTGTCTGTCTGTTTCTGGTTTTATGTGTGTTAAAGGCAATAAAATGTTTGCCAAGACTCTGATAGTGGGCATTCTGCTCTGCAAACGAGTGAAATGTCATCAGAAGAAGCATTTTTATGTAAGTTAATTTAACAATTGTCAATTTTCTGATGTGGCATGCACAAAGCCTGGACTATTATTAAGTTGGTTTTGTTGAATGTTAATGTGCAAATATTAATGTCAGTGGGCAGATGAAGATGTGATATGAATGAACTACTTCTGAATGATAGAGGGCTGCCATTTGGACATGAATCAAGACTGATCAAAGAGACAATAAGTTTATCTTAGTCTTAAGGGAATCCAAAAGGGAAAAGAACTGCATATCACCACCCACTCTCATGCTAAGCAGTCTCCCAAAAGAGCTGTAAAAGATGAAAAGATCACTGTAGAGCAATGTGAATGAGTTACTGAGGCAGAGATCTCGCCAGGGAAGGTATAAGTAAGGCTTCCTTTTCTGTATTGCCTGCAAACCTGCTACTCAAAGCTGAATTCTGCCAATTTTGTCCTTGTTTCTACTGAAAGTGATAGATATTGAATTCAATTGTAGTTATTTTTAAGATTTTTTTTTGAATACTTGATTTTTTTTTACATGATTTACTATTCTTTTAGACTTACTTAAGTAGATAACTCATTGCCTAGATAATCTAGCTATCTCAGTAAGTAGATAACGCAGATAAAATGCTATTTAGATGAGATTATGATTGCTGCTGCAGTTGCTATCGCCTTGACCATGAGTAAAATGACGATTTTACTTTTTGTAACAGGACAAAGTAGTTGACCCTATTTTTGCCATTTTATTGGTGAATAAATGACGCTACCCTGAAAGAGGTCATCACTCTTCTTGTAAGTAGGACGGTTGTTGCATTTTTCTTTGCAGAACAGAATTGCGGCTGAGCAAATGCTACCTCAGGCTGCTATGTAAAGCCAATAGCAATGGTGTTCTGAGGGACAGAATTTTCTTTACTGTTTTTATAAACTCTCTAATGGATATGGCCACAATTTTTCAGATAACAGAGGTTTTATAGCTAGCACTGTTTTGGGCTCGTTTTTCCCTTTGTAAATTGCTGTACCTGCCCCAGTTGCTGTTGGATTCTGCTCTTCTTGAAGATTCACCTCCAGAAATCCAGACAAATTTGCAGATCAGAATTCAGCTTTGGGGCTGCAGCACAGGAACACACTCACTCTAGGAATGAAACTGAATATATAATTTCTTTGATATATCTGCTATCCTGCAAATACTATTAAGGATTAACACAGCCCTGTGAAAGTAATTTTATAGCCAATATTTTGCTTAGTGGTGTAAGTTAATGAGATTTACACATATATAAAGCTACTGTAGAAATTGTCATTCATATGTACCAAAGAAATGGCATTTTCTTACAGTTTTTAGGGTGATAAGATTCTTTCCTTACAAGAGAAAAAATGAAGCTTGGTGGGAAGTTCATATTCATGTATATATTTTTAACTTGAGTTAAAACTTTTATATCAAATACCTAAATTAATAAACTGATAACACATGTGGAAAATTTCAGAAACGCTTATATACTATGTTACAATCTTAGTATTTGATTAATATAATGACTTTATTCACAAGTGTTAGATTTTTCTGTTTTTATCCTATAACTTAATGACAGATATATACACACACATTCAGGTAAATAAATATGAATGCACTTCTAAACTAGATTGCTAAACCACATTTAATGTCTGAATAATACTTTTTTCACCTAGAGTTAAAATGACCTCAGTATACTTAAAATTTGTGGTTTGGGTTAATCTAAAATGAGGCCACGTTAGTTATGGAATAAAGTGCCTTTAGAGGAGAGTCTAGTGCAGATTAACTAATCCTCTACAATATCTTCAGTTCATTTGAATTAATTTTTAAGTATCATAATGGAGACAACTACCCTATGATGAAAGTCCTGTGATGATGAAATATTGTTATTGAATGGTGGTTCATTAGTTTATTTTTTAAATTTATGAAAGAAATAAATTTGCCTATAAAATTAAAGAGTATAAAGATTCTTAATTCAAATTGTTGGTGCATGAATTTTAAGTATATTAGCTAAAAATTAATTCCTGAATGGATGTTTTTTGGAAGAATTAGAAGTTCAAATTTTGTCCAAAGTGGCTTTGGATGGAAATAAACCTAAAGGCCATTTCAATTCTTAGTGGATGCTCAAACAAGAAAGATTAAGTGATGTTATTGTTTCATGTAAGGAAAATGTTTGAGTGTTTGGTTTCCTGTACTTGGTTAAAAACTTACCCGGGCTATGTGATTACAATAAAAAAAAATAATTCTGTCCTCAGAATGGCAGCATTTGACATCACAATTTGCTCATACTATGTGCATTTATACACCATCAGGTACAGTATCAGATTTTACAGTCAGATCTGTATGATGCCATACTAGTATATCTTGAAGAAAAGGAGTTGAGCTTTTTGATGGGTGAACATGAATTGCCAGTAAATATGACAACAAATATGTTAGCGTAAGCCAAGAATCAGAGTTCTTTTCTTTGAATCCAGTCATAGGAAATTTGTGCTGCATTACATCTTTATATGCCTTTAGAAATGGACCTTCAAAAATTGGTGGGAAAGCATCAGAATGAAACTGACTTCATTATTTCATGTAAGTGTTGTAAAGACGACAGTAAGAGCTCCCTGTAGCATGGACCTGATGCTGATAAATCCAGTAAAAGCTTCTGGAGCCTTATGCATGCCAACTGACTTAATAGCACTACCCTCATCATCAGTTGTCAGAGAGATGACAGCTCCCAATAGACCTCTTGGCTGTAATGAGCTCTTGGCTAAAGTTTGATTTTCTGAATTGGGATTGAATCCGTGAATCTTGTTGCTCCTATACTTCGCAGCCTTGTCATTTCTTCTTTAAATGCATTTTCCCCTCCACAGCCATTTGTTCACAAGCCAGCAAGGTCTTCTTGCTCAGTCCTTCCTTTCCCTGTCTTATTTTTGACCCATGATTCTTTCAGCATTTGTGCTGCCAGTCAGAGCAAGTCATGCTGCTTTGGGTCATACGTCTACCACAACACGGAGAAGCACAGTGTGGTGACATCTGAGCTGGTGCCAGGCAAGGTGCTGTGGTGCAGTACAGCCCTGGCAGGAGGTCGCTAGTACTAAATACCAGAAGATCCATCTTCATGCTGAGATGGTTATACTGCTTCTGGTTTGAAATGTCACTGTTTGGACTTCTCCATGCTGCACTCAGCTAAAGATGTACTTTTCATCTTATCCTCTGATAAGCTTACCCTCACATTTTTAGAATAACTGACTGCCCTATCACAGTTTATTTTGCCCAGAAGAAAAAAGGGATATTATAGTATGCTACACTAGCCAAAGTACAGTTTTGCAGGGATTGTTTCTTCACACTTTGTTGCCTACCTAACTCTGTCCCTAGGGAGGTCAAATTCTAGGAACAGCATAAAATTGATGTTGCAAAATTATTAGCTTTTCAGCTGCATTCCAGAGTTTCTAAATCATGGTTAAATCAGTTGTCTTACCATGAAATTTGTATCACTGATTTATGAAGGTGACAAATGTTGGCATTAAGTAATAAAGTTCAGTGAAACTCTTAATATATGGGAAGAAAATTATATACCTTTATATGTCTCACCCTTCAAAAGGAAATATCACTCCCCCTCACCCCCTCCAACTTTCTGAAGTCTCTCCTTTGATTCAGACAGAAGGTAAATGTGTTACTGGGTTTTCCAAAACCGAATCATTCATTAAATTTGTTGGACCTACATGACAATATTAAACACAGCAACTCGTAACTTAAGATTATTACAGTTTCCTAGATAAAACAGGTGAATTAATTTCCCAAGGGAACTAATGAGGCTGTGCTTTTGGTCTAATCATGTTAGTTTCCCAACTGTGTAAAAAAGTTACTAACAATTGAACAAATGCAATAATAGATCTTCTTAGAAAGCTGTATGATTCTGTAAAGTGCCAAATTTGTTAATTATCTGGTTAATTTCATGCTGGCATTCTGTGTTCAGAAAGTAACAGAATTAGTTTCTATGGGTGAATTAAATTTCATTCATATCAGTACTGACTCCTGTTCAAAAGAATCTGTTGACACTGCTTAGTGACAAAGGAATTAATACTGTATTTCTGTGGAAACTTTGGATCAATCAATTTGTTTCCATGGACTATTAAGTTATCTGGCTTTTTCTGATGGACTAATCAAAGCCATAGCAGAAACCCATTAGTTCACAGTGACAGGCCTGAGAAAATATATCCTGATTGTATTTACCTTCATTCTAGTGTCATTTTACAATGGTAATTGAGATTTAGTAGTATTATACCAAAGTTCTGTAACATTTAAGTTATTATGCATCTATGACAATCAGACAAATTACATGTCCCTTCACAAGAACTAAATCCTGCAGGATACCAGGTCAAGGCTAAGGATACACCTAGTAACACTTTTTCAGTCTGACCAGATTTTTAGGTGCCTTGAGTAATTTGATGAATAACTTGAGTTTAAAGCTGCCCTCAATATTTTAAGTACTAAATGTTTTTGAAAAGCACACCACAACATTTTCATTTCTACTGATTTTGAGTAAGATCATTGTTTTCATTTATTCACATAGCATAGCATAAAGAAATAAAATATCTACCTTAAAACCAATGCTGTAGCACAACTCATTTCCTAAACAGTCAGCTTGTACTAAATAACACACCATCAATATGAAATACATTCTGACCAAAACTCATCTTCTGTCCTGTAGTGAACAGATGCTCACAAATTAATTTTGCTTATAAGATACTCCTTAAAAGCAGGAGGATATTTTAGGATTTTAAATGGAGACAGAATTGCTGTCTAGTTTATGTTTTGTTATCCCTGTAGCCTTAGTCTCTTGCTTCTGATGGCACTTTTTGAACTATAAACATCAGCTTCAGTACTATTGCATATGCTGCTTCGATACAATGGAAACAGATGGAAATATAATATTTTAAGAAGTCCTTCAGTCTTTAGAAAGATAGGGATATTTTAATCTGAACCACTGTAATCCTGCATAAAGCAAACTAATTTAAATTAGGAAAAAAAAATCTTAAAACCCGAACTAAAATAACATATCAAGTTTTAAGATGGAAATTTTACACCACAGTGTCTCCTCCCCATAGGTTAAATAAAATGAAAACAATTTTCTTTCAGGTCTCCTTATACTGACTCATCCCCTTGTAAAATACTTCACTTAATATCATAAGGTTTTCTAATAGTAAGTATTTATTCTGCTTGTATTAAAAACACCCTCATATTCTCATTCTAGAAGCACTTTGGTTACAGAATTAAACACATTACATAAGCTTATGGTATTCCTGTTTTCTCAGAGTGTAATTACATGAGATTTTGTTTCTTCTTTTCATTTTGTTAAATAAAAGACCAGTTTGTTTTAACTGGATTTATTAGTTTGAAAAGAAAGTTGTACAATCTGAATTATAAATAGAAATTCAGGGATATTTCAAGAAAGATAGCATGAAAGCCTGAAAAAAAAAACCCAACAACAAACTCTACTGTTTTAGGGAGGTAGAAAATGATTCCTAAGCCAGTCCCAAGACACAGAACTATGCAAAAAAGTATCTGTCCATATGTGGTGGCTTGACCCTGACTGGATCACCAGGTGCCCATCAAAGCTACTCTATCACTCCCCTCTTCAACTAAACAGGAGAGAAAATATAATGAAAGACTTGTGGGCCAAGATAATGAGATAAGGACAGGGAGACCACGCAGCAATTACCCTCATGGGCCAAACAGGCTCAGCTTAGGGAAATTAGTTTGATTTATTTCCATTCAAATCAGAGTAGGATAATGAGAACTAAAATCAAAACTTAAAAACCCCTTCCTCCCACCCCTCTCTTCTTCCTAGGTTCATCTTCAGTCCCGATTTCTCTGTCTCCTCGCCCACAAATGTCTGAGGGGGATAGGTAATGGGGGCTGTGGTCTGTTCGTCACACGTTTCTGCTGTTCCTTCCTCCTCACACTCTTTCCCTCCTCCAGCATGGCATCCCTCCCATAGAAGACAGTTCTCCATGAACTTCTCCAAAGTGAGTTCTTACCACAGGCAGCAGTTTCTTCATGGACTGCTCCAGTGTGTGTCCCTCCAACGGGGTGCAGTCCTTCAGGAATAGCCTGCTCCAGCGTGGGCTTCCCACAGGGTCACAGCCTCCTCCAGGCATCTGCTTGCTCTGGCATGGGGTCCTGTACGGGCTGCAGGTGGATATCTGCTCCACCATTAACCTCCATGGGCCGCATGGGCACAGCCTGCCAGGAAATCTACACTAGCACCTGTAGCACCTCCTCCTCCTCCTCCTCCTCCCCCTTCTGCACTGTCCTTGGTGTCTGCAGGGCTGTTGCTTTCACATAGTCTCACTCCTCTCTTCTGCTGCAGTTGTGTTGCACCATACTTTTTTTTTTTGTCTCTTAAATATGTTATCGCAGGTGTACTTCCACTGTTGGTGATGGGCTCAGTTTTGCCCAGCTGTGGGTCTGTCTTGGAGCCAGCTGGCACTGGTTCTATCAGACATGGGGAAACCTTCTAGCATCTTCTCATAGAAGCCACCCCCCCTGTAACCCCCTCACTACCAAAACCTTGCCATGCAAACCCACTACACCATACTAGCAAAACCCCTAGCTAATAAATCCAGGAAAAAGTTGACAAAAACCATCTTACTGGATTGTAACAGCAGATACATAAACTCTGGCATAAAAAGAGAAGACAAATCACAAATGATCAGCATTATAAGATATTTCTTTCAGGTTCATGGTTTAAGAAAAGCTTCTTCAATCCCTTAGCAATGAGAAAAGCTGTATATTGACACCATAAAGACAATAAAAGCAATAACAATCTCCACAATTGATAAGCAGAGTAACATTTTTGAGAAATCTAATTAGGCTCTTTGTTCAAGAACAACAGAAGAATTCAGGTTTTTTGAGATATCACAGTGCATTTGAACTTGCCAGCTGTCATTTTAATATGGGAAGGGATATTCCTTTTCCTACACGGATGAACTCATTCAACTTACCATTGCAGTGCTATAAAATAAATAAAATTTTATTGTTAGCATGTATCTTAAATTACTGGCTTGTTTCACTATAACAATAAAAGCTATCTGATGCCAGAAAAAAAGGATATTGGTGTTTTAAGCTAAAAATAACATCCAGACTTTAGGTATGTGACAATTTAAGGGCTAATGATACCTGAATGGGGAATTACCCAGAGTGGTGACAATAAATATTGCAAGAACAAGGCAAAATAACAGTATCAGATTCGTATCCTGTTTTTCTGAGCAGAGGAAAAAATGCTCCCCTAAGTATCCCAAGAAAACATTTTCTTTTGGAAATTGATTATATAAGTGTTAAGCTAACAGCCTTGATGCTGAAACTTATTAGCTAGAACTATGTGACTGTGTCAAAACAAAGCTTTCCAAGTATCATTTGAAATAACAGGTTTTCTTTTAATCAAATGTAAGAATGTTGAGACCTGATGTTCTATAAATCTATGGCAAAACTTCTGTGAATTGTCATGGATTTGATTGCAAATTGCACAATTTTATTGCCACTTCAGATTCTCTGATATTTGCAAATGTATGGAATGTCATAGCTTCTGTTGTTTTTTTGATCATTTGGGAGAAAGAGTGATTTTAGGTAAAAAAGTAGAAAGATACTTTGCTGTCAGGGGGAACATGTTTTTTGGTTCACTGAAGATAATTGCTAGTTATGCTATCAGGATTTATTGACTTGAAGTCCACAAAACCCACAGGTTTGGAATATCTCTGCTGGGAATTATTCTGAAGGGATATTAGTGTCATTAAAATTTAACAGACATAATTATGTATTTTTATCATATTAAGGGGAAAATTTTAATTTATAATACACTGAGAACTGTACCCAGAGAATCATAGAATTGCATTATTCAGACCTGCTTAGATCTATTCAATTGTGATGATAGTGGTTACTAGACCTGCCCGATCATTTTTCTGTGGTAAACTGCACATACTAAAATATACTGCACGAAATTTGTAATGTTTTTAAAGATGTCCACACTGATGTTAAAAGAATATATACGTTTCTATATGCATTATGTTATTATCTTTCAGATAACTTGTTTCTACTGCAGAATGAAAGAGTCTTGCTCACTTTTCACTGGTGAATTCCCAGGGTTTTTTCATCTGTTTATTTATTCATTTGGTATAAAAGTGCAAGTCTAAATCAATTAAACTTTTGCAGAGAAGACGACTAGGCAAAGTAACTAGTGGTTATGTTTTGTTCTCAGTGTTGAATTCTGTTGATAGAATTGTATTTTTATTAAAAAGAAAATATGAAAAGTAAATCCATCAGAATGTCCTATTATGCTGCAACAAGAGTACATCAAATTACTTTGCAGTTAAATGCAAAATAAGTATATTTGAAAAATGCCTCTGAAAATGGTTAACCTAAAAAACTGCAAATATGTGCATCCAAGCTGTTAGTATCTAATGAAAAGTGTCTCATTATAAGCATAATAATTTATCCAATTTCAGGGTTCAAGCATTTAAAAAAAGAGGATTTGGACTGATTTTTTCATTAATTAAGATACAGTTTTAACTCCTAAGACATCAACAGTACTTTAGAGTTTACAGACATTTCTCAGGCAATTGTGTTCAGATAGAAAGAGTGCAAAAATTAAATGAATTACAGAAAGGATTTTTTTTTTTTTGTTGTTGCTAAATGTTGAAAGAACCCATAAATAAGCATGAGATCAAAAATAGCAGAAGGGCTCTTACTGAAAGAGCTATTAAACTGTGGTATTAGTCCTAGTCCATATAAACCACCTGCTTGTAACAGAATATTAAGTAGTGCTTTTTGAGATTTATCAGTAATTGACATATTATGCTTTGTCAGAGAAATGTCATCTTAGTTGATAAAATGAGGTTTTGGATTAAAATGGTGTATCATCTGATCTAGTTGAAGATGTCCGTGCTCATTGCAGGGCAGGTTGGACTACCTGATCTTTAAAGGTCACCTCCAATCCAAGCCATTCTATGATATTATTTCAGATATTTACTATCAGTTTTAAAACATGCACATACCTCTTTGTAAATAAACTAATAATATTCTTTACATGTACAAGAGAATTTAACTGGAAGTTGAACCTTACCAAAAATCACAGATCAGCAGATTTCTTATGCTTATTCAGATTAGTTTATAAAAAGGCAAACCTGCTTAAAAAAATACAAGTATAGATAAGAATGGACATAAAAGCTGATACATATTTAGAGAAAGGGAGGCAAATTAGATCTGAAGATAGAACATCAGCCTGTTTCCTAATACAGGATTCCTAAAAGGAAAAGTACCTGCCTTATAACATCTCTATACTATTCCTCACACAGACATTTCAGGACCAACTATTTTCAAGTTTCTATTTGACATGAATCCCTAATATTTCCTATAACTCAAACCCATCCTCCTAAAAAAAAAAAAAAAAAAGCAGCTAAAAAAATAGTGAATTCACTGACTCAAACACTTTCAGAAAAAGTTAGTTGAGAACTAGTATCTGTCAATGAAAGTAGATCCTTCCTGGTTTTCCCAACTTTGGCATAATTATTTTCTGATAAAGGTTAACATTCACTTTTATTCTTTTATGGCTGAAGAATGGATCACTTGCTCTCAGTCACTTTGTTCATATTGCAGTAAAAGGTGAACTAGTTAATAAAAGAGTTTTTCTCAAGAATTTAGTATTGCTTAGATAATTAAAGAACGTACACTAAAAAAATGTAGTACCCTTGAACCCCAGTTAAACTAAGACCATTCTACATATGCCTTTTTTTGCAAGATTGGCAAAATGAGTTGTGTTATATAAATATGAAAATTTGGCAAATGAAAATAAAGGCTAGGAAATAAGTTTAATAAGTAATCATTTGACCTTAAAGGTTCCATATCTGTGTCAAAAATCACCAAATTATGCAGTATATGAGCTCAGCAATTAGCTGAGAACAAGTGTTAATTTTTTTTTTCAACTAATTGGCTGAGTTTTATATCCAAAAGTACAGCAGTGGCAGTATCAGCTGCAGCTATTAGTCAGTCAGGCTTCAAACCATAGGATTCTGGTATACTTTTGTATCAAGATTTTATATGTAATCTATTTCCATTGATGTCAAGAAACAGTTAAGCTAACATCAAGGATATTGCTTTCAATTTGCACAGGAATCAGAAACATGCAATAGTTTGGGTTCAAGGGACCTTTAAAGGTGATCTAGCCAAACCTCTCTTGCCATAAGTAGCAACACTTCCAACTAGATCAGGTTGCTTAAAACAACATCTAGACTGACTTTGAATTTTTCCAGGGATGGGACAACTGCTGTGGCTCTGGGCAACCTGTTGCTGTGTTTCACTACCATCACTATAAAAGTTTTTTTTTTCCCCTTATATCTAGCCTGAATCTACCTTCTTTTAGTTTAAAGCCATTAGCCATTGTCTATCACTAAATGCCCTACCAAAAAGTGCGTCCTCACCTTTCTTATAAACTCCCTTTAAGTATTGAAAGGCTGCAATAAGGTGTCCCAAGAGCCTTCTTTTCTGCAGGCCAAACAATAACAACTCTCTCACCCTTTGTAGGAGAAGCATTCCATCCCTCTGATGATCTTTGTGGCCCTCCCCTGGATTCGTTCCAACAGGTCCATATCCTTTTTATGCTGAGGGCCCCAGAGCTAGATGCAGTACTCCAGGTAGGGTCTCATGAGAGCAGAGTGGTAAGGGAGAATTTTCACAGCACAAGCAAACTAGCACACTGCAACAAGGCTTTACTATGGGTTGTATTCTACTATCCATGCTGGTTTTCCAGCCTCCAGAGGCCAGGTCACACTGCTCCTTCTCTCCACTACACCCAGGTTCTTCCTTCTCCAGGCTCCTCCTCCATCCAACCTCCTTTTCCACACTCCTCAGGGCTATTTAACTACTTAGTGGGAACAAGCTACAGCTGCACATCGTCCATGTTAATCAACCCACTGCCTTCTAGGCAAGGCCACAACTGCATATTACCAATTGCAATCAATCCACTGCCTTCATTCCTCTACAGAGAATCACCTCCCTTGACCAGATAGCTACACTTCTTTTGATGAAGTCCGGGATTTTGTTGGCTTTCTGGGCTGCGAGCCCATGTTGGCTTATGTCCAGTTTCTCATCCACCAACACTCCCAAGTCCTCTGCAGGTCTGGTCTCAGTCCATTCACCTCCCATCTTGTATTGATGCCAAGGGTTGCCCCAACCAATGTGGAGGACCTTGCACTTGGTCTTGTTGAACCTCATGAGTTGAGCCTACTTGCATGGGCCCACTTCTTGAGCTTGTTGAGACATGTTCAATAATGAGTAGGAAAAGGAGAAGAAAATATGCCTAGTTAAGGGACATTATGCATTTTTGGAAAATACTTAAAAATTAAACTACAGGTAGGTACATAAATGCTCTTTTTTTTGCATCAGAGCATTGCATATGTTGGAACTTTGATTGCGGCACAGAAGTATCTTTCTACTAGATAGGTACTATCTACTACATCTAAGAATGGATACCTTTCTGCTTAAAAAAGTCAACTCATGCTTCCCATTGCTACTCTGTTATAAGTGTCATGGTTTTGAAAGGGCAGATCTGTACTGTTCCAGAGAAGGCACCAGACTTTTTTCTGGCCATGTGTTTGTTCTTGGTGGTGCTTATTTATGATTCAATAAAATTACATATTGAGATCACCTAGAAAAGAACTACAAGCCCTGCAAATAACAAAGAAAGAAACTAACCACCTATGGTACATGCCCTCAAAAAAACGATTATTGAACACTGTCTGCAACAACTGCTCCATGTAAATTGTATTTACCCTTACTGGTACCCTTCAAACAAGGAGGCTTGCTAAAACTCTTGAATTCAACAGGCATATATTTCAAAAAGCACATAACTCTGAAAGAGTAGCAATTTTATATTCTCACTTTCTTTAGAAGGAGCTGATTAGACTGCTTATTTGTTGTATTTTAGATAGAGCTCAGTATCAGCATTGACTGCCTGTAAAAGGAAGCTGTGGGATGACAACCATTTTTCTTTTTTTCTGTGACAACTTGGTACTTAACTTTACCTATTAAATCTTTAATGGATAGAAATCTTCAGGGTCCCATTACAATCTCTTGAACTCTACTCCTTTACAGCAATTAAAGCTCTGGGACCATACTTCTGGCTGGTTTTTTGTTTGTTTGTTTGTTTGTTTTTTGTCTTTCTGTCTTCAATTGCAGTTTCTTTTCTATTAATATTTTACTTCAGGTGCAAAGTGCACCACTCCACTGTCAATTTTCTTTAAAACCTTTAGCTTTATTTCAGTCTTTTATGCCTTGCTAGAACCATATTTATTACATAGTATAAATGAAATAGCATCTCCAGGATTTCTCTTCCTCCAAATTTTAAATGTAGCAATAAAGCAAGTTTCTTATAGTGTGGCTAGACATTTGTATGTCTACTACATAAAATTCTATTACACTCTCAAGATGTGATGTACACATATTTTCCTCTTAACAGTAATCTACCTTTCTGTTACTATAGTCCTTGTTGCAGTCACTCATCTGTTGTATTTTTTTTTGTGCATCACTAATACCAAAGCTAAGAGTAAGTTAAAATCAGTAAGCAACATATTAAATTGCCATAGCTGTCTTATGCTGATCAGTAATCTGGTGAGCTACTTGACAGTAAAACACTAAGTACCTCTGCATGCATGTGACATTTGTCTGTTTTAAACTTTTAACACTGAGGACAGCACCTTAAAATCAGTTGTCTGCTGTGCTTAGATTTTAAGTTTTTTTAGCAGAGTGGATAAACACTCAACAGATGTAATATGACATCAAGTGTTTAGTAATCACCATAACAGCAAGATGCTCAAGTTAGCCAATATATTTTTTTTTTATCTGTTGCAGCTTGTTTATTCCAAATTCTCTGGTTATACCTACATTTAGGAGTCTAGTAAAGACTGATTTTTTTTTTCCTCTGAATTTTTTCTATTTATATTCTCATGAATATCTGATTCTCAGCCTTGGTATTTTTTAATAGAAACTCTTATTCTTATCTCTTAAGAGGAATCATTTCCATTCCTAGAGTTTTGTACATGTACCTATAGGCTGGATGATTTTTATTTTCCTCACATATAACCTTTAAAATGTAGATCAAGTTATAAGATTAAAATGGACTATGTGGACATGTACAGAAATGGAAAAAAACAAACCCAAACCCCCAGCACCGGAAGGATGTCTAACTTATCTTTTTGATTATGTCTATTTCTATTTCCATAACTGATGCAGAAAGAAAACATACATGGTGTGAACTAAACATTTAGTCTTAACACAAAGATGGTTCTAACAGCTTTTAGTTCATCATGTAAAGGATTACTGCAGGGGAAAAAATATCCTCTGCCCTTTGAGTTGTTTGAGTTCAGAAGACAACTGAGAACTAAGGTTTTTCAACAATTGAAGTGAAAAAGACAGAGGTGATAATCACTAAACTTTCGATGCTGAATATATGTTTGTATGTCTGTCTGTTTTATTTACTGCTAATGTACAAATGTTAAGTATTCTGCACAAAAGTTTAGTCACTATAGGGAAGGAGAGGGACACTGGATTCACAAGTCATTGGTCAAACAGTAACAAATACTCTTATGACTGATGGATGTTGATTCTAGAAGGTAGAAGGAAACATATAATGGCACACCAGTGTGGTAGCTAGTAATCTTGGTATGTCTTAGTATGATGTACATTTGGAATTGGAATAGCATTTTACTGCCGTTGTGCTCATACTGGAAGAAAGCAGTAAGGCTTCGTCAGGTGTATCTTGAATCAGATCTGAACTGTCATTCCCAAAAATTTTGATTTCATGTACCTACTGTGACAAATCAAATACATAATTAATTTTTTTGCTATGATACATTGAATGGCATTTTACAAAAGTAGTCAACAAATAGTTATCTCATGGTATCTGAAAAAGTCTTTTAAAATAATGTGATGTCATATTAAGGAACCTGAAGGTGCACAGGTCCACGGGACCTGGTGAAATGTATTCGCGGGTCCTGAGGGAATTGGAGGATGAAGTGGCTAAGCCATTATCCATCACATTTGAGAAGTCGTGGAAGTTCAGTGAAGTTCCCACTAACTGGAAAAGGGGAAAAATAACCCCCATTTTTAAAACAGGGAATTAAGGAAGACCCAGGAAACTACAGGCTGGCCAGTCTCAGCTTGGTGCCCAGCAAGATCCTAGAGCAGATCCTTTTGGAAACTATGCTAAGGCACAAGGAAAACAAAGAGCAGTTCATGACAGCCAGCAAGGATTCACTAAGACTAAATTGTGCTTGAAAAATGTGGTGTCCTTCTGTGACAGGGTTACAGAGTTGGTGGATGAGGGAAGAGAAACTGACATCATCTCCCTGGACTTCTGCAAAACTTTTGACTTTCCCGCATGACATACTTGTCTCTAAACTGGAGAGGCATGGATCTGACTGGTGGAGCACTTGGTGAATAAGGAATTGGTTGGACGGTTACACTCAAAGAGTTGTGGTCAACAGCTCAATATCCAAGTGTAGACAGATGATGAGTGGTGTTCCTCAGGGGTCTGCACTAGGACCAGAGTAGTCCAACATCTTTTTTGGTGATGTGGACAGTGGAATCGAGTGCACCCTCATCAAGTCTGCTGACTATATGAAGCCGTGTGGTACAGTCAACACACTGGAGGGAAGGGGTGCCCCTCTCAAGGAGGGACCTTGAGAGGCTTGAGAGGTGGGCCTGTACAAACCTCATGAAGTTCAACAAGGCCAAGTACAAGGTCCTGCACGTGGATCAGGGCAATCGCAGAGCACAAACACAGGCTGGGTGGAGAACGGATTGAAAACAGCTCTGAGGAGAAGGACTTGGGGGTGTTGGTGGATGAGAGGCTCAACATGACCTGGCAATGTGCACTTGCAGCTCAGAAAGTCAACAAAATTCTGGGTTGCATTAGAAGAAGCTCGAGTGTCAGGTCAGGGTAGATAATTCTCCCTCTCTACTGCACTCTTGTGAGACCCCACCTGGAGCACTGTATTCAGCTCTGGGGTTCCCAACATAAGAAGGGTGTGGGCCTGTTGGAAAGACAGGGCCCAGACAAGGGCCACAAAGATGATCAAAGGGCTGGAGCACCTCTCCTATGAAGACAGGCTGAGAGAGTTGGGGTGGTTCAGTCTGGAGAAGGGAAGGCTTAAGGGACACCTTATAGCTGCCTTCCAATACCTGAAGAGGGCCTACAAGAACACTGGAGAGGGCCTTTTCACAAGGGCATGTAGTGACAGGACAAGGGGGAATGTTTTTAAGCTAAAGGACTATAGGTTTAGATCAGATATGAGAAAGAAATTCTTGACATGAGGATTGTGAGACACTGAAACAGGTTGCCCAGAGAAATTGTGGATGCCCCACCCTGGAAGGTTGGATCCAGGCTGGATAGAGCTTTGAGCAGCCTGGTCTAGTGGAAGGTGTCCCTGCCCATGGCAGGGGTGTCGGTCTAGATGCTCTTTAAGGTCCCTTCTGACGCAAACCATCCTATGACTCTTTGATTCTATGTCTATCCTGTTATCTGTAGAGATACAGCATTGTGCCAGTAAAACATAATCCTAAGAGATGGAAAAAAGGCATAGTAACTGTATCTGTACTTTTACCTGTGATTTTCATTAAGATTTAAACTCTGTAATTATATACAAGAACTAATTGGTTGATCAATACTTTAAATACTATCCATTGCAATAGTTAAGTACGTTTGAACATGCTACTAAACAAACTGAATTGATTTTGCAATTTTGAACTTAAGAGAAAAAGCACTGCAACAATATTACTCTATTTAGTTTCTCCTTTCGAATGCAATCATGGACTAATACGAAATTTTCACACCATGTCCTTTTCATCAACCACTTTCACACATTTTAAATAATTTAATATTCAAATACTGATGATGCAAGTGAAATAAGTATCATTTTACAGTCACAAACTTCAAGTAGTCCTGTTATTAAATTAATGCTGATAGATATCTTTAATAAGCAGGGCAAAAGTGCAAACCTTTCCTTTTTTATGGTATTATTCCCTTTTATAATTTCTTTCAATTAACAGTATTACCCCAATACAAGGCCTTCTTAAATATGACTTTATATAATATCTGCAGTAAATTGCAATACTATGAGCCAAATTGAAGTTAAATATGCAGACTTGAAAAATAAAGACCAGTAAAGAAAGTGTTTATTTCCAGTTGTTCTACATAAGGGTAAAATGGAATTTATTTTTCTGGACATTTACAGAATGTCAATGTTTTAAACATTGATGTTTTAACATTTTTATTTTATGCATCCTTATATAAGATGATTATGAGTAAATTAGTTGTAGAATACAGCACATGGAAAATTTCTTTCCTTTATCAACACAACTCTAAAGTAAAAATCGGACTTTTAAAATTCTTATTCATATTATCTTAATGACTCAGAAAATTAGAAACAAACAAAATAAACATTGTTTCAATGTAGCATTTTAATATTTTAATTTATATTTTTTAAAAATTTTGTTACATTTGCACTTCCACTGCAATGATAAGTATGTTCACAGTAACTTAAAATTAATCAAAGAAATTCTATGATGAATCATTCTCTTATAGCATGAGATTGTGCTTTCTGAAGCAGGAGATCCTTTACAGGCTTTTATTTCTAACAATTCTTTGAGATGACTGATTATTCAGTCATTTTATTTTGTCAAGTTTGCAGGTGATTTCATAAGGTTAAAATGTTGACATTTAATTGGTGTCAACACTTCCAATTATTGTCAGAGGGTCACAAATTGTTCACTAACCATGTTTCTTCCTCAGCTCGTACAGCTGAAGCTAGGTAATTGCTTGGTTTACCAATTAGAGGTGTTAATATGACAGAAGAAAATGAACAGAACAGAGATACTTTACATGTGATTATAGGCAGTGGGTAATGCTGCCTGCAAATAAGGCTGTGTCATGCTTCCAAGTGTAGCTGAAATGGCTCGCAGTTGTAAGACTTAGTGTAGAAAAAATTGTTTGTTTCCCTATGGTGATAAGTGATATCTTTTCTTCTGTACTGTTGCAGTCCAAGGAGGAACCTGAAATCCTGCCAGGAGCTGGCCTTTGCTTCTTTTGTTAACCTTGTTAAAGCCCAATCATCATTAATCAAATGTTCAATTATAAGGAGACTGCAGATCACCATCCTGAATGACTTCCAGGACCTTAACATTTTAAATCTCAGACAGCTCTGTTCATACTGACACCATACCAGCTTTTCTAGTTCACAGTTCTAAAAAGTCCAACAGCCCAATGTTCTCCGCTGGTTTACAAGGCAACAGCAGGAAAACATTTACCTCCAGTCTTTGCTCTGGACTGGAAAATTAGTGACTGCTGAACCTCATGTCAGCATTCCCAATTACCCAGAAGCCAGATACTTCAGGTAAAAGTCAGTCAGTGTTTCCCAACCTGTGACAGCAATTAAAGTGGTGGAAGGTACTTCCTAAAGCAACTGGAATGTTTAAGCACAAAGAAAAGAGATTTAATAAAACATCTATGATATTCCCATGCACACTACCAGGCACTTCAAAAAAAGGAAAGAAAATGAAAGGAATACTGAAAGAGCAACCTAATTTAATTGGTTGTAAGTTAAAGGGTTCTTAGTAGCATCGCAGAAGATGGCCCTTGCCCCCACCTCATACATCCTTTAAAAGAGATTAAAAGGATTAGGATTAAAAAAAAAAAAAAAAAATTTAAAAAAAGAAGGAAAGAATAATCCTTGCTGATATCCTAGCAACTGGCACAGCAAATCTGCCTAATTCAAAGCTTGCGCTAGGGCTAAAGCTTACAGTGGGATGTGGCAAGGGCAAGGCTGCAGGACGGGAGGGAGGGAAGAGGCTGAGAAGTGATGCAGTGTCCAGCACGGGGGAGGAGGACTAGCCATCTTGGGACAAATTATATGTAAGAACCAGAGCAGCCAGTGTAAAGAGGGAGGGGTTTTCTCTCAAAAGCAGTCCGCATTGACAGGTCCACATCCTGTTCACAAGTGAACTGAACTGCAGTATCTTTCACAGTACCCCTGCTCCCCATCCTCCTCCCCAGCTGTCACCACTCTGTGGTTTAACGCCAGTAGGCAGCTGAGCCCCACACAGCTGCTCGTTCACACACACACACACACCCCTCCAGTGGGGTGGGGGAGGAACTGGGAGACTAAAAGTGAGAAAACTCATGGGTTGAAATAAAGACAGTTCAATAGGGAAAGAAAAAACTGCATATGCAAGCAAATCAAACCAAGGAATTAATTCACCACTTCCCATGGGCAGGCAGGTGTTCAGCCATCCCCAGCGAAGAAGGGCTCCAGCACACGTAACGGTTACCTGGGAAGATAAATGCCATCACTCTGAATGCCCCCTGTTCCCCACCCCACACCTCCCCTTCCTTCTCTTCCCCCAGCTTTTTATTGCTGAGCATGACATCATACATTATGGAATATCTCTTTGGTCAGTTGGGATCAACTGTCCCGGCTGTGTCCCCTTCCAATTTCTTGCACCCCCCCAGCCTGCTCGCTGGTGGGTGGGTGAGGAGCAGAAAATGCCTTGGCTCTGTGTAAGCACTGCTCTGCAATAACAAAAACATCCCTGTGTTATCAACACTGTTTTCAGCACATCCAGAATGTAGCCCCATATTAGCTACGGTGAAGAAAATTAACGCTACCCCAGCACACACCAGTGTAAAAATAGCCCAAATACTTACTTCTGAGCTGCCACAGAGCCCAGTGTGCTCTCATAGGCTTTTTGTTAGAAATCCAGACTGTTTATTCTCATGCTTTACGGGCAGCTATTCCCTCTGTTCAGCTATTCTCATTAAGGCTCTAGGTTTTCAAGCTGAGTGTTGTTGCAAGATGGCTCTGAGCCCTTTTTGTCTCCTGGTAGCAAATGCCTGTGAATTGATTGTAGGAGTACTTCCTAGGCAAGGTGGCCTTGAGGGCAGTACCTCTAAAGTCAGGGATGTGAGTGTGACCTCCTGGGGTGCTTTCTTCAGGACACATGGGTTGTAGGGAATAGCACAGGTTGAAACAAATGAAAGCATCCATCCCCCATGGGAATTATCTGCAAGAAGCAAAACCACAGTGCCAGAAATAAAGACTAACCCTTGCCTGTGAGGGAGGAAGGCTTGCCATCACTCAGCATATGTGTGAGTTTAGAACATTTTAGGATAATTATGGAAGCTTGCTTAGCAATTTGTAGGTATTTATTAACAGTTTGTAAGGCCCTAGGACCATGGTTTATCTGTTGCAATGTTATGTTGATCCTGATCCACTGACTGTAAGTTAATTATGCATCGTTAAGAAATCAAACACTTTGGTCCTGATTTTGCTTAAACTACATGCACTGAACAGTTTTTCCATGATCAGAATTTTCCTATGCGTATTAAATATTGGTCCAAAAGTCAGTTAACAACCTAGTTTGCACAGTAACAATGTTCCTAGAAAATCACATGGCCTTCATACTAGATATTTTGATGCTAATTCATGGAATTTCTTGTTGTCAGACAGCTTTTCCTAAAATATGGGGAATAACACATGAATGAGCACCTTAACAAAACAGTAATCAAAATTGCAAAGTCAAACACTAAAAATTTAACATAAACCCCAGCATGAGATGATACATTTTAAATATTAAAATACTAATGGTAAAGACTTAAACAAGTACACACAAGTAATTATTTTCAGCATTTTCTAGCTTAAGGACCATGACTTTACCACTTACCAGTATTCTTCTTATGGGAACAATGTGTTTTCCTTATGGGTATTAACTAGTGTTTTTAAAACTTCTGTCATAACATGAAATAAAAATGCTATATGAATAACAGTTAAACTCAACCAGAAGAACATTTGTGTATACTTGAATGCGATCAGTTTTTGCAGCTAGTTAAATTAAGGCAAAATCCGTTAGAGACTTTTCCAAATGACAGAAATGGAAATAAAAGAGAATTAAGCCTCAGGTTTTTTTCCATAATGCTTCCATTATAGTTACAAAATATTAAGAACACATATATTGCTCTGTTTTTCAAATAAATTTCCACATGAGGAGCAGTGAATCAATTTATCCTCTTTGTGGGCCTGCAGATGTCCTAAAGAATCTGTAGAGATTTGGTACAACAGTGAAACATTTTTCACATGTGGAACAGGTTTCAGTTATCTCAGTTTCTAGACAAAGTATTTGAAGAATGTCATGGTTTAACCCTGGCTGGCAACTAAGCCCCATGCAGCCACTCGCTCATCTCCCCACAGTAGTGGAGAGGATCAGAAGAGTGAAAGTGAGAAAACTCATGGGTTGAGGTAAAGGCAGTTTAATAGGGAGACCAAAGCCGTGCACACAAGCAAAGCAAAACAAGGAATTCATTCATCACCCAAGGGCAGGCAGGTGTTCAGCCATCCCCAGGAATGCAGGGCTCCAGCATGTGTAACTGTTACCTGGGAAGACAAAGACCATCACTCCAACACATCATTCCCTCCAACCCTTCTTCTTCCCCCAGCTTTTTATTGCTGAGCATGACGCCTTATGGTATGGAATATCCCTTTGGTCCTTTGGGGTCAGCTGTCCCAGCTGTGTCCCCTCCCAATTTCCCATGACCCTCCAGCCCTCTCACAGGCAGGGCCTGAGAAGCTCAAAAGTCCTTGACTTTGACTAAACATTACCTAGCAACAACTAAAAATATCAGTCTGCTATCAACATCATTCTCACATCAAATTCAAACCAGAGCCATACACCAGCTAATAAGAAGAAAATTAACTCTGTCCCAGATGACACCAGGACAAAGAACAAAGGAGTTTGCATTCCTTTTTCTGATCTGTTTACAGGATTCTCGAACTCTTTTCCTGTTAATTCTTTTTTGCAATGTTTTTGTTTTTAATTGTAATGTCTTTTTTCCTATGTCCCTGTTGGACAAGGAGAAACTGAATAGGTAAAAGTATTTCCTCTCACTGGTACATCTGAACCAAACCAGGCTTATTCAGACTTTAGCTGTCATGTCCAAAAGCACAGTCTCCAAAAGCCCTGCCTGATTTTTTAGCATGCCTAGAACCCCACTCCCCTCTCTATTTACTTTGTTCATGGAGCCTCCAACAAATCGTTCTGCTTCAGGAATCAGGGTGTGAACCTTGCTTCCAAAAGAAAATAATTTAATTCAACGTTGAAACAGAGATATTTTTGTCAATGCTGTCTACAGAATATAACTACTTTTTTTTTTTTTTCCTAGAAACTTCTGTGGCTTATACAGAAGTACCCCACAGCTTCTTATAGTTGTCTAATGAAAGTGTGACTTTCTTATAATTTTTCTTTACTGTGCAGCCTTCTTGCAATATGCTGATGAATGAACATGATCAACATGATTGCATGATCTATAGGAGGGCTGATGAAGATATTCTGAATAAATTATTCTTATTAAGTCCAAGAATCAGCTGCTTAATAATGAAATTCTACAGATATGGAAATGTAGGGTAGTTTACATAATAAAATAAATCAGAGGCTTAAGAGCCTATAAAGTTTGTTCTAATTTCTTGAGAGTAATAAAAGGAAAAAGTTCAGTAATAAACTAAACATATGATGATTAAGCAACTTTGGACTGAACAAGTTCTCTTTGTAATAACTTACATTATTCACATTTTGCTTTGTAGCATATTTATTTTAATTTTTATGACACTGCATAATCATGCAGGAGAAATTGAATCACTGGATCCACTCACATGAAATCTAAGCTCAAGTACAAATATAATTACATAACTGACTGTTGTAATTATATGGACATTATCTCGAGAAGAAAATATTATAAAACTTTAATAACTTTGATACTATTTGTCTTCATTCAAGAAAATTTAAGTAAGCAGATTAGGTGAGATACTCATACAGAAGTCATATATCCCACAGAAATGTTGTTCTCACAATTTGACAGCAAGTACAGAAAATGAATGGAAATCTGTCATAATTCTGATTAAAAACAACCATATTACTTGCTGCCAGATAGTTCAGGTAAAAATACAAAAATAAAATGTTGGTATTAGTAGCATTAATATAGATTTCTCTCCACTCCAGCTCTTTCTCCTCTTCTATCTGATAATAGAACATAGTGACACTTCTGTTTTCTTTTCAGAAAAAAAATCCTTAAGAGCCTAATTGCTATTTTACTACTGAAATGGGTAAATGTGAAGTTTAAAGAATTAGATTAGTGCCATGAAGTTGTTGGTCCTCCTTTTCCAGGAAGTAATAGATTATAGAAAATGAAACTTCAGTTATTCTTTATATTTTTGCAGTATAGGTTTATTTTCATTAACTACCCAAAACTCACAATCAGTGCTAATCTAGAGAGGGATTTCTGAAGTTATTCACTGCTTCTCTTGCCTCTATTCCTATTAGGAAAATATGAAATTGATAGAATCATTATTGATATCGAACTGTTAAAGGTGTGTTCTAAAGCTCAGATATATGTATGAATATGATCATCCATTCCTTGCCACAAATCATGGAAAACAGCTGAGGAAAATGACTAAAATGTAAACATGTTGCAAAACATGTCACTAAAAATGCACAGCAAACCTCTGTTTCCATGTAGATTTCTTTGAAAAATACTTACCCTGTAAGCTTCTGTTAGTTGTATTAAACAGTTCTTTTTTCAGCTACATGAAAATCTACTCCTCCGTTCTGTACTATGCAAGTGGAAACATAGCTTAACAGATGTATTTCTAAAACATTATTTTTACTCAAGAGCTTTGAGTCTTGAAAATAACTTGAGTCCTAAGATACATCTTCCCTCATCTGCATTAGCTCTTTCATGACTCTACAGAGGCAGAAAACTAGTACATAAAAAGATGAAGTGATGTGACAACAGCTCTAAAGCAAGCTTCACGGGGAATATAACTCAGATTCTTGCAAATCTCAGTCATTGCAAGCACAGAGTAATATTTTCATCATATATTCATAGCAAGTGGAAAATAATGCCTCTAAAGATATCCCAAGTTGAATCATCATTTACCTTCCCCATTACTTTGAATATTTACATTGTGAGGAGCATTGCTAGAAAGCTCATTTTCATGTCTTTAAAGATTATTTTGTCACTGTTTTTAACATCTTATATAACTTGCTTTGTTTCATCTACACTATATTGTTATATGAATATTTTATTCATTTTTATCAGACAAGAAAACCTTAAAAACTATTTTAAAAATATAAGCAAAATAGTATTTCATAATGCTAATTGGACATTTGTATAACTTTAACTAGTAAAGACATGAAAATCCACTGTCTCCAGTGAATTCAAGAACTTATTGAATACTTTCATAAGAGCGGATTTACTCTTTCTATTGGGATTTACATATTCGTTTGCCATAATTATGTGTTTTCCTTTTGTGAGCTTCTATAAAGGAAATAAAACATCTTTTGTCTTTGAAGCCAAAGAACAAGTCGACATGGCATTATTTCACTGCTTTTAAACTCCGAAAGTAAAGATAAAATGCTATTAGACAAAATTTTAATCAATTGCCACATTTCATAATTGAAAAATGAAGATGCCGAGGAGGGAAGCAAGACTGTTCGCAATTGCAGTGTTCTGGATTGCTTCCTATTTTGCAATATCCACTTTCAGTCACAAATAAACAGTGTTATTTAAATGTGTCTTGCTACTAAAATAATTGACAAAGAATTAATATTTCTTTTGGACAACAATTGAAATGCTAAACATTGGTTTACATACCAACAGGAAGAAGTTGTATAACAAGCAAAATGGCACAACAGAAAATACTTTTTGACATCACTTCTATCAGTTTTCAAAAAAGCATTAAACCTGAAAAACACAGATCTGCTTCTGAGGTGTCTCTTCTCTGCAAAGAACCCTTGATGACTAAAAACAATACAGAAAAAAATTTCTGTGATGCATGACCTCCATTTCCTTTTCAGCAAAATTTAAGTATAGATATGTAAATCTGTGACAAATGGTAAAATTGCATGTAGCTAACATGGGACTCAAGGAGCAAGTGGGGAGTAAGGCTATTCAGAATAGATCAGTAGTGCTAGGGAATTAAAGACTGTTACATACTTCATGGTGTGAAAGATGCTATTAAGAAGTACCAAACAATATAGTTATTTTTATTCCTATTCTCAGCTATAATAGTGGGTTACAGTTAGGCCAAAACACTTTACATGTAAATTAAGTCAGATCCATTAAATGAAAAAAATTGACTTCGTGAAGTTGTGATAGTGAGAGGATACTTACAGCAGATGTTTGACATTAATTGTACAGATTAATATATTGTATCTTAAAGGAAGTTAAACTACAGAGCATAATGAGCACAATAATCACTGAATTTCCAAGGAAAATTGTTTCATTGGACAATTCCTAAACAAAAAATCTAGGAAAACTAGTGGTTGCTTCTCAACAAGCATTGAAAACAGGTAAAAGTCATTATCTGATACTCATTCAGTGAGTTCTGAGAAATGAGTTGTCTCTGTTGTTTTTTTAATTAATGTATACAGGTGTAAAGAAAAGCATTAAGATTTGAATTAAGATTTGGGGAAGGGGAACAATTTTCTGTCAAACAGAATTTATTAAGATACAATTTCCCCCTCTCCATGTCAGAGTAAAGCAAATTTCTTTAGCCATAACCAAAAAGCCAATTGCTCTTTTCAAAAAAAGGATAATGAAGGTGTCTGACACAAGATACAACATTAAATGCAAGTAACGTGTAGAGAGGATTAACAGCGTCATCTATGCCTCCTAATTTTGATAGGTATGATTTCCACATCACATTTCATCATTACTGTAATGATAGATTCTAAATGCTTAAAATTTTAAAATAAGTTATTTGCCTTTCTTCTTGGCCTTTAAAGGAAAAATAACACCTACTTAGAAGCAGCAGGGAATGGTAAGGTGATGTATGGGGTTTACGGCTTCACTTAAATGCTTTTGAGAAGATGCTTCCTTGAGTCAGGACTTGTAATTTGAAGTAGCAAGGTCTATTTGAATTCTTCTTTCGAGGCAATTCTTTTCTCTGATGTCCTGCTCTGATAACCCAGCACTCTCAAATTCGTATAGCGTATTCCACTGTCTAAGAAAAAGCAGCCAAAGATTTCCTGGAGTGGAGAAGTTCAGATGCAGACAAAGGGGTGGTTGCTGGCAAATGAGCCTTATGGGCAGCATGGACATGAGTGTCACCATGATTTTCTCCCCTGCCTGAAGCAGCCTTCCAGCAGGATCTGCTTTCCTACACATTGCCCACCCTCAGTCCAGCAGGGTATAAAAGCAAAGTTAAACATTCCTGGGAACAGCCCTTATTATACACCCAGCGGGCTTTCCTCTGTCATTGAGATGACACAGAGAAAAACCCAACAGAGGCCTTAGGTTCCCCTACATATGGATGGTTTGCCCAAGGTACATCTGAGCAGCTGTTTTCTGGCAGATCAGCATTGAGCAACAACAATTGAAACTGAAAATGTTAGGGTGGCTAAGGTGCCTTAGCCCATGGTTCAAACTGGTAGTCTGCTGCAGCTGAGCACATGCATCTCTGTCAGCCTGACCTGCCCCACACCTTTGAATGTAGAAGGGTCAAAGTCATAGGCCTCTGTGGTCCTGGGTCAGAAACATTCTCCACCCAATGCCCAGAAAATCCAAAGCTTTATCCAGATGTCAACAGTCTCAGGTTCAGCCTCTTCACCCTTCCTCACAGGTCTCACCAGCTCCATGGGGGATGCCCTCCACAGGGATGGAGCTGGTTGTCACTGGCATGGCACTAGGCTGGGCACCGGCTTTGCATCTTGCTTTGGTTATGATTGCTTGAGGAAGGGAGGAAACACAAGCAGTGATTTGTGACAGTGGTTGGTCTTTAGAGCAAGAACAGCTCCACAAAACCACAGCTTTTGATGGTGGGGTGAAGTTTTCAGTCACCTTTCCCCTGCCACTTCCACTTCACGTGAAGTAAGAGCATACCTGTTGGTGAAATATTATTTCTAGGCGTGCAGAAGGTTTCATTCTAACATATGGCTTGATTTCAAAAAGAAGTATTCTTCCTATGAATTGACCATTCAAAATCCATTTCACATCCCCTTGGACAAACACCACATAGCAGCTTTTTCATTTACTGAAATACTGAGTCATTCATGTCGGTGACCTAGATAGAAAATGCACCTGATCATCTCCCTTGTGAGTTGTCAGAAATCAAACAAGACTGCTGCTGTCTTCAGATATCTGTGTAACTGTAAATATGTATTTATTGTTCTTGGGAAAAATACAAGTGTTTTAAAGAAAATAGACTCACAGGCATTTTGATGATTTTTCTTTTCTGGATGTATCATTGCCCAAAATCATGCTTGAACATAGTATTTCCACATTTTTCCAAGAAGACCATTAAAATGAATTTGTTTCTCACAGTTCTTTACAGAAAGTTTTTTGCTTTAGAACAGAAAACATCTGAAATCTAGCTAACATCCTCTGTTAACACTGCCACTTGTATAACTATGATATGATTACGAAGCTGAGCACTTATTCCTAATCTGGTTTTTATATGTCATTTTTTCATACACATTTTTTTTAATATCTGTGAAATCAGATATTCCATACAATATCTATTGCCAGTGAAATTAATGGCAGAATCAGTCACATTTTTTCTCCCCACAAGTGCTGAGGACTCGTAGATGTAACAGCCCTGAGATCCACTTTCCCAGAAGAGCCAGGCTGGAGCTCTGGCATGGATGAGGAGGTGGGATGCTGCAGAGGAATGGCAAGTGCTGCTGCCCCTCTTCATTCTCCTCCGCAGCTTCCAAGCCAAAGTCACTGCCAAAAATGATGGTACTCTGCACATGCCTACAAAATTAGCCAGGACTCACATGCAGACAAGGATAGGCTAAATTGCTTCAGAAACAAGTTTAGCCCTATAAATACTCTGACTGGAGAGGTATTGCACATTGCCTCAGGTTGCTTTGCCTTTTGTATTGTAAGGGTCTTCTACCTGTAGCTCCATGGGCTGCCTTACGGGTACAACTCCATACCCCTTCCTCCAAGCTGCCAGGGGAGTGTTTTCTAGAGCATCAGTGGCAGTGTTTTTCTCTGCTTTTACCGTGCAATTGCTCTCATGTTGTTAGTCCCATGGCCTTGCACCTGCAGACCCCAGCAACGTTGCTACAATAGATCTCCTGGGCAGTGACTGCCACTGGTCACTCCTTCCTTACCCTGTTTTCCCAGCCTTTGGCTGTCACTTATAGTTTAATTTATGGTAACAATAATATTCATTCAGAGACCTAACAGCCAAACAGTGTGCAGAAGCTGCCCTTGGTTTAAACATGTTCTAGTCAGCAATAGCAGCATCTCCCACCTCCCCCTCCTTCTCTCTCTGCCCCTTCCTATTTTTAATTTTCCTCAGACATAACTTCCTTGTTAATACATCTTCTGTATGTGAACTTGTCTCAAGCCCCTTTGTTTAACTATACATCAGCATCATGTGGCAAAATGACATTAAATTGAAATCTGCTAACTTGCTATATGTTACTTAAGTCAAGAAATTTGTAGACAGAGTTGGTGAATTGCTTCAGATGTTTGGTGGTATTCCAAATGATAGCAAACCTCAATTTATCCCAACAACACCTGAATTGTAGTTAGAACATTTATTGTATTATTTAAATGTTTGAAGGGTTACATTATGTCATAAGACACAAATGGACATTAAATGGTGTTATTTGGCACTCCAAGAATAACTATAAGCCATCTTATGTATATTGTATTTCAAAGAATATTTTATACTTTTGCCAGCCTGTATTAATACTTTAATTACACATCCAGAAAGTTACGACAATATTGAGAAGCTTAGATAATGAAATGCTTTGTTATTTCAGGAATAGAAGTAAATTTAATATACAACTTTAAGCATAGAATGGGACACAAGTTTTCAGTTAATGGTATAATTAGGTAATAAATATCATAATATTAATTTGTTCAATTAACAAGCAGAGGATGTAATGAAACAGATTTAACTGGCTTTTTTAAGACATTTTTGAGTTTGGGATGTGTTGACACATTTTGTGATACTTGCAAAGAAGAGTTAATGTAACTCTCTTGTCACTAGTTTTTAATTTTGTAAATATTTAACTTGATAGAAAAAAGTTTCAAATATACTGCCTGACACATGAGATATACCATTTATTTTAAAAAGGGGAGTCAGACATTTTATGGGAGAAAAAAAACCCCACAACCTTGCATGACAGTCTGTGTGTCTGCTTTTCTGAAGAGGAATCTGACATTTCACCTTGTTCCTGCCAAAGCAGTGAGCTGTGAGTTTAACATACACATACGTCATACAGTAGAAAGTGTATGGAATAAAGATTTATCTGGCCAACCTTTATCTAGTGATCAACAATGTTTCAACCAACAGCCACCTTAACTCTCATGAAGGAGTATACTCACCGTGCGCAGCTGATCCAAACACATTTATATAAATTAATGACCAGGTTTAGACACCAGAAATTTTACTCCTTCAAGCATTTATTATGAGTTAATAAAAAGTTTCTACTGTCAAATATTTCCTATAAAGGTAAGTGAAAAATCTTTCAGTCCTTCAGTTTGCAAGTCATGCGTGGCTCCCTGCCTGGTGTCACCTGCCCTGAGGCTGCACGTCCTGGCTCTGTAATGCCCACTGTGATGTCCCTAGAACCAAAACTCACACCTCAGTGTACCAGTTATCTTCCAGACCCAGATACTTTGAATGCAGGGCCCCTGGAGCTAGGCAGGTGAAGGACAGCAGTGTCCCAAAACCACTCCATATTGAGGGCAATGACAAATGCAGCACCCACTCATGATTCCCAAGTGTCATTGGCAAACTCTGCTATTTTTCCCTGTACTAACTTGTTAATCCAAAATACCTCTAACTACAAAACTCCTTTCTGCTTCAATTTCCTTTTGGCTGCTACAATCAGTGAAGCTTTCTGTGCACACATGGCTACTCACTGTGCTTTCAGTAACAGCAGGAGCTGTGCCAGCCTATGCCGACACTGCGGACCAGAGGTATGAAGCTGCTGGAGATTTACCTGGTCTGGTTTTAAATCAGACAGTAGACATTAGACAGTACTATCTAACAGGGTTGAATCATGGTTACTGAAGTCTGGAAATCTGCAATAACTCCATTTCAGAAGTATTTACATTGGACTTGTGCTAGTCTCATGTTCTGAGTGCTGAGGAGCATTTGGAGCTCATTAAGATGATCAGAAAATTTGAATCAAAATTGAATTTCTGAACTCAACTAAGATGGTTCTGTTGATACATCAGCATCAGTATTCTGCACTTCAGGTGCAAATGTGTCAATTTAAGTACTCCAATTTAGGTAGTAAGCCTCATTTTCACAATGCTTAAGTACTAAGTAACTTTTACCACCGGTTTAAACACTATTGTTATTATTTCTATTTTATAGACAGTAATTGTTAAGAATAAAAAGGCAAAGGTCACTATTGCACCATGTCTAAGCTAAGACAGTTAAGTCAATATTTCTTCTTTAAAATTACTGCTTTTTGAACATGAAAAATGATGACCTAGATTAGATTTAACTTCCAGCAAAAACATCATTGAGCAGCTAGCAGTATGTTCATGCTTAAAGCCATTTAATAGAACGCAGTGACTGCGGGTCTGTACCACCAATAAGGCTAGGTGTTGCCCACATATGTCACTTGTATGTTTTCAGATACGCTCTCTTTTATAGTCTCCATTTTAACAGTAGAAATCAACCTTTCCTGGATAGTCTCAAAGGACATCTATGTCTGTCTTATAATGCTGTCTTTTTCTAATTTTGAAGTGTGTAATAATTTTAATTATAGCAATAATATAGAATCAAAAATTTTATATACTAGTAATAATAAGGTATGATACTGATTATTATAATTTGATAACTTATAATAATTTTTAAATTCCTTTGAAAGCAGTATATGTAAGGCATTGCTAGAATGCAGAGCAATGCTTCTGCTGTATAACAATAGAAGATACATTTTAAAATAATATCTACATTACACTAGGATTGTTTTTACAATGTCATCTAAATAATAAAGAATGACAATGCTTAGTAATTTATATTTTGGTACCTATTATAGATGATTCTATTAAAATAAGTCATCTATTCCCGTATTTTTTCATTAGTAGTTGCTCTAAGTGTCTATCATTTACTTATTCTAATTTGTATTCCCCAGTACCATCATTTTATTCACAACATTATAAATCCTGAAAGTAAGTTTCTTTTATTTTTCTTCTTTTTAAAGGATGCTAGCAATCAGTGGGGGTTTTTTTATCCAAAACTCATTTTCTACCAGAATTCCATGTTTTATTTCATAGATCATTGGCAGCTTGCTTCATTTTATCCCCAAAGGCAGTATGTATGTTGTAAAGAAAAAAAACAATTGGAAAGCAAGGTCCCTTTATATTTGTGGTCAGGGTTCTATTGAGAATGTCACTGGTTACACAATAAATATGGTTACTTTCAACCTTAAAAGCATGTCTAGGATTTTGGTAGGGTGTTTCACAATGGAATTGTTATTCTGTGAACAGCTTACTGACATACATCAGAAAAGGAGAGAAATGAGCAAGTTGACACTGTAATCAAACACTGCATGTTGGTACACTGAAGCTACACAAAGCTCACAAGCATACAGACACAATACCTATGGAAAGGTCGATTAAGAATCAAAGTGGTGTTCTGGAAGCAAGAAAGGATGCTTGCAGTAGTGTCAGAAGGATTTACTCTGTTAAAGATAAACAAGTTGCATCATCTCTGCAACTGATTTTGTTTCTCAAACTGAGTAACTATACCTGAAGGCAAAAGCTGAAATGACAGCAAATCCATTGAGTTATATTAACCCAAAAGTATGTCCAAAGACTTCTTGAAGGAATACTGTTTTATATTTCAGTACCTCTGTGTGTACATGTCTGAAAATCAAACTGATGCTACGTTCTGAATATCAGGCATTCCATGACTCCTTAATGGAACTCCTCCTGTTGTTACCAGTTGAGATGAACAAATGGTTAAACACCATTGTTCCAAATGCAGCTCACTATTTCATCAGCTAGGGTTTTTCCCTATGAATGGACATAGCATTTATTTGTAAATTCAAGCTGATTACAAGTACAAGATGGAGAAAACTGGCTGTAATTTTGGCTGTTGTCTGGTATGAGGTTCCCTTCATTACATAGTTATAGGTGGATATAAACAATGTTTAAGCAATAATACAGTATTTTATTTCATTGCATCCATTCAGTAGTTTAAGGTATATAACAACTACTTCAAAGGAAAAAAAAACAACAAACCACACCCACACACCACTCTGCAAAAAACCTCCAAAGTAAAAAAAAAATAACCACACCCACAAAGCACTCTGCAAAAAACCTCCAAAACAAAAGCCCAAACTGAAAGGCCGGGATTTCAAAACAACTAGGCTAGGAATCTCATGCAGTTAACAAATCTTGGGAAGTACACTGAGTTTCAAAATTACTGCACATCCAGTCATTCCAATAACTTTAACATAGTCTAAAACATCATAAACTGTTAAAAACCCCTTTATAATAAATGACAGGTACAGACATACACCAACCTGACATTTTCAGTTTCCTCCTATTGAATATTTTACTGCTAAGCAGCTGAGTACCTTAGACCTACAAAAATATTGCAGGGTTTTGTAAATCGAGGATTGGGTGAATTAATGACCTGTAGACATTGAATAAAATTACATTCTGTTCCTTTGGATATGATTTGGTTTTGATTGCTTGTGATATTGATGAAATATAGATGAATTATTTTTACTAGGAATTTAGTTTTATGGCTCTGTAATAAACCATTCTCTTGATAATATTTGCTGATGACATACACTTCAACTTTTCCAGTGTATCATTCCCTAAGTCAGGAAACAAAACAGCTGCACAGAAATGGCACTGAACAGTGGTGCATTACGCTGTTGCACCTGTTTTGTCTCTGCTGGTGTAGTAATGTGCATTCCTCTGGACGGGAAATAGTGGAATTTAGATTAGTGGAAACAGATGCAAGAGTTTCAGGTATTTAAATGTTACCCTTATTATAAAGTCAAAATAATCACTTCATGAATTAATTAAGCACTAAAAAAATAAGATGACACTGAATAAATGGCTTTCCTTTTTGTCACCTTATAAATAAAGATGGAAATATTTGAAAAGCAGATTGCAGCAAAGATACTAAACTGATGCTGGATTATATAATAGTGTCCATATGCAACTCCACATAGCCAAACACTTTTCCAGAAGTCATCAATCAGAAATGGCAATCAATCAGCCTTGAGAAAAGTGTCTTAGGAAAAGGGAGCATACTAAAACTAATAACGGACCTCGTGATTTGTGGTAATGTTAATTCATTATATATAAGAGTGAAAAAGATGTGGAAAGCACAAAATGTTACCAGAAAACTAGTAGGTGACAGAAAGGTAAACACGAAATGTCACAATTTTTAAAAAAACACCTGTGTATTGCAATCCCAATGAAAGAGTTTATGGTAGAGATATTATTGCATAGAACATTATAACAAAAGCTTTAAGAAGCTAAAGAGTCTGCAGATAGTAATAATAATGTGCAACCTAGTTTATAGTTTTAACTGTTTCAGTGATGCTCTTTTGCCAATGTGCTCATGGCCTACTGCCATCCATTCCTATCGTAAACAATAGCTCTGATACAGTCATCTCTTTGTACCTAGACCCAGATTACTTTCTTCTGACATCTTTTATATGTCTTGCCTAAAAATGAAACTGAATTATCTGCTATGAATGAAGCTAATTTCCATTCAAACATACTTATTTTTCCTTCTCTGATCTATTTCAAATCCTTTGTGCTGACTGAACTTTTCACTTTCTTTTCTCTTTTGAAACACTTATGTGTTTTGGTGTTGTTTTCATATTGCCCTGTGGAATAAAACACTTTTTATTCTCTGTTTTTCTGCATCCAAATCCCTCATTAGTTAACTATCCCTACCTATGATAAATGGAATAATGGAGTGCAGTTCACTGATCTTTCCAGTTCCCTCCCACTATGAAGCAGTGACCACTGTTTCTTGGTCCATTCAATATTTCTTATACTGTTTGATTTTCAAAATATGAAAAATTCCATACTAAGCAAAACAAAGAATAAGTCTCCAGTAGTGTGGAAAAGCATAAATTAAAAGGTAAAAGATACTTAAAGTAAAAATTAATTGAAGTTTTTAGAGATTCTCAATATCTAGCTTGCAGTAGTTCCAAACCCACAAGAAACTGTAAAATCATTTCATACCAAGTTGATGGTTTGTCTGACATATTTAAAGAATAATTTGTCAGTGGTTTTCTGGATATATCTATTTAAAGGATTGTTTTGCTCAACACAAAATTGCTGTGCTTCTCAATCTCTGTGTACACCCCTCATTCAGCAAGTCTGTACCATGGGATTAATGTTCCCCATCCACAAATAATAATAAAATATTGACACAAATTATATTCAATATAAGTATTTATCATGTTGTATATTATTTGAGGTTTCAACTCTGTTCTATGTGAGACTCATTCAAGTAAATTAAGGAACTGTTGAAAATCCCTAGTATGTCAATCAAATGAAGATGTTGGTGTAGATAATCTCTCAAAATCAGGATTCTCCTTCACATTTTTTCTCTTCTGAGTATACACCAAAAGACCAAAATTAACTCATCTGCTTGGAACCAATCACTTCTAGTTCATCAGGGACTAAGTTGTTGATTCAGAGAAAGTACACATAAAGGTAAACAACATTCAGTGTTTTGCTGAATTGTTGCGTACACAGGAATACTCCAGTCAGAAACCGTTATGCTTCCATTTGTCTCCCCAGCCTATTTGTGGAAGCTTAATCTTTAGCAAAGTCAATATTAGGTCAATACACAAAAGTCATTGAGGCATTTTAATGCTGCATTTGCCATTTCTCCTTGAAGGCATTACCTCATTCTGAATTGTAGATTTCAAATCTTGGTCTTTATTTATTCTGCAACTATGAATAACTCTGCATTCATTATGATAAAATATCTCTTCTTGGTCTACTTCCTCTCAGCTCTAATAGTTCCAAACTATTTTGTAGTTCGGTGCTCTTCACTCCTCTGGTAGCCCATGTACCATTTTGAGTCTACCTAGAACTCATAACTCATAGAAAACTTCATCCAATATTAAGCAGTAACAGTCAGAAAACACATGTTGGAATTTTGAAAGACTTCAGAATTTTGTTGGTCAAAAAACCCAGCAGGAAGTTGCAACCAGCAGGAAATACAGTTTTTTGAAGACTAACAGATGATGCCTCATCATAATACAGGAAGCTGTGTGGCAAATCATCTGGAAACATGCCATACAACTCAGCAGGAAAATTACTGAGCTAAAACTTTTTTTTTTTTTTTTTTTTTTTTTTTTTTCTGCCAAAGGCTGCTGCATACATACACACATACACAGACACCAGAAGAATTCAGTTATGGTGTTCACAGGAACTCACTTCCATTAAATGCAAATCAGTACTTTAGAGGTGAAAGTCAGTTGCCTGTTTGTATTATAAAATAAGTGGAGCACAGTAAAGTACAAGCTCTTTCCTCATCCATGGATCATGTCAAGGAAAGAAGGCAATGGTAGCCCTGTATGTTAGGGAATGTTTCGATTGTCTAGAGATTAATGATGGTGATGATAGAGTTGGATGTTTGTGGGTAAGAATCAGGGAGAGGGCCAACAAGGCAGATATCCTGGTGGGAGTCTGTTATAGACCACCCAGCCAGGATGAAGAGACATACACAATATTCTATAAGTAGATAGGAGAAGTATCACAATCACTAGTCTCTGTTCTCATGGGGGACTTCGACTTACCAGATGTCTGCTGGAAATACAGTACAGCAGAAAGGAGACAGCCTAGGAGGTTCCTGGAGTGTGTGGCAGACAGCTTTCTGACACAGAAAATGAGTGAGCCAGCCAGGGAAGGCACCTACTGGACCTGTTGTTTGTGAACAGAGAAGGATTTGTGGGTGATATGATAGTTGGAGGTTATCAAAAAATTGATAGAGTTTTTGATTCTTGGAGAAGTAAGAAGGGAGGCCAGTAGAATTGAAACCTTGGACTTCCAGAGGGCTGACTTTGGTCTGTTCAAGAGTCTGGTTGACAGAGTCCCTTGGGAGACAGTCCTGAAAGGTAAATGAGTCCAAGAAGGCCTGATATTCTTCAAGAAAGAAATAGTAAAGATGCAAGAGCAGGTTGTCCCTACATGCTGAAAGACAAACTGTCAAGGAAGAAGACAAGCCTGTCTGAGTGGAGACCTATGGCTGAAACTCAGGAAAAAAAATGAGATTTTGTGATCTTTGGAAGTAGAGGCAGGCCACTCAGGAGGACTACAAGGATGTCATTTGATTATTCAGGAGAAAAATTAGACAGGCCAAAGTCCAATTAGAACTTAACCTGGTTATTACCATAAAAGATAATTAAAAATGTTTCTATAAATACATTGTCAACGAAAGGAGAGCCAAGGAAAATCTGCATCCTTTATTGGATGTGGGGGGAAACACAGTGACAATGGATGTTTAAAAGACTGAGGTATTTAATGCCTTCTTTGCCTCACCCTTTAATAGTAAGACCAGTTTTCCTCTGGGTACCCAGCACCCTGAGCTGGAAGACAGGGACAGGGAGCAGACTGAAGCCTCCATCACTCAAGGGGAAGTGGTTAGGGGCCTCCTACACCACTTAGGCACACACAAGTCTAATGGGCCAGGTAGGATCCACCCAAAGGTACCGAAGGAGCTAGCAGAAGTGCTCACCAAGCCACTCTCCATCATTTATCAGCAGTCCTGGCTAACTGGGGAGGTCCCAGAAGACTGGAGGTCGGCAAATGTGATGCCCATCTACAAGAAGGACAAGAAGGAGGAGCTGGGGAACTATAGGCCTGTCAGCCTGACCTTGGTGCCAGGGAATGGAGCACATCATCCTGGCTGCCATCATGCAGCACGTACAGGAAAACTAAGCAATTAGGCCTGGCCAGCATGGGTTTATGAAAGGCAGGTCCTGCTTAAATAACCTGATCCTGTGAAAAGATGACCCACTTTAGTGGGTGAGGGAAAGGCTGTTGTCTACCTGGACTTTAGTAAAGCACTTGACACTGTTTTCCTTGGCATTGTCCTGGAAAACTGGCTGCCCATGGTTTGGACAGGTGCACTCTTCGATGGGTAAAAAAACTGGCTGGATAGACTGGCCCAAAGAATGGGGGTGAATAGAGTTAAATCCTGTTGGCAGTTAGTCACAAGTGGTGTTCCCCAGGGCTCAGTACTGGGGTCAGTTCTGTTTAATATCTTTTATCAACGATCTGGACAAGAGGATCAAGTGCCCTCTCAGTAAGTTTGTAGATGACACCAAGTTGGAGTGGAGTGTTGATCTGCTTGAGGGCAGGAGGCTCTGCAGAGGAATCTGGGCAGGCTGGACTGATGGGCCAAGGCCAATTGTATGAGGTTCAACAAGGAAAATTGCCAGGTCCTGCAGCTGGGTCACAGCAACCCCACACAACGCTACAGGCCTGGGGAAGAGCAGCTGGAAAGCTGCCTGGAGGCAAAGGCCCTGGGGGTGCTGGCTGACAGCTGGCTGAACGTGAGCCAGCAGTGTGCCCAGGTGTCCCTAAAGGCCAACAGCATCCTGGTTTTCAATATATCTTTAAAGGTTAAGGCAAATCTATTCTCACATTCCAAGGTCAGCAGCAAACAATAGTAATGAACATTGCCCTCGAACTAAATAATTTCTCATTTACAATGCTAACACTACTTTTCATTATAATTTCACTGCCAGTTCTAAAATAGGCCATGAGGTAATTCAATTACTATGCTATTAGAAAGCAATTGTGTATCAAAAGTTTGAGATATTTTTTCCCTTCTTTCCTACCCCCACCTCTTACTGAAGAAAATCAGCCTTTTCCATCTTGAGAGACTGCACAAGGTCTTGACTATTTGCAGTTGCCATGTCAACTACTTTGCTCTCAGTTATTGCTATGTTCTTACATTCTCTTGTTGGAAATTTACTTGAGAGATATAAAGACAATCTTTCCATAGCCTATATTATCAGCAAAAGAGAGGAAAGAGGACTTGACTGCCTGTCCAAAGGAGTATGATAGCAATAAGTAAAGGGGAAGATAAGAATATAAATTCTCAGCATTTATATTTTATATTTGGTTCTTTCTCTCCTGTTCAATTCCTTACTGTCTTTTTGCGACAACTCTTGGACTTGTTTTCTATAGGGAAAGGAACTAGGAAATATAGCACTTTGTACTAGTTTTGTCTGGGATAGTTAATTTCTTCATGGTATCTTGTATGGTGCCAGTTTTGGATTTGTGATGAAAGCAATGTTGATAAGACACCAATGTTTTAGTTATGGCTGAGCAGTGCTTATACAGTGTAAAGGACTTTTCTGCTCCTCAGACTGCCCTGCCAGGGAGCAGGCTGGGGGTACATGAGAAGCTGGAAGGGGGGACATCCAGGACAGCTGACCCAACTGACAATATTCCATAACATGTGATGTCATGCTCAGCAATAAAAGCTGGGAGGGGGAAGGTCTGCTGGGGCTGCCATTGCTTGAGGACTGCCTGGGTCTTGGTCAGCCGATGGTGAGTTCAGGGGTTTTTTGCTTCGATTTTTTGTTGTTGTTGTTGTTTCTCCTTTCTTTTTGTCCCTCTATCATGTCCCCACCCCCCTTCATCCTGTCCCCACCCTCCTTTTAATTTAATTTTTTTTTCCCTGTATTAAACTGTCTTTACCTCAATACACACATTTTATCAGCCTTACTTATTCTATAGTGTGGCTTAGCCTATATGCCCTTTGTTCCACTTTTGGCAAAATATGGAACTTGATGGTTAAGTAAAAATTCAGAACAGAAACCACAAAAATAATAACCTGCAGTTGGACCATGTAATCTGGTTTGTGTACATCTAAAGTCATCTGGTAACAACTGCTAGCAAGCATCTGTTCTTGTTGATCTTTATTCCACAAAAGTTGCTGGGAGGCATTAAAGAAAAGGTTTCATGTATATTTTAATTTATGCTTGTACATCATTATTAATAATATTCATTATTATTATTATGTATATTGTTATGCATATTATTACATTTTATGTTCTTCTTTTCAAACCAGCAGCATAAGTTGCCAAGTATGAGCTTAAAATGTATTATTACTTTTGCAATTAGTTCAAGGCTTTGGCTCTTTAATTTCTGAAGATGTGTCTGGTGTATCATATCCTATTTTGGCCTCCCCAGTGCAAAACCAGGTATTGATACACTGGAGTAACTTCAGTGGAGGGTCACCAATATGATTATAGTAATAGAGCCTAAATGTATGAGGAGAGACTGAGCAAAGTGGTTTTGTTTGGCCAGAAGAAAGGACTAATGGCATTTTAGCATCTAACCTCCTCTAACTGACCTAAGCCAGGGGTCCTCAAACTATGGACCACGGGCCGGATATGGCCCCCCAGGGTCCTCAATCCGGCCCCCGGTATTTACAGAACCACCCACCCCCACCGCCGCAGGGGGCTGCAGGGGGAAACCAAGCAGCCACAGATGACCTCCTGCCACTTGATCCACGCGCCGGCCCTCTGCTTAAAAAGTTTGAGGACCCCTGATCTAAGGACTATTCCAACTGCTATCTTAAGGTAATAGGTAGCTAAAAATAAGGCACATCCAGATTTCATAGAGGTGCACAGTGATGCAACACATACAAGCTGCAGAAAGGCAAACCTAATTTATTTGGAATTATGATTATTATATATATTCTCAGTATAGATGTTAAAGCTGAAAAAAATTAAAGGATGGTAAAATGCTGAAAAAGCTTGTCCAAATAGGATGTGGACTCTCCACCTTGGAGATACTTGACTAAACAAAGCCCTAAGCAGCCTGATCTAACTTCACAGCTGGCCCTGCTTTGAACAGAAGGTTGTACTAGAGTTTCACCCAGACAGCTCTCTGACCCTAAATTATTCTATGACTTTTAAGGATCAAAATGGCTGAGTTAAAATTTCACAGGTTAAATTCCAGTGGAATTTTTAAGAATATTTCTAGTTTCTAAGCTCAGGCTATTTATAGCAGAGTACTGCGTGGTTTTTTTCGTACAGAATTGTTCACTTTCCTACACACACCACTTCCACAGTAAACCCCCCATATTAATCCTTTACAGTTTCAGCATGTGGTGCTACAGACGAAGCAGCAATTATTAAGAAATTGACTATTTATAGGAGAGGTCACTTTCTGGGCAGTAATGCCAGTCTACCTCTCAATCTTGGAACTGTCCTGTTCTGTTTCTACTCTGCTCCCAGGAACTGAGTTCATTGGACTACTCTGACTGAGAAAGAAGGTAGACCAGGGGGCTTACTTGCATCTATTCCTTATGCCTCTTCAGTCTTCTGTTTCTTCTTCAGAACAGAGGGAGGGAATCAAGCTAGGCAATAAATCAAAGGATGAGCTGGGTTCTTAGCACATTGCTTGATCTGTCACTTCGAAAAGTTGACCATATCTTTCAAACAACCATGAGGGGCACATCATTTAAGTTCAGCCTTTGAGAAAATATAACTGAGCAAAACAAAGGAAAGTCATGTTTCCTGGAGATTACCTCAGTCTTAGCACTGATACTTCCGTACAAGGAATGGTGACATGAGTGTTATACAAAATATTTTCATATTGGAAATTGCTAGACTATATAAATCTCAAGAATCACTATCATCCTCCCAGTATGGTCTAAACCAAGATGTTCTTTGCATACATTAAGTGTTGGATTAATGAGGTTTGTAATAAAAGTGTTAGTTAATTTGACTCTGAATGAGTTTCAACTGGAACTTGTGTAGGTTCATGTTATATAGAACTTCCCAGGGCTACCATGAGTTAAAAATTATTCCCAAATGTAGCTTGTTGGTCTGTAATAAGTACTTCTTTTTTAGGGTCAAAGTTTCTGTATAAAAGACTACTGTTTGGTCCATTAGGGAGAATGGGTAGAAAAATGTGGCTTTTAAAGTGTTTTACAATGCTTTCTTAGTATTTTAGGGGAAAAGTATAAAATAAAGGGTAAAAATAGGAAGAAAATTTGAGCACTTATTTTCTGATTCTTTCATTGTTAACAACTCTCTGGATGAGTACAGGGCAACAAAGAGCCAGGCTCCTATGGTGCTAACTCCTTAGTCTTGCATCAGCAAAGGTGGAACAGGGAGGTTTTAGTGGTGCAGGCTGGGTCCTGATGGCATTGCATTTAAAGATACTGCCTAACACTACCACATTTCTTCTTACCAGTATATCCCACAATATTTTACAAAGATTTTCAGTGTCATTTTTCCCACTTCAAAGACAGAACAACAGACAAGTGTAAGACCATTGCTATAATTAAGTGGCAGGCCACTTGTAAAAATGGAAATAGAACAAAGGTATCTGTAATCCACAAGCAGTGCTCTACTAATTGGAAAATACTGTTCATTTACCAAGTGTTCCAGCCACTAACATGGTCTCTACATTCACTGTAACTATTTTGAGTGAAAGAATAAAGGTGGGACAAAGGAAAAATAAACAGCACACTTTCATTTTTATATCATCATTTTTCAATGTGTAGGAACAGTGCAGAAATAAAATTCTAAGGAAGGCAGAAGAAAACCGATTTAATATAAAAATGAAACTTCGGTGACAAACTGTGGGTCCATTTAATTAATCTAACTTTCAAATCACCTTCTCTCCAGGATATCTAAATCCAATCCACAATAATCAATTCCAGGGTGAACACCTCATATTTCACACCATTAAAATGCAGCACAATAGCATGTTTCTTATCTTTTGAAGAAATAGAGCTATTATATTCATCAATATGCATCTCCAAGGGCAAAGAGTTTTCATGTTGGTTTAAGCAACAGGTCTTTCACAGCATAAATGAGATGAAGATGAAAAAGAATGTTTTGTAGTCATTGTAGGCTGTTATGTTAAAACGTAAATATAAATAAATTTTTCCATTAGTTTTTTGGATTGACATTTTCCTACTTAAAATGTACTTTTAAGCATGCAAATTTTAAAACCTACAATTAAAAAAAATCAGCATTTCAGAATATCTTGATGTTATCTACACTCCCAATTAACAACTGTGCTGACATCTTATTCCAGCTCCCAGTGGGTTAGGTTGAGTCAAGGAGTCACTAATAGATGTGTTTGTGGAATATTTCACAATCTTCTTCCTCTTAATTTCTCATTATATAATAAAAATAATTCCTTGTTATTAAGAATCATTTTCAGCTGGTCCAAGTTCATCCATTACATGTTTTCTGTGAAACACTAGCTAAGCATCTTCTTTTTGGTAACTGGGTACACATAAATAGATGTAGCAAGGCATTTGATTTCTGGCCTTGGCGTCTTCCCTCTGCTGAGAGAAACCCTGACAAACCAGAACAACTCGTCCACAGCTGCCTCAAGGCTATGCTTATAGGTGGCATGCTGCAGACAACAAACATATTCAGAAATACTTCAGAAGTACTGCCTTTGCAGACACAGACTGAAGGGACAGAGGTTACTAACCAGACGGTGCCTTTCCTCCTTTGCTTACATGTAGACACCAACTGATTCATTCTGAAGACAAACTGCAGGAGCACCTCAGCAACTGCCATGGTTTAGTCCTACAACAAACTGCAGGATCCCTTTCCTCACAGGGCAAATAAGAGTCTAAATAAAAAAAACCCATGGCATCTACTTCCTTTGGTCACAGACATTCCTTGAAAGAGTATTGATTGTCTTTCTTTTCCCATTTATTTCTCAATTATTTGACATTCTGTTTTACATATATATATATATATATATATATTCTGCATTTTCCACCCTCCCCAGGTTATTTTTCTGTGCCTCAGAAGATTTTTTCCTCTCTCACTAGGTGGAGTCATGTGAAGAGTTCTTCATGTATTCAAAGCAGTCACCAGTGCAAACTAGTTTTGCAAAAAGCCATCTAACTGCCTGAATAACATATGATTACTTCTCAGAATGTCTCAATTTCTGCTCCAATAATACTAACATGGCAGACAAAGTCCGTCTCCAGGGTAGATTTAGAAAGGCTGCAAAACCTTGCAGTGAGGTGTTTTTTGGTTTTGGTTTTTTTTTTTTTTCTTTGGAGGGATAGACTGAGCTGTCTTCTGTGCCCGTGGCAGGTCAAAGCTATGCAGTTTGAAGATACTGAGAAATTAATGCAGTTTGGAAGAGAGAAAAGGCATGTTAAAAGTCTGATTCTTATTCTTACTGAAGCGAATGCATACTACAGTTTTCGCAGACCCCCAGGTTTCCAGGCTTAGTGCTTATTATTAAAAGGCAAATGGCACTCCAGAAGATATGAGTTAGCAGGAGCCGGAAAGACTCCCTTTTGTCTAGGGAAGAAGAAAATATAGAGGAGCTTCTGTGTAAAGTATGCCCACCTGAATTTAAAAGCCTTACAGCTTCAGCAGCCTTGTTGTCTTGATACTGAGGAGGAAGATAGTTGGGAATGGTGGGCTTTGAGAATATAAGGAGAATATTTGGAAAAGTTTTCTCATCTTTTTGTCCCCATATGCTCATGTTCTGCTTTCCATAAAGTTCAAGTCCTCTGCCAGTCTTGTTTTAAAGAGATCAGACCCTATTTGTGTTAGTTTCATTTCTTCTACGAAATAAGCTTTTCACTACTTGCCAAATAGAATAATGAGATTTTTCTCATTTCTGAAAAGCCATCACCCTGGATTATCTAGCATAGTGAGAAGTCACTCCAAGTGAAAGGTCAGCCAGCAAAAAAACTTCCAAAAAATTCAGTCTATGTGATAACAGTGGAGAATCGTTTCCAAGTACCGGATAGGGGAAACAGAATGATAACAAAAGGGGATGAGACATTAAAGATGTGCAACAAGTAAATTGGAATAGTAAAAGAACTTTTACACTTCTCAGATGATTTCCTACTTCTCCCTTCTGTTCCTGTTCTGCCTCAAGAACAGTCTCTCTCACACTGTGTTAAAGCTTTTCTGTTAAGCTTCAGTTTAGTCTTTTCCCATATTATGCTCACAGTCTCAGAACCAACTGTTTTTTCAGCAAACCAGTTTGTTATGCTTGGAGATATCCAGATAACCTGTTCATAATATCCATCCCCTCCAACAAGCCCTTCCTGTACAGCCTCTTGGGAGCCATCACAGTTTGCCTTTAAAGGGGAGAGCATAAGATATATTGGTTGTCTCTAAACGTGCCATGACTTGCTATGGGATCTCAGAAGAAGGGAAAAAAAGGAAGATTTAGGTATTTTGCCACAACATTCTCAGAAACCAGTGCCCAAATCTCTGTTCCAAATACTGGAGATTTGATGGAGTAGCAAATATGTAGCTGTTCAGATCAGGAAGTGAGTCTGAAGGAATTTTAGTCAATTTCTCTTTAAAAGAAGCCAGCTGCTTGTTTGTTTTTCATTCTTTTTATTCGTGTTTCACTCAGGGATCAATTACAGACCGATTCTTCTCAGGTGTTTAACCCTTCTGACATCTCCCAGAAGGAATACATGGTGGGACGTAAACACTCTAGAAGACTTACAGTGTCAGGGATAACTTCATGACACCTAGCAAGGAAGAACTCGTTGCAGATGTGATAGTCAATGGTAGCCTTGGTGGCAGTGGCCATAAAACAGTGGAGATGAAGGGAGTGAGAAAGGCAAGTATCAGAGTACAGCCCTTGTGGCGGCTCGTGGCATCTAACGGAAAGGCATATCTCTCTGGCTAAGGCAGAGTGGGGTGGGGTATCTTCTGGTAAGGTCGTACCAGGTTTTAACCACTGCTGTTTCCACCCTGAGAAACCTTCCCTGCTACAATTTTTTATATTTCTTTTCCATATGAATCTTTCATTTGTTTGAAAGTACCTTTGTAATTTACAAATTATTGTTTTTGATGGTTTCATTGTCTTTAACATGATCCATTTGGGACAAATGCCCTCCAGGCAGTTTTGTGCATTGATACATACACACAAAATTTATGCTTACATTCTTGTCTTTTGACTTTATATATATTTCTCATCATATAGAACCATGTCTTCTTTGCCTTTTCCGATGGGAAAAAGCACTGAACAATTACTAGAAATTTGTATTTGAAATACAGTCATTATTTAACAGTAAAGAAAAGTGTCAAATACAGTAAATAGCAGTAATCCTGATGCATCAAAATAACTAGAATACTTTCAAAGGATTTCATACTTCAAGGTGGCGCTGCTTTTGAAACACAGAATGCCTTATTTTCAAACACTAAGCAACTGTATCGTCTCAACGTCAACACCAAAATTTAAAGTACAATTCTAAAATTGAACTCTAAATGGTTTCTTCAAAGTCATATCATAGAAAAAAATCAGAAGAAAATGTGGTTTGAACCTGTAGTGCCTACTTTTCCCCTAGAGTACAATTATTTTGCTTATTCTTCCTATTCTCGTCATTGTCACTTAAACTTTGTGTTTCAGCTTCCTCATCTATAAGAAAGAAAATATTTCTGGGATAATTTTCTTTTATCTGAATATGTTTCAAGTTCATGTCCTGCCTGACATGGGAGGAAAAACACTGTTGTTATGACACAAAAATGTATGAAATTTGCAATTATAAAATCTATGACATCCTGTTGATGTAGATCTCTGCAGGAAAACCTGTACGTAACAAATGTAAATAAGAATAAATTTATCTGCTTCATCTAGAAGAAAGTGTATGCAGGTTCTGCTCCAAATTTAGAAGTGTGAAGTAATGGTCACATAACAGGTTACATCTTAACTTGAATTTAACTTAAAATAATAAGTATCTTTATTCTGTGACAGAGTTCCAGTTTTAGGCAGACTATTTCAAGTAAGATGCTGTTCAAAACCCACAAAAAAGTGGCAGAAATACTAAAAAAGCTCTTAGACTATAATTAATCTTTTGAAGAAGATGCTTTCAAAAGTCAGTAAAACTGATACATTTAAATGTTATCACATAATCAGGCTATAGTCCATTTTACAAAAGGGGAAAAAAAAATCCCTTGAATTTTATTCATCTTTTCAATAAGATTTATGAAAAATATGATTTTCACTCTGGTTTTGATACCTGAAATACATATTCTGGATAGAAAAGTGCATTTCCAACTTTCACGGGCATTGCAGGGAGATATGTATCTGCCTCTAGAATACCATCAATGAAAATAAGAGTCTTTTTCATGCTCAGAACATAAAAAGATACTTTTTGCAATTTTATGCCTGCTGGTTCTATTGCCAATAGCTCACCATGGAGTCAGTTTAGTGCTATTAAAATACGCAAAGGTATCTTGTCAGTAGTAGTTAATTTGGTCATGAAGTTTTGGAACTCAGTAAGACTGCCAGGAAAGAAGAAACACTACCAACAGCCTGTAGAGGTGGGATACTCTGATGTGTGCTTAAGAAACAAATCTCTTACACAAGCACAATGATAAATCTAAACTGTCTATGAACTGAGCCCTGGGTTAAAACATACATGCAAAAGTGGCTGCTAGTCTTTGAATATAAACATACCAAGGAGACTGAATTACATGCTTCAAATCCCATGGAATGGGATTTCATGGCAAATTGATTCATACATGCAGGGAAACATTACATTTAGACTTTTTATTTTAAAAAGATAATCTGGTCTTTTAAAGTCAAACTGAACCTAGAAGACATTTTCTGTGCTGTATGTCAACAAATAATAAAAGCAGTTGTTTCTTATGTAAATATTTGCTATACTTTTAATGATAACGCTGCAGGTAGCTACTCACCTAAGTAGCAATTTTGCAGTACTGGAATCTTCACATGGATCTGCTGATAAAGAATTCCTAGGGTATAAACATACCTTTGCATTAAGTGCAGCTGCACTGACATTTGAAACCAACAGTGACAGTGAAATTTATGTATTAATGTTTCCAGATGAATATAAATTAACATTTTTTTCCCCTTCTGGCAAGAGAATGAAATCAAAAGCAGTGTTTCTCAAACAGAAATTAGAGCATGTAAGATGCCAAGATTTTCTAGTAAGAATTTTCTTAAAGGCAACTAAACACCCCCCACCCCCACCCCCAACTATTTCCCTGTCTTGGTGGCATTTAGACAGTTTTGCTTGTCTTGGGAAGGTAAAAGAATTCTCTGCCTTTTAGGTGTATTTTTGTGCACAGCCTGGGATGCTTATTTGAATTTTAGTCCTGTATTAGGGCACATTCTCCTTTTTCTTTAAAAAGCAACTGGTTAGTAACAAATTTGACAGCACAAAATCATCTCGTTAACTTCAAAAATATTTATTGGGGTAAATTTAGAAGTCATTCATTTCAACGATTATACAATAGGCATTTCTTTAATTGTAGTTTAATTGAGGACATGTGGCTGCACAAAACCTAGCATCAGATTCCTATATGTATTTAAAAGAGATTTATATTTATTAAATACAGTCTGCAGGCATTAACATGAAGCTAAAAAGGCATCATTTATGATTTTTAACAGCATAACTAAACCAGGACAATAATAACAGTGAATGTAAAAGACATAGTTGCATCACTGGCTAAGGCAGTCAGCTTGGGTGCAGGTGCATTTCACATGGGAGCAGGGGGTTGCCTGTGGGGAGGGGAGCCCCCAGGGAACGCAGAGACCTGTGGGAGCTGGCAGCTCGCAGGACAGCAGCTGACAAGGCATGGGCAGGCCTAGGGGTAACGGCAGCTAGCCCCCCACCCACAAAAGGCAGCCCTAGGGGGTGCTAGCAACCAGGGTGGGCAAACAGGGGGTGGCACAGCCTAGCCACTTGGGCACGCAGGGGAGGTGCCACTTTGAAGGAGGGACATTCCACCAGCTGAGTGAGCAGACTTGAAGTACATATAACCCAGCAGATGGGCACCATTCTGTGACCATCTGCACAGGGCACTCATCCTACCCAACCCTCACAGCAGAACAGCAGCGGTCAGCTGGGAGCTAAGGCTGCAGCTGAGGAGTCTGTGCCATCTATCCCAGCAGCGGCCAATGCCTGCACCCCAACAGAGCTGCTGAAGGGACAAGGCTGCAGTGCAGGACACAGATGGCAGCAAATGCCCAGACCTTTCTCCTGGGACAGGGAACAGACCTGCCAACAAAAGGTTCACCCAGGTGGAAAATGTCCTGCAGCAGGTAGCTGAGCTGCAGGAGGCAGTAAGAAGGTGTCACAGCACAAGCAAACTAGCAAGCTACAACAAGGCTTCACCATGAGTCAGATTTTACTGTCCATAAGTCCAGCTGCCACCTCTACAGGTTACTCTCCACATTGTCTCTCTAAGCTTCCAGAGGTCACACCACACTTCCACTTCACCTGAAGCCTCCTTTCTTTGGGCTCCTCAGAGCTATTTAACTATTTTGTGGGAACAAGCCACAGCTGCACATTGTCCCCATCAGCCGACCCACCGCCTTGGAAGCCAGCCCACAGCTGTGTGTTATCAATGCCAATCAACCCACCTTCATTCCTCTACAACAGGGGTCCTCAAACTACGGTCTGTGGGCTGGATACGGTCCCTCAGGGTCCTCAGTCTGGCCCCCCCGGTATTTAAAGAACCCTCGCCCCACCCCCTGCTGGGGGTTGTTGGGGAACCAAGCAGCTGCAGATGACTGCCTGCCACTTCACCTGCCTGCTGTCCCCCTGTTTAAAATTTTTGAAGATCCCTGCTCTGCAAGAAGGCTGCATGACATCAGGGAGGTTGAGAAGGAGTTAGTTCTAAGTACAGTCTGCAGTGGACCCACAGCCTGTGGCCAAACAGCCAAAATCTCCCAATGGCACACACAGAAGGGAAGAGGGCTAATAATGAAGAATGGAAGCTTGCAACAGTCAAGGTCCTTCAGGAGGAAGACACTTTCTTCAAGGCCTGAGGTTCCCTGGCAGAACCACTCTCCTGCTCTGCAGGCTGAAGAGGAAAGACCCATCACATCAGGAGAGATGTTGGATCTGAGTAAGGCAGCCTAATCTGCTCCCTATATAACAACCACCACAACTAAGTAAAGGCAATAGGTGATAGTAGTAGGAAACTCTCTTCTGAGCAGAATGGATGCACCCATTTGTTAACCTGACACGCTGTCTAGAGAGGTGTGCTGCTTACTGGGGGCTCATATCAGGGCTGTCACTGAGAGAATGCCAAGCCTCTTACAGTCCCCTGAATATTATCCACTGCTGTTGTTTCACATGGGCACCAGTGATACAGACAGGATCAGTCTGAGGAGTCTCAAGAATGATTACAGAGCCCTGGGAGTGGTGGTAAGGTATGCTGGAGCGCAGGGAGTTTTTTCATCTGTTCTCCTGGTCAAAGGGTTTAAAAGGGCTAGCCAAATCTGGTTAATGAGCAAAGGGCTACAGGACTGGTGCCATAGCCAGCGATTTGGCTACTTTGACCATGGGACTCACTTTGAGAAACTTGATCTACTGGGGGCTGGTGGGGCCCACCTGTCATAGAAGGGGGAGAGCATCTTCAGTCATAGGCTTGTCAAGCTGATGAAGAGGGCTTTAAACTAAAGTTGCTGAGGGAGGGGAACCTCAGTCCATCCCACTCCTACCAGTTTGATGCCAGTGCCAGCAAGAGATGCCCAAAGCGTGAAGAAGGATCACAAGTCAGCAGGAGAGCACATGAAAAGCAGCACAAAGGAATCCCAGCCACTCCAGCCAATAAATCACCTTCATCAGGGGCCCAGCTTAAATGCTTCTACGCAAACACATGTAGCATGGGGAATAAACACAAGAAGCTAGAGATATGCACATGTCTGCAGGGCTATGAACCTATTGGCATCCTGGAGATGTGGTGGGATCGTTTCTATGACTGGAGTGTTGGAATGGAAGGATACAGGCTCTTTAGGAAGGACAGGCAGGGGAGATGAGGATGGGGTGTGGCTCTTTATGTCAATGACCAGCTAGAGTGCATGGAGCTCCACCTGGGGATGGATGAGGAGCTGACTGAGAGTTTATGGGTCAGGATTAAAGGGAGGGCAGATACAGGTGACATTATAGTGGGGGTCTGCTACAGGCCACCTGACCAGGAAGATCAAGTGCATGAGGCCCTCTATAGACAGATAGGAGCAGCCTCGTGTTCTCAAGCCCTGGTCCTCATGGGAGACTTCAGCCACACTGCTATGTATTAGCGGGACAACATAGCAGAGCATAAGCAATCCAGAAGGTTCCTGTAATGTATCGATGATAATTTTCTTCTCCAAGCCATAGAGAAGCCAATGAGAAGAGGTCCTATGTAGACCTTGCTCTCACTGACAGGGAGAGGCTGGTGGAGAATCTGAAGCTCAAGGGCAGCTTTGACAGCCGTTACCATGATATCATGGAGTTCAAGACCCACAGGGCAGTGAGGAAGGTGCACAGCAAGATCACTACCCTGGATTCAGGAAAGCATACTTTAGCCTCTTCAGGGATCTGCTTGCTAGAGTACCATGGGATAAAGCAGCGGAGGCAAGAAGGGGCCAAGAAAGCTGGTTAACATTCAAGGATCACCCAAAAAAGGAGGAAGTCATGGAAAAACACCAGAAGGCCTGCATGGATGAACAAGCAGCTCCTGGACAAACTCAGGCACAAGAAGGAAGAATTCAGGGGGTGAAGCAAGGATAGGTATCCTGGGAGGAATACAGACAAATTGTCTGAGCAGCCAGGGATCATGTTAGGAAGACTATCTAAGGAAACTGAAGGTGCACAATTTCATTGGACCTGATGAGATCCATCTGTGGGTCCTGAGGGAGCTGGCAGATGAAGTGGTTAAGCCATTATCCATCACATTTGAGAAGTTGTGGCAGTCTGATGAAGTTCTCATGGACTGGAAAAGGGGTACTATAAACTCTATGTTTAAAAAAGGAAATAAGGAAAACCTGGGGAATTACAGGTCAGTCAGTACCTCTGTGCCCAGCAAGATTATGGAGCAAATGCTTCTGGAAACTATGCTAAGGCACAAGGAAAACAAGGAAGTGATTGGTGCCACTCAATATGGCTTGACTAAAGGCAAATCATGCCGATGCATGATGACCTTCTATGACACAGTTATAGTGATGGTGGATAAGGGAAGAGAAACTGACATCATCTACCTGGACTTGTGCAAGACATTTGATACTGTCCAGTATGACATCCTTGTCTCTAAGCTGGAGAGGCATGGATTTGACCGGTGGACCACTTGGTGAATAAGGAATTGGCTGGATTGTCAGACTCAAAGAATTGTGGTCAATGTCTCAGTGTCCAAGTGGAGACCAGTAACGAATGTCATTCCTCAGCAACGAACTTAGACAATTGCCTAAAACCCCCAAAAATGTACCTGGGAAAGGGAATTGTCACCCCAATACCTTGGTATTGGGACCAGCACTGTTCAACATCTTTGTTGGCAACATGGACAGTGGGATCGACCACATCCTCAGCAAGTCTGCTGACTACATGAAGCTGTGTGGTACAGTCAACACACTGGAGGGAAGGGGTGCCATCCAGAGGGACCTTGAGAGGCTTGAGAGGTGGGCCTGTACAAACCTCATGAAGTTCAACAAGGCCAAGTACAAGGTCCTGCACGTGGATCAGGGCAATCGCAGAGCACAAACACAGGCTGGGTGGAGAACGGATTGAAAACAGCTCTGAGGAGAAGGACTTGGGGGTGTTGGTGGATGAGAAGCTCAGCATGACCTGGCAATGTGCACTTGCAGCTCAGAAAGTCAACAAAATTCTGGGTTGCATTAGAAGAAGCTCGAATGTCAGGTCAGGGTAGATAATTCTCCCTCTCTACTGCACTCTTGTGAGACCCCACCTGGAGCACTGTATTCAGCTCTGGGGTTCCCAACATAAGAAGGGTGTGGGCCTGTTGGAAAGACAGGGCCCAGACAAGGGCCACAAAGATGATCAAAGGGCTGGAGCACCTCTCCTATGAAGACAGGCTGAGAGAGTTGGGGTGGTTCAGTCTGGAGAAGGGAAGGCTTAAGGGACACCTTATAGCTGCCTTCCAATACCTGAAGAGGGCCTACAAGAACACTGGAGAGGGCCTTTTCACAAGGGCATGTAGTGACAAGACAAGGGGGAATGTTTTTAAGCTGAGAGAATATAGCTTAGAGATCAGATATAAAGAAGAAATATTTTACTGTGAAGGTGGAAGACACTGAAACAGGTTGCCCAGAGAAATTGTGGGTACTCCACCCTGGAAGACTGGATGGAACTTTGAGCAGCCTGGTCTAGTGGAAGGTGTCCTTGGCCTTGATAGGAGGATTGAAACTATATGATCTTTAAGGTCCCTTTCAACCCAAACCATTCTATGACATGACACTATGAGAGAATAGAGCACATGATTCTAGAAGAAGAATTAACCCCTGAACAGTTGCCTACAAAAGTCTATTAAAATAACTAAATGGTCAAAACATGATTTAAGATACGATTATTAATATTAATACTATGTAGGACCATTCTATCAGTATATTTTATAGGAAACTTTTAACATTACATTTTATATGTAGTTTTAATATACTGATTTGTAGTATAAATTTACTAATGAGTAACTCTGACTTGAATTAAAGGTAAGTAACTTTTCACTTGGAAGTATACTTTACCAGAGATCATCTAGGATAAATTAGAATTACTTTTCATTTCAGTGCAGCCAGATTTTTTTTACAGAGAGTGCACTTATTTTCTGTAAAGTTTGTTGTTGAAACCGCTGACATTTGAAGCAAGGTTAAAGGGTTGAGAGTTTTTCCTGTTCATTAGCATTAGTTTGTTGTCTTAAGAGATGGTTGTGCTAAACACAGAAATTTTATTTCTTATGATAATATTACACAAAAAATTTGGTTGACACTAGGAAAAAAAAAAAATCCTGAAAATTTTATATGAACTTGCAAAGGTTAATGAGATATTTTTATTTTACCGTTCTTGCAAAACTTTTAATGTTTATAAACAAATGTCTGAGCTGCATTAACTCAGACAAGCTTGTGCTTGACTTTGAGCCAAAACTCTTTGAAATTCAAGTCTTTCCAAAATGCCAAGCTCAAAACTATCACTGTACAAGCTCATTGTTTCCCATTGTTCTTCATTTATGATAGCCATTTAAAAAAATCTTGAAAATTGCTAATCTATCAAAACTGCAGGGAAAGATTTAATTATGGTGATTTTATTTGTTATCTTTTTAGCTTTTTTGATTCTTACTTACTTTTAAAGCATCATTTTAATTGCTAATCTAACAAAACTTCAGGGGAAGGTTTAATTATAGTGATTTTATTTGATAGTTTTAGCTTCTTTGATCTTATTATTTACTTTTTAAAGCATCATTTTAATTGCTAGTGTATGAAATGTTGCTTGTCTTTAACAGACAAAAATGATATTATATATTATTATTTATGTTGCAATAATTTACAGAATATCATGATTCCAATTTTTAACTAGATTAAATATATTAAGTAACCATAAGAACATTTGGTATCCAATTAGAATAAATGCTCAAATTCTGAAAAATCATTTGCCAGCTTGTAAATTACTACTGTTCTTCACTGTGTATACCTCTGCAGTTATTATTTTAGCACCATGTCTCACAAAGTTCAACTAAAAATACGTACCCACAGAGGGAAAACCAACTACATATTCAACAGAATTAGGTTGTTAAAACCAAATTGTCACTGCTGTCATTTATGTGAGATAATCAATAATGAAAACAGTTTGAAAAGAACATGGACACTTATCTTATGGGAATGATTTAAAGACTCATTAGTCTCATTTTGTAGATAAATAAACTTGGGGCAGTAGTGATAAAGTGGCTTCTAAAAAAATTCTATTAAAAGTGGCAAGACTAGCTATACAACCCAGCAATTCTGCTGTCATTCTGTCCATTGCCTTCTTTTCTTCAGCAATTCATATCTTATTACCTAGCTTGGTGATAGAGCTGAAGTTTGTATGTTGTGCTAGATCATGGCCTTAAAGCGATGCCCTGCAGGGAAGGACACAGCTGACCCAAGCGGTAGGGTAATAGCCATGTAGTTCCTGCTTCAGCATCTACCGTAGGGGGCAGGCACGCTACTCTGCTCTCAACCATATGATGTCTACCGCTAGTCTAACCTTCCCACACCCATTAGAGAATGGGAAGTAAGTAATGCAGAAAACACACATAGAATGTAAAAAACCACTTTTTGATAGCACTGATTGAATGTGCTAAAGCAGTATCCCAAAGCATACTGGCAAAGAGAAAATGAATAAAATATCAGGAATTACACAATTAGGGCAGAAGTCATTTCTTCTAATACCTTTCTTCTAAGAAGGCATTTCTCTTTCAGAACAGCAACAGATAAAGAGGACACTGATCCTTTCAGTGTCAATCAAATTGATTGAGGATGAAGTGTTTAAAATATACATGAAGCCTAAACATATTTGTTTCATTTTGTGCTTCTTGTCATGTTGATTGTTCATATATTTTTTACAATATTATTTAAGTTTCAGTCTATATCAAATACCAAAGCAAAGTTTTGGAGGCTATCAGGAACAGCTGAAAAAAGACCCCACTATTCAAAACTAGAGTTTAAACTCCTTCCTATTCCTGAAGTCAAGGCTTGTCCTATGATGAGCTTCCTCCAGAACTCCCAAATTTATATTAAAAGTAATTAAAAGGAAAAGCACTTCATCCATACCTTCAAGCAAGGATGTTTTTTAAGATTTAAAACTCATGTCAGAAGTCTCTGTAAGCTTCATCTTTATCTTTCCTTCACTCAAGCTAAGAGCAAGTACCAAATTATTAAATATTAGCCATTTATAGGCACTGTAGCAGAAAAGAAATAATATGTAGAATATATACCCAAGATGTCTCAAATTATACAACTGAAACTGACAATTTCTCTGAAGGAAAGATAAATTTACTGAGACAGTTAGGCCTGCTAAATAAATTTAACAGGCAAGTCATTATCACCTCTCCTTTCTGGAGGAAAAGTGCTTATATCTGGGTTTCTTTGTGATTTGTTATCAATATATGTAGATCTAAAGACAGCAGCTGGAGGTCAATGTACAACCTACTTAATACCCAGTACGTTGATTTTCAGCAAGCTTTTATTTGGAAATGTGATTACTGCTAATGGCAAAAGCAATCGAAAGTCCTCTCCAGTTCAGTATTGTCCAACTGAGCAGGCACAAGGAAAGACACTCACTTCTTTCCTTCCATCCCCACTTAGAGAGGAACAAAATGACCATTTATTGGCTAAGCAAATCAATACAATGCATAGAATGGGTATATAACATTAAACCTCTATGTGAAAGTATATTAAAAAATGCTTTATAGAGAGAATGAAGAGAAGGGAAGGAACGAATGAGGGAAGGGGCAAAGGGAGGGAGAGGGGAGGAAGGTAAGAGGGAAAGCAGGGAGAGAGGAAGGAAACAAAGAAGGAAGGAAAGGAGGAAGGAAGGAGAGAGAGAGAGATAGGGAATGCAAATGACAGAAGTTATATACAGTTATGATACAATGCAGAATAAGGTATAGATAGCATTAGCTAAAATGTATCCCATATATCTGCAAATTCCAGCCAAATCCTTTAGAATAAGTGCAGGAAGAAGAACATAATGCTGACCTACATCTTGATCTTTCTAATTAATTGTCCAGAACACAAATAAGATTGTCTGTAATTAGTATATTTTCAGTAATTAATTTTAGTTCTACAGTGAATGCCTTCTGTGAACCAGCTATTGATCTTGCTTCCTATTAGACATCTAAATGTTAATGGAAATTGAAAAACTCTGCATTTTCAGATATTATAACAGCTCCTCCTTCTGACAATGTCCATCACCTCAGAAGTCCTCTATCAGTCAACATGACTACCCTTATTGTATGTAAGTGCAATGAAAGATTTATCCTATCCAGATCTAGTTAACATGCATTTTAAGTGTCTAACCTATTTTTGGTTTTGGACATGACCACACAATACCTCTGAAATTCATTTCAAGATCCTTCTAATTATAACAATAATAAAAAAGTAAAAACACAAAACAAACCCAAAAGAAACCCTCTGCCTTATTCCAGCTAGAATTGAATGGTAGCTTTCACGTACTATTTTCTTTTGATGGGGAAGTGAGGGCCAGGAGGAAGGAGATGGTGAAGCTGAAGGTGATAGTGATGGAAGGTGAAGGACTTGATTATGCAGAACTCCAGAAGGAGTTCCACCAGCCACCAGAGGCATGAGGACAGTGCACCTAATAGTGATTTTTGCTGATGTTTCTACTGCATTAAGCATGCCTCAGATGTATAGCTCAGTCTTTCATTTTTCTTACTCCATCAAATTCTCAGCATGGTTCTCAGCTTGGATGATATAGTTCATACACAGCAAAAGCTGAGATCGTGGCTGACTATGTCACAAGGAAATGGACAAACTTAGAAACAGAGTCAAATTCAGCACAGTATTTAATAGAAGAGAGACTTCTCTTTCACTTGTGAAAAAGTGAAGATATCAGAAAGTGGATGGTTAAAAAATCTACATGAACTATTGTTCTATGTAGATTATAAATGATCTGTCTACTGTAACAGAAAAGTAAATTTATGCAGGAAAAAGTTATTTCAAGCTACGTATACTTTTCAAATGGAAAAAGGTGTTAACAGGAAGCAGAAAATTTCAGTGACATGCCATGGAAATGAGAAACAGTGTGGTATATTTAGAAAGAAGAGATAAAATATGCACATTTCTCTCTTACCCACAAGAAGAAAATGTAGAAATACAATGAATAATGATTCCTTGGAAAATATGAAGTATTCACAGCTACATGGAGTAGAAAGTGGTGAGAAATAATATCCTAGATTTTGCTTGTTTCAACATATACATTCTTTGTATTTTTTCTGCTTTCAGCATCTGGTACCCAAAACTATATTTTCAAGACACAAGAGCCACAATGTGTACTTTTTTTTCAAAGTCCTCCTTTCCAGCATCTCTTAATTTAGTATTTCTGCACAAAAATCTGATAACTTTATTGGATACTGGGGGAAACATGACCTCCTTTACAAATAGCAGCACTTATCCACCATACTTGTTTTAAGTCCCACAGGTTTGGAGGAAGCAGGATCCAACAGTTTCCAATATATGTTTCAACATATAATGTAAGAGCACAGATATTTATGATATTATGTGCTTAGTGTTATTAGTAACATACTTAGTGCTACACAAGACCGTGAGGTATTGTGTGTACCAAGCATCTGTTAAATGTGCCATCTGCTCTACCACTTTTCTCTTTCTGCCAGTCAATACCCTGTTTATCTCCTCTGTAGGCCTTATTTCAGAAGATTTATCAGGTCCCAAAAAACTCTTAAGAGTGTAATGCCACCATCTTCCTTTACTCAAAAGTTCCAGCACTCCCTTACATTGGGAGGACCCAGATAAAGAAGGCAAAAAAAAAAAAAAAAAAAAGAAAAAAAAAACCAACAAAAAAAACCCAAAACCCATAAAACAAAACAAAGCAAAACAAAAAACCAACAACCCCCCCAGACAACCTACCCCTGAAAACCTCTCTTTTGCCTTTAAAGATCTAAAATAGCCTATTTTACAAATGACCCCTAAAATATAACCATTTTCTCTCTATCTCTGTCTAGCTTAATATTTAATTACTCAAGTGGGACAGCTTGCAGAAAAGTAACAAATAATTTCATTTTGGAATGTATTTATCAGTACTGCACAACCATGAGCAAGAAACATTATGGGTTGACTATGCTTTGGGCATAGGAGGTATGCATGAGCCAATACATTTAGCTGTTCATCTAGTGGCTAAATAGCAGATGACACCAGCTCCAAAAGAGATGATGAATCTATATCTGAGAACCATGGGGTGTGGGATACTTAGATCCTGATGAGGGTAAAACTGAGTCATCTCTATGTAAATGAAAAACTGGCAGCTTTGTAGTATAGTCTTAAACACATGTAAAGGAGACGAGTGGGTGGTGGGATGCCTAAAAGTCAAGCATAGTAATCAGCATTACTGCAACCAACTCCTTTATGGATGTAGTATGTTATAACTGAACTGAATTATGCTTCACCATATCATTGTTTGGTTTTGGGGGTTTGTTATTGTCTTAATTACTTTATTTATTTATTTATTTATTTATTTATTTATTTATTTATTTATCTATCTATCTATCTATCTATTTATTTATTTATTTTCAAGAAGGAACAGATCAAAGCCTTAACTCATTGTAGCAAGTTTTTTGTACAACGCCTGATTTAAAGAACGCTGCAGTAAATAGGAAGCCTTTCTTTAGCACCTTAGATATGATGAATCTAACAAATTCACTGGCAAAATTAACAGCAACAATTTCAGGCACTGCGAGCACCAACTTTTTTCCTTGCTGCTCTGCCAGTGATTACAGCCTCCCACCAGTCAGTAGCCAGGGACTTGTGTGCTGGCCCCAGGCAGCCCAGTCCCCCTGGTGCAGCTTGTACTGCTGCACCAAGACAACAGACTGGGAGCTACAGAGGCCGTGGCTCAAGGTAGCTCTGACAGAATGGCAAGGCAAACAGCTAACAGCAGTAATGTCTTAACCCACTGCACGTACATTTGCCATATCATGTTAATAAATGAACTGCCATGGTGACAAACTTCATTCCTTCATAGAAGTAGCTGATAAACATGGGATTAGTAAGTTCCATAAAACTGATGCTAGTAATTCAGATTCATAAAAAGAAAGAACTGTAAAGAAAAATATGTTTCCATGAGTATACTTTTGAATCAAAAGGGAAAATTGTTGGAAAAAAACCTCATTGGTTGCCTACATATTCTTAACTGAGTTCTATTTTTACAGTCACTTCAATCTGGTGCCATTGCCAAAAGTATTCCCCACTTCCTTCTACTACATATTTCTTTTATGTCCACCCTCTCTGTGTGCAGACACAAACACTCAAACATACTGTGTACATGGGCATTGCTATTTTTATTTTCTGAGTTATCTTTTTTAATGGGAAGCTTGTTTTATGCGCAAAAAAAAAATATTTCCTGATGTTTTACCAGAGAAATTATCAATCCCCATAAAAGAGTACTATTTCTCCTTTTTATTTCCTTGACCTGATATTTATTGGTGCTATTTCACATCTCTACTGCCAAGTCACTTGCAGTATCAGCATGAATAGAGTCTAGCTGGAGTTTTGAATTTCTACTTACATTTCAGCAAAGTATGTGATTGTCACACAACAATACTTTGTCTGCAGTGTTGTTCTCACAGTCTGTCTATAGCTTCCACTGATTTCAATGGCTTTAGGACTGATCTTATAATCAGACTATGGCACTACCTGAGCAGTATGCCTAGGCAAGGCAGCAACATGGATGCTTGGAAACAGAAAGATACAGGAGAATTAAAGACAGAATTATTAATTTACTGTGAATTCAGTTGTATTGCTAAAAAACACCTTACTCAAATACAGCTTACTGAGTAATGTCAAATAGTGCATTTTAGTAGTAATGCCTATGAAGGCCTTTAAGTAATCCACTTCTGCATTACATCCTAGTGCTGTACTGTTGTGTTAGTATTTGAATATAATGGCACAGTAAATTTTTTAATTTTATTTTGTAGCTCCTGTGGTGCACTAGCACAGACTCATGTCAAAAGAAGTTTAAATAGTTTCTTTTATTCTGTGTCTGAGCAGGGTTTGTATATATACAAGTTTATGAAAAGCAGACCCCTATGAGTATATCCAAACCATGCGTGGCAAGCAAGCCTGAGCCTTCAAGAAATGTATGATAAATAGCAGAATATAATTTCCAAGATGCAGTAAATCTGGAAAGAAACATTATTTACCAATAGCTAGCATTAGATTCTACACACAAATTACACATTTCCTACAGTAGATGTAGCTGTGTCCTGCCCCTTGAAAGCAGAAACATCTTCCTGTAGATGGTATAGACAAGTGTACTGTGTTCTGCTGCTGTGTGCGTGGCTTATATGGGTTGCCATTTCTGGCTCTCTGAAAACCAAAAATTGTATGTGTAAAACACCACAGCAGGGAAGAAAGACTGGGCTGGAAGACTAATTTGTATGTGGATCCACAGCCTTTGGAAAAGTATTTTTTTCTCGTCTGAATCCCTGTATTCTGAGCAGTTACATTGCCAGAAAGCATATAGATGAAGATCTTGAATTTCTGTTTAATGGGAGATGATTTTAGCAGTACTTGTTTGGATGGTTTGCAAGTGGAAATAAGCCTACTGAAGTGTGAGTGCAAAAACAGGTAATCAGTCACACAAGCATTTTCAGGATCAAGATACTAAGCATAGCAAATATAAAAGTTCCAGCAGCATGCTTCCTGACCTTCCACTGGAATTATATGGAGCTTTTGGAGTTTCACAGATAATCTGGATATAGCTCAGTATCTGTTTGGAAGTCACCAAAGGCAAAAGTACTGAGCCTTGACTCTTCCTTCAGTGGTAAGCATGTGGCCAAAGAAATATTTTAAAATGCCTTATGGAGATAAAACAAAATTGTCTTTTTGACTTTGAGGGAGAAGTGCTGCATCACACCTAAAAGCATGAAACACAAAGAAATAAACAGGAAAGATAATTAATCTCTTAATCAGGAAACAGGCCAGGATGAAAGGCTGACATTGCTTTAGGAATGAATGTGAGTGGTTGCTGAAGCACAATCTGTTGAGTGAAAACCATGAGGATGCCTTCTGAACAAGATAATGATGAAAGAAATGCATCTATGAGGTGGCAGAACTTTAGGAGCAGAGGACACTCCAGTGCTGCCCTTCCTGCTGGGAGAACAAGTGATGACTTGAGTCAATGGTAAGCTGGATGTCAGGTGTAAAGTTGTATTGGGCTTCTGTGGCAACATTTTGGTAGCAGTGGGGCTACAGGGGTGGCTTCTGTGAGAAGCTGCTTGAAGCTGCCCCTATGTCCATTAGAGCCACTGGTCAAGGCTGAGCCAGTCAGTGATGGTGGTAGCACCTCTGTAATAATATGTTTAAGAAGTAAGGGGGCAAAAAACCCTGCTGTGGAACAGTAGCCACAGACAGGAGCGAGAATATGTGAAAGAAACGACTCTGCAGACACCAAGGTTAGTGGAGGACGCGGTCGAAGCACTCCAGATGATAGAGCAGACATTCCCTTGTGGCCTGTCATAAAGACCATGGTGAGGCAGGCTGTTCCCCTGCAGTCCATGGAGGTCCACTGTGGAGGAGGTTTCCAACCCATGGATGACTCCATGCCAAAGCAGGTGGATGTGCCCAAAGGAGACGGTGACCCCATGGGAAGCCCATGCTGAAGTAGGCTCCTGGCAGGACCTATGACCCCACAGGTCAGGACACATCCAAGCAGGACCTGTGAACTCTTCCAATGAGAAAAGAGACGATGCTGGAACAGGTTTGCTGGCAGGACTTGTGACCCCACAGGGGACCCATACGGAGGCAGTCTATTCCTGAAGGACTGTCTCCTGTGGAAAGGACACATGCTGGAGCAGTTCATGTAGAACTGTAACCCACGGGGAGGACTTACATTGGAGAAGTTCATGGAGGACTGTCTCCTATGGGAGGGACACCACACTGGAGCAGGGGATGAGTGTGAGGAGACCTCCTCTGAGGAGGAAGGAGAGGCAGAGACAATGTGTGATGAACTGAATGCAACTCCCATTCCCCACCCCCCTGTGCTGCTGGAAGGGAGCGGGCAGAGAAAATCAGGAGTGAAGTTGAGTTCGGGAAGAAGGGAAGGGTGTGGGGGGGAAGGTGTTTTAAGATTTGCTTTAAGTTCTTAATACTCTACTCTGATTTGATTGGCAAAAAATGTCACCAAGCTGAGTCTGTTTTGCCCATGACAGTAATTGGTGTGTGATCTCTCCCTGTCCTTATCTCGATCTATGAGTCTTTCGTTGTATTTTCTCTCCCCTGTCCTGCTGAGGACAGGAGTGACAGAGCAGCTTTGGTGGGCACCTGGCATCCAACCAGAGTCAATCCACCAGGAAAGTCATTAAATTTGAGTGAACCTGAGGAGCTGCATGTAACACTGGTGCTGATGCAGTTGACACAACCACATGGAAAACCTGTGTCTGTAGGGATATGGGGAATGCAGTCTTGTCCTGTTTACATTGGGCTTAGCCAGATGGATTGGAGGTGAAATCAAACCTGTTTTGGTGTTGCAGAGCTCACTTCACTTGCTGAACAAAATTCTACAGCAGTTGGCACAAACTTAGCCACATGATCCAGCAAAGATACACGGGTGACTATCTTGCTGGTGATACAATCAGCTATTCTTTGAGGACACCAAATCCCAGCCTAAGCTAGTAGCTTTACTTACACCAGCTTTTGTATAGCTATGAGCTGTATTGATACTACCTGATAGTGATACTGGCGTATGATCCGCTGATTAAAGTAAATCAGGCAGGAGGAAAAGAAGTATTTAAAATCTCTACAACACGCTGACCCTGTTCTTCAGTTGTCAGTGCTCACTGTTTCTCCTGTCTTCATTTTAAGAGTTGCTCTAAGATATAACATGTCTTAGGGGACCAAACAATATTACAACACATTTCCTTTTTATTTTGTTTACTTGTCTTTTGTTGTTGTTGTTGTTCTGTTTAAACTTTCTTTGTGGATATGCATATCTTTTGTTATACAGGAAACAGAAAATTAATCATATAAAATAGCATAGATTTCTAACAGAGCATCTGAAACATGAGCTGTCCAAACACTTTTTTTTTTTTTTTTTTTTTTTTCACAGTAAGCAGATTCTTAGTAATTTTTAGATTCTAGATTCCAGGAATTTTAATAATTGTAGATTTAAAGTAAAACACTTGGCTTTACTAGCAACCTACAACATGAACCAGCAGTGTGCCTAGGTGGGCAAAAAGGTCAATAGCATCCTGGCTTGTATCAGAAATAGCATGACCAGCAGGACTAGTGAAAAGATTGTCCCCCTGTACTTTGCACTGGTGAGGCCACACCTCAAATACTGTGTTCAGTATTGGGCCCCTCACTACAAGAAAGACGTTGAGGTGCTGGAGAGTGTCCAGAGAAGGACAATGAAGCCGGTGAAGGGCCTGGAGCACAAGTCTTATGAGAAGCAGCTGAGGGAACTGGGGGCATTCAGCCTGGAGAAAAGGAAGCTCAGGGGAGACCTTACCACTGTCTACAGCTCCCTGAAAGGAGACTGTAAGCAGGTGGGCGTTGGTCTCTTCTCCCAAGTAACAAGTGATAGGAGAAAAGGAAATTTTCACCAGGGGAGGTTTAGATTGGATATTAATTATCCAATAAATAAATAAATAAATAAATTTCTTAATGGAAAGAGTGGTCAAGCATTGGAACAGGCTGCCCATGGGAGGTGGTGGAATCATCATCCCTGAAGGTGTTTAAAAAGCAAGCATATGTGGTGCTGAGGGTCATGGTTTAGTGGTGAACTTGGCAATCCTGGGCTAACAGCTGGACTTGATAATCCCAAAGGTCTTTTCCAACCTGAATGATTCTATGGTTTATATCAGGGGTCCTCAAACTACGGCCTACGGGCCGGATACGGCCCCCAGGGTCCTCAATCCGGACCCTGGTATTTACAGAACCCCCCGCCTCCCCCCCTCCCCCCGCGAGGGGTTGGGGGGGGAACCAAGTGGCCGCAGATGGCTGCCTGCCACTTCATCCATGCACCGGCCCCCTGTTCAAAAAGTTTGAGGACCCCTGGTTTATATGAATACTTACAAAACCACTACTACTTATCACAAATGTAGACTGAATCAGTGTGGGATAATCTTAAGAAACATAAGTGTCTAGAATTTATGCTGATATGCATGTGTTTTATACAAAACAACAGAGTATTTCCCTTAAAAAAGGCTGTTGTAACCAACACAGAATACACTGTAAAATTAGACAAAACATTCATAAGGTTGACTGCCTTGCTCTCAGTGTCTTTGGGCTGTATGCAGGGAAAAGAAACCATATCAACATGCTGTATGAATGTGGGCTTTTTAAAGTAAAATACATGGGAATAGAAATCAATTGAACAGTGACTACAAATGAAAAATACAATAAGGTAAAATGACAAACCAGTTAAATATATAAAGTGCTAATTGAAACATTGGCTGCTATAAAATATTTACCCTAAATCACTTTGAATATGCACAGTGAGGAAAGGGCATTGTTTTTCTCAGAAATCCATACATTTCAGAGACAATTTGTAGTTAAATACAGTAAGTTGAAAAATACAAATTGTTATTGCTAGAATAAAGCTGATTTTAATTTTGTATTAAATACTTCCCTGATGACGTGCATGTTCTTTAAATGTTAATTCAGTTTGTAATTCCTGCATTGATTTCAGGACTAGTGTTCCTTCTATCTAGCTGACAAAAAAGAAGTACACTAGAAATTTTTTTAGTAATTTTTGTGGTTTAAGCCCAGTAGGTAGCTAAGCACCACACAGCTGCTTGCTTACCCCACCACCCAGTGGGATGGGGGAGAGAATCAGAAGTGTAAAAGTACAAAAACATATGGGTTGAGATAAAGACAGTTTAATAGGTAAAGCAAAATCTGCACATGCCAGCAAAGCAAAATATGGAATTAATTTATCACTTCCCATGGGCAGGCAGGTGTTCAGCCATCTCCAGGAAATCAATGCTCCAGCACGTGAAACAGTTATTTGGGAAGACAAGTTCCATAACTCTGAACATCTCTCCCTTCCTTCTTCTCCCCCCCAGCTTTATATACTAAGCATGACATCATACATTATGCGATATACCTTTGATCAGCTGGGGTCAGCTGTCCTGGCTGTTGTCCCCTCCCAACTTCTTATGCACCCCCAGCCTACTCACTGGTGGAGCATTTGAGGAGCAGAAAAGGCCTTGACTGTGTAAAAGCATTGTTCAGCAATGGCTAAAACTTTGGTGTGTTTTCACACTGTTTTCATCACAAATCCAAAACACGGAACTGTACAAGCTACCATGAATAAAAGTAATTCTATGTCAGTCAAAACCAGTACAACAATATTCCTACTATCTCAGATAACACCCTGCCATGCCTCATGCATCCTCCAGGTTTAACACTGGACAGAAAATATGTACATACTGTTTAATCTGGAAGTCCAGGTAGATACGTTTTGGAAAGGGGCAAAAATTATTCTGTCCTGGCAAGGTTCTGTGTATGTAGAAGATAATTCCTCCTTACCTTTGTTTATTCTGGGATATGCAAAAAGTATGTAGTGCACTTACAAGAGCATGCTTCTGAAACAGAAAAAAAGATAAAGCCTTTCAAAAATGCTGATACTCAAAGGCAGAAGAAAGAATCGTGGTCCTCATGAATACATTATTGCATTGCTGATACTGATTGTAATGGAACTAAAAAACTGTCTAGATGTTTGACATGATGTTTTATTGTTGAAATGAGCAAGGTCCATGCAGTTGGTTGGGCCAGAGAACACTTTCACAGTATTGAGGTATGAAGTGCGAGGGCTTCTTCTAATGAAATTTGGTCTTGTGTCATGGGTGTCATATATGAGCAAATACAATCAGACAAACAAAGAGAGAGGAAAGGCAGCAATGAACAGTCTGTTAGAAGTTATTACTACTAGTGCTTGGTCCAGATCATCAGTCATCTGTCCCTTCTTTTCTCAGTTTCTTTGGGATACATAGTACAATATAAGCATGTCATCATAGAGGCAAGTGCTAGTCTGTGTGTTAAAGAGCTGAGACAAATCAATGGACTTTGTACCACTGGTGAAGCACAATGGAGGACATAAATTGCTTTAATTTATGTGAAACAGCTGTTTTCCTGCAAAATGCATGTCACTCCCCAAAAAAACACCACTGTGCTGCCCAGCAGTACTTTGAGCATTGCTGTCAATTCTTTCTGCTGAATTGATTTGGTGAGAGATGAGACAGGGAAGGTGAAAACATAGCTATGTAAATTGATTACAATCCACCATTTACAAAATTGCTGGTCCTACTCAGAGATTAGGGACACTGTTATTCCCTGTGGCTTTGCTGTGGGGAAAGAAATACACTGCAGTAGTATAAAATAAAAAGAATCACAAGAAGGACAACCCAAAGTCCACCTAGTTTAATTTGGTTTCTATGTTAGCAAGAGACAACAGATGATGAAGGGAAAGTGTAATAACATAGCGCAAGTAAATAAATTCTCTTACATATTTGTAAATTTTGTGGCAATTAGCAATTACCCATGTATCAGGTGAAGAAACAACATTAACACCTCCCACCCTCGCAGAGAACTGTAAGATCCATTCACTTGGAGGAGTTATCTACAACTGATCTGGCTGGTAGAACTAACAAGGATAAACATCTGAATATTTGAAAATGAACTTTTCTACTTGATTAGCAGGACATGAATCTTTTACTGGGTTAATAAGGCATTGATTTGTTTGGACATAAAAACCAGGTTGTCAGAGCCCAGTACTCTGACACAAAGCAATTGATGCCTATTTGCACATTCAAGGCCCTGACACAGATCAACCATTGAAAACAGGGCCTCAAATTGCAGGAACAGTCTATCTTCAACTTCAGTTCTGTAGCTCTGATCAATCTACTCTAGGTACTAAAGACACTTCTTTAAGAATTAGGCAATTCAATCCTTTCTGCTGAAAAGCAATGAGACTTCTTTTAATTTTACAGCTTGGTGGATACAATTAAGTGTCCTCCTGTCATCTTCTCACCTAAGAGAGTGACTTAACTACCAGCTTTACTGTTAACCTGAACTACATGCTCAACTCTCTCTCAGTACTTGTTCTGAAGATGGCATAACTAGTGGCTGGTACACAGAAATGTGGAAAAAATTGTCATGACCACATAGCCTAATGGTGCAAGAACTCCTCTGACAGCCAAGGAAACCTGGATTCCTCTGTGCTACCAAATATTTTTGTTTTGCTTAAATGTTCCAACCACTGAGCTACTGAATGAAAACAAGTAATGCAAAACACAGCATTTTTAGTTCCAGAAAGCTGTCACACCTCTAAGATAAGAATAGTTTCGAGTCACAGTAGTGAATTCATGTTTAAATGGTGAGACACTTTTAACGTCTCAGGCTAGGCATGAGCTAAGCAGAGTTTCTGTCAATCCAGCTTTTAAGTTTAGACATTTAGGTGTGTCTAAGTGTCTAAAGAACAGGAATAAATGGTAGTTAAAAAGCCTAGAGGTTTGTATACAACAATATGGGTGATATCATTTTAGATTTAAGAACTGAAGAAGAGCATGGACAATGACAGAAAAAGGTAAAAAAAAAAAAAGGATCATATCATACATTAGCAATAAAATGCTTTAATTTACGTCACATTGAAAAAGTATAGATTTTCAGAATTCAAACTTCCACTGCAATCAGTGCCTTGCACTGCCATTTCTTATTTCCTCATTCCTTACCTACTACATATAATATGACGTGATGTGAGAGTGACAGTATTCCCCATAAAGAACCACAGCAAGCTCTAACTCTTCCTCTGCATACAGGATACCTTTTATAGCTTTTCCTCTTGAAATCTCATCCATTGCTCCTTTAGAGAGGAAAAGGAAAGATTTATGATATTGTGCCGAAGTGTTAAGAGTAAGAGATCCAAGAGCCACTGCTCTTGAATCATGTCTGATATTAAAAAAAAAGTAACTGTATACAGTTGCAACGATCATCTGAAGCACAATTGTCACTTTATGTTACTAACACCTATGGTAATGATTAAAGATGAGTGACAGGTCATTTGTCATCATGCTAAAATCCATTAAATCTCTTTTTCACTTCATACTCCAAAAAAACAGAAATAAGGAAAAAAATGTCCTCTGAGAAACTACTTAGGTATTCCAGTAGCACTTTAGGAGCATTTCTCTGCAAATTATTCACATGAGAAAAATTATAGATAGTTCTTAGCAATAGGCACAAATCTGAAAAATAAAAAATTAATATTGAGCAATATTAGCCACATTAATTTGTCTTAAATTAACACTGTAGTAGTAATTATACAGCTAAGTAATGTACTCACGTACAACTGTAATGAATTCCTAAATTAACTGAAGAACTGCACACTGAGAAATATAATTTTCTCCATTCTTCTGTTTATTTCATACAACATTCAGGGATAGAACATGAGTAGCAAGTAGAACAGATGTGAAATTTTCTGAAAATAATTAATAAGACGGGTAAGGTTTCTTGCCCTTCATTCTTTCCGGAACTAGGAGGACATGAATCTTCACCACTACTGGTGAATATATGTCTTACCTGTGAAAATAATTCTACTCCTCCACAACCTGTTAGCATGGTAAAGTTGCATGCTAAAATAGCAACACATCTTCTAAAGCACCATCCCTTCCAAGTTTATCACCCGTAAAACTGGAGCACAAGTGGATCATGTGAGCAACCTTCTGCATTTGTGTCTCCAAACACATCAGAATATTTTGAAAGCTTTTTCTTAATTCAAATTCTTGAGGTTTGAAGAGCTTTTGTCGTACACAACTTTACTATTTTAAAACCAGTCACTAGGATTTCAGGATTCACGTGTCTGAGATACAAATGCTATGTGTGGTACCCACTGGCTGTAGAGTCTGCAGCTCCAGGGGCCTTTGAAACTCACAAAGTCACACCTCTCAGTTTCCAGGCTTCTCTGCAGATCTCTCAAGCATGTTCCTTCTTGCTACATGGAGCATATACTAGATCATGTCATGACAGGGAGCATTTGAAGTCCTTGGACGTAAAATGGCTTGTTAGGTTACAAAACTCACCAGCTGTTCAGTGTGTTTCTTTAGCATTAATTTGTGTTTCAATTGCAGTGGGATGCAGATAAGGCCAAACTTAATTTCTATTTGCTAGCAAGCACAAGGAGTAACAGAAGGGGAGATGGGCTGCAGTACTGTACTGCAGCTGTGGGAGAATGTCTTGTCATAGTGTTGGTGAAGACAGGAATAATATGAGTCTCTTGCCAAAATGATGGGAACTTACATATCAGTTACTACAAAGCTTGACATAAAATTATTTCCCCACGTCTATTGCTCTAGACTGTCATCCTGGAAGGTTACTCCAAAGCCCAATATTCCAGATAATGTCATATCTACACAGGGAAATTCACATTTACTGCCTTTTTTAGCTTTTAGATTGCTAAAAACTGGTTGATGTACTGATTTGCTAGGAAATGTTGAACAATTTCAGCTTTCAGTTTGATTCAAATTGAAACAAAAATAAAGTCCCCAACTTTCATGTGAATTACTAACCTTGGGTTTTGGCTGCTTTTGGTAGCAAGACACTTCAGCTGAAGTGCTGAGAGAATTGGGAAGCATTTGGTTATAGACATGAAATACAGGCAGCAATAAACCCTCAAAACTGAAATGAACTGGATGCATTGGACATTTTGTTCTATGTAAATCCTGTAAATTCTGAGCACAAGTGAAGCATAAGAAGTTTAAGCCATAATTTCATATTAGGTTTTCATTGTCATTTCATATGCTTTATGCAGAGTCCTTCAGAACACCTTTAAGCTTTGGCAGAGCAGTTTGCAGAACATACAGTCGATCTGTACAGAATACAAATATTTTTTGACTATATTTAAAAGAAATCTGTGATCCATAAACTGATTTTTGAAACGTTCTTGATCACTTATGAATTATTCATACGCTAGTAAAGATAAACAATGTTTGCAGGCCTTTAACACAATCAAGCTTATTATCAATGGGTGTTTTGATGTTCACACATGCAGTCTTTGAAACAGCAAATTATTCATTGTAAATTATTTTTGAAATGGTTAAAAATTAGCTGTCTTGAAAGTATTGTAGCAAGACTTCATAGTTTTCTTGTTAGTGGAAGAAAAATACTCTTTTTTATTTTATATACACTGCTAGGTTAATTCTTCAGCTACTTCAGCAGTTATCGTTAAAGCTCTGCAGGTTTCCTTTGAGTTCTGTTGCAAATCTGACATAGTTTGATTTTGGTTTTTTTCTGTGGCATTTCATTGTGAGCTAGAGTTATACATTAAATAACAACACGTTTCCCATATGGCTCAAAGGATATAACTCTTTCTTCTAGGATTTCTGCCAAGTAAGACAGCAATAAAGGAAATATGATTCTGCAATATACTTCATCATTTTACCTCTGTCAGACAGGTTTTCTGTAACAGAACTTAGGCAGATAAATACAAAACATCAGTAGTAGTGCATCTGAGTTACAATTATCCACAAGTAGAGGTTATGATCCAACATTCACTTTGTCTCTGCACTACTTAAAGGACCATTTTCATACTCGCCTTCAAACGTTCAATTTACCATGTCCCATGTATTCAGTGGACCCAAGGGACACATTAAAAAAATACTTAAATATTCTAAAAATTGATAGCAAAAATAATCCTTCATTATTACTGCAGTTTTTGGGCAGCGGGGCACTGACATTTATGGAGGACTTGGATACGATGCAATTATGACTTTGACCTTGTGCTTTAAACCTACTTGGAAAGTACTGCAATGCAATTTGGCACATTAGAAGATTTCTCAAACTATTTTCTATATATTGCTGCTATGTTATGTTTCAACAATTTTCTTGGGAGAAGAAAAGTCACTTTTTTTTTTTAAAGAAGAAAAGAGCATGATCTTCCTTCATTAGAAAGTGTTGCTGTGCAGCAGCAGAAGGGTGGCTGCGCAGACACCTCTGAGGCTGTTTTGGAAAAGATATAAAGAGCAAGACAGAGGATGCGAATGATAGATAGCAAAGATAGTAACAGTTTGGTCATGACACACAAAGAAGCAGGGCAGAAAATCAGTAACAGTGATATCATTATGCTTTAATATCAGTGGGCACCAGTAGTTTTGTTGTCACCTGTTATGACATAAATTTAGAATTGCAATACCATGGGGATATTTGTATCTTATCTCTCACGATGTTATGGACCATTCTTTGTCTCTAATGGCTGTAGAGGCACCCAGGTCTAGGCACCTCAATCATGAAATAAGTCAAAGTGTAGCACATTTTGTCCACTGAAAATATTTTACAATAACAATGAAAGGTATGCAACCACTATAGAGATTTATGTTCTGTACAAAAACCATGCTACATTCACTAAATATTCCACAAACAATTTTTTTCCCCCAATTTTTCAGTGACACAGTGATTAATGATAAAATACTGAGGGATTCCCATAAAGTGCAAAACTAGACATTATTATTATATGTCTACAGGATTGTCAAATGTTTTCATGACAATAAGAACATCAAATGTATTAGAGGCTTAGAAGAGGTTTTATTTTCCTTTTTTTTCCCCTCATAGTTGGGTCAATGAAGATCAAACCCCCAAATAAATTAATTTTTAGACAAAATAAATTTTTAGACACATTAACTAGATAGATAATGATTCATCAGCATACAATGTTAATACGTTATTCTCTTGTCTTGCCATTAAGAAGCTAATCATTATATATTTCTTTTGGTAGACATTGTTACAGTATTAAACTATTTGGCTAATCACATCAATATAATAACTGTGAAGGAAAATTATTTTCTAGACAGACATCTTTAATCAGTGAAATACACTAATTCAACTGAACTATTACATGGATTTCCACTGAGTCCTCAGCAGCACCAAATTATGAAGTAGATTTAGCTCTGCATTTCTAGCTGTGGAGCAGTACTGTGATCATCCTGCAGATGATTCTGCTTTAAGGAAGCAAAAAAAAAAAAAAAAAAAAAAAAAAAAAGGAAAGTAAAAATTTCTACAGCTCCAATATGTTACTTCTCTGGAGATAATCTGTAACTAACAACAAACTATAAGCTGTTTTTTTAAAAGAGAAACATTGCCTTTATAAACATCTGTAATATCTGTTGGTGACAACCTAGGGAACACCATCCTCTCTAGTGAAGAAAATTGGTTTTCCAAGCTTAAGAAGGATGATGCATGCCTAGAGAAGAAAACTCAAATCCTGAAAAGTGCAACTGCTCATGGAAGCAGAACCCAGAGGCTACTGTTAAGTACCAAGTGTATCAGTAAATAGGTGGAGAAGGAAATACTGCATCACTTCACTAAAAGATTACAAGTGTTTGGTGTCTGTTTTGCAAGAACACAGTGCTGGCTAAACATAAAAAATATTTAGTTTAAATCACATGTATCTAGATCCTTTCTCTCTGTACAAAAGTAAAGCACCAGTTAACCTGAAACTAGAGACAGTCTTATTTGTTAGTATTAGGAAAACATGATATGGTTCTATTAAAAACTGTACAAACACACCTGACATGAACAGCAATCTGAAATAAAAAAGGCCAGTAAGGAAGCAGTAATGGAAACATAAAACATATTGGTGAAAGCAGTGATTTGTCCCACAAAAAGCAGAAGTAACCAGAGGCATTTTGACCTTCAGAACATTTTGATGTAGCAGCCTTTACTAATGAGTGAGGCTTATACACTAAGAGATGATTAGTAGGTATGAGGACAAATGCTTTTTCATAATTATTATTCTTGCTATGTATACAGTCTATAGCTATGAAGATTAATGTTTCTATTCCTAATATGGGAGTATAAATTTTGCCTTAAGCAGCTCTCCAGAATTAATGGAGAAGCCTATGTTTCTCTGCATGGACATAACATGAACTCTGCTTACAAAAAAATAATACACAACATGATTGTCTGAGTGATCAAATTCCTTATTGGGACAGCCCAAATCCTTTCTGGGTTAGGCACCATTTAGTACTCATTTACTCAGTTTCAGCAAAAGGCAGTGTGCCTACCAGTCTGTTTCTGTTAGACCACACGTCATCTGTCTCTGTACTGTGAGGGCTGGTGTTCAAGCACCAGGCTGCTGCTGTCTGTATTACGTGCTGTGACGCTCCTCGTCTGTGAGCATCTGAAATGACTTGTAAGAAGGTGTCATACTGTGCATCCTTGGCACCGATTCTGACAGGCAGAATGGTCAATGTTGCACCAGGTATGGCTGTCTCCACCTCCCACACTCCTCCAATGCTCTCGTTACCAGGCTTCATAACATAAATAACTCCTCCATGTACCTGAAACACAAATAAGGGCAAACAGACATCTTTTCAATTGACTCCGTGAAAAAATGACTTGGACAGGCTATGAAACAGCTGTCAAGAACTTTGAATACAAAACAAAAAAATCATAAAAATTACTATGGTTTTAGAGTCACATAAGGATCAGGATGAAGTTGTAATGCATGTATAAACAGTGAGGCCATGGCTCTTGCTCTCTACCCTTGGTCTTGCTTTATTTACCAGTATAGATGTGAGCAGTGCCTGACACTGGAAAAATCAAGGACAATGGATATATAGCAAAGGCCACCCTGAGTCACACTAAATGCTTGTTTCCATTTCTTCTAAAATAAAACATGTCATAAATGGAAATCTAGGGAAGAATAAAAAAAATTGAGAAGTGTCTATGACACTTCCACCTAATATTCTGTCCAATGGTTTTCAGTTCTGGAGGTAAGAGACAGTATATATGCATTTAGTTGATGTCTTTGGGCTCCTCTTCTGTGAGTTTTCCCAGTCTCTCCTTCAGCCCATGTTCCTTTTAGTGTTTCCAGATACTTGGAGCAGTTCCACCAGCCTACAACTACTGTGTGAATAAATGCTTCCCTAAAATTGCTTTGAACCTGACTCCTACTAACTTGATTTATCCCTCCTTTTATTTTGAACAATTTTGTATTTACAGTGGCCTATCAATCCTTATCTAACCTTCTTCAGGCACTCTTTTAGAGACCTCTATCTTCTTTCTTTCATCATATTTTTCCAAGCCTGACAGTCTCATCTTGTTTCATTCTTTCATGAAAAGAAGCAGTTCCATACCTTTGATAATCCTTGCTCTCCTTCTCTGAACCTTTTCCAGTTTGCATAGATTATGTTTCAAATGGAGGAGAGAGGGGTGACGCCAGAGAATTATACAATGAGATATGATGTTCCCTGTTTTATTCTTTATTCATTTTTTAATCATTTTTAGCTTTGATTTGCCTTTTTAACCACTACTAAGCTGACATTTTCATACAACCATTTATTATAACCCAAGATTTTGTCCGTGAGTGATAATGGCCAGTTCCGGGCCCATTATGTTCTACGTGAACGTAGGCCTGCTCATTCCCATATGCATGGCTTGACATTTATCTATACAGAATTTCATTTGCAGTTTTATTGGCCACTCATTCAGCTTCCTAAGGTCCTTCTGCAATTCTTCATAGTCTGCCTTCATTTTTACTGCCTTGAATAACTTGTTATCAGAAGTAAACTTTGCCACTTCACTAATCACTTGCTGTTCCAGGTCATTCATGAATATCTTGAACTGCACAAGTCCCAGCGCGAATCTGTGTGAAATTCATTGGTGATTACACTGCAAAAAGTGTTTATTCCCACCTTTTGTTTCCTCATTTAACCAAATGACAAAATAAAACGAGGGACTTTATCCTTTGTGCTGTAACTGCTCAGGTTCTTTAAAGCTTTGGGTGACAAATTGTGCCAGAAACCTTGTGGGAGTCCAGGTAGGATATATCAGGCAGAATACTCTTACGCATGTGCTGAACTTTAACTACAGTGTATTTATGAGGCAGATTTTCCTTTCAAGGATCCACATTGACTCTTCCTCAATATATGGTCAGGTTTACCCATGTACTTATTACCGTATGCTTTATTATATGTTCTACTAATTTGCACTGTTGAGATAACAGGTTTACAGAGCTGTATTTCCTGGAATCTCACCTGGGATCAATTTAAAACGTACTGTCATATCTGCCAAGTACTTCAAGCACCAGGAAAAATTTAAGTAAAAGGATGAGAACTCTTGGGTGCATCTTATTTGATCTTGGTAAATTGTCCATGTTCATTTGATTGTTGTTGTTGCTAATTTTATTCCACTGAATGATGTCTAGAAGATTGTCCTCTTTCCACAAAGAGGAATTTTTTTTATGCTGTCTGCTATTTTAATACTCATGTTACTTAATCTGACAATTCAGACTTTCTATTGTTAGTGTACAGGTTTTTTTCTCTTCTCAGCATTCTGTTTAAATCATACACTGTTAGAACAATACCATACTGTTCTCTAGCCTGCACAGAGACTGACAAAGTTTCCATAACATCATCCATAATAGATATGTCATCTTCAGCTCTGTGCAGTTCTGTACTTGTCAGCTTTCTCTTACTCTTTCATAGAAAAGCTCAGTCTCAACTTCCTTCACATTAAGTGCTAGCAGCTTGGCCCACTTATCATTCAGATGAAGTACCTCTCTTCTGCATGAGCATCCATTATGCTAGAGATGTCCTCAGCTTTTCATGCACCTGAATCCTTACTACTGGCTTCTCAGCCTGGCATTAAAAGTTCGCTTCTCTTCTTCGGTCCCATTTACTGAGAGCACTGCAAACAGCACTAGTTTAGTGGGTTTTGTATTCTTAAAACATCCTTAAAAGCCTAAATTCCACTCCTTCCCCACCTAATCTCTCTCCCGCATTTCACTCTGCTATTTTTATTCCTATGCACACAGGCTACAGACTGTCTCTGTTGTTTCCTAGCAGTTTGTAGAGACATCTCACAAGTTCTGACACTTTTGTGCACTTTGCAAGAAAATCACCCTGAAATTCTCCCTGCAGTCACAAACCTAGCTTGCTGTTTTTCTGGTAGCAGTTGGCCACCACCCCAATCTGCCTCTTGCTTCCAGCAGAGCTTCTGCTTAAAGTGGCTTTCCCTTGGTGCAGGATGGCAGATGAGCAACTTTCAGTGGGACAGACTCCTGACTGGGATCTTTTGCCCTTTGCCCACCTGATGCCTCCTCCCCCAGCCCTCAGCTGGGGCTGCTTCTTTGGTCTCAGTCCCTCTATAGCAACCTGAAGTGAAAATACAAACTTCTCTGTGCATCTGTGCTGTTCCTTGGCAGTACTGGGCTTGCTAGTTTGAAGAAGAGACTGATTAATTAAGTACCTGAAAAAGCCTTTGAAGAATCTTTCCATGCTCTGACGTCATTCAGTTCAACGACTCTAGTCTCAGAAGATAATGTTTTTCTTCTGTTAGAGTTACAACTTACCTATGGTATATACACATCTGCTACTTGCCCATAGAGAACATACACATTCATATGACTTCGGACATCGTAAAATGGTCCCTCCCCTCCATCTTCCTGCTGGAGAACACCACTTCTATTTCTTCTCTCTGAAAGGATGAGAAGTTGATTCCTAATGTAAGTATGCATGTCAGAGCTAAAGAATAACTTTAAAAAAATTAACTATCCTTTAACTTTTCCCTAAATTCATATAGTGTTTTCACAGTTTCATCCTACCTATAACTATTTTTCAGTACAAACTCGTCACGTAATAGCCTAAACTAAGTTATTTAGCTATACATCAGCATACACATTGCAGGGGGGACCCAAGTGCTTTCCCAGAAATCTTAATCACTTTTGTAATATGCCATGAACTTTTAATCTTGTATTATTAATACAGATATATTGAATTTGAATATTCCAACACAATGGAAAATATAAAATTTCAATTTTAATTTGAATGTGGATAGGATGGTCAGTCTACAGTGTTTCACAAAACACACAGAATCCAAACTGTATCTTTTTGGAAGCAGGACTCAAACACCTGTACTTCTGTTCAGTGTTGAGACTGAGGTTTAAAACAAAAGCATATTAATCTACTGCCAAAAATAAAGCTGCAGTTATAACATGCTTTCCAAAGCTGATAAGAAGACAAAAGAGCTCCCGTGATTTTCACACATTGCCATATTTTGCTTGCAATATTTTAATATTTCATATTTTGTAATTTATTATAATTTTGTTTTCAGTAATGTTTATTATTTATTTTTGTCTCAGTTTATGTACTCTGTGATGTATTACTTCAGTGACTGAATAAAGAAAATAACAATTTGAAACAACATTTCTTGGCTGGCATCCTGGATATACCACTTGCTTCCAGCAAATATTCACTGTGTTCATTTTTGGAACATTTTTACAAGCACAATGACAACATGTCTTTTCAAAATGGCTTTGAGATGGATTACTTTCCCTTCCTGTAGTTCTGTACGATTTGTCTGTGAAGAACTCTGGGAAACATAAAAGGCTACTATATAAATTAGGATGGTAGCTATAAGATTTAGGTTTGTTTATTGTAGATGGTTTTCCCTTCTCTTTGTAAAATAGGAATGATTTCATTGAACAGTAATTAAATAAAAGGTTCACGTTATTTTTTTGTGACCAGTTAAGTAAAACAAAAAAATTTACAGCATTACATATCATTAGGATTAAAATGCCAATTAGACTGCTGAGGATATCCAGGGAGAAAAATTCAGTGAAAGTCTCAGATCATTTCACTTAACACTCATGACTTCATAAACCCCAACAGTGTATTAAAGCAAAAAGTCTGCTTTATTATGATTGAAACACCCCAAAACTTCAAAATGCACTTTGAGTAGAGAATATTCTTAGCTTTTTTTAAATCAAATTCTGTCACAGGAACGGATGGAAACAGTTACTACAAATCTCATCTGTTGGTTTGTTAAAATGTATTTTATGAGAAAGAGACAAACAGAAAAAAGACAATTAGAATTAGAGATTTTGCAGTTGCTGTCCAATCAAAAAAATGCAATGCTACAATATACAATATTTTCAGAGGTTTTTAATCCAGTTCTCTAACAAGATGCCTCTCCATTGGTGTCATTGAAAGCAAGCCACACTCCACTCTAGAGAGCTTTTAGTGATATTCACTTTAAATCTTACTTTTAAAAACCCCATCCTATTAGTCATAGTTATAGCTGAATATACCACCTAAAGAACTTTTTCCTAGGTTCGTGCTGATGTTTTTCCAGATGCTGTGCACAGGCAGTTATGTTTCCAAACTACACATATATGTATCTCTCTTTCCTCATCAAAATTTACCAACATGAGATACTGATATCACCTATATTGGATTTTTATTTGAGCATTTGACATAAAAAGCCTGCATTGTAGCATAGTACTATCCCATTTTACAGATTGGGAAATGAGGCATTTAGATCAATGATAAGGAAGACATGTGAAGGTAAAGGACAGTGATAAATTTGCAGGTGCTCTCTTATGAAAACTATATTATCTTTCTATGGGTAAGTATAGTAAAAACTTAAGATAATGTCCATTTTCTGTCAAACTAAAGCAACACAGTGTTACATGTGAAGTACTGAAATTCTTTTTCTTCATTTTATTGTAAGTTTATGTGGAAATGTGAGGTAATATACAGATTTTCCATAATTTATGTGAAACTAACTATTCTGTCAAACCTTTTCCAATAGCCCAAGACCCAGTACTTATTATATGAGAATGTGATAAAAGCTGGAATAGTGAATACACCCTTCTCATTACTGTTCTTGCTTGGTAAAAGAACTACAGCCTGGCAGTGGAAACAAGTGAAAAATGGTCAGTCTGTGGAAGAGAAAGAGACATGATAATTATGACCCAGTAAAGAGAAAAAATGCTATAGTCAGTAATAATAGTGATAAGCTTTTAAGCCTGTGCAGCCTCAGTTCTCAGCTAACAATACACAGTCTATCTGTTTGGATGCATACTGAGTATTGCAATGGCATGCCTTTGTCACCAGTTAGCTGTAAGCAAATTCTACATTTGCCATTTGTTAACAGATGGTCTCTTACTTCTAAGCACCTCAGGTGTGCTTGTTCATCCAACAGTTTTTCCTGTGCTTGCCTAAATGCTGACTTTTTACAGCATAATGCCTTTTTACCTTTTGAAAGGCATGGCTTAGCTGTCTGAAGGTGGTCACATCTTCATATTTCTTTGTCTGACATACAGACTTCACTCATACTTAGTTGCTTGCATTGTTCCATTGTTTTCTGAAATAGCCCTTAAGCAGCATACTCTTGAGTGTTTAAACTGCCAAATGATTTTGTCCTCTGCATGATCTATTCTATGACAGTAGATCTAAAGTCAGTCTGGAGTACTAGGAATGACTGGAGGTTTGGATTTTGTGTCTTTTTAAAATGTGACCTCATGATTTCCACCTCTAATTTGTTGGCATCTCAGCACAGCTAATGATAGATACCATTCCAACATGACTCCCCAGCCCATATACCATGAAATGTGTTGAGAAGGGCTTCCTAATGGAGTGGCATCTATGGTAGTATGATTGCTGTTGAAAAGTAGGAAGAGACAGTGATTATTTATGAAAATACAGATGAACAAGTTATAAACACAGTCTTCTCGACAGGGACAAAGGAAAAAAGGAGGCCTGTGGTAACCTGACAGTATCACCAATTTGCCCACTCTGCATGCACAGAAGGAACCCTTACTGAGGATACATAAGCACAGTTGGTTTTGCATTGTAGAAGCCTATATGCTCCTGTTATTCCAGCCAGTCATTTTTCACAATAAATCTTACATTAAGCTGGAATACCAGCTCTAAGATATACTCTTCTACAAGTCACCAAGCATCATAACCTCTTGACCATGCTTCTGTACCTGCTTTTCTTTATCTTCAGAGAAGAGTGAGAAAAGAAATTGTAGTCTGATGTTAGCTTCCTATGCCCCTCTCATCTTCAGATCAGCCTTTTGTTTAGCGGGGTTAAAAGATGCTCAGATTGCATCTGAGCCTTCTGAGGCACAGGACTGCATTACACATTATCCAGACTACAAACTGATAGAAACTTCAGTTTTATCAAAGCATCTGTCAAATCACAGATTCTCTGAGGAGAAATAAAGAAATAGCAATCAAGAACAAGGAAAGATTAAGAGTGTTTTCATAATTTAAAGTCATGACAACCAATGTAGAATTCTTCAAAATAAATTTATTTTGCTTTTGCATATCTGACCCCTTTGTCTAAAGTTTTTTCTCCTGCCTTTTCCTTCCTCTTACTTAACAGGCTTTCTTTCCCCTCCAAGGTTTGTATGATTAAATGTGTGTACTTCTGACAAGTTCAGTTGGATTTGCTTGGAGAACAGTGAGGATAAGAGACTGTAGCACTTTTCTTTCTCCCCCCTCCCCCACCATTTTTAAATAGAAAAGATAATAAATTGTTAGGGTATGAAAAATGTTACAGCATTTTTTGTTGTATAACTGAAATGACTCACACTTCGAAATATAGACAGTGTGTGAAGGTAGAATACTTTGTTACTTTCACATGCAATGCAAGAGATTTCATGTGCTTTCAAAACCTACTTTTGGTCCCTTTTCAGCAGGAAAGGTACAAAGAAATTGGACTCCACATACATGCTCTTCAAAAATTTAAGGGTTCAAACAAAGATAAACTTCACTGTAAGAGGCTGTAAGTGTGGAGGGCACAAGGATGGGGCATTTCACATGAAAGATCCTTACTTTCATTATAATTGAAGATATAAAAATTTGGGGTCATGCTAATACCCCATTCTGTTTGCTTTAATATTTTGACATTGTCCATGACCATCATCTACCCGAAAAAACTAAATACTGACGTTCCCACTTTACCTTTTTATCATTCTTATACAGTGATATTAGACTTTACTGGTTTAAAATTTAACTTTCACTGTTGGTCATTTGAATGCTATAAAACACTTAAAACATTTAATAAAATGAGAAAGTTTTAATTACTTCAGTTCTCAATGTACAAACTGCCCTTCTCAAAACACTCTGGCACTGATTCTCCAGACCTGATGCTAGCACAATCACCACCGACTTTCACAGGAGGTTTATCTTTCTGATGACTGTATTGTTGGAAACTAATCAATTAAATATTAAGGTTTAAAAAATAAAGGTGAATCTGAACTTCAGTGATTTATCATCTGATGTCTTTATCAGGGCCCTGAAGGCAGTAATAAGCCTTTATGGTCCTGACCAGCCTCACCTATGACTCCCTCTCCCCTAGGGGCTCCATTCAAGCTCACGCTGGGGCCTTATGAAGTGTTGTTTGGGGTTGCCCGTGCTGTCCAAGCATGCAGAGACATGGTTAGGAAAGTCACAACCCACCTGGAGCTGAATGTGGCAAGAGATGTCAAAGGCAACCAGGACTTCTGTAAAGCATGTTCCATCAAGTATTTATTAGTTATACTCTACAGTTTATAAAGGTATAAGCTACTAAACAGTCAAAGTGTAAACCATAATGCAGCAATAGACAAACATAGTGAAGGCATGCAACTTGGAAATTATCTCAGCTATTCCTGTGTAGGCCTAATGATTGAGCTTTGATAGCTATATAATGTATCCTTGTGCAAAACAGCTACCTCAGTACAGCCTTACACTGTACCACAAGGAGAAACTTAATGAAACTTTCTTTTGACATCAAATATTTATTCTCAGATCCCTGACTGCATGAACAGGCCTTCATGGACCCAAGGCCCTGACCAGCCTTGCATGGAGCCCCCACTCACACCTTCTGCCCACAGGCCCAGGAGCTCTATGTAGTCTTAGGTCTGGGCTCCCAGACCTGGCCTGACCTATGCTGTGGATGTGCAGTCTCCAGTCCTGTTTCTGGCCCTGCTTCTTTGAACCTTGGACCCACATTGTAGCCTTTTCTCTATTAGAGTCTTCTGCTGGTCTTGACTGAACTCAGTGGACGGACCCTGAACCCCTCCCCTTACCTGGGACTGTGCCCACCCAGCTCTGCTGCTGCAGGGCTGTGCCCTGGTCAGTAAGGACATGGTGCTGTAGTCACTCTCAGTTCCTGGTTCTTCCCTTGAGGAGCAGCCTTGGACTTGCTGCTCTGACATGTTTCTGCAAAGGGCTGGGTGGTATTTGAATATAGCACTTCTGGATTTGAGCAAGAGATAGGCAATTGGGCAGTTCTGTGGTCAGGTCATATAATCACCTTACATTTGTGCCTTTTGCATAGCGCTGTAGAGCACATGCTATCAAACCCAATGTCTTTCAAAAGACAAAAACTCTTCTCAATAATTATTGATAATATGCCTTTCTCTTCTAATCAAACAAAGAAACTATATTTGTCACTTTGCCAATTGGATACTTGCATTTGATTTCCATGTAGGTCTTTGTCGTAACTGAAATGACCTTAGCTAACCATTCCTTCTGATTTCAGTCTCAAGCATTTGTTTACAGGTGAATGCACTTCAGTCATCAGTAAATTTTTCCACATTATTTTTGACAAAATACAATGAAATGATTGACAGAAAAGGAGGCCATCAGTCAATAAAGGTGGAAGGCAGCATAAATGATGCATCACAATACTTTCCAACCTATGAGCAAAGTCAGACAGGGCCCTGGAAAATGGAAACAGTGCTGAATGAAAAACAGGATATTGTGCTTTTGTGAAGAGCAATTTCAGCTCATGAATTTATAAATGTGTCAGATTTATCTAAATAAGAGAGAATAGTTCTGGTGTTCTCTCTTCAGGAGCCACAAACCACAGTCACTCAGACTTCAAGCTAGATCTAAATTGACTCCCAGTGGAAATTGCAACTCATTGATAAGATGGAGTCCCATGATCCTAAATACACTTCATAAAATAAAAATGCATCCAAATATTTTTTCTTACAGATACATTGACAGAAAATATCCCTGCAAACAAACCCTTGTAGTAGTGCCAAGTAGTGCATTATCTATGACTACTAGTAAAATGCATACCTATGTAGAGCTTATGGGACAGATTCAGAGTTGTGTGCAGGCATTAACGATCTTTTGAAAATGAAGACTTCTCTAACCTCTATATGATTCTCAGCATCCCTCGACCTGATGTACAGGATGACGGAGCAAGATGAATTCTTATGTTGGCTTATCAGCTGCTTGCTTCAAAAGAGGTATTAAAGGAGAAGCAAAACGAGATACTGAATTTAAGACACTGTCTAGACCTGAAGCAGAAATGTAGTCACAATTATTCTTGTGTAATGACAGTGGCATTTGCTAACTGTACATTTGAGTAAATCAGATTCATTACACTATACTGGGAGAAGGAGTGATCTCAACAGATAATTAAAATGCTTTCCTAAGGTGCCTGCATCTAGAAAATATTTCCTTCGAGATCATATGGAATTCCTTACCAAATGAGATCAGACTTAAAAGCTATGATTAGATGAATTTAAGTACAATAACCTCTTTATTTTGCTAAACATACACAAATGAAAATCATGCTTTCTAAAGAACAGAATTTAAAATTATTCAAGTTCGCAACAGTTTTCTGGAAAACATTTTTCCCCAAATATAGGAATAGAGAAAAGATGTACATCTACAAATTACTATATGTATACTTTTTGTCAGAATATCAGAAACAGCCTTTTCTGGAAAAAAAGTGAGTTATATAGGTTCCCCCCACCCCCAGAACACAAAATGTTTCCTCAAAGAGCTCTCAGAGATTTTGAGAATATCTTCCTTTTAAAAATCTGAGCTGTAAGTTAGTGCAGAAACTTGTAGAGCACTTCCAAGTATTACTCTATATTACTAAAGAATTAACTCTGAGTAGAAATAAAAGATCCATAGGAGAATTCAATTTTAAATTAAATATTTCTCTTGTTAGAGGAACACTTTCTAAGTTATTAATTAGTATTTTAGGTTTCTCCAATGTAACTGAGAATACAGAAAAGCTACATTCCAAATTGAATTTCTACCTAGGAGATTAGATTATTTCCTGTTTGTATTTTGTTTTAAAAAGTAAAATTGCAGTGCTAGTTTAGTCCTAAGAATATTTTGAATCATAAGAGAGCTTTTTACAAAGCACATGTTTTTTCCTTTTGTCCTTTACAGATAAATGCAAGCATAAGTTCATGAAGTCTTGGATTGTTTTATTGGTCTGCCCAAAATTTTTCTCTGGTTTGTTTTCTAGTAGGGGTTACTCCTTAGACCAATGAGCCTGTAGGTTTCACTATGGCAGTAAAAGCACCAGAGCTGCTGCAATAGAGGGACTGTCTCTTATGAAAGTAATAAGGTTTTAGAACAGTTTCAACTGGCCATGAAACTCCACCTTTAGAAAGAGATAAATATTACAATCATGCAAAGAACAAAAACACACTGGGGCACTGATAGACAGGACTGGACAGTTAATACTAGAAAGGAATGGGAGAAGAGACGGAAAAACAAAAGCAGCAGCTCTTCAAAACAAGTGGTAAAAGAGACATCAAGGAGCAGCCCTCCTGATAACCAAGCCAGCTCAGACCTGTTTGAGAACATATCATCTAGCAATTTGCCGCTTTTTAAAGCACAGTTAATCTGGAAAAAAAAAAAAAAAAAAAAAAAAAAAAAAAAAAAAAAAAGGACATAAGAACATACTTAAATACCTTTAAGGAGAAAGAACACAAAACCAGACATTAAAAGACAGGCATACCCCTTCAGAAGTGAAGTAACTCAAAAAGCATCTGTTAAACATTATATGCATAATATTTCTGAAGAAACTGTAGGAAGGAAGTTAGGCCAAAATAGACATCTCTGATGTTGTTTAGACACTATATTTTTCCTTTTTGCTTTTGTGATGGATAAATAGGAAAAATAAAGTTATTTCCTAAGTGACATATATTTATTTGTCTAAAATATACACTGTTTCCAAAAAAACAAGACAGTAAGTCATGTAAAAAGTATCAAAACTGCATCTCATTTAAAGTAAAATCACAGTGTTTTTTTTTTTTTTTTAAAACCTGTTATTGCATTGATGTCTGTAATGTTCAAGCATCTTCAAACACTGCACTGAAGAATATGACACTTAAATACAAGATGAAACCTGAACTGGTTGGAAATTTGAATTTGGTAAGGATTTATGACTTTGTTGTTGGTACTTGCATTTTTTAAAATACAACTTTATGCTCCCAAAGGTAAGAAATCCTTGTGAGAATTTGCTTCCTAATTCTGAAAAATTGAAATAATTTTGCAGAAAGGGGTTTAAGAAGAGATGAGTCATTAGACAGTTACTAGACAGGTCATTGATTACATGTCTGCTCAGAAACTGACCAAGGACTAAGTATATGAATGAATCAGTAATAATATATGTGCTAATGAGTTGGCACTGACTCACTAGGAACTCCACAAAGTTTTATCAACACATTTATACACACTATATATGTGTGTGTACATATTGACATATTTCATATATCTATCTTCTCTAACCTGAAAGAAAAGTTAGAAGTTAGATCCAGAATCTTCTCTCCTACCACAAATGAAGAATTTGGGAAATAAAATGACATGTATATAAATAATTTAACTTTCCTATGCCTAACCTATGGCACCTTAGCAACAAGCTAGATTTGTGAATCATTACTAGACAGAAAGTTTTGTCACTGTCTACCCAAAATTACTTGTGAAATTGAAGTTAATTTTTACTATCTGATGAAGAGGGTGATTGACGTGAGCTATCAAAAAAAGTTTATGGTAGTTGAAAGCAACTACCATACGAAAGACAACTAATTTCATATCCTTTCTCTTGTCTGTGCAGAATGACATTGAGAAAAGTTTGGAAACAGTGAATGAGTGGCTAATGATCAGATTGAAGGATGGCTTTCATTTCCTTCTTTTGGCTTAAAATCCAAATACTCATGAAATATGTAACAGCTTCAACAGAATAAAAATCAGGCACTTACTTCAAGTCTGTCTCCAGGAGTCTACACACTATACTGAAATTGGCTTGGATAGGGAAATTAAAAAAGAATTTGGGTTTCCTATAGCTCTTCAGTAATAGTCTTAGCTATCAAGGTAATTGTTAAAATAACAGTGAAATCAACTATCTGTCCTTCCTTGCTTCCAGAGTTTTGTGCAATTTGCTTACTCTTATTTTAAAGTACCTCAGATGGGAAGTAAAGTTTTACCTCACAATGAATATAAACTTTAGTCCCTGTAAAAATATTTTTGAAGCTCCTCATTTGCACAATGTTATGCCCATTTTGGGTTAGACACCAGAAGGAGGAGGGAGGAGATAAGGACAGAAATACCTAGTTAACCCCTAGAACAGAGCAGAAAACATATGGTAATTAATATAACTGTTATGTAAAGGGTGAAGTATCTCAGTATCTCACCACTGGACAATTAAATACAATTCAAGGGTGCCGACTTTTTATGTAAGGCTAGCTGAAGCTTCCACTTAAGCTCCCAGTCCCAGCAATCCTTTGCTTGAAATAAGAGCCACTGATGAAAGATTGCTGGGTCAGAACTTGTCCTTTAGAGCAATCTGCAAATACAAATACTTATTAATTTTTCTCAATATGAATACATACAGAGGTTGGACTGGTTTCTTGATATCAGTCTCCTTCAGTTGACTATCACCCCTCAAACATTTCCAAAGATTGATTGGAGATAACTTATTTCACAGTATTGTCAATTGTTTAGTGTCACAAATATAAGGTCAGTTTCATCTCTTCACACTCAGTGTACACACATGATTACACAAGCACAACTTTGAAGGCCTATATTAGTCTTCTAACAAGACACCATTTTCATGTTTATTTCTACTCAAGCAGAAAAAATTTCTTGTGCCTGCTACTCATCTGCTGCACATTAATATTGATTATTTTGAGTCATGTTCCATGTCAGATCTAAATATCAATTGAGAGAAGACTCCAATTCTTTCATTCCCAGCTTTGGAAACATTACAATTTACTGCTTAGCTTTATTTGCCAAATCACAAACAAAAGAAAGACCAAGACAAGTATGGCTTATTTCATAAATATATAAAAAGATATATGGGGCAATAATACTTGTCTTGACAAGTGTTTATGTCTCATTCCATCTCAATAGCTCCTGCAGTCATACCTGGATAAAGACGCACATTCATTAAGAAACTTTAATTGCTTCCTTCATAACCTTCTCCAATCGAAAAAAAAAGGGGGGGCTTTAAAGATCACTTTGAGGTCCCTTACATGTCACAGGTTTATGTTCTTCTATGTGTTATACCAGGTGCAAGTTTACCACAAGATAAACAGATGTATGAATTCCCAAGACTTATTTTCATGGAAAAGTCCTTACCTGGCCTAGCTGTGCAGACTACTAAACCTTGATCTACAATGACTTGATGGAAGGCTTATTAACTTCATCTTCAAATTTAATTTTGTAAAGCACCTGTTTCTGTTTATTGGGATATCCTGTTTATATCTCACTTAAAGTTTTTTTTTTTTAAGCAGGTCTTACAAATACTATTGTTTTTCTCCTCATCATTATCACCAGATTAACATCAGATATGCCTAGATTATTTTTAAAAATATTTTCATTGATTAAGATTCTCAAATGCAGTTTTACCATCTGTTGTTTAAATAATAGAGGACCATTTACTCAGTTAAGAATTTTTCCCATTCTCCACTGAAAAGAGTGTAATTTTAAGTTCATGATTAAATTAGTTTAGATTTCTGAGATGATGCTGAGATTTCAAATCTCAGAAAACAACCCCCTGCATGTTACTACTTTCATGAATCTTTTCTGCATGTATAAAAGAGACATTTTGCAGGACTGCTAAACCATATACAAAAATGTAAAGCGGTTACTCAGTTCCTCTGAATATAACCAAAAAGTGTATGTCAATAATTTTAATGATAGTATCCATTAAACTGAATTTCTTTGTGATCCAAATATTTTCTTATTATAAGATATTTTTATTCTTTCATTTCCTGTTTGTTTTGTTGTATAGACATATGTTCATCTGCTGCTTTTAAATTGGACAACCAAATTGGTTGGAATTTATATTTTGTTAAGTTTTATTTGTAAGAAAACTCTGCACATTAATTGCTTATATTATTGCTTAAAAGGTAGAGAATTAAATAGAGATGCTTTTGGAGTCTGTTATTACAAAACCACTTCTTCCCTATTAACTTTAAGAAACAGAAATATTAAATAAGAGGAATAGTAAGGCTGAAAGCAGAAACAAGACAAGTGTCTTGGAAACTTCAGAAGAATGATAGAAACAGAAATACAGACCTTAACGTGCCCTCCTGCAAAAAGGATTAATAAATATTTCATGGAAAGCTTTGCACCACTCAAAATAATAATTGTCAACCTAGCATAAAGAAAATAGTTTTCAGGCTACCATGGTGATGAAGTAAAATATAACTTTGTGTTAGGCATTCAGGAGTCAATTTCATGAATTTTTAAAGAGTAGATATTGCTTCAGAAGTACAATCAACATTACCACTGCACAGTTTAATGCCAAAATACACCATTGTTCCTTACAAGAAACTATTAGTTATTCACATTTGCTCAGTAGTTAACCTTTTTTTTTCCCCATGAAATGCATATAAATGTTTATGTGCTAATAGTTGTCCAGTTCAAGCTGTCCCTACAGTAAAGTGGGCAAAACAAATCAGGTTGCAAAGCATTGCTTTGCTTTAGTTAAATACAGAGTAAAACATAGTACATTGATGGCTTCAACAGCCATTCTCATTTAGTTGTATGACAAAGTGTCTTCTAGCTAGGATATGTTCTTCAGTATGTGTAATTGACACAGATACATACACAATATTCTCCTGGTTATTTGAAACCAGGCAGATTTGTTTGCATTTTACAAATATGCACTGTTGTATTGCACCTTCCCATGTTTTCATGCATACTATACAAAGCTCATTTGTTGCTATTTCTGTTTCTCTCAATAAAAAGTTGTTTCCAAATTAAAAAAAAAAAAAATATAAAAAAAAAAAAAAGGGAGACAGATCAAAAGCAGGTGGAAGGCAATGGTATAAGTGGACTACTCACCTAGAAAATCCCTGGTTACAGTTGAAGTACCTCCCTTTCTTGAAGAGTGACCATAGATACATTGCCATCAGTGACACTAAAGTTACAAAGCCACAATGTCCTACAAAGGACATACCATCCCACAAAAAAGTTATCCGAGTTCCAGGTGTTTTGCAAACATCATGGTATTGCTAAATGAAGGTGGGATTAGGACTCAGGTCAGCTGTGCATGGCAGATGTGCACAATGGAAATCTTGCACAGCTGTGCCAGTGAAGAATGTCTGCCTATCTGCTAAAAGCGACACTGTTCTCCAAGAGAGATTTCAAAATAGTCTAAGTACAAAGGGGAAGAAGAGTCCAGCAATAGGCCTCTCTGAAAACCTGATCACTTTAGTAAAGAACCATTGGTTCAGCATCCCAGAGAGAGGTCTTCAACACAGCAAGTATGACCTGGAGAATATAATCAGGGTGCAACACATCAATAATTCCATGAAAATGTGTGTCATTAAGAGGTGTATAACAGTTCTTTTCTCACATTGCTGGAAAGATTTGTGTCAGAACACACAAATGCAGACATTAATTTTATACAAATTCAGCAGTCTAGTTCTCTTCCTAATTAGGCAGGAGGAAATTGCCACCTGAAAACCTTTGATGTTTGCCTGCAGCAGCTCTTTGGCCAACAGTTTTTAACTTCTAACACATCAGAAGAAGGAAGTCTGGAGGCAGCACAAAAGCAAACAAGATAAAATTAGTGAGTGTTTTTAAGCAAGAGAGATTATTCACCATCACCATCTTCTTATTACTTACAAGAAAACTGGTGCAGATGGGCAATCAAGGGTCAGCCTCTAACAATGGAATCCCTGAGTGTTTAGATGGTGGAAATTGGTGATGAAATACCTAGATCTCAGGATCTGAGATCTCCCACTGGCTTCAGGAAAGGATGACCTGATAGTGGATGACAGCCCTAAAGAAATTTGCTGCCGCAAACTTGAAGACTAGCTTAATATCAAGGTGATGCTAAGTGAAAACAATGCTGAGGCAGTCAAAGCTGCTGCTGGTGGAGATGCGCAAAGTTCTGATTTTGCAGATAATCTAAAACATAGTAAGGTATAGTACCACCAGAAAGGATTTCAGGCTGATCTTTAACAGCTGAGCAAGGCTTAGACAGTTGCAGAGTGCTAGGGAGTGTCATTATTACTGGTGATGTCTAGAGAAGGCAAATAGGAAAATGTGTTTTGCTAAGGATCCTGGAACTGATATTCCCAAGGTCTTTGGTGTTCTTTGGAAGAGTCAAGCTCAGCAGAAGGCTTCCTCTGTTGCTTAAGTACGGACTGCCAGAAGCCGAGTTTTAACTTTTGTTTCTATTTGAGACAGATGTAAGACTCTGCAGTCATGTGACCCTCTCCAAGAGTCTATGAACCACAGGAACAGGTATTGTAGAATGAAATTTCATCTTGCAGGTGACATAAGATTGAAGTAGATGTTCAGAGAAGACACTGAAATCTAAACAGGCACAGGATAAAAATCTCTATGGAGTAAGAAAAATCAGTGTGCTTTGACTCAGCAGGCTGCTGGGCAGTACTGAAATGGAATTGGCTGTGCTGCGTCATTACAGTATAAGCACTGAACAGCAGTAGGTAGGGAACATAATGTAAAGGAAAACTTGCTGTCTCAGAGTAGGACACAAGCATACAGGCTATTACACTATACCCATGGATTCACTTTCAAAAATTTTGTATTATTATATCTAGTGACTTGCAGGCTGCAGAAACCAGAGATGACAGGTTGTATGCTGAAATATAAACTGCCAGAGATTTTTGCTACACATCTACAAAGTTGTATGTAAAGATAAGGCACTTTGGTAAATCTTTGCAAAATTCTATCAGCTGTATTCAATTCCTACTAAAATAAATTTGATTCCATAATAGCCTATGACCTTTATTACCTTTGAAAATAAGTATCCTTCCAACTCATTTCCTAAACATTGTTTTTCAGCTTTTTTAAAACCTTCCCAGTAACATACATAGAAAATGCACAGTACTTGTGAAAGACCTTATCTATATAATACCATGTTACAATCATGTATTATGTCTGGTTCCTTGCCTGTGGGTATTCAACATCTGAATTGATATAAACAGACTATCAGAAAAGAAATGGTACTCCAGAAAAGCAAACTGGAACAATTACATTCAAGGTGTGTACACTACAAAGATTTCATGTAGAAACATGACACAGAGCACAAACAACATCATACTGATAAAGTGCCATAAATACACAAGAAAACACAGCTGCAGCAAAGACAATGTGCCCATCTTATTTGTAGAGCCTGACAAAATCATACTGAAACAGACATTGATTAGAGTCACTTTGGATACACTGTGGTGAGGATTTAAATCTATGTTTTTAAATCTTCTGCATTTCAGGAATGAGGACTTTCACTAACATATCCATTTGTACCTTACTCTACTACATAAAGTCCTGAGATGGTTCTTGCAGACAGAAATGAACAGCTAGATTTGCAGTGTGTATGCAAGGATGGAATTCACCCTTAGGCAACTGGCCGTAACTAGTCAGAATAAGACTTAAGTGAGACTTAAATGATTTTTAACATCTTATGCACTTCATAGGATTTTTGTTTCTTTCACTTTTTCCCACTCCGTAATTAGTGACTATAGAATCATTTATGTTGGAAAATTGAGTGCAATCATTAAACCAGGACTGTCAAGTCCACCACTAAACCATGTCCCTAAGCACCACACCTATATGCTTTTTTAAACACTTCCAGGGGTGGCGATTCTACCACCTCCCTAAGCAGCCTGTTTCAATGCCTGGCGGCTATTTCAGTGAAATTTTTTCTTAATGTAAATGAAATAAAAATAATGAAATATAAATAAAACTTCCCCTGGTGCAACCTGAGGCAATTTCTTCTTGTCAGTAGTTATCTAGGAAAAGAGACAGACACCTACCTGCCTATAACCTCCTTTCAGGGAGCTGTAGAGAACAGTAAGGTTTCCCCTGAGCCTCTTTTTCCCCAGACTAAATAACCCCAAGTTCCCTCAGCTGCTCCTCACAAGACTTGTCCTCCAGACCCTTCACTGGCTTCGATGTCCTTCTTTGTACACACTCCAGCACCTCAATGTCTTTCTTGCAGTGAGGGGCCCAATACTGAACACAGTATATGAGGTGCAGCCTCACCAGTGCCCAGTACAGGGGGACAACACCTTCCCCTGTCCTGCTGGCCACACAGTTGCTGATACCAGCCAGGGTGCTGTTGGCCTTCTTGGCCACCTGGGCACACTGCTGGCTCATGTTCAGCCCGCTGTCAGCCAGCACCCCCAGGGCCTTTGCCTCCAGGCAGCTTTCCAGCCTCCCTTCCCCAGGCCTCTAGCATTGCATGGGGTTGTTGTGACCCAGGGGCAGGACCCGGCACTTCTCCTTGTTGAACCTCGTACCATTGGCCTCAGCCCATCAGTCCAGCCTGCCCAGATCCCTCTGCAGAGCCTTCCTCCCCTCAGGCAGATCAACGCTCCCCCACAACTTGGTGTTGTCTGCAAGCTTTCTGATGTTGCACTCAATCCCCTCATCCAGGTCATTGATAAAGATATTAACTAGAACTGGCCCCAGTACTGAGCCCTGGGGAACACCACTCGTGACTGGCCACCAATTGGATGTAACTCCATTTAATACCGCTCTTTGGGCCTGGCCATCCAGCCAGTTTTTAGCCCAGCATAGAGTACATGTGTTCAAGCCACAAGCAGCCAGTTTCTCCATGAGAATATTGTGGGAGACTGTGTCAAGGGCTTTATTGAGGTCCAGGTAGACAACATCCACAGCCTTTTCCTTATTTACTAGGAAGTTCATTCATCCACTGGGTGAATCATATATACAGCTGAAGTTTATCCTAACACATTTTCTGGGATATCATTTCTTTGAACTTCCCCACATTTTCATGCACACCTTGTCCTCTTTTTCTTACAAAATTATTCTGTTTTGTGGTAGTGATTTGGATGACTTTAGAGCACCATTGTGATCAGGGTGTAATGCTCATCATCAAATATCAAAGTTCTGGCATCACAAGTCCCTGACAGCACAATTAATAGAGTTTAACTATCCCTTTTTGATTACTAAAAAGTTTTCCTCTTTCAAGTTTTAAAGTGTCCTGACATTCCATGAGAAGTGTACCTTATAAAAGGGTTGAATAAAATCCCAAGTATACTATTATAGAAAGAGTCGACATAGCACCTTTAGTCAAGTAGCTTGAATTGGAGGGGAGAAATGCACTTATATATAAACTATTAGACGGAAAATCACACAGTCAAATATTCCTAGATAGCAGTGGCAGAAAACCTGTATTACTAGGAATTCAGAATGTGATACGAATTTAAGGAGCAATACTTTTTCAAGGATCAGAACTGACTAAAAAAAGGTCTGTAAGGAGGAAAAACAGCATTAAAAATAGAAAAAAAAAAAACAGAAAGTTGGTGTCAGAAGAAAAACTTAACCAGTGAAGAACACTAGGCAATTCCAGAAGTGTACCGCTGTTGTAGTCAGAGTCCAGCTCAGTCTCATAATCTGAAGGTCATGAGTTCAAGCCTCACACAGAGCACCAAATGTTGCAGCACAAACAAACTAGTAGGCTGCAACAAGGCTTTACCATGGGTCATCTCCTACTGTCTGTACTGTTTCTCCTTCTTCCAGAGACCAAGCCACACTGCTCCTCTCCCACCCACAATCCTCAGGGCTATTTAACCACTTAGCAGGAACGAGCTACAGCTGCACATCATCCATGTCAACCAACCCACTGCCTTTGAGGCAAGGCCACAGCTGCATGTTATCAGTGCTGATCAACCCACGGCCTTCATTCCTCTACATACAGTAAAAGCAAGTGTTCATAAAATGCCATCTAAACCCACTTAATCTTTGGAGTAGCTCTTAATTCTTTTATGACATGACTTTATAGGTGTGAAGGACAAGAAAGGCCTTATGCTCTTTTCAGAATCAGAACCTTCCTACAAGTCAGTGTTTGGCATTCCCAGCAGGGTATCAGACATGCCTCCTAAAATTTTCTTCTTCACACTAAATTGCATATGAGAGTCATAGAGAAGCTTCATGAATGATAAAAATTTACTGTGATACCCCTAGTAATTTTTGCTTCTCTGGAAGATAAACTTGGCATAAAGAGTAGCACTGGGGAAAAGTGATTAAGATCAGAAATGCCATTTAGATTCTCTTTTGTTAAGGGAATCTTCCAACTCAATCTTCAGTGCCTTTTCTTAGATCTAGGAAAGCAACCATAACAGTTGAAAGGATACATCCTTTTGACTTCTGGGGAAAAGTAGTGTTTACTAAGACCACATAAACTCATTCTGTCAAATATAATTTAATTGTATGAAAGACATCACAGCAAGGCTTGATTTACTACTATAAAATGCCTTTGCCATAGATAAGAACATTGTCTGCATATCCTATTGGATAAACGATGTTATAGACTCAGATTCACATTCTGTTGTAAACATTATATCACAGAAATTCAAATCTGTCCCTTGAATTCCTCATATTTCCAGTGGCAACAGGAATTGTCTTTATCTTTAAAGTTTTCTATTAAAAGAGTTTTGTTTTGTTTTTTTTTCATTAATTAATTACCTGTTAGTTTGTTAGTTTGTTTGTTTTAATAGAGAACTTCCAGTGGTAGCATTAACTTGTCACTGAACAGCAATTCACTTAATGAAGAAAAATAAAAATACCAAAAAGATGTAGAAATCAATGTTTTACTATGCAGTACCCATTGACCCACAACATGGGAGATCACAGTCAGGAAAAAAAAATTATACAGCATTTCACATTTTTCTATAAAATTGAAAGTAGTAACCTTCCTTTCTCTGTTAGAAATAAAAAGATGTGGACAAGTTTTCATTAAAAAAAACCTTGCTTTTTGTGCAAGGAATGCACACAAAGAAAATTAAGAAGAACCTGTCTTGTAAGGCAAGGTAGTTTTATACAAGGTGTTTTAAAAGAACAGTGATGCATTTGTACAGGAGCACACTGTAATCCAGAACTAGTATTTCTAACACCATCCAGGACTTTTTCAACAGCTCTGCTTTTGGTTACTGCCCATCACCTTCAAAGTTCAGACTTGCTCAAATGGAGCAGCAGAATATCTTAAGTATAGCAAACACCCATAAAATTTATTATTTTTTTTAGCCAAGAAGGTGATAAAAGCAAAGTTCTTCCTTATATATACTAATAAAAACAACTTGAAAATAGATACATCCAGAGTACCCTACAGCTGCTTCAAGAATGTTTTAAGCATTAAATTACACTGTTGATGCTTCTGGTGCAGAAAAAACAAACTTCAGCCTGCATATCAGTCATGTCACACCAGTGAAGACATAAGCCTGAAATTTTCTGTTACACTGCAAAGTCCTTCCTAAAAACAAGAGCTTTAAAAGTTACATACTTTTAGAGGAAATTTCAAAGCAAGGCTTTTGCTAAAAATGTGAAAGTAAGTCAAAAAGAGCAAAATTAATTATGCTGCTTCCTATGTAGCTGTGAATGACTTAAATTGCAGTACCTGGAGCATATTGCCATTTCAGTGGCGGTAAATTCAGACTTAATTTAGGCATATGTTAATTACTGTATTGTATTTAAAATATTTCCACCATTTGCATTAGATCTGAATGTTGAAGTGGGCTAATATTACTTCATTTGCAATATTATGGCTATGTATTTCAGTAATTTTTCACTGACACCACACAGATTCATCAGTTCACCCAAAGTAGTTAAATCTGACAGTAGTTGTTGTTGTTACTGTTATTGTTGTTGTAAGAGGAAGTTTTTGATATTTATCTTATTTTAAAGTTTTGGCCTGTCTTTTTTTTTTAAAAAAAATCTCTAGAAGCGCAGCGCTGACTACATTTTTTATAAGATTTTGTTTTCTTTTCCCAGCTCTAGTTAAAACTAGAGAATTCTTTCCTACTTTTGTTGTCTGGTCCTATCAGGATCTTAATATGAGATATAACTGTTTTGCCAGTCCTGACTCACTGCAGACTACATAAGGGCCTTCAAATCAATGACACAACCCCCCTACAACCCACGTACACATGCAATACTCAGGGAACCCCTACCAAAGACAACAGCTTTCAGCAACAGAGTCAGATCAAAGGGGGAGTATGCTGATACCTTGCCGAACTTGAGCATTCTGTGAAGTCTAAATTCACCTAGAAATTATTTTTTCTATTTGTATCACTCCTAAGTTCTTTAGGAAAGCCTCAGGTTTACAATTCTCTCTTCCTCGACTTATTGTTACTTTTTTTGTTTGATCTGAAAAACTTCTATATATTTTCTGTGAACTGGAATTCCTGACAGCTGGAATGATAATCTTAGTTCTCTTAAAGAGGACATAATCATGCACCATCAAACACTCACTTGAAAACATAACTATTTAATTTCTTTATAATTCATATCCTGTACATATATTTTAAAATGAGATAATTTACATAATAATTGGAAAATATTTTTTCACATGAAACCACAGCAATAGCTGTAAGGCAGCAGAATTTTCCTCTACAAGATGCAGTAAACAAATTTATCTATCAGACTTGGACAAGCTGGAAGGTCAGACCAGAGCAGTTCAATAATAATCAAGGAATCCACTTCTCTCACATAATCCAGATGTAATGGGAAAAGGAATTAAAAGACATGCATGTATCATAAGCAATACTTTTAACAGTCTGCAGGTGACTAATCTGACAAAAGCCCCGTATTCTTATTTTATTGTCAAAGTAAAAGGCTGTGTTTTGAAGAAATGCTACTAATATTTTATACTTGCATGCACTTTCTGCTAGAAAACTGGAATTGGTAATCAAAGAAACTTTAAAGAGGTTTGAAAATTCATACTTCCTTGTATTCCTATGCTTTCTAGCTAACCATACTTCCTAGCTAGCCACCCTAGCTGGGTATTCTTAAAGTAGACTATCCATATCTGAACAGTTTATTAAATCATCTATCATAATGGCACACAAACCAGGGTATTCTTATGTGCCCACATTAACACTAGCAGAATGGTATGCAAGATGCTAGTCTTGATACCAAAAATCTTTAGGAAGTATTAAGAACTGAAAGGTTAAGCTGTAAGTGAACTGTTATTCTTCAGTAATGTGTAGGCTTCAAAAAAATATCTAATTACAAAATAAATTTCTCTGTGAAAAAATAGACCAATTTAAACATCTTTTACATTTGTTGATTTGTGTTTTCTACATTTAAACTTCCTTCTTATAGTAAGTGATCCCAAAGATTTTCCTCCAGCAAGGGAGATAAAGATGCCTATGACTGCCTTTTGATGCAGTTTTTTCCTGAAAACAATAGCTGCAATTCATTGTTAACAGACTATTCTCATTAATCAGTACTATGTAGTATGTACAAAGGCTGTTTCTGCAACTTAAATTTCTTGACTGGTAGAAGTTTAATAAAAATTCCCTCTTTTTTTCCTTTTCTTCCTCTGGATCTTCCTATACCATGACAGAAATAGGAGTAAATATGTATAGGAAGTTATGGAATAGAAGGCATGTTCTTTTCAATCTGATTACAGTACAGATATGATACATGCATGATATTCATCTTCCTTTGTGGAATAAATTGAGAGTCTCTATTTGCATTTGTAATAACTTTTCTGTTAAATCAATGGGGGAAAACACTTGTATATATAAATAGAAGAAGGATTAAATAGTATGACTATTAAATACTGCTTTTCACTTCAATTACTTAAAAATATCTTTAAAAAGTCAGCGTAGTACAAAATAACACCGAAAATATTTTTTTTTTTCCTGGAGAAAACGTATTTTTAAAAAAAGCCAGAAAAGTATGCTAATGTGTAATAAACTCTTAATCTGCTGCAGAGTGCTTTCCTCTAGCACGTCAGAATTGTCTTCCTGCCAGTACTACCTCCTGTAGCACTGAAGGAGCTATTTATATGTATTGTACTAACCTAAGGTAGGAGTCAGGACTCCCTTTCCAAAGTGGTCAGATAATCAACATCAAAGATGGAGAACTCCTGAGGGGAAAAAGAAAAAAAAAAAATAGTAGGGGAAGGAGGATTCTCAGTTATGTTGGGTTTTTATCTACTATAAATGAAAAAAGAATAATAATCTGTTGTGCTTTTACAACAGTGAATACAAATTCATGTCTGAAACAGTATCTAGCTCCAAGTAGTCAAAGATCTGTTTTCTACCTTCGAGATAAAGCTTTTTAAGAAAGAAAAAAATCAGCTAACCTCCCAGTATCCTTTTCCCCTGTATTTTCCTTCTTGTCACAATTTATGTATTCAGTTCCAAACTTCCTTTCTTTCCCAGAAATCCAAGTATAGAAGGGCTACATTTCAGAGGACTCCAGGCTCCTCCACTTTTCTACATGGTTTTTACAAACGTCATCTGCATGTGGTACTATCAATGTGCTAATCATCCAAGAAAGAAGACAATTTCCATGTTCTCTTTTCCAGTATGTTAAAAAACCTGTCAGTCTTAGTAGGCTATGACTAACGAATATATTTTCCTTCATGGCTGAAGCCTTATTTCCCCCAGCCTATTGAATAACCTAGTTTGCTTGTTCCCAAGAGAGGATCAGCCTACAAACATCAGTTCAGATCCTGTGACACTATTGGAAAGCAAAACATTGGGCAATAAACCAGCATTATAGGTTTTACCTACATGTTTTTTAACAAATAGGATTTACAAGACAAATAAATGTTTTCTGGCAACAGTTGTAGTTATTTTCAAATGTCAGGCACATGATGGGTGAAATCTATACAGTCTGTGACTTGCTCTGAAGAAAATTTTTCTTCAAAATAAATACTACCCTGGATTTATAGCCAAACAAACCAACAAAATATTACAGGCTCTTCCACACCCATAACATCCACAGTATATACAGTAAATGCATTATGCTATGCTAGACACTGTGTAGGCAGTTCTATATTTATATTTCAGTTACTACCATGAATACAAAAGAGTCCAACATTGCTTTTACTATGAAATGTACGTTTTCAATATATTAAAACCTTTCCTCAGTGAATTTTGTACCTGAATTCTCAGTATCTATTATGTCCTAATAAAAATGTTTCCCTGTGCTGTTTATATATTTTCTTATCACTCATATCCCTTGTATAAATTGAGTGCTTGTTTGCTCCAAACCATATGTTGGCCTGATTTCATGCCCCTGATGGAAGCTGTAACATTGACCTTTTCCATTATTTTGAAGTAATTTGTTTGTGTTAGTGGGTTTCTTGACATGTTTCATTTGAGTATTGTTCCTGGAACATTAGTTGCTGCAGTATTTTTGATATTTCTGTGGGTTTTAACAGACCTTGCTGTGTTGATAGTGCTGTAAAGCTAAAAAAACCCAAACCTGCAAAAATTTCTGTAGTGGCATTCCCATATCCAAATGAATCAATGACTAAAGATGCCCTCTGCCTTCAAAGAGCCTTCCAAGAGATAGCTACTGAAGAAATCCCTAGAGAAAGGAAGGTATAGACATAAAGTTTTCTCTTGAGCTACAGATCTGAAAAAAAAAAAAAAAAATAGCAAAAGACCGCCCGTTCTCAATAAGGCCAAAAGCAATCTCAGTGCATGGCACAAAGAGCAAAATCAGGCTGTTCCTTGGATTTATACATATAGGTGAGTGAGGTTCATCCTGAAAGTCTGGGCAAATGCAAATTCAAATGGCTGTATAAGATTAGGACTCTCAACAACCCTCTGAATGAAGAATTTACAGAAAGCATTCTTGCTATATTACTAAATTATCCTAAAGAAAATACATTTGGATTTAATAAAACTCTAATGATCCAAAGCAGAGTTGATTCTTAAGGAGAGCTTTTGTGATGAGCAACAAGCAGGCATAAATATCAAGTAACTACTCAGCATCTCTTCCTCTGTGCTGCTGCCATGCCATGACTGTTCTGCCCTTGCATGCCCTTTTGAAGCAGAGAAAAGAGGACTTCTAAAGGTTGTAAGAAAATATTTTACAGTAACCATGGTTGTGAAGGCATGTGTCTCATAACCATGTGTCTCATAGCCAGACACTGTCAACAGACAAATTCCCACAGCCAGCAGCAATCTCCTATCTCCCCATGCTCCTGGACGTTAGCACGGGATCCCATCTTTTTGGCTCACTGTGCAGGCCGGCCCTCCAGCAGCACCATTAACAATGACACAAGGTCCCTCACTGTTTATTACTGTTATACAATTCCCACAATGACTAGTGATGTCACAACTGGATGATGAACCTCATTGTCACAATAAGATTATGACAGCTCTTTCATCATCCTATTGACTTAATAAGTTGTAACAGAAACTTATTAAAGGAGAAATTTTAATCTCTGTATTTAAAATAAATGCATTTGTTTACATTTCTTCCTGTATTTTGATTAATTTTCTGAAATGTGCCATGGCAAAGAGAAAACAATAAATGGAAACAAGGATTTGAGCCCAGTGAATGAGAACAGAGTTGTCTAGATGCACCTCTGGCACTAGGGAATGCACATACAGACCAATTTCTTTATTGCGTGGACTCCACTTAGTGTTTTGTCCTTATGAATTACTTAGAGTTATTAAAATTATTCTAATCAAAATTGCTGGGACATCACCAGCAATGACTACCTTCTGATACAGTAATACTAGCCATTATTGTTCTTGATAAAAATGATAAGCCTTGAAGCTGTAGTAACTGTTACTTAGTTTCCTGATCAGTCGGTTTCTTTACTGCTTTCTGCACTTATTGATAGTCCATCTTGAACTCTAAGCTACGGTTCCAAACCTGATGTCCCTCATATTTCTTGAATGTCCAGCATCAATAATGAATAATAGACCTATTCAGATGTGACACCTCCTATATAATTTACGGAAAGCCTAAGGTCCAGAACATGCCTCTTCCTATATTGATTGGAAGTCTGAAAATGGAAATGCAGTCAGGAAGAAGCCAGAAGTGGTTTCCAGCAGAAGAAGAAAGAATCCAGCAAATATGAGTGGTCATTCTTTCATCAGACTTTCTATATCTAACCCAGATTTCTGTCGTCTGCTAATGGCTAATTGCTCAAACCCCCTCCATGGAGGTCTGTGGGGTTTTAATCCTTTTCTTCTTTCCCTTTCTTAAATAACCTCTTTATTAGTAACTCAACTCCAAAACATGTAATAATAAGTAATAATAATATTATATAATAATATAATAACCTGAAAATTATGTAAACATAACTAATGATACCTCTTCAGTGAGTTCCCCTTTGTTATAGTACCTATGCCTTATTTATTTTGAGGTAAGGCTTTACTGAGCCAGATAGCTTTACACTAATTTTAGAAATACTGCTGGTAATTGGTTAAAATTCATATTGTCATGAAAACCAAATTCAAGAAAGCTTTATTTCTTGCTTTACAAAAAAACATTACACATATGAATTTTCTGCTTCTTGCACAGATTTTATTCAGATTGTAGGTTAATAACATTTAAAAAGTAACCAATAACATCACTGCATGCATTCTGTAAGGATCCCTGATTTCCATTGTTTCACTTCTTCTTGTTCACAGTAACAGAATTTAAAGATAATAAATGTCTTTTGTGCTCTTGCAAATATTTCCAGTCCGACTGATGAACACCACACCTACAAATGCTCAAAACAACAGCAGTGAAAAATATCATTGATTTGGAAAGTGTCCAAAACTGATTTCTTGTAATTATGTTAATTACTTTTCCTTCCCCAATGCTTATCCTCTTGATGGTACCATAGAAACTAATCACATCACTTTACACACTGCAATTTGTAAATTAAGCAAATTCATGTTTTTATAAGCTAGCCTGTAAAACTTTTAGCATCCTAATAATCCTTCTGTATCCTAATTATTTGTATTAATTTTCCTTGAACATTGGTAATCAGAGTTGTGCCAGAGATTATGTAACAATAAAGTATGTATAATTATCTGTATTACTGTGTACAAGGCTGCTTATGGACCAAAGCTTAAAAATTTGATTTTGCATTATCGGCAATTACAGTGAATAAAGCTGTGATTGGGGCTGCTCCACTTTGCAGCACAGGAGCATGAGAACATCCAATGTACATTTTCTGATGGACTGTGGTGCAGTTAGCCAAAGAACTCCCATCTAAAGCATGGAAGATATAAGTGAGTAAGCATTTAAAAATAAGTAAGTTATGTACAGTGACAGTCTATGTTTCAAATATGACTGAGGTATAAAAGACATACTTCAAAATTCTTATTTCCTATAGGCAATTATCAAGACAAAGATTTAAAGTTCTGAATCATCAGCACTGAGGAAAATGGTATCCTTATTCCCAAAGGTATCTAATCTACCACCAAAGCCTGCAGATCACTTCCTTCACTTCTGATGTGTCATGCTTGTGTATGAATGCATATATTTTACTCTGAAACATTAGAGTACTCCCTCTGCCCAAAATAAATTTTATCAGGACATAATAAATATTATAACGCATTAAAGTTTTTCTCATGATCTAGCTCACAATGAAAAAAAATGGTGTTTCAATCATTTGAGTTCAAATAAGTGTTTTATCAGGCTTCTACTTTCCAAGACTACATCTAAAATGATATTAAAGTTCCACAAGTGAAGAACGAATGACATTTAAAATCTATCAGCTTTATGGAATAGGAAAAACAGAAAAAACTATCACTGGAATATTTTTTTATTCAAATCATCCACTCAGTTACATTTTTCTTTATTCAAACTGCTATGTAGCAAAACCCACACATTTTCATTCAGCAAGTCTTTCTCTCAACAATTCCTAATGGTCCCTAAGGGACCACAAAGGTGATGAAAGGACTAGGAAGCCTGCCCGTGTGAGGAGAGGCTGAGAGAACTGGGGTTTTTTAGCCCTGAGAAAAGAAGGCTTAGGGAAAACCTTATTACCATGTTCCAGTATTTAAAGAGTGGCTACAAAGAAGATTGAGACTCCCTTTTTACAAGGAGTCGCAGGGAAAAGACAAGGGGTAATGGGAGTAAGTTAGTTCTGGGGACATTACGAATGGACACAAGAGGAAAATTTTTCACAATGAGAACAATCAACCACTGGAATAGTCTCCCAAGGGCAGTAGTTGATTCGCCATCATTGGACGCTTAAGATTAAGCTGGACAGGGTTCTGGGCCATCTTGTGTAGACCATGCTTTTGCCAAGAAAGGTTGAACCAGATGATCCTTGAGGTTCCTTCCAACCTGGTATTCTGTGATCATTCTATGATGCTGGTGATGAATTAATTCTCTGGTATTTTTCTATTAATCCATATACAAGGTTGTCAGATAGAACATGTTGCTTTCTCTCAATCTACATAATACTTTCTCAAACTCAAGAGTAATAAAAAATGCCCTTACAATAATTAAAGCTATAGAAAATTAAAGCTATACAATATCCATTTGGAATTTTTTTTCCTTTTTTTTTTTTCTTTTTTTTTTTTAAGACCTATGTTATACAATCACTTTCTAAAACAACTGATGAATAGTTGGAGGCCAGGCTGTTTCCACAGTCACTGATCTGAGCTTTCATTTCTCATTCAGATGAACTCTTTTCCTGAAGTACTGCTACTACCTTAATTGAAGCTCAGTTAGAACTCAGTTTTGATAAGTCTTTTCTTTCTAAATGGAGTCTTGCTTTTGAAGGATTCTTAATCCCCTCTATCATGGGCATTTCACTTGTTGCCTTTAGTTTACTTATAAAAGATATAGCACAGAAAAAAAATGGCAATGTGTGCAAAGGCTCCTCTCTACAAGAAAGGCTATGATCCAATTTTGTTCTGTGCCTGCCCACAAGGGAGTATCTATGACTTTAATTAGCCCTTTATGATGTTTATTCTTAACATAGGCTTCAAAACCCATACCATACAACTAAGGTGGATGGCACTTTCCTGACAACTCTGCCAAAAGGATTACAGAGTAACTGGTGGTGACAGTCCAGAGGTTATACTGACTTTTACTGACTAGATGTTGAGTACACGTACAATTTATTAAAGAAAGGAGGGAAATATTTTGCTTTGCTTTGAAATGGCCTTATATTTTATTTAGAAGAACAGTGTAAGAGAGAATTTACATTTCACATTGTCTTTTTTCTAAGACTGAAACATCAAATGAAAAGGAACAGAAATAAAACAGGACAATGTCTGTCTAGGTGCTTATTTTGTTAGAGTTAAGGGGTGTGCTAGAAAAGCAATCCTACACATGTGAGTTGGAAACGCTTTGGCATTTTTTATTTGTGCCTGGTCAAATGACAAAAATACATATATAATTGCTAGTTACAGTGTTAGCTCTCAGAAATTTTCTGTTATAAATCTCAGTTAAATTGCATAACTTATTTTGGTTAATTTGTTTGAAAACTGCAGGAGCACTGTTGAGAAATCAAGTTCACCTGATATGGTTATATTACAAAAGCTAGTGTAAAATATGTTTTCTCTACTTATATGCATTGGTAAATTATTTATATCCGTAGATACCATGGCATCAACATTTATGAACTGTGAATAAAACTGTTACCTATATCTTTAAAGGTAACTAAGCTGTTAAAATCACTGCAAATTTACTAGAGAAAACATGGTTTCTGAAATAATTCCTTTTTTAACTACCTCTAACTTTTAGAACATGATTTAAGGAAAATATATAAAACAAAACAAACAAGTAAGCATTTTTTTTCCTCATACCTGAGATTATAATACAGAATAGCATATGAGTTATTGGTCAAAATCTTTCCCTGCTTATGCCATAGCTACATGTAGATTTTAAGGGCAAATTTATCCTATTTTAGTTACTTATGTATATTAATGAAATCAAATATCTTCATTTTGCTAAAGGTAAAATGAATCCAATGACAGCATCTTGTTCAAATAATAATACAGCAGATGTCTAATTTACATCACCTTAATTATGCTTTACACCATTATTCAATTTCTATATCTCAGCTAGCAACTAAGTTGTTAAAGCATAAAGAAGAATTAGTGGGTTTTTTTAACCTCCATGTCTGACGAACAGCTTATATAGACTAAAAAATTATATTTAACTGCTTCTTTATAGATTTTTCTTCCCTGTTCCCCAGAGTACAATCAGAACACATTACATGCCTTAGAAAATTTATCCACTGATAGAAAATGTACAAAACTATGCTTACTTAGGGGGGAAAGTATAGACTAATTAAGCAGGATGCCTTCATTTATGCAACCTCTTAGGAAAAGTTCACAGCGAAACCTAGGTCTGTTGACATGCAATTCAACACATAAAGTGTTAGACTTCTTGCCATAGACATATTTCTCTTAATTTGAAGCTCAAACGCTTTTTGCTTTTGCTACAAACTATTATAACCGCCACCCCCACCCCCCCCACCCCCCCACCCCCCGCCAATCTATCCAGTGTTACTAGAATGGTCCCTGATAACATTCTACTTCTAGAAACTATAAGAAGTTGGCCATGTTTTTCTGAGGAAATTATATTACATCTTATCTGATCCATCATAAATTAGTGTAAGTGCTTGAGGTATGCATATGAAATGCTATAGTAAGACATGAATGCATGATAAACATTCTACAAAATCAACACCAATTACAGTAGATCAGAGTTACTTTCTCCAAAGCTGTTAAATTAAATAGTATGAATCAGTGTTCACATTGACTCTGACTTGCTTTAGAAGAAAATTTTACATCATAACAGTTTGCCTCCATACTTGTGGTCTCCTTTTGTTTGTTTATTAAAACCAATGTCTTACTTTAAATTTGACCTGGATCTCCAGATAGATTGTTTCTGGGTTGGTTCCCTGACACCACCCCCCACCCCCCCCACCCCCTATATTGTTGCCTCGTGGTAAGCAGAGTTCTTTCTTTACAGGTAAGGAAAAGCTGAGGTAGCACTAACACAGTCCATAAGAATTGTTTGCTTGGTTTTCCTCTTTTGCAAGGTAGATTCTGCCCTGACATTAGTGTGACTACACTGTAATGGCTTATTGAAACACTCTACAATGAATTATACTTATTAAGAAGAAGCTTGCTGGCTTTTTTTTTTTTTTTTTTAATTAAATTTTATTTTTCCTGCAGCAATACCTTTTTATTGTCCAATAGAAACCTTAGGATTATTACAGGGAAAAGTAGGTTTAAGCGGCTCCAGGAGAGTTCAGGGAATGTTATGCCATGTTAAGCAGTTAAAGCCTGAACACAACCAACTTCAACCACTGAGATCTACTCAATTATTGAAAATCAGAGAGGAAGTAAGACAAATCAGAAAGGTTAATCTTGCACTGCATTATTGAAATTCAGCCTTAGGTGATTTGGAATATATTTATTTTTAGCTCTGTTTCTTTCAAATGGCTAAAATAAGCATTTGTATTTCAGAACAAAGATTACTACACAAAGAAGTGCCTTATGATAGATATGACAGATTACTGGCATGGAACAGTATAACAAATTCCAGAAATTATCCCACATATTTTATCAATAATTTTATCAATAGGGGCAAGGGATAACTGTTTGACATTGCCTACTATAAAAAACTCAAGGAATACTGCACTCACCTTTCAACTGGGGCTCAAAATCAATTCTTGGGCAAACTGTACTGCCTAATACACCTGCCTAGGATTTATTTCTTCCCCTGTTAGTTTTTTTTTCTGAGATCTATAAGCAAAGATGTACAGTATCCATCCAGAGAATCCTTACCACAGAACTGGCAAATTTCATTAAAGCAATTCTTCAAACCTTGATATTCAAAAGATAAATATAACGTGCTTCCTTTGGTGACTACAAGGTAAAATGTTGCCACACAGCAATCATTTGCTGGCTGCCCTTGAAGCCACTAGCTTGCATAACAGTACTCAATACAATGAGGATATCCAATCTGCTTTCAGTAATTTACAAAACCAAGACCAGTGTCCAGAGTACTCATTTAAAGACATTGCCAACATTATGCACTCCCCTTTCACTCACAACTGATTTCTTTAACTATAAATTCCCCCAAATTACAGGAATACCTACAGGAAAACCTATGGATGCTAAAATGGCTCTACAATATAGTATTATTTTGCAAATGACTCTGAAGAGGAATTTCTTAATAATTCTAAGCAACTCCATGTTATACCTCAGAAATGTAGACAACTTCATCATCCTAATTGAAAGCATTTCTTTTTTGAAAGGATTTATTTCCAAGTTGTGCCAGGAATCTGGTAATCATCACCTCTTCAGACTGTCCTTGGAATATTCTTACATCAGCATTAATTTGCTAATCTGCAAAATAATCTGCAAAAATAATAACTTATAAAACCCCCATAGAATATCAACCAATTAATGTCTATTTTATACAAAAGTCTGCTTTCCAAAACCACCCCAAAAGCTGTAACATGACCATACCATCCAGTATAATTGCATTTGCTCTGAGGTTTAGATCACACTCAGAACACTCCAGTCGCAAGAGCATTGTTATTAAGCAAGGGCAGTCCTCTAAGGAAAGAAATCATTCCTGAAAGAGACACTTGAACAAACACCATATAAAGAATTACCTCTATATGAAAAGAAGATTCTCTCTGATTACTCACTTCAGGCGTTTTGCCTCAGTGCTGTACCTGAAAGCAGCAGCTTCCTCGATAAGAAATCTTAATTTTTAAAAAAGTCTTTTTGAAACTACTCATCTCAGCTTTCGAAAATTGTCACCCTACCCACACACAAACCCAATTACATCCTCACTAGCAAATTCCCCGTGGTTCAAATTACACTAATTGTTGCACTGAACACATGCCTGACAAAAAAATTTGAATCTTTACTGTCAACTCTATGCAGCTCCAATAAATACACTTAGATCAGAACCCTAAAAATTCCTAATTTTATACTTATATTTTCCAGGAATGTAATATGCTTCACTCTGTGCACAAAATATCCTGATGGTTACCTGTGTAGGTAGAACAAAAAGAATATTCACAAGAATGACCTCACACTGACAACCAATAAAGGATAAAGTAGTCATCTTCCAGGAAGCATTCATTTCTCACAAAATGAATCAAGATATACCTGATTACTTCATCTAGATCCACAAGGGAGGGCAACACAAACATCCCCCCCACCCCCCCTCCAAAAAAAAAAATAATTCTGGAAACCACAATGTATGCCTCAACAGTAATACTGATCTTAAACTACATTATCTATTCCTTCATTCTCTTCTGGACTGCTCACACATTTGTCTTTCCTCTGCATAAGTACATTAGGTATCTAAGAAGCATTATTTATGAATCTTTTTCCTTTCTTTCCTTCCTCTTATTTTCCCCTCCTCAACATTAACAGGCTTTCTGCTTCATGGGTAATAACAGTTTATATTGAAAATTGGTCAGACAGGTATGTTTCTCACTAAACTAAGCTTGTTCTCAACTTGTATTAAACTTTGAAAAATTGTTCTTATTTCAAACACAAAGAAAAGCTCTGTGCTTAAAGTTTCTGTGTTGTTTTTGGATACCCCCCCGCCCCCAAGGTTAACCATTAATTTAATAAAATATATGAAATCTACCTACAAACCTTAACCAATTTGCAAAATATTAAACATTAGCTTGTGCTTTCTGAAATAGTTCAGGTCAAAAGCCCCTCAATTTACTCTCAAAGTTATAAAAAACATGAACTATATTTAGCAATGTCTAAAATGTCAACAGAAGTTTTGCCGGGGAGTCAGGTCAGGATTAAAATTAGCAACTATGATATCTAACCTTTCATGTCATAGGAAAAAAGAAGGACACAATTCTTTGAATTTTATGCAATATGGAACAGAACAGAATAGATCATCACATCCTAATGGAAAAATTTTGACAAGACAGAAAAAGCTTAGAAAGCCTTTCTTAGAAAAGTGAATTTGGTGAAAAGTGTTCAAATTAGAAAAATTCTTTCCGAAAGTGCACAGTGTGTCCCAAAACTACAAAAAACATTGCTGTACATTTTATGGTTTTGGGCACAAATTCTTCTTCCACTGTATTTAATTTTGCCTTTAATTTGAATAGGCAAAAAATCAGGCCCTTATCTGGTTACTTAATTTTCTTATGATACTTTTGTTTGTATCAAACCATTTTATATTCAACTTGTTAAAGCAATTAAATGTATATTCAAGTGTGTTGTTCAATCAGCTCTAAAGTTAATTAAATAAAATTGCATTTTTAAACACAACTTGAAGAAATCAAATATATTTATTGATATTATTTATATTTATTACCCGATAATCAGCAACATTAAGAAATCACAGAATCTCAGAATGGTTAGGGTTGGAAGGGACCTCTGGAGAACCTCTAGTCCAACCCCCTGCTAAAGCAGGGTCACCTAGAGCAGGGTGCACAGGATCACATCCAGCTGGGTTTGAATGTCTTCAGAGGAGACTCCACAACTTCTCTGGGTAGCCTGTTCCAGTGCTCTGTCACCTCAAAGTAAAGAAGATGTAGATTTAATTAATTTTTAAAAATACAGTTTTGTGGCAGTTTTAGAAACTCTTCTTTGACAGATAGTCTCATTTCATTGTAATTATAAACTGCTGATTTATTTTGCAGTCCTTCCATATAAAATGCAGAACAAGTATGGTAAAGTTCAACAGTATTCACCTCCTCCTGCTTCATCTATGTCAGTAAATAGAGGTTTTATTCCAAATTAGATAAAAGCATTTTATACATAAAAGAACCAAATCCTATTTGCTTACTGAGGTGAATAATCCAATTTACTTCAATAGGGTACTTAAACATAATGTAGTGCATAATTTCTCAAGCTATACTTAACTGCTGAGATTACTATTTGGAGTCTACCTATTCTTTGTTTTAGCCACCACCACTTCATCCCACTCCCCCCACCCCCCTTCCTATTTAATTGTTTTATTTGCTACAGGCTCTACTACTTAATATTTCTATATCCAAGAAGACAACATTACAAATCATATGCAAAACCTGTTTAAATTACAGGTTTAAAAAGCAGTAACTGAGTCCACATTACAGGAATGAATTCTTGGAAGTGAAGAATTTTGAATTACTATTACAACCCTACATTAAAACATGCAAAGTCAACAGTCAAATTGAAATGTAACTGTGGAATATTGCTAATTTCTGGGGTTTTTGAAAGAATATTTTAAAGGAAAGATATATGCAGGATATGACACGCTTCAGAAACCAGTAGAATATTTTTTTTTTTGTAATTTGAACCTGTATTTCCAGAAGAATCTTAAAGCTCTGAAAATCCATTTTACTCAAAGTTTACTTAGATTAAACAAGTTTATAAATGGTATAGAAACACAGTTTTATTTGTTGGTCGGTTTATAACTCTCAGGCTTTCATTAGTTAATGTATTAAGTATTTCCAGATGTAGAATACTTACATTACTGCAAAGTATGACAGTTAATGGTGAGACAACAAAAAAAACCAACGAAAAAACCAAATACCAAAGTCCCAACACAAAAACTGCGCTGAATAAAACAAACCCCTCAGTATCCTTTCAGCTGCCCTTCAAGTGAGATTCAGATGTACCTCTGGAAGCAAGACTTCATATTAATTGTACACAGCTTCTATGGATAATTACTGTCTTGAAATTATCTTTTCCAAGACCAAAAATATTTTAACAGAACTTCTATGGTACAATCTGTCCCAGGACTGTATTCTTTCCCTGCATAATACCTCAATCAAAAGCCCAATTCCATTATCTAGACTATTATTTAAATAATCTTAGGTTTTAGGCTTGAAAATACGAAGTAGAATCCACCCCAAACTCAGGATACCTTTGATTAACAAGTTTTATTTTAGGAATACTAGAATTGTATAAAACTTAACTGACAAGGTTTCATTTTCATTATTATCTGTATCTGCCCAGTTGACAATGGGCTTTTTAGCAAGAAATTGATTTTAAAACCCCACAAAACACAAAATTATGATTCAGAGGTAGAAAAATCAGAGTGTTTAAAAAAACACTATACCTGATTATCTAGTACCTTAGATTAAGGGTTTTTTTTATTTTTTTATTTTTTTTTACCACTGGTTTCAACAAAAGCACTCACAGCCTTATATCATTGCTGGACAGCCACTCCTTAATTAGTCAGTGTAAGAAAACATTTCACATTTATGTGAGCAAATAGAAAGAAATCTGCAAAGGCATATGCTGGAGCAGCATATGAAGAGGCAGATCATCAGGCAATTAGGAAAGTGAACACATTGTAAGTCTTGACCAAGGTCTTTTCAAGGCTGGTGCTCCTTTTTTAAAGTATGAGAAATTAAAATGAATATAATAACAGATATAATTAACATTTTAAAATATGTTTACCACTTTAGCTTAACCTTGAATTCCATTTATTAGCAGCAACCATTCTACCTGGTCATCATGCAATGACATTCTGGAAGCAAGTTAGCCTAAGAAGCGATGAAAAATGCCTAGATATAAATTTGTTATGGGCACATGGAATAATTAGGCAAGAGATTCCCTCCAGTTACCTCAAACCAGCACTGGAAAACTACCAGCTGATGCAGATGGGCACAGTTCCTCACCCTGTCATAAAAGAGGTTGTGCTGAGAGAGGTGGGGGTACATGGGGAAAAGTGCACTGTAGACTGCAAATCTTTTAATCTGACTACACTGTGTAAAATTATGACTAAACAGAAAATGGTGAAAGGATGCCTGTGCGTCATATATGGATAGGATCAATGTTTTTCTATCTATATTATGTTCCTTTCAAAAGGGAGTGGCTAAGCTGGCAGATGCCTCTGGAGATGAGCAAACACTGTCTCCCTGTCAACCTCAGTCTGCTCCAGGAGAGACAGGTTCAGCAGGTACAGGTCACAGAAGGCAAAGGAACAAAGAGATACAACAAGGAGGCTGTGCAGAGCTCCATGCCACCTCGAAATCACGCCTAGAGGCAAGGAGCCAGCCTGGAAGGTTCAAGGGTCCAAGAGGCAAGATGGCTACAAGTCCATTTTATTTTATTAAAACATTTTTCCTAGCATTCTCTCTGTTTAAAAGAAGATGTATATTGATTAGTGTTATGAGGATATTTTTTTCCTTTTTTTACTTTAAAATCTTTTTGGTCTTTCTTGGGAATTTAAAAGGAAGACATCTAACATGATCAATCTCAAAGTTATGGCAGTCTTACTGTCACTTTACAAGACACTTTAGAATTTAAGAGGGGAAAAACATACTGAATACTCAGGTGAGGCACATGGGCATATTTATGCAGGCAGACATAAAGTCTTTCTACCTTTTTCTGAGCTGGTGGGATGCGAGCTAGCTCCAGTCCTGAAACCATGTAGAAGAAGGTCCACAGCCACCCACACAGGGCTTGCCTTTCCCGAATTTCATCACTGTAACAGAGCTCTCCAGTTTTACGAGAGCTTGGAGTATGACTTGGACTTTCTACAATAATCAAGGCACGCAAATCATGCCATCCCTCTTACTAGTCTGCCTTTCATGTGATTGATGCCCTTTGCCAGCATGTTACAGATTATTTCCTCTAAGTTTGCTGTGCTACATCGTGGACTTCTGCTTAATTTCACTAGGAACATAATGAGTGGTTTTGCCAGTGGAGTGCTAGATGATCACCAACAATCCATGCTAAAAGCTGCAGGTCACCGGAGTGACCTGGCGCCAGGTCCTGGCCCATCAAGGGCTCCCCTGGGCCCACCAGGTGAGGGGCTGGCAGACAGAGCCTGTCCTACTGCCCCAGCCAGGAGCAGGGCAGACGGGGGGCACCAGGGCACCCGCGGCCCCAGCACCAGGCACCTCCCTGGGGATGGGGCCAGGCCGAGGCCAGGCTGGGACATGGGCCCACGGGTGGGCCCGGCCACGGGCACGGCTCAGCGGGGGCCATGGCTGGGCAGGGAGGGCTGTGGGCAGCTGGAGACCAGCCCCGCTGTGGGGTCACTGGGGCAGGAGCTTGTGGCTCCGGGGGGCTGCGGTGGGGCCCTGGGCCATGGGCCGTGGGCGGGTGCCCTGAGGGGGTGGGCAGGGTTGGCAGTGCCCTTGGGGCCACGAGAATAAATAAATACATACATTGCTGAATCAGGACATTAACAAGAACATGTTGATTGAAATGGTAAGAGACCATGCAGTGCCATTCGCTTTGCTGAATATTTTAGTGCATGATTTAATTCCTGTTTCGTTTCCCTCTCTATTAACTAATTCTGTTTATGGAATAATTAAGCAACTACTTAATTGAAATAGAAACAAAATTTAGTGTATTTCTAAATTTGTAAATTATAATTGGGCTGCTTATTAAATGGCATTTGCACAAATTATACCTCTTTATGTATAAAAGGAAACATAGCTAAAGGATTTAGTATTTTAAAACAGCTGTGAGTGCATATGTCAGAGGCAGTATGTGCCAGGTACATGATTATCATTCAAGGGAAAAAGAACAGGTTCAAAAGAGTTTTCTTTCAAAAGGATTAAAAATAAGTAGATAATTCAGAGATTTGCACCTTTGGAAAAGCCTGAACAGTTTTCCCATGCCCCATGCTCTGAAGGCAGGCAGACTTTGCCGTGTTTAAATCTTTTTCATAAAGTAAAACACAAAGTTGAGGTCTTTTGTTTGAGAATTCACCACAGCATGTCCAGTCATTATTATTCTTGTACCATGTAGAACAAATGCAAATGTACAATTGCAAAAGAACACCAATAGACTGTTAGCAAGATCCTTTGCAGGCTGGATTTTATGGTTTGGTGCCAGTAATTTGAATTTTAACCAGGAATTCAAGTGAACATCACACTGAAGAATCCTTGGAAATCCTTGTGGTATCATTAGATGTGGAATGTGGAAACTTTATACTTTGCATTCAGTTTTGACTGAAAGGAATTTACACTGTATAAAGACTTAGAGCTGTCTTTTGATTACACATATAGAGGGCCAGCATGCATTGTATTACTGAATATATTTTGTCATTAAATATGTTTGTAGTAATCTTGCTCCTGAAAGGAATATATAAAGAGGTCATATAGAAGTTAAAGTCTTGTCCTTTTGACAGATCTATAAACTGTTACTATAATATTAGAAAATGCAATAGCCATGCAAAGATAAGACTTAGAATTGAGACTTGGGAGTTGAGACTTAGACATCCCCCATAAAGCTAGAGATTTCATGCAGCATATTCCTCAGTCTGGCATAGCAATTTATAGTTAAACACATGTTTTAGAAATATTTCTCATCTGATTTACAGGAATAATTTTTGTATATAGTTCTGATGGTAAATTACCCTCACAATTAAAAAATTGTGCTTTAATTTTAATTTACCTCAATTTTATTCACAGCCACTGGGCATTGCTAAATCTTTCCTGTTTGAAATATTACCTCTAATATTGGATGGCTTCTGTCTACCTCCTATCTACATTGGTAATTACAGAATCAGGTCAAAATGTTATTGAAGAACAGGAAGGTACAAGTAGCACAGTTCTTGGCTTGCAGATCAGTGCATAACTCATTGCTTTAAAATATGCTTTTTGTACATTTGAGCCCTGTGTAGAGATATCCAACTAAATTAGTCAAGTTATGTTAGAATACAGTTAATTTATCCTGCCCTTTAGTCCTGTGCCTAAAGAAATACTTGTAGCATATCTGAAGGGGGCAGTCACCCTACAAAATGTTACACAAGAACTGCATTTTTTAAACCCACATTATTGATGGATGCACACAACATTTTTGAAGTTAATACTCCACTCTAAGACCAATGTATTAATAAAATTGAGTTGGGAGATGCCCATGAGACTAATCTTATTTAAAACAGTAACCTACAGTTTTCTATTATTAAATTTCATGACAACCACTATGCTTTTGCTTGTAAGTCAGATGGTATATTAGATAGACCTTAGGGTAAAACAATACATCTTTCACATTTCTGTGACATAAAAACAAAAAACCCCAACCACCTATTGTAGACCACTAATGACCAAACACCCCTAATTCTCTGATGACTTGCTTGTAACATAAAGCTCTAAAAAAAAAAAAAAAAAAAGTGTTAAACTGGGCGTCAAATAAAACAATTCAGAATTATTCAGGAGTGCCCCATGTACAAGAGCAAGTAAGTGTCAAAGGAGTAGGGTAATGGCAAAATATTTAATTCTGTATCCTTGTTCTTTCAAAACAAATGTCACAAAAATCAGATCTCCCAATTTTTGTAAATGTCTGTCAACTTTTTTTTTTAGCACTTTGATATAACACCAACATTTCCAAAGGATTGTCATTTATGCAAAGACTAGGCTGACTTTTACATCTGAAACACCCTAAGATGAAATTAATTACACTGAGTTTTACCATCTTGAATTCTGAGTCACAAAATAGGCTTACTAATACAATCAATCAGAGCTGTCCTCAGTAATAATTAAAAAAAATCTTTTTTTTAAAGAAAACCCAAACCTGTCACCTAGGTGAAATAATTATTAAAATCAATAGCTGAAATATATGTTTTGCAGTAATTTATATATTACCTGTTATATCAGACATAGGAAGCTTTCAAAGTAATAAGTAATAGATGAATTAAGTTTTGTCCTGCAGATTTTGAGTAAAAGCATTTCAATTCAAGGCTAGTGTGATTTAAGATTTTAATCTTTTTTACATAGTAATGACAGTATCTTTCTGTCTTCATTTACATTTAGTTCTAGAGGTTGTGACATTAGAGCAAACCTAGTTTAATCATACTGGTAGTTTTACACATAAATTAATGCACATACTCATACAGAATTACAGCATTAGAGAATCATTAACAAAACCAATGATAGGCATTCCCTCCAGACTATGGGATCCCTAACGAGATATAATTTAGGTTTTAAATGAGAATAAATTACCATGCCAACAGTTCTTTGAACACAGGTTGTTTTTTGAATATATCTTCACTAAGCAGAATATAACTGGAAGTGAATTAATCATTTAAGTGCAGAAAATAAATGTGTTGAAATAAAACTTGCATGACTGTGCCTTTAAATTTTAATTTATTAGGACAGTTGTCTTGGAAAGAAATATTTAGAATGACAATTGGGTTTAAATCTCCCTTTACATTTACTTGAAGAAGAAGGAGACTTACACTTGCCTACCCATAAATCAATTATCCCATTTACCTTGAAACTTCAGCAAATCATGAAGATAGTGGCACTCAAAAGTATATATCATGGACACGTCAAAGTGGCACACAACACTCAAATGAGATACCATGTACTATAAAAGATACTGGTAAAAAACCAGCATGAAACACGGTCTTTAAATTTTGATATGATATTACAAGAGATTCAAGAAAGGTGGCTATTAATTTGTGCTTTTTCATGTATTCTCTTACTGTCTTCAGTCATCGCAGTAAGTGTAATGAGAACAAATCCAGTTGAGTTTTTGAAGCTGATGGAATAGAATCATAGAATCATAGAATCATTTTGGTCGGAAAAGACTAAGACCACCAAGTCCAACCATTAACCCAGGACTGTCAAGTCCACCACTAAACCATGTCCCTCAGCACCACACCTATATGCTTTTTTAAACACTTCCAGGGGTGGCGATTCTAACCACCTCCGTAAGCAATCAGTTGAATGCTTGACCACCCTTTCAGTGAAGATATGTTTTCTAATATCCAATCTATACCTCCCCTGGGGCAACTTGAGGCTATTTCCTCCTGTCACTGGGAGGAAACACCTACTGGGAGAAGACACCTACTCCCACCTGCCTATAACCTCCTTTCAGGGAGCTGTAGAGAGCAGTAGGGTCCCCCCCTGAAGCCCCCTTTTTCTCCAGGCTAAACAGCCCTAGTTCCCTCAGCTGCTTCTCGTAAGACTTGTTTTCCAGCTTCATTGTCCTTCTCTGGACACACTCCAGCACCTCAATGTCTTTCTTGCAGTGAGGGGCCCAATACTGAACACAGTATACGAGGTGCAGCCTCACCAGTGCCCAGTACAGGGGGACAACACCTTCCCCTGTCCTGCTGGCCACACAGTTGCTGATACCAGCCAGGGTGCTGTTGGCCTTCTTGGCCACCTGGGCACACTGCTGGCTCATGTTCAGCCCGCTGTCAGCCAGCACCCCCAGGGCCTTTGCCTCCAGGCAGCTTTCCAGCCTCCCTTCCCCAGGCCTCTAGCATTGCATGGGGTTGTTGTGACCCAGGGGCAGGACCCGGCACTTCTCCTTGTTGAACCTCGTACCATTGGCCTCAGCCCATCAGTCCAGCCTGCCCAGATCCCTCTGCAGAGCCTTCCTCCCCTCAGGCAGATCAACGCTCCCCCACAACTTGGTGTTCTCTGCAAGCTTTCTGATATTGCACTCAATCCCCTCATCCAGATCATTGATAAAGATATTAACTAGAACTGGCCCCAGTACTGAGCCCTGGGGAACACCACTCGTGACTGGCCACCAATTGGATGTAACTCCATTTAATACTGCTCTTTGGGCCTGGCCATCCAGCCAGTTTTTAGCCCAGCATAGAGTACATGTGTCCAAGCCACGAGCAGCCAGTTTCTCCATGAGAATGCTGTGGGAGATGGTGTCAGGCTTTATTAAGGTCCAGGTAGATAATAACAACAGCCTTTCCCTCATCCACTAGGTGGGTCATCTTGTCATAGAAGATCAGGTTTGTCAAGCAGGACCTGCCTTTCATAAATACATGCTGGCTGGGCCTGATACCCTGGCTGTCCTGCACGTGTTGTGTTATGGTGCTCAGGATGATCTGCTCCATAACCTTCCCCAGCACCCAGATCAGGTTAACAGGCCTGTAGTTCCCCAGATCCTTCTTACCTTCTTGTAGATGGGCATCACGCTGGCTAACTTCCAGTCTTGTGGGACCTCCCTGGTTAGCCAGGACTATTGATAAATGATGGAGAGGAGCTTGGTGAGCTCCTCCACCAGCTCCCTCAGTACCTTTGGGTGGATCCCATCCGAACCCATAGACTTGTGCACATCTAAGTGAAGCAGCAGGTCACTAATTGTTTCCTCCTGGACTGTGGGGACTTCATTCTGCTCCTCATCCCTGTGTTCCAGCTCAGGGGGTTGATTACTCTGAGGGAAGTTGGTCTTATTATTAAAGACTAAGGCAAAGAAGGTATTAAATACCCCAGCCTTTTCCTCATCCTTTGTGGCACTGTTCCCCACAACATCCAATAAAGGATGCAGATTATCCTTGGCCCTCCTTTTGTTGCTAACGTATTTGTAAAAAATGTTTTTTGTTATCTTTTAATGCAGTGGCTAGCCAGAGCTCTAGCTGGGCTTTCACCTCTCTAATCTTCACCATGCATAACCTTGTGACATCCTTATAGTCTTCTGGAGCTTCCTGTCCCTTCTTCCAAAGGTGGTAAACTCTTCTTTTTCCTCTGAGTTCCAGCCAAAGGTCTTCATTCATCCAGGCTGGTCTTCCCTGCTGCTCGTCTTTCAGCACATGGGGACAGCCTGCTCCTGCACCTTTAAAACCACCTTCTTGAAGGATGTCCAGCCTTCCTGGGCCCCTTGGCCCTTCAGATTTATCTCCCAAGGGACTCTGTCAACCAGGCTCTTAAACATGCCAAAGTCAGCCCTCTAGAAGTCCAAGTTCTGCTGACCGCTGTTCTTACTTCTCCAAGAATCGAAAACTCTGTCATCTCATGCTCACTAGGCCAAAGATGTTCTCTGACCACGACATCACCCACCAGTCCTTCCCTGTTTTCAAACAGCAGGTCCAGCAAGTAACGTCCCTGGCTGTCTCACAGACCAGCTGTGTCAGGAAGCTCTTCCACACACTCCAGGAACCTCCTAGACTGTTTCCGGTCTACTGTGTTGTGTTTCCAGTGGAAATCTGGTAGGTTGAAGTCCCCCACGAGAACAAGAGCTAGCTATCTTGAGACTTTTCCCAGTTGCTTGTAGAATGTTTTGTCTACCTCTTCATCCTGGCTGGGTGGTCTATAACAGACTCCCACCAGGATATCTGCCTTGTTGGCCCTCCCCCTCATTCCTAACTATAAACACTCAACCCTACTGTCACCATCACCCAGTCTGAGACAGTCAAAACCCTCCCTGACATACAGGGCTACCCTTGTGCCTCTCCTTCCTTGCCTATCCCTTCTGAAGAATTAGTAGCCATCCATTGCAGCACTCCATTGCTGTGAATTTTCCCACCATGTTTCCATGATGGCCATTATGCCAAAGTCTTCCTGCTGCATGATGGCTTCCTGTTCCTCCTTTTTGTTGCTTATACTTCAGGCATTGGCATAGATGCACTTCAGCTGTGCTATTGATCTTGACTGCAGCCCTGGCGTGCCACCCCCAGGCTCATCTCTAACAAACTTGGTTTTATTTCCTTCCCACTTTGAATCTAGTTCAAAGCTCTCTCAGTGAGCCCTAACTCCTGACCTAGGATCCTTTTCCCCCTTCGAGAGATGTGAACCCCATCTGTTGCTAGCAAGCCTGGTGCTGTGTAAACTGACCCATGATCAAAAAACCTGAAATTTAACCATTGACACCAGGCCTAGAGCCAGGTATTGATCTGTGTGATGTTCTGATCACATGCCCCATTGTTCCCTGCAACTGGCAGGATAGAGGAAAATATTGCTTGTGCTCCTGTTCCCTCAACCAGCCACCCCAAAGCCCTGATATCTCTCCTGATTGCCCTCAGGCTTCTTGTTGTTTGGACTTGATCATTGCCCACTTGGAAAATGAGTAATGGGTAGTAATACGAGGGATGTACCAGACAAGGGAGTTTTCTAATAACATCCCTTACCAGGGCCCCAGGAAGGCAGCAGAATTCCCTATGGGCTGGGTTTGCTCAGAATATTTGGCCCTTTGTTCCTCTAAGAGTGGAGTTGCTGATGACAACCATCTTTCTGTTCATCCTAGCAGAGTTGGTTGTGATGTATGGGTTTAACTGACTCTGCCTAAACAACACCTCCAGTCTGGTCGGGCTTTCATCCACAATCATCTTTTTCCTGGTCTTTGGGTTCCAGAGCTGCATATCTATTGTATAGGGATACTTGGGAAGGAATAAAGTACATGAAGTACTTAAACATACATGAAGCACACTGAAAGGGAAAAATCAGTGTTCATGCAGTAGGCAAAAGAACCCCAAGCAAAGCCTAGATCCTCATTAAAGCCCAAGTTAATAACTTCCCATGGCTTAACACTATACAAGTCCCTCTTTTGATCAGTTGTTGGAGGAAATGTAATAATGCAGCAGGCAAATAGCTATTGCTACATAAAGCATAAGATTCAGCAATAATTAGCTATATTGTCTGAAAATCTTCTATTTGTCTTCATGATGTGGAGACAATAATTTATGCAAATATTTTAAAGTATTTCAGAACAAAGCTGAAGAATAAGCATCTCTGTGTTCCCACAGGATGAGTGGATCTTGGGTGTAACTTACAGGCACTAAGGCAAAAGCTTTCTCGTATTGGCTCTCTACTTTCATTAATCCATTTACAAGGTACACTTGAAGACAGACACTATTTTTGTGCAGTTCTGCACCAGATGTCTAGCTCCATGGGTGGCTTGCACAGAAATGGATTGGGATACTTTATATCCCCAGAGAAGCTATGCCTTTTTATCCTTTCCCCCACCCTCCTGCCAGTTTCATTTTGTTTACTGGGGCTTAGTCAAATTCTGATGTTGAAACAGGGTACATGTACATTAGTACTGTAAACTTACATCAGGAATATGCGTTAGAAATGAAACTCCTAGTTGTCCCCACTGACCATGCTTTCATTTATATCACAGAGTAGCTGCAGGCTACATAAACTGGATTCAATCCGGATGAAAATAAATTGAAAAATGTGCTCCAGGTACCCACATAATGATCTTCAATGACTTAGCAACATTCAGTCCTGGGTGTGAGATCAGAGCAAGCCTTCCTCCCATCCCCAAACATGTATGGTGCAAACACTGAGCCCTCTATTGTTTCACTATAAAGATCTGCTCCTACTATGTTGTTCTACTTGACAATGTACCTTAGACACAGTAACTTAAACACCTTGCTGAAAAGTGATCCCAGATCTAAAGGGCCAGACTTCCTTATGCCTTTTATTTTAGAAATAAATGCATGACACATCATTACTTTTAGAACCTTACAGCAACCACTGGAAAAAAGAGGCACCTTACTGCATAAACTGCTAACCACACTTAACAGGAGTAGCCTTGTGCAACCCAGTAAAATTACTACATATATACAAGTATTTATACAAATGTGCTAAATATGACACTATGTAAAATTAATTACATGCACTGAAAAAAAAGCATCAATGCCTGTGATGACACGGGGAATTTCAAACTATCAGCTAGGGTTTCCCTTACAAAATGTTCTTGTTTAAACAGTTCTTCGTAACTGTAGGAAGATATTTTGTCTATTGACATTGAAACACTCACTTTGAAAAGACAAAATTAAATGCCCCCCAAAAATTTACTTAGTATTTTGTGTTTGACTTGAGAGATAAGATAGGGCAGGAAACATTGTAGTCAATGTATATTAGCATCCCAAACTCTTAGCACACTTGGAGACAATGTATAAAAACTTTTGAACACTGATAGATAATCCCTTTTAAAATATTTTTTCAATACCTTTTCTAGATTTTACCTCATATCTAGAAAGCTGACCATACCTGTGACACTTCTACATCATCTTTTTTTTTTGGTTCATGACATAACTATTTGCTGCTTACCACATAATGATACATAGTTCTAATATTTTATGTCTCAAGTGCACTGCCTTACAAGCTGTATTTACTTATTTACTGGGCTGCACAAACACTTTGTCATGTCTTACTTGGTTGATAACATCAGAAAACTTGGAAAACATTGGTATATTATTGTTACTAGCATTTTTTCTGCTTGAGTTAATATTAAAGTAATTTACAATACACTGAGAAGCTAAGGCTGGCAGTTTTGAAATCTGAAAGTGATGGAGTGATTAAGAAATTATTCAGAGATGGTCTTACAAATATATTGATTATGCAAACAAATAATAATAATGAATGTTACAAATAATGTTGTCTTCATTGACCAACATTGTTTCCAACAATAAAGGAGGCAGACTTGTATTTCTTGTCTTTTTTTCATACAGTATGAAATAGAGCTGTACTTTCCTTTTAATGAAGTATCCAATATATTTTAGGCTTTTTTTAAGCTTTCACAGGTAGAAGTACCTACCTAGAAGCACACCTAGAAGTACCAAACTTCTTTGCCTTAGAACTGCATCAAATCCTGATGTCCATATGCATAACTTGCATTTATAAATCCATTTATTCAGAGGATCTGAAGGAGTGCTTTCCTTGAGAAAACAGCTTATACATAAGCTAACAAAATAACCTCTGAATATTCAGATGCTGACCTACGATACCAAGAAAAATGTGACAGGACATTTCCACCCATGGTAGCACAAATTTTTCATGTTAATATCTGTAGCAGAGTCTGCTTCTGATCATCAAAGAATTCCAGCTAGCATCAAATCCCAAGAAAAGACAGGGTGCAGGGCATAGTGCTAATATGTTTGTTACAGTGTTGTTACACACAAATTAGTAAAGACATGTTCAATAGGGCCTAGAAGAACTGATGTGTAATTAAAATGTGTAAACTTAATTTTGCAGCTGTATTGTCCTAATAGCAGCCTGGGCATCCTGGCTGAGATGAAATGCAACGCCATCACTGGCTAGTAACAGTATTGTCTGTACCCTACAGGGGTTATCACTGTATGATAGTTGTCATCATACCAAGGGTTGTACTGATGGTCTGCAGAATGTGGCAGTGGAAAACAATAACACTCCCCAAACACTGAGTGGTATACTAAGATCGAACAGCAGTCCTTCTATGCAGAAGAGGTTTAGAAGGTAATGTGTCACTGATTCCACACGGGGAAAAAAAAAAAAAAAAAAAAGAAAGAAAGAAAGAAAGAAAAAAGATGTTTATTGAAAAATACGTATGAATAAAAGTATGTTTATGAGACATGCTATGAATTTTTTATCTTATGACAAGAGATACCTTCATCTTCACTCAATTTCTGTGTACTTCTGAAAATTCACCTGACATGCTCCTTTTTGAAGTGGCCTAAGAAGAAACTTGGAGAAGGGAAGTGCAACAAGGGAAACATGAAAGATACTGCATTCTGATGAAACAAGAACAAAGGACAAAGATATGAAGAGTTAAAGACATACCTCTTGGAACACCATGTATGAGAATTTAAATATGTTGATTCTGAAACGTATATAAGACTTTGATAAGTAGATCTTGGTAGGGCAAACCAAGCATTAACTGTAAGTTCCTAACCACATTATTACTGATTTCTGAAGATGTTTAACTCCTAAAACCCCTGGAAATCTTTATAGCAACATGTCAATGATTAATTTATTACCCACCAACTAGCCACCAATTTTGCTCTGTGTGATAGTAAATTTTTCAGCTGTAGTTTCCAGTTCTAAGAATCTGTTTTATTTAACTTCCAAAGGCTGCCTTCCTAGAATAATATCAGGTTCGTCATATAAGAATTCTTCAAATCAAGGTTTTATCTTCCCTTTAAATGATTTCCAACTTTCCTAAAATATTTAAGTTTCTTTATGGGGACAAAGCTTGAGCTTTTAAGCACTACTGTTCAGTTTCCTAATGATGAGACTATTTGCAGATAATAACCCTCCACATCCCTTTTTCCTTTTGGGTATTTTGTAATTGTATCTACTAGAGTTTTGATTTGTGGCCATATAACATATTGTACTAATTAAATCTGTCATTTTATATCTGTACTCAGTAGTGCACTTGGCTTCTTTGATTATCAAGCAGAGAGATGTCTGAAACTTCTTTTTTCTATAAACTTCAGGAAGTTTTATTTTTCATTGAAATAAACTTATATGCAAAGTCTCAGAAACTGAATGAAAAGATGTATTTTCTTCAAAAAAAATCAACAAATTGGCAGCACTATCACTGTAAAACTTCTGCTTTAAAGTAAGACTATTTCTCTGTAATTGTGCTAACCCCATCAGAAGTTTTAGCTAAACTAAAATTACTTCCATTTTTGTTTATCTCAGTTTTTCCGTTTATACTGTTTCACTTCTCAGTATATCTACTTTCATTGAAACATACCTATGGATAAGTATTGATTCATGGTTTTTTGTTTACATGTCTTTTCCTGGTATTTTATTTTTTAAAACCAATTAGCTTCCTTATAATGGATTTGTCTCTTCCTTATTTTTTCCTTATTTGACATTTTATTTTCACATTTTTTCTCTCTTTTTTTGTCACACCTCTCACCATTTACTCTAATTATTTATTGTTTTCAGTATCAGGAAAAGCCCTATCAGATCCCTAAAATCTCCTATTTCAGTGCAAATATGACCCAGTAATATCAAACATTCTTCCATCTTTATATTTGCTGCCTAAATAACTAAAATGTAATCATGCAGCTTTATAAAACTTCCTCACTTCAGATGAAAAGCAATAAACAGGAAATTATGTCAATAAAACTGTTTTTCTCTGTTGACTAACAAAGACATTAGAAGTTTTAAGAATATTTCTTGTTCCATAATTGTTTGAACTACTAATTGTGCCTTCTTTATTTAAGTTTATCATGTCTTCTTTATCTAGTCAGAAATGTCCATAATTAAAGAACGATAAATAACCTGGTCAGATGCATGGTTTGATGAATATTCCAGATTTATGTCAGCAAGATAAAAATATACATGTTAACACAAATACCAGGGGAAAACCAAAAGCTCTGCTCTTAATCTCACCAGAGACAATTTCTCAGCTATGGTTATATTCTTCAAGATGCATAGGCTTGAAAAATCACAAAACAGCTGTTGTTGCTGCAGGGATGAAAAATAATTTCACTGTAATTATACAAAAATACATTATAGGAAAAAGGAAGCATCATTATTGTCTTGAGAACTACATACTGGGAAGTTGAAAATAATAAGGCATAAATTCTCCAGAATGGGCAAGTGCAACAAGTACAAGTCCAAAGCACAGGAAAGAAACCTCACAGTGCAGTCAAGTATGTGAGTGTGTTTAGGTATCTGAGGAGTGCTGTAAGTCACCTATTCTGTCTTGTGGTTATTCCACATTGGACTAGGCTACACCATAAAGACAAAGACAATCATGTCACTACCCCTGACACACACAGGTGAAGTGGATCACTGTATGCCAGCTGCTCCAAGGCAACATTGACATTACAGTCAGCCTAGCCATATGTATCATTCTATGGTGTATGCCTTTTGTGAAGCTGGTGCTCGCAGGGTCACATTACCGTGGCTGTGAGGCAGGTATTCCTAAGGACATCTTCATAATCATGTCCATCAATTTGATGACTAATTTGTTAATCCACCCTGCAAGCAACCAATTGAAAAGCTTTTTCCTTTCCTTCAAATACAAACAGACCATGTACACTTCAGACGCTTTCTACCAATTTAGGGGTTATGACTTTGACAAATACTTAGCAGGGAGAGTACGCACAAAATTCTAATGTTTTTAAAATATAGAAATACTGGAGATAAAAGTTATAGAACTACAGGGGAAATTTTCTATCCTCACTTGATTGATACAAAGACTTTGGCAACAGTATTTCTTAACAGTATATATTAACATTCAGAATGTAACAGAGTCAATCGTATCATTGCATCAACTCCACAGGATTTGCTTAATCAAAAAATCAGTGGGCTAGTGCGAGTCCAATGAAGACATCAAAATTACACTGACATAATTTGGATGTAACTTTAAACTTAAGCCATTTATTCCTGAAGGAAAAGTTGTCTTTAAGAACTGGACTACTTGCTGGTCGAAGGTTAAATATCACTAAATTAAATAAATATTAAATAAATACATTTATATAACACCAGTTATTAATTAATTTTCCTGAGTTCCAAGACAGAAAATTTAGTTTCTCATTGGAGTAATAAGAAATTATTTTCATAGGTCTTTTACATTTTCTCTTAGACATAATTAAGCTAAAAGGGATTAAAAAATCATTAAGTAAATGAATCAGTTAACATGAAGAAGAATCTCATGTGCAAAATTTGACATAAATGATATCTCAGCTTCTGCATTCTCCATTGTTTTTTTGCTTTCTTCCTCTTATCAAGGTCTTACAATATTTTAATAGCTTTGCCCTTTTGGTGGGAGTAGGTTTTTTTGGTGGGTTTTTATTTGTTTGGGTTTTTTCCTCTAATGTGTCACATGACTTCTAGAATGATGGTACAGATTTAAATATGGCCATTTAGAATACAAGTGCACAGGTAGTTAGACAGTGATTACCAAAATATTTCCAATTACAGCAATTACTGTTCAGGGTTTGTATTTCTGTTACCTCTCTGGGAATTCAATGGAAAATGCATGAGATCATCATACTAAATTGTCACAGGTTTTATGTGTTATAATGCAGAACCAGACACTATTTCTGCTGTTGCCTTTTGTAAACTGATTAGATATCATCATATACTGGAGACTATCTGCACTGAGTTTGACTGTGGATTTCTCTGAAACCAGTCACAGAGCTATAATCAGTGGTCCTCCAAACTTGTCAGATACTATGTTCTATTTGTTATACAATTTTGTCCTTTTTCTTTTTGTCTTGAAATTTTACAAGATAATATTGATCTTATTTCTTTTCTAAGGAAGAATTTGTATTTCAAAAACCTTAAAATAATATAAAGTGGATAAATTGAGCTGAGAGAGACATTCTGACAGGTGATTTTGTGAAACAGCAGTATGAAATTCATAGTTGCGGAAAGGCAGTTCACCATTTTTCCTTTTATTAGAACAAATTCTAGTTGTACTGGGTCAGTTTTAGGAATTCATATACAAATGGTCCCGACAAGTCTCTCTCTCTAAAGGGTGTTTTCTACTTTTGCATATGAGTGTGTCTTAACTAGTGGTTTGATCTAGTTGCATTTCCTCTGGGAGAAAGTTCTGCTCAAAAACATGTTCCGATATAAAAAAGTTAAGCACTGTCAATGCTCCTCAAACTGATGTCCTATAAATAAGAACTACCTAGAGTGTTACAATAAGCAAAAGAGGCAATATAAAGACCAAATTTCTTTTTTGCTGTAAGAAATTTAAAAATGCACTTGCTTCTTCTTGACTGTGGTAACAGGATATTATCCTGAGAATGGGAAGATGTCAAAAGAGTAGTTACACAACTGTAACTATGAATGTTAAGTACAAGCATGCAGGATATGAAAAAAAAGCTAGAATGCATGCTAAAAAGAATTAAAAAAATGTGTAGAATCTCCAAAGTCCTTTTTGTAGTTCCTATACACATTTTTTCTTACTGATGCAGAAAGCATCTGCATAACGTATCTTCCAAGTTTCTGGGGTATTCTGTTTTTCTTTCTTCCTTCATAAATGGCCACATCTCCAATAGCAGAAACTTTACAATGGTCTTGTTTATCTGATATTAGCTTCTTGAATGGCAGAATGACTAAAGTTTATCGGCAAAAGGACAGGTTATGTCATCTCTTTATCTGTACTTCAGTTTTGCTCCTCTATGATTAGCAGCTCAATACCCATTATTTCTTCTTTCTACCTGATTAATCATGTTTCCTACATCTGCTATTTAAACAAAGACAAAAATGGGATCAGGTAACAGAAACTGAATTCTGAGCTCACGATTTCATGCTTCACCAGCTGATCCAAATACATTGTTTTCACATACCATACTTCGGTCTCTTAGTACAAACAAACCTGCAAAATATATGAGATGAATTGTAAACTAGTTTGTATGTAATTACTGTGGTGCACAGGCATCAAAAGTCTATGTTATATGAGAACAAATTCTATTCTTTCCAATTAGTAGAGTACTTTCAAACAAAAGAAAGCTACGTTTTTCTGCTTGGCAAAGCAGTGATATGTTGGGCTGTCACTGGATTAAGTGACATGAAACCTTATTAGCCTCTTTCTGTCTGTGTTGTTTTAGTGCTCTCTGATTGCTACAATACTGTACTTAATTAAAATTTTCACACTACCAAAAGTAATGAAACAAGTGCAGTCTTGTTTCTTGAGAGAATAAAATAACTTCTAAAAATGGAGGCTTGCCATGAACAAAGGCTTTCATTTTAAAGTTATTTTACACATACAAAAAAATGCCAGCCTTCTGAGTTCACCTGGCAACATAAAAGCCTTCACATATGTAAAATTACATGGAAAAGCCTGAGTCACCAGACTTTGTGTTCTTCTTGTAGAGTGGTAACTGCTCAAAATAATTAAGCCAACATTTTATTCCAGTTGTTTCAGTATCCCCTTGTAGCTAAGACAAACACACTTGAGTGAGCATACTGCTGTACCTACGTCCTTTCATGTATTTGTGCTCTCTATTCTCTCTGGCCTTTTTCCTTCAACTCAGGATATCCCCTGACTCTCCACACAATAATGATCTCTCTTCACATTTCCACTAATTTTTATCTACTGAGAGGTGTTCCTTCACTCTGTTAACTTGCTAAGCCCAGAATATCATCCTTGCTCTATGCAACAACTATCCTTGCTCTATGCAACAACTATCACCAAGTGTAATATATTAAATGAAAAAAAAAAAAAAAAAACAAACAACAACCAAACACATTATATAGCTATCTGGCTATTATAAGAAGGTTTTTTTTGTTTTGGTTTGGTTTGGTTTGATGAATACTTTCTCTATAGTCAAAGCTGACTTGATTATTTTATATATTTCCATAAGCTTTATAAATAATATTGTACTTGCTTTAGAGAAAAAATATACCATGAGTGGTAATTTATGTGCTGCCAGACACAGTTACTGAATATTTTACTCCAGTGATTTTTATTTAGGTTCTTTCTTATAGGAGAGCTACCTGCTCACTAGGAACTAAATGAAGACTGCATAATACATTTAGTATGAGCAAAAGGAGCCAAACAGATTTTATTTCTTTTATTCTGAACTAGGTATTTAGTAATTAATCTTGCTGAGGTGTGTTAAAAAACAACAAACCCAAAACAAACAAACAAACAAAAACCAAAACCAAATTAAAACAAAAAAACCCAACATTTTTGAAGATGTGATCTCAATCCTCTTTCTGATGCAGATGTTCTTTAACATTCCAAGACAGTTACTACAGGATTTAGCATTGCACAGATTGACTACAATTTAATGACAATAGCACTAATGAAGTTTCTTCTAAACTTTTATTCATTTATAATTAAACCTTATATTATTAAAAGCTATATCCTTACTGGAGTGACTTTTTCACTTAAATGCTGGTGGTTTTGATGGAAGGAGGTTTATGATAGGTCTTTTTGTTTAGCTGATGTAATTCTGAAAAAAATAAAGGCATTAAATCTCTAGAGATGGAGGAAATAGCCAGGTTAAGTACTACAATAAAATCTTCAACAGAAAGATAAAAAAGCCAAGCAGAAGTAAATTGTGGAGAATTTTGCACTTTTCCCTCTCAAAAAGAAAAATGACAATCACAAATATATTCAAATGGAAAGGATGATTTTGAGATCTGAATATTTTTAAAAGTAAAGGAGAAAAAGGAGCTAAATATTATTATTCAAGGGATGAAACGCTCCAAATCAACATCAGATGTCTGTAGTCACAACATTTTTTCATAAATTATTAGGCAAAGAGCTAATAGTTTGGGAGCTTTTTTGGCAGTTGAAATTAAAACAATGAGGCGGCATGCATAAAAACAAGTTGTGTCCTGACCCATCGTCCAAAGAAGAGGGGCAGAAAGGCAGATTGATCTGAGCAGAAATTTGAAACCTTTCTCTCATTGTATAGAAAGTTCTTGAGGCAACTGGCTTTATGCTATTCTTCCTTTTATTATGCTAGCCCCCAAATAATTTTGGGACTGAACTAATGTACAATTTTTAGTTGAACATAGAGATATAATTTTCTTAGCTTTTTAAAAATATTATTAAAATTATGGTTAGCAAATCTAAAAAATACTCTTTCAATTGGGATAGAAATCTAGATACTGGGAAAAATGTTTCAGTTTCTGCTTCTTATCAGTTGATTCCTCCCCCCCCCCCCCCCCCCCCCCCCCCCCCCCGACGTTTTGTAGTTTTGGAGGAAGGGAAAGTGTCACTTATTGCTAGTATTCAAATATAGAATACTATATTAGAAACACAGAATCTGTAGTTTTAGGCAAAAATGTTTCACTCAATTTACTTCTAATTACACTCTTCTCTCAAGATGAGACATGATGCACAATTAATTACAGAACAACTGCAGAACAGCTGAACATCTAAAAAGCTAAGTATATTACATTAGAGAAATAGTCACAAGTGGGATTTTTTTGTGTGGGGGTTTTTGGTTTGTTTTTTTTTTCCTCTTTTTTTTTTTTTTTTTCTAACTTGGGAGCACAATCATTCATTGGCTTTTCTCCAAGAAACATTTTGACATAAAGTTACATCCTTACATAAAGAGATGCCCTGAGGATGTGAACAATGTATTTCTGTTTTTTCTTATTCTGTTTAGAGAAAATTGGATGTCACCTTTTAACTAATGCAAAATAATCCACATGCTCTATATTCACTTGCCTAGCTAACATTTTCACGTAGGGTCTGCTATAACGAACCTATATAGAGCATACAATTCAGTCTCTCACATATGTTTTCATAGGCTTCAGTACCGTCTTAGAATCCTAATGGTCTTCAGTTCACAGCACAAACTGCCTCTCATAGTAGTTCAGTACCTTGGAGCTCATTACTGTTTATTGGCTAACCAGTAAGGGGTTACATCATCTGCTGAAAGGAATCATAGTACACACTTACCTGTTTGCTTTGCTTCCTTATTGTCTCAGCACTCTTGGTCAGAGAAAAGTTAATGATTTTTTTTTTTAATTATTTTAAAATTCACTCACATCATTGGATCTTTTTCAGCAATAGATCTGAATAAATCTTTGTCTTAAGAAAATATTTTAAAGACTAATACTTTATTGTGTTGTCTATTCTTATTGCCATCTCTCTCTCCCTTCCTCCATTCATCATCTATAACAATGTTCAAGAGCTCAGAAGCAACGTGCAAATTTTAGGTACCCCAAGTCATATGTGTGCAAATTAATTGGAAATATATGAAACAGGTCCATTTTCAGAACGCAACAGTCAAACATACTTTGAAGGTAAGTCCTCTTAAAGAAAATAAATGAAAAGTTCAAATAATAACATAATCTGGGTCACTAGTTATCTTCAAAAATCTTGTTTACCTACATTATTATACAGCATATATTGATTTAAGAAATGTAATTGTATGCTGAAAAGCATTTTAATTTATATGTATTGCTAAGTAAGATGTATTTTCAAAACATTACTTGATACTTCTAATAAAAATATATTTAAAGAACCAAGAAGTGATCTATTTGTTTTAAAAAATCTGAAGCATCAAGCTCAATTGCATTTAATTACCTTACAAACTAAAGTTTATATTATTAAAAACATTGCTGGATGTGGTGACGCAAGTCGAGGTGGACTGAAAAAAACACTATGTCTGCATGGCTGGATTCAGACAAAATGGCCTTTATTGTTTATACAAACTATTTATGTATCTTAGACAGGAGTTAGACCCTGATAGGTTTTTGTGTCCTTCTTCTTGCTTGCTATTTGCTGTTGCTGTAGGTGCCTGTAAGCTGCAGTTCTAAGTTCCGATTCTTCACATCCTGTTTACATACCTGACAATTTGTGGCTGTCTTAAAGGTACATGGCTAAGTCTTTGAGGTCAACTAACTTGTCTGCAGACCTGCTGCAGACCCCGACAGCTGGACATCCAATATAACATGCATTTTTAAAGTTTTCCCTTCACTGCTTTATCTTGGACAATGATAGTAATCTATACTATTAATTTTTAAAACAACGCAAGAAAAAAAACAATTTTATGTAATTTTTTCTCCAAATAATAATTTAAGAAAAACATGGATGACTATTGCATATCATAAGAATAACTTTCACTACAATCTTAATTCGTTGATGACAGACCAGAACATGATCTGAGTGCTCTGAGACACTTTGCTTTGCAAAGGTCTCCTGAATCCAAGACCAATACCTTTCTGATCATATTTTAGAATCAAATAGAGTTTTTCATTATTAATTGGACTCCATTACCTTTTTTCCTCCAGGCTATCTAATAAGACATGGACCTTACTAACTCAGTTCATTTTAAAAAAGTCTATCGAGAGCATATTGCATGCAAAAACTGTGCCAGAGCAAAAAAATACCTTTGTAATTGTTTTCAAGGCCAGCTGTTCTACATATGAAGATCACCAGCTAATGAAGAAGCAATTGTTTATGCATGTTTTGACCTCTTTACTGATTATAGGCTGTAATATTAAATATTTTTCTGTATGGATTTTGAAGACATTTTCCTTGTATTTTTCCCAATGGTAATTACACTTTTCATATCAATTATAAGAAATTTTCGTTTACAGTTTTCTTCAGTTTGAGACTTGAGTTGACAATGTGGAAACTAAGTGGTTTGTTTATACTGATTAGTTCCACAAATTTCCAAATATTTAGATATATTATTAACTCTACACCTCATCCCTGAGACTCAGACAATAGGATTAATATTATAAACTGAATGTATACCTCTCACAAACTCTAATCCTTCTTTTGAGAGCCAGATTACTGGAGTTAATGCTGTATTTGCTGCAATTGCACCCCTGTATATACATTTATATCTCTCTCAATCCCTCTCTCTCTCCTGAGGCTTGGTTGTTTTAATGTATATTCACTTGACTAACAAGACTTGGTTGTGTTTGGTGGGTGGCTGTACTTAGGCACAGATGGGTATATTGGAATGTTTCCCTCTGTGGTTTTCTCCACTGTTTTGTCTAATCCCACAACACACTGGCTACTGTCCAGTAATCAGTACGTTGGATAGAATCTGTGGGCCATTTTTTCCACTCAGGCTACTTCTAGGAGAAAATGCATAGCTCTGTCTTCTGCAAACTGACTGAATTCTCGGGATCCACTCAGTTTAGCCACAAAACTAGAGAGGGGACTCCACTATACTGCTTTCCAAAGCACTTGTCTACTGTGGAGTTTGCAGGAGCCATCAATGAATGGGAGTATTTTGGGTCAGCAGGTGAGGTTTCATCATCGGGTAGTGCTTCAGCATCTGTGTTATGGTTCTGGGGCTTGGTCTGCTCTTTTTTCTTTTTGTTCACAAAGAATGATCTTGCTGGTGTATTCCAGGTGCTCTGAGACACTTTGCTTTGCGAGGGTCTCCTGAATCCAAGACCAATGCTTGGACTATGTTTCAAACCTGAGGGTAATGAAGTCCAGGTGAATCAGGTGGAAGTAGACTGTGGTTTATATTACTCTGCTATAGGAATGCAGAAAAGGACATTTGCCATGTTCGTGGTAGCCTATCATTTTGCTTGTTCTGCTTCCAGCTGGTACTGCAGCTGAAACATGTCTGGGGCAGGCACAGCCAAAGGTGTGATCACTTATTAATTTCATATTTGATAATCTATCCTCATCCAGCATTCCTCATTTGGCTTTCTCATGGGATATACTGAACTATTCTAGGGGGCATGGGCTCATGTTACATCCCCTTACTCCTTAAGACCATGCTTCTGCATTCAACTGGGAGTTCCAGCATCCCAACTGACTTGATACTGCTTCTGATTGAACAGTTTTTGTTGTCATCAATACATATTGTTGGGGGACCTTCAAAAGACCTACCACATCTTGACTTTTCAGGCAGCCATAAAAGACAGGTAAGAAAAGGCACTCCTCTCCAGCATCAGCATCAATGGCCCACTCATATACCCATGATTCTCTGCGGTATCTATCCTTCAGGCATCCTAGTCCTACAGTTCTTGGGATTTCTGAGCCTGCCACAATGGGGATAGGTTTCTACTGATTTTGTAAAGGCTAACTTGTCCATGCATGACTCTACCTAAGTCACAGACACAGTGCTGACAACAGGCATCCCTTTCATTTGGTTCAAGAGCACTGGGCACTGGTGTCTATGAGGGCTTCACGCTTACAGTCAAGTGTACTGTAACCATACCCAAGCTATCCAGCAATTATAGCTGGTCTCCTCCTCCTCATGGATATAGCTGGGACACTGTCCTTGCAGGGAGTCGCTAAGCTATTGGTGGTAATATTTCCTTGATGGAGGGGTTCACCTCCAGCTTTCTTTGGCTGCTTTGTCCACTTTCCTTTACCTCTTGATTTATTCACCTAACTCTTTTTTTAGGTTGCATTGTTGAGTCCTTTGAATTTTGTGGGTCCTTTGTTGGGTTGCATTGTACACTGACACACCTCTCCACCTACCTCCACCTGCTTTGTCATGTGGTGAGGCTTCACTCATTTGCCAGATCACTTGAACGATCTCTTCTATCATCAGTCCACGGGCTTGTGGACTTTACAGATCAGCTCCTAACCATGGGTGCTTTTCTCACTAACCTCCTTCACGCTGATTCTGTAACTGGTTGACGGGCTGCACTAGAGCCAAAGCTGAGGCCATATATCACTTCTACTATTCTTTCTCTCAGTAAGGACATATGCTCTTTGGAGTCTTGCCTTTAGCTCTAGTCCCACTGTTTTTGCAGTATTGTCTTTGTGGTACTGGGCCCTTGCTCCCAACATCAGTGTATCCTACAGGTTTTCCTCACACAAAATTAGTCCCTCTATGTCAGCATCCCCTGCTAGCAGACCTAACTGCTGCTTTTCACCCTTGGTTATACCCATCCCTGTGGATCCACCATTCTAGCAGTTCAGCAGTCACACAATCACTCCTTCCCCTATTCATTGTGTGTGCTCTACATGGGTGGGTGCTAACGTGCTGCCACTGCTTTGGCTCTGCAGCAGCCACCTGATTGTCCTGTCCTGCTCCTCCAACTACAAAGCTGGGCCAGTTCCTGTGTAGACCCATCTAGCCCAGTCCTCCTCTTGCCCTTCTCTAATGACAGTGACGGGGGCTTTTTTTCCTTCTGCAGAGCGAGCAAGCCTTCCTCCTCCTTGGAGGAGAAAGGAAACCAGATGTCCCCATCCCAGTGTTCTAGGTTCCAATAAGGGGCACTTGCTACAATGACCTCAGATACTGGGACTGCAGCCCTTTTCACTCAGCAGTGCAGCTGTTGCATTTTTCAGCTAACCAGCTCCACTGCTGGTCTCTGCAGTTTTCTGCACTTAGACCAATATGAAGAAAAGGTAGGATAAAAGTCCTAAAACTGACCCAACTGAAAAAGGGAATATGAGCTTTGCATTAGGCTTCACCTCTTCCTAACAGTTGCAGAAGCATTTCTTGATGAAAATGACACTTGTAGGAATCTTTTTTTACTTCATAAAAATATGTGTTTGTGGAAAGGTGGATTACTGTAGGGAACTTTCCAGTTAATGAAAATGTCAGCTTTTAAATCTGTGGATGACACTAGTGTCATAGTCCTGCTCAGAATAAACATACATAGTTTAAGAATTATTATACACGTCAGTTTAGTGTTAAAAAGAAAATGTGTTCTCTCACAGTCAGTCCTGTATCACTCTTATCTGAGCCAGACAATAGGCACATTGTGTGGTTTTTTTCAATGATAAAGCCTGTCAAGTCTGTCAAGGGGAAACTTGCATGAGGCTATCTTAAGGCGGATGCCTCTGGAGCGCTGCTTTGCCTTTCCTCAGCTAGTAGTTGCATCAACTGCTTTGGAGGAAAATGCCTGTGAGTAGAAACATAATACATAATCAGCTCAAATAATTACAACAAAAATGCTAACTTGCTGTTTTCACAACATGGATAATAGGCTTGCTTAAGGGCATGGAATACAAAATCAGTTTTGCATGTCTTCTTGTATTTCAGAATCATTAAAATGTGCTACAGCCTCAGTACAGAAATAAATGCCTCTGCTACTGACTGCTGTGACAACTGGCACACTGGGAATTCAGTTGTTTCAAAGTGTGGCAGAGCTATCAGCCAGAGTAATATGGATAATTTTCATAGTTTCTATCTCCATTGAAATATTTCAGTTTTAAATTCAGGAGGCAGAACATGACAGCACAATACTGAAATTTAAAGATTCAGAGAAATGAAACAAGAAAGATATATGCTATCATTGGTTAAATTTACGTTGAGCTTTAACATATGAAATCAAGGGGTTTCCATTTTAAAGCATCAGAAGAATATTATGTAAGAGAATACATACTGTATAAGTTGTATTTAACATACTAGAAGTGCTTCTATACTCCTAACAGTTTCCACTGTTCTTAAGGCTTGTGCTGGTTTTCACTGGGGTAGGGTTAATTTTCTTCATAGTAGCTAGTATGGGGCTGTGTTTTGGACTTGGGCTGGAAACAGTGTTGATAATGCAGAAATGTTGTCATTATGGCTGAGCAGTACTCACACAGAGCCAAGGTCATTTCTGCTTCTCACCCCACCCCACCGGCAAGTAGGCTGGGGTGCACAAGAAATTGAGAGGGGACACAGCCAGGACAGCTGACCCCAACTGATCAAAGAGATATTCCATACCATATGCTCAGATAAAAAGGTGGAGGAAGAAGAAGGAAGGAGGAGTCACTCGGAATTACAGCATTTACCTTCCCAAGTAAGCTTGACAGGTGCTGAAGCCCTGCTTTTCTGGAGAAGGCTGAACACCTGCCTGTTGATGGGAAGTAGTGAATTAATTCCTTGCTTTGCTTTGCTTGTGTGCACGGCTTTTGCTTTGCCCATTAAACTGTCTTTATCTCAACCTATGAGTTTTCACACTTTTAGTCTTGCAGTTCTCCACCCCATCCCACTGGGGGTGTGGGGGGAGGGAGTGAGCAGCCATGTAGTGCTTAGTTGCCATCTGGAGGTAAACCACGACAAAGTCAGACTTCTACATCTGTAATTAGTACATCCACCTTCAAGGAACATACGCACTTTGTACTGGAAAAAAATAATTTCTTAAACAATAACAATAGCTCTGTACTGAAAAAAAAACTGATTTATTTTTGTTTTTAATTGCCAGTAACTGTATCTATTCTACCAGCAATTTAGCAGCTGTTCAGTATGCTGAATCTGGTTGTTTGTAAATATTCAATAGGAACAACTCCAAAATGTCAAATATCTGCATATACATGTAAATATTGATGCATATATAGCATATGTACCACCATACATACAGCTGCCTGCACCATCTATGAGGAAATATATTTACAGTATGTTTTCAGTTTCCTGTTCTTAACAGTTTATAAAGATACCCCATGCTATTGTTGATAGCTGACTAAACATTAATTAGCATATACTGAGGCTCGGATTATTCCAGTTAAAGATTAGTAAAACAGTCCAGTTTCAGTTTAGTTTTTCTTAGTGCACATAGTCCTTCTTCCCTACCCAAAAGAAACACTCACATTCCCAGATCTGTTTTTTCTTGTTCAGTTGCTAGATAATTCTTTTGCTTTGTTATACCAGCTCTGTAGCTTATTCCTCTGCTGCTTTAGTTTCTTAGGAAACCAAGGCAAAACCATTGATGTTTTCTTCTTTCCTTTCTTCAGTTACCTCTTTTTTTCTTTCTTAGAATATTAAATACAGCACATTACTTAAACAGAATATACAGAGGTGTATGCAACCCTGATATGGCTAAGAAGGTTGTGCTGTCATGGGCCTCCATTGACATCAGGTAACATGTGGAAGTCTGACAGTAACCTCGAGAAGAAAGCTAATGTCCCCTTTGTTTAAAGATCCCCTGTTTTGAATTTGAACTCTCCCAAATACCAGTGCTTCTCATGGGGCAAGAGGAAATGCAGACTGTCTTCGTCAGCTGAACTTTTTTACTGCAGTAGCTGCATGTAAGGAAAACACAAGTGTCCAAAATAGTAATGTCTGTAAGATCTTTTTTCCCCTGACATATGTATTTTTTTCAGCAGACTTCAAGCATTTTAACTTCTGCAAATTGATGTTATTCTCTTTACTTAAATAGCTTTATGCCTCTAAACCAGCTGAGGATCTGACCCTAAGCCATTAACTTAAATGTTTCTTGAATTGTTACATGTTGAATTGAAAATATACACTCTCAAAAAACTCCTCTAAACTCCTGGAAATTCCTTTATTTAGTGAGACTTGCTACTAAAAATTTTTCTATGCTCAGAAAATCAGATGGGGTTTTGCTGTGTATGGGGTACAGAGGTCATCTTGCTCTTGCTTGGGACTTTTATATAAAACTTACTCTAATAGGTTAAATAGGGATAGCTACTTGTCTAGATTACAATATGAAAGATTGGACAAAAGGGACCCTAAAACAGACATAGTTGTACTGCATGAAGAAAACAAAAAAATTCAAAAGTTTAGATAGGCTTCCTTTACATTTCCAGTGGCAGTAGCTCAAAACTGGACATTCACTGGTAATCTCCCAGTGCCCAGCTTTGTAAATATACTTCAATTGCAAGATACTGTGTCTCCAAGAAAGATTAACACTCTGAGAAGCTGATAATTGCTGTATTTCGTGTCAGCAATTTAGAAGATGTAGACATGACAGAAATAATTCCTCAGCCTGCACCGCTAGGGTTATGGAACCTAATTTAAATTTGAGGCTAAAAAGAAAAGGGGACTAGGAAATTAAGACTTTAAAGAGTCACACCCAATACATTACTTATGAGATTTAAAATATTATGTATTTGGAACATTTTATTACATATCAGAAATGCATAATCAGGCCAAGAACCACATTTACATAAACAAGGTCAAGTACATTAATGAATCTTGTACAGAAATGTAACATAATACTCGTTCAACATGGCCTCACCGTAGTACTAAATCTTTTGGAAAATGATTTAGTTACTAGCACAGTTAATTTAAACCAATGCTGTGGGTAAGGTACATCGCAGTGAAGAGTTAGACAGATTTGTCTCCATGCTGTATTTGTGACTATAACAGAAGATCAAACCTGGCAAATTCAGCAGTCTGGGATTTCTCAGGGTACATTTCACAGAGGCCTGTCAGAACTGATAGAAAGCGCTTGCATGAACTGAAGAAAGCTTGATCACTGATATTTCACTGCTGTAAGTGGAACCTTGACAATACTGAGTGTTCTGTGTATTTTAAGAGTATTTGGACTGATAATTGCAGTGTGGCTATAGCATAGCTACAATGAAAATGCAAATCAGCTTAAGGTAGACAAGGGCATAGATACTTGTACGATTGCAATTCTGTTCAAAAGCAGCTACATTTTCTGATAGCCAAAATGGCAAAACAAGGCTGATCAAAACTCAAAATAAAATTGTGAGAACTATTTGCCAAGGTCATAAGAACTAAAAATTCCTGCCAGAGAGCCCACAAGGCCAATATAGAAGCCACAAGAGGAGGAGACAAGGCCACAGCAAAAACTTTTCCCACCCCTGTCTGTATTCATTTCAAGAAGTGCTGGGGTGATTCCCTGGGCAGAATCCCTTACCTAGCACCTGGCACAGTTAACGGCTTTCTATCTTTCATTGCCTACCAGCAAGTGGGTTGATGAGTCCCACGTAATTTGCTATACTACAATTACTAATTTCTTCCACACTGTTCTACCCTCAGTGCTTATAGCCATAGACATATATTTTACTTGGATAATTAAGACCCTATCTATAAGTAGATAGCTTTACTTAATATCTATTACAGATATGGATCATTTGTTTCTTACTGTTGTGATGGGGATTTTATAAGCACACTACGGTCTATATATAGGAGAAGTATAATTTTCTTCAGACTGTTCTCTTTAACAGTGGCATTTAGATCCAAGTTTTTGAAAATACAGTCTTCAATGTTATGTAGAAAGATCACACTTCCTTTCTATCACAACAGCATGTATAATACTGCTTTACACAAGTCCTTTGACATTGGCATCTGCTTCCTAATTACCTGAAGTTTTATTCTCTTAGGCTCTGGTTAGATTTTACCTTGAAAAAAAGTAAGTAATAGTGTTTAAGTAACTAATCTCTGTGTTCTAAAAAAACCCTTTACGCTCACTGAATTTTGGGACAGAGCGAAGGTGACAGAGAGAAGGGGAACAGAGGACAGCAGAAGAGAACATTTCAGTATTATTTTTACAAGATTCTTGTTGAACACAATGCATATAAGATTACTCCTTCTGTGTTTGTATGTAGAAAAACTGAAATTTACAAATACAACAGTGTTAAAAACTGTCTGCTGTAACAGGCTGGATATATTTCCCCTTAGAGAATATAGGTGACTCTGGAACAACCCTTTTCTTTGCTTTTCAAAATAAGCAGTGTTTATTCCCCAGTGCAATTATGCAGTTGGCGTCTGATAATGGCTGTAGCCAAATCATACTTGGTTTTCTTTATCCTGAAAACTAAATAGCATATTCTGTGTTTCTATTGATGCCTTTAGGACAATTTAGGTCTCAGAAATACTGAACCATTAGTAAAATACTTATTAGTAATAAAAGAAGAAAAAAGATAAGCTATTTAGAGGGAGGAAAAAAGAGAAAAGCTGATTTATATCTAACTTGGATAGTCTTGAGTGTCACGTTCATTATTTATGAAAAGAAAAACTTCAAAAGGAGAATGGAGGTAGTACTCAGAAACACACATGGTCTCTGAGACTTTCTAATCATAAACCGGCTCAGTTCAATTATTGTGTTTGCTTACTGGAAGATGCAATCAACTTTACTTACAAAATTTTATTTTATTTTATTTTATTTTTATTACCCAACCCCCCACTTACTGAAAAATTGAACAGTAAATTACTAGAACATTAATGAATTGCAATTTGAAACTTCTGTACCCTTAGACAAAAAAAAAAAAACAACCAACCAAAACCAAAAACCTGACAAACTTCATGTTTTATAGTTTCCCTTGAAAAGCAATATATCAACCCAAAATTTAATTTGCAGCTTTTAGGTTAAGCACAAGGAAAGGAGTATTTTCACATGAAAAATCTGAATGCAGTTCATCAGTCATACAGGAAGAAATACAAGACGCTTAAAATGTTCAGTGTCTGTTAATACAAAATACACTATTCTGTCTCCAAAACTTACCTTTACTTCAAAAACCATTTCTTAAAATCTGAATATATCTGTTTATCTGGGTATTTGAAGACTCATTTGCTCTTTCCTGCATTGTTTGACTTAAGAACAGAACAGAAAACAACTCCTGGGAGAAATGGCAAACACACACTTCTCACCTTGAACAGCCAGCTGAAATAATTCCAGTACCTACAAACACTTTATGCTGAAGTATAATAATGCTGATATAATTTCTGAAACACCATAGACTTTGAAAAACTACTTATGGTATGTTTTTCAAAATCAAGTGTGCATTCTGCCTTTCCCTGGGCTCAATGTACCAAAAGTTTGATGGAGAAGTGTTAGTCAACCTGACATAGGCACACATCCATCCCTTAGTCTGTCTAATACTTTTTTTGGAAAATTAAATGCCTCTTCCTTGTCTTCAGGGACAGGAGAATGTTCTATGGCAATGGGATACTGCCAAGAAATGTAGAGATTTTACTTTGCTTCTTTCCATACAGAATACAGTTTCAGAAATTAAAGTGCATAGGAAATTTTAATGTACTGTAAAGTATTCTAGACCTGAAAAGAAAAAGAGGGCAGGGGAAGCTGAGAGAACCTTAAGAGGTCGTTTAATCTGTTCCTCTGTCCCAAGAGAGAATTGGGCATTGCTACATCACTTCTGTCAGATATTCTCCATCTGTTCTAAAGGCCCTTAATGACAGAGAAATCCACAGTGTCCCCGGGCAATGTATTACATTTCTTGCTATCCTTAGTGATAGAAAAAATTCTCTAGTGTCTAACCTGACATCCTGGCTGCAATTTAAGTCACTTTCTTCTAGTTCTATACATCACAGAAAATTGGGGGTGGGGGGTGGGGTGGTGGGGGGGGGTGGGGCAAAATTCCATTTTGCTTGGGAAAGCTTTACTAAAAAAGCCAAAAATTAATTCAACCTTCCCTTTCTCATTCTGGAGATTCTTTCCATACCAGCCCTTATCTTTCTAAACTTTGTCACTGAACAGTGTAGTATTACTCCAGGAGAAACTTTACTGATGTTGAGTACAGCAGAAAGATAATGTTATACATATCACAGCCTGTGCTTCTATTAATGCAACAAAATATGAGGCATACTATTTTTAAAGCATTATGGGTTTTTTGATTCATGTTTAGCTTATGATCACTTCTAAACCCTCAGAAACCTTTCTGCAGAACTCCTATATAGTCATTCATTTCTTCTGTGGTCTGAGTAAAGTTGCACATTCTTACATTCATGTTTTGTAGCTGTCCTAAATAAAATAAAGGGGGTTTGTTTGTTTAACTCTTATTTCTGATTTTTTTAAGATTGTGGATTTCTAACTTTGTATTTTAGCTCATACAAACTGTCCTGAAGCTTGACAGCATATGAAATTAAGCCTGTACTCTGTATTTGATTGGTCAGATTATTTATGAAATCAGACATTATTACCAGACTAACAACCAATGCATAAATCCTTCAGTTTTTCTGAAACTCCAGTAAATCTTCACGGTTTTCCAAAAACCTCTCTACTTGCACTGTAGTTCTTCTCAAGACATTGTTTCCTTAAATTGCTTATGAACTTGTTACATGAATATCAAAAGTCGTACTCAAGGCATTCTATTCATGAAAGAATTTCTGTAATTTTTTTATATCTACTTACAATTTTAAATTGTTTGAATTCACACATTCAGTATAAGGATTTGCCTCTCCAATTTTTATAATATCTAATATCCAGACATATTCCTGTGATCTTACCTGTGTTTCCAGATGACATTCTGAAATTCTGAAACATGATTATCTATTTCACTGCAAAAAAACACCCTTGTAATATGAATGAAACACAAATCTACGTTTTGCTTATTCTTTCACCGACAGACTTCTTTGACAGAAACCTTTGGCAAGGTGAATTATTCGGCAGTCATTGCATTCTTACCTCAACTTGTATGTTATTCTTGGTATAGCGTTGGCTAAGTCATAGTCCATACTTTCTCTGATATTTCCTATCAACAGTCTCCAGCTTGATCTCTGCAACAAATCATGGTTATGTTCCATTTAAGCACCATTATTTATATATATTTCTTACAGAAATTGGAATAGAACGTTTGTAGTTGACAAAATTGTAAGACATCTCAAATGCAGAGGTTACATATTAATTAGAAATTTAGAATTGTCACAACACTCAAATGAAAAAAACCCAAACATGTTCCTTCTAGTTATCAAGAAGAACTGTTGAGTGAACTGGACACAAACTTTGCTGTGGAAAAAATAGCTTCTTATAAACACTTCTCTGTTTGTGAGATCCATACAGAACTATACAAATATGGGTATAATTTTTCTCCTGACAGTCAAAATATCATTATACAAATAATTCTTGCAAACCCACATTTTTATTTGTTTTTAGGTAACCTAAAAGTAATCTATCATGCTAATCTATCATATTTTGTTTTCTGCAGTCCAGTAGTTACTTGACTAATAATGTACTTCTAATTAGAGGTTTCAAAATCTTCTACAAATTTTAACTCTTACAAGATACATCATTTCATTTCCATCATATGGGATACATAATTTTCCATTTGTCTATTGAGTTGTATTTATGTTTTTGTCCTTCTTTTGAATTATATTTCTAACAATGAACCGTATGCCTAACCATGAAACATGGTACTTGCCTTCCTGTATTAAAACAGGCAAACATGCCTTATGTAAGAAAAACAATTTAATCCATGCATACAAAATCAAGTCATATTAACGAATGAGTGCACTTCAGGGGAATAATTGAGAGTGCAGTGTTAAAAAATAGACAGGTAGTACAAGGAAGGAAGAAATCTATTCTTTTTGCTGTTTCATAGAGGTCAGAAAGGCCGGAGCACAAATATACATAACTAGGCTGATAACTGAATTATGTCAGATATTATAGGTAACAACAACAACAAAAAGAGAAATGGAATTCCAAGGAAAAAAGTGAACTAAATAAGGAGTAAAGCATAGCGTGCTGGTAACTCATTCATATTTGATATGGCTTGAGGCCTCTATAAGGCACTCCAACACAAATATATGATATTATTTCTATGTCATTATCATAGATCATCTCATTGCAAAGTACTAATTTGCATATTACAACACTCTAGATCAAAAACTGCAGAAAATAGAAGAAATACTAAAATAAGAAGTCTTACTGTGGTGACTATTTTCAACTCCATTGAAATTCACTTATGAGTATCTTGGGAAATTCAGACACTTATCTATATATTGTGTATACTCTCTCCATCCACCCTGCAAACTATGGATCTTAGCTGCAAAGTCTGGACCTAAGAACAGGATATTATCATAGAATCGTAGAATCTTTTAGCCTGGAAAAAAACTTTGAGATCATCAAGTCCTGATTCCTAATAAATTTTTTATATAACAACTCTACTCTCAGCTTTGATATGTTATCTCTTATGACACCAAACCATAGTTTTCTAAGCTACATGTAAACCATTACAACTTTCTAAGCTATATACCCAATATGTAAAACCTAGCTACAGTGCAGCATTCAGTCATCAATATTCATTTTAGTCTCCTTAGAATCCAACCAAAAAACCTGCCACATCAAGACTGTCCCTGAATCAAAACGCCTCACCATTAGAAGAGGGAAAACCACAGTAAATGCAAAGGAAAAAGCCAGTTCTCTAAGAAAGTGGATGGTGTTTCCTTTTCAGTCAAGAAATATTTTTTTTAATAGTTTTTACATAGATCTAGGACAGAAGACCTTAAAAAAACCTTCAAGCAAATTAGAGATTACAAGGAAGGAGCTTGGTACGTTTTCAGTATTGCTAATGAGGAGCATATTATGCATGAATCTTCCCCTCTCATCTCATTCCTGTGATTCTGACCATATGTAAATAAATCCTTACGAGAAAAGGGAAGCTTTAGTACCATTCATTTATATCTTAAATGAAAATGCAGTGAATACAACATCGGCAACACATTTATGGACAAATAATTATTTACATTGAAAAAATAAAGATATATTACTGTAAAAATAAAAATAAAAAGAGACTTGAACACAGCAGCTTTGACAAAAGGGAGGGGGTAAAAGTAAGATTTTTACATTATTACATTTTCTAGTAGTAGGTTGATGACTACAATGAAAAATATTGCTTTACTGGCTTTTTTTTTTAAATCTCATTTCTTTTCTAGATCACCTAATATGTAAAAAAAAAACCCAACCCAACAAATAAACAAAAAACACAAGAACAACACCCCCACACACACACATAGACTTTTTCCCCCAAAAGATCAAAAAACAAGAAGTAAATGACACTGTAGTGAAAGAATTGAGGAGGAACGCATCAGAGGAGAACTAAATTTCTTGCAGTTTTTACAACAAAATAGTCTCTAAATGTGATAAGTGATCTGTAAATGTTAGAAAATATTCAGGCAGGTAGGCAAGAGAAAAGTCTTTACATACATTTGACCAAGAACACAATGATCAGAAATAAGTAACGCTAACAAATATGCATCTGTTGTGGGAACCTATGAAAAGACACTTTCCATGTATAAAATTAATCAACAAATGCAAAAAAGGATTGTATATACCTAATTATTTTGCCACTATCAAAACACTCTAGATTTTTATTCTGTGGGTTTTTTTAGTTAAACTCAGAGAAACTAAAACCCAAACTATAAAAGGAAGCCAGTGAAATCTGTAGTGTTATTTGGCTTTATGGTTCTGTGTAAAAGGCTAGCCCAATTTAGTAGTTAGGGTTTATGCTTAAGTTCAGTTTCCAGATTTCCTATCCAGTTTGTGGGGGAAGGAGGGAGGTGAATAAAAATGTCAGATTTATATAAGGGACTCAGTTTTCGAGATTCCTTGGTTCCTATATGTCTTTGAAATGCTGTGGGACTGTATTTCATGTGGGATTTGTCTGTAAATCTAAAGGGACTGATAGTATATGACTGTAGTGACTGAAAGAAGTCACTAGCGGTAAGGTAGCAAAACCACTGCTCATCTTAGTAAACAAAACTTGTACAGGATCTTCAGCATAATTTCTCATTGACAGTAGGAGCTAAAATAATTCCCACTATAGCATTACTAATTTTTTTATCCCTGTTGTCTCTTTGCACTCTCACTTTTGATGTGTATGTATACTGTTAAACACTGAAAAGTCAGATATTCTAAAAGCCTTCATGAGCATATTATAAAACTAGGCATCTAACTTCTTTACGTACACTACTGTTGCCTGATAATTTACAGCCCTGGACATTAAAATGCCTTTGAGCAACTAGTTCAAGTTGCTTTTGCTTCTGCAGACATTGCCATCTTTCTCTTGCCCAGTTCTACATCTGAGAAACATAATCAAGGTATCTCTTTGCTTGTGATATGCTGTTTAGAGAATTAATATCTTAAGAGTTTATGAATTCTCAGCTACTATAGTCAGTTATGTACATTTTAGACCTAGGTTTTCACTGTATTTGATCAATGGTATCCCAAGTCACTCACAACTGGTGAACCTCTGCCTGTTACTTTTTAGAAGCTAATGTGTCAACAGTCATAAGAATTTTTGAGTCTTTAATGCAACTTGTTTTACTGGAGCACGCGCACAAATCAAAATAGAGTAAATCTGTCAACAGGGAAAACACAGCACTGTTGTGTGAGATAAATGGCAACTTTATTTTGCATGGGGAAAAAACCCAGGGACTTTCCTACATTCATGCAAGAATGGCCCAACCGCTTGGCTTGAATCAGTTTTCAGTAGCACTTGAGGTGTATAGAGCAAAATGTGCTCTTTTCCATCAATTCAGATGCTTGGCTTTGAACATTCTCTCTACATCAGATGTGCCAACACACTTTGGGCTCAAGTCTGACTTGTGTGCTCCCAAAGGACTACAGTCACATCCCTTTCCACCTCAGTCTACAATGGAGAAGCTGTCCTGATTTTCATTTGTTTGGTGGATCATAAGGAAGCTGTGATCTTCCTCTCAAATCTTTCACCTAACCCCGAGTACAATAAAACAGTAGAAGTATTTTTGATTGTGGAGATGCTGTAAATAACAAACTATAAATAATTAATATTTAATATTTAGAAATTCTTTGCCTAACAAATATTTGTAATGTATGCAATGCATTTGAAAATAAGCGAATAAACTAAAATGTTATTTGGGTATTTTTCCTTGGGAGCAGCTAACTAATGAGAAACAGGTACAGCTCAAGCAAGTTTTTGTCATTTAAATATTTTAATAATGTGGTTTATAACCAAGAGTTTGCAGAACTGCTGTGTGGATGATAACTTTAGTTTATCCTCCATTTCAGTTGTTATATCAAAACATATTGTGGCATGTTAGAGGTTCAAGAAAGAAAACTATTGCCTCATCACTTCCTTAATCTGTGTTTTAAATGTTCAATTAGACAAACTAAATTTAGGAACATCAGTGATTGAAGAATCCATTCTGAAACTTAGAATGAAAGTTACTATTGGTTTGTAATGCAAAGGGATATGAAAAGTTGCATCATTACACGAGCCACCTGGAAAACATGAGGTCTCACTTTCTCAATTTTTGGCTGTTTGTTTAATGCAATGATAGTTCTGGGCAAAGTAGAAACTGTATGAAACTTGAATAATATGTACCAAATATATGAAAGAAAACATAATCAAATTTATTACTCTCCACCATTCTTTCTGAAAATCTGAGGTAAAAATGAACTTTAAATTTTTGATAACATTTTGTTGTATATTTAGAAGCTATGCAAAGGATACTGTGAAATGTGCCTTGTATAGAATATTTTATAGAGGAGTCTGCAATGGAACTTTATAAATTGATTTCAATTTTGTGATTATATATCTAGGAATTGTAGCTTCACTAGAAGCTACAAATGAAGAGTTTTCTGAAAGAGAATGATATCTCCTTTTTCTGCAGTTTAAGTACCTTCATGTTCACAAAAGATTAATTAATTAATTAAACGTTTAAAAAAGAAAACCAAGAAACTAATTGGAATAAAGAATATCAATATCTCCAGGCTTGAGATATAATGATAATTAGTCTACAGGGGGATTTCATTATTTTTCTGTGGCTTTATAACAAGTAAAGGTTGAGTAAATGGAGACTGACTAGGAGATTCACTGATTGTGAATACTGCCCCATGGTAGGGTTTTCCTAGGAGGTATTTTTATTTCATTAATTCAGATCTGTCTAAATTGTATCCCCTGACTCATGAGAAGTTAAAGCCTCTTGTACTTTTAGTTATCTTTATTCTCTTAAACAAGGTCCATCCTACATTTTTCTTCTTTCTCATATTCCATCCTTCCACCTTAACCTTCCAGGTGTCCCTGAATCTAAAGTGCAGTTGTAAATCTATCAAGATTCTTTGCAATCAAACAATCAGGAGCCATTAATTAAACTAATCATTAAAAAAATAACATGGAAACAGTGAGATCCCACAGTCACTAGTATTTCTCCATAAATTTTATAGAAGGCGAGGTAGCAGACCTTTGGTTACACTTTCAATTTAAACCACATTAGCTGAAATGTGTCTTCCATATCCTCTTTTACAGAAATCCACCTTATCTTTGAGAACTCAAGAACTGTGGGATAGAGTCCTTTGGGATCTTTCCAGCGTGCTAGCTTTAGGTGTTTTAGCTAGCTGTTTTGCTGTTGCTATCAATTCAGTAATACATGCTTCCATGAAAAGCAAAAGGAATCTGCACATCAGGGTCTGGATTAACAGGGACTATAGGCAGGGGCAGGTATAGGCTGTGGCTGGACTGGAAACTGGCATTCTGAAAACATATCTCCAGCAGGAACTTAAGCCCAATGCTGAGCTGAAATGGGGATCCTCAGCTCATGGGTATGAGACCCCAGTGGTGGGGTCTCCAGTGGGTGAAGACTCCAGGCAAGGATGGTCAGGGCTGTTAAGGTCTGTTAGTGCACTCAGGACCCTGACAGCTCCAATTGAGACTCATTTCAGTACAAAGTGCAGTGTGGTATCCACCCCAAAACCATCACACAACACTTTTATCATCTACACATTTTTTGCAGAGAACAAAAACTTTCAGAATGTTCTCTCCGTGTGACATGTTGCATATGACCTTTCATTTCCTCCAGACACTGGAATTTTTAGTCAGTTCACCTGTCACCAAAGGTCCTTACATTTCACCTAGTTAGTTTCTACCAGGCCTCCAAACTTTAATTGTTATAGTTTCCAGAAAATCAAATTGTGGTGTTTTATGGCAGCAAAAAAAGGCTAAGAGCTTCACAGGACAGACAGAAATGTTTGAAAGCCTGAATTTTACATGTTTACTACAGAGCATATGTTCCCACTGCCTCAGCTATCAAAGTACACAGAAGAGCAGGATTCACCCCAGCACACAGAAAAAACAATACAGTAAGCAGAGAACAGTCTAAACTGGCCAGTTAGAAAAATCTAATAAAGGGTGATAAGTACATCCTCAGAATTCACTTCTAGGCAACACCAGCCTTGATTAAGATGGGCGATCCAGGTCAAGCCCATCTGATAAAATTATGGCCCCTCTTCTACATGCTAATTAATAATCAAATAATTAGAAAAACAAGAGACTGCATGGAGGGCCTAGGCTCAAATGCTTCCTCTGCCAAAGGTAATTTGAGCCCTCAGGTCCTACTTTCCAGGACATTCAGAAAAATACTGAGTTTTGGAATGTCTTTAGTAGGGGCTTCCTATCTCTCACAGTGAATTTATGTTGTTTTTATTTGAGCAATTAAAATTCTTTCATCTAAGTATATAAAGACTAATTTCTGTAGGTTAAGGCCATCTTGCAAGAGGAGAGTCAAGCTCCATCTGGTGACCATGTATGTCTTCAAACAGATACCCGGCGTTAAAAGGTTGTTTTAATATTAGACTATATCTGTCACAGCACTCTCTAAACTAGGCAGCTGCAACGTCTTTTACCATCACATACCAAGATACTCTTCACACCAGTCCCTCTGCTGCCTTCTCCTAGTCTCTCCTCATCCAGCACACATGCTCTCTCCCTGAGTCTTCCTCCTCTCTTCCTTGGCTGCCCAACCACTTAACAGAACCAGCCTCAGCTGCACGTTATCTACATCAGCCAGCCCGCTGTCCTGAGGCCAGCCCACAGCTGTATATTATCAATGATAATTAACCCAGCTTCATTCCTTTACAATTCTCCCCTTTTTTTTCTTAACATTTCATACCTTATGTTTTTAACAATCATCACATCTTTTTTACAAATAAATTTTTCATACAGTCCTCTATAATTCCTCTACATATATCCTCCTAGCTATAGGCAAAGGCAAGGCAAAGCAGGTCTAAAAATACGATGTCTGATTATTATAGCTGTGCAAACGAAGTAATAAGAGCTTGAGTATATGACTGCTAAGTACCAAGATAAACAACTAATGAGCAAGATGTTTGTACTTCAGAGGACTAATGAGAACATCTATAACTCTAATGGTGACATGCAGATTTGAAATGTCCCAAAACATCTTTTAAGGTACATACAGTGTGAACTAGTATGAACTGAACATAAACCACAACTATTAACAGAAGCTGAGTTCCACACTTAGTATATGGTTATAGTTAATTATTAATACTTTCTTGGCAGACAGTACAGAAAATTACGTGCAGTAGTAAGAGTAATGTAGTAGATGAAGAGCAGTATTGTATTTTGAATTTTTGGATTGAAGTTGCTAGGTAGGTGACTTCACTGCATCATTGCCTGATGAGCATTAAAGAAGAGTCATGTTTCCTATTGCCTTACCACACAAACGCATCAGCATCAAGACAACCTTTGTGCTGGCAAAAAGGTAAGTGGATCTGGTTCTCTAAAAAGACAGGAACAAACAATGCAAGCATCTAAATCCTGTTTGCTAATAGTGGGCCAGGAGTCTCTGGAGGTACAATAGTGCCTGAAGATCCAACAACAGCAGGTGGCAGAGACAGAGATTAGGAGTACCCAAAATAGATCAAAATACTACTTTAAAGCTGTAGTTGTCTGAATTCCAACTATGAGCTTTTGGAAATGATCATGCTTTAACCGGTGTCTTTCCCATCTGTTTATTTAGGGAGCAAATCATTCTCCTACTCTCTCTTTTTAGACTTGTTTTACAGTTTCTCTGCCATGGAGGTATGCTTTATTTTCAACCCTTATTGGCATTTCCGAATTGTTCCTTAAAAGCAAATGGACCAGAGAGACAATTTCATTATGGTTTTTACAATGCCATTTACAGAGATAAGTATCTGCTTTTCACAGACTCAGGGAAAATGTTTGCCTTTTTTTGGGTGATTGGTTTAGGGCTTTGTGTTGAGCAAGCTGCCTCTGACATCCTCACCATTTTGTCATCTTTTTTTGAGCTACAAATGATAGAATGCTACTTGCATTCTTGGTTCCCATTACTACACTACACTGCATGTGACTGTGTTGGAAATATATTTCTTCTATTTCTTAATTTTTATTCAGGTCATTCTGCAACAGTATTTAATCTTAGTTATAATTTATTGTCTTACCAATCACCAGCAATCAAGCTACACCAGCAATTACTTTGTTTAATTGCTTTGATGACTGACAATAATGTACCACTCTTCTGCATGAGCCTGTTGAGAAAAAAAAATAAATTAGTTTTTCTTTGTAAAACCAAAGAAGCTTTCAAGTAACATGGGGAACTAAATTACCAATGTACTGACTGTGTATGACTTGAAAGCACTAGTTATAAGCTCATCAGTCACTTCCACTCATAGATACTAAGTCAAGGGATCAAAACAAAGAAAAATTAGAAAGGGGTAGGAAGTGGAAAAAAACAGGCCATTAAAAAAAACCACCAGATTTGACATAGCCCTTACTTTAAAAGGCCTCTAAAGCCATATGCTATAAATAAAAATGTTCATTTCCAGCTTTTTACTCTTTTGTATTGCATTTGCAGAGCTTTTCCCTAATGTTGATGGAATACAGGCTTCAAACATGTCCATATCTTTCTGTTAAGAGATATCTGGCTTCATAGCTTCTAACACCTGTCACCTCATAAACAATTTCTTGTTTTATGTTGAACGGGTAAGCTCTTACTCTTCAACTACTTTGTGTCTCTTCGCCACATTAACCAAAGCAATCTGAATGTTCTTGGCCATCACAAAGCTGATTCTGTCTTGCAGTTGCTTTAGAATTGAGTATTAGTAATATGCACATCCCTAATACAGAATTTGTCATTAGGGTAAAACCTCTACTGGGGAAAATAGCCCACTTACCTTCCAGCCAAGGCATTCCAGGCTATTGCTTGACTAGAGCAACACTTTTTCTTGTTTTACCATTAATTTGAATTTTTATGTTACCTCAGAAATGCGAATGAAGATTCACTTGTTTAGTTAAATGCTTTTGTTCAACAAGGGGCAGGAAGAAATTTGTTTCTCTTTCAAACATCAAACATCCCTATTACCTCTTCCCTGCATACACATTCAGACCTGGTTTCTATTTGCCTTGGTAAACAGCAAGTGTTAAGAGAAATTTTTTGGTCTCAAGGACTTTCAGCTATAGTCTTAAAAAAAATAGATAGGTTGAACTGAGGATTGATACCAAAGAATCAGTCACATCAAGTCTCATTTTCTTAAAGAATCAACCCAGGCTGAGACACAGGGATTTTTAGTAGAGTTCTCTCCTTTTCTAAATATTGAAACTACAGTGGACTTTTGAGATATCCCCATTTTCCAAGAATTACAGAAGGCAATTTATAGGTAAGAGAGCTCTTGTCATGGGAACTTGCCTTTGTCATAAGTTTAATAACAGATTATAACGAGCTGCCACTGAGAGGACAGTATGCACAGACTTCTGTGTATGATAAGCCAGGTCCAACAGGGCAATAAAATCAAGAACTGTGTTGTGAGCCTAGATACTGGCCACAGATCAGCGAGTGGCAAGAGAACACTGCCTTAAAATTTTGGAAAAGTATATTGTAATATCACCATGGACTGATTTGATTGGCAGCTTGTGTTTACGTCTGCCTGTAAAAGCTCCAGTGGTAGAAATTGGTGGCTATTGTTACTTGGCCATCCAACACCATGTAGAAGCAAATTGCTCAAGTCAGAACAACTACACATTGGTGCCAGGTTGATGCTTAGAGCCTGACACTGAGACCGGTTGCAGCAGGTGTTGCAGTTTCCACGGATTCAACAAAGCTAACTCATTGAAGAGGTGTGGAGAGCAGCTCTCAGTTACTGTGGGTGCATGTGCGTAGAAGTGCAAAGCTTTTTGCTGATAGAGCCTGTCACTTGGACCACTTAAAAAGTTCAGCTTAACAGTGTCATGCTGGTCTGGTGTTCCTGTTTCTCTTTAGTTAGTTCTAATATCTTTGTTTTGAGAAAAAAAAATAAAATAAAATTTTAAAAAGGGTATTTTTTAAAGTCCCTATATGTTCCCATCATTCTTTGCCCAGTCCTGTTTTTCTCCAAATCCTGAAACACTCTTCTCTGCAGCTGACTATAGGTATACAATATTTTGCATTTACCAAATGCAAGCTATGTGATCAGTATGCATCGTGGTGGATATGTTAGGTGGTTACAACAGGTAATTACTTTGTTTTCTGGATAACTGCCTAGAGGTGCCAGATCCCCCTTGTAAATGACAGTTTTCATCTGCCCTGTGGGGCTGAAAAGTGAGAGTATTTCCCTCCTTACATGGCCTGAGAGAAAATTGAAATGTCAGGTCGGCTAGAGGGTGCTGTAGTATGGTTTACCTCCAAGGGAAGGTTTGCAGAACCAGAATACTAAAGTTACAGTACTTAACCCTGCCTCCATGAAGCAGCTCCAACATAGAGATTTTCAGATTTCCAGCACCGCTCAGCAATCCACTGAGTTGTCCACACACTAATTTTTTTGTTTATAGCAATGGAAAGATCATATTGTCATAATTTTTTTGTGAGGGATTCTCTTTGAATCATGTTGAATTTGGAAACAGTGGAAATTAAACAACCAAAGCTTGTGATCATCTGCCTGTTCTCCACAAGACAGATTTCAGATTGCAGTCTTTAAAGAGAACCTTACATGACAGAGTTGGTATCCTCAAAGGTCCATGATGGGAACGATATTACTATCATTCTTCCTGATTTGCAAGTTTGCTGCTTCTAGTTTCAAGGTTTCTTTTCTAAGTTAGGCAACTTTTTTTCAGTATACTGATATTTTAGCTCACCCTCCTTCCCACTCTTTTCAGCGAGTCATCAATATTTATGATCTGTGACTCCTGCAGAAGATACAGACTAGATCACTAGCATCTAAAAATGTATTTCAATGGATTTTACATGCTCATGTTTCTTCCTACTAACTGCATTGGTAACTGGATTATTATTAAGGTTTGAAAACATGTATCAACAAACAGACCTAAATCATCTCTGTGCATTTTATGTTCAACTAAGCATAGAATGAGAGAGTAATTCAGGCATCAACGAAAGTCAGAGGAAGGAACCTTCTTCAGGAAATTTTCCCAATATTAAATTATATTTCCATTTAAATTCTCTTTTCTTAAGACAGAAAAATTGACTGTTGGGTTTTGGTTTCTTTAGAATCCTCCCAGTTGTAATAAAACAGTAAAATTTTCTAGAGAAAATCAGAGCTGCATCACAAATCCTGACTGAGTCAGAAGGAATAGAACTTCTTTTTACTCTATCTGTGCTCTAATTCAGCACATAACAAAAGATATTTTTACATCATAAAATTTATTCCTGAAATGTCCTATCCCAAAAATTTGTGGATAACTGTTTTTCAAGTGGTAGATGGTTTCATTTTTCTAAGGCTACCAAATGTGTCTCCCTGGATTTGAAAATTCCTTTATCTCAAAAGGAATCTATGCGGAGGAAAAAAATTGTGAAATTAAATTAGGTAAATTACTAAGGGCCAGAAAAGTTCACTATTTTTCTAGAAATAGAAAGCAATAGCTTTCTGTTAACTTGATAACCTCCTGCATAATAGGAAAGATGTGCCAGTAGGCTATCAACTGAATAACAAAAGACAGTAAGTGTAATTATACGATTTCCTTGGAAGGATAGCCCAGCTCTGCAATAGTTTTTTAATTCACAGCTATAGTTACTTACATCACATCTTATAATTCTGTTCATTTCACATGCATTACAGGAAGAAAACCTGCTCAATCATTTCTGAAATCATCTTAGTTTGTTTATTTTCTTTGAGTAAGCTTTGATTTCTAAGTGTGAAATGGCCTGTACAAATAAACAGACACTTTAAAAAAGTGCCCAGTGGTTATTTAGCCATTAAAATCACTATTAGGTGCCCTAAACAGGCAGCTTCCAGAACATTTGCTGCAAAATACATATGCAAATTTTGTATTGAGTAATAGGATTCTTAGCTATGGGGATGGCATCTAAAATATTTTAGATGTCATAAATATAAATATATTTTTAAAAATAATTAATCTTCTGCTCATTGTTGAAGACCACTGCCCAAGAGGCAGGAGAATGCATATGTGAGAGTGAGTGAGGGCTTTTCTTATCCTCTTTATCATAAGCATATGGGTGACGTTAATACCTGCCCTGTTCTTCCCCCTTAGTGGGGGAACAATGGCTGATAGCAGATGCATTGGGATAACTGCTGCAACAAGTTAAACACTTGATGATGGTTTTCCAGACTAGCCCTCCAACCTCTGGAAACATTACCTGACAGTGTCTTTTTATTCCAGAATCATTTGCATTTGAATCCATGCCAACTTTGGCATACTTATCTTCTTGCAGCAGGAAGTTTCACTTTTGAACTACTTGAGCAAAGAAATATATTCTTTTATTTGAATATGATTCTTATTTTAATTTATTTATTTTTAGCTGGCAATTTGGACAAGACAGTGAACATCCCTTTCCTATTTGCTTTATCTGCATCACTGGTGAGTTTATATACTTGTTCCACAATCTTTTTTCAAAAGTTTTGGCTTGAATTCTTTTTAGTTATACTTCTCAGCCATTCCATACATCTGATAATATTTACCACCCTTGTATCTATGGTCTGCTATTTCACCTGTAGATGGTTCCTTAATGGGGAAGAGAAAAAAAACGTAAAATAAACCAAACAGCTTTATGGGAAATACTACATATGTAGCATATTACATGAAGACACAAAAGCACTACAGTAATGTTGAAGGTATGAGTTATAATTACTGAAATAAAAAACATTTTTTTTCCTCAGAAAAATATTTAGCCGTATTTAATATTCTCAGTATGAGCTTTTATTCTTAAGTGTAGCATCTACTCTAGAGTGCATAGGTATCAAAATCACCTTTAGAGAAGTATATCAAACTACTTCCTCAAAGATCTTTTATAGCATATCAACCTCACATTTTTATTTTCCTGTCACTTCTTAACCCTTATATGGCTAATGCATGTCAGAATGTTGCATTGTGTTGGCTCTTAAACACTTATTGTGTTGCTAGGAAAATAATATCAGCCTCTACTCTTATTATTATTATCATTTACAACATTATTATTATTATTTTTTAATTATTATCTATTGTTTATTATTGTGCTTATTATTTCTATTTACCTTTTCTTGTAGATTACAAATCCAAAAGTAATCCTAGCAAAAACCTTAATACTCTAAAATATTATATTTTTCTTTCTGGTTAATGGATCATTTTAGCTTTACTGGTTAAACAGGATGCTGTATGAATATACTTAGTATCATTTAATTATCTAGCACAAGTTTCTCAGAATTTTTTACAGATCTAAAAATCTAAAATAGAGTGAAAACCATCATCCAAACAACACATACTCTAATAACTGGTAGCTGGACTGGGGAAAGCACCTAAGTAGAATGTGATGGGAAAGACGGATCTGTAATAATGAAATAGTTCAGGATCTACTGTTCTAGAAAGGACAGGTTTAAGAAAGAGGCAAAGATTTTCATATTTTGGGCCAAACATGGAGCCAATTACTCTCACTACATAATTTTTTAGTCAATTAAAACATAAACAGAAAAAGGTATAATTTCAATGCCAGTGTGGATAAGTTATTCACTTTCCTTCCTTAAGCGTGCAGTTGTTTCTAGTTACTCTGTATTCTCTGAGCCAGGTTTACAACAGTAGTAAAGTACCTTAAAAGTTTGTACAAGTACCTTACTGGTACCTTAGAGTGCCAGTAACTTACTACATGGTACTTCCTGCTGAAAACAAGATTAGCACTTCTGTCCAAGGGCATCAGGTTAGGCTGCCACGGTGGATTAAGATATCTTATTAAATGTGACCAGGATTGGACTCTGAGAGTCTTTCAGAAGATACTGTACACTGGTTAGTAAGCTAATGAAAACTAAATAGGAAAGGACAAACCAAAGCCAACATACCACGGAAAGCAATAGATATAGAAATTGATCATGCTGTGTTAATGCTGTTTGTTGAAGATAAGACACAGAAGTCAAACATTTGATTGCCAGCAATGGGCAGAAGTCCCCCCTCTCCCCCATTCATAACTGGTCAAATAAACAATGCATGTTTCTTTCATTTTCTGAGAAACATTAGATATTGAACCACAGCTAGAAGCAGGACATCACGAAAGATGTGATAAATGGCATTATGCCATTCAGCATGTCCTATAGCTCACTGTAGTATGTTTTGCATCTTATGTTTCAGAATCAGGACAAGACTTTGGAGATGCTTACCTGACATCATGGAGGTGGTGTCAGTACAGATCATGTGGGCTCACCTCATGTGATTTACTTCTTGGCATTTTGGGAACATACGATGCTGGCAGCTTCTTTTTCCTACCCACCTTAGTTCTTTTTTCCATTGTGTCCCCCTGCATCACCTGCAAACTCCTAAATCAGCAGCGTGTTACCACTAGCTAGACTGTTCTACTGTCCACAGATTGCTCTGCTGAATAACTGAGATAATTTTTCATGTAGGGCTAAAGTGCAAATTTTCCCTTGAAAAATGCTTCATTAAAGTGCAATGCTAAAAGCTTTTCCAACAAAAGGAGAAATGGCTAATGGTATTAAAAAATGAGGTTTTCATCTTCACCAAATGGAATGAAAAATGAAGGCTGTAAAACACTTGGCATTATGACATAAGGGGAATTTGATGAGAACATGTAAAGACTAAGCAGGTGCTGAATTGGCAAGTAATGTTACATGGATGGATTCCACAGGGATGGATTTTACATTGACACATTCAATAGAAAACCCAGGAGAATTAGATGGATATAAACAGGTGAAGTTTCAGTGAAATAGCAGATATCTACAGGCCTTCCATCTTATAGCAAAACAAAAAGAAGACATAATGGCTGCAGTTAAAGCAGGATAAGTCTGAATTCAGTTGGGTGTTAAACCTCAAGTAAAGTCTGAGAGAGTGCTTTGTGGTCAAGGCACTTAGCAGGGGGTATCAGAATTACAGAAAGCTGGGCCTGCAGGAAGGAACATTTAGCAAATGAGTTTAATAGAATTGCTGTCCACTGTACAGTGAGAATTTCTTTGATTGCTATGTATGACATCAGTCATGTAAAAAAGAAATAGGTTTGGAATGGCACCTCATTTCTGAAAGCCTCCAAAGAGATAGTCTATGGAAAGTTCCTTAGAGAAAGAGGTGGGGTGGAGACACAAGACCATATAATCTGTCCGACTGTGTACAAAGGAGAAAAGAGAACATCTGTCAAAAACAATGGGTGTGTTATTACTGTGCTTTTAACATGAGGTTGAAATAGTCTGTTTCCCAAGAGCAGCAGGACTCAGTAGTATCTGTTACATATTCTCCTCCAAGGATTCCTAAAGTACAAATAAATTGTTTAGAGACTAACAGACAACTTCTACTTGGAAGCCTGAGTTTCGGTTCCAACAGACTTACTCAAGCACTTTCCGTGCACTGTGGTTACATTGTTAACATTCAGCAATTTTTGACAATGACCAAAGAGATGAATGACATAATTTCAAGTATGTCTGTTCCTCTTTCCTTCAGGCCACAAGCTTGTAAAAACAAAAATTGTATCAGAACTTGTTATTTTATAAATGCAAACCTGTGGGGATCTATAAAATAAGTAAAGGAAGGGGAAATTATATTTTGGTTGTCCAAATCAGTAGACTGATGTATTTGCAATGCACTGTAATACAAGTACCATGTCTGGCAGTGAGCAGGAGGAAGGGAGGAGAAGGAAAGGTTCCAGTACTAGAGTAAAGAAGAAAGAGTGGGCATGATCAAGGGCAGGGGTAAAAACAAAAAAGTAATATTAAAAAAATCTTACAGAAAAGCTGAATAGGAATTACACATACACATATATATATCTCCCACCCCCACCCCCACCCCCCACCCCCCCCCCGAAGGCCCTTGACCTTCAATATGTGCAGGTAAACACAGTCAATATTAAAGGTCAGAAGGAGATGTTTTCATGAGGAGGGGATGATTAGCCTATGCGCACTCACCACATTGTTCATGTATTTCAGCGTAATCTGTGCTTCTCTTTTGGCAAATACATGAATCTACAATAAATGAGCTGAAATCGGAAACCATAAAGCCCTTTCTATTTCCTTTACTGTAGAAAACAAAAGCATTAATGAAAAATGAAAGTGCTGTTGTACTAAATCAAAAGACAAATTAACGACCTCTCAAGTTTAGATATAAAATTAATGCATGAAGAAAAATACCTTTACTCACGAAACTGGTATTACGCACTGTGAGGTTTGAAAGAAACCTAAATTTAAAGAAAAATTAGGATCTGGAGGTATGCTCTAAAATTTTTTCTACCCTTCATAAGCATATACACTCTTAGTTCAATTACATAGTTGTCAAGACTAACATGAAGCCAAACTTTCTCTCTGTAATTGTATTAGTGACAATACCAGGTCTGTATTAATACAAACACTGAGTATTTGCAGTTTTAGACTATTGAGACTCTTTTCCAATGAACTTCATTCCTTTCTACTTCACAATCCTGATTTCTTTAAAAAGACAGAAAGTTCTACAAACAGATATTTTTAATACATCTAAAATATTTCAATTTTTGCCATTTAAATAAAGAAGGCAAACTACATGGTTTTGAGCCCAACTTAATCCCTTTCAATGATCACTTAGAATTAACATATATTTTATCACTCTTGTCTTAGTTTGATAATTTTCATGTGCTCCAAATAGTAGTTTCCTACAAGCAGCTATGAACACAAAGCTTGTTTTGTTTTCTAAACACTGCATTGTCTTCCAAAGTAGCAGGCAAGCTTAACTGCTCCTTGGGGAATTATTCACTGAAGGGAAAGTGACAGAAGTAGTGATGTAAAGAATGTAAAGAAGTGAGATAAAGCAAAAGAATGCAAATAGGATGGGTAAGGGAGATGTAAGCTGCTCCATAAAGTAATATGGAAAAAAATACATAACAAACCCCCTGCATATCTTTAACCTAGCAAAGGAAAAGATCGTAAAAAATGGTGCAAGACATAAAACAAGAAATGAGATTAACAAAGGACTGTGTATGAGAAAAGATTCAAGCAGGATCCTGACAATGTAAAAGGTTAAGACTTTTTAAAATCATGCTTTAAAAATGTAAGCTAGATGCTGAAGTGCTGAAGGTGGAAAAATCCCTACTTTGACTTAGACTAATGGATCTTGGAATTATTTTGTTGAGAAAATAAATGTTGTAAACCATATTCATTACTGTGTGCCACTTAAGTAATTACGAAAATAATCATTAAGCAGCTTCTAGATTATCCATATTTATTATGTAATACAGGGGCATACATACAGATATGTTTTCCACCTAATATGAACAGGTTTTAATTAAACTCTTCTCCATTCCCCTCAAAATAAGTGCTAAAGTAATGCAATACGGTATGATAAAAGTTAGTGAGAACCGGTGACTGGAAGTTAAGTCTGTACCACCCAAGTACGTACACAGTACATTTTAAACACAATTAACTGCTCAGTATAACTAAAAGCCAACTTCTGAACTCCGTATCTTTTTGTTTCAAAGTAAGGTTTAATGCTATTAAACATCATCATTTCAAGCATCTCTCCATTTTTATTTTTTTCCTTCCTGACAATTTTATTCTAGCCTCAGATGGCAAAAAAAGATTCTGTCCATTTAAGCAGTAAGAAGCAGCAGAACTTGTTTCCTTAATCAGTGGTAGTTCAGATCAGTGTACTATAAAAACCTACTAATTTTCATGCATGTGTTTATTACATCTTAGATGCAGTTTAAGAAGAATCACAAGGAAATAATTTTATAAAAATAGTACCCAATATGGGATATAACAGCAGTTGTTACAGGTAAAACAGGATATCTTAAAGAAAAATTGCCCATTAACAAATGTTTATACTATAATGCTAAAAAGGGGAAAGGGGATCATGACTACCCATGGTGGTATGATGAAACCTGTGGGTGAATGCCAGGTGCCCACCCAAACTGCTCTATCATTCCCCTCCTCAACTGGACTGGGGAGAGAAGAAACAGCAAAAGGCTTGTGGGTCGAGATAAAGATAGAGAGATCAATCAGCAATCACAATCATGGGCAAACCAGACTCAACTTGGGGAAAATTAGCTTAATTTATTACCATTCAAATCAGAAAAACACCTTCACCCCCACCCCTCCCTTCTTCCTGGGCTTAATTCCCAATTTCTCTATCTCCTCCCCCTGAGCAGTGCAGGGGGATGGGGGATGGGGGCTGTGGTCGGTTCATCACATGTTGTTTCTACTTTTCCTTCATCCTCACACTTTTCCCCTCCTCCAGCTTGGCGTCTCTCCCATGGGAGACAGTTCTCCATGAAATTCTCCAACATGAGTCCTTCCCATGGGCTACAGTTTCTTCACAAACTGTTCCAGTGTGGGTCCCTCCCATGGAGTGCAGTCCTTAAGGAACAGCTTGCTCCAGCATGGGTCCCCCATGGGGTCACAAGTCCTGCCAGCAAACTGCTTCAATGTGGGCTACCCACGGGTCACAACTTGCTTCAGGTATCCACCTGCTTTGGCATGAGGTCCTCCATGGGCTGCAGGTGGATATCTGTTCCACTGTGGTCCTCCCATGGGCTGCAGGGGCATAGCCTGCCTCACCATGGGCTTCACCACGGGCTGCAGGGGAACCTCTGCTCTGGCACCCAAAATACCTCCTGCCCCTCCTTCTGCACTGACCTTGGTGTCTGCAGGGCTGTTGCTCTCACAGTCTCACTCCTCTCCCCTAATGGCACAAATTTCTTCTATAGACAATTTTTTATACCTGGGGGCCTACTCCACGTTTGAAAGGAATAAAGCACTGTGAAAATCTTTAGTCCAGCTGCACAGTTTAGGAAAGTGAACATATGTGGGTTTTTACTAAAGAAAATTCATAGGTCTTACTGCTCTTTCTGGCACCACTTCTTATTGCTACTGTCAAGTGAAAGCAGAGGGGAAGATTCCCACAGCCCCAAGTGTTTGATCTGCCTACCAGCACCCCAGGAAAGCCGAGACCCTTGTGCCCGACCAGTCTGTCAGTGTCCTGTTACAGGGACCCTTCACTGATCAGTCCTGCTGGACTGGAGGGTGATTCAACTGCCTTGTTCAGGGGAACGTGCCAAGAGCATCAGGGGGACCCTTCAGCGGGTCTTCCCACTTTATCTGAATGTGTTACCCACTGCCAGAAACTGCTAGCACCCACAAAGGATTAATACTAACAGTTTACAGAATAACACTCTTTATTAATTTAAAATCATGACAAATTAAGGTTTGTGATTGCCAGTGGTAAAGACTGTCTGCAAAAACAACCTTAAAGTGAACCAAACTACATACAGCCAAACACTGATCACTAATCACAGCTAGCGTGAGCTAGTTATTTAGTGCACATAAGACAAAGTTCTTACCCAACAGGTATCCCTATGGGGGAGAAGACAGATCCAGCCCATCAACTGATCCCAGAAGTTATAATGGAGTCTTCCCTAACTTCTCCCCTCATCTGTCCACTTTTTATACTTTATAATACCTTGCAGATTCATTCAACATACATAGGATTGGTTACAAAATTCTTGCTTCTAATGAAAATCAGTGCACATCCTCAGATAACACTACAGAAGTTCTCTGCTAACTATGCATGCTCCTCAAGTGGGGCTTTGCCCTCTTTTTTTTCTTTTTTTTTTCTTTTTTTTTTTTTTTTTTTTTTTTAAGGGGGAGCTATTTGAGTTGGAAGTCGTGATCTTATGATCTCTCACTACCACAATTATTTTTGTCTTATTATTGACCACTTTTCTGTTGATGTCAGTGGATTGCAACACCTTTTCATCCTGTTACCTCTCACAGCTAGAACTTCCCTCACTTGAAGGGTTCTTTCTGCATAACTTAGATAATGGTGCTCTTTACACTGTCTGCTCTTTTTTCCTTGTCCTCCCCAAGGCTGATGTCCTGGATTAGAAGTCCCTTCATTTGTAACAACCTTAGAATGAGTCAGATTGATTTAGCTTTATGAACACTGAATGAGAGTTGGGTAATCCAGGAGTTTAGACAATTCCCCACTCCCTCTGGGACTAGCCCAGGACTAGTCCATTTCCATCACATTTAGGTGGAGCTTGAGTGACTCTAGTCATATGTGCTGTTGTTACTGACTGGTATCGTGTGCCCAGTGAGGTGCGGTAGCACCTTGGAGGCAGGTGACTTTGAGTTAGAGGTGTGCCTTAGTGTTACAATGAGATTATTTCATCTGAGGAAGTCATTTGCCACAATGGTTGGCTCAGCCATGGACATCTCACGGATCCTTCATGCAACAACTAGTATGCAGCTTATTGGCTGTGTGGTGCCATCAAGTTCCTGTTCCTGCAGGGAGCACAACGGAGCATGGCCATGGTGTCTCCACTCCGCTCCATCCTCCTTCACTCTTGTCAGCATGTGCTGCTTAGGGAATTGTGGTGATGTAGATTCCATGCATGCCAACCATCCTGAAAGGTGACAGCTGTATTTTCCCCTGAAAAAAGCTTTCTGTAATACCATGATTCTATTAGGTCCCAGTTTTCTCTAATTCCTGCGCCCTCAAGTTGACTTTCCTTCCCTTTTGACAAAGCAAGTACTTAGGTGCTGCATAAACAGATCATGGACTTAAACAAATAGAAGCCATTCAGAATAGACTAAAATTTGATGAGATGAAACGAGTAAAGAACACTTAAAAGTTTCTTTTCTGTTTAAAACTCTTCTCTTTCACTGAAAAATGTCAGTCGGACAGGGATGATGCTTTAAACAATGGCTAATATATACCTACATCTTTCATATTTCTTTTCTACCCCAACATTTGACAAATAAATAATGAAATAATGAAATAATTTTATCATCACTATTCAATCATCCAATTTGACTCTTTAAGCACTTATAAATACTATTTAATGGCAAGTAAAAGATTACTCTATATATGTAGAATTGATTTTACTTATTCAGCTTGTAGCTTTGTTTGTTTTGAATTATTTTTCCCCCTTCACTTATAAGAACAAAGCTAGGGAATAGTTATTTTCTGTTTTTATTACTAAGAAAAGTTTAAGAAAGTATTCTTCAATGTATTTGTGCAGGTAAGTCCTGGTCAAAGATTATCTCCAATGTAACTGATAAGAATTAAATGAGATTTTTTTTGGTTTGGATTTAATCAAAATGTGGGTAGGGAAATTTGAATGGAGTTAATTTCATTATTTTCATTATACATATGCATCTTTGCAAAACTAGAAAAAGCCTATTCACATGTTGGAATTGTGCTTATGGGAATGAGGAGGAAATTGTTTTATGTTAAGGTTCATTAGTGACCAAAAATCAATTAGATTTGATTCTTGCATGCTTAATTTTATTGCTTTCACTGAATCAGACTGTGTTTGCTTTTAACTGAAAGGGTCTATTTCAGAACTTTTATGTGAAAAAGGATTGCAATCTCTGGATATGTATGTAAACAAAACCAAAGTCACTTCTACAGGAATGCTGTTTTTACAGGAAAGGTACATGCATGTATTAAATGCTTAAATATGTGCATTAAATTTATTTAATATCTGATAGCTAAATTAATTTAACAGTGGTCTATAAAGTGATTTTTCCCCAGTTAAAAAAAAAAAAAAAAAGGTGCCAATGGGTTTAAGAAAGCTATTTGCTTGATGAGATTTAAGAGAATCATGACAGATCTCAAAGGTGGCATTTAGCTTAGATATTTAGCATAATTGCTAAATGAGAACTAATATATTTGGTCATATTCATGTAAAAGTGGTTTACATAGGAGCCTTCTCACACAGTTCTCTATGAGGCTCAAAAATGTGTAGTGACTTCTAATTGATGAGATATGCAGCAGCTACCTAGTGCAAACAACAAAGAACTCTGAGCAGCTAACACAATTTTCCACATTGTCTCAGAAAGATATTTTCCCCCAGAGACAAACAATAGAATTTTCAACCTCCTCCTGTATGTAGAAAAACTTCTTAGTTCTAGGTCAGCACAGAATCAGCAAGGCTATCTTCATATCATGTTTATAGGATTTCAGTTTTAGGAGACTGAAGTCTCTCTCAGTCCCCAAGTGTTTAAAATTTGCATATAAATAAGTCTTCTTATCAAAGAAAATGTACTGAGTCAAGCCATAAACTAAAAAAAATAGCAACACTTTAAAAATATTTTTGTTATATATTTTAGACATATATTTACATTTTAAAATCTTCATTTGAAAATAAAGAAGTAAATGGGCTTTAAGGTACCACCTGCGTTTTACAGTAAGTAGCCATTTTTGCAAATTTTGCAAATTTTAACATCCCTAGTTTTCAGAGACAGTTTTCTCAAAAGAAAAATATATGAAAGATTGGGTTTGGCACCCCAGAACTTTAGTAACTCTCAAAAGTTCAAAACTAAATCTTTCTTCATATGAATTCAGTTTATCAACCTTCATAGGATCAACCTTCTTGATCATTATTATTTACTTAATTATCTGAACCAGAACTTCCTGCTGATCACTTCTTAGGGAAGAACAAAACAATACTGAAGTACCTTCCATGTGCCAGAAGTTCTGCACCCATCAGTAGTTCAGCATTCTTAGATTCATAATTCTGAAGAGTAATTTGTGATTCTGAATTAGCTGGGCTGTGGGTAATCTTTATCTTTGGTCAAAACTGAAATCATCTTTCATAACAGATTTTAATTAAATAATTCCTAGAAATACTTCAAGTAATACTTTATTTCTAAGCCTCCACTCCTCCCATTTTTCAGTTTTTTTTTTTAAAAAATATTTTTTATTTATTGTGATGATGTCTAACACACAATTTCCTTGGTCACATATTCTAATTTTCTGTATTCTATCTGGTCAAAATAAAATTTTAGTTCTCTAGGCAGGGGTTCAAACCTGTTCAATGTCTTGTCATCGCTTGTCAGTAGAGGGAATATCTAGCAATGTGGTTACTGCTCATGTGAAACTATACAATTAGCAATGCAATACACTCAAAGGAATCAAGTGCAGTCGGAAATTATTTTTGAGACAGTTGGGCTTGGCACCGTTTCAGTTATAAGAATTGAGTCAATAGTTGAAAAGAGGCAACAATCTCATATCTCAAAATGTGACTTGAGGCAATATTAAAAGTTCTCAAATAAAAACAGAGATATCTTATTAATTCTCAGGCTCTTTGTTAAGCTAGGGGATTCACTGAGGCGTTCAAGTATGAGAGCTCTTGTTCTATATTGCATAATATGATCCAGCATGCAAGACAGTGGCTGAGATTAGAATATTTTCCAACAGTGAAGATTAAAGGGTATTTTCTCTAGATTTAAATGGTTTAGTAGTATCCTATTTGAAATCTACCACAGTTTTAAACCAAGTTTTGTAAAAACTGCAACTTCATTTTCACTACTGCTGTCTGAAAATGGTGTGGGAGAAGATTGCAAACATATGTGGATTAGCATAACAACTACAGGTTATAAAATGAGGTAGCAAAGGTCCATCTTCAATCTTAGTTTTAAATTTTTGGGGTCATGGGAAAATTCACCCTTTAAAAATTTCTATTCCCTTTCTGTTACTCTTATTTTAGCGAAATTTAACAAAATACTATTGAATAGGTCTATTTTCTGATTAAATTTCTTGATTTAACTAGGTTAGCAATGTGATTTTCTTTAATCCAAAGAGAATAACACTGTTTTACTGTTTGTAGTTTTCTCCTATTGTTTTACCCTTGATCTTTTCTTTGACTGTGTTTCTCTAAGAGGTCTTATGTATTTTTCTTAAACTGCTAAATTAAATTGTAGCCAACTGTTTGATATATTTGACAGAAATCAATATTTTAGCAGATTTTACTTTAAGTAAATGAGGTTATGGAAACAGTTTCATACCTTCATGAACTTTGGACCTGAATACTAGCTAAGTAATAATTTCCCATTCCTTCAAGTATTTTACTGTAATGAGAAGAAATTAAACTAACCAGTTGTTAACTCAAAAAAATCTTATAATCCTCATTTAGTCTTAAAACTGTTTGTACTTTAAAGGACACTATTAGTATAATGCTGCCAATTCTACACTCTATTTAATGGAATTTTATGAAAGCCTGAATGGCTACAGCCCTTGGGCTTGGTTGTTGTTTTTTTTTTTTTTTTTCATTTTCGACACAAAAAATAAAATTTCAGTTGTTCAACTGTACTCTTCCCAGTGCTGGAAAATGGGGATACTACATTCATTATGGTTTCTTGTACTTTCTAGAATGGGAGCACACTAATTCAGGTGAAAAAAAGTCTATTTGAAAGAAATAATAAAAAACTACTTTAAAATTATTCCTGGTGTATTGATGGTTAGAATCACTGTTTATATCAGCCTGGAAGGATGAGAAAAGAGATAATTTATGTAGACGCATCTAGATTACAACAATTGAAATATTAGGGTGATGACCAGAGACTAAATAAGAAGGATGCTGATAGATCTCTCTATTCCCATTATACCAGTTTATATCAAAATCTTGGAAAGGTTCAGATGTTCATCACTTCTCCGTAGCTTGACAATGCTCACTACAAAACTTGAGGACCAGACCTTTGACATGTGTGGTGGGGATGTCCTGCAAGAGTGAAGATACCTCAGTGTCCAGCTGCCTGGCCAGTTAGCACCGTGGTCAGGCCTCTATCTTTGTGCCTCGTCAGATATGCACAGGGACAAGATCTGAAGTGACTAAGGATGACATTCTCCTGTCTGGTCTCTGCATAATTTTTATTGACTTTGTTCTGTGCAGAATTTGCTGGACGTTTAAGACTAATGGCTGTATAGTCTTATGGGGTTTAGGATGACTGCATTTGCATCTCTTTATACAGAATGAATATCGTGCTCTGATGTGAAAGAAAGTGACAGATAAAGACAGCTAGTTCTGTCTCAAGAAGCAGTGCCATCTGGAATTAGGAGTACCATAGAACTACTCCTTGGGAAGCAGTATGCTTCAAGAAGATAGAGAGACATGTTCTCTGAGGGTGACTTTATCTGCAGATACTATTTTAAAAATGCTTCCTTTTAGTAAACTATTTAAAAACATGTGCTGGCTGCTCCAGGAACATAAACATGTATTCCTGAAGCTGCTTTTAATTTGAAGGAAAAAATATCATCAGTGAATAGTCATTTCTAGTTTATTATTATATTTTCTTTATTTCCTGTGGAAGAATTCTCTAGCCCTCCCTGTTAACATAAAAAGTCTTTATTTTCTTCCATATTTTTATATTTTTAATCATTTCAGTGTGCATAACATAAAGCATAAAATATTTTGCTGGGTAATGGCATTGGTCTAAAGTTGTTCACAGAAATACAAGCTTGTTATTTTTATTTCAAAGTAACATAATTCAGTTGAACCTCACTGAGGTTTAGGTTGACCCCACTTCTGATACAAACAAGAGAGAAGGAACTTATATGATGTCTGTCACTGAAAACCTTTAATTAATAGGTATCAGTAAGGTAGAAAACAGAGTCTATTTTATTATTCATTTGCTGATAGGCAAATATTTGGAATATTTTTGAATTTCAGAGTTTCAGTTGTCATATTTCTCTCCAACAGTTAGCTACCACTAATACAGATTATAAGGTGCTTAAACCAAAAAGGATTAAATTAAATAGAATTTGCAGCTTTAGGCAATGTTCTAGAACACAGAAATCAACAGATCTTCTGTAGCCCAAGTGTGCTTTACATCAGAATTCCAGGTTCAAGGATGAGAGGGAAAATGGTCCATAAAGTTTATTTTTACTAGTATTAAACCTAATGGCTGTTTATGATTCACAAGGACCCTTGATTGCACAGAAACCGAAGGTCTTGTAGTTATCTAGGAGGTTCCATTTTCTTAGCAGTTCATGCCAATTTCTTCTTAATTATGGAAGAGGTTAAAACAACAAAATCTGACAGATTGTTAGCTGAATTCAAGCCAGACAGATGGCACCATTCCATTCAAGCCAGTTTTGGGGAAGTTCTGCTGCACCATATGCCAGAATCAGTTCAAAGCTAATTAGTGCTTTCTATAAGACAATCATTCTCTCAAGAAATTTCTTATGGATGGGTCACAATTACAGAGATAGAAGAAAGAAGAAATAAAAATCTGAATAGCATATACCCTCACTGACTTGTTTCCTCCAGTCATAAATAAAGGTCAGCATGGTAAGCCATCTTGAATAACCTTTCAGCTCAATCCCAGTAGTGCTGGCATTCCTGGGCTGTATTTGGAAAATAAATATTGAACGGTATAGTGAATTACATCTTTTTTTCTGCTTTTTCTTAATAGCTGTGGTGTAGAGGACAGAGAAAAGTTGATTATGCGACTGAGTCCTCATCTATTAATCTAATTAAAAGTAAAGAAATTGCAACAGAGATTTACAAAAGTTTAGAAGTATCAACTCAAGAAGAAAATTTATTATAAACATGAAGCATCACTTGCTTTCCAATAGTCTTATACATTAACTTTAGTTTATTAGGCAAAATCAAGAAGCGAAATGCCAATATTTTTATGGGGAAAAGCAAGAGAAAGGTGAAGAAAGATGCTATGATATGCTGATATTATGGTATCTGATACCTCTTTTCCTGGGACTTAATATGATTCTCAGAAGTCAGATTTCTTAAGACACCTATTCAAATAGACTCTTGTCATGGTTTAACCCTGGCCAGCGACTAAGCCCCACACAGCCACTCACTCACTCCCCCCACAGTGGGATGAGGGAGAGGATCAGGAGAGTAAAAGTGAGAAAACTCATGGGTTCAGATCAAGGCAGTTTAATTGACAAAGCAAAAGCTGTGCACACAAGCAAAGCAGAACAAGGAATTCATTCACCACTTCCCACAGACAGGGAAGTGTCTTCACTTCAGCCATCCCCAGGAGAGCAGGGCTCCAGCCTGTGTAACAGCTACTTGGGAAGACAAATGCCATAATGCCAAATGTCCTCCCCTCCTTCTTCTCTCCCCAGTTTATATACTCAACATGACATCATAGGGTATGGAATATCCCTTCAGCTAGTTCATGGCAGGTATCCTGGCTGTGTCCCCTCCCAATTTTCCGTGCTCTTCCAGCCCTCTCACTGGCAGGACCCAAGAAACTGAAAGTCCTTGACTTAGTATAGATATCACCCAGCAAGAACCAAAACCATCAGTGTGTTATCAACATCATTCTCACACCAAATCCAAACCACAGCCCTGCACCAGCTGCTAAGAAGAAAATTAACTCTGCCCCGTCTGAAACTAGGACAACTGTTGACATTCAGACTTTACAATCTCTCTGACACACTTTCTACATAAACAGATATGCAAAACACTTAAGTAGTGTTAATGTTCAAGGAAATTGTTAGAATGAAAACTCTGTAATTACACAGACTTTGGGAAAGAATTTGATGTGCAACAGATGTAGAAGAGATCTATTAGGACAATGAGAAGGGGAAAGAGTTAGCTGTTACAAGAACAACTATGTGTCTGTCTGGTATCTCACAGGTATATGTAAGCAAGCCCTCCTTGCAGCCTATTATGATTGGAAACTATGGAGCTGTATTGATAAAACTGTTTTTTTACCCCAGAGTATGTTCATGCCACAGACAGGCAGAGAAAACCCTCATAAACCTGCAAAAATTCTAAAAAATGTATTCTGGAGAAGCTTAGCCTTTTTTTTTAGCAAAATAAAAGTCTGAAGAAGAGTTTGCTTTTTACTAAGTACAGCAAGGAGGGAAGTTTCAGAATAGTCTTCTGATAAAGCATCAGAGCCAAAAGTCTACAGATTTTTAAGATAAATTTTATCAGTTGTCAAAAAAAATTAACCATAAAGTAAGTCCTTTGGTTTGTGTTTTTTGTTTGGTTGGGTTTTGGTTGTTGGTTTTCTTTTCTTCAGAAGGTGGTTTCACCAGTCTTAATAATATGGCTCCCTAGAATGTTACAGTTCTATTTTCCATTTATTTGTCTTGGACATACTAAGGTGATTTCTAAGTACAGTCCATTATTAGTTTCTTAATATGCACAGATGTGAACACATCGAGTAGAACTTATATAATAAGGTCTGCTAGCTGCTTAAGCTGCCTCTGTTCAAGAAATAAAGGAACTTAATTTCCCTGAGCAGATGAAAAAGCTTCCCACTTTCTAAACTGTCTCGGACAAGAATGAATGAATTGCATCTCTGCAACAAACATCATGCTTTAGAAAACCAAATGCCCAGCATTTACAGGCATGCATCTTGCTGAGCATGCATAGTGTGATCTCTCTGTGTACATGTTCAAGACCTTCCTGGAATACTAGTTACACATGGGATACACAGGTGTTTTTCTAGCAACCTAGTCACTACTGAGAAAATACCGGTCAAGAGCTACTACCTACCACTGGATCAAATCGTATAGCTGGTTTCCATCTTTGCCAAAGGACTTCCTCATCCTGCACTGAATGAATTGCTTTGTTGAGAAGGATTTCTGTTCTGAGAGTTGCCATTCCAAAACCTTTGTCCTTTTTAAATAACTTTAAATGTATCAGTCATATGTGGAAGTCAAGGGAAGATTTTGCTGCTACAGGAACGATTCATGTGATTTGTGTTATACTTAGGAATGCCCTGAGACCAGATGTCTCAGATTAATCTATACATATGTCACTAGAATAATATGCAACTAGTTTTTAATAAAGCTGAATTTAGCATTGTGGTGGGTTGACCTTGGCTTACACCAAAACTCCCATCAACCCACTCTCTCATCCCCCTCTTCACAGGAAAGAAACAGAAAATAGAATGAAAAAGCTCATGGACTGAGATAAAGAGAGGGAGATCACATATAAATTTCTATCTTTGGCAAAACGTACTTGGCTTTGGGAAAATTAATTTGTTGTCAATTAAAATACATTTGGGCAGTAAATTCTAGTTGTTGAAGTGTGGGTTTGAAACTATTGAAGACAGAGAAAAGTAGGAGCACAGAAATACCCTTTTCCAAGCACAACTGACTATAGAGTAGAGGGATTCTTTTCACAGAAGTCAATGATTCTCCTCACAATCACAGTCTTCTCTAAACGCATCAACTGGTCTTACCATCAAAGAAGAGAAATCCAGCTCCGGTGACTATCATGTTTTCTTTAAAATTCTGCAAGAAAGAGAGACAGACTTATGGAAGTGTTGGAGGGACTATTCCCATACAAGGTATGCTGTGTGAGACTAGATAGCTGTTGCTGCAGAGGAAAAAGATGTTGCAGTGAAAAGGGAGCTCTTCACCAAATAGGCTGTTACATTTATTTGAAAAAGCAGCCTGGCATTAGTGCTGAAATACATTTTTTGGCAATTGTTGCCAGCAAATAGCAGAACATATCATCGCAAAGAAGGGAGCTGCAGGTCTCAGTACAGAATGTTCATGACAGCTAGGTATGACTTTACATGTACATATGCTTTCCTACATGAAGAAAGGACATGCACCAGTTTCAAAACTGATGTCATACGTTAATTGGCAGTAATACTGGGATTACAACTCCCAGACCTCACATGCACTCCATAACTGAAACACAGTTCATTAAGGTTATACAACACACTAGTACAGCACCAGTCTCAGCTCCCATGAGAATTAATACTTATATCCCTCCCTGGCAAAAAGAAATCACACACATTCAATTTCTACCCTACCTCTTATTTGGGCACCCAGGTCACGGTTTTCCAGAACAACCTTGTGGTTGGCACGTCATCTGGAGATTGGGGAAGTTCCAGGCAGTTTTCAGTATAAAATAGACACCGTCTGCGTAGAAAAATCTGAAACTCTGAACTCTAAAGCAGAAGCAGGATTGTAGAAGAATGGCTGCAGAACCATGGCCTTAGAATCTCTGAAGATCTGCACAGTCCAGGCCTGGTATTAGAATAGGCCTGTAATCAGAATTGTACTGAAGTTGCTGTGCTGAAGTTAACAAGAAAGGTAGCCTTGAGCTATTCTTGAATCCTGAGACCAAGTCATTATGTTGTGCCAACAGGCCGTGGCTGTAACAAGCTACAGCTGCTGGGAAAGCAGGTGCAGGGCCAGGTAAGATAGGGACTGGTATGGGAAAATGGGGAGTAACAAACTACAAGGCTGAAGCACAGCAACACAATTAGCTACATGGATAGAATGCTTATTTTAGTCATGATAATTAGGGGTGTGAGAACCATGCACGTTTAGAGACTACTAACCAATTATATTTCTGCTTTACGAATATGCATGTGTATTGGTTCTATATAAGTAGTGTTAGAAACTAATAAAGTTGAGCAAGATGCGTAACTCATATTGAGCGTCTTCTTGACTCCGGCGAACCCTTCTTCCAACACAGGATGGCCTGGCATGGGCAAGGATCTCCACCACTGTTTCTCAGGCAGATTTCTACTAGAACATTTTGTTCAAAGGAGGTCTAATATCCATCTACCCAATATAGGAGAAAATGGTATAATTGTACATCAGCAAGCAGTCCAGACACTTGTATAGCCAGAGGAGGAGCCCCTAATCATCCAAAAAACCTCAATACCATGCCATGATCTCTATTACCAGCAACATAACATACCCCAGGCACAGAGCAAACAAGAATTATGTTCTGCTGATTGCCCTCAAAAGGGATTCTCTTTTGTCTAGGGGAGTAATTTCACATGCAAGGAATTCTCCATTTCCTCCTGCTCAAAGCTAGCAAGAAAGATCTCAGAGAAATGCCAATAACATATCATCTCTCTCACAGAATATGTAACCCAACTTCTCTCTGCCCTTGCACACATTTGTTTTACTTCTCTCCCATTCCTAATCTTGTCAGCAGTTTGCTGTGGATGTGCAACTCTCACCAGCCCTGTCCCAGGGCATTATCATGCCCACCAACAAAAGGGACATCTACCAGTACTCTGAAGATCATTCTTTCTTGCAGTCCTCCTGGGACATGGTCTGCAAAAGAACAAGTTGCCATCACACCTGCTCTGCAAGCTGTCATCTTGGGATGACTGTAAAAAAAAATGTGTGTGGAACAAGTGCATTGCACTGCATGTCTCCTGACACTGTACAGTATAGAACTCCCTGATTTTTTTTCTAAACAAATATATCTAAAAGGGTCAGTCTGAGCTGCAACTGTCAGCCTTTAGACCCTGGTATGAAGAAATCACAGCATTACAAAATGAGCCCAGGAGTGCTACCCAGTGGCCAAGGAACTTAAACTCCAATACCTGGGGGAAATCTGTCCTGCTTACAAGCAGGAGACTTGCATAGTGGTGGCAGAAGGGCCAGTTTCTCCATTGTGCATCATATTTAAAAGGGCCTACAATAAGACTACAGGGTACACAGAAACTCTTGAATACCACTGCATAGTCTTGGGTAGTAAAAGCATGCAAGATGAAGAACATGTTAACACATTAAACTTTGGAGTAGTTTTAGGATCTCTGTTCTAGTGTAAGCATAAGTTGGACTAAAAATACAAATAAATATCAGTACTTAAGCTTCTTCATAATAATCATATTTAGAATAAAAGCTTGAGATGAACTTTCATACCAAATTTGAACCATTTCTGAGGCAACTGTCATCGGTGGTTTAAAAATGTAGCTATCTTATTCCTGCACATTTATGCTTTTCTTTTGCCTCGTCTTTGAGAACTATGGTAAATATGACAGACCTAAATTACTGTAAATATTTAAATAAAAAACATATGAAATTAACTTCTGGACATCGCACATTTCCAAAACCTTTTTTGTCCCATCAGTACTGAAATACAACAATATTATCATTTAGCAAACAAACAAAAGCAAGCATGATGTGCAGTTTCTGATAACTACTGATTTTTACAAGGCTGAGTTTTGATAGTTTCCACTGTGTAACTTTCTGATTATTGTGAAACAATTAAGGATGGTTGCACATATCCCTTTCTAGAGCTTGTCAATTCACCAACTCAATTATATCTCTGTTCTCCCAGAAAATATGTCCCTTTGTATATTCTCTGCTACTTATGGTTTAAGATGTTTGCAACTGTTAGTTAATGCAACTCTGGTGCAGTATAAAGAAATGTCATTTCACTTCATTGATTAGTATAGACACTTGTTTCAAATTTCCAACATAATAATGTAACCTGGGTTTACTGCTAGGAAATCTATATGTATCTCTCTGGAATTCACATTTAAACAGCTTCTTAACAGACTTTGTATGTCAAACTTGAAGAAATTAACTCATTTCTTCAAAACAAGTACCATTTCAAAATGGAAATTTTAATTCTGTCTTATTACTAAGATATGTTATTTATAAAAGGAAAAGGCACTGTTCTGACCTTGATAACAGAATTCACAGTAGTTTCAGGCATCTCTAATATTCCTGTGACTGATTATCCTCAAAATGTTCTCACTGAATATCGTCCTGTCCTTATACCTGCTCCACCAGTGCAGCAATCTATTACGAGAACCTTTTCCCCAATACAGCTTTTTTTTTCTCCCTTCTTTTCTTGTCTCACAAGAGCACCTATTCAAAGCAGACTGATCTCTCTCTGCTTTCAGAACCACAAACAATCTGTTGATAACAGACAGAAATACATCAACTCTGGATTGTCCAAGAGAGAAATATGATCTTCCCTTGGTTTCCCTCTAGATCTTATGGCTTGCATTCTTCTTTATTAAAGTCACACAAAGGTAACAGGTAGGGAATCCATGAGTCATACAGCCATGTTATATAAAGACTAATGCAAGCAAATCTTCTACCTACACGTTTTGCATCGATTCTCTTTTGAAGTTGACAAACTATCTGATTAAATTTATAGAAATGCAGATCAATCCCATGTGTTATATCCGACATGCCTTTCTCTCCACATGGCTCAAATGGTTTTTAATTATGTATGCATTTGTTGGTGTGTGCATGGGGTGCTATTTTTATGTGCAGTCTTAAACATCGTTGTGATTGTCTGAGAGTCCTGATAGCACATAACTGAACCTGAAAACAAAAATGGTTTTCACAGTGTAATAATTGTTCTAGTATGTGGTATTATTTCATCCTGTACACTCTGCTTCCTTTATATAAGTGCAATAATTTTTTTTAAAGGTCATGGTATCTCCAGGCAGTGGTTGTCAAGATGCTTAATGGATGTAGAAAGTCCTATGAAAACTAATTGCATAGGTATCACCATAATAGAGCTGTACCTGCAAACATCAGCAAGGCAAAAAGAAATAAAAAATTTGAGTTGCAGATCTGAACTGGGGATTTGGGGGAAGCAATGGGAATAAGGCCTACTAGATAAGTAGGTGGAGAATTACCTTATGTTCCTTAACCACTTCCCAATAAGAAAAACACTATCTGTCTCCTGCATTTAAATATCATCAGTAACACTAACACAGAAACTCCTGATGTTTGAATAATGTAGTGAGCTCCGTTAGATTTAAATAAAAAATTTAGCTTTGGTTTGTAATCCAGTTTAATGAAGTAACACCTTTTTCACCATTTTCCAAACTGCCACCAATGATCTGCATTAGCATTCTGATCAAGATCCCAAAATACTGTATGTTCATAAAATTTTCAAAATAATTTAGACATCATAAAAGAAGCAGGATTACAACAGATTTCAGAAGTGGAGACTGATGATTCCAGCAAAGGGAGATAATTATTTCAAACCAAAATCAGAAAATAAAAGATGACAAAAGAGTCACATTTTTTGGTTTCAAAATGTAATGGCTGTGTGTAATGAACAGTCATCATTTAAGTACAACAAATTAATAATTAACCACACACAGTGAAAATATGTTCACAAAAAAAAAAGGTGCAGTTTAACTAGTCCCCAGACTAACTAAAATCTACACCATTTCAAAAGAAAAAAAAATATTTCAGAAAGAACACTATCCAGAGAAGTTAACCCCAAGAAAGTGAGAGTAGCTTTTCTATCAGGTAGCTTACTGATAATAATAGCAAAGAAAATATTAAATGTTAATTTCAGTACCTGTCCCCTAGGGAGTATGAGGTACAAACTGTGAACTGTTGAAACAAATTTAAAAGCAGTCATTGTCAACAAAACACACCTTGTATAGAAAGAAAAAAACTAGGCCAGGAAAGAGAGGCAAAATCTGTTCCTTTTCTACGTTAGTACTTATCTCTCTATGTAGCTGTCCGCTGGCTGTTCTGACCCATAAAGAGTTGAAAAAACAGTACTAATATCTTACTTAAAAAAAATCAAGCTTTTCAAAATACATTATTTAGTATGGAGAACAAGGCAGGAATTTCTATCTGAATTCATCTGCACAAAAATTATCATGAGGCTTACTGCTTCCCCTGTTTAGTAGGGCTGACGGCAGTGTATTGTTTGTAGGGATAATTTGGCTTGTATATGCTTTTACTGTTTCTTTGTCTGCAATCCTTTTCAAGTGAAATTCTGTTTTGTCTGCTTTCTGCTCCTTTCCTGTGGCTTTGCTCTACAATGTTATTAATTTTGGTCTTACATGCTGGTGTTATCACTTAGAATCCAAAATAGCTGCCACTCAGAAGTCCCATCCTGCAATGTTTCTACAAATCTTATACTCTTCTACTAAGAGAAAGAAGTTCTGGAACATTGCCTGTCTTATCTTGCCAAATATTACTCTTATCTTTCCAGATATTGTGCATTTAAGGATATGTTTCTTGAATGGCCAAACAATACATTTCTCATTTATCTAAGTTACATAGTTTGAAATTTAATTACACTGATCATAATTTTTTATCTATACTTTAGGTAAGGCATGATATCAATGAAACTTCAGAAAGAGTCCACAACATTTTAGGAGTAAAAAGCCATGCTAACCACCTCATCTATCCTTAGACCACACAATTTGCATGTCAGAGAGCAACAAGTAGTAGTAGTACTTCCCCAAAAAGACAATGGAGTGGAGAAACCTGTCCTTGACTTGGGGGAAATGAGTAAGAAGCAAGGAGTGGCAGAAAGAATCAATTATGCTTAGACCCCCTGCACTGCCCATCGTCCCACTAAAGGGACTAGGAGGGGCAGAGTATGAAGTGTGGTGAAGACAGGGAGAGGTGGACAGGAAGAGGGTAGGGGAGCTGTTGTACTGAAGTTGAGCCTGGGGAAAGGGAAGGAAACGGGTTCCCTTAAGTGTTTTTTAATGTTTTGGGTTTCTTGTTTGTTTGGGGTTTTTTGTTTGTTTGGTTGGTTGGTTTTGTTTTTCCATTGTTTGAATCTGTAGTTAAAACCCTAGGTTAATTGGAACAATATTAAGTAAAAATACATATTTTTGCCCATGACAATCAGAAAGGAATAAATGTGGGCAAATCTAGGGGAAAAGTGATAAAAGTTGCTGAGTGCAAACAGGTGACTTGTCTGTAGGTCTGTCTGACTGATCCTTACATTTGATCACTGAAGTCTATCCTCTACTCTTCTTAAATCCTATTTCTAGCTGCCACATGGGGGTGACACATCTATTCTGCATGACTCTGTGGAAACACTAGCCAACTACAGTCCTGACTAGCCGATCTTCAGAGATCTAGGCATCTGCAAGGGGACTGGGACCACAAACCTCAAGGGTTCATGGTTTCCATGGTCAGGCAGCTAGGGAAGACCTGGGTTTGGGGGTCAGATACTGGGCCAGCAGCGGGAGGGGGGGTTACACATTCTCAGCTTTGGTGCTCCATGGATGTGATGGCACAGAAAGGCAGCAGTCTTCCAGCTGTCAAGCTAGAGTTTGTGGGTTCCAGTTGGGTTATGGAGACCACTGCATTCAGCAGCTCTTAGTGGTTCATTATGCAATGAAAACTGAGGCAACTTTGTGCATTTCAAAGAAGAGACAGACAAAAAGAATTCCTTATTTTTAAAAGAGCCTTGAGTAGAACACCTTGGGGAATATAAACATATTGTAGAATCTGCACATGAAAGAATTACCACAAGATAGACATAGTAGGTGAAAAAAAGAAACATTTTTTTGGTTTATAATCTCTCTAAACTTGGATTAAGGACTTGACAAGATCATACTAACTGAATGGTTAAATCAGCAAAACACAGGGAACAGTACCTTGCAATGAACAGTTACTTGCTTAACCCAAATTTGCTGACAGCAAAATCGTGTGTGTATCTGTGTTCAGTGAACCAGAATGAAACTAAATGTAGGCCTGAGTTATTCATCATCACCCTGACAGAAGCAAAAGGCAGAGAAGGTGGTTTATAAGTACAAATATTTTAAACCATCTTCTTCCCACCAAAGCTGTTGGGACCCTCCTTCTTCACTGAAGGGATATATTGTGATAAAAGCTTTTAAGATACATCATTAGGTACAAAAAAATTCCTACCATACTTGACACAGCATACTTGATTCAGCTACAGACTTTACCATGACAGAAAGGAGCAAAATTATATATTTAGTTTAATTGCCTACTGCTATGCAATGGATGCTTATTCTTTTGTAGAACTGGTAGACAAAAGTGACTTTTGTCACTTACAACAGAAGTGACTATCACCTCAGACACAATATTTGGCTTTGGAAACTGCATCTCACAAACACCTCTTGAGTTCAGAGGTATCCTGATATTCAGAAAGTTATCCCTTCTAGCAAATCTATTTTCTATTTCATTATTCTCTGAGATGACAGCACATTTGGGAAAAAATATTATTTGCTTGTTTTGAACATTTATTTTCCATGAACCCAATCATGACAATAGCTTTGCAAAAAAAATTCTTCTTTGTTGAAGTGTAAGGGAAGAAGCTTCACCACTAATCTGACCCATCACTCCTCCGTGTGCTTCCTCCACAGTTTGTGCCTTTAATGGGAAGAGGTATTAATACTCTACCTGTGACAGTAGCTCAGCAGACTTTCATGTGTAGAAGCAGATCTTGAAAGCAGTTCATGCAAATTACATGCCAGCTTGTAATCTCCAATAGAAGAGTACATTAAGAGTAAGAAAGTCTTCAGCAGTGGTAATTTAGAAGAGTAAATATGAAAAGTTCTCTATCTGTCAAGACACAACAGAGAAGGAAGGTAACAAAAACTAGCAGAAGTAATTTGATTCTCACAAATCAGGTACAGCTAATAGCAATGGTTAATAAGTCAAAGCTTCTAAATTGCTTAGATGAAGAGGGCAGTAAATCTCAGAAATCAGTAGTACTAATGAGACTACAGAAACTGAAAGAAATATGATGAATTATTAAGAAAAAAAGTAGAGAGGCAAATTAAATGGGATGGTGGGGAAAAAAATAAATACTCTTATTACAATCTAAAAACTCTGTGTTTAGCAGAAAGACAGTGAATACTAAAACCCTGATCTTATTTTATAAGATTTTTCTTCTATGTACTTTGCAAGAGACAAAATGTGGTTACCCTGATAAACTTGCATAGGCTGATCATGCTTAGATACTATATAGACTTCTTAAACAGGGAACTACAGAAAAACCTCTCAGACCCTTTCCATACATTCTGAGAGGCAAAGAGAAAGCACCAAGGTATAGCCTTTGCACCAGCTATAACTGGGGAAAGAATACATCTTGTTTAGAATAGTGCAGTGGCTGCTTCTCTCCAAGAAAAATCTCTCTGGAATTAGTCCGCACTGCTCAATTTATCATAGCCCAAAAGCTAGACATAGGAGACCATTTGGATAAAGATGATAAAAACTTCTGGTTCCATTTAAAACAGGTGAGAGAACATGAATAAATACTTTCATGCAATAGTCTGTTTCCTCAGAAATCAAATCTGCAGAAAACTTCTTGGCTAGATAAAAAAGGGCTGTGAGGAAGACCCTCTTGGTTTAAAATTTTCCTTCTCTCCTATGGTTTTGGTTTATTTCCTTGTTTCTCATGGTGACTTAGTGAAAAACTTTCTGTTCTCAGTCTGTAGTTATCCTCTTACAAAAGAAGAAAGCAGCATCCTGTTGGTCTTTATCTTTTCTACTAAGTTTAAGTGGTTATCCCAAACCTGTGAGGTGACTGAGGCTTGTGAGGCACTTTTCATTAAATAATTTGGTAGCCAGACTCTAACTGGATAATTACATTTTCTCATTAAAAATTCCTGATAGTTTTAGACAAAGGTGTTCTGATGTTGCTTATTGAGCAAGCTACCAAATTCCAGGAAAAAGAATTTCTGTATTAGTTAAACTAAGTGATTTTTCTGTTCAATCTGCTCTACTATTATTTAGGTACTGCCATAGATGTGGCCAATGCTGAAGGGATTCCTGGAAGGAATTTCTGTGACCCAAACTGTTTGCAAATTATCACACAGATACTGTCTCTGTTTCTACCAAAAAACTCAGATCAAGAGATAGGACATATTTAAGTAAAAGCAACAAACTGCAGTACAATCACTGACACTAAGGATGGAATAATCTGGTCTTAAATAAGTATACAAACAGGGAGCCATATCGACATGCCTGATGGATATCACTCAGAAGATGATAAATATTGTCGTATCCATACAAAATTGTCCATGTTATCTGATTTGATAGTGAATTCCCTGAAAATTCCTGGTTTAGAAAGAGAGGTTAATCATATCCTGCCCTCCCTCATCCTCTGAAAAAAGAAGACAAAGAAAAGCAATTAGAAAACTGTATAATAGTAGTTTTCATTCCTCTTTGTCAAATAAACTTTATTTCCCTTGTCTTGGTAATGTCATCATCATCATCATAACACATTTTTAGTGTCAAATTCGAAGTTACCATCATAAGAACTCTGTGCTAACAAGGGTGGAAAGAAATGCTATAAATCTTCTTAACTTGTCCAAATGCATAATATCCAAGAAAAGTAAACCAATAAAAAGCACCCAAGAAATGGTTTTAACTTTTCTCACTCTTTCTTCCCTCTGCAATATTGTTTTCTTTTTTTCATTATTTAATTTCTCCTTATTGTAAATAAGAGGATGGAAAGATAGCTGAAGTTCATTTTTCAGTCCTAAAAATTCCTGAGAGTATAGCTCTGTGCAAAACATTAGCAAACTTGATATTTTTCAGTTTATGCAGAACACTTGATTCTTCCAGTAGTTAATTTTCCCACTAGGTATTTTGTAACACTACAATACAAATATAATATTTAATCCATTCAAACACTTTAGAGGTTGATATCCATCAGAACTAAAATTATTACTCTTCCCTCCAACTAATTATGCCACAAACCTCAATACTTTCTTAAAGAAAAAACTGAGACCATGACAAACAGAATGGATTTATAAATTTTAGTGTGTGTGTGCATGCACATTAATTATGGGCAAAGTGTTTTAACATTAAAATCTCTAATGCAGCCTTCAGAAATGTTGTAACTGGGGATACATTTATATGAAGTAAACACATAAATTTAAGTTTAAGTTTGTATTCTTTAGGGTAGCTCAGTTTAAGAGTCAAAAATTAATTGAAAGTTAAAGCCTTTACCTCAGAAAATAAAGAACAATCTTCTTACCTTCACACTGAGGCATTTTCATGCCCTATCAGCTAAAAGATCTTAGTCCCTGAGCTGGAGGTTTCAATGCATTCTTCTACACTGGACAGTTTTTGATTTATAGAAGACAGAAATTCTTACACTTGCCTGTATAGGTGGTTTGGTATCAAGTGGATAATCATCCAACAGGATAATCTAGTCAAGCTGACACTGACTACTTTTAGTATATTTTTCTTGTTTTTAAGAAAATTCTGAATTGAAGATATTTATGACCAGGAAAATAATGACACTGTCTACTCTTAAACTAACAGTGCATTTCCTTTAATGCACCGCTCTTCACTTTTTTAGTGGTCTGACTTGTTCATTGAAGAGGTTTACCTTTATGCAGTTTGAAGCAGGCTTTACTTCCACAAGAGCTGCCACAGAATTAGGGGAGAAAAAACGAGCTCAAAACCAAAAAAAGACAATTCTGTTCAGCCTGGCAAATGATAAAGGGAGAATTTAAGTACTGAGTTTACAAACTGCTCAGGATCAGAGCAAGATGAAACCTGTAGATTGGTGTATCTTTTTCTTCTGCTTAAATGGCTTCTTACAAACTCCACCACTGTGTACTAAGATCAGATTACTCTAAAAAGCTAGAGATTTCAAAATGTTTTTTACATAAAATAAGGTCAAAACAGTTCCTTGGTGGTTTGAAACTTTTTTTTCTGAATTAACTAGATACAGATAATCAAAAAAACCCCAAACAAAACAAAACAAAAAAACCCAACCAAACAAACCTCAACAAAAACAACAACCAACCCACATTCTATTTCTGAAATATATGTTGATAATTGCAGACAATTAATTTATTTACAGAAAGTTTTCAAGGACATAGTACAGTTAGCTTTCACTTAATCATTCTTAGAAATAGTTACTTTACATGAGTGAATACATCTCTGTCTTAGAAATAATGAAATAGTGTGAATGAAAATCCTTCCAATCTGCCTGTATGTTTTTTAGTACTTGCAATTCCCAGTTTCAGGTTAGTTTAAAAAAATAAATAATTATGGCTGATGTTAACACCACTTGAAGGGCAAGTAAATCTACAGTGAGTTGTCCTAGTTCTGAAATATTCAAAGTTTGTTATTTTACTGTGATGACTTTTAAAGAAGAACTGATTTGAACATGAGTTGTAAACATTCCCTAGCAAACTAATAAATTTTGTAGGTTAGGATTTCTGAATCTTAATAGCTTACACAAATATTGTCTAATATTCAAATATTCATTTTTCATTCAAATAATATTCAAATGGTGTTGAACTTTATCTATGTCTACAAATATATATAAATAGAATTTATGTATCATATATATATACATGTATATATATATATATATAAAATATATATATATATATATAAATTAATTGTGTGAGTGTAGAATGACAACAAGAACTGACAGATCAGCAGAAGCCAGGAGTAGAAATAGGACAGTCTGTCCACAAGTATATTACACTTCAGAAATAGAGAGGCAAAAATATATTCCACGGAAACTAATGAAGGATTTTATAACCTCCTGAACTTTTTTTAAAGTACTGAATTCTCTGTCCAACTACAACATTGCTGTTTCTGTGCCAGTTAACTAACAGATGAGTAGGAGGAAAAAAATTTGATCCTTTTGTTTCACACTCCAGCAATATCATGCGTAAGATATTAGTTTTGCTGTGCTTACAGGTCTCAAACAACCTTCTCCTTTCTAGCATGCTCAGGAGAAGACACAACAGAGAACTGTATGCTTGACATTGATTTTGAGGTATCTCTTCCTAAACTGTGAATGGTACTGTAATAGACTTTATATTGTCTCCTGTAAATGGAGCTTTCATTTTATTTTCCATTTGTTTGGACTGAATATCAGCATCAATAATAAGGCAATTTTGAGATATTACAAAGTTACGGGGGGGGGGGGGGGGGGGGCGGGGGGGTGTGGGGGTGGTGGGGGTGTAAATATAACAAAAATTTTCATCCTTCTTGGAGCCAATTATCGGATTCTGAAAAATGCACCATCAATCAGAGAAAAAAAAAAAAAAAAAAAAAAAAAAAAACACCAACATGTAAAATCCTCTCTTTCAACACCAGTCTCCTCCAGAGCTATGAGAGTTTCTGAGAGGTGTTTCTCTTTGCCGAATGACAGATGCTCTGACTCAGGCTGAAGGTGAAATGAAATGTAAATCTCCCAGAAAGCCCAAAACACTCTCGTGCTTGCGGAAAATTTAAAGATAAATTCTTTGGGGTGGGGGGGAATAAACCAAAACAAAATCAACCTCCCACCTTTAAGTAAAGATTTGTCAATATATAGATATTAAAAACAACAACAACAACAACAACAACAAAATAACAACATAAGAAATTGGTGTACTTAACAACAATTTTCCCAAATAGGTTTTGTAGTCAAGCTTCTATAAAAACAGTTATCTCTGACCATCATCCTAGCCCTCAGGCTTATGTCCTGGTTTCAGCTGGGACAGAGTTAATTTTTTCCTCATAGCTGGTACAGTACTGTGTTTTGCAGTAAGCAAGTGGCTGCGCACTTAGTTGCCAGATGGGGTTAAACCACAACACCTAGAATCAGAAACACGATGTCTATCTGAGCAATTTGGACCATTCCATCTACAGCTTTTAAAGCAGTCTTGGGTTTTGGGTATAGCTTAACATCTGCAGTTATTCACTAGTATGAATATACATTTCAGTCTAGCTGTGTGCTATTACTGCCTGGAATAATAAATGGCAAAAACTGTGCACTGACCAACCACAAGCATTTAGCAAGCTGATACATCACAATGAAAAAACATTAGAATGTAGCATAGATATTCATATATACAATTTGAACTAATTCAAAAGCTCTCTTAATATGCTTCTTGTAAATTCCTCATATTAATTCCTACCCATCATATTATAAATCCTGGATAACATCCTAAGACTGTGACTAAAACACATCAAATAAGGTGCACATGATCATAAATTATCTTTTGTTTCACCTGCCTGGTAATGTTTAAACTATCACATTTCTATCCTACACTTAGAGTGAAAAACAGTCAAAAATGTATTCAATATTAAGAATTATTGGTAAGGAAAATAAATCTTACCGATATATTTCAATTACTCTTTTAAAAACTTCCCATCCTCAAGAGTTATAGTAGAAAAAGAACAAGTGCCCAAAAGGGCAGGAAGGATCAAGAAAGGTCTGAAAGGTCCAAAATATCTTTCTGTGAACAGCTACTAAAGGGACAAGGGCTCTTATCAAGTAACAGGTGACAAAGGAAAAGCAATAATTGATTATAAAATCAACAGGGGCAGAACAATAACCTGAAGAGGTAATTATTACTGATTCTGTCTTATAGCATGAAAAAAAGAGGGAATCAAGACAAACTAACAGGAGACAAGTTGAAAATAAGAGGTGTACTTCTTCCTGCAACATGTAACTAGACAGTACCACAGATGTAAACAATGACAAAAATTTATGGATCCAGAAAACAAAAAATTTAATGGTGGAAAAAAGATATCTATCTTAACCCATTAAATACATAGACATGACATCTGATTCATGAAGTACCTGATTAACAACTTGCTGGAAGCTGAGAGATGATAAAAAGGGAACTATCACTACATTCATGTCTCATTTACTTTCATTGTTAGTCCAAATCAGTGTGGTTGTACTATTTATTTGCTGGTATAGAGCGTGTCCTGCCATGTTTCTGTTCAAAGATGTCAAAAAATAGTAGTAAATTGTACCTTATATCCTCCTGTGCACACAATCCTCCAGAATTAGGTGAGTGCAATACATTCTGCCTGAGGCTGTTTTAAAAGTTGTTTGATCGTTTCAGGTGCAATTCTATTCTGTCCCTGTTAGGCAGACATGCATGTTTCACAAATTCTTTCAGGATACATTTGTGGATCTGCTATGACATACAAATATAAAAAATATAAAATCATAAATTGAATCATTGCTCGCTTTATTTTGCCTGTATAAAACAGCATGACTTAAGAGATAAAATAATTTTAATTAAGGAATCATTATCTGCAAGAATTCTGAAGTTATTTACTGAAAATAAACTCTTTTTAATGGGGGTTTTAAATCACAGTAATTTAGCAGAGTCAGACATATACAGTCCTAAGGGCAAAAAAGTATATTTTTATCCAAATAATTGAACAAACCTAATTTTCTAACAAGAATTTAGTACCAGCACTTTGTTTAGATAAAAACTAAAACTGTTTGAACAATGATGTGACTTCACTAACTCATAAGGTTGCTAAACACGGCAAAGCCTTGCAACTCAATACTGGATTTTTACCTTTGAGTTTTGCAGATCTTTTGACCTTTACAGTCGTAAACACTCAGCCAGGGGTGGCGGAAAAAAAAAAAAAAAAAAAAAAAAAAAGTAATGTGAATGTTCTGAATGACTTTGCTATGCTTCATTAGGGATACCTGACATGCACCTCATGATATTAATTTCTTTTTCATTTTTTGTTTGTCATAAGCTTATGATCTGCAGCTGAAAAAAGCGAGTTAAAAGCAGCAGAATCAGACAATGACAATAAGCTGCCATCTCTCAAGATAGATACACACCTTTATAGGTAGCACTGTGACTTTCACTCAAAAGCTATAACAATTCAAATATAATGAAATGCTTTAACAGCATGATGGCATTTTCAGTTTCCAGTCTGACAAAGCTACAGTCCAGGACATTCCAAGGTTTCAATATTATTGAAAGCACATCACAATTTAAAATGCTTTCAAAAGCTTTCTGCAGAGACATTGGCTAGATGCGAAGCAGTGAACTGTTAAAGAGGTGGGAAAAGAAATATGCAGAATTATTTGGAAGATAAATTTTCTTCTCTGAGTTTACCCATGGCTGTTTAAGAGCAACAGAGGTATTAGCAGCTGCATACTCATTCTTGCACCAGGGAATTCCTCTGTAAACTGTATTACAGTACAGGAGAGGATGGTGTTCCATTGGAAAAGTAGAAATTTGGAGAAGCAGCAAAATAAATTTAAATAGAATTGATTTATAACACCACAAATTGTGCAGTTTCATTTACCATACATAAGTGACAAGGAGAAGAGGCAAGTATAAAGTAAGCAGGAATAAGTAAGACATTCCATAGCAATAGGCAATCTCTGAATTCTCTCACAGTCCATTTTCAAATTAAGGCCATGTTTTCCCTCCTTCTTTTATTGTAAAAAAAATTGTGGAATTTCAGTCAAATGTATTACTAAAATGTATTTCTAACCCTTTACATGTTGTTTGAGAATATCAAGTAAAGGTAAACTGAATGACAATCAGTGTAGGTGAAGTCTCTTTTTACTTTCTTCACAGTAAAAATGCACTGTAAGAAGTCTCACCTTCCTGGGTTTTTTTGCTAGTGAGTTTAATATCCTGTAAAAGCACTTGTTTCCAATAGTTCAAACTTTAAAATAGAATACTTTTAAATAGTACAGAACTAAAGATACCACCATCTAATTCAATATTCACTATTGCAGGGAAACAATAGAAAATTACTGCCATTTCTAAATGCAAAGAGGACAATGAGTAGTTCAAATGGACCTTTAAAACAAGGTGATAATCTGTTTTCAAGAAGGGTATACACTGCTTTCATCTATTTGTCTTGTACTTCAAGAGTATGTAGCAAAGGTACAAATGTGCCCCAAGACCAGTAATATAAAACTCAAGGCTCATTTGAGCATTTAATTAGCTTTTTGGGTCAGTTTATAGGAGTCATATGAATGACAGATTTTTGGTGTTCCACAACAGTGGATTGTCAAAAGCTATTTCTTTTCACTTTAAAGCACCCTGCCTTTTTATTTCCTCACTCAGAAAAGCAGCTGATGACCCAGCACTAGTGTTCTACAGACTGTTTGCCTGCCTCTCTGCTTTCTGCACAGAACAGAACCCCCTGCAGATGTACAAAGTCTGTATCAAAGAATCCCAAAGAGGAGTGTTTCTGCTTTACAGCCAGTTTTCAGAGAACAGCACACAATAGGCTTGTAAACCACTACCAGTTTCTTGGCCATTCATGTCACTGGCCAGCAGTTTTATTAGAAATGCACTGCTGTAGGTTTATGCATGCAGTGAGAAACCTCTTGCTTGCCCACATAGCATATCTGATCTACACTGCAGGAGAGGCATTGGCATGTGGTACTGATGAGACTAACTGCACCAAATAGTTTTTTCTATTAGCTAATTCAAGCATGCAACAAGTGCAGTTCATTAGCAAACCAAGAAGCACAGAGCAAGAATAAGTTGATTTGTATGTTTCAAAACTTGGGTATCACAGCTGAAATGTAGACATAGATAGCAAGTCAAATTTATACTGGAAATTAAAGTTACAATGAAGGAATCTGGAGTATATATCATACTCTGTTCCTACCCACTATTAATAGGGCGTAGGAGACAGAAAAAAGAAATGAGTATGAGCTAGTAGAGATCTTAAGAACTTGATATTTGAGTAAGTAGGAATCTAGATCTGCTCTGACTGCCTTTCTGACTTCTGAGAAGGCAGGTTCAGTCTTCACACTCTGGTCTTGTAAAGCTGGCCAAGCTCTCTTTAAGGAAAAAACATGCCATGGAAACAGAAAGAAAGGCAGGGTCACAAGAGATGTAAGATTTCTATATTTGGTAATTCTCCCCTTTTTGATGCTCTATGATCCTGGTTAAGGGTGTCACCTCAAGTGGTGGTCAGCTAAAGCCTTCAGTTTATCAGTGCTCAACAGTACAGTTCTCTCTCTACTACTTTCTGTCCACAGACTTTCCATAAATTAGTCCTGCCAGCAAAAGTGTGCAAGTACTATTTGATGGCTACAACCAATAGGTACCTATGTGCTGACTGTATCCTGTCAACTCTAGGAGATGGCAACAGCTTCTGTCTCTTTTTCAGCAGCAGAACAAAAAAAATGGCTTGACTAGACCATATGAGATGTCACACTTTACAGGTCTAGTCTGCACCTCCAATGTTTTATTTCCTTCAAACTTCAAAAGCTGAAAGGATGTTTTATAATTGCCCCTTCACACATTAATCCTAGAAATGAGCTAAGAAAAGCATTTCTGTGAATCTGGTAGTAAGAACATGGGGTGAATGGGAGATATTCTCATATTTGAGTTCAGAAAATGTTTGTTCTTTGCTCTAATAGAATATACCAATTCTGGTCTGGATTAATGACAATACTATGTATTTACAGATATGATCATAGACCAAGAGAACTGAGGGGAACCTCAGTCAGCTTCTCTCATGCTATTACATTTAAAAGTAAAATAGAATACATAATTTTATATTTTTGTATCTACTAAAAAAGGTGCAAATTTTCAGAGGTAGTGTGCTGCAATATACCATTCAAACAATGGGTTTCAGAGCTAAATGCAACCACACACACACCCAAATTAAGGTGAAAATGAACTGATTTATCTTGAGAAGTACTTTTTGTTCAGAGCACTTGCCATTCCTTTTGTAGTGTCACTAGATGAAATTTTATGTGAGGTTTCTATCTGATATCAAATGTAATAAAATTAAGAATCTGAAGGACTTAGGGTATTTGGCTGAATATCACAGCATTACTTTGATCGTTGTCAAAATGACATGCTTTGTTGATATTGCAAAGAGATGAAAACTTTTTAATGCAAATGACAGTATTATCAATGCTTTTGTAGGTGTTATGAAAGTTTCTACAGAGAACCTCCCTTTCACAAACATTTCTTATAATGATAGCAGAACTTGGTAGTCCAGTCCATTCACAAGTTTTACAAGAAAGTTGTGTAAGAATCATCAAAGTTTTTTTCAGTCCTCACACACCTGACAAATCCAAATTCTTCCATTTGTCTCAACTGTACATGAACAAGGCATTTATTTAAAAGTAAGTAGATAAACCTTTTTATTTCCCCTCTATATCTTAGGAAAGCTCTTGGGGAATGAAAAATTTCCAGATAGAACATTTAGATGGAGACATATAAACAGAGAAGTCACATAAACAGAGAGCTTGGGAAAAGATAAAAGCAATTTTCAGCAGTTCCTGGTGAAGGAAACTTCCTGGAACAGACAAATTAAACCACATTTGCTTTAAAAGTCAGTCCCCAAAGACTGTCAAAGGAAAGGAGAACTAGATTCCATCCTTCATGGATCCAATATGCCAACAACGTTTAACCATGGTATATATATATGCACCTGTAAACACTTAAGAAAGAGCATCTTGAACAACTACAAGTTCAGATGATCTTGTTTATTTATACCTTCCCAAATACAACTGTAGACAAGGAATGCAAAGGTGGAATTATAAAAATAAAGGATAGAGTGCGGGCCTATAAGTAAAAGATAGACATTGAATTAAAATTCTCAGCTTCACAAGGAAGTACTAGAAGAAAGTTTAGCTATCACTCAGGAGATCATTAACCTACACTCAGTATAGGTTCCAGTATAAGTAAGTAAGCATTTCAACCTATCAAAGAGTAAGCCAACAAGACCAAGCCACTAAGCTGTGGAAGGGTGCTGTTGCTTTCTATTTTCATGTAAATATATGAAAAGATCTATTACCTCCTCTCTTCTTAGTTTCAACTTTGTTTTCCCATCTACCTCCTCTATTATTAATTTCAGCTTTGTTTTCCCATCTCTATGGAGGTCAGTTAGGGCCAGTAGTACCTTAGTCTGAAAGTTATGTTAAGATTTAAGAAAAATTTCACCAGCTGGTGAAGTGAGGTGGGTTTAGTGAGCAAACAACTCAAGCACAGAAAAATTAAATATTCCTTTTGAAAATATCAGACTAGTTAGGCACTTAGAAAACAAACAGTATGACGATATTCTTAGCATGATCCAGGGACTGAAAGAGAAAGCACTTATACATTTTAAAAGACATTTTTTGGGTGAATTATAGGAAAACTTCTAACTGTGGCACAAGTAATTTTTTAAACATTTATTAAGCAGTCACTGAAGTCATTCACTTGATCTTGTTTGTTGTGATGGCACTAGGTACATTAGGTGTGCTTCCCAGTACCAAAGCCAAAGTTACTTAGAGTCAGTGTAGTAACATTATACAACATTCTTGAGGCAGGAAGAGTTTTGCTTCTCTCACTTTCCAGATCTTTTTCATGTAGTCATGGGACTACAAGTCAATCATATGGAAGGAAAAGGAAAAATATTTGTCAAAAGCACGGAATTTTTGGCATAAAGGCAAGGATAATTACAGAATGGCTATGATGAGGGATCCAACTGTTCTGAATACACTTCTGTACTACTGGAAAGTATTTGATAAATGCCTTTCACTTTAATAAACTGTTTTATTCTGCTTCAATGCTAAAGAAGACTTTGTGAACCCTGATGTTTATTCCAAGTCTGATCAAAATTTTAGTCTTGTATTTCTAATTTTAGAAGCTTAGATGTTTGGATTCCCTAGGTTTGAAATGTATACTTCAATCATCAGAGATAAACAATCTATTATTACAATATTAATCTATTAGTACAGTATTCAATACCATGCAGCAGAAAGCAGTTATGGCTCCCACTATGAAGTCTTACTGAGCTCTTTCTGCCATATTATTTTGGAATAGCCTTTCAGAGAACTCTGTTCTGTTGGAGTAATTCTGAAAATTTTGCTAAGCTTTGTTACCTCAAGGATAATAACTTCTGTTTACAATGGAGATATAACTGAAAGTTTAATGTAATAAAACTATAAAAGTAAATTTAACTTTTATACATAATAGTCGTACATATAAATACGTTGCCGTATTTCCAAAAGATCCCTAAAATTGTTTAAGCAACAGTGTTCTTAGTCATTACGAATCATGTTAGCTAGAACCAGAACAGACCTGGGGAAAGGCAGGAAAGGAAATAATTTATTAATGGTTTGGAGACTCTTTTGTGATATTTTAGACACAATTAGCTACATAAGTATCCCATTTTCTTCCACGTTAAAAAGTGGTTGGTTTTTTTGTTTGCTTTTTTTGTTTTGTTTTGTGTGGTGGTTTTTTTTTTTTGTTTGTTTGTTTTTTTCCTGAGCATAGCATTCATGAATGCTAGAATTTTAAGCGGAGCCAACGGGTTTTCCCAGAACAGATTTTTCAAAACCCAGTCTCTTTGAGGCCAGAATGTTTTAATAATTAATCTTATTTCACTTACTTCTTCCTCCCCATGCTCTTTAGTACCATATTAGGGACTAAACATTACCCAAATGTAAAGGACAAAGAAAGAATTTTATTTGCTATATAAAGGGACAAAAATTATAAATCACCTATCTAAGACTGAAAAATTTGAAATTTATCACAAAAGAAAAAAAAAAAAAGGAGTTTTAATAATTATGGTAATTTGGAACCAAAAGCTACTTATGAATTCACAGGAATTCATGTAATGAATTTTTTTGTAATAAATAAACACATTTTTAAACCAAATACCCTGATAGAAGATCTGAAGTGTCCTGAATTTAACACCCAGAGTATGGCCCAGTTAAATTAATAAAGCTATCTGAAATTATATTGAATTCAAGTCACTGTGGATTTTTGTTTAAAGCTTTCACATTAGATTTGCAGTTCTTCTCCAGTTCAGACATATTTAACACACTGCTGTCTTTGCCAGAAATTTCTGACCTTTCAGATTGTGCATGAAGTGTAAGAATGTGAAAATGACAAAAAAAAAAAAGAAAAAAAAATCTGCTTCCTAACGATAGTTGATGCTATGATGCAATTCCTGTGGATCAACACATCCGACCGCTCTTACAAACACACAGATTCCAATAATGTTGCAACTATATTTAATCACAATAGACTGATGATGTAATGTCCCTTCTGAATTGATTGTAACATAGTTGTAACTGGGACTTCCCTACATTGCTCAGATAGTTTCCATAGTGACTGATATTACACTGGAATGCAAAACATCCTCTGCATGTGTATTATTTCTGCTTTAGAGTTCAATATTTAAGAGCACTAGGAAGACTGTGAATAGTGCTGAAGTTGTAGCACAGGTATATACTTCGTACCACTGAGGATAACATTCATTTAAAACTTCTTTTTAGATATTCTCACTATCAAATATTATCTGAACTGAGTTACCTTGGAAAAAGCAAACTTTAGAGTTCCCCATAGCTTTACAGCTCCACAGGGATGTTTTTCTTGCTACAGAGTGTGACTGCTCTGTCTACAGGGTCCAGTCGTTTCTTTCTGGCCCATCCTTAGTGTTGTATTCAATGACTCTACTTCTGAAACTTGCTCATCCCTTAAACATCATTGAAACCTACTTCTGTCTTGCCTTATTATCCACACATAATGGATATACAGTTCTGTGCTTGGTTCTCCAATTTTTCCTCAGGTGTCTTTTGGATAGATCTTCTTGCATCATTGTACTTGTGTGGTTCCTCTTTTAGCTCTCACCTTTACATACCTGTCAAATTTGAAACTCATCCTTTCAGGTGTCTTTTCTAAGCTTATAACTCTCAAGAGATATCATTAGCTTCCCTGTGAGCACCCTAACTTATTTTCAGACATTTTTGATATCTTATAAGCCACCCTTTGAATGACTTAACAAATGTAAGCCTAACAAAATTGAAGATCAGACTCTTCCTGGGACAATATTAAATAAACCTCTCTTTTTTTTTCTTTCCTTTTATTTCCTAGTAAAATAGCCCGGCAACCTATACTTTACTAGCCTTTGGTTTTGGTTTGGGGTTTTTTTGTTTGTTTGTGGGGTTTTTTGTGGGTTTTTTTTAGAAACAGAGGAAGCTGTCCTTCCTTCTATGGGTACCCACATCTTCATATCATTTTAGCAGAGCCATAAAAGTTGATTTACTAGTTTATTCCTGTCAGTGTCTTGACTGAAGACTGCTTTTACATTCATTTCAGCTAGATCACACAAGGTACATTCTCATCCCTTTGTTAGACTTTCTATGTAACAGTTGTGGTACTAAGTTGGTCAGTATATTTCAGATACAATGTGTATCTGAAAATTCAAACACTTTTATATAGAATGAGAATTTGATTCAGCAATGATTTAACTTTGAACTTAAAAATCAAAAATGTATTTTTCTAAATGAAAAGACCTTTATACTGTGATAGTCTGATTACAGTTCATGTGTGGACAATGCCCTATCTCTGTCAAAATAACAATCACCTTAAATTGTTGCCTAGTTATAAAGCCATGCTACCAGTTATACAAAGCTTAGCTGATACTTGAAATTTGTGTCCCCAAAGCATACTGTTAGATTTTAATATCTAAAATATGTCACATAAGTTCCTATTGTCCCAAAATTGCTGTAGAAACAGAACATTCTTTAACAGTGTTTAACAGGTCCCTTGTTAGATTGTTAAACATTTGCCAATGTTAATATCCCGTACACACGGAAAAGATACTACTTAGGGGAGGGTGTACCAATTAAGATAATTCAGATGTGTTCCATAAGGCATATTCCAAGAGAGCATTGTTAAAGATAAGGTTCCAGATAAAACGTGAATGAAACTAAATGGTGAAAACAACTGCTGTGTTTAGTTTTCTCCTTTTACTGAAGACAGACATTCCTCTTCTATTACCTTTCAAACTTAGTTCCCACAACATTTCCCTTCATATAGTGAATGTACTACTCAATGAAGTACAAAAAAGCCTAAAATAACCCATACAATGGGTAAAAATAAAACAGGAACTAGGTAGTTGAAGAAACCAAAAAACAGAGGGCTATGAGCTCATCTTTTTTAAATTGGCTCCACTGAACCATTTTTATTCCTTTTTTATTATTCTGAATACTAAACATATCTTTTGCTTTAGAAGAGAGCAAAAAGGCTTAAAGAGAAAAAGGAAATTGGCAAAGTAACTTTCTTTGGCTCTGATCTACATTGTCCTTAGGCATTCCTCTTTTTAATGGTTTTCCTTCACTATTCTTTGTGGTTTAACGTGTACTTTCATCTAGTTTCTAAACTTTTCCTATCCTGTCCAGCCTCTTTATGTATTCTATATACTGTTTAATTCTGCCTTTCTTTAAGCATATTATTTCTGCAGTCTAGCTTGCAGGAAGCTTCCTATAATCTAGGAAGTCTAGGTTTATAAAGAAGACAGAATATTTGTTTCTTTTCTGGCTCTCTACACAACCTTTCCCAGCAGAATACCTACCTTCTCAAGTATTAGAATTATCCATGATATATAGATATCTCCATGATATATAGAGATTTTTTTATTTTTTTTTTTCAAAAATCTGTACACGCTAAAGATTTTCAATATTATGTTTAGTTATATAATGAACTAGCAAAGAACAAGGCTGAAAAGACAGTCCTAAAATTCAGGCTATGACTGTTTGATCTTTTGTGGTGTCAGACAGAACTATGGAACTGTGGTGTCAGAAGGAAGGGCTAGCCAAAGGACATTTTCTTTGGAAGTATCTCTGTCAAGTCAGATAACATAGGTCTTTTGTTTCTTCACCCTGTTAGTCATCTACAACCTTTTGAAGTATAGGAAAGGACATCTACATCGGTTTTATTCTAATCACGAACATGTGTGGATGTTAAAAGTAGTTAAGGACTCGTATCTTTAATTCTACACCTCTCCACTGGGACTGATGGTTTCTTCTCTCTGGCAGTACAATCAATTTTATTCAGTAAAAAGAGGAAATATTAGAAAGTATGAAGGAGATGGAAATAAAATGCATAAATACCTTGTTGTTATGATGAAATGGCTAGGCATTCCCAGTTTAAACACTATGTATTTATAAAAGCCCTCTTCTGCTCCAAATGCTTCATGTACTCTGGCATAGCCCAGAAAAGGCTGTTGTCTGCATAGCTAGTTCATAATGCTCCATAATGACTAATGACTGCATAATACTGAATAAATCAGTATTCCTCAAAGGTGTTTGATGAGAGGAAAATTCCCTTCTATTCCATTCTACAATTAAGCAGAAATTAATAGCATCTAGATTCTCTGTTACAATCCTTTCCAAGCAGGAAAGATAACACTTTTCAGGCTTCATTTGTTAAATCTATTTATTTTTCCTTTAACTATACAATGTCCTTTGAAACGATGCTGTTCCTAATCTCAAAGCATTTTGCTGGATTAGAATCTACCATCATGAGGTGTAGTTAGGGTTGTATGCTTTCCTAGTTCAGAAGTGGTTTAAGTAGGTAAGCTTTCCACTCACAATCTACCAAACCCCAAGACATCATCTTATGAATATAACTGCTTCCTGGAGACACTAATGAGCCATTATGACTGGCATTATAGCTATCAGGTCAAAGCCATTTCTTTACTAACATGTATTGTCCATTGTTTAAATAATTTCTTTTGAAAAGAGAAGTTTATTTTATGATACTACTACAATAAACTCAGGATTAAACTTCCTGTCTAAAAGTTAGCAAAAGGCACACCATTCCAGGTACTGAGTATACTGTTTGATAAAGTGATGTCAGCAGAGCTTTATGACCTGGAGTGGCTGCTTGTGTGCTATTTAACGGGAGGAACAGAGCACTAGTTTTGGTCTGTAAGTTCACAGATGCTAGGCTAAATAAGGGTGTCTGGATGTATGTCTTAATGCCACTCAGTTGTTTTTAACAAGAAAAATGGAAACAACGGATTATAAAGACTAGGAGCTGATGGTAAGGTGTTCCTTAGTTCCTTCATAATTTTTGCCATTCACTCTAGGTCAGAAGCAATTTCTGCTTCTAAATTTTCATCACATAACCTCCTCAATATATGTCAATACTCATACTGTTGCCCAAATTGCCATTAAATGACACAACTAGAGAAAACTAACTGCTTGGTTCTCCAAAGTGTTATGAATATTTTCTTTAACTCTTTTTAGTGAAATATTCTTATAATAACACCTGGTGATGAAGAATAATAATCTTTGCTAAACTTTTAAGAAAATATCTCTCCATAGCAAGAAATACTTGTATCCTGCAAAATAAACAGCTAGGTAGTATGACCCGTATATAATACCCAATTCAATATTCATTGAAGTCAACAAAAGGTTTTCTGGTGAATTCCATTGCTTCAGAATAGAGTAAGAATGGTAACTAAATACACAGAATTAGATCTGCCAGAAGACTGAAAATTATCATTACATTCCTATAATTTCTGTAACATTCATTGAAATCAACAAGTGATTGTGGTATAACCAATATAATCTATAAATGCTTAAGTTCATGTTCTGCTATTAAATATGTTAAGTATATATCCAGTGTGATGTAGCAAGTTTTCATAATTTAAAATTTTGATTGTCAGACAGGAGGAATAGAACACTAAAAATGCCCCAAACCAAAACCTTTCTCTTTTGCTATTAAGCAAATTCTAAACCAAGAACAGTCAGTTTTGGAAACATTAAGTACAGCTGTCTTTGAAAATACACTGTTGCTACAGCTTCATCTACTACTTATCTCATTATTTTAAATGTAGTCTGAGAAAAAACTGATTGAAGATCTAAACCTTCCCTTTCTTCCCTGTTCTTTAAAATAACAGAAAGAGTACAAAATGAGAAGAGGCAAGCAGATGAAATAGTCATTTTGTCAGTAGATTTTAGAAAATGCTTAGTCAAAAAGAGGTTTGTGTAAATTCTGTCAGGAGAATAATTGCTTTTAAGATTTAAAAACTTTAATACAAATATAAAATTCTAAGCAATTTTTAAATGAAAGTTTGGATTGGTCAGTTAGCTCAGTATCTGTCTGCTGCTTCTTAATTTGTGAAGAGTTTCATATGTAGAGGATAACTTCACCTAACAGTTTTCTAATGATTGCAGTTTTGTCTGTTTTGGGAAATAGATGTTGCAAATAAGAAAAAAAATCTTGATTCCAAGTTTTCATCTATGTATCCTGGGCTTTCCCTTTGTCTTTAAATTTTCTTTCTGGTTTTCTCCCCAGCACTCTTCTGCTTGTATTACCTTTTTTTGTCATTTCTTGTTCATGTTCATTGTATTTAACATTCTTTTATGTATAATGCATGTGGCATGTAATTAATGTTTAATGAAGAATTCCTGAACTATCTTTATTTTACTAGACAGAGGAGACAAACTCTATTGCAAAACATAACTTTACAACTGCTAGGATGAGAGGGTACCATTTAGGCATTAGGAAAGTAAAGGTGAAAGAACTGAGCTGTGTGAACATGTAACTTTATTTTTAGTATCTATACCAATGTGTTTAAACACTTCCTTAAATTGTAAATCTTATAAATACGAGATAGAACATCTAGGTGTGCATTGTAAATGATTCCTGAGGAGGAATAATTATTTATCTGTAGCTAAAAAATAAATCAAAACCTAATCTATATATAATTCTGGCTTTTATCATAATCTAAATTACTTCCCCAGCAATAAAAATCATATAAAAAGGTTTTGTTCACAGGTATTCACCTTTCTTCTAGAAGAAAAATTTGATATTGATAGTGAACTAAGCATCTGCAACTTTTTTCAATATCTTTATTTTGAAGGACATTATCTTGGCAGACCTCTATGCCAGATTACTTCTACTGTTGGTCTAGCACTGTGATGCATTCAGACTAACAGCTGACCTAAATCCAAAGCAAAATCCTAGTGATTCATGCACCCGAACAAGGAGTGGCAAATACTAGTCCATCCCTCAAGAGCCTTCAGGTGCCATATTCACCCCAAAAAATTGGCAGCTATTACCCTAGAATGGCTGGGACTGTGCCATTCTTGGCAGCCTAGAAGTCAGGAAGCAAACAATTATGAAAACCAACCCATTTCTTGTATAGTGTCACAAATTCTTCGCTGTAGTAGATTTAACAGTGAACAAGAGATCTGTTGGTACTGTCTGGAGAAATGTTAATCACATTTTGCTAAAGGGTATCACATATACCATTAGCCAGCTTGCACACGACACTTAGGACAGAACCCATGAGGTGCAGAAATCATCAGCTGCAGTGCTCACTCTTTAAAAAATTAATTTCCTTGACTGGTGGAAGCTTTTCACTACTGCAGATTAAAAAAATAAAACAAAACACCCATTAAATTTTTTCAAGTTGGTGAGAACTCCACCAGCTGTCTGCTTGTTTACAGAAAAGCTATATCAAAACACTGCAGTAATATAGACTGGCTCAATTCTCTGGATTAATAGTAAGTTTAGCATGACTAAGACTTATTAAAATAATTTTTAAAAGCATGACAAAACAAATAAGAATTTTTATGAATGTGAAAACTCTGTTCACTAAAGATTTTTCGAGTCTGGCAGAAGCTGTCACTTTGAATTGCATTAAAAAAAATTCCAACTGGAGAGAACATAATGCATGTCTTAGAAAAGTGTGACAGCCACAGAGAGACAATGGCAATTAAACAAGAAAGACCTTTCAAGGGATACATCTAGAGGCAATGTAAAATATAAAAGTGGACATCAGCAATCACCTTCTCATAGTATATTTTTTTCTTGATGAATATATAGAGAAATTTGTGCCTTATCAATACAATAGATATAGACAAGATTATTGCACTTCAGTAAAACACTTGAAAAAGCACCCTATAAATATTAGCTGAAATATTTATGATGGAGGAGTAACTAATTAATAGGAAACAAAAAAAGTTTATGCAGAACCTGATTGGCAAGTGGAAAGTTATTTTTTAGTATATCCTTTCTTATAATTATGTTTTCATTAACTATTTGGTCGTAAAAGTAGGAGCTTCCTGATTAAAATACATCTGTTAAAAAACTGGGAGACATCATCAGTATGACAAGCAATGGATTATCATTCAGGGACAGCTTGATAACTAAAGGAACTGGAATTGGACACATTCATGCTTTGGATATTAAGTAACTTGGGGTATGACATGGGAAGTAAAAGAAAAGGGAATAATTAGTCCATGTTTTGATCATACAGAATCTGGATGATAAGGTGATGTTATGAAAACTAAAAGTATAGTCCCTTGATTTATCAGGAAATTTATTTCTGTACAAAATGAGATTACTTATAGAATGGAAAAGATGAAAGTACAGAGAAAAGCAACTAAATTAGAGAGGTTCTTTAATGGCCCAGAGAAGATCAGATGAATAAGGGATGAATGTTGTTTCTCTATACTAATTAGTGGGTTTAAACACAAATGAAAAAAAAGGGATACTTGACCTGAAATGCACTGTTTATAACCAGACCAATAGAATCAAGGCAGACATGGACACATTCAAACTGAAAATTAGAAAATGGCTTCCAGCTGTCAGCAAAGATAAATCATTAAACAATATTTCAAAAGGAACAGGAGGAACCTAGACCTAACTGATTAAAAAGTTATTCTTGACAAGTTTCTGAGGCATTTTAAGATGCAGCCTGCAGAGAACAAACATTAAAAAAATAATAATCAGAACTTCCCTTCTAGTCCTGTGTAAAAATATTTCTTCAACCTTCAGACAGGGAGAAAAAAATTGCAGCAAAATGGCAGCTACTATGAGGCCATATTTTCCTTGACCTTTCTACAGAAACCCTGGAGATGGTATGACAAAATTCTCCCATTGATTGTTGTAGACAAGGAACACGGATGCTTACAATATTTTTCCACTCAGCAATACTGGCCTTTGTAGACAACATAACATCAGTTTTTATCAAGTAAGGAACCAAAACCAAACCAAACCAAACCAAAACCAAAACAAAAAAAAAAAAAAAAAAAAAAAAAAAAAAGAAAAAAAAGAAAGGTTAGATTACTGAGTCCTATGAACACCAACTAGCAGTCTTTCAGTCATGTATTTGAATATGCATGTATGAATGCTGAACCGCTATAAACTACCTTTTAGCACAGTTGAAATCTCAGCAAAACAAGCAACCCCCCATCACCATCCAGCAATTAGTTTAAAATATTACTAATAAATTTTTAAAAGTCCACACAGATATGAGATTTCTCATCGCTGTATCAAAATTCCTCATAAAAAATTGCATTCAACTTTATAATACCTCTGCAAAGTTATAGTAAGTGTTCTCCATCACGTGAAAGGAGATTCCAACTCCCCAAATAATAAAGAGGTGGCCAGAATAAAATTTGTTGGGACAGCAATTCCATAGTACTCATTTTGTAGTCATTTCTTCATTTAAAGTACAAGCACTGCACATAACATTTTGCCTGCAGCCACTTCAGTCTTACAGTCTGCTTTCAGATTTTTAGAAAGAATTATCCTTCTTTCTCGTTCAGAAGCCCAGCAACACAGATGGCTCTACTGAAAGAACTGATCTCAGATTAAAACTAGCTCATCCCACACATGATAAGCTAGAACATAAGTAGAAGTAGGATGAACAAAAAATGTAATTGTCAGAGTTCCAATAAACATCATTTTCCACATTCAAATACCAACCAGAACCTGTATTACCAACAGGATGACCTGTAATAAATTTCAGGCTTTTTCTCTGAAGCTGAAGATGTGTCTCTAAATGTAAAGTCCTTGAATAAAATATAAACCATTACAAATAAAAGAATTTAAGAATGTGGATTTTTGCTCACTCTCTTCCTCACATGTATTTACCTCTCAGAAGTGAAATATATGGTAGCTTAGGGACATAATTCTTAGTTCAAGTGACAACATTTTGGGAAACAAATATTTACACGATGTTCTTTTAAAGGTGGTTTACAGAAAACCTTAGGGAAACACCCCTAGCTTCTTACATTTTATGTTACTACCTACATGTACCAAGATTTTGCACATCCAGTCTTCTGACACCTATAACCATTCACTTCAGTCTGTAACAAACAATTTTGTGCAGACATAAATGAGACTCCTAGTTGTGAAGAGCACAGTCAAATCTCTTCTTTTAGCAAGAATCTGCTTGAGACACCAGGGAGCATTTTATCATGTCTATCACTGTGTCAAGATAATTAAGCATTATACTAATTTTAGCATTCTACAGTGATCATACCCATATACAAGTGAGTATCTCAAAGGGGGTTTTGGTTCAGGGGTGGGGAGTGGGAAAGGCATAAAAGATATATTCAGACCTTGTGCCACCTCTGGTGTATCTCCTGGGAAACATATGTCCTAAAGTACGACATGATTTAGGCATTATCTAGTTAAGTATTTTCCCTCTTCTACACAAGATTTATAGCCTCAAGAAGAGATATCTATGAAGGTCCTAAGACATGCTCCCCTCCCTCTCCAGAAAAAAAGAAAACAACACCCGACCCAAAAGCTATCATGGAACATGACACTCTGAGGGAGTTGCATAGCGGCTTCCCTTCAGGAAAGGACTGTGTGGCCATGTTAATATGATGGCCCTTTATTTCCCCTTCTTTCCTATGCTCTTCCCTTCCATACAACAGTATTTAACAGTTCAGTGATGATATGCTAAAGATGTCACGTGTTTTACCTGTTTCTGTAACTATATGATAATTCTTTAAAAAACTAGTAATGTGTTTAGGTCTGGAGAGTGCATTGCGTACTGTAATGAACTGAATGTACACAGGGAAGAGACATTTCAGACGTGCAGAGGAGATATGTGGCAGAGAATGGGTGAGTGGCCAGCAAGCAGTGAGCCTGCAGCACAGACGAAAGCCTGGAAATTAAAGTGCATCTCATAGTCAACACAGTCAGGCCTTATGGGTGACGGTATGGAGGGACTTTCCTTGGAAACATGGAAGAGATTAAAGAGTTTGCAGCAGATGGAAAGTCTTGGCTACCCAAAGTGCAAAACTGAAAGACCTGTCCCACAAGTACACCATGATAGGGCAAGTTTTATTTACAAATAATTTTTATTATTAATGTACTCCTAGCTAGTAATTTTGAGTTCCATTTTTAAAAAGTTGCCTGCCTGTTCAAAAAAGCCCCCTGGCTTTCTACTTTAAAATCTTTTGCAGTCTTTTCAAGGTACTAGCCTAATGAAATTGTCTAAACAAACCAACCCAGTGTCCCATCCCTTAAGAGTTCTCTTATAAGATTGTTGATGATCGGGTACTGCCTCCTTTCCCTGAAAATATCTTCCCTCTTGAAAAATACATTTTCATTCTTGGGAGCTCCCCACATCAATCCATCCACTTCTACCCATCTGGCTTTGTAAAAGAACAGACTGAATACTGTGGAACAGATTGGGAGCAAGAAAGAGCATAAATTCCTAACACGCCTTCCTTTCACAAGAAAAATGAAAATTGGGGACTGAGCTTTTTTTTTTTTTTTTTTTTTTAAATAATCAACATTTAATATTTAATAACTGTACTATTAAAAGGAAAAAAAACCAAGCAAGAAAAAGTTTTGTTGCAGAAAATGGAATTGCTGTCTGACTCAGAAGATTTCATTTATTTCTTGCCAACATTTCCCAATGCTGCAAGATATTGAAAGCATTGTTACCTTCCACAAATCTTACTTTTACTTAAATAACTAAATATTCATACTTTTTGGAAATGGGGGCAGGAAAAAAAAAAAAAAAAAAACAAAAATAGAAGTAATTTATGGATACCATTTCCTTTGGTTCATCAGTGGATGGTAACAGAGTGGCTCTTTTCCTCTAATGAGTTACCAGCAGCAAGTGACTCTCTGAACAGGAGCGTTTAACAGGAATTCATAACTGGTTTTCAGATTGCAGAGAAAACAGGCTATAAAGATTTTTACTGAAAAAATAATTAAAATAAGTTAAGAAAGCATTATTAAGCATAGTGTTTGCAGCTGTCAGTCTGTTCAGGATATGGACTTTTGATGTTTGCAGTAAAAGCTTAGTCCTTACCCTTGACACTCTCTTGGCTTTGCTAAGGACCAAATGGGCACCATTCGCTATATTCTGCAAACCTGTTCCCTCTGGAGCTCTGCTGATGTTGTGCTGGGTTCTAGCCTTTCTCACCACTGCTTCTTACATAAAAGAAAAGAAAATACCTTTCTCATCTGTCTTTTTTTTTTTTTCTTTTTTAAACTCAGCTACACTCCTGTGATAGGCATAGATGTAGTCACTTTTTTCTGATCTTTCTTGGAAAATGTGGAAAGGGCAGTGTGAAGGAACAGATGTAAGATTACATAGGGCCTATAAAAGCATTTCGATATGTCAGGAATTCATTTCATGCAGACTTCCATTTTTAATGTTGTAGTACCGCAAGACTTAAACTGCATGCATGTCCAAGCAGAAATTGCATCATTAATTTGTAGATGTTGAAATTTTTAGTTACAGTTATTTTCAGTTAAAGTCTAGGAATACTGGTTATTCTGACTGAAGGAAGGAATAAGGTTTTTATCAACAGGGAGCAGAGTTTTTGTGAGGAGTATCTAACTCAGAATTCTTATATTTATATAACAAGTCAGCTTTGCTGCCCAGAAAAGTATGCTACTATAAAATAAATTAATTACAAGCTATCATTAAAAAAGTATGGAAACTGTTTATATCAGATGGACCCAGGACTGACCTGCTCTGTTCATCAGTCTGAGCTTAGTATAAATAGTAGCCACAGAGATACAGCTGACCATTGCATTTAACCAGATCATGGGATTTCTGTGTGTGTGTGTGTGCGTGTGTGTGTGTGCGTGTGTGTGTGTGTGTGCGCGCGTGCGTGCGCGTGTGTGTGTGTGTGTGTGTGTGTGTGTGTGTAGAATCACAGAATGGAAAGGACCCCCTGCTGAAACAGGTTCACCTAGAGCCAAGTCTGGGTGAGTTTTGAATGTCTCCAGAGGAGAAAAGGAGATGCCACAGCCTCTCTGGGCAGCATGTTCCACTGCTGTGTCACCATCAAGGTAAAGAAATTCTTCCTCATATTCAGAAGGAACTTCTTGTGGTTCAGTTTGTGCCCATTGCCCGTTGTCCCATCACTGGGCACTGCTAAAAAGAGTCTGGCCCCATACTCTTGACACTTGTTCTTGAGATATTTGTAGACGTTGATAAAATTCCCTCTCAGTCTTCTCCAGGCTAAACAGGCCCAGCTCTCTCAGCCTTTCCTCATCAGGGAGATGCTCCAGTCCCCTCATCATCTTTGTAGCCTTTTGCTGGACCCTCTCCAGTAGTTCCCTGTCTCTCTTGAGCTGGGGAGCCCAGAACTCGACACAGCACTCCAGGGCAGAGCAGAGGAGGAGGAGGATCACCTCCCTCAACCTGTTGGCCACGCTCTTCCTAATGCACTGCAGGATCCCATTGGCCCTCTTGGCCACCAGGGCACATTGCTGGCTCATGGGCAACTTGCTGTCCCCCAGAACTCCCAGGTCCTTCTCCCCAGAGCTGCCTTCCAGCAGGTCAGCCCCAGCCTGTACGGGTACATGGGGTTGTTCCTCCCCAGGTGCAGGATCCTACTCTTGCCTTTGTGGAGCTTCATTAGTTTCCTCTCCACCCAGCTCTCCAGCCTGCCCAGGTCTGGCTGAATGGCAGTGCAGCCTGCTGGTGTGTCAGCTATTCCTCCCAGTTTTGTATCATCAGCAAACTTGCTGAGGGTATGCTCTGTCCCTTCACCCAGGTCATTACTGAAAAAGTTGAACAGGACTGGATCCCGTGCAGACCTGTGGGGAAGGAACCCTGCTAGCTACAGGCCTCCTGCTAGACTGAGCCACTGATCACAACCCTCTGAGCTCTGCCATTCAGCCAGTTTTTAGCTCACCCCACTGTCCATTCATATAACCCACAATGAACTATAAATTCCCAGAATACAAAATGCACAGAACTCCTTCAGGCTTACAGGCAGGCAGAGACCTTTTGTCCCACTACCACAACATGTACCACAGTAAGTCAGGGTTTGCTCTGAATAAAATTGCAGAAACACTAAATGTTGTTGAACAGAAAAAAAGAAAAGTACCTCCATATCCTGCTATATTACATAGGTAGCCTTGATTAGTCACTGCAACTGTCTGTAGTTATGTAAAGTTAGAAATTTATTACAAATAAGATTATTTAAACACCTGGTATCAATATATAACCATTTTCAGAAAAGTGGTGGAGCCAATCACCATCTTCAAATTAACTTTAGCATTAATTTATTGAAATGAGTGTATACTGGAGAGACTGCATATACTGAGGCTTCTCATTTCAGCTCTATATACAAAAGAATAAATTAAATACATCTGTAGTCTATTGGTTATAATGCATTTCCTCACAGGCAGCATTAACGAAATCTGTTTTCTTTGGAAGCTAACAGCAACTGAGGCTGTTCTGCATCCCCAGAGTTACAATTTCGAATCTTCGACTCACAAAGAAAATTGACAGCGTGAGGTCCATTGCTGTTGTGAAACACAACTTTCTCAAGCCTGTTCACACTGTATTTGATGTGAACCAGCGGCCAACAGGCTGCATTTAAGCACCCTGTACTCTCTCTTAAAAGCTCAAAACTGATGGCAACAGGTTTGTAATTTGTGGCCAACAGAGCATTCACATCTGTATCTAATTATAGAATGGAATGGCCATATTCTCATTTTATCTGTGAATCATTAGCAGAGACTAGGAGATATTCTCCAGTATTATTTAAATCACATATCAAGTCACAGAACCAAAGACAAACGTACCATTTTTCTCCTAATATACACTTGCTGTAGTATCACCATTGTCATTGGCTTATCAATGTAGATAATTAAATGACAGTGCAAGCACACAAGATTGAATATTTCAGGCAACTGATTTCTTGTTTTGTCACTTAAGTCAGAGGCACTTGACTGGATGGAATTTTGGTTTGATTTTGTTGGGCGTTGTTTTGTTTTCCCTGTCCTTCATTTGGAGATTCAAAGCAATGCTATTATTTACAACTGAGAAATGCAAAATGTAGAAGGCAAAACATGTAATCAATATCCTGTTAACAGGATTTGTAGGTGCAGGAAATTCATTTTGTGACTGTACACAAGTGCAAGCTTATCAAAGACATTCAAAATTATCTAATCCATAAATGAACCATTCATTCTGGATTTCTCTGCAATACCATTCTGTGAAATCACCTTCCCCAAAACACAGTCCTTATACCAACATCCCTTGTATTTTAGAAACCTTATTGAAATAACACTTTAAAGTACTTTAAGTTTAAATAAATTGAATTTACTTTTAAAGAAATAAAAAAGCCCTATTTAACAAACAACATTTTCAAAAACACATATGTACACTAAACTGGGCAACATACGCACTACAACATCTTTCTGTACTCCCCTGTGGTCCAGTACAATGTGTTGCTTCCAGGTTATTTAAAGAAAATTAATACTTAAAGTCTATGTTTTTTCTCGACACTCTTTGTGTTGTGTTATCTGAAGTACTTTCATTTGTGCCTTCAGCACAACTCAAATGAGCCTGTTTCTCATGATGTCAAACTCCTCAGCCTTCCTGTGGTGTGGGGTTCAGACAGGCAACATGAGGCATCCTCTACAGTCTTTGGAAAGGTACCTGTGCTTTGAATCACTGCCTATTGGATTAGTATCATTAAATGATACTAGAGGTATGTAAAATGTGTATAAGTGACACTTAGGGACATGGTTTAGTTGGTGGACGTGGCAGTGTTAGGTTTATAGTTGTACTCAATGATCTTAGAGGTCTTTTCCAATGTAAATGATTCTATGATTCTATAGCTTGGTGGCAAGCTAATCCCTGAAGGATTAATTGTTTACAATTTAAAAACTTTGATGGTTTGCAAATACTTAGGATTATATGTCTTGTACTTCCCTATTACAAGGACTGACTTTTTCCATTCCTTTAATGCTTGAAACACACAGCTCAATTTCCAAATGCTTGTGGATGTTTCCAGAAGTCACATCACATCTTAGAAAAGCCAATCTTTGGTGGAAGACTTCCTTTCCTTTTTGTGATTGCAAGGTGTCCTTAGACAAAGACACCCACTGTTTACATTGAGAGGTAATGCTAGGAAAGAACTGTATGTACCTATGTTTAGATACTTCTTTCCAATTCTGTGTAAAGTTTGTTGCCCTCCTGCTCTCTCCCTTCCCTACCCGCTCTTTGTTCACTTTGACACCCTACAGCTGTCTTGCCCTCCCATGCCTTATCCTGTTGCCCTCATCCTGGTTCAGTTTTATTTGTTAGGCCTGTTGTTGCGGTTTTTTGGGTTTTTTTTTTCTGCTCTGTCCTCCTGATTCCCTCCCTCCTCCTTCAAGGCAGCTGGTACTCCCTCCTCTTTCCTGCCTTGTACAGCTCCCTGGACTCTCCTCAGTGCAACTGACCCACCACAGGGACGGCTGCAGCTGCAGGCATTTTTCTGAACGCTGCTAGCAAACGCTCCCCAGGCCAACAGAGATTCAGAGGCAATAGTTTGACAGCTAGTAAGCTGTTACTGCAGTCCATCCTGTTTACTGTCTAGGGAAAATAACTCCATGAAAATCAATGTAAGGCATATTTTTTTAAAAGGTGGGTAACCAACCAGGGGTATGTTATTTAAATCTAATATAAAGCCTGCGACTTCACACAAAAAAATGGCTCTCCAAATTTTAGCTGATCAGAAGCTTGATGGACTTCTAAGAAAATGTTAGCTTTCCTTTTTGTTCACTTACGTACCGGGTGCAGGCACGCAGGCACTGGCAGCAGTGGCAGCCCCTGTGAGGCAGTGTCAGGGCTGCCCCGCGCCGGGCACAGCCGGTTCCAGCCGGTTCCAGCCGGCTCCACCGGCCCCAGCACAGGGCACAGCTGAGCCCCGCAGCCACGGGTGGGCGCCTCGGGGAAAGCCGGGCTGAGAAAGGGCAAAACGGTGCCCGGCAGCCAGGGCTGAGGGCAACGGGGTGAGAAACAGCCCGGCCAGCCCCGAGGGGGGAGCAGGAGGGGGCAGGGGGCTCCGAGCGCCCCCGCACAGATGTCCCTGCAACCCGTGGAGAGACCCCGGTGGGGTGGGTGTTTCTCTGTGGCTCGTGGGAAGGACATTCATCCTGTGCTTGCACTGTTACACTTGGAGGTCCTACCACCTCCTAGCACATGCATTGTACAGAGGCAACATGCCATCGTCACAGCTTTGTCTAAATGGGGTGACAGCATCCCTTCCCTATGATCCCACTTCATACAGGACATGATTATCATGTAAAATTATATAATGTTAAACTAAATCAACATTTAGCACAAAACATGCATATATTACCATGTAACAAGTTTTAAGAGTAATATTTTTACCCTGTCTAATCCCCATTTCACATTTTCAATTCCCCATTCATTAATGTCCATGATGATAAAGGGAATTGGTGTTTCCTGATTAGTTTTGAGCAGTGAAGATGTCTGCTTCAGTTTGGGGTAAAATTGGATAATTCATTAGTCACATTGTTGAAAGTTCCAAGTCTATTATACCCCTTAAGCTCTTTTCCCCAGAGAAATTTCTATCCTCTTAATTTGCAATGCCTGTAGCCAGATTTATTAATATTCTCTGTAGTAATGTATAACATGTTGAGTTTGTTTCTTTATTTGTTTGCTTTGTAAGGCAGTGCTAACAAGTAGGAGGGTATTTACATTTTTAAAATGACAAACATTTCTTCTAAAAATCTTTCCTTTAACCTACATTCATGAATTAAATGTAAAATGAAATAATTTTTTTAACCCCCACACAATGTCAAACTGTAACCATTAGACACTAATTAGGACTAAAATCTTAGACAGGAAATAACTGGATGTGGTCTTAAGTTTCAGTTCTATTGGCTCAATTTATATTGCAAGTGATCTACCATATTTAGCTTAATCCTTTAGAGACAAATCAGACATTAAGGATCTCTCTATATTTTATAATATGTTTTATGTATATGTGTGTATATATATATATATATGTATCTCCTATAACCTAACTTAAAAAATATCAGCAAAAAAAAATAATTTCTGATTTCAGTTGGTTTATAGTGAAAACAGTCAGATTCCTAACCAAACTCATCCTAACGGATCCAGAATGGGGTGCTTTTTGGATTTAAAGAATTACAATAATACTATAATATTGATTGTACTGTAGTGCAACCCACAGAAAGAATTAAAATTATTAATTTTTAATAATTATTTAATAAGTTGCATCGTTATTACTTTTATTATAATAATCATTAACATTTATGATTATAATAGTATCTGATTTATTTATTGATAATAATATTATTAATAATAGTATTGTTGTTGATGATGTTGTTGTCGTCATTTCTGGTATTGTTGTTGTTGTTGTTGTTGTTATTGTTATGATGATGATGACGATGATGATGATGATGATGACGATGATGATGATGATGACGATGATGATGATGATGATGTTATAAGACCTAAAAATAAAGATGACTTTCTTTGCTCTGAAATGTCTGTTGTGAACATCTACACGTTTCCTATCCCTGCCTGTCTTCTCTGTATGATGCCAGAAAAGAGGAGGGGCCTGGAACAGGAGATCCATTGCAAACAACCTTCTACAGCCTGAGCCACATACCAGGAACTACAAGAAGAAAAAACAGCACTTGTATGTAACATTACTAAACTGCAGGACAACTCATCCTGATAAACTGACTATTGGAAAAACAGTATTCTAGAAATAAAAAGTAAAACCATGGAACACAACAGCCAAAGAACTGGCCTAAAAGTTTAACTGATTCTACTAAAAGCCATTTCACACATACAGAATACATACTGTATGAATCAAGATGTGTAGAGCAATATTACTTGGGATCACAATTTATAAAAGACATTTCCTCACACAAATAAAGGCAATTTGATCTAGAATGTCTAGCCCTTTCCATCATGTTAATTTCAAACTGCTTAAAGTCCTGCCTAGGAATAGGTTTTGATAATTTAGTTATGGACCATAAGGGTATGATAAAATGGTAAACTAAAGATCTAAAGCAATTATTCAGTTTCCTCCATTTTACAGAATAATTGAGGTTGGAAAACACCTTTTAGATGATCAAGTCCAGCTGTTAACCTAACACTGCCAAGTCCACTAGTAAACCATGTCTGTAAGTGCCTCATCTACATGTCTTTTAAATACCTCTAGCGATGGTTACTCAACCACTTCCTTGGACAGCCTGTTCCAATGCTTGATAACCCTTTCTATAAAGAATTTTTTCCTAATCTCCAATCTATACCTCCCCTGGTGCAACTTCAGGCCATTTACTCTTGTCCTATCACTTGTTACCTGGAAGAAGAGACCGAACACCCACCTGCCTACAACCTCCTTTCAGGTAGTGGTAGAGCAATAAAGTCTCCCCTGAGCCTCCTTTTCTCCAGGCTAAACAACCCCACTTCACTGAATTACTCCTCATAAGACTTGTGCTCTAGACCCTTCACCAGCTTTGTTGCCCTTCTTTGGACACAGTCCATCACCTCGATGTCTTTCTTGTATTAAGTTTAAGTCAATTGACAGAACATTGCAAAGTGCTTTGCACAAAGTCAGTAGATGTTGATTTTGTAGATTTTCAGGGTAAAAAACAGTCACATGAGACTAATGTGTTCCATGTACTTTTCATATCTGCATTCTCTCCTCCAAATTAGCATCACATAAAGGCATTTTAAAATTTATATATCCTTCTGAGGACCATATAAAAATTGCAAGATTCGGGTAAGATTTAACATGAACTAACATCCATAGCCATAAGATCACAGCAACATACATGTACTGTTATCTTTATATAATTTACAATGATAGGATAAATAAGATCATTGCTGCAATGTAAATAATTTTAATAAAGAACTGCTGCAAATTAAATTGATGAAAAGTTATAATGAGATCTAGACTGTATGAATAAGTAATTCAGGTAGCATAAAAAATAAGTAGGAAGCTTTTGCTTCCAGCAATCCCAAAATACTACTTGGAATCAAATTGTTAACCTAGGCTGGATCAACGTTTCATTTTGATACACAGAATTCTAGAGCATTTGTTACCATTTTAATAATAGCACCAGAAAACTAAGAAAGTCAACTTTTCAACAAACACTTTTTAAGAAAACATTTTATGGGAAAATTGCAAGGATAATCACAAATATGTATTTATTGCCACAATCAAAGCCAGAGGAGTTCTGAAAAATATCTCTGTGACTCAGTAGTGGCAGTGTTTGCACCAGTTTTACCCCTGTAACTACCTCTCTGATAATACTGCTTCAGTAATACTGCATTGCCAGGTCTGGGCCAAGATGCCTGCCTGCATTGAGATGGGATACCTGTAAATGGATCATGACTAGAACTGCAGAAGTCTAAAACTTCCCATAGGCTGTCCTCAGCAGCCTACAGAGCTGCTGGAAGTTAGAGATGCTTTCCCAAGGCCATTCTCTCTTGAGTTAGTATTATCTTTTTCTCCATCACAGAAGTATGGGTGCTCTGCACCAGTCCTTGTACATATGTCCATATGTTCACCAGAACACCTTGCATCGTTTTCTATGCTAAAAAAAACCCACAAAACCAAACCGAAACACAAAACCCCCAGAGTACTCTGAAGACCTGTAACAATGAATCCTAAAATGCCAGAGAAAAGAACAGAGATTAGAAGTAGCAATCCCCCCTGGTTTATTAATTCACTCAAAAGAATTCTTTTCCTTATAGGGTGGATATATATATATAAATATAAATATATATATATATAAATAAGGATTCCATGAGAAATAAACTTTTTTATCAGATTGCATTTCTTGAAGTATTGACACATAAAATCTTTCAAAATGAAAAAGAAAAAAAATCTAAAATTGGACAATTTTAACATTTAATAATGAAGTGAGCGAAATAATTAAGAAATGTGTAGAGATTCTGGAGACAGAAACAAGGGAAGTAGCTGAACTGGAAATTATATATGTGTATGTGGGAAAAAAATGTTTGTTTTCCATTTATAATGGAGAAAGAAAGGGGAAAGATATTGAACTGAAAAATACATAGTAGAAAACTTCTACTGAATACCACACAAAATTACTGATATCCAGCTGTAATTCTTAAAATTTTCCAGTAGTGATGCATCAGTCCTGAAGAGATTGCTTATAAAGAGAGAGGGACTTCTATGGCCACTTTTAAATATTGAGTCTGATTTGCCAGTATTCCACATGAAAAAAGAAAAGGAAGATTGCCAAATTCATCCAAAAGACAAAAATTTGACAGTGACTAAGAATTATGTTTACCAACAATTTAATGATCATTGTATATGAAGAAGGCAGACCTCTTTCTATTCAGCATTCATTAGTATTCAAAGCTTTAATACCTTCAGTTTCCTATAAAGAAAAAGAAAAAACATGATAACATGCAAGAACCATTCCAGGTAAAACCCCTTTTCTAAAACATATCTGTTCATTCATGTACATTCCAAATGATAAAAAATTGCTTGAACATATCTTCCAAAATTGCTTGTCTGAAAACTCAAGCAAAAGTTCATACCACAAATCAATTTCCTGATCTCTCTAGCATCAGATTCATGCCTGCTGAGCTAGCTGACCACATGGTTATTTTAAACTGAAAATCTGCAATATTCCTGCAACGGCCTTTGCTAAACTGAATTCCATCTTTTTTTATTATTATTATTAAATAGATACTGTGAAGCTAACATTTTAAAATTTATATTTCCCCCAATCTTTAATTAATCATATAATCCACTAAACTTTTAATTAATTACATTTTTCTAGGATAGCATTATTATACATATGAAAAAAAAGATATACTGATGAGGTAAACAATGTATTTAATCCAAGAAAGGATACAAAGCACATGGCTTATAATTATCTTATGATTTTTCCATCACAAGGAGACTCCTAGCTACAGGAACTCTTTGCTGCATTGTCATAAAACAAGTAATCATAAGGAAAATAAAAGCAATGGCCAAGTAATAGTGAACTCTACTAAGAGCAAGCATTTGCTTAGCTTACTGTTTGGAACAATTAGGAATCAGGAATCTGGAGCCAGCAGCTGGGAACTTTTTCCACATCAGTCATGCGTTACGCATATTTTGTGCTTTTCTTGCCCTGCCTCAAGAAGAATACAACAGAACTAAAATGGGTCAGAGCAGGACAATGAGAAAAATATAAAAAGTTATAAATGGACTAGGATTCTTCAGCTGGGAAAACAGCTGACTGAGGATGGCTACTGATTTGTTTGCACAAGAGTGTGTATCAATCAGCTATTCATTGCCCTGTACACTACAAGAATGAAAGAAAAGGAGATTATTCTTAACATGTCATTAACCTCTGGAGCTCCTTGCCGTGGGGAAGCTGTATATTATAAAAGTGAATTTGGGTTCATGGAGGGCTAAACACTGTCATGAAAGAGAAATTGACTGAGGTATGTCATAATAGAAGATGTTATTTATGGTTTAGAATGTCTCAGAGCCACAAATGTGGGAGGGTCAGAGAGTATTTTCAGGAAGGATCACTAAATTTTCCCTGTTCTAATATTCTTTCTTAAGCACCTACTATTGGCAACTGCTGCTGATCACATAGACCATTGGTCTGAATTGCTGTCACCATTCTTACACCTTTGCAAGCCTATCCAGTGTAAGGTTCTGATACCGTTGATGACAGAGCATACTACTAAAGACTTAAGAGCATACAGCAGGGGTAGTCAACTTTTGGTAGGTGTGACTGGACTAGGACACAGAACTATTATCAGTGATAAAAGTGTCACAAGACATTGACCTGTGTGGTCCCTGCTTTTTGCTAAATGGCCTGGATTGCAGCAGTTGGTAAGATAGGAATCTGGGTGCCAAGCATGTGGTTGTGTGGACCATCCAAAACTGTCTAGGAAGCCATTTTCCCCAAACCTAGTGTCACTAAAGAGGAAGGAAACAACGAATATGAATTGGATTAAACAGTAACCAGGGGAATATCAAAAGCCTTTTGAAACAAAGAAGGACTCGGCTTGAGAAGTATAAAAGTAGCATAAAAAATTGCCATGTGGAGACAAAGGAGAGGGTAACAGAGCAGTGATGAAAATCTGTTTTGACATTGCCAGAAGTTACCCTGCTGGCATCTGTCAAAATCTGGTGGAGTTGCTTCCTGTCAGAGGCACGAGTGTGCCAGAGTGCAGCAGAGAAGGACCCACACCTTGGTTGTATGTGTGTCACTTTGTGGGGTGCCTTCTTGTTGTGTGTGCGGGGGGGGGGACCTAGTGTGGGTGGTTGGGACCCACACGTCTTCTGAGGGCGGGTGGGTGTGCATGTAATCATGCACATGTGTGTGCATTCACAGAACTCTTATAGATTGGTTAGAGAAGGTTGTTTAGAAATTTGTGCATATATGCAAGCATTTTGGTAAGTGTACAGGACAGTGGTTTATCTGTTAGCAATTATGATAGACCATCAATGTATAGTTCACTGATTACCAATTAATTACATGGCAATAAACCTCTGCAGTCCTGATTCAATATAAACAATGTGAATTAAACAATTTCCCCCTGTGAAATCACCTGCTCCAGATGCTACTACACAATAAACTATGTGAGATTATGAAGAGTGATTAGTGTAGTGATATCATGACACGAAGTCGGTTCCCTTCCTGATATAGAAGCAAATTAAAAGCACTTGGGATCCTATATTTGTAAGAATGAAAAATGTCAATGGGTGATCTGCCTTTCTCATGGGCACAAGGGACAGCCCTTTGTAGATTTTAGGGAGATATTCATTGCACCAGCTTTGAGTAGCACATGGGGATAAACATCCCTCCCAGTCCAGATGGCTGTATCAAAAGGAGTATCCATTGCATTTAAAGAGATAATGCAGTGAATATTGCTGACAATATTCTTTCTCTGCTTGAAGCATTTATACATTTCACAGGAATCACAGAATTCATCTTGTGGAAGGCATATAATCAAGCTGCAGTCTTAACTGTAACAAACATGCTTTAATATATAGATTAGCCTAAGAAAACCTGAGAAATAAGCAGTCTTTTTAAACTTATTTTCGGAATTCAGACAAAACAGTACCAATCTCATTTCCTATATACAGACATGTACAGATTCACTAGTGAGACTGCGGGGGGATGGAAAACCTCATATCCTCACTTACTAAAATACAACATATAGCCTGTCACAGCAGGGAGAGAGAGAGTGCACCACCATCTTCATGACTACATCCACAGCACTACACACCACAAGAAAAACAGTGGAAACAAATCAGCCTTTTATTAGGGAGCTTTTGCAGTGTTGTCTTTCACTTATAGCACAATACTGAACACCAGACATTATAAATTACCTACATAGTCTCCAGAACAGTTATAATGTGATGGGATCAGAACAGGTAAGATTGTTGTTGTAAGGCTGTGATCCTGTCCTTCTAAGCAATTGCAGACTAAATTTAAATTTCTAGACTGTCTGTGTGGATTTTATTGCATAAATCAACTATGTTTTGAATGTAGTATTTCATGCAGTCAGCACTTGAAAAGTGACCCACAGGCTTTCACTATAACTTAAATGCAGCTCATTGTAACACAGGGCTTATAAAACACCCAACTATTTATTGTACAATGTGCAAATTAAACAAAGAACCTGAAATCCTTACTCATAATAAAAAAAAAAAAGAAGTGAAAAAGCCAGAAGAATGACCAAACATTGAGTAGTGTTTTCTCTTTCTTATTGGACATGTTTTTATTGTAGCAGACATAAATTTTCAGTTGTAATTTCTTTACACAATTACTTATCAGTTTGATAAGTTATTAGGTGGGGCTTTTATTTACTCCATTTATACAGTCAATCAGTAAGACTCATTCTTCACCAGCACATTGAAATTTACATGGCAAATATTAACTAGTAGAATTCTACTCAGGTGAACATGTATTGTAAGTTGAATTATGATGCTCATTAATATGGGAGAGTATCTGAGTGAATTTTATATGTGTCTAGCATAATTTAACTTTATTAACCATATATCAAATCATATAATGATAGAAAACACTGGTTAAATAAAAAAGAGGCTACTTGGCATCATAATTACAATTTAGATATTGTTCAGTTTAGTTGTACTTCTGTACTGCAGGTCAGTTTTTAAATAAGAAAAAAAACAAAAAAACCACTAGAAACAACATTCTTCTCTTTTTTGGACAAAGATCCTGCCAAATATTAGGTTGCTTTGTTAAAATGTATTATTGCTTTTTAAGTCTTTGCCATTTAATTCACAGCTGAAGAGGAAGTGAAGAGCCTCTCAAGGCTTAGCTAACACTGACAGCTTAGATCTGCTGTTTCTCACTGGTTATATCTTACTCTGACAGTAACCAAATAATTTCAGTGGAAGTACTTGGAACACTTACAAGTAGTCAGCATGAGTAACAGGAGCAAAATTACCAGCTTCTTTTGGAGAGGTGAGATTTGTGACAGAGAACTTCCTGGCATCCAGAGCTTCTCACTTCTTGAAATATTCTAGGAACATGGAACATTTGATGATTTGAAAAAGACTTTTAATTTTCCTAGCATAATTCTGGATGGGAGGCATCTCAGGCTTTAGTCCAACCTCTTACTCTAAGGAGTTCAGGTCTGATCAGGTTACAGAGGATTTTAATCAATCAGGGTTTGAAAAACTTTAGGGCAAGAGACAGCACACCCCTGATGGACAACCTGCCTCTGGTCAATACTTGACTGTTCTAGTGCTGAAAATTTTCTCCTTACATCCAGCCAGGTGTTACTGTGTTAAATGTCTCTCATCTTCCTGTTATACACCGCTATGAAGTGTGTGGCCCTATCTTCTTGAGAGCCTTTTGTAGGTCCCAGCACACCACTGTGAAGTCCCCTTAAAGTAATCTCTTCTCCAAGACAAACAAGCCCTAGCCCCTCAGCCTCTCCTCACAGGGCACATGCCTCAGTCCCTGACCACCCTAGAGGCCCAGCATCATTAGGGACCTTTGACATCAGGGACCAGGTCAGGGACCTGTTGATGTCTTTCCTGTATTTGGAGGCTCAAAACTGGATATAGTATGCTAAATGTGCTGGGTATAAGGGGATAATACCTCCCCTCAATGTGCTGGCTGTGCCCCTGTGAATAGCTCCCAGGACACCGCTGGCACATGCTCCATGTGTACCTACCAAGACCCCAGGTCCCTTCCTGCAGTGCTGCCCACAGTCAGGCAGGCACCAGCCTGTGCAGCTGCACAGGAGCTTCTTGCCTGCAGTAGGATTTCGCTTTGACCCTGTTGAACTTTTTAAAGTTCCTCTTGGCCCACGCCTCCAGCCTGTGCAGATTCCTAAGAGCGGCAGCACAATTTCATTCCCCTGCTAGGTACAGTATTTAAGCATACTTAAACAGCTGACCAAAAAGCCATACCTTTCCACATATAAGTAGAATTCTCTGTCATGAAAACAGAGTAAGACAGCAAATGCTACTAAGTCAATTGGGAGTGCAACCCGCTATGAACCAGTTGAAGCAGCATAGGTTTTACCATATTCAGAAGTCTTTTCAGTCTCTGTTATGCATATTCGTACGCTATAGCTATAATAAGCAGCAGCAGAAAGTGATAAGCAACATCAGCTCTCTCCTGCATTTTATAGTAGTCTGCAGAAATGCTAGTTACTTATCACAAGACATCATACCAGATGTTGTCTAGAGCATTTTCTAGTACATAGCATTTCCACATGGAGTGTTAAATTTATCTAATGCACTCACTTTGTGGAAGCTAGCCAGTCCGTCTAACAGAACTTTATATATCTGTGCTTAGTTTTTGTCATCGTGAAAAAAACCCTGTGCATAAGTTACCACCTTGCTACATTAGGAAATGACTCATTTAGGATCTTCTACACATTTTGCTTTTAACTTCTTAAAAGTACTAGACAAGAAATTACTAAAAGGAAGGATAGGAAGAAGAGACAACTAAAAATGTTTTCTCATAGCCAATGATAAACTATTTAGAGTCTTTTATTTCACAAGTATTTTAGACAAAAAATTAAAATGCAATATGAATACTTAGCTACTCGTATGAAGTACTTTTCTTATATCTATCTATCATCTATCCCTCTCATCAATCACTTCCTCACCTACCTATTTTCTTTTACATGTATATAAGAAACCCAAATACTCGCCATTTTTTAAAATATGTGGGAATACTAAAACATTCACTTTTGAAATATATTTTTATGAAGTACCAATGACTGGCGTTCTGTATTGATATTTCTTGTGCTTTGAAAAGTTTAAAAAAACATGTTCATAATCTTGAAATAATTTTGGCTTCACCAAATGCATATAGAAATGTTCATATTTTTGCCAAAAGGTGACAATTCTGCTGTATGATTTTGAGGAATTTTTTTTATTTAACATGCCAGTCAAAATTATGAATTCAGAGAAACTACAAGAGCAAATAAACATAACATGAACCTCATTCCTTTCCATTAATGTTGTAGTAACATTAAAATAAACAGCTTCTCACTGTCAGATAGTGAATTTAGCACTTGAAGTATGACAGACATTTATAGTCCAGAAAGCAGGGCCTAAATTAAAAAGCATCTTTCAAACACTGGATGCAAAAGAATCTCTTGCTCACAGACTGCAGCAGCAAATAGAGGTGTGTATTTTTGTTGATTATTTTTTTTTTTATTTTTTTTGTTAAAAAAAAAAGTTTCCAGGGTGACCACCTGGAAGATGAGTAGGATTCCTTTATGGTCCTGTCTTGAGGACTGTTCTTAACCATTAAAACCATTTGTTTTTATTGTTTTTGACAGGCATAAAAGTCTGGTAACAGGTGTGTGAATCTGCTTAGGAGGAATCGGAACAAGAGAATGAAGATGCCACAAAAATCTGGCAGGCTGGACAGAATAATTTACTTCATGATTTTACACACATTTCTGTAGGTGCCAAATATGATTTTAAAATTAAGCAATACCCTTTGCATAAAAATAATGCTTGCTTTGCAGTTTCAGACAAGGTGACCTGTGACCAAATGTTGGCTGGATTTATGACCATCTGCCATGCAACAATAAGGCATTTGTCAAGATTAATACTAAGAAAAACAAATCTATGGAGTTTTGAGTTTGTGAGACATAAAGCTTTGCAACAGCACAAACTTAAAAAAATAAGAACAAAACCAATGACTAATCAAAAGAGAAGAAAGACCTGGCAGTCTAAATCAGAAATTATTATGCCAAGGTTTTATATTTTCAAGGATAAATCCACATTATTCTTTAGAAATAGCTTCGAAGTTTTCAGTTATTTAATAAAATACAATTTGAGCCTTCCAATTTTGAAGCAGGACCCCTTTTTAAAACAGGCCAAGTAAGCAGCTTGAAAATCTTCATCCTTGGATGTGTCAGGTCTAATTTTTTTCCCCTATAAGAAATGGCATTTTCCCATTAAATTCCTTAACTCTACACACAATGGTGCATACATAACTGAGTGCCATTTGCTTCTCATTTTTAACAGAGGCATTATTCAATTTGCTGCAGTATAATTTATATTTTCTAATACTTTATGATTCATGTACTCTGCAGCTACAGCAAAGAAAAAAAACATTGGAATTCTAGGTGAACATTCATGTGAAAAATCAGACATAATTCTGATTTCAGCAATTTCACTAGCAAGTTGAGAAAGATACCCTTTCAGGGTATCAACAAATTAAGTTAACACTCACTGAGTTTGACAAAGTTCTCGACATCATTATCATCTTCCCGTTATTGGATGGGATCATGAGATTAATTCAGATTATTGCTATTGTCAGAGAATGATTTCTCCAGTACTACTATTGATATACCTATACCAAATGTAATTCTGAATAACTCAACTTTTAAAGGTGTGCCAATCTTTGATTCCTCAGAGATTAACAAGCGCTGCAGATAATACTACAGGATTTTCCTTCAGAGAATTCAGATGAACTTTAACACACTTTCCAATGGCACTACTTGACTTCAGGAATCTACTCTTCTCTCATACAAACTCTTATCTTCCTCCTCTGTGAATGTTGATGTTTGCAGCAGCAGCAACAGTAACTGAAATACTACACTGCTTTTGCTGATGAAGGTAAATCCGGAGACATATGGCTTACAGAGGAAATTTGAGTGGATTTGTCAGAAAGTACTTTTACTAGAATATTGGAAAGGCCCTTGAGGTACACTTATTGTATAATGGGAAATGTTTGTGTACAAGAAAAAGTGCCCAGAATCCATGTTGATCTTTAACAACCTCTTTGAGCCTTCAAAGGAATACATGAACCAAACTGGATTAGATTTTAAGAGATCTTTTAGTGTTCAGGTTGAATATAAAATACAACAAAATAAATGCTGGAAACTGTCACAATAGCCTTGACCCCTCAAGTATAGATTTTGTTTCTAAAGGAAAGCTACAACTTGATATAAACTCTAGACTTAATCCAGTACAAATACATATCAAATTGCAGGTTCAAATCTATTTGTACCCTGAAGAGTCTCAAAATCTATATGAATAATAATATTTTTAACACCTCTCAGTCTCAGAGTAAAGGTATGAATCAGAGTTCTCAAGACACTTCTTTAGCAGCCCTGACACTTTAAAATTCAAAACAATAGTTATAATCATTCTGTAACCAGAAAAGATTCAGTAAGAAAAACAGTTAATTTTTCTTTCCGTAGATAACAAGAAGGAAAAGTTGCAATATTGCATTACAAAAGCATAAATGAAAAGAAAAAGTGTATAGCCTAAGCTGAAAAGGATTTCTAGTTTGATGCAGGTCAGAGAAAATAAATGTCCAGAAAAAATTTAGAAACAACTGGGTCTACAAAATTAAGCTAAATATTCAACAGCAATAGACTTGAATGATTGCTACAAATATTAGGATTTGCCATAACAGAAAGAAAATACTCCATATGAGTTTTCTGCAGTAAAGTGTTGGGGTTTTACTGAATGATATCACAGCTTAAGCAAAGATTATGTAAAAGTGGAAAAGATCCTTACATCATGCATATAGACAGATACATACCAATTCCTTCATCCTGGTTATGAGAAATTGCACTGGACCTTTCCTAGTGGCCTGGTGCATATCAAGAAATCCTTGGTGTTCAGAACACAAATGTTATCCTCTGTCCTAGTTCTCCTAGTAAAAAAATAAGTTCTTCAAATATGCATGTAAGAATGACAGAAAACAAATTTCTGCTTTTGCAGCACTGGGCTTCTACAAGTGCCTGACAAAACAGGACAAGCATATATTGCATGTGTTCGCCAGCAAGCAAATTTTTGGTGAAGAGAAAACATACAGTCATCCCCAGTGACCTCTACTGCTTTTAAAGTTATAAAGTTTGACTTTCAAACATTTACCATGAAAAACAGAGCTAAAAGAGCAATGTCTAATCTGTGATTTGAAGTCTGTCTGATACTATGTCCTGTACTGCTAAATCATTTAGGTAAAGTAAATGATACCTTTGTCAGAGGTTAAAAATCAACTACTGCCAATATCTGTGATGGCTCAGGTGATACAGACCGTCCTAACCAATACTGATCCCATCCAGTCAAAGTTATGTTGAATTCAATGTAAAAAGATGCACTTTAAAGGTTAGGAATTATGAATCAGGATTGTGAACAGTGGATGAAAAATTACACATTGCTAGTTAAAGGATTTTGCTTTGTCTTGTTCTGTGTTCAGATCCTGTTTTCCAGTGCAACCCACACAGCAGAACACATATTTGGGGCCAGTTCTATTTGATACCTTTATCAATGATCTGGACAAGGGGATTGAGTGCAACCTCAGTAAGTCTGCAGATGACCAAGTTGGTGGGGAGTGTTGATCTGCCTGAGGGGAGGAAGGCTCTGCAGAGGGATCTGGACAGGCTGGACCAATGGGCTGAGGCCAGTGTTATGAGGGTCAACAAGGAGAAGTGTTGGGTCCTGCCCTTGGGCCACAACAACCCCACACAACACTACAGGTTTGGGGCAGAGTGGCTGGAAAGCTGCTTGGAGGCAAAGGCCCTGGGGGTCCTGGCTGACAGCCGGCTGAACGTGAGCCAGCAGTGTGCCCAGGTGGCCAAGAAGGCCAACAGCACCCTGGCTGGTAGCAGCAACAGTGTGGCCAGCAGGACCAGGGCAGTGATCGTCCCCCTGTACTGGGCACTGGTGAGGCTGCACCTTGAATACTGTGTTCAGTTTGGGGCCCCTCACTGCAATAGGGGTGTAGACATGCTGGAGCGTGTCCAGAGAAGGGCAATGAAGCTGCTGGAGGGTCTAGGGATTCAATTTTTACGAGGGGTGGTTGTGGGAACTGGGGTTATTTAGTCTGGGGAAGAAGAGGCTCAGGGGAGACCTTACTGTTCTCTACAGCTCCCTGAAAGGAGGCTGTAAGCAGGTGGGGGTAGGTCTCTTGTCCCAAGTAACAAGTGATAGGACAAAGAGATACAGCCACAAGTTGCCCAGGGGAGGTTTAGATTGGACATTAGGAAAAATTTCTTCATGGAAAGGGTTGTCAAGCATTGGAACAGGCTGCTCAGGGAGGTGGTGGAATCACCATCTCTGGAGTTGTTTAAAAAGCAGCATAGTTTAGTGATGACTTGGCAGTCCTGGGTTAATGGTTGGACTTGATTATCTTAGAGGTCTTTTGCAACCTAAATGATTCTATGGCTCTATGATTCTATGGTATTATGCTAGAAATGATTGTTCAGTAGTATAATGTCTGCTCCTGTTCATCTGTGTGGTGTTTACAAGTTAATGTATATTTGGTGGCCTTTAAAAAAACTTAAATCTAGAGATAAATATCACCAAAACTCTGGAAACAATCCATGTTTCTTTGAAACTTATTGCAACTACCAAATTTAAATGTATTGCCTTTAAAGCAAATTACAACAATTGGAATACACATTAATGTATTTGAGAAATCACATAAGATCACATTTCAGATGTCACGTGATGGTTTTAAAGACAGGTATATGTTCACACTGCTTCTGCAATAATGTTCAAATTCTGAGTCTCTAATCTGGTTATTTTAAATGAGTTTAATTTCAAAGCTGCCAATAGCTACCTGAGTTGAGGTGAGAGAACAGTTTCTCATAACATCGGTAAGTCTTCTAACTGTGAAAAATATTAATGAAATGCAATTAGATTAATTTATCTGCCTTTATTTAGCAAATGCTTTTAAAGTCATTCTCAGAGAATTTTTATTAGCTAGAATAAAAAAAATAATTTAATTAAAAAAAAAACAAAACAAAACAAAATAATGGGTAAGTTTTAACTGTTCTATTGTAAAAAAAGAAATTCATATTCTAATACAGATACTATAGTCTTCTCAGAAAAATCAATTAAAAAAATCTAAAAAATCCTCTACCAAAAACTAAGCAGAAGGCTCTGTCTTATTCTAAGTATTGCACCCTGTTCCATTATGGTGCATTTTGACTGTGATTATCAGGAAAATACACTAGCAGTTTAAATTTGATTGAAAATTCAACCTCTTTTGTTTACAGGTGCTGGAACAGCAAAGCATGCAAAGATATATTATTATAATAAAATGTTTATGTCTTTACAGGAATGTAAAGCCTGCCCACACCTGACAACCGTGTCAGGTGTCTCAGGCATTTAGCTAAATACTAGCTATAATGTGCAAGTATGCACATACCTTTATATGAAATAACTATAAACAATATTTTTGTGTGATTTGGCAAAGAAACAAAAGAATTATGCCACCACCAGCCATCTCACTGAAATGAGAAAAAAACCCCAAACAACAACAAAACAAAACACAAAAGAACAAAATAAACCAAAACCTTACAGATTAATCAAATAAAAGATGAATAAAACAACTAAAACAATGAGGGATTCGTTTGGGAATAGACACATTGAAAGTTGTCCAATCAAATTTACACAATTTTTTTCATTTCTACAGTTATTTAGCCAGTGCACATATATAACTAATAAGGGTTTTCCATAGTAATGTTTTACTCCCTTAGTACAAAAAAAAATAATCTTTGGTGAATTCCACTAGAATTTATATAATTTCCAAAATACCAAGTAACTAAGAAAAAATACTTAATGATGAACCTGATCACTTTCTACTTTAGTACTTCATGTTAAGTATAGTGAGTCATTGTTTTGAACCAGGAGGTGCTGATTTATTATGATCACAGTAAAAAAGGTGCTGAGACTCTGTAAAGTATCATTCAGAGTGCCATTTATAAACATTTATTATCTATTATTAAAACTATAAAGAGACATATTTAAAGTAATCTTATGTCCCTTCAGATGCTGTGAACCCTAAGCTATGCAGCATCAAATGAGCCTCCAGTCATGGTGCAGCACACTTCAGAAGATCCTGTCCATGAAGGGTTACCCTGTTTTGGTCATTCAAGTTATTGTAGGATTTTTCTTCAAATGAAGAACTGTATTCATAATTTCCAGTGTCAAATGCACAGGTCTGAATACACAAGCTGCATGTACAGCACTGCACAGACCTGCAGCTACACAGGTTGACAGTTATGTGGGTCACCAGTTTCTTCATGTGCAATGGTCTTCCAGTCAGGATCGTCCCAGGTGTGAACACCTCAATACTTTAATGGTGGGCATCTTCAGTGTGTAGTCTGATACGTGCTTTGAGCTTCTTCCTCACTTAATTTTATGCTTCTGTGCTGATTTTATAAAACAATGATGCAATATTTTCCTTTCACGTATCATTCTGTATCTGCTCCCAATGCAGGATGAAGTTATTACTGAAATTTTAGGCATTAATGCAAGATGCAACTTCTCAGTTTTGATCTATCACTGGTTTTGATACAGACAGTTTAATTCTAGGTGAGTTAATTTTTACAGACAATATTCCACACTATCCTCACACACGTATTGCAAACAGTAGTCAGGGAATAATTTAATTATCTTCTCATATTACTAGCTCCATCACACTAACACATCTCTAATATTCTACTGCAGTATTTTATTAAATATAAGAAATATTATAAAAGACATCAGGCAAATAATATTTTCATCTTATTGACCAGAAATTTCAAATTAGGTGTCCTGAATTATTAAGCAGACTCGCAATAAGATGAGTTAGGAATCCAGGCTTTTCCCAACATTACAAATATTTTTTTGATTCTGTTTTATTTCATACTTGAGAAAAGCTAGTAAGATTTTTCTGGTTTATTCTGGTTTATTTTATCCTTAACAAAAGCTACCAAGGCTTCTCCCCCATGCTTTTCTGTGTCACCTAAAAATCATAGCTATACATGTCAAATTATCTGAATAGGAACCAAGCAACTAAAAGGACTATAGCTGTCACAGTAGCCCAAGCTGGATTGGCACTTGCTGTAGGTCATATGTCTCTGTGGTGCTCAAGTGGTTGAAAAGCTGTCCCACTTTAAAAGACATAAATGTGTTCAGAAAATAAAATCAATGATCAGCAGTAAGTCTGAAAAATTTGCAAGCAACAAATTTTTTATATAAATATCAGAACATTTTCTCAGAAAAAAGATATTTGCTCAAGCAATTCATTGCGTATAGAACTTTGAATTTTGCAGTTTATGTTTAATGAAGACAGAAAGACGTTATGGCTGAAAATGCAAGTCAAAAATAGGGTAGAAAATACAAGTTTTTAACTTAATATTTATTTCTGTATTTAAACAGTGTGGTCCAAAAGATGAAACACACAGTACTCCTCATACCATTTTTACTTTATTGAATTTCAGTAATCTTGATGGAGTAATAAATAATGTGCATGAATTAAAACATCTATTACACACACACCTTACACATACATCTTACCCAATTCCTTCAGATCTACTGGTTTAAACTTTTATATTATTCTCTGGGATCTTTCTCTTATGTCTTAACTAAAAATAAACAGAACCAAAGAGCAGTTTATAACAAGCTATCTAAATCATCATTTCTTCCCTAACTACTGTGCGCTGGGAATCACACAGTAATATGGATAACCCATAATCATTAAGTTATTTCTAGAATAGACTTTTTATGTCATGAAGGTTAGAAGGACTGCAGCTGGACGTAATCACACTGTAGAAAATGAACAGATCAAAGTGAGGGAACTCTTGCAATTTTATGTACTTGACCTAAGTAAATTCTTCTCTAGATCACTATTAATAACTAAAATTTCACTGTTTGTAAGTGAAGATTTTAATTTTCATGAACAGAAATGTCTATATTTTTACTGGTTTGTTTTCTGCAAGATTATGTAATAAAATCTTAAAATCACAGAATACCAATAACTGTGTTTCAGGGTTACGCTCTGCAGTGTAAATTTTCTACCTCAAGAGCTGTGCTAGAAACACTGATCCACATTCCTACGTAGTTGATATTTCTATGTATATTTTATATATTTATAGAATACTTTTTCTTGTGGGTTATTTTTTTTTTGGTGGGATTGTGTGTTTTTGTTGCTTTTTTTTTAAATGGTTTTGTAACTTAAAGTGCTTTTTAATTAGGTGAGAATCAAAGCTTTTCTTCTCCCATTTTTTGATAGATTATTATTTTTTTTAAATTACAATTTTTTTTTACTAAGATCACAAAGGAAGGAAAAATAATAACGGAGGACTCTTCTTCTAACACACTGCTCACTTGATCATCCTCAAAAGAAAACGAAGAACTTAGTGGGTGTTTTTTTTTAAATATATGTATGCTTGATCAAAACCAACTTTTCACTGGAGACGCATCTGTAAATAAGAAATGCTGTGAAGCTGGGATTCTATAGTCAGTAGGGATTAAGAGGAACTGTGGTTCTAGACTGTGACATACACTTTGTATCAGTAAGATTGCCTGGGGAGAGTTCTTTTGCCTGTCCAACAGAGAAAAACCTGCTCAAAGAAAAAACTGTTCAAAGTACAGACAATCTGGTTTTCACTTCCAATGAAATATGTCTTCATTAGAAGACACTAATGATTAAAAATCTATTATTCTAATCAATATTTGGATTTTCATGATGCAACAATTCTGAGCAATCTATTGCAGTTTGATTCCCATCTCTTACTGTATTGTACTCAGTACTGGTGGCTGAATCCTTTAAACATCCTGGAACATTGCTGTCCTAGACCAGCACTTTTAATTTCCATAAGCAATTCTTCCTGGAGATATCTGGTACTGAACTATTGCAAACACCAGCAAAAGCAGCAATCCAGCTTTCTTTAATATCTAAATCAGACATTCATCATCTTAGCTAGTGATTATTTTGATTTTCACTTCTGTCATTTTACAGCTGTTCTGTTCCAGTTTCTGTTATACTCAACCCTTATGATAATATTCCAAGGATTAAAAGGTGAAAATAATAAAACAGATTAAATTTTACAGAAGGGTCATATCATTTTCATGTCTTTTTTACACTACATTTTAAGAGATGTCTTTTTTCACTGTAGGTTAGTAACAAACAGAATTGACTAGGACAAACACATAGGGATTCCAGAAACTATAAAATCTTGTAACATGGGAGGATAAAAATCACTTGAAAACAAGCCTGTTGAAAGACAGAGTGAACAGAACTAATCCTATATAGGATGTGGCAGAGCATCAATGCAATCTGTTCAAAGATAGTGATCCTTTACAAAAGTACAAGAGACTCTTCAGCTTTTTCACAGAGCAGGCAATAGGAAAGCACATACAAGTACCTACACTGTAATTGTTCTCTCTTTAAGAGCATCACAGTGTTGAATTTGTTTGCAGACAAAAATCACAATTAAATCCTACCCTAAAAAACAAATAAGTGGTCTTTTAATAAAATTAAATTATCATAAACTTCCTATCTAATTCGTATTATTTCCTTCCTAATCTGTCTGAAAATCATTGAACAAATCTACATCATAATTTCATTCTATAGCATCTATCTAATAGTGATAGAAATGCATTTATATTCCAATGTTCAGACAAAATAAATTGCTTGTTTGTTTGTTTGTTTTGATGTTGGAAAGCAAGTATGTGAAACTGGTAAAGGAAGTTGTTAATGAAAATCTCCTTGCTGCCAGTTGTAAGCCACTTAAATGCTTTTGTGTCAATAAGGAACAATATAAACCTAGATACTATTACTTATAATTTTCTTCATAGCTACTTTTAAAGAAACAAAATGACAAGGAAGAAAATGGTAATGCTTATGGCACAGGGAACCTAACTCAGAACTGGGGAAGGGGAAGAAAATAATAATAATAATAATAAAGTAGAAGTTTATATCTCCATTGAAGTGCAAACTGTTAAGAATTTTCTCCCAAACTCAGCTCCGATAATTTTGCAAGCAAGAGCCCTTTGATCTACTGAATGGGGTGTCACAAGTTCAGTGCATAATACAGCAAGAAGTTACTCTGAATATCATCCTGCAGCTGCTGAAGTTGAAGACAAGAAACATATTCAAAGAGCCTGACCACTCAAATCTTACAGTAAATATACCAAACTAAAAGATAAACTGGTCCAGTTAGTAACGCTCAATTTGTGGGAATGAAATAACATGAGAACACACTTTTCTGAGAAGTTTACTTAAAATCTGGTGACATGAGAAGTGATGTCCACATGTAGTTGCAATTTTTATTCTCCTACCAGCAGATGATTATCTACTATGTGAATTAATTTGCCAAGTGTTTATGGAATATTTAATTGACATTTTCAATGTTTTAATTGAATTTTGTTGACAACAAACAAATACAAAAATATGTCTGCATACTTAAAATGAACCTGTGTTAGGTGTTGAGACAAAGTGTTTACTTTGTGCTTATGGAATAGAAATCACTATTTTTCAGTATGGATACTTTTATTTTGACATATTAACTTTTTGTCCGCAGAACTCACTTAAGAACCTAGTTCACAGTGTATACCTGTAGGGCATGAAAATCCTTACACATTGTTGTTTTTTAGACGGAAGTTTCTTCAAAGCATTCTTGGTCCATTGGGAAGATGCAAGCAGTTTCAGGGTTGCTTACACAATTTGCTCATAGCAGTTGTCAATAAATTGTTCAGGCAATTACAATCTTGCTCTAAGTTGCCTCAAGGAATTTGTTAAGATGTCTTTCTTCAATATTCTAGATCTGTTCAAAATATTAGTGACAGAGTAATTCTGGAGCAGCCCAAACAGAACTGCAATACACTGTACTGTTCCAAGACCAATTTAAATACCTGCTTGCAGTTATTAGGTACATTTTATATGTGGTAAGACAAGTTTCCATGTTAAGTTCCAGACCAATTATTTCACATATACCTGGGGTCCAAATATTTTTTTCTTGGAAAAGAACAAGAGTAAGTTAAATATTGTAATTACCACTTCAAAGAAAGATGGCAATTGGAACTAGAGGTGCTTTGGTCTATAACAATCTTAATTTCTTTGAATCCAAAATGTCAGCAGCTAGTCAGAAAATCAGATTTTGAAGCACCACATAGTAGAGAGAACATGTCATATAAGAACGTTAACACAGACACAAAAAATTCAGGAATGGCAATCTAGGAAAGATTTTGGTATTATGTTATCACTGCTATGTCCCTTTTCTTATTTCTTGTAAATACAAGTACCTTGCATTCCCAAATGCAGCTTGAAACATTGCAGAGACTTGGTAGGTAGGATGTGCATGAATGAAAGCACATTGTGACAAACTTCTGTTTCTTTTCAATTTGGAATTAAATTGGAAACAAGTGACTTGTCAGAAGAGCAAGGGGCTTTATGTTGCACATTGAGTTTGGGAGGAATGTTCCTAGGATCTCTGAATTTCAGTGGAGCGAGGTACACATAAAATATCTCTTGCTTGATTGCCTGTAATAGAAGACTGATACACATTTATAAATGAAACAGGTTGCTTAGAGCACTCTCATTGCATTGTCAATAGCTTTTCTCCCAGGAGGCTCATAAAACTATTATGTATGCACAAACACTCATCTGAGAAACAAAATATTAACTGGTATTTACGTGACAAGACACTATATAATCATTATCTAGAGACTGAGTTCAAAGATTTTCTGTTCTTTTGACTGTGGAGAGGCATAATCCATAGGTACACCCAGCGCTCATAAATTATATAACCAAATTATTGACCATTTACTGGGCAATAAGTTCTAACCTAGGTATTATGCCAACTTTAGGTTAAGTCTTTCATGCTGAGACTTAGAAAATGTGCCTGAGCCCTAATGCCCTACTGAAGGAAGCTGGAATAGATTCACTGTCCTGCAGTTTTGTCTGTGTTGCTCTTGCTCTACACAGAACCACCTTCTGGACTAGCTGGCTGAAGTTCAGATCCCTGAAGATGTGGATTTGGTGCATTAACAAAGTGTAATCATTTTTTGCTCTGTGAGACATGGATTTATCTTGTAAACCTTTATTTACCATTTTAATCTCTTCAAAGTACTCTAGATTTGAATTCTTGCAGGCTTTATACCACAGTGACTTCTATACAGATAAAGCCATACCTAGTTTTGAACTTGAACTTGTTTGACTGAGATATTTAAGCTGGGACAATTTACTAATCACAGATTATCTGTAAAAAGTTGCACTTGATGAAATAAATGGTGTATACCATCTGGTTATTACCATTATATAATTTTATAACAACACAAGACTGCTCTTTTTTATACATATCAAATTCAGTGAAAATAGGCAAAGCTTTAAGCACATATTGTAAAGTAAAAAAGTCAGAAGTCTAATGAAGATGGAAAGCAATATTGCAGAGTCAACAACAACAAGAATATTGTTCTAAAGTTAATGTATACATTTTCACAAAGTTTTATTTCTAGTTTATGGAACAACAAAGAACATTATTCAATCCTTTACCATTAGTCTACACTTAATGAATATGGTGGAATTTTTTTAGTCAATACTTTTCCTGGATCCCGCCCAGTCTCCTACAACAAAGTTACTCTGTGACTTTTGCTTTTAATTCAATATTTTTTTTAGTCACACTGAACAATTCTCAACAGTTGACCTGTATTACAAGACTACACTGAAATATCCTCCATTCCTTTGCAAGACACAACCACTTCATTCTGGCAATTTAATAAAGGTGAAGAAGGGCATTTTTTTTCCCAATAAGTCAGACAAAAATGTGATTAAAGGATACAAATATAGTGCAATATCAGCTTTTGGTTGGGAGATAACCATTGTAAATGAAATAATGAATATGCATATTTTTAACTCAGTCACAGTTTAATAGCTAAAGAAACTCATTCTAAAAGATGTAGTGATCTATGTATTTATATTGTAAATAGAAAGAAAAAAATAGACTCAGGACAAGGGAAAACATCTTTTATCAAGGCACAGAGAAATATCAAAAAGAGAAAATTAGTTATAAGAAAAATTGCTTGTAGATATGATATCAACCAATTACACCTAATCCCACAATAAAAGTGACTTTCCCTTTCACAAATGTGGTCTGAAAGACAAATTAGAACAGGGCTGAATGAAGAGTTTCTTTAGTGAGTTTCAACTATTTTAGACTGTAAAATTCAACAGCAAGTACGGCAAGTTAGTAATGAATTGTTATTCTATTGATTTCATAATCACTGCTACTGGTTTTAGGGATCACTTCTTTTTTCTACTCAGCATATATTTGAAATTCAGCCATCCTATGAGTCTAAGGTGTTGGGTTTTTTTTCCCATTTCATATATTCTTATATATACACACCAATAACTTTATTTAGCATTAAAGTTACTAACACAAAGGCAAAGAATTAAAATAAAATGTATGAACTTGAACAATAAATAAAGCTGAAGCACCTTCCTATTCTGCAATTCTAAATTGTTGTTCCAAGGAAACATTCTTTCTCATTACCAAACATTCCCCCTACCTTTCCAACATAATTCTTACTTTCCATTTCTTTCTTTTCTTATGGTTTCATTTGAACATGAAGAAACTGTAACTTTTTTGTTCATGAGAGAGGAATTACCAAAAATTTAAAACTGTATTGTGACAAAGATTTAAAGCACTACTGTTGCAACTTCTGTCACTGAAGGAAGAGGATTTCAAGTAACTTTCATGTGCAGAAGTAGCAGACAAAAATATTACCTAAAATGCCTTTGATCAGTGTTCAAATATGTTTAATCAGGAATCAGGGTGTCAGTTTTTCAGAAGTGAGGTTGTCTTACCTGCTTGAAGTGTATGGAAGTCAACCCTTGTAGGAATGCAGAGATACTGTAACTCTCAAGATTCAAAGCTGAACACACAAATCTACAAGCTTATTTTTCACACATCATTTGGAAGTTCTTTGTAACCAAAGTTAGATCATGAGAGTAAGTTAATACACTTCATAATACTGAACTCAGCTACTGACCTGTTTGTTGAAATTCCTAGAACTTGCAGAAAGATGGGAAAAAGTACATCAATAAGCAGAAATCCATACTTTTTCATCCTCCCATAGTGTCACTTTCCTCCATGTCTGCTTTTATTCCAAGAAATCTGTAGGAACATGAAGGGCTTCTGCCTATGAGAGAACAATAAAGACACATTGTCAGTGGACATCTCAGAGTTTGTCTATATAAGCATTTCTGTTCAGATCAAAATGTTAATTGAATATCCAGATTATCCCCACTTACTGTATTTGGCTTCCCATCAAAAAGTATGATATTCAAGAATGTGACCTGGATTCTTTTTAAATGAAACTAAGCCTAAAGATGTACTTCAGAGGTGCATCACAAGTGCATTGCAATTGTGTAATAGATGCTCAGCCTGTGGGATGAGACTTGAGCAAGTCCTTTAAACCCCTATGAAACACAACTACAGTGGATGCTGTGCTCTCAGCACCAAGTATTTTTGTCCTAACTGAACAAATCGGGCAAACAGACTCCTAAGAAGCCCCTAGAAGCTCCTACAGGAACACACCTATTGGAGGTGGGAAAGGAGGCTCCACAACATGTCAGCTCATACAGTGCTGCAGTGGCAGTTATGTGAGATACAGCTAACCTCCACAGAGGAGTTGTAGTATGAATATTATGCATTTGGGGCTTTCTGGAGACTCTATCCTAGCCCTGCTTGATCACCACAGGTTACATCAGGACAATAAATCAAACTGACCATACCATGGAAGTCTACTACCAAGGTCAGGAGGCTGAGGGGTGCTTTCCATGGCTAATGGGAGGACACCAGCATGGATGAATCAAGTGTCTGGGTATCACCATGTGAGGCTGTTCCAGCTGCTCTATCCAACCACAGATTTAAGCATATTGTGAAAACAAAATTGCTATGCTAGAAGCACTACATGCTTCAAACTCTAAGACCTCCTCACCTTCAGGCAGATTCTTAAGAGTTTGGGTTTTGGTTGGTTTGGTTGCTTTTGTTGTTCACGTTAGGGTTTTTTGAGGTGGTTGGATATTTTTTTTTTTCCTTTGAAGGAAAGTAGGGTCAGTCATTGAATGCTGAGATTACTAATTTGCACAATTATGACGTTATTGTCTTTTCTCCTGCTGTAATAACTAGGAATTTACGTCACTTTTTCTGTTCATTTTAGGTGTTTGCCTCCTAAATGAATTGTTTAACTTCTGTTATAAAGTGTTATGACATGAGGTTGTCCTCTAAATATTTTAGTGGCTGGTATGGGGGGGAAAAAAAAAAGTGAGAGGTTGAAGGATCTAAACATATTTTCTTTAAAAACAAAATACTGCTGAAAAATATGAAAATGCTGACACAGCAGCAATATCCTAGAATTTAGTAGTTATTACCAGCCCCTTCTGAACAGTTCTGTAGAGGACACAGCTATTCTGTTTACAGGTAGTAATCTTTAAAGACCTTTTACCAATGAGGAAAATATTTGTTATAATAATTATTACATTAATTATAAAGCACCTGTAAGGAAAGACAACTTCTTAGATTTCAATCTTTCTTATGCAAAAAAAATGTCAGCTGTCTTGCAACAGAAATTGGTAATTCTTTAAAAAAAAGGTATGTAAACATTACACAGGTTCATCAGCTATAGAATCTTTGTTTCTAAGGTTGTTTCTTAGTGAGGAGAGCATCTTCTGTTGTCTGTGACCTTTTTTCAGTTATGTCTAGTAGCTTATTCCTGAAGTTTCCAGGTGTATGGAAGCATGTTTCCTATAGTTATCCATTAACACAAATAAGCATAAAGATTTCACTGGAAATTGGCATAGTTTAATCTTATGTTGGATTTCCATATGTTAAAAAAGTAGAATCGTTAAGGAATTGTATTCTGTAGTATGTGATTTTCGTCTAATAACTTAGTTAACTGTCCCTTGACTTATCCTTGGCATCAATCCTTTTCTATTTTAGTTCTGTTATAAATGTTTGAGTAAAAATTTTCTGCCCTTTTATCCATTCTCATCTATGTACTCTGACAAATATCCAGTAGTAAACCATTTCCTGGACACAAATATCTACCTAGAACACCAAAGCAACATCCAATTATTTTCAAAAAGATGAAGAAAAACATATTACCGTGCATAGGGGTATATTACTTTTCATCTTAATAATAGCTGTGTACTGAAGAGATTGCTAAGAGCAAACACAGACATATTTAAGATTAATGATCAACTTGGAACATTTCAAAGAAATTTGAGTTTTAAAACAGTTTTGTCTATCTGCAACTTGTGACTTCAAAGTAGCATTAGAACTTGCTATACTGAAAGCTATTTGTGATTACTGAATTTCTAGCCATACACAATTTATTCAGGTTGTTGTGTCAGTACTTAATCTCTTTCTTTTTCTTCTATTTTTTTTGTTGGGGGTTTTTTGTTGGTTGTTTTTTTTTAGTAATAAGTTAAAGGAAAAGAAGAACTAAGTGCTGATAAAAAGACTATTTTAGCCTTTAAAATCAGATCACAGCACTCTTGTGAGTCTTCAATTGTAAACCTGCGTTATGTTCACATACTTAAAACTTACTAAACAAAGATCTTTTATCTCTTTTATGAGAAAAACTGTCAGAAAATGGCCAAAATTATATCTGTACCTAATATCTCCTCTGTTGATATTTAGATCATATTTAGAAATTTAAAAGAGATATTTTCTTTTAATTTATCCTGCAAAATTAAATTTGATTTTTTTTTCCCCATCAGTAAAAAAGTTTTAAGCCATGGCCTTGATGAAAACACTTGGAGGCTTCCTAATATTTTAAAAGGGTGCTGAAGAAAACCAACTCTTAAACTTGCTGACTGTTCTTTTTGATGTTTCCATGAGGCGAAAAAAGACTTAAATAAATGTTTTTCCTTGATAAATATGTAAGGAAGAAGAATGAAAATGGGTTTAGAATATTTTTTCTTGACACGTTTCACCTTGGGAATAGGACAAAGCTAGCTGATTAATGAAAAAGCTGTAATTATTGGGAATGAAAAAAAACAGTTCTCAGAAAAGTTGTCACAGCAAAAAGTCAATGTATGCAATTTTCTAAGGAAAAACTACTGTTTTTCTAGGCTTCAGACTAGGAAACCGTATTTTTACAGGAAACACAAAACTGAACAATTTAAGGTAGGGCTCAGGCAACCTGACTGAGCTCAGAAATACATTCTCTTCACTAAAGTGAATGACGCACATTTAATGTATGACTGCTCTGATAATTGTTTTTAGAAATAGTGTGGTAGTAATGTTCTATTAAACAAGAAGACATAACATCAGGCCACCAATCACACCTTAAATACTGCCATCCGCACACTTGTTTGTCCTTGCTTCTAGTCTGACTACTAATGATTTGAATTATTTTTTTCCATCTGGGTACACACCATGAAAATTCTGGAGTTGTTACAGAAGAAATCCAAATGAGATTACGCATATAGATCTGAGGTCATGCTAGACAGTATGTGTCTGCTAGAATAGACACATTTACCTTCTGCAAATGGGTATTATAAGCTTAACCAAAGCCCACAGAACAGTGACGGACATTTTTGACACATCTGCATGAGTCAGTTTGGAAAAGGTTTAACAAAAATTATTAACCCTATGGGGGATGGGAGGGGCAGTGTGAGGAAGCGGCAAACTAATATCTGAAGTTATTTTCTTGTCAAAAATAAGGATTGCAGAAACCTACACAAATGATTTTACACTTAGGTAGTAAGGCAAATCAATTGCTTCTTTCAAAGAAGGCAAGACTACATGGCAGGCACTTCTCAGAAGAAATTTGGCCCTGCAGAGCTGCATGAGACATCTTGACGTTTAGTTTTCCCAAAGACAAAAAAGGAACCACTTCGAAAATAAAAAGCTGGCTATAATTTCTGCTTGAAAGTTTCTTCTTTGTATCTAAGCATATCAACAATTTTAATAACCTATTAAAGCAAGGAGGATGTCTATGAAGGGAAGCAGCTAGGACAGTGGAATCAGAAACAGTATCTTCTGTACTGAGAGCAGTTTACAGTGTTATCCAAGAATTTGTTTCTTCTTCCGTGGCTGGCAGCAAAAGGCTTTCTCATGTCAAGTGTAAAAAAGCCTGTAACAGGTACAAGCTTATTAGATTTGGACTAAGGCTTCTGAAATTAAGGAAATCATCAACATTGATAAAGAATTATTTATATTTAAAGAATTTAAAGATTTTAAATTATGATTCTTTTGAGGAGGGAGCTGGTCTTTGTAAATTTAAAATATTTTTAAAAAGTAAATATCACTGATTGATTACAAGAGCTAAACAAACCTCATTGCTATTCTTTAAAATCTCAAATTGAAAATTTGGATGTGGCACTGGAGATCACTTGTAAATTGTTCTGTCAGGCACTGAAATGTGGTTTTCTTTCTTTTCTCAGCTCTCAGAATTGTCTTTAGAGGTCTCAGAATTGTCTTTAGAGTTTGAGCTGGTTTATTCTTCAGAAAAAAATCCTTCCTGGTTCTTAATTACTTATGAATAATTTAGATGATTCATGTTTGCAAAGCACTTTAGAAGGTCAGTTTAAATATTGATATACAAGACTCTCCCAAGTCAAGGAAGGGCTATAAATAAAAATAAATAAATAAATAAAAAAAACACACACACAAAAAAAAAACAAACCAAACACAAAAACTCTTCTGTTTTGAAGACACATTAGTTTGTAATCTAAGCCAGATTCTCATGGTGTATGCTGCTAAAATTCAATTGGCTAAATATTAAGGAATCAGCAGTTTCACCATTAGGTGAAATTGATTCAGTAAAATAGTTATTAATAAGTGTTTCCTATAGTCCTGTCCTCTTAGGCACTGCATACATAAGAGTTTATTTCCATACTGCATCTTCTATAATTTCCAGAAACTGAAAGCCACACATGAATGCTTTCTTGTTTTTCCATTTTTTGGCAAATCTTTCTTTTCCTGAAACTCCCCTATTTAACCTCTTTCTTGTTCCCCTTCACACAAGAGAATTCCACAATGTTAAAAGCTAGCAGAAATCCCGTTGTTCTCCTGTGCTTCTTTTTTGGAAAAGAATACTTGCTTATGTCTGAAGAGGAACCTGTCATTAAAATCCAGATCTATCTTCTGAACCTAAGAACAGTCATTCTGTTTTAACCACAGACCAGCATGGCTTGCATCCCATTTTGAACTGTGCCAAAAGAAAATACTTGTAAAAACGGGCAAAAGAACAGAGGAAGCACACAAATACATTTTGCAATATACTTACTATCTCCAACAACTTGCAGCTTTGCCTCAAGTATTTAACAGTCACCAAGCATTTCTAAGAAATTCTCCATTAATTTGTCCAGTCTTTTCAAGCCCATGTAAGTAAACATAATATCCACAACAATGGTGGCAAGGAACTCAAGTGCTTAATTACAGGTTCATTTATTTTATTTGTTTTGCACCTGTTACTTGATCAGTTCATTTGATTTTACCTGATTTTTTTACTAGAATAGTGAAGAGCTAATACTTTTCTTCTTCAGCAAGTCACCTTTAAAGTCTTCAAGGCTGAGAAATCCAAGTTTGTTATAGAAATTTCTTCATATAGTAAACAATTGCACATATTTAATCATCTTTACTGCCTTTCTGAGAACTTTTATGAATTTTATTTAAAGTTTTTAGATGCAGCAACCAGGTTGCACATCCTATTCTGTGTGGGGAGACTTTGAGTTGGTACAGTAGAGTAGTAGTTTTCTGTGTTTCATTCTTCCTTCATGGCAGTTCCTAAGATTGAATTTACCTTTTCCCTACAATCTTAGAAAAGGTGTAACAGTGATTTCTCATTCAGCTGAGATGGTGAATGGAGAAATAACACAACCACTAGAATCCCTGTTGTCTAGTAAATAATCTTACCCAGCATGGGAGGCCACAAATTATTCAATAGAAGCATCAAGACTGAAAACTTCCTAAGACTTTTATTGGTTAACCAACAGTAGAAAAGGCACTGTCTTGCACTCAGACAACTTAGACTCCCAACTTTGGATACAAGCAGATATCTTGAGGAATGACACCCTATTGTTTCACAAAAATTTCCAGTTTTGTACATGGTAATTGAGGCAAGGAACAAAGGTACCGCCCAGAACACTACTGACATGTAATTTTCAGAAGATGTGGGTAACGCACCAAATCTAGTTAAACTTACCTTAACTCTCTGTTTGCTTCTGCTCTGGTTTAGAAGACACTCAGTATCATCTGTTCTGTTTCCCCTGCTCTGTCCATTAAAGATGTGCAGAGAGCTCTGTCTCTGAATACCAGAGTCCGTGAGCCATCTAAAGAAAAAAATAAATTATTATTAAAGAAAGTGATAGAAACATCAGCTGCATGGGTGTATCTCACATTTAACCCCAGTTTGTAACTCTGAACATGAAATCCATTCTGAGCTTCTGTGTAGAGCCGACCCACTTGAACTTGTAAGCATGCAATTATTCACAGTTGCACAGAAAACTAGCTGGCAGGGATTATGTGAAATATATAGGAAGACTTTTACCATTTTATAATAACTCTGATTACCAAACAATCAAAATAAGCAAAAGTGATTTCTTTGACTAATGAGTAAAAATTCATCAGTAAGTTCTCTCAGCTGTAACGTATCAACTGTTCTGAAATGATTGAACTTAATAACAGTTGCTAAACATGGGATCTGTTGTTTTTGTTTTTAATCAGTAAATTACAATGCAATCTGGTTTTGATCTCATTAATTCAGAGAACATATTTTCACTTGAAATCACATTCTTATGAGCATGTTACATCCAACACCTTTCACCACAGCTCTTCTAGTCCTTGTTATTGCGGTAGAAATTCATAAGAGAGCTGACATTTAAATACCCACTCAAAAAAGTTAACAGAAGCCCAGCAGAATAAATCAAATAATCCTTAACATATATTTAAGTACTTTTTAAATAAATTCCATTAGCATTTTCTGTTCTAATCATAAAAATCCCAAAATCAATTCCATGTTTCACTGCATGATCTATTCAGCTCCAAAAACCAGCTCAGTGACTTGTGTGAAGTTTAAACAAATATAGAAGTGCTCGTCTTTGAGATAACACAAATTGTCTTTACCATGCTTCTAAACTGCAAAACTTTGGCATGAGAAAACTCCTCAAGAAACTTGGAAGAAATGTGGCCAGTTAACAATTTCATTGAAAATTACCAATGTAAACATTAGATACAGTTTATCTCCCTGCTTATTTCATTATAGATCACCTCACTCTTTCAATGATATCATGAGTTTTGCAGCTTGGTTAAAGTCTCAATCCTCTTTCTCTGACAAGGGCAGTCTTATTTTGCTCACCTATTTTTAAATCCACTTTATTGGAAGACATTCATGGAAATAACACTTTTTTATTATTATTTATTTTCCATAAGAAGTCTGACATGTAAAAAGAGTATTTTTCCATTAAATGGCATCAGGTTGTAATTGTCGTCTATAGTCTACTCATCAAGAGTGTGGTGAGAAACACGAGCTATTGACTCACACCTGGCAACTGTGAAAAAAAAATAAAATAATTATGTAACTTTATGACAGATTTTTTTTTTTTTTTTCTCCAGGAATTCTTCCACCAATAGACACAGTTTACTTCTTTTGAGATCAAAATCTATTTTATTTTTAGCAAAGGTCCTGGGAAATCTATCAGTCTATACAGTTTGTGTCCAAGCATTTAGAACTAGACTGAATTTCTGATCCTATTACTATACCACATTAAGCTTGATATCGGATTTTGCTGGGAATACAAGGGTTGCCCAAACTGACATGTAATACAGGATCTTGTACACGAAAAACATTTAATTCCTTCAACCTTTGAAATCATAAACAATTCAAATAAAAGATGTTTGAATAGGGCCTTACTCTCACAGTTGCTATGAGCTAATTCTCTCAACACTTATCAAGCCTCTTGCACATTCAGATCACAAAATAATTGAGTTTAATATTCCACCAGAAGCTGTAGATTCCAACCAGCACTATGAAAGATGAAAGGGGAAATTTTGTTCTTGGGCATCTCACAGCTGGATATCCTGAGCCATCACAGGTGATTAGGATTGCATCAACTCTTTGTTCTCCCCCTTTGGGGCTTCTGTCTTACTTGTGGATTAGCTTTCCACCTTCTATGAGTAATTAAGTCAGAAGATTTAGCAGCCTTACTGCTTGTATAGGACAATATGCTAGTTCAGGAATTCAGGAGATAGTTATATATCCAATGTAGAGGTTTATTGTACCCATAAATTCAAAGTATACTAAGCAGGATATAACTAATACTCACTTTCTTTGAAGACATAAATAAGCACACTGAAATAGATTAACCAGTGACAATGTGTAACATTTTGTAACAAAGTTAAGCAGAAGTTTATACGTAATAAATAAGATATAATCACAAAGGGATAAATAGAAGTTTGTGGCATAATTTCACAAACATGGTACAGGAAAACATGTATAAGTAGCAAAATTCGCAAGTTAAGGACAAAGGATGTAGAGCAGCCAGGAAATACACCTTGTGAAACAGGAACAATCCTGTAGAAGTACTAGGAAAGATGTCTGAAGAACACACAACTCCTTGTCTTAAAATTAAGGTAGTCTCTGTGGAGAGCAGATGAGATCACCCCCTTATTTTTCTGAAAGGGGAGAGGACTGTAAACATATTCTTGAACTACCTTGGTAGAGGAATCTGACAAATGTGGTTTGGGGAAAGTTAGGTGAATCGATGCATATATTCATAATTTTCTGTGTGTTTATTGAATTCTGAGAGTACTAACACCCTTGCAATACAGGTCTTCTCTTTATCCAAGCAATGCTGACATTTGCCCAGGAATTTATGCCTACTTACACCTACTAGTTCTATTCTTTACCCTATATTTTTTGCTGGTTGCTAGTCTTTTTCATGTCTTGCACCCTGGATATTCCCTTTTTTGTTAAAAAACAAACAAATGAACAAACTATTCAGCCAGTCATCTCTGGCTAGCTTTTTGTATAACAGCCACAAAGCACTTATTTCACTGAAAAGGCAAAAGGCTTCCCAATTGCTTTTAGTATCATTAGTCACAGAGTAGTTACATGGACTGATGAAGTTATCCAAGACTGAAGTGAGCAAATAGATCAAGAATATACTTACAGAAGTTATAAGAAAGAAAGAAAGAAAAAAGTCAAATATCTTTCTGACAGAAGTTAGTAACAAAATATCAAAGCAGAGTGACTAAATGAAATCAGAAGAGGAATTTTGTTGTCAATATTAAACTACCCAACCAGGAATTTTCACAGTATTTGCAAAGACAGAGATTATACTGTCTCATGTAATACCCGACTAGTAACTGATGTTACCAAAAGATTAAATTGCTTCTATTGTCTCATCAGTTCAAAGAGCTGCTCAATTTGAGAACATTTACAGATGAGAGAAAAAGCATGCACTTGCTTATATATCCCACACACTGAGCAGGTCAACTGTTTCTCCACCAATTTTATGAAAACAGGTTTCTCTACTGTAAGGAACTGGCTTTATAGTGCAGCTGATTGTCTAATTCTTCTGTAAAGACCCTCGTAAGAAACCAGATTCGAGACACGGGTATGCAGCCTGGCTACCACAGCTGGTCTCTCAGTCCAGACAATAAATAGTGACATTGTGGAGGCTATCTTACTGTTGTATAAAATCATCATTGTAAATCCTTAGGTCACAGAGCAGGTGTAGCAACATTTCAAAAATACTGAATAAGAAAGGTTTGGCAGAAACCTCACAAATCTTTGATTTTAGTGTTCTTCTCTCAAATGTATTCATACAATATAATCCTACTTAAATGGATAATTTTTAAGGCAAGGGGAATAAGGACAGACCTATTAAGTTTGCCAAGTCTGTTTTAGGTAGGCAAAGTATCCAGCTGGTTCAGGGATAGACCATATCCACAGGTGTACTTTTCGCAAATCAGAACAAGAGTATTACCAAAGGAGATCTGCAGGTCCCTGTAGCAGCACAAGGCAGCTGAGAGAATAATTGAATTGATACAGTAGATGCAGCTAATAGCTTGGTTTCAAGCATTTTGCATTTTTGTTATTTTTTTATGATTAAATTTATCTGGGGAACAAAAAAGCACACTACATTTTCAAGAGTTTCGGACCTGAATGAATGCTGGAACAGTTTTCTTCTTTAAAGTGAGGCTTATATGAATAAAATGCTGAGCAGTTATTACTGAAACAACCACGTATAGTATCAGATTGCTTAATGACAAGCAAATGAGAAATATCATACATCTGCCCACGCATTTCTGCCTAGGTAGTCATTTAGCTTGATCATTGATCTGTAGTGATTTGACATTCCCAGTACACTATGAGACCCACCAATCTTTTCTCTATCTGCACAGGCCTTGGAATAGCACACAAAAAATCTTTTAATAACATGCTTGTATAAAGAAATAAATCCAAAATCTGTTTATGTTCCTTCATGTTAACTTCCTTCACAATACACTTTATAGCAATTGTTATTTTTTACCTTGTCTCTTACATGAACTGGCCGGTGGCCAGGCCCAAAGAGTTGTGAATGGAGTTAAATCCAGTTGGTGGATGGTCATATGTGGTGCTTCCCAGAGCTCAGTACTGGGAACAGTTCTTTTTGATGCCTTTATCAATTATCTGGACAAGGGGATTGAGTGCAACCTCAGTAAGTCTGCAGATGACCAAGTTGGTGGGGAGTGTTGATCTGCCTGAGGGGAGGAAGGCTCTGCAGAGGGATCTGGACAGGCTGGACCAATGGGCTGAGGCCAGTATTATGAGGGTCAACAAGGAGAAGTGTTGGGTCCTGCCCTTGGGCCACAACAACCCCACACAACACTACAGGTTTGGGGCAGAGTGGCTGGAAAGCTGCCTGGAGGAAAAGGCCCTGGGGGTCCTGGCTGACAGCCGGCTGAACGTGAGCCAGCAGTGTGCCCAGGTGGCCAAGAAGGCCAACAGCACCCTGGCTGGTAGCAACAGTGTGGCCAGCAGGACCAGGGCAGTGATCGTCCCCCTGTACTGGGCACTGGTGAGGCTGCACCTTGAATACTGTGTTCAGTTTGGGGCCCCTCACTGCAATAGGGGTGTAGACGTGCTGGAGCGTGTCCAGAGAAGGGCAATGAAGCTGCTGGAGGGTCTAGGGATTCAATTTTTACGAGGGGTGGTTGTGGGAACTGGGGTTATTTAGTCTGGGGAAGAAGAGGCTCAGGGGAGACCTTACTGTTCTCTACAGCTCCCTGAAAAGAGGCTGTAAGCAGGTGGGGGTAGGTCTCTTATCCCAAGTAACAAGTGATAGGACAAAGAGATACAGCCACAAGTTGCCCCAGGGGAGGTTTAGATTGGACATTAGGAAAAATTTCTTCATGGAAAGGGTTGTCAAGCATTGGAACAGGCTGCTCAGGGAGGTGGTGGAATCACCATCCCTGGAGACATTTAAAAGACATGTTGACATGGCACTTAAGGACATGATTGAATTATGGACTTGGCAGTGTTATGTTAATAGCTGGACTCAATTATCTTAAAGGTCTTTTCCATCCTAAATGATTCTGTGATTCTATCAGCTGGCTTTTGTAGCCAGCTGTCTTCTAGTGCTAGATCACTCATAGATATATCACCACAGAGGCTTAAAGAGGCATAAACTAGAAAGTCAGGGTGCTGGATGCTTACTGAGAAAGGGAGGGTTCCTGTAAATGAAAAAAGGTTTATGACTTACTAATGACTACTGTAATACAGAGACCTCACTCAAACCTTGTTTCCAATAGTTTTACTGTTCTCTTTTACTCATATTTCTCCTTACTTTACTTTAAAGCCAAATCTTAAAACTGTCTGCCAGGAACGAATGTCCTATTTATACAAGGCTTGGAAAGAGGATAAAAGAACAGATGACCATGTTGAAACAAGCATAAAAAGAATGAGAATGAAGTGTTCTTCAAAATGGCAAGACAGACAAACATTGGTGACCTTCATGCAAACTGTCTCCAAAGTCAGTGCAGTTACACCAGAATGTTTATTTTTAATTTTGATCTCTAATAAAGCAGCAGCATTTTCCAACCTCAAAAAAGTCACCTCTATTTACTCAGCTGTATTATTGCTATTAATCATTTATAGAGCATCATAAATTTGTACAGTGTTTTACAAGTAGAAATGTGTTCTATGCCTAGAAGAGTTCATGTACAGAACACAAATTATATACCAATAAAGCTGCACATAACTTAACTGAGAGAATCAGGAAATCTTACAAAAGAAGAAAGAAGATATATTTCCAGTTAAGGATTTCTAAGAGGAGCTTAAAGAAAAGCCTGTTTTTCAAGTAGAGCAAGACTTTACTTGATAATAATTCCGTATCTAGTTCTGTAGCCATCTGAAAAAGTTTGGTCAGGTCAAACCAAATTGGAGATAATTCCAAGTTCAAAAAAATTATTATCTTGAATTAACCTGAAGAAAAAAAATATTCCCATTCAATCTCATTAAATATTTTCTTTGCCAACTTTGTCTCACAAACTCCAATGTATATTGTTCTGACAGTCTCAGTGGCATAGTTTGAAAATAACTGTTGCTACTTAAAGTTAAGCTTTTTTTCATTTCACCATGAAAAACTGTCACAAGCAAAATGCTAACCTGTCTAGCAATTTAATGATAGCTGTTTATTTGCTTCTTTCCATTGCCTCAGTGTCTTTGTAATTTTACACTTAGTTCTTCTACAACATCATTCTATTATTTAGGGGAAAAATCAGATAATAAAGGTGGGGGTTTTTTTCTTCTTCTTAGGGATTAAAGGAGACGTGAAACAGACTTAGAGGTAAAGGGCAAAGAACTACTTTGAATTTCTGTGACACATACAGAATTTAGAACAAGAATTACACAAAATTTAATATATATATTAAAAGCCAAGAAGCAAGAGAAGCCTCTAATAGATTCAAATCTGAGCTGTAGTATGGCCCATACATCTAGAAAAAAAAAAGTTGTAGGTGGAAATAATTTTGCTTCTTAAAGACTGACCAGACTTGTGGACTCTTAAGCCCTCAAAAGTGGATTTCTGGGATACTCTGCTAAATAGCTCCCTGACTAGCTTAAAATTTACTCTCCTGACAACCAGGGCAGCAACTCTGCTGCTTTACACGGAAAATTGTAAACTCAACCATTTCATGATCATTGTGGCCAAGACCTACCACCATATCCCCCATGAATCCTTCTCTATTGACAAATAGGAAGGCATCTAGGAGGGCATCTTTCTTTGTTGGCCTACTGGGTACCTGTGACAAGAAGTTATCTCCTACAAACATCAAGAATTTCCAACACCTGCTTGTCACAGCAGTATATTTCCAGTTGATGTCTGGGAAGTTGAAACCTCCCATAAGGACAAGGGCTATTGCTTTGCTGATTGACTGGAGACCAAGCAAAAAATAATTCTGAATCAAATATAAGAATTAATGCAGTTTATTATATTACACTATAAAGGAAAAGTAAGATGTAATATAATAAAAGGAAACTGTACTACTTATTATGCACAATATGATTAAAAGACCAATAGGAGTGAAGCATCGGATCATTACTGCAAAGCATTACAGAGACTAAGAACAGGATTCATCACCAATTACCACATTAACATCTTCAACTGGGAAGCCTCATTGCAGCCAGCATCCCAGTCTCTTGGTAACTGGGAAAATTCCTACACGGTGCATCCACCCATAGGTGAGGCTTCTGGCTCAGTCCCAGAGCTTGCCCACCTTTATACTCAGAGAAAACTAAAAATAGTTTACACACCTAGTGTATGCAAACTTTTAGGTTTAGGCTAAGTGCAGGCATGCATTATCTCATGATTCATAAGGTTCACACACACCAGGAATGTTGGCCAGATGGCTGAGCGCAGTGGAGTTAACGTCATGACAAAGCTGCACACAACATTGATTGTCTGGCTGGTCCTGTTCATGAAGACATGAACTTGGTCTCAGGACAAACACCACTGCTCATGAAAGTTGTCCTTGAGCTCCCTGAGCTCACCATCCAAATTAAGCAATCCCTAATTAAAGACAAAGTTTTTTTCATAAGCAGTAATCAATTTAATAAATTTTCACCACAGCTATGAATTCTGAAATTTCTCCTAACTGCTTATAGAGTAAATTACCAGTGCTTACATCCTCGCTGGGTGATTGCTAGTAGACACATACTACCACATCTCCTTTGGTTTTCATCCCCCTAATCCTTACCCAGAGGCTCTCAACCACATCATCACTAATTATAAGGGCTGTGCAATCAAACCTTTCCCTTCCATAGAGTGCAACACCTTCACCTTACCTGCCCTGCATATCCCTCCTGAACAGCCTGTAGCCCTCCATCCCAGCACTCCAATCATGGGACTCATTCCACCAACTCTCTATAATACCAATGATATCATTGGTCTTTTATATATTTGTAAATACTAAGATTAAGATGGCAGCTGAGCTGAAGTGTTTCTGCGGTAAGCCATACCATGCACTGGCAGAACACTGGAGGAAATGGACCCGCATTAGTAAGCCCAAAGAGAATGACTAGAATATATTCAAGTCATCATTCCATAAAAGTAATTGACACTCAAGGGCTCTGTCATGGTTTTGTGGTTAATAATAATAATAATAACAATAATAATAATAATAAATACATGTATTCACGGAAACAAAATTTCTGCTTGTCTGTTGAAAACAAGTCTTCCGTTACTGATTTTTCAAAGGAGAAAAAAGAAAAAGTATATCCCCTGCTTGTAATCTTAATGTAATTACAGTTTTCTGAGTATTCCTTTTTTGGTAGCAATTAACTCCTATTTTTAATGTTGAAGACATCTGTACTCACTCTCAAAAAATTGTTTTACACATTACCTTGTCTAGCAACTTATGTACCAACTGCTGTATTACGATAGGTCTGCTAAAACTTCTATTTGGACTGAGAATAAATTATTGGCTCCATTTATAAGGTTTGGAGTTTCTTTGCCTTTGTCAGGATTTTGAGTGTAACATAACACAATTTGAGTTTGCAAAAACTGAAATCAACCATTCCTCTCCCAATGAAACACAAAAATTGTCATGTCATTCATCTGATACAATTCATGTGGCAAATGAGGGTTATATGCCATTGTATACAAGATCATGGAGTGTCAAATATGTAAAATAAAGACTCTACTTGCTGTATGCTAGTCTGATATGGAAAAAAATACCCAAAAAACAAACCCATGCACACTAATTTTATGGTAGTATGGTATACTGAAAAAGAATAACATTCTTTTGACAGGTCTTATACAATACAGACTACAAGACATAAGGATTACCTGGGAAACATGTAATGTATGGTTCTGTTGTGAGAAACCTGTATAAAAGACAAAAATGTCTACAGTGAAACATTGCTTATAACTTTAATTTGGCATGGCAGGAGTTAAACACTTCGATCAAAATATTAAGGCTTTCTTCAGAATAACAGCATTCTTACCATTTAGTATTTTCATCACTCTCACCTTCAAAAACAAGAGTTCCTGTAGACCTTTACCAGGCTTATTTAAAGTCTAGTCATAAGAATTATGTGGACACAGTTTCAACACCTTATACCTGGAGAAACAGTGAAGGCTGCATTACTACTTTGACCTTTTCAGCATTCTGTGATTCGGACAACCATCTCTGTTCTTTTTTTGCGATTGCATGAACCTGAGAATAACAGCAGAAATCTAAAAAAGGTCAAGTCAGTACAGCAAAGTTCAGTTTGACAGAATAGGCTAGACATCCGAACCTAGATAGAATCTCTACCCTAAAAACATGAAGAGAAACTAACAAGTACAAGTAGCATCACAGTACAACCCCCGGAGTGTAAAAACAACTTTTGGCTGAAAACAAAAAATCAGACCACAATTAGTGATATGCATTTCCACAGAGAGCCTGTGGTGCTGATCCAGGTAGTGGAATTGCAACCATGGGCTACACTTTTATAAACCATTTCTCATGCAAAGGCTTCCTGCGTAATAAATAGGGAGAGGAAGTTATTAAAAAAAAAAAAAAACAAAACCAAAAACAAACAAACAAACAAACAAAAAAAAAAAAAAAAAAAAAAAACCAAAAAAACCCACCCAACCAAATACAAAAACCCCGAGGAAGACATAGTGTAATAAAATAGCTTTTAAGATGGACTTACATTATGCTGAGATCTAAGCATAGACTTAAAGAACTCTCTTTTTCTCAGATCATCAAAAAAGTCCATCCTCAGATTATAATGCAGTGCAAATATACTTTCAGTCCAGCAGTAGAGATACAGCTGTTCAGGTCAGTGAAATGTAAAAATTTGGCAAATTGTATGAAAATATCTTTCTTCAATATTAACTGAAAATTTGAGTATCAGTACTAGCAACCAAGGTTGAAGAAGCCATATGGACACATTCATCATTCTTGGTATTGAGAATATTACGTCTACACAGATCTTGTGGGTCCCAAAGCCAAATCAACTGCTGCTGGAGTTTATATCTGTTTCTGAATTGAAGGCAGGAGAGATACAGCTGGCATCAGAGTTGAAGAATGAGCCTGAACACTGCTTAGGGGATGACTTTCCATGACAGGACTCTTTCAGATTATCTAGAAAAAGTTCTGAGGGACAAAATAAAGGTTGGTGAGAATGTGAAATCTTGAAGCGTAATATGCATTTCTTCCTGGTTCCATCTTAACAACAGATCTGAGGCAATTCTAGCTGTTATCTAGATCAAATCTCTTAAATCTTTGGACAAGATTTGATTGAATAGGACTTGTGCAAGGGAACTTTTTGCCATGGCACAATGAGAAAAGCACTGTGACAACTCCTGTTTCTGTGGTAGTAGTGAGGGCAAGCAGAAAGCAATATAATGTATTCTTGTTAGACTTGTTTTCTTTCCTTTGTCAGTGTGGAGCACAGCTATGGTAGTAATAGTTGGCACAAAATATTTAAAAGCAGACAAGGTTTCAGCTGTTCTTCCTGCATTCTGAAGTTTGATGACTGCATAGTTTAGGGAAGGAGAGATTTCTTATGGTAACTGTTTCAGGAGAAATGTGTTCCAGCCTTTTGTTTTGATTACTCCCATAAGTACATGGGATCAAATCCTGAAAAAACAGCATGCCCAGACTTTGATAATCTCACATTGAGCCCAGGGGTGTGGGTTAAAGGTAGAACTCAGAGACTTCTTTTTTTTTTTGATCAAATATAAACAGTCTTTTATGCCAGCTGTTGCAGGTTCTACCTTAAATAGCTGACCTACAGAGTGTGCAACAGGGAAGCAATATTCTCTGAAGCTCTGTAAATTCAACCCAAGGATGTAATATGAATTCCAAAAAAAAACCCCTGAACAGTTCTTGAAACTCATGCATTTGGGCAAAATTATTTTCAAGAGCAACTGATGAGAAGTAGCAGGAGATGTATGCATCCTCAGAGAAAGAAATACTAGGGAACACACGGGTAGGGAGTAGAGGGCAAACAGAAATGGCAATGAAAGAAGGCATAAACTTGGACCTTAATCACCTGTGAATTTCTGAAAAAGAGAGTTGGTCAGGTCATTTGCAGAGAATAAACTGACATGAGAATGATGAATTTTAGGAAATTACAAACCCCAGCATATTCAGAAGAGGATTCTCAGAAGTTGTTACTCAAGCAGCTTAAGGGAAAGAAATCAACAAAACAAAAATTTCAGATAAGAACACCAAAGAGGAATTGCCGTTCTACAAGGACATGGACCTCATGTAAGCTCCAAAGAAACACATGCTCATTTACGTCGTGAACTGAGATAGAGTTAAGGAAAAAAAATAGATATCCAGTAGGTATTTTGAGGGGAGAATCTGCGCATTTGGGCAAAAGCACACATGGAGAAGCCTCAATTATGCCATGCCTAACAGTTGAAATACTAACTAGAAAGTGATGAGTGAGCTTGCACAAGACTATAAGACAAACAACCTGCTTGTCAAGGTAATATGTCACATCCTATTAACTGTGATGAGATGTTTGAAGACCTATACAATTATATAGTCCATGTAATTTTTATCTTGTAGGAATAAAATCAAGTGTAAAAATGCTGACCCATATAAAGAATAAACTGATGGCTAAGGCTTCTGATCTGTTAACATATATAATATACGGGGTTTTTTATATATATATATATATATATATGCATATAAAACACCTCAGTAATTTCTACAGTAAAAATGACTTAAGAATAAGTATGGTCCATCGCTAAAGTGAGCAACAGCCATATTACATGGGGCATTGCAGGTAGGTTATTTAGTCCACATAATTAACAGTGACTCAGACAACATAATTTGTTTCAGCCTGGATTGTCAAACCAATACACATTTGATGCAGAATTGGTATACTCATCCATGTAGAGATTCTGTAACAAACATTAACTGTGTAATTCCCATTTCCTTCACACCTGAATGGCCTTCTTTCTAGTGGGCAAGTTTTTTCTTGTTAGTGTTTCTCATTCTTCTTAAAGGCATCCTTATTAGATATTAATGCTGATGCACTCTTGTTTGTCTGTTTACCACTTATGGTATGTCTATTTTGTGTTGTGTTTTGTTAAAAAATTATGGCTAACCAACAGAGAGAAGAGCTGTCTGACTGAAGGGACAGCACTTTCTAGATGAGGCATTAAGTGAGCACATCTGGGAGAAGTTTCTGGAAAGGAGCGAATAGAGAAGGAGAAAGACGAAGAGAGAGAGAGAAAGAAGAGGCTCCCACTGCAGCAGGAGGGTAGAGTAGGAACAAGAAGCAGAGACAAAGAAGAAGCTATAAAGCTGACAGATGTGCAAAATCAGACTTTTAAAAACCTTCCAGGGGACAAGTACTTGAAAGTTTGTTTTTAATATTTCCAAGATTGGTAACAGTTTTCTCTCCATCAGTTATAGCATTTAAAAGAAGAAACTTCTGTTCAGCAGATGTTTCAGTTCTTGATCCTTGAAGAAAATAAAATCAACAGTTTCACATTACTGCAAACTAATTATGTGTAAAATTAGAACGCAATTAAGTTTAAGACTATACTGAGGAATAACTAATCTAGAAGACAATTGAGGCATTTAATGATATTCAAATGAGAAATAGCTCTTCTGTGACTTGGAAAAGACACTATATTGAACTGTTGGCCTCTTGGAGATGGCTAGAGTCATGTCCAGCCATTTTAATGGTAGCATATACCTGTAAAAACCTCCAAGATCAATATATCTCTCTGCTTTGCAAGAACTGGCTTTTCACAGAATTTCTCTGTATGGTCCCTTTAGAGTCTAATTTATGCTATTAGGTTCTTCAGGAAGTGTTGTATTACTTAAATCATTTAGCGTGAAACTTGAACCAGCTTTCATTTATAGGGACTTGTATGCTTATAATTCCTCTTTACTGATCACATAGAGAACCACCTTCTAAGAGCATCTGTCATGCTGTGCACTGAAAGCACATTGAGTTATTAAGCAGGATGAGAGAAATCAAGTATAAACAGATGTAATAAGCTTAGATTTAATCAGTTAAGATTTGGATATTTAAAGTTTTTTCTTTCAAACATAAAAGCCTTTGTTTGTCATCCAAAAAAATACCCATCGGTGATTTATCAGCAAAAATTATACCTTTGATAGATCAATTTACAAATATGTTACATACTAATAACTGATATAATTGCTTATAATAACAAACACAATCATTGCAGCTGAGCTGGAAAGTCAGTATGAAATAAAATGTCTCGAGTATTTTGAAAAACTCTTTTCTTTTTTTTCTTTTCTGTTTTTTAGCACAAGGAACTCTAACACTTTGCCAGTTAGCCACTTCCAGCAGCTGAATAGCAGCAATATATTGGTCCCATGAATTCCTGTGGATTCATTCCATTGTCCCATATATTGACATCCACCTCTAGCTTTAATATTGCACATCAGAGAAACAGCAGATATGTTTTGTTTATAAGGTGTTTAAGTAACTGAACATAGTCACTGCTCATGGGAGTGAACTTCTATACCAGATAGAAATATACAGTTACAGTGCAGCATAAGCAATGAATAGAAGTGGAAAGTAGCACACCCACAGCAAGTTTGCTCAACACAGTAAACTCATAAACACAAACTCCACACATGAAGAAGTTAAGAGTTAAATCAAAAAAGGAAAAAAATCATTTTATCGTAACATTTCATTTTTTTACCTGCACAATAATATATCCAGTAGATGAATTTACTATTTAGATAACATTATAATGAGATTCAGTAAATGAATCTTGCAAGCTCAGCAAATGGAGACAGACACTCAAAAGTCTGCCTGAGTATGATGTTGTTTTGCCTTGATGTTTTGAAATCAAGACTGGACTTAAAGAGAGTTCATACATTTAGCAGGTTCTTTCAGGTAGTTCACTCAAGTGATGTGCTTAGATAGCTCTCTTGGCGCTTTTCATCAAGAAAACCTTCTTTTCCCTTCATGGCTTTATAAAAGATCATTCCAGCCATTCAGGCAGATGGGTCTTCATAGCTTGCAAGCTGATGTCCGGGCATCAGAAGTGTTATATTAAGAAGGAAGTTGGGGTTTCTTGTTTCTTTCTTTTTTTTTCAGCTACAAAATAGTGGAAACTGAGCTCTGATTTTTTATTTTATGACTTCCTGGCTCTTGATTTTGGTTTGACTGGTAAATATTTTAGATTTATTATGTATTCTGGAAGTAGGGTAATAAACAACTGGGGCTGGTTTCCATTCTACTTGAGGATGAAGCAGAGGAAGTAGATGTAAGCCTTGTTGCTGAACATACAGTCTTATCGCACTGGAAATCGGGAGAACTGTGGGAATTCTAAACTTTACTTACTTCTTGCCCATATCAAAGACAAGATAAAATGCTTCACAGGTACACATGAACACTCAATAACTTGATCCCATGTGCAAGACACACACTGAGGGTGCAACACTTCAGAAGACTCTCAGGAAACAGGGTGACAAGATAAAATCACCAGATATCAAACACTATGTGGAGCAGAGTTAGGTCACCACAGGCACGCCGTCATGTACATTTAATGTTGTACCCATATAGATTTCTGATTAATACTCTTTTTAGGAAAAAAAAAGAAAGACACCCCCCCCCCCCCCCCAAGAAAAAAAAAAAAAAAAACAACACCAAAACAACACACAGCAGCACAAAAAACCCAAAACCCAGAGGATGGTGTTTTGGGCATCTCTATGATACCAACAACATTTATCGCTGAGGGGAAAAGTATAAACCAGAAATAGACCATATTTTCCATATCCTTGGACTTGGTATTTTGTTACTTCTGCAGGTAGAGCAGCCATTATAATTCTGTGTTCCTTCTGTTCTCCCTTCACTTTTTCTTTTGTTCATCACACATCACCTTATATAATTCATACAGCAAAATCCCCAAGTTCATAGTGAGAAGTAAGCCTCTGAGTCTGGCAAGTAAAAAAACAATTTTTATGTAGGACTTGATATCATAGAAGTGGAATGTGTGCCAAAGTTTAAAATGTACACATAGTTATATACACTAACAGTATACATGGTTCAGAGGACAGAGAGACAAACCCAGCATATTCTGGTTTGCCAGCAAGAGGAAATGCTGACTTTTTTTGAGCAGATCTCTGTTCTGAATTATCTCAGTTTATAAACAAAAAAGGTCTAGTTGGGGATGTGAAGGTTGGAAGCAGCCTTGGCTGCAATGATTATGAGATAGTGCACAGGATCCTGATAAAAAGGCAGAGGGCAAAAGGCAAGATCACAATCCTGGACTTGAGGAGTGCAGACTCTGGCCTCCTCATGGATGTACTTGAAAGCATCCTGTGGGATAAAACCCTGGAGGTAAGAGTGGTCCAAGGAAACTGGGTGAAATTCAAGGATCAGCTCCTACATTTTCAGAAGCAGTCCCTTTCAATGAAAAAAAAGTAAAAAAAGGCAGGAGGTCTGCATGGATAAGCAAGGAGCTCCTGGCAAAACTCAGACATAAAATGGAAGTATACAGGAGGTAGAAGCAGGGACAGGTGTGGACTGTAGAGACACTGCTGGAGCATGAAGAGACACAGTTAGGAAAGCCCCAGCTGGAGATGGATCTGGCAAGGGATGTTGAAGGCAACAAGAAGGGCTTCTACACGTATATAAGTAGCAAAAGGAAGACATGGGAAAGTGTGCGTCAGATGCTGAATGGGTCAGGAATCCTGTTGACCCAGGGCAAAGAAAAAAGCTGAGATGCCAAATACCTTCTTCACTTGATTCTTTAGTAGTAAAACCAGCCTTCAAAAATCCAAGTACAGGAGACACTGCATGACCAACTTCATAAATTTCTATAATGAAATGACTGGCTTAGTAGATGAAAGAACTAAGCATTTTCTACCTGCCTAGAAAACCTGATGAAGTATGGTCTGGATGAGCAGACAGCAAGACAGATTGAAAACTAGCTGAACTGCAGGGCCCAAAAGGCCGTGATCAGTGGCTCAGAATCTAGCTGAAGGCCAGTTATAGCAGCATAACCCAGGGGTCAATAATGAGTTCAGTCCTGTTCAACATCTTTGTTGATAATATGGATGATGGTGTAGAGTATAACCTCAGCAAGCCTGCAGACGACACAAAGCTGTGAGGAGGGGCTGATGGGCCAGTGGGTCATGCTGCCATGCAGAGGGACCTTGACAAGCTGGAGAAAGAGGCTAAGAGGAAGCTCGTGAAGCTCATCAAGGGTAAGGGCAAAGGCCTGCACCTGGGAAGGAGCAACCCCGTGTACCAGTACATCCTAAAGCCCGACAGGCAGCAAAGCAGTTTTGCAGAAAAAGATCTGGGAGTCCTGGTGGACACCAAGTTGAACATGATCCAGCAACGTGCCCTTGCACAAGATAAAAGCTAACAGCATTCTCAGATAGTTCTGTCTGGAGTTTCGAGTCCAGGTCTGGGCTACCCAGCGCAAGGCAGACATGAACAGACTGGAGAAAGTCCAGTGAAGGTCCACAAAGATAACTAAAAGACTCTTCTATGGGGAAAGGCTGAGAGAGCTGGGACTGTTCAGCCTGGAGAAGAGAAGAATCAGGGGGAATCTCATCAGTATTTACAAATACCTGAAGGGAGGGTGCAAAGAGGATGGAACCAGGCTCTTTTCAGCAGTGTTCAATGGCAGGACCAGGGGCAATGGACACAAACTGAAACACAGGAGGTTCTCTCTGAACATTGGGAAACAGATCTTTTTTAGATGTATTTTATTTTTTATTTTAAACTGTGAGGGTGATTGAGAACTGGCACAAGGCTGCCTAGAGAGGTTGTGGAGTCTCCCTCCTTGGATACTGAAAAGCCACCTGGACATAGTCCTGGGCAGCCTGCTCTAGGTTACTCTGCTTCAGCAGGGGGTTTTGACCAGGTGACCTCCAGACATCCCTGCCAACCTCAACCATTCTGCATCCTGTAAGCTGCTTGATATGAGAAGCTGAAGACCTGACCTAAGCCTTCTGCTGTGAGCGTTATTGTTGCTCTTTTCCAATAGCATCATCTTTGTCAGATGAATTGAAAGCTATCATTACTCAAGTGAAAAACAGAAAAAGGTGTTTTTGGGGTTTTTTTTTTTTTGGTTTTTTTTAAATAGCTGCCTGACTCCTAGATAAAGAAGCTGAGATCTTTCAGAACAGTAATCTGTTCCCAAAAGCCACCCACTAAAACCCAGTTTTTTAAAAAGATATTTCTTAGAATACTTTTGCAATTCCTATTTTCAGCTACTTTCTTCACTGACCCTGTGTTTTAAGTAAAGCATACCACAGTCTTCTGTGAGACCATGACTTCCTGATGGAACTACATTAAAGCCTCATGCTGTGTGTGTTTGCAATGAAATATTTATTCTGGCTTAATAGTTTTTATAGCAGAATAATTGCTATGATAGCCAAATAATCTGATGGTGATAAATAGTTTAAAACAAAAATCTGCCATATCAGATCTGTATCAAGGAACTAACAAGAAGCAGAGTTAGATCAGAGATTTATAGTACAGGTATGGAGCTTTAAAGTGTTGAATCTCCAGATAACATGGCACTTATTAGTGCCAGGATAGCTATAGCAGCTAATAGAACAAAGCAGAGTTCCCACATAGTTAAAATTATTTAAAAAGAAAAGAAAAAAAAATAAACCCACAACATTACTAAAAAAGTTTTCCAACCAAGATTTGTTAAAAATGTCAGAATAAGAATTCTGATGGGGTTCCTTATGCTTCCATTTTCCTATATGTAGCAAAATCCTCTTGAATGATACCAGTATCAGAAGTTTTCTAGTGCAGGAGAAACAGCAGAGTATTGTGAGGTCCCTAGCCACTGAGGAAGATATTCTACTCAAAGAGCATGATGCACAAAAATGGTGCCCCAGACCATTCACTATACTGTGGTTTTCTACCTCTCCCTTCAAAATAAACAACAAACTGTATTTTTCATGTGGAAACAGAAATGAAGACTTACTGTTCTCCTGTGATAGTCTGTCTATCACACCCCTCTGGAGAGACCAGCCCCCCAAAAGGCTTCTCCATTGTATGCAGTCTGATAGGTAAAATTCTGCAGAGTATGTCAGTCTGTGCCACTTCTCCCTACAAGAACAGTTAATTTGGCATGAAACTGGGCAAGACAAGGGGCCACCCTCTCTCCCCTGTCTCCCATGTTAGAAACTGAAGAAAGATTCTGTGCAGCCTGTTAGGCACCATAATTACTGGTTAAGTCCAAAAAGTCATACAATCTCAGTGTTTGTTCTTTACTTTCAGCTTGGACTTCCACAACAGGCAGACAGCCTGATTTTTGGGGGTTTTTGTTTTGTTTTGTTTGCCAAGCAGAAGAGCTAGCTGCAAAAGCAACATAATAAATAGCTTTGACTCTGCTGCCTTTTTAAAAAGATTCTTAAAGATTGCATTAGTGTTTTAATTAAACATTGTTAATATTTCTTCAGCAGTTAACAAATCTACAAGAAAATGCAATTGGTGCACATCTTTTAATAGTCAGTACAAATTTCTTCTAAAACACTGTGTTGCCTACTAAAAATACCTACTTGACTTTTGATTCACTTGAGCAGTGATGACATTCAGTGTGTAAAAACTAGTCAAGTTATACTTCCCATTTTGCCTGGAGGTGCCTGGAAAGATGCATTCTTGCATGCTTAGCAATCTTTTAAAAGGGAGTAAAAGAAGAGGTAGTTCTGTACTTTTAAGTGAAACAAATCTCAAAGTATTTAACAAAAAATTTGTGCATCTTAAATATCTGACTGCTTTTATATTATTCATGAATCTGGAAAAAGCTCATACAATCCAAGAGTATCCAATAACTTCGCAAGCTTAAATTACATATACTTAGGAGCAACACTGAAAGCAATTCAGTATTTCACAATACCTGTTTCACATTTTAAAATAGCTGTTTTCTTTATTTTGCTTAACTTATTAATCTGGCCTGAACAATATAGAAACAGTCATAAAACATGAGTTTACCTTGTCACAGTCACTGACAAATTGCTTCTGTGCTGAGGAGACATACAGTATTAATCCTATGTTGCTCTTCTGTAACGGTCTCCCAGAAGCACTTCCATCTGTCAACAGCACACACTCGTTACTGTTCAAGGCAGAGAGCATGTCATTACTGTGTAGGTTCAGATCTTTGGTTTCTGTGTGGCAGCATTTTCACTTCATGGTCAAAGCAACCAATTAGCTTGTAAATTAGATTTCCACAGCCCATGTGGTTCACATTATAGTTTGTTAGTCAAGAAACAATTATGTCATCGTGTACACCACAGAGTTAGCCCAAACAGAGACACTGATACCATCAGCTGAGAGCCAGCTCATTAAAAGCAATTGTGTGAATAACACAACTGCATTACAGATTCAGTGCTATGTAAAGAGCTGGCCACCTACCACTGGCACCAAGGCAATGGAACAACACGTGGTGCAGCAAGACATGCTTGCTTTTAAAAAGTATACATTACTTGAATTGATTTAAAATATGGGGATGAGGGAGGAATGGAATTAACCATATTCTTCTTTGTGTATGAGAAATATTCTTAGACTATAGTAATTGTTGTAGAGATTCATAAATGAATTTTAGTCGAGATCTTCATTGGTAAGGGGTTATAGAGATACTGAGAAATGCTGTGAAACTGAGTAGTTTATTGTGAGCCTCAGTGGAAACTGAAATAGCACGTAGCAGCATTCTCTAACAGCTTCCAAACCAGGATTTTTCCTTAATACTGTTGTTTTAGAACACATCCACGCCTGTATGAGGTCTAATATTAGCCCCAAACAATTTTAAATAAGTGATTATTGCATTTTTTTTTTCCTTTTAGGCTGATACTAAGTAAAAATACTTTATATGAATACACCCCTCCTTCCTTTCTCTTAATGTATAATAACAGAGTAGATAGTAGATAACAGATAGCAGATAACAGAGTAGATCTTTGGTTCGGCTTTTCGTTAAAGTTTGCTTTTTGTTGAATGACTTACTAAAAGATCATTCCTTGAGTTACCTTTCCCATCACTTTCATTTATTTTTTTTTTCAGTATGTGCTCTTTCAGCAGCATAAGGTCAACAGGCCTATATACGTGTGTATGTGTATATATATATTAAAATACTACCTTTTCAAACCCTCTAGGCTTATCTACCTTCCCTATTTCTTTCTGCCTGTCTTACTGACATTCATGTCACTGTATATATACCACATATATACCATATAGACAGAGAATATACACATGTATATATACACACACTATATATAAAAAATATATATTACTACACTATAGAAGAGAGAAAAAATGCTGCTGTTTACTAGCAGGGTTAAACACTAAGAAAACCGGTAAAATCATCTACCAGGGATAAACAACTTCAACAAACCTTGAAGAAGTACATGGGGACTCCTGAGCTTGACAGAGATGTGCAGCCAAGTAAAATTTATTCTTAAATCAGACTTACTCAAAGACCCTGAGAAATAACTGATTCCTGTATGGATTTCTAACCAGCAGATAAACCGTAAGCTTATTAAACTATATCTAGTCTCAATGGAAAAACTCTTAAGTGGTCCCTTTACTCAGGAATGAACCCCGGTTGCAATTAATTGAATTTTCAAGAACCGTTTTTGTAAGACAGTTCAATTTAATCATTTCCAACATCACTCTTACTATCTTTTCTGAATACCAGTATACGGCTGACTGATTGGGCATCTCTAGTCATGCCAGCAGCCATCAACATGAGACTCAGGGTTAAGGAAGTTTAACATAATTTATGCTGGCACCAGGGGTTTGCTTACACATGTTTTACATAATGCAGTTTATTAGCATTGAAAGAATTTAGAAAGGACTAAGATTCTTTAGTAGTTACAGTTTCAGAGCTACCTAAATAATTTCCCATTTTAATAAAGTATTTAGCATTATAACATTGCTTTTAATAACATCTGATTTATTTTCTTTACTGGATTTCATATGATTGCTAAGTTTAAGTCATTAGGACTTTATCTGTTATGTGTTCAATTACTAACTTTGGAAACTTATTTTGCAACCTCTTTAATCTTTTAGGTATTCTACAGAAGGATGTTAAAAAACCAACCACCATAAAACTGACTTTTTGTACAGCATTAACAATACCAATCACAAACATAAAATCAAATTTTAAATTCGTATTGCATTAATTATATCTCAGACTCTCAGATCTTCCAGGAATTATTTTGCTGTTACACTTCAAAGGTTTGTAAGCAATTATATGAGGGTTGACCATTTCTCAAGAACTTAAAACAGAAAAAACATTTAACATCACAGAAAGTATTGTTTCAGAAGCCTGGGTTTATGCATTTCCTTCAACACTAAATAACTACTGCAGGCTTTATCCATAAGTATTTAGAGAAAAGTTGAAATCTCCTGAGCCAAGGGGTTCTATACTCATGCATAGGGAGCCTCAGTAACTCAGGGAACATACAAGAATTGTCTTTTTGCATATTAAACAATTGAGTTTCTCATGCTATTTTTTTCAACCCCAAATTTGGTTGAGGCAAAAAGTATTTATCTATGTGTCAAAGACTTCTGAATACCCAGGAGCACAACACGTACACTCTGTTCTCCAGGAGTCTAAATCTACAGAGAACATGCAAAGCATCTCATGGACAGACCACCATACACTAAAGAGTGGTTTTCTGTCTCTTAAAATTATTTTTTTTCTTATACCTGTTTTCATCCTGTATTTTCATCATCTTTCTTTCAGAAAAGACAGAAGATACTCAAAATGGCAGCTTACTATTTGCTATTTTGTCATATTTAGTTGTGGTAATTGGCTTCAGTCATGGGAAGAGCTTTATATTACATTGGAGTTATCCTTGCATAGTCTTCAAATGAACTACTTTTCAAAAACAGTATAGGTTTGAAGAAAATTGTCAGATTAATATGTACCACCAATTGACTTAGCCAGCTATCATCCATCAGTGTAGGTAAAATATTTAAAAAGTATATTTCTAGAATACTGAAAGATGGATTCATCATAAAAGGAAATCAGAGAAGATTACTCTCCAGAAGGCAAACCATGGATGGAAAGCTTCACCTCACCTCCTCCCCAATGTATTCTTGTCATTTTGCCATAGTAAAATAAATAAATATGATCTCAGGAAAAAAGAAGAAAATTAATGGCATACATTTGTCATTTTGAAAAAAATCAAATCAGAGAAAAAAAAAGTATTCAAAACCTTAGACCTTCACAAGATGCTACATACACTTGAAGTGAACGTAAGAGAGTAGGCAATAAAATAATGTTTCTACTTACTTTAGTGACATCATTATACTTCCTCCCCCTCAAATAATAGGTCACTTTGAAGAATTAATTAGATCTGCATAGAACTTTTTACAGCAGGTGTATAAAACTTTGCTTCATGGACTTAATGATCAAATTCTAAACTTAAAGGGATTCAAAAGGCTTTTGAAATGCTTTACTATCCCCACTGGGTTTGTTTTCCTTTGTTTTTTTAATTAGCAATACCCACCCCATAGTAGCTGCAATGCTGATTTAAGCACAGTGGCCTTCAATACTTACATATCCAGGTAACATACCCGTGCCCGATCCTGTAGCCTGCATAACCCCAGGGACTTTAATGGAAGTTCAGCAAGAGACATCTCAGTAAGAACAGTGTACTCTGCTACATTTCAGTGCTGGGTGAAATACTTCTGGCTTTTAACACAGCAGCTATTTGAAAGTGAGAGTAATGTTTCTTCTCTCACAATGCTTGAGAGGACAAGCTATGAAGTCTATAGCTGGAAAACTGTCAAGGGACTCCCAGTTGTCAGATTTCAACTAGAATACTAATTTTATTGCAACTGGCTGCCAGCAGCTGTGATTCTTAAACAAAAGAAGGTTTTCTACAATGTTTCTCCACAGACAGCAAGGAAACAAAAAAATACACTTTTTCTTCAACTAGTGTTACTGAAACAATAAAATAGATCCTTTTAAAAAGAAAGATTCTGAAGTTTTAGTGCAACTAGTTAAGAGCACTGCTGTAGTTCATAGCTATCAATTACTTAGCTATTTTGTAAGGATAGTTAAGTTTGAAGGATGATGAACAGAATTTTTCAAAGCTCAGCTTCTTGCTTTTCTCTTTTAATAGTGGACTGGGTATTGGGAAAGCAGAGGCTTCACTTCCTCTTCTCTGTCACTAAAATAGAGCTGCTTCTGATTCCAAATCATTTGAAACAGCAGGAAAACCACCCAGTTTGAAATATATCATTATAATTAAGTCAGCACCACATCACTGTCTTTCCTGGGCAGCTCTGTGGCTGTGTGCTTTGTTTATCAGTCGGAGAGGTGCCTGAATCTTAGAAGTGTCACCACTCTGAAATTTTCATGAAATGGTAGAATATTACTTGATGTGCTTATTCATTTCACAAAGTAGGCAAGAGTGCTAAATATAGGAAAGTCTTTAAGCCTGTAAACAGTGGAACCAGAGTAAGTGTATTAGTGGCAGGGCTTGCTTTCTCTTCTGTTCAAGGATGGGGAAGAGGGGACAAAAGCAAGTGTGGCTACGTTTAACAAAATTACCATGCCACGTGGTGCTTTCTGACAGAAGTGGATTTTGTTTGTTTCTCCCAAGTTATTTTTCTTCCTTACAGCTCTGCATTTAACACTTTTAGATTTATTACTGATTATGCTTCCAGGACACCAGTTTCTTGGAGATTACATGACCAGCAGTATTGCAGTTCATCTTAAAACACATTTATCAAAATTGTGACATGACGCCTAGCAGTGTCAGGGGACTAGACTCACTTACGCCAGCAACACTTTTGGTCCAACTAGATCCCAGGGTGAGATAATCAAAAAAACCCACCTTGAAACTCTTAGAGTTGGGAGGAAAAAAAGGCAGTGAAAGTGATGCCTGCAGCACTTTATGATAAAAACACTTTGGCTGCAGCCTCTCAAGATATTAAAATACGTTGGCACAACTTCTGGTATTCTTCTAAGGCCAAATTAGAATCACACTTCTCAAATACCCTGCCACTAAAAAGTGCTTTCAGATTAGTAAATCTATAAACAAGAGCTGAACATAAAACCATGTCCACCATAGCTATTTAGGTTTACACAAAATATATATATATATATATTAATATACTTGCAGGTTGACATAAAAAAATATAATTTAGCCATAAAGAGAAAGACAAACCATGCTTCCTAGATGGAAGAGTGTTTTCCTCACAGGAAGAAGTGATAAACAAATTGACTTAAATATTTAGATGATCACTAGCACATGGTGATTACTATCTAAGTAGATGAGGGTTACACCTGCACACTCCCAAAAGGTGTAAGCATTCTTTAGTAGTAGTAGGAATGGGAGATAATACTTTGGGAACAAAAAATACGCCTCACATTCAATATCCTGTCTGAAAACTACTGTCACTAGATTTTCATTTTGAATGGAAACACAGGTAATATGGAAAAAGCATCCTGTGACCAGCATTCACGAGCTGCCTGGCACAGAGTGAGACAGTACAGGGGCTGTGTGACATTTTGAGGCATCTCAGTAGCTTTAACACTTCAGAGCCTTGTTCTCTCCGAACAAAAACCTATCCCAGCCTAAACTAAACAAACACCGGTGTATTTACCAAGCAGTCAAGCTGTATTGTTCAGCTTATTTCTATAGTCTGTTAGTAAGGCTGGCACCTTCCCCTCACAGCTTGATCTGAACAGTCTGCATAATTCAACATCTTAGTAAGTCTTCAGGTGGGTTTCTAAGTTACCAAGCCCCCTCTTCTTCCACCGAACTTTACCAAGTAGATTGAAAACACAGTATTACTGCATGAAGGTTAAATTCACTGTAACTAAACAAACAAAAAGGCCACTGAGATATCTGTTTGTTTACAGAAAGGATGTGCTAGGTTTTACCCTATAACACAGCATGCCAAACTTTGCAGTACAGAGATATATTTAGATACATAGTAGCTTATAAAATCCATACTAACCATATCCTAGCGGGAAAACAGTATTTAAGAAAAAAAAAAAGTGAAATAATTGCCAGCAGCTTCTTCTAAATTTTCAGTTTGGGTTCACCCTGTGACAACAATCACCTATCTAAACAAACAAACAAAAGAAACTTTCAGTGAGGAAAAATAGACTAATTCTCAAATAAGACATTGGGTTTACTTTACAATAAGGGAAGGGAAAGTATTAAGACTAATGTCTTAAAGAGTTCCTTATATAATATTTGTCAACTCTCATGGAAGTATGAGATATGAAAGCCTTTACTCTGAGCTCCATCATCTCAAACTGGTGCTCTGCCATTATGTTATTCTCATTATTTTTTTTTTTCTTATTCATATACTGTCTTGTACAAAGATAAATTTATAATCCAGATCACACTGTATTAAGCATGGGATATTCAACTTCAATATATATTCACTTTCATGAATAGAGACACATGTGATTACAGAATATGTCTAGGTTTTCATCTTCATCTCCGTAGTTAAATTTACTTTTTTGGATTAAACATCTACTGATGACTGAATAATGACAAACTATCATCAACCACTTAAACTTCCTGTCTGTCATGAACAACTTGTGCACAATGTTGTATGGAATTAATTGTTTATAATCCCAGGAAAATTAGAAACAGCTCTGGAAAACTAGACACATATAATGATAGTTGGTCCTGCACAACTCTTGTATTGAACCCATGTAGAAACTAGAAAAGAAGGGGAAAGAAAGAGGACAGTACAATATTTGAAATAATCTTTTCTGCTTAATACTGTCTAAGTATCATTTACAGAAGGAATGAATATGACAGCAAAATTCCTACAGAATCATTTAGTCCCCTCAGGAGACAACATAAATGTATTGCTTCAGTGCTATTTGAACAGCCTGTAGACTTTGAACTAATTATTTTGTTTTCCTTCACTAACAGTCTAAGGTATACCCTTGCTCTTGCTTGCAAACTTGTTTTAGCTCCATTCTGCAAGCTTGCCCAGTGCACATACACACACAGACACACAGACACACAGACACACAGACACACAGACACACAGACACACACACACTCTTCTATTGAGTTAACAAGTTTATTTTCTGGGAAAATAAATTAGTGAAAATCTGTGCAGTAATCCGTTGATTAACGTAGAGGGCATTTAATTAGAGGGCACTATCTGCAACTAGGCATCAAGCAAAATAAGGGGGTTAGAATGTACCATTATTCCAGATTTCAGTAGATTTTTTAGTGCTACAAGTAATGCTCAACAGATTTGCTACATATAAGCAACATGTGCCTTTAAAGTCCAGGGAAAATGAAAGCTCTGTGGCCATTATAAGTAGTATCTGTATGAATATGAAATTGTGCCCAATTTTATCAATTTAACAAATTAGTAAAATATGGTAAAGTTATTGAAGGTAGTGTTATAATATGAAGATGCAAATAATTATTTAAAGCTCCTAGAGATTTACAGAATCTGAAGATAAAAATCTAAAAGTGGGGGTTATTGGTTAAGTAACTGTTTCTTCTCAATCTAAATTTCTGGTAAGAAGGCAAATCCGCAGAGAATGTAGAACACTTGATACTAGCATTTCTAAAATTTAAAGGCAATATTTGTTTAAATGCAAAGGACCCAACCAAGCTCCTTTTTCCTGACAGAAAACAATTTCTATGCAGTGCATTAAAATCTATGTTTCTATGCAACATTATTCTAAGTGGGTGAGGTAAAGGATATCAAAGTGATATGCAAGGACGAGGTAGCTGAGACACCAAACAGGTATATCACAGTACTGGAATATAAAAAGCACATATAGAATTCAAGTAATTTGAATCATTCTTCTGGTAAGCACACTACAATGTCTCTTGCAAAATTGTACTAGGTTCAGGCTCTCAGTCTCAACACAAGTTTTCTGAGGATCATAGTGAAGGTTCTGCTACAGGCATGAACTGGGTGAGAACTGAAACTGAAAAGCTGACTCAACACTTCAAGCATTATCAGTGCCCTTTTGTCTCTTGTTTAGACACTTCAAACATCTACCACTAGTAAGGATGATAACCAGATTGGGGATCTTTCTTTCCTTAAGAATCTGTTCATTGCAATGATTCCTGGGACTTTAAGGTAGAGCACAACTGAAATTCATGTGGTTATCAGTCTTTGCACTGACACATTAGCAGTTTAAAAATGAAGTAAAAATTTATTTAAAGAAGTGCTAAGTGGTTAGAAAATGGCTTCTTAGCCCTTTGAAACATTCTTTATTGTAGGAAATACCGACTCCTTACTTCTTTATGACAAGGTTGTATTTGAAAATTTGAATCATTGTCACTTACTGTAATTTTTTTCTTTAAATGTAATTCGAAAGCATACCTAAAAGTGAAGTGTATTTGATCCCATTGGAGTGATAGTGTCAGCCTTAGCTGACTTAGAATACTTACGAATAATTTAATAAAGTGTTCCTGAGCTTGGAGTTAGGTGCATAGGTTCGTATCCACAAAAGTATTTAGCAACCTAAGATATTACTGTTCAGAAATGGTATTCTTAGTGAGTAAGGATGGATTTTTTAAATGTTTTTTTGGTTTCTTTTGTTTTGCTTTGCTTTTTTTCCCAGCACAGAATAATAACACATAGTACATAAATATTAACAGCCAGCTTTTGTCAGATAGCATTAGTTTCTGAAAACACTATCTCTAAAACATTTTTACTAATTTGGTTATACTTGAATCTAAGCATATTAGTCATTACTCACCTTTAACACATTTTAAATCCTTCAGAACAATCACATAGTAATGTTTTGGGAAACTTGGTAAAAAATCAATGCTTTAGCACTTCAGTGGAGCTTTGGTAGTTTGGGATAAAATTTCCACATATAGTTTATGATTTTTTCAACTCCATGCTTAAGGCATCTGTCTTAATTCACATCAGTCATACCTGGAAAGGGTTAAAAGGAAAAGTGGTTTGTTGTGTCCTAGGGAAAATTTCTCACTGTAGACCTGATGATCTTATCTTGCATATCCCTTGTGAGTCTTTCAGAATACACAACCTCTTGTTATTCCCCTTCCCCCTCAAAATAGTTAAATACATAAAAACTGGCATAAGACATGTTAGACAGAAAATGATGGCTATTTCCTGAGATAATACTTGTCAAGTTAACATTTTTCCTTATTTAAATCAGCATTTCTTATACACAATTCTAAGTCTTGATCTAATTAATTAAATTATTGAAGAGAATAATTATTGATTTTTCTGAGTTCATTGTAAAGCTGAATGCTGAGGGAAAAGCTATTTAAGATACAGAAAAATGTTTAACAGCTGCAGGAATTGTTACTGTATTCTTGGACAAGTAACAAGTACTGTCCAATAGTCGCTTGAAAAAAGTGTGGCTCATCGCATACAATAGTTTAAAATACTGGAGGGTTTTGCTCTTTGATTGGAAATCAGGTTACACTTCCAAGAATATTTTAAAATGTTCGTTTGGAAGTTTTATGTCAGGGCCCTGAGGGCACTGTTACCCTTTCTGTCCCTGGCTAGCCTCCCCTGGGTTCCTTCACCTCCTGACCACTGCCCAGTACCTTATTTGAGCCCCACCTGAGACCTTCAGTCCCTGCCCCAGAGAAATCAAAGCAGTGCTGGTCCCCAGATCTGTTCCTGGCCTGTCGTTTGGATTTCCTGCCTCAGTCTTTGTCCTGGCTTGATCCCCCAGCATTGCCCGGTGCCTTGGCCTGCCTACAGGTCCCATTGCTGTCCCTCCAGCTGCACTCCCCTGAGCCACTGGTGAGGGCATTGCTGGTCCATGTCAAATGGCTCACTGACCCTTGAGGAGCAGCCCCACTTTTGCCACTACTTAACAACTTAGAAATTCATGGAGTGATTGTTATTCTAATCATAGCCTAATAATCACCTAACGAACTTCGGATGTCTATAGAATTTTTGCTACTTTCAGAGTAATGTACACGGTATAGGATTTCCAATGCATTGGCTGGTGGGAATTGTTGATTTACATTATCACGCTTACAATTTATTGATTTATTTTATTAATTTAATGATTTATTTCCTTTTGAATTTTTAGTTCACTTACTCATTTGCCAAAGTCCTCATTTGCCAACTAATAAAATATATTTTTTAAGTTCAAAAGTACTTCAAAGAAGAAACATGAGACATTTATAGTTATTTTAACCGTAAAGGGTTGTGTAGATCAAATTTTTTTTCAATAATTAGCACTGACCACTTAACCAATTGCAGTCTACACAGCTTCTGTAATACAATCAGAAAATTTGGCCCAACACAAAGTGGCACTTTCTGGTGGCAAGAGCAGTGTCAGGAAATCTCATTCCCCAAAAGGAAAAAGAGAAAAATTTGTTAATTGGAATTAAAAAGTTTCTTTCCTGAATGATAGATATCTAAAAATTATTAATATTTATAATCAGAGTGGCCAACCGCAGAATGCCAGAAAAGTCCGGCACATATTTGTTGTGTCTTATATATATATATATTTATATACTTCAGGATATGGAGAGATATATATATGTTTTCATAAGCGTTGCCCTCCTTATTTACAGTTTGTTCTCTGAGTCATTAGAGTGAGGTCAGTTCACCTTTCAAACATTTTTTCTGGAGCTCTGTATTACAGAAAGCTTTAACATTTTTGGACGGATTTTCTGTTTGTTTGTTTTGTTTTACTTGACATTAAGCTTTCTCATGTAAACATTTATCTGAGAATCTTTAAGGGTGTCACAGGAATCAGAACTGGAGTTCCAGTGTTACAGTACTCCAGCAGATGACATAACTAGAGAAGTAAAATGAAGTTATTCAGACTTGATTATAAATTACCTGACAGTGTCACCTCTGAAAGATGTCTTCAAATTACTGGATCCCTCTTTAATGGTTGAATCATTTCCCTCCTGTAATTAATGGCAGCTTCAACTAACAGTACCTGACTACCTGAAGAATTTCAATTTCGTCAGCTAACAGTTTTGTATGAAGATACCCAAGGGTTTCAACATGCAAAAGGTGTTTGGGAAAACAGTTGAGTTTTCTACAAAATGTCTGTAGTGCTTTTAGCCACATCCTCACAGTTGTTCTCCACTTCTAAATACTGCTTTTCCTAAGGAAATAGTGAGAGAACAATATATGCAGGTGATCCCGGTAGTGCTGTATGGGCACACAAATAAAATTTTCCTCTGGCCATCCCAATTAAATAAGGATGAAACAAAATCTGCTTTTAAGACTCCCAGGGAAGTCAAAATAGTGCTTGGCAGAAACCTGAGGTAAGTTTATATATGTGAGAACAAAACCCAAATCTTCTGCCAAGAAAACACGTATTTGTCATTCGAGTACTATATTTTACTTTGAATTTATCACATAGTAGTCAATATTTTAGAGTTAACTGTGTGACAAAAAATTTGGTTAGGATGCATATGATATGTCACATACCTCTACATTGAATTCCAATGTTATCACTGACATTGAAAAAACAGATATTGTATCTCTAAAAAAAATTGTTATTATAAAATAAAATGTATTTCGGTTTGTTCAATAAATTAAGTTAAGCTGATAATATTAATTTGCATTCATTTTTCTGGAGTGGGATTTTGTTGTCATGTTCTCTTTATGTATTGTCAGATTAATATCTCATCCTTTGGTTAAAAACATGTATATTCTGTGCAATTAATTGATACAACATCATTAACTTTGTGCTTTATTAGATTAAATTTTATTTGAAATTGCATTAATTCATTTCTACTGTAACTCTTGAATGAACTTCAATGAATATATCATAGTTTTGAGAAGTCCTTCCTTTAAAACCATCCCTCAGTTTCTGTCCTCTGAGATGGTGTGCTATAAATACTGAGTAATACTGAGAAGTGTGCTGTATATCCTGCACTGACACAGATATTTTCTGTATAATTTTCTCTTATTCTTTAGAATAATTTATTTTCTGTTTGAATCAGTACTCAATGTGCTTTGGCAGAATGGGATCTTCTCACAATTGCATGGGTAATAAAAACTCAAGGTCTTGAATACTTGCATTTAGCTTTAGTCTCAGTGAATTTCACTGCACAGGGTGAGGGAGTATGTCTGGAGTTAATGATGTGCAATCCCAGTACCTTAGAAGGGATGAAAATTGAAATATTTAGCTAGCTCTTGTCTATTTCTCCCCTCCTGACACACAAATGTTTAAGTCTTGACTACCATAAAACAACATTTATATTGTACAGAAGAAAAAGTATTTTTACATTCGTACTGGGGAGAAGAATACACCTGTCCTGTCTTACATTGTTGCCTTCAAAAAAGCAAATAGAATAAATGGCAAGAGGTTATACACCAGGCAGCAGAGAAGGAAAAAAATAGAATAAAAGCAGTTGCAAAAGTGCTATAAACATTCAGCAAAAAATAGATTGGCAGTACCTTCAACAGATATTCCTGGGACAGCTCTTTCTTGCAATCTGAGAAGCAACTTTGATAGAATATCTTGTCCATCACTGCTCTCTGAGCTCGGAATTACCCTCTGCACAGGAATCACAGAGCCTGCAGAATTGCCGGAACTTTGTCAGGTCAAGCTACAGCGCTCACAAGCAGATTGATGCTTTATCCTGGAACAGGGTTGAGACCCGTCATTGTGACATGTAACTGCTAGGTCTCTGGAAAACCCATGAATATAGATCAGAAGGAATGACTAGGTAGAATCAGGATTCTAAAGATAGCACAGCAAGCTGACTTGCACTCTCCTCTATACCTGCTCTTCTGTGAGTCTCTTTTGTCAGCCACATGCAAATATTTGGTGGGAAGATTCTCTCCTTTCCTCCCATCTAGACACACATAATTATATTTTTCAATTGCTTTTATCATCTTTGTGAGCCACTGTCTTGAGTGCAAATCCATTTACTAAGGTAAATAAATAAAAGGCAGCAAAATTTCTTTCAAATATATCATCAGGAAAAAGTTCTATTTCTGTAAGTACTATCTTAGGTAATATAAACTGGCCTACCAATATTTTTTCTGCATAGAATGTAATGCTTCAATAAAGAAGAAACATTCAGCTCTACTGGGATATTCTAATATTCCAAAGGATTTTTAGGTAGGGTTCGTAGGTCCCTTGGCTCACAGATGCAGGCAGCTAGACCTGTAGTCCCAACAGCTGTAGAATAGTTAATTCACATGCACCAACTTCACTGAAGACTGCAGAACACATTAACACAAGCAGCAAACTCCAGGTCTGAGAGTTACAGACTCCAGAACTGTCGTTACAAATCACAAAAATAAGCAAAAAATAACAATAGAGAAAACAAACTCATAGCTTATGTACTGGTGGGGGAGCCCTTGTCTACTACAGTGTATCAGCTGGAATCCCAAAGCTCAGAGTTGTTGCAGTAAAATTATGGTGCAAATAAACTACCAGGAAACAGTAATGAATTTTTCTGCAACCCCTTTGAGATTACAGTAAATTTTCCTCCTAGACACCTTTCTTCCAGGCTTGATATTACACCTTTGTGATGACACCTGTCCTGTTACAAAATACCTTCGCTAATAGGCAAACTACATCTTGAAATAGCTTAAGCTCTTTCCTTTTATTATTTTGTTCAGATGATCTTTTTAGCACTTCACTCATTCATAGGTTAAAAAAATTTGTTCTTATTTTATGTCAAAATCTATATTACCAATAAAGGCACTGCTATACCCTGCTAAGTGCAATTTAGAAACAGATTGTAATTTAAGTATATTAGTGAGAAATTCAGTGAGAATTTCTATTGCTACCCATAGACCACTGGTACAGCATTATTGGAAGCTTGCAAAATTCTGTATCATCATGCTCAATAAAATTCCTATGTAATATCAAATAACTTCAAATAAGTAAATTTGGTATTAAACATTATATTCTTCACATGTGGCATATCAAAAAGGATGCAGACAGTGTACATTGTTGACTGTATATTGAGACACTTGACTGAACAGCTATTTCTAATAATTTCCACTAGGTCCTTAAATCCTATCACATTTGGTAACATGATTCCTGCCCTCGCTTCTTGTTGCTCCCAAACACACTTAGAGACTCAATATCTTTCTTAGTCATTTCTGTGCTGAGCTAGATAAGATTTTAATTTTTTCCTTAAAAAAGATGCTCCTTCCCTGATCATCCTAGCAGCCAAGTACTACCCTTGTTGCAAGTTAACCTTGCTTTGGACATCATTAACCAGAACCACACAGAACATACTAACTGAGATGTTCTTTGTGTCTTGTGTACTTGTCTATTACCTTTCTCTACTGCCAATACTTTGTCTGACAGATCTTAACACCACTTTTATCTTATTTTTTCCTACAGTGTTGCTTATAATGATCCTATGACTAAAAAAATATACTCAGATCTCTCTCGTTTTCTATCAGCTTCAACTAATGATGTATTTCTGTAAAGCAGAATTCCTCATTATTATTCCATTAGTCCATGACTTTGTAATTTTGTACAAAGAATTTTATTTCCTTTTATACTAGGAAGAGGGTCTAATTATTCTTGTAGTATTATGTCATTCTTCACAGCATCAGCAATGCCCGCAAATTATAAGCATACACCTTTTTCAGGATATTGATGAACTCAAATTCACATATTTAAGAAAATTTCATTTTGTATGCCCTCATTAATAAAAAGATCAAACAGAAAATAATGCACCCATTGAAAACTGGCATCTTCCAGGATGCACTTTAGTGCAGAGTTTTGCAACAGAGTGGTTTCAGGTCCAAATCTAGTCCCTATTCAGGCCATTGTAACCAATGATAGCTTGTCAGGAGTCCTCAAACTTTTTAAACAGGGGGCTGGCGCGCGGATGAAGTGGCAGGCAGCCATCTGCGGCTGCTTGGTTCCCGCCCCCCCCTCAACCCCCAGCCGGGGAGGGGGGTGGGGGTGGGGGCGTTCTGTAAATACTGGGCGCCGGATTGAGGACCCTGGAGGGCCGTACCCAGCCCGTGGGCCATAGTTTGAGAACCCCTGGCTTAAATCTTAGATGGGCATATATTAGCCATTATAGACACCTTGTCTTTTATTATTGTTTATGCTATCTTCATTAGTTTCACTTCCATGAACAATTAGAAGGCTGAATTGTCTTCGCTGAGAATTTCGATTGCTCCCTATAGACCACTGGTACAGCATTATTAATTTGGAAGCTTGCAAAATTCTGGAAGCTATTTTATGCGTATGGTACATGCATATGGCATCAACATTTTTATAGTTCTTAAAATCTAATTGCAGAGAAGGTTGGGTCATAGTCTCCTTTCTCATCAATTGCTAGATACAGGCTTTTTAGTTTTAAATACTTACATGAAAAAAATACATTTCAGGAGATCATTCCTAATGGTTCTGTCAGTTGTTTGGATTTTGCAAAGCCATGTCATTATTTTTAATCATGTTTTGCCCATCAACAATCATCATCTTTCAATCTCAGCAGAACTGCATTGCTAACAAAACTCTGGTTCTAAAACGTTGCAGTATTCCCTAACTAAAATGCTCAGAAGTGACTAATGATAGCATCACTTTGTGTCAGGCTAAAACAGATGTTTTTCAGGAAGAGATGACCACACGTATTTAAAGATCATGCCCCTGGATGAGAACTCATATGGGAAAGCCAAAAGTCAGTAGCCTTTTCTAAAAATATTGGATTTCATATCTAGAAAAAATGGTCAAAACTTCAAGTGTGTCTACATGATTTATAACGCCAGCATTAGTCTAGTGTGTAAACTTTTTGAAGTCAAATTCTCACAATACTTGTGTTATATTTATTTAAAGTCTTCTGCTTAATCCAAACATATTGTTTAAAATTGTGTCTTTTTTTTTATTATTTTTTGCACTATGAGACCAATGTTTCAACCACTTTGAAAAGTATGTTTTAAAGCTCATCCTGTGACATAACAGTTAAAATGTAGAAAGAATTGAGGTTGTTACTTTACCTTCAGTCTGAAATACTGTGAGGTTTTTTTATTTGTCTCTCCTTTGAATTTATTTTGAATGGAACATCAGTTCCATCACTAGCAACTAGGAGAAGCTGTAAGCTGGGAAAGTCAATAAAATTTTCTTGTGCTTTGGTCTTTAAAATCTTACTGTTTAGTGCAGGAGGAAGGAGAGGGGGAAGAAAAATATTTTAATAATGAACAATATCTTAGTGTATAATTACCTTTCCTTGTAAACAGTGCAATGTGAAGTTCATGTTCATTCAGACATCATGGTACTGCTATGTAATGAAATTTAGATTCTGTCAAAGCACTGCTAATGGTGATTAATAAATAGCAACACAGGAACTGGGAGTTCTAAAGAAGACAGAGCTCACAATTTGTAAACTGCCCTAGAAATCTAGAAATAGTTTTTGATAAATTAGAAACACTGACAGACCCAAAGGGCTGGAACTCTCAACGCCATAGTCTGGAGGATTTACTCCCAGTCAAGTTTGAAATTGTTGCTTGTCTGTTTCTGGCTGCTAAATTGAATTATGCCTGCAAAATACCTTGAAGCTAAAGCAGAACTATCTATTTCAAACCAAGTCATTTAAAGCATGAAAATGCTTCTTAAGCAAAAGCATCACTCATAATTTTTTAAATGTTTAGGAATCTATGAGGTTGTGGCAAACTAGTCTATCTGACAATATTATTATATTAGAATAATGTATCCTTTACTTTTTATGAAGATTAAACATTTAGTTACAATCAAAATCACATTATATTGTTTATGAATCAATAACATGCCTTTAAAAACAACCTTCATTTGGTGACAAAATGTCAAGAGAAAATTAGCACTGATAGTCTTGTCAATAGTGAATGCCTGTACTGAAATAACCCCTGTTATATTTTTTATTAGTATATGTCTACCACTCCTCCAAGTGATGTTACTGCATGACCACAATGCTGGTTCTGATGCAAAAAAAAGAAAATCGTATTCTGCGGTTCTCATACCTTTCTTTCCCTATAGCAGTTTGAAAAATGGTAGAGTTTAAAGTAGTAATAGTGTTGTAGCACTATAACGGTATAAAAGTTCACAATACAGTTTCTCCTCACAAACTTTTCTACAGCTTTTTATTGATACAATTTTTCTGCAGATAGTTTTTCCTTGTGGATTTCTTGGTGGTTTTTTCACATTGTAGAAAATGTGGGTTCGATTTCTTAGCAGAAGCTATAGAGTGGGTAGAAAATCCATTCGCTTCAGAAGCTCCTAGGTCAGGCAGTTCTACTTCAGTGTGACTTGGCCAATAGGATTCTGTGTCACTGTATCTAGAAATCCCATCTGTGAACCACTCTGGGTTGTTCTTGAAAAATAACAGAAGGAAAAAACCTTGCTCCCCAAAGTACATGCCTACACTGCAGCAAAAACATGGGTTTAGTCTGGTGGTTCTAGCATGAAGATAGCAAGCGTTTCAAATGAGCTGATAGTCACAAGCTGTGGTGGTGTGCACATGTGCTCCTAGTACTGTGCAGGAGTTATAAAAATCTGGTGTGTCTGTGCACTTTCAACTGTATTTTCCACACGTGTTAGTTCATATTGACACAAAAGTAGCTCAGTTACTGGTGCTTTAATAACCAGTTATTTGCCCTTTTACTTCCCATTGTTTTAGAATGCCCACCTATTGATTTGTAGCTTAGTTTATATGGCCATTCTAGGCTAAAATCTCCAAAAAGTGTACCAGTGATACATATGAAATTGAAAGTTAGTATATATAAGAAATATGCAAGTATAGATGTAAGTACATAGATATAAGTATATATTAACGTGACTATATATTTATATACAGTATATAAGTATATATTTATATACTTATCGAAGTGTATATAAGCAATATTATACACTGAGATAAGTGTTAGTTTCAGATTTTGATAAAGAACGTGTTCCTCAGAGAAAACTACAGGTAGATTTCCATGCTGAAGAAAAAATAATTGAGGTACTAAAACATAGCACTATTTATGAATTTTCATTGAGGATGTCAGAGTTAGGGAAGTGGGCATTTTCAGATGAAACAGACATATATCAAAGTATTTATTAGGTAGATTTAACTTATTCAAGTCAAGGCTTGAAAGTAACAGCACAAAGAGAATAGCAAATGGTGCTGCTTGGTGGCAGAGACAGTGGAGAAGATTTAGGGATTTATCTTTCTAACAGGATTTAGAGAGCTTAGCACACTCTTGCTTTTAGGTCTAATATAGCAGCAGTATTTTGTACATTGGTATTTGACAAACAAACTTTATTTGATCTCATGAGGAGCTTAAAGACTTTAAGGCAAGGCAGTGGAGAACTACCCTTTATGGAATAAGAAATGCTTGAAGTGTCACCCTAATCATTGGCCAGAAGCTCTCTGTAAATTTTGGTCACTTTAGCGACATGAACCATTTTTTTCCTCCTGGTCTTGTGCCTTTTTCTCCTTGTAAGTCCAGAATTGCCTCAGGATGTCAGAAAAAGCATGCTGAATCCAGTGCTGAGACTGGCAACGTGGTCAGTCCCACCGTGCTTTCACAGCAGCCATGTAGTGGTGATGGAGAAACCATGAGTGGCATCAGAGGGAATGTGTGACTCCCCAGAGCAGGCTGGCCCTGCTGAGTGGTCTGGCAAAGGTCAGCCTGAGGGCTTCTGGCCACGCTGGGCACCACACATCCCATTGAAAATGTCCGTGCCTACCATAGCTACACAGTATGCTGAACAGTGGGAAGAATTTTCAGCTCTTTTCAAAACTGATCCCCAAAACTAGTGCCCAGTTTTTGTATCGGATAAGGAAAATGGTGAAATTCTTGTTCTTTGCTATTATTTTTGTCATGACAAATATTTGAATTGAGTTTACTGGGATTATTCTTTGTTTAGATCAAGAATGCAAATGAAAGCAGAGTCTCAGTAAAGAAATAGTTTCAAATCTCTCCATCTCTCAGTATTATTAGTTTACCTATCATTTGCATCCATTTTCAAACAAACCAAATGTTTAAAAGGATAATGAATTATTGGTACCAGCTCTTTATCTATCATACACTGAATTATTGTCCTTTTAAGTTTAATCTTTTATCAATATAAGAAATCATATTCTTTATTTTCTTGAATTTAAATTAGATTAAATACCTGCCAATTGCTCTTTCTAGTGGAGGGATGCTATGGAGAATTATTTCTTGAGATGAACTTTCTTTCAGTTTAACACTAGATTACATACTTTGCAGCACAGGAATGGATGTGATTGCATACAACTTATATTTCAATTATTTAAGTAAGAATAGTTATCTTTTCTGTTCTTTGAAGGAGAAACAGAGTTTTACAATAACAGGGTGAAGTAAGTTTCCAATTTCTTTTCTCGGTTTAACAAATAACTTTATTTACCCACAGTATTTTATTTCAAAATAATAAAGCTTTCAAACAGAGCCTAATAAGGCTCTTGGTCTGGGGCAATAAGAAAGTTGTAATGTAAGCTTAAATGCTGTCAGCATCTTTCCTGTTTCTCTGAACAAGATGTAACTGTCTGAAATGCAGGCTGGTTTGACAGGAATCAGACAACTGTATGAACATATCAATTATATGTTGTGATTTTCCAGTTAGTCCAGTGTAATTAAATAATATTCTTTAGGTCTACATACTAGTAGCTTTAGGATGACTATGGAGGCTTGATTTAACTTATAGTAATGTATTTTGTCTGATGAGTTAATTTCCAAAATAATGGGTATAGGAAAAAGCATTTCCTATGCAATAAGAGTTGGTCTGGTTTTTTTTTGAAAGACCTGCCATCGGAGCATGATTACAATAGTGAGAACAAAAGTATTTAGGAATCAGCTTTATGGTGGGATGATTAAGTAATTTGGAAGCGCATGTTCAGGAAAAAAAGTGGGTATAAGTCTATGTTCACATATAAAACTACAACTTCACTACTGAACCTGCTTTATTTCTGCTCAGGATCTCTTACATCTTCAGACATATACTATGTTACTGGAGATAAAGGAGAAGTAGTAACCAGTGAAATAAGTAGGCTTCTGATGAAATAAATTTTTAAGCAGACATTTCTCAGAGTATTTCAAGTATTTCTGCTCATACTCTTAAATAGGACCTGCTGATCTTCATGTTCAGGATCTCCCACAGCAGCCACGTCCCAGCACAGTGGTGGCCCTGTGGCCTAGGGGTGGCAAGCTTTCTCCCAAAACTTTCACAGGAACCAGACTTTGTTCATGTAGTTCATTCCCATTAGGTTATGCAAGCATGAAATATATATTTTTTGAGACAGATTCTGTGAATGCTTCAGAACTGACCACCTTAGGAAATACTTGAAGTACAGATTCTCTGAGATTTGTTTGTGCTGCGTGCTAAAATGAGAAGATGATTTTTATCTGCGTTATTTTGAAAATTTCATCTGTTTTTAGTTTTCAGGAGCAAGGCCTGGATCCTCAAAATGTTTTTGCAATTAACATTAATCTAATCTAATCTAATCTAATCTAATCTAACTAATCCTTATTTTATTAAATGTGGTGTCAAAACTGATAAACATGCTACAGCCTATTTTATGACATATATTGTTACTCTTACTCTAGGAATATACTATGATTTTACGGATTTCATTGCCCTTGTGCTTGTCATTTTTTAATCAATAACAGTTCAGGGGCTTGTAGTTTCATATGTGTGTTATAACTAAGCAAATCCTTCTGTTCTTTGGCCTGATATTTCCACTAGCTACATTACATTTTAATGCTTTTTTTTTTTGCTTTTTTTTTTTTTTTTGGGGGGGGGGGGGAGGGTGTCTTTTGTTTTCTTTTTTTGAAAAACAGCTGCAGGAATAAGTTCTTTGTAGGGAACGATAGCTCTGAGTTGCAGAACACACGGAGGGGAAAAAAAGCATTTGTTGACCTTTTTATGTTCTGTAAGCCAACTGGTTATCGCTTTTGCTACTGCTTCAAAACTAGCTAATCTTCAAAGATATATTGTGATAAGAGGAGGTAAAAAAGCTTTCCATCCCACTTCTGTGTCACCCATGTAGACAAAAATGATGAGTAACTGAAGATTTTAACTGTACTTATAGATTAGTATACACCTGTGATCACAGATGCACTTTTTTCTTCAGAAGTGAGAAATACTGGGGGTTTTCATTGGTTTTCTTCTGATGCATACCTCAATAGTGTGAGAATGGATTAAACTGTCATACATTGCTCCCCTAGAAACAGTGTGTTCATTACTTAAAATTTCTGGCATTTTATAACAGAAAGCAAAATTTATTGCAGTTTAAGGCAAACAACATATAAGCTTGTCATAGGGCTAGATCAACCGTGCTATTTCTGTAGTTCAATTGAAACACAAACTAAGTGAAGTTTCCTCTTTACATGCAACAATCTCTTACTAAATGAGAACAAAGTTATTTTGAAACACATCAACCTAAAGTACAGTTGACATCCTGCAACATCCTTAGGAAGGAATGAATAGAAATTTACTATTCATACATGACAAGGACACAAAGATTAAAGATGTGTGAACACATCTCTTCCATTTTCTAGTTTTCCAATTAGTATTTTATGCAATTAAATGGTAAAATTATTGCTCTGTGCATAGTGCTTAAACTTACTCATTCCACAAGAGCATATATGCCCAACAAAGTCACTCCCAATGAACAGCGCATGGCAACTTCAGTGAATGATTTTGTCCTGATGTTACCAGTTGAGATGGGACCATTATGCCATTGTATTCACTTTAGACAGGTGGAACATGAGACACAGAATGATGTGCTCAAGGTCATGCATGAAAACTGGAATAGGCAAAAACGGAGTTTTCTGAATAACTTTTAAAAAGTTATCAGCCTAGATGCATTTGAAAAATCTCACAAGTCATCCTATTTTCAAGCTTAGCTGTTTGAATGTCTTTACAATCTGTCCCTTATCACTGTGGAAAAAAAGCTGATCCTGTAGCTGAACGAAAGCTCATGCAATTCAAGATTTTCACAATTGTGCTGCAAAGTAGAAGGAGGCGTGCCATTCCATTTAATTTCAACTGTTTACAGAAAAAAAATGCAATATTGGTGAGAGAGAAAAAAACCCTAAAAGTTCAAACCTGAGGGCTTTTGAGGGCTTTCTGAGAAAATGGACAGGTAGGTTTAAAAATAGCAAGTACCATACACATTGGGGAATATATGTTTACAAAAAAAAAAAAAAAAAAAAAAAAAAAAAAAAAGAAAGGCAAAAAGTGCTCAACAGCTAATCAAATAAATAGTGGATTCAAGTCTCATATGCTTTACAGTAAATTTGCATGATGTGAAAATGTACTTATAAGTGGAAAAGAGAGGTAAGAAATCTTTGGTGTGTATTTTTTCTATTGTGCATTTGATAGCCCTTAATCTCACATTTAAAACACTTCTTAGGGAACAGCCCCAGTGTTACAAGAAAAAATACATAATACATAAAAAAGCCAAAAGTTGATTAAAGCAGTTACACTTTAAATTTTAATAATCTACCACCTGATTACCATTGGTTCTCTTCAATGAAACTCTTTAGTAATATACACATTTCAAAAAAATCAAGATTACTTTTCTTTTTGTTAGTAATTGACTAATGGCCAAATTTTGAATAACTTATTAAACCAAGGGCCAATTTTACTTTGATCTATTTAAAGTAATTTTCCTAGCAATATACAGTCTTATGCTGCATTCTCTGAATGGGAATGTTCAGTAAAGAATCAAAATTTAATAATATAAACAAAGTACTTATTTTTAATGTATCCTGAGACAAACATGCAAGAATTACTGTCTAAACCAGCTGTATATCTTTTACTTCTATATGTACTAGTGTGCGTTGTAGGTGTTATACACATTCATATAAATAGTTGTTGTACAGTACCTATATGAAACAAAAAGAAACAAGCTACATTTCATTCATGCCATTTTTACTGTTCACATATGAGGTTTTGTTCTTGTTTTCCCTGCTCAATTTATTGTGCTGTGATCATCACGTGCTAGCCATATATAATTGGATTTTGCTTTTCAAGTCTTCACTATTTCTCTGAGATGAGAAGCATCAAAGAAAGCAGTTCCCAGTTTGCTCTTCCTTATCTTTGCTGCTTCTTTTTTTCCTACTCTGAAACAATGATATGTGAATCTCTTTAGAGCCTTTGGGCCAGAACAGAAGGTAATAGTTGAGTCTCCTACTGTTTTTGATATTAGTTGTCCTTCTGCTGGAGGTCTTATAAGCTTTTGAAAGCTTGCTGTTGGAACTCATGGAACTGAGTCCTGAGTATTAATGCCACCACTGTCCCTGAAACTCTTTTGTTTTTTTCTTGACAGCCTCACTGGGAAGAGTCTTCTGCCAAAGCTTCTATAAATACCTGTGGTTTGCATACCTGTCACCTGTCTGGATTTAGGCCAAAAAGTAAAACAAATATGTATGAATGGAAACAGCAAGTAAGAAGCATGATTTTTGACTATAGGTTACAAGAGTGATTTAAAAAAAAAAATAAAATTCTGACTACTGCTTGGGAGGCCTCTGAACCTGTTCTGGAGCATATTTCAAGGCTGGAGAATTGCAATTCATCAATTCCAGAAAACATTATGAACACCATCATTAGAATTGTAAATAAAGGGAATGCCAAAAATACCCAAGTAAAAATGGAGGCAAGTGCTTAAAATAGATTTTGAGCTAACTCTTATTAATGATAATTGCAGTCTAATTCATTAGGATTGAGCTGATCCTGATAGGGAAACATGATGTAGCACACAGGATACATTCCCTGGCTGGCAGTGAGGGCAAACAGCCTTCAGCTGGGGAAGCAGCTGCATATGGTTAGATGTGAGTGGTTAGCAAAGTATCTGGAAAACTTTGAAGCTCACGGTTATTTCAGGCTTTTGAAGGTATATAAAGAGCTCAAAAAGGAGAATCTGTGGGTTTTTCCTTTTCTGACATATGGTATTGAGAAGCAAGACTGATAAGAGTTGAGTGTCGTTTTGGTGAGTTGTGTTTTGGTGTTGGAAAAGAGGGAAAATTGCTATAATAGCTAAAACAGAGCAGACCTCACAGATATTATATGGGTATTTCTATTTATTGAGACAGTTATTTTTACCCTTTGCTTTTTTGCTTAAAATATGATGTTTTGCTATGGGGGCATGGGGTGTGTGTTATTAAATGAAATCACTTGGTGTTCTAAAGTATTTACACCTCTGTTTAAATAAGGCAGCCTTCAGAGAGCTGGCTGGGTTAGCAGAGAGTGCAGTCACCTGAAAGAAGAGGTGTGGAATTCAGTGTTTATTTTAATACAAGATGTACCAGATATGTCTGATGAACTAGTGAAAAAACAGATAACTTTCTAAGTATGAATTGGTGTTTTGTCTGATGCCTTATAAGCTATCTTGAGACATTCAGTTGGCTTTTTTTAAGGTTCTCCTTCAGTTGTGTTTCTGTCTTTGTGATATTATCCTGTTCTATTATCCTCTGGTCTAATACACTTCACTTTTAGTTGTGATAGCTAAGGAGTGCAAAATGGTGGGAAAGTCTATGTTCAGTGAATCTTTAACTTACTAAAGTATACAACTGCATGCAAATAGCTGAAGTGCTTTAGATCATCTATGTGTGAAAGAAATGCTGTGCATCCCACAGGGAGGATAAAACAGAGGCCTTTATGGAGTAATTTTCTCTCGAGTTTCTTTTCCTTGTTTGCTTGGGTTTTTTTTGTTGTTTGGGCTTTTTTTGTACATGATGGGTTTGTTTTTTTCTCATGTGCTCTTGAGGCCTCCCTTTCCTGGTGAAAGAGGCTTCTGATTTGGGAGAAAGGTGGGAAATAGAAGTAAAAAATGAACAAATATTTTCTTTCTGTCCAGAGCAACAATCTCAGGAAAACTTGTGGGATGGCTTTGGCTGTTGGAAGGGAGCAGAGGAGGCTTATAACTCCATAACAGTTATAGGATTTCTGTGCAATGCGCATTTTCATCTTGAACAGGCTTGGAGAAGCAGGTCTTGTGAGTCTTTCCCTGGGCTGAATAACCATTGTGAAAGGTTATGTAGGAGAAAAAAAAAAAAAAACAACTGAGTTTAGATGTTAAATAAATAAGAGGAGCCAGTCTTTTTGTGTGTTGTTTTGGTTGGGGTTTATCTGCTCATGGGGTGGATAACCAAAACTTCAATAACAACAAAAATAGCAGATATTTTACTGTTTGACATATTCTAAAACTTGAGGTAGTTTTGTGTGAAGAATTTGTCAATAACAAGTGTTGCACTGAGTAAAGGGCTTTCTCAAGGACCTGCCTTAATCAATTAGGTTTCAGGTTCTTGTCCAAACCCCATTTATTTTTAAACCCTTTAAGAAATTTCACAGCATGGTAACACTATAATGATTGCTTCTCTCTTTTAAAAACAATGGTGCTATGGAGAGAAGGAACGTAACAGGATGAACTACTGTTCAAGAAAGATTATAGCAAGGGCAACACTGATATCTTCTGGAAAACTGAATGTGTGAAGTAATGTGTAGAAGGAATATTTCTATGACATGTGATTACTGTTGCTGCTGTGACCACTGCCTGCTTTTCCAGCTTTTTCATTTATTTCAGGTTGCTGGTCAATCGTAATTGTCTGTCAGAAGTGAACTCCTTCATTAGATGGAGAAGAACCTAAATTTTAAGCCTTTATTATGAATAAAATACTACTTTAGCAGTATCAGATGCTATGATAGACTCAGTTGCAATAAACTTTGGATAACAAAAAGGATTATTTAAAATGCAAAGGAATGGTGTAATGCATTCTTAAATCTGCATAAAACTGGTTAGGCAATGATTCAGATATGAATGAGGTAATCTGTAACATGTATTGATAGGAATAATTTTTCCTAGCTAAATTGTTTTCTATTGCAACAAAATGCAAAAATCTCTGCAGAAGATGTGAAACAGTTACAAGCACACTATGATATAAGTTGAAAGACACCTGACTTCCACTAGTGAAAGCAAGATCCACATTCAGCGGATTTTGAGGATGCTCTTCAATATTGAGGTCAAAGTTGCGAAAGTTATGGGCTCAGAGCTTTATGCATAGCAATGCATTTACTTTTTTTTGTCTCAAGTTTTTGGATTTTTAAATTTTAGATTTGTATTTTTAAGTCTGAAGATATAGGCATTTCGAGTCACATTAACAGAATTGGCTTTCTTAATGTGTTCAGAAAACAACTGCTATGGCTGCAATATTTTTATATTTTTATTTAGTTTTGGTCATATGTATTTTCAGCTCTTTGGTGTTTTTACTAATCTAACTTTAATATTAAATTACTTCATAATCAATTTTTATAGCACCTATGCTTGAAAAATAGTAATTTTGCTTTGTTGTCTTGACATCTAAACGCTTGTTCTAAAGCAATGGGAGATGTTGATAGGTTGAAGTCAGGGGTTTATATCTGTGCATGTATCTTTTTTTTAACAACTTTAAGTTAGTAATCATTCTGTAACTGTTAAGTCCAAGCTAATTAATTTGCTAATGATTAAACTGAAGCTTCAGTGCAGCAGCAGGAAAAACAGAGTATCTCAGAGAGGAAACTTTACCACTCTTAGCTTTTACTCAAGTTGATACTTTTACAAGAGAGAATTGTGTTGAAGAAATCCCATGCACAGATGCTAAGAAAGCACAACACATGGATAAAGGTTAGTGTCAAGTACATAAAAGAAATGCAACAGACCTGAGAAAGGCATTCCTGGTATGGTTGGTTTGTTTTCTTCAGAAAAGTATTTTCTAACATGAAAAATTGCACAGTACTTATTAAATGACAGTTTTATTGAGTAATAGGGAAAGAGAATTACCTAAGGAAAGTGTAGCATGATACTTGGTAGGACATGGTACCTGCTTTAGAATGACTTATAAATTAATCTTTTTTTTCATTGATACTGAAGAATAAAGAAAGGGGAAGAAGCTTGATTAATGGGCTTGTAGATGCATGAGTGGGGTTATAATTCAATGTATTATGTCCTATTGAAGTTGATGCATGGAACAGAAATATCTCAATTTTATTCACATCAAGCTGGAATCTGTCAAAGAACAGGAATATTTGATTATTCAGGCATGAGATTCACTTGATTCAGACCTGATATCACTTCAATTATAACAATAGTAATAATTATTTTGGGATTATGAATATAGAACATGTTTTGTTGCTTACAGTTATCGTGAGGTATAAAACACTTTAGCTATATCAACTGTTTTCATTATTGTATTCAACCTTTGGGTAGTGTGCATGAGTACTAAAGTGATAATTAAAATTGCTGAATTTTTTACTACATGCATTACTCAAATCTAGTGCACTGAGGTCCGCAGATCAATGTGGTTCTGAAGATAACTAGTGTATCTTGACAAAAGTATAAATCTCAGTACATCTATTCCAACATTCTCCCCTCAAAACTGTAAAAAAAAAAAAATAATTGTGTCTCCATGCTGCTCCACCAAGTAAATATGCTATTGAAGATCTTCAAATTGTCCATAAGTTCCAGGTTTCCAGAGCTCTGTGTAATGTATACATACCTATCTATATGTATGTGCCAGTATGGTAACACAATTTTGTGCACATAGCTGTATGGTAACTTAGCTGCATAGAACAAGTTATCCGAAATTATTATTTGGAGGGAAAAAAGATTGTGAAGGTAAAACAGGAGAAAAACTTTTTCAACCCTTAAAATTGTAAACCAGGCATTATTGCTAGCTTTTTTTTTTTCTTGCAGTTGTTCCAACAGAGAATTGCTTACAATGTGAAATTAATATATAGCACTCAAAAATTGGTCTCCAAAATGGAGTATAATATGGAAGGCATACCATATTAAGAGAATATCATAGAATCGTTTAGGTTCAAAAGACCTTTAAGATCCTCAAGTCCAACCATTAGTGCAGGACTGCCAAGTCCTCCAACAACATAAGCTTCTAAGCACCACATCTACATGTTTTTTTATAAGCTCTTCCAGCGATGGTGATTTCACCACCTCCCTGGACAGCCTGTTCCAGTGCTTCACCTCCTTTTCAGTGAAGAAACTTTTCTTAACATCCAATCTAAACCTCCCCTGGTACAACTTGAGGCTGTTTCCTCTTATCCTTTCACTTCTTACCCAGGAGAAGAGACCAACCCCCACTTGCCTACAGCCTCCTGTCAGGGAGCTCTGAGGGCAATAAGGTCCCCCCTGAGCCTCCTTTTCTCAAGACTAAACAACTCCAAGTTATAACAGGATATTGTTACTTCCAGGGCATTCATATTACCAGTTTGATCTTCAAATCAGTGAGTTTTACTACAAGTTGCATCTCAAAAAAAGAAAAAAGTAAAAAATTAAACAATTAATCTTCTCCTGTTATCCTTTTGACTTGAACACTACACTAGGCATAAAATAGCTGACCCTTAAATCTGAAATTAATCACTTTCCTCAAGTTATTTTCTGTAACCACTAATAGTAGCGAACTGAGTATAAAAACATATACAGTAACTGTCTACCTCCCTCTGCCTCTGGTGTGTGTGTGTGTAGGAAATCCTTGTGCATGTAAGGTTTGCCTTCAAGACAGATGAGATTAGTGGTACTTACTGATACTTAAATTAGCATAGCAGCTTCAATAACAGCAAATATGCTTGCAGCATAATTCTGCCAAGAAACAGTTCAGCCTTCAAAACAATTGTGGTTTTGACAGGCAATCCTCTTTATATGTGTATATACATATATATATAAAAGAGGGATGGTGAAAGTGAGCTTTAGAAAATATACTCTAGAAAGTAGTCATACTTTGCTTGATATCTCACCTGTAGCTTAAATTTTTGAATAGCACAACCTTCATAATTTTTCAGAATTTTGGCAAAATGGACCTAGACTATTGGTACATAGGATATTTTTACTAGTTCTCTAGTTTAAATTTTATACATGCTATCTCTTAGATACTTTTATACTTGACAGGTATGGATTAATGAAATTTCTAAAACATCTGTACTACAGAATGCAGTAGAAGTGTCAAATGCAATTCTTGTTCACAAGTAATATCAAAGCTCTTATTGTTGAGATGAGGCTTGAATATTAACTCCATTTGCATACAGTGAAAAGCAATGATTCTTTTGTTGACTTTCATTACTGCAAGATCTCTTACTGCTCTGGAAGTAACTGGCATACGTAAAGCTAAGTGTGTGGTGATCACTAAACAAGTCTGCACATGTACAGCTTTCTTAAAGCCTGAAGCTTTTTCTTTTCCCAGAGGCATCAAGCAAGTTTATTCTGATACCTGCAAAAACATGTGCACAACTTAGAGGGGCACAATTTTACGGCCTGTGATGCACTGCTTAACTCAAACTTGAAACCTCATGTAATCAGAGACACCACATAACCTACAGCCTTCTAATAAAGTTTAGAAACCTGTTCAGCTAGGCAATTTTTATGCTCAGTGATACCTATAACTTATTGCTATACTACTCACAAGTTTGTAGAAAGACTTTTGGATGAGATTAATCACTTTCTCAGGCTATTAAAAAAATACCTGATCCAGATGAAGAGATGACTACACCCATGAGTTCTTGAAAGTGTAGTTTGCTACCTATTACGTCAGGGTGGAAGAGATAACTGGAAAGGTAAAACCCTGCAGGAACACTAGAGGTGAAAAAAAAAAAAACCTGTTATAGGAAAGAAAGCAGCATGAAAATCAGCTGATTAATCCATTTGCCAAGGAGAAGAAAATTAGCACGTAGAAATGAAAGCAGGAGGCACAAAAAAATGTTACTTGCTCACATAAAAGAATTTTTTGTTTCTTAGCTTGCCTTTTCCTGAGCAGAGGATCTATCTAGAAAACTTCCCATGATGTTGGTTGTTTTTTTTTTCCCCTTCAGTTTCAAAGTCTTCCTTCAAAATTCTAATGCTCTCTTTGCAAGTAAAAGTCTCCTATTTATTGAGCTGTGACAGGTATTTTTCAGGCAATGAAAGCTTGCCTGAATTTGAATCTGACAGTGATTACTCCTTTGGGGTGTCGTGCAAATTTTCAGAGTGAAGCTGAAGATCAGTGTGTTACCATGTTCATGGAAAAAATCTCTCCAGATCCAGCTGAAAAGTATTTAGTTTCTAATGTCTGACTCCCCTATGCCACTGAAGCCAATGGGGCTGTTTGAAAATATGGCTATAGCTAAATGAATGCGTATAAACTAATGTATGAATCTTTGATGGTAAACTGATTTATGAGATTATTTCTTTTCTTTTGATGAGACAACTAGTAAAGGGTCTTGAGCAAGAAATTAATCCTCTAAAATTTGTACAAAGTGGGAGTGTACCTTTAGGGTTATGACAAGTCCTTAAGTACTATGTTCTGAAGCAGTTGAAGCCTTGGAACTGGTCTTCAAGGTTTTTTAATTCTTGCTGTAACTCTTTGTTTTCAGTAAAATTTAGAAGAGGGAACCTACCTGGGACTTCCTAAATACTATGCACAATTAAAATATCTTAAAGAAATTAAGCTAAAAAATTATGACTCATGGCTTAAGGCTGCTTTCAGCTTGGGGAGTTATGCATGTCAAAGGCAGAAAGTAAGTTAAACTTCCTATTGCGTTGCAGGCTTGGCCTGAGTAGGTAATTTTATCTTGTACAAATGACAAAGAAAGCACAATAAAACGTAACTGATTAAAGTTTACAAATTTGCGTATTCTGAAGTCTTGTTTTATATAGAAGGAAATTGAAGCTACTCCTGCTCCTGTGTGTAAAAAATACTTTAAAAAGGTACCATAAAGCTCTGATATAGAAGTAAGAACAATAGTAGCCAATACTCCTACAGAGATAGTCTTCTAAAAGTTGGCATTACAAGGACAGTAGAGGTTGTGCAGTAGAAGTCATAGAATCATTTAGACTGGAAAAGACCTTTAAGATCACCAAGGCCAACTGTCAACCCAGGATTGCCAAGTCTGCCACTCAACCATGTCCCTAATGCACATCTTTGGTTTAGTAGACTTTCTGGGAGTGTTTTGCATGTCTTTGAAAGTGAAAAACGCGTTTATAGATCAAGATACAAAGAACCCTTTGTGAAAGAATTAGCATTGTGAATCTTTTTATTTGGAAAACAGTGTATCTAGAGAATAAAAATTTACAAGCCTGGTAATAAGAATCAGAGAAATATTATATGCAACATAAATCCTGTGTTTTGCCATTCATGAATTCTAAGGATTATCTTTTTCTTCAGCTAAGAAATCTCAGGGAAATAATTGAAATTATGCCACAGACCAGAAACGGTTGGTGTCCTGTTCCCCTAGGGGACGAGGGCCGGGCGGCCCCTAGGGGACGAGGGCCGGGCGGCCCCTAGGGGACGAGGGCCGGGCGGCCCCTAGGGGACGAGGGCCGGGCGGCCCCTAGGGGACGAGGGCCGGGCGGCCCCTAGGGGACGAGGGCCGGGCGGCCCCTAGGGGACGAGGGCCGGGCGGCCCCTAGGGGACGAGGGCCGGGCGGCCCCTAGGGGACGAGGGCCGGGCGGCCCCTAGGGGACGAGGGCCGGGCGGCCCCTAGGGGACGAGGGCCGGGCGGCCCCTAGGGGACGAGGGCCGGGCGGCCCCTAGGGGACGAGGGCCGGGCGGCCCCTAGGGGACGAGGGCCGGGCGGCCCCTAGGGGACGAGGGCCGGGCGGCCCCTAGGGGACGAGGGCCGGGCGGCCCCTAGGGGACGAGGGCCGGGCGGCCCCTAGGGGACGAGGGCCGGGCGGCCCCTAGGGGACGAGGGCCGGGCGGCCCCTAGGGGACGAGGGCCGGGCGGCCCCTAGGGGACGAGGGCCGGGCGGCCCCTAGGGGACGAGGGCCGGGCGGCCCCTAGGGGACGAGGGCCGGGCGGCCCCTAGGGGACGAGGGCCGGGCGGCCCCTAGGGGACGAGGGCCGGGCGGCCCCTAGGGGACGAGGGCCGGGCGGCCCCTAGGGGACGAGGGCCGGGCGGCCCCTAGGGGACGAGGGCCGGGCGGCCCCTAGGGGACGAGGGCCGGGCGGCCCCTAGGGGACGAGGGCCGGGCGGCCCCTAGGGGACGAGGGCCGGGCGGCCCCTAGGGGACGAGGGCCGGGCGGCCCCTAGGGGACGAGGGCCGGGCGGCCCCTAGGGGACGAGGGCCGGGCGGCCCCTAGGGGACGAGGGCCGGGCGGCCCCTAGGGGACGAGGGCCGGGCGGCCCCTAGGGGACGAGGGCCGGGCGGCCCCTAGGGGACGAGGGCCGGGCGGCCCCTAGGGGACGAGGGCCGGGCGGCCCCTAGGGGACGAGGGCCGGGCGGCCCCTAGGGGACGAGGGCCGGGCGGCCCCTAGGGGACGAGGGCCGGGCGGCCCCTAGGGGACGAGGGCCGGGCGGCCCCTAGGGGACGAGGGCCGGGCGGCCCCTAGGGGACGAGGGCCGGGCGGCCCCTAGGGGACGAGGGCCGGGCGGCCCCTAGGGGACGAGGGCCGGGCGGCCCCTAGGGGACGAGGGCCGGGCGGCCCCTAGGGGACGAGGGCCGGGCGGCCCCTAGGGGACGAGGGCCGGGCGGCCCCTAGGGGACGAGGGCCGGGCGGCCCCTAGGGGACGAGGGCCGGGCGGCCCCTAGGGGACGAGGGCCGGGCGGCCCCTAGGGGACGAGGGCCGGGCGGCCCCTAGGGGACGAGGGCCGGGCGGCCCCTAGGGGACGAGGGCCGGGCGGCCCCTAGGGGACGAGGGCCGGGCGGCCCCTAGGGGACGAGGGCCGGGCGGCCCCTAGGGGACGAGGGCCGGGCGGCCCCTAGGGGACGAGGGCCGGGCGGCCCCTAGGGGACGAGGGCCGGGCGGCAGGTGGGTTTTGTACAAAGTTAACTTTAGCAGTGCCTTAATTAAGTTAAGGACATATATTATGTAGCAGCCTTATAGGCAGCACAGCTCTTGCTGCCAGAGGTATTGTGATCCTAACGTGGGAGCAAAACTGCCTTTGGGCCAAGGGATAGCAAGATCTGTGTGGGCCAGGAGCCTCACAGTGCAAGGCTACCAAAGGAGCAGGAAAGCCAGTTGTTAAACTTAGCCTGAGTATCTTGGCTTCTGTAATCTCACCACAGTGATACATCCTGAAGTTATTACAGAAGAGACTGGAGTACCATCAAGTTTCCCTTTCACACTACAACAGTAAGCTTTCATAGTTTAAGACATGCTGAAAGCAGTGAGGCTCAGAAACAGTGGTCATTGGTGTATGTGTATGCTGTCTGATTATTGAAACTCTGTGATAGTATCTTGTACCATCTGTAAATGTAGCACTTGATCATAGGTTATTGAACTGTTTAATTACCTTCTTTTGCTCAGACTTATCAGTGTGACAATGGTCATGATGTTTAATTTTGTGCGACAGGATTTTTCTCTATTCAATTTCAATAAACCTTTGAAAGAAAGCAAACTTGTGAATCCCTGCACTGCACCAGATCCTCAATTGACGGAACAAACCAATAAGCCAGAACACAGCAATATTGATATGGTTTAACTTAGTTTTGCAAGGGTTTTTTTTGTGGTGTACATTGTAGAAGGCTGTTAAAATGATACTTAGCCTGGCTGGTTGCAAAATCCAGTTACAGTGTACTTTGGTGATATGTATAACTCATTGCAAGTGACCTTCAATCCTGAACCAAGTTTTCCTCTTTCAGTTCTTTATTTTAACGTTACCTCTATGAATAAATGTTTAGGATGGCTTCTTTTCAAAATGACCTATTAATTTTCAACTTCTGAATATATAGTATATGATGGCATATGGATTTTGTATAGTCCTGGTAAGAATTTGATCTTTTATTATTTTAGGGCTGAGTCTTTTTCCTAAAGATAATTTGTCAATATGTCTATATCTTCAAAGGAAAGGCATGGGAGAAAGAAGCTTCTGGTAGCCAAGAAGCTTGTTTCTGTGGAAACAGTTTGTTTTCTTTGAAACGTTCTTTTTTTTCTTTTAAAAAGTCTGAAATAAATACCATCAGTGTGACACACAGATGTTCATGTATCTATTCATTTGAGACAGGTTTTGTACAATTAGCTTTGTCTGGCAACTAGTGCTAAAGAAATACAGCTTAGCTGCTAGAGATACCGAGTAATAGTGTTCTGGAGCTCATTGGGTAGTGAATAATTACAGTCTTTGATTCCACTCAAGCTGGAACAAAGGAGTAATCTTGTGGCTGCCTGGGAATGCAAAGCCAGCCAGGCAGGATGTAGGTACTGACCTGCCACAAGGCTCTTACTTCCACCCTGTCTCACCAAATTTCAATACATGGTTGATGTCCTGGCGATAAATATATTTGTTTTTTAATTATGGTACTATTTATTGTTGTTTCATACTAACTTCTGCATAGTCAAAAGCTGTCCATTTAAGTGCTGTCATTTGTTTGAGTATAGTGGAATTGCGTGGCTTGTGAGAAGTTGAGGATAGAAGTTAATTCCTAATAATATTCAAGGGTTACCTCTGAAAGCTTGAGGGTAGCTAGCACGTGGTGTTTGAAGCAGTCTGCAAATCCTTTGTCAAGCTTGTGAGTTAACTAGTCAAACGTTTGGCATACCTACATTTCCAGAAATAAATCCCTATTTACCTGTTCTCTATCTCGCTATAAAGAATTCACAACTTCAGTCGATGCCTTATGGTGGTATTTGAGAGATGACTGGTTCTGAAAAAGCAAGTGCTAACAGCAACAGCAAATATCTGAAATACCTTGTTTATCTTGTAGGTAGGGGTAAGAAGCCTACATTCAGGAGTGGAATTACTTTATGCTGTCTTATGAAAGAGTGTGCTAATGGTCTTACTCTGCCCATTGCTAGAATAATTTTTTAAGAGTCTTGTGAATTTCAACACAGCAAATGCAAAGTGCAGCCTGTGGGGATGTATCTTGCAGTAGTATATACTGGGAACTGGCTGGCTGTGGAGCAGCTCTGCTGGATGCCTTAGCAGACAGGCTGAGCATGAGCTAGTGGTGCCTTGGCAGCAAAGGCGGCCAAAGGTATGTTGGGCTGTATTAAAAGGAGCATTGCTGGTACATGGGGGAAGTGATGATTCCTCTCAGCACTCAGTAGAACCCATCCAGAACATTGTGTCCAGTTTTGGCACTGCATAATAAACATTGCATTATAAGAATAATAATATGAATGATTAATGATATCACATTATTGATATGAATAAAGTGGAAAAAGTTTGGGTGGAGGCAGAGCTGGAGCAAATATTTGGGGACTGCAGCACGTGGTTGAGAAGAGGTTGAGGGGCTGATTGTTCAGCCTAAGGGAGAGAAGACTTTCAGCAGGACCAACAGCAGCTGCCGGTATCCATGTGGGAGTCATTAAGATTGAGCCAGGCTCTTCAGTGCTCCAACAGAGTTAGTTTTGACAGGATCACCAATGCCTTCTATATTTAGTTTCTCTTGGTTTTAGCTAAACTGTTTTTAGCTCTTTTCTACAGCATTTATCCATGGGTATCTGTTAACTGCACAACATGCTCAGACTTCTGAGAAGGAAAGGAGAAGGGGTGGTAATGAAGGAAACAATATGTTCTTCTGTTTTCATTTTATATTTATTAGTTCATCAGGGATCTTATTAAAGGAAACAGTAGTCAGAAGTAGCTTGTTTGAAACTTATTTCCTAAAGCAATTCTGTAGAACCAGGGTGGATGTTGACAGTTCCATGGAAGCAGCTGTGTGAGTTAAGTCATGTTAAATATCTGTACTGCAAGATACTGAGGTGCAAGTAGCAGGGATCAAATTTAAGGTTAAATAAATTCTAGACTAAAGTCTTTTCTGCTTTTGATAGTATTCAAATAATTTACTGAAAGTGTAAGGTTAAGTATGCTTTAGCTTTCCCCAGAAGGCAGCCGAGTTTATCAGTGCAGTATTTTGTCTGAACTGGAAATGGCAAAAAAGACAAAGACATACAACTGCTCTCAAGGTATGGTAGGGTAGCAAAGTTAAGTCATGTAAGTCTTCACAACACCTTCTTTTCAGTTAAAGAATCAGACTGAAGACATGAATTTGTTGGTCTGAATTTTCTTTCTTAGTCTTAGGTAAATTCTCTTATTAGTATCCAGCAAGTTTAATAGGCACTCTCAAAGGGAGCAGTGGTCTCCACTTTCTGTAGGACTTTTCTTTGCTGAGCTGAAAAAGAAGTTTCTCATCTGGTAGTCTTTCAGTTTAGAGGTCACCTCATTGGGAGGAGGAATCAATTGCCTGCGTGAGCAATAACTCACCCGCACCCCCCCAACCCTAGGTGTGATGTTGAGTCCTCATTTAAAGCTCAGAGTTAAGGCTAGGACTGCAGGAAATACTGTTTTCTATAGTTTGTTACTGGGGCCTGGGAGTTAACGTTTCAAATGGTGGAAGTATTGTGCTGTAAAATGAAGAAAAGTTCATGTGTGTGCTGGTTATCAGGGTTTTAACTAGATATCTTTCATGAATATCTTTATTTAGGAATGCTGAATCAGCTTCCAGAGCTAATTAAAGTTATAAAGGTGGATACATAGATAATCATAAATACACTTGTTGATTACAAGTGCAGAGCAATGCTCATTTGCTTGCAAGGAGAATTCAAATACTGGCAAGCAAAATAGGGTTGCAGTTCAGTTCTAGTATTCAGTACCTCCAAGATTAGACCACTAGCAACATACAGCACGAATAAAGGGTGAGATCCTTTTAGCAGCTGAATACAGCCTGATAAACTCATCCAAATAAAGAGTTATGACAAATTCAATGAAATAAACATACAACTATTTACTGTCTGAATTCATGTTTGAATCTGTTATCTACCTGGTTTTAATTTATAGCGTAACAAACAAGGTCACATCTCATGATCTGTATACAATATTTTCTTACATCTTCATTGTTCCTATGAGCTTAATTCCATACAATCTTTAGCATAATTCTTGTTTAATACAAAACACAGATGATTAGTGCTTTTATTTCTCTATTTATCATGTAGAGTATGCTATTGTCATTAACTTTTCTGTACTCTAAAAAAAGTATAGTGCTCACAAGCTGCAGAAAACCAATTATAAAGATGTCATTTATATCTTACTCTAAAGTATTTATAAATTTGATGTACTCTGTTCTAGTAAACTTCAGCCCTCAAATGAGGTTTTACCTAAGTAACAGTGAAAACTCTCGAGTCGTGCCTATGAGAGCTCATAACATTTAGTTTTTTTACAGTCAAGCTAAACAAAATAAAGAACTAAGGTATTGCTTGCCTCTGACATGCACTAATTCCTATAGCTTAATCTATTTATTGTGGGTACCAAGCAGAACAGACCTATACCTAAAAACCAGACCTACACAAACCACGAGGCTGGGGATGGGGGTGTGGGGGATGGGGAGGGGGAGAGGAGAGATTCTCTGAAAGCACTACATTTTTCTACTCTATATTATACCCAACTCTGTAGTGAGGAAAGGTATTGTGCTCTGGAATTTATTTTATTTTTTTTAAATCCTTCTATTGGCTAAACAGAAAACTGTTCTTAGTTCCTATGGAATAGGAACTTCGAAAGTCTGCTTCTCCAAGTCTTAAATACAATCTAACATAATTTTCATTTTTGAAATATTTTTGTTATAGAAATATTATAAGTATTATATATTATAGCCACAGTTAGAACAGTAAATTTTATACTGCCTTGTAATCTGATCAGTTGAATCTGTAACTTTGTCTTGCTCTTTGAAATTTGTCTATTTAATTATAGTTCTTACTGTAAAACCTAAATCTCCTAAGCCCTAGTTGATGCAGCCCAGGGCAGGGAGGGTTACCATAAGGCATGAGTGCTGCGAGGTCTTTCTTTAGAGGATTGTGACACTCCTCTGTCCTGGGGTTTGCTTGGGGACATTTTTGTATATTGTTATGCTCCAGCCTTCTGCTTTCTCCCTGCTTCCCAGGCAAAATTTGGGAGCCGCTTGCTGCCACACCACTGCCCCATTTCCCAGAGGGTCTGTGTGTCTGGCAGACACTATGTAAAGGTAGCAGGCCCCTTCCCCCTGGATGTTCCCAGAGGAAAGCTAATCCACAGAGGGTGCAGGCACATGGCCACCAGGCACTTAATGCTTCAACTGAAAAGCAGCTTCTGGCAAGCTGAGGTCAGCCACGTCCTGAGACCTAGTGTTGCTAGCTCTCTGCCAATCTTCTGGCTTTTTAACAGGAATGGCAAAATAATTTTATGGGCTACACAAGTACTTCAGCTTCAATAACAGGGAGCTATGCAGACCTATTTCTTTTACCACTGGAATTTTTTTGCAATTTTCATTTACTTAAAAAAAAAAAAAAAAAACAAAAAAAAAAAAAAAAAAAAACAACCAAAAAAAAAAAAAACCAAAACAGAAGTAATGAACATTTTTCTTGCTATTTTCTGTAATCAAGAACTGACGTTATTAAGAATGTGATTATTTGTCTCAGCATGATACATCACACTGTTATGTGTTTCTAAAGAAAATACTAAATCTTGACAGTAGCTTGGAGTACTTTCTTTGGTACTTTCCAATCAAGGATTAGAAAATAAATGTTCTCAGGCATGTCAGTCAGTCTACCCAGGACAACACTTTTTGGAAGCAGTCAGCCAGTCAGGAATATACAATTAATGAAGGACACTGAGAGAGAGGGGGGGGGGGAAAGAGATAGGGTAGAGTTTAACAATTGTAATAGTCTGTTTAGCTGTTTAGGGTAAAAGTTGTAAAATTTAAGCTGTTTGCCAAATCTTACACGGTTTGCTTGGGTACTGTGATAAGGTGTACGGGAGTAAAGGGCTTCATGACCATATAAGTCCAGCTTTATGACCATATAAGTCCAAAGAAAGATTACAACCTTGCAAGAACAAGCCAAAGCTGGTTCTGCGGTTTGGACAAAGAGCAGGACGTTACTGAGCCTGCGCCAGATGTGGGGGTCACGAGGAAGACTCACCTGCCTTCATCCTCAGGACCCCTGACGACCACCACCAGGGGACACTGCGCAAACTCAGTCGGGAGAGAGATATGGAAATGACTTGCAGAACTAATTTTAATACAAAGCGGGGATAGGTAATGCATATGTATAGGTGTATTACATCATATTATGAATATGTAATGAGTTGTCTTATAAAAACAGAGCAAGTTTCCGTGTTAGGCGCGCACGGTTTTGGCGGGACTACTCCCCCGTGCTGCCCAGCACTGAATAAACATACTTACTTTACAATCTTACAGATTGTGGAGTCTGCTTTCCGCACGTCAGTTTTGGCGAGCCAGGCAGGAGGATCTCCACTTGGCTACGGGACCGACTGAGGAGCGGACGCTCCTAGGTGCGCCCCGAGCGTTTTGCTCGGAGGAGTCTCCGCTGCCGGCCGATCACCGTGGGAGTGGACAACAGCCTCTTGGAGCTGCAGATTTAACGGTATGTTTAACAAAGGGACTTGAGCTTACGCATGTTCGGGACTGCTGATAGATCGCGCAGAGATGTCTGGCGTGCAGCATAGTGCCCGTTGGTTAGGTACCTATTGGGTTTGGGATTACAATTGGGAAACTCGCTGGCCGATAGAGCAGCCGGTAGCGATCTCGGGGATAGATCGACTGAGTTTGAGGTAACCGCTGTATCCCGGGATGGACCTGCTAATGACTGGTATATGAGAAGCAGGAGAAAGGTAAGCAGGCCTCTTGTAATTTACAAGATATTTGCAGCTGCTAGAAAGTTGTTAACTGGAGCGATGCTGTGTTAAATTTCTCTGAGTATCGATTTTGGTTACGGCAATAAGGCATTTGGAATAGACTACCGATTTGAATTTGTTGAACCATAGTGTTTGTGTGAAGTGATGTGCGTGTGATTTTCTCTGAGTGCATGGACGTCCGTGAGAGTGGAATTGAGTGAGAATAAGTGAGAGTGTGGCTGATAGGTGTAAAAAGAGAGAATTTAAAAGTCAGTTTGAATCCCTTAAGAGTATATTGAAAATGGGTAACACCCAAGGAGGGATACTGAAAAAGAGTCCCCTGGGTTGTGTACTCGCCCATTGGAAGGATATTGTAGGGAAGGGAAGCACAGAAAGTAAAAAGACCCTCATTAAATATTGTAATCAGTGGTGGCCATTCTATAAGTTAGAGGGCGAAGTTAAGTGGCCGTTTAATGGAACATTGGATTATAATACTTTGTTACAGCTTATGCTGCTCTTGAGAAGAGAAGGGAAATGGGATGAAGTATCATATGCAGATATGTTTTTCACTCTGCGAAACCATCCGGAGTGGCAAAGGGACTGTGGGATAATACCCCCACAGGACCCTATGGTACTCGCATTGGAGCGGGAAAATAAGGAGGGTAGAAGTAAATTGAAAAGATGCTGTTCTTCCTGCAGCATTGGGCAGAGGTGTATAAAGGCAGACAAGGTTCACCAAGCCCCAGAACAGGACTTAGATGACTTGTTTAAACCTCCCCGCCCCCCCCCCCCCCCCCCCCCCCCCCCCCCCCCCCCCCGGCACGGGACAAGGATGTGGATTCGGAAGGAGCTTTTAATCCTCCTGATAGCCCTGTATCTTCCCACACTCGGCAGAAGTCTGCCCTGACTACTTTACAGGCACCCCTCCGAGAGGCGGTGGGGCCAGATGGTGGAACAATGCTAATTAAAGTGCCTTTCTCCACTGCTGATTTGGGAGAGTGGAGAAAGATTGCAAAGGATTATAGAAGTGACCCGATAAGTGTAGCCAGGCATTTCCAATTTATCGTAAAACAACACAATCCCGATTGGAATGATATACAATTATTACTGGAATATTTGACTGAAACTGAAAAACAGCTAGTTTTGAAAACAGCAGGAAATTTGGCCTAAGATCATTATAAAATTATAGGAGGGGATGTTAAGGAACATGTCCCCCTCCAAGACCCAAAGTGGGATGCTAATAGATCGGCACATATGCAAAGATTACAGGAATATCAGGAATGGGTTTTGAAGGGAATGGAGAGAGCAATTCCCAAAACTATAAACTGGTCAGCTTTATATGCAGTTAAGCAAACTCCTTCTGAGTCCCCGTCTGAGTTCCTGGATCGGCTGAGGGATGTGATGCGTCGTAACACGCCGCTGGACCCTGGGTCTGAGGTAGGGATCCAGCAATTAGTTTCTTTATTCCTGGGTCAATCTGCAGGGGACATAAGGCAAAAACTTCAAAAGCTGCGTTCTACAGAAGGTAGAAACTTAGAGATATTGTTGGATGAAGCGTGGAGGGTGTTTAGTAATAGAGAAGAAGAATATCGGCAGGGACAAAGGAAATTGATAGCTGCCATTCAAGAAAAAGGGGAACAGAGAGGTGGTAGGCGAGATTCGTCTAGATTGGAAAGGGATCAGTGTGCTATGTGCAGGGGCTTTGGTCATTGGAAAAGGGAATGTCCTAGAAACAAGGGAGGGGGTCGTAAAACCTCGGCGAACGTGAAGATAGCCAATGTAATAGAAGACTGATGGGGACCTGGGGAATCTACCCTAGCGGATCCACTGGTTACAATTAAGCTAGGGGAAAAGCAGCAGCAAGTGGAGTTTTTGATAGATACAGGAGCGACATATTCGGTTTTAAATCAAGCCTTAATACCTTTAGGAGATGATTACATTGTAGTACAGGGAGCAACTGGCCAAAGTGAAAAGGCGTATTTTTGCAAACCTTTAAAGTATAAATTGGGAAAGCAATGGGGTATCCACAAGTTCTTATATATGCCCAACTCTCCAAAGGCACTTTTGGGGAGAGATTTGTTGGAACAATTAGGAGCAAAGATCACCTTTGAAAAAGGGGAAATTACTTTGGAGGTAAAGGATCAACAATATACACAGGCATTAAGTCTAGTCCTAACTAGTCTCCCCTCAGAAGGGAAAATCGATGAGGAAATTCTGAACCAAGTGTATCCAGGAGTCTGGGCTACTGAAGTGCCTGGAAGAGCGAAAAATGCTCCACCTGTTGAAGTTAAGATAAAGGAAGGTCAATGACCGGTAAGAATTAAACAATATCCTCTAAAGAAAGAGGACAGGGAAGGAATCCGGCCGGTGATAGAAAAATTATTGCAGCTAGGACTATTAAAGGAATGTGAGTCTGAATTCAATAGTCCTATATTACCTATTCGGAAGTCCGATGGGTCATATAGGGTGGTTCAAGACTTGCGTGCAGTGAACAGGATTACTGAGGATCTCTACCCAGTCGTGGCAAATCCGTATACCCTACTGACTGCATTGGCACCTGAATTAATCTGGTTTACTGTTCGAGATTTAAAGGATGCTTTCTTTTGCCTCCCTCTCCACAAAGCCAGTCAAAAGTTGTTTGCATTTGAGTGGGAAAATCCTAAAAGTGGTCGAAGGACCCAGCTCACTTGGACGGTGTTGCCGCAAGGGTTTAAGAATAGTCCTACCATTTTTGGCAATCAGCTTGCGAGAGACCTGGAATCCTGGGAAGCCCTGTCCGAGAAAGGAAAATTGTTACAGTATATGGATGACATTCTGATCGCTACCAACACAGAGGAAGATTGTATGGCATGGACGGTGAGTCTGTTGAATTTCTTAGGGCTTCAAGGATACGGGGTGTCTAGGAAGAAGGCTCAGGTAATGCAGCATAAAGTGAATTATTTGGGCTATGAAATCAGTGTGGGACAGAGAACTTTGGGGCAGGCCCACAAAGAGGTGATATGCCAAACTAAAAAACCCCAGATGGTAAAGGAATTGCGAACCTTTCTGGGAATGACAGGGTGGTGTCGATTGTGGATCCACAATTATGGACTGCTTGTTAAACCATTATATGCGCTGACAGCGACTGAGCAGAAACACCTCGAATGGAATAAAGAGGCCGAACAAGCTTTTGAACAACTAAAGAAGGCTCTGATGTCAGCCCCGGCCTTAGGACTCCCGGATGTGGGTAAGCCGTTTCTCCTTTTCTCTCACGAGAAACAGGACATTGCCCTAGGAATATTGGCACAGGAGTTAGGTCCGTATCATCAGGCAGTTGGCTACCTCTCTAAACAGTTAGACGCAACTGCAAAGGGCTGGCCTGGATGCCTAAGGGCAGTTGCGGCTGTGATACTAAATGTACAGGAAGCCCGAAAATTCACCCTGGGCCAGAAAATGACTGGTTTTGTGTCCCATGCAGTGTCAGCAGTATTGGAAGCAAAGGGTGGACACTGGCTATCTCCACAAAGATTCCTGCGATATCAAGCTGTAATAGTGGAACAGGATGATGTGGAAATTGTGGTTACCAACATTGTCAACCCAGCTTCTTTTCTCAGTGGAAACACAGGAGAGCCAGTGCATCATGACTGCCTAGAAACTATTGAAGCGACATACGCAAGTCGCCCAGACTTAAAGGATAGCCCCATAGAAAACGGAGAAAACTGGTTCACAGACGGGAGCAGCTATGTCCTGAATGGCAATCAACACGCTGGATACGCCATCACCACCAGTCAAGAGGTAATAGTCAGGACCTTTGCCCATGAACACCTCCGCACAAAAGGCAGAAATAATTGCCCTAACTCGAGCTCTGGAGTTGGCTCAGGGCAAAACTGTAAACATTTACACAGACTCAAAATATGCTTTTGGAGTTGTACACGCACATGGAGCAATTTGGAAAGAAAGAGGTTTGTTGAACTCCCAAGGGAAAAATATCAAACATGCAGAAGAAATTCTGAAGTTACTAGAAGCTGTTCAACTCCCTGAGAAAGTAGCAATTATGCATATTAAGGCACACCAGAGAGTGAGCTCAGATTTGGAAAAAGGGAATGAACTGGCGGATAGAGAGGCAAAACAAGTGGCCAAAATGAAAGTAAGAGTGGCAGGGGCTTTAATTCCCGATAGGCATATTTCCCTACAAGATAAACCAAAATATACTAAGGAAGATCAGAAACTCATTTCAGACTTAGCAGGGTCATATAATGAAGAGGGATGGGCTTATACCCCACAGGGAAAGTTAATTGTTCCTTCATATTTACTGTGGCATTTAATATGGGAAGAACATAGGAAGAGACATTGGGGAATGGAGGCTCTGTATAAGCATCTGATAAAAGATATTGTGGCTAGAAATTTATATACCACAGTGAGACAAGTGACTCAACAGTGTGACCTTTGCCTCCAAACTAATCCAAAGAATACTCCCAAACTAGAAATGGGCCAGATTGGAAAGGGTAATGGGCCTGGACAACAATGGCAGGTTGATTTCACAGAACTTCCAAGAATAGGGGGGTACTGATATTTGCTTGTATTAACCAATACCTTTTCAGGTTGGCCAGAAGCGTTCCCAACCAGAACGGCCAAGGCTCGGGAGGTAACTAAAATATTAATACAAGAAATAATACCTCACTTTGGGGTTCCAGCAACCATATCCTCTGACAGAGGACCACACTTTGTTTCAAAATTAGTGCAACAAACCAGCCACCATTTAGGTATAGATTGGCAACTTCACACCCCATATCGCCCTCAGTCGAGTGGCCAAGTGGAGAAAATGAACCAGTTAATCAAACAGCGAATTGTAAAATTGGGACAAGAAGCAAACTTGCCATGGCCTCAGTCTCTCCCTTTAGCCCTTTTGCGTATACGAACAAGACCAAGGGCGAGAGAAGGACTGAGCCCTTTTGAAATTCTGTATGGACGCCCCTATGGAATACAAAAGGGGACATCAATGCAAATTGGGGACGAAATTATGACCTCCTATATGGTGGCATTGAGCAAACAGCTCAATAAAATTGGAAAACATGTAATTGGGACCCGAGGAAGGGGTCTGGATGGGCCTGTACATGATATTCAACCTGGAGATTATGTATATGTAAAGTCTCTTGCAGAAAAAACCTTGAAACCACAGTGGGAAGGACCATACCAAGTACTCCTCACCTCCTTCACAGCAATCAAAATTAAAGAACAGAATGCCTGGATTCATCATACCCGTGTGAAGAAGTCGCCACAAAAGCTTTGGACATCAGAAATTCAAGGGCCATTAAAGCTCAAGCTAAAAAGATAGGATGTGGGTTAAATTTAATATGATTCTGATAATTTTACAGGTGATAGACACAGCGGCCTGGCGAGAGAACTGGTATGTACAGGCGATTCAAAACATCACCAAAATTTTAACTAAAACAGATTGTTGGATCTGTACCCAAATACCAAGGCATGCTGGTTATGAGATACTGTTAATAGGCATCCCACTGCCAGTTTCCCTAATGAACCGCCAAGATGGCTCCTTTTGGGGAAATACAATCTGGAGCACAGACCCTCAGGTTAAGTGGAGAAGGGGACTAAAAATAACTGTTGAAGAGACCAGCATATTAGGGGATAACTGCCTGGTAAGTTCGGGAAAAGGGCTGTTTATGGGAGAACACCTAAATTGTAACAGAAGTCGTACATTAAATATGACAGGTAGAGATTTGGGATTTTTGAAATTGAACTATACTGGTCTCCCGACCCCACAAGGGACAGGGTGGTATTGGTTGTGTGGCACAACGGCTCATAAAGTCTTGCCCATAGGATGGCGAGGAGCATGCACTCTGGGAGGTCTGGTCCCCAATATTACTATCATTGACGGGTTAACGCGACCCCCCATAAGAAAAAAACAAAATGTTGTAAATAACCCCCTCATAAACAGACCAACGAGTTTCCACAGTTTTTCGCGATGGTTCATTCCGTTTTTAGGGGTTAGTGAGTTGGAAAAGGCAATAATAAACATCTCAGCTGTAATAGAAACAGTGGAAAATAGAACAGTTGATGCCCTCCTGGCACTCCAGGAGGAAGTTACTGACTTATCGAAAATAGTATCACAGAATCGTATGGCCTTAGATTTGCTATTAGCCTTTCAAGGAGGGGTATGCACTGTGATCAATGTAGATTGTTGCATGTATGCAGATCAGAGTGGGCGAATCACCGAGGACCTCCAAAAAATAAGGAAACAAGTAAATATTCTACATATAGTGACACAAGACAACACTTCTTGGAGTTTTTTTGAATTATGGGAGAAATTGACATCCTGGTTGCCCAATCTAACATGGTTAAAACAATTATTTGTAATGATCATTGTAATTGTCTTTCTATTTTTAATTATTAGTATAGCTGTCCGTTGTGGATTTTGGTGTTTTAAGGGAACTGGAAATTCCTATAGCGAATGGAAGAGAAAACAACTGCGACAAAAATTAGAATCTAATCAATACTTCGAGTCTGAGTAAAAGAATTTACTAATTTCTTTGAAAAGGGGGGACTGAGAGAGGGGGGGGGGGGGGGTAAGAGATAGGGTAGAGTTTAACAATTGTAATAGTCTGTTTAGCTGTTTAGGGTAAAAGTTGTAAAATTTAAGCTGTTTGCCAAATCTTACACGGTTTGCTTGGGTACTGTGATAAGGTGTACGGGAGTAAAGGGCTTCATGACCATATAAGTCCAGCTTTATGACCATATAAGTCCAAAGAAAGATTACAACCTTGCAAGAACAAGCCAAAGCTGGTTCTGCGGTTTGGACAAAGAGCAGGACGTTACTGAGCCTGCGCCAGATGTGGGGGTCACGAGGAAGACTCACCTGCCTTCATCCTCAGGACCCCTGACGACCACCACCAGGGGACACTGCGCAAACTCAGTCGGGAGAGAGATATGGAAATGACTTGCAGAACTAATTTTAATACAAAGCGGGGATAGGTAATGCATATGTATAGGTGTATTACATCATATTATGAATATGTAATGAGTTGTCTTATAAAAACAGAGCAAGTTTCCGTGTTAGGCGCGCACGGTTTTGGCGGGACTACTCCCCCGTGCTGCCCAGCACTGAATAAACATACTTACTTTACAATCTTACAGATTGTGGAGTCTGCTTTCCGCACGTCAACATGTCTTTCAGAATGTAATTCTCTTTTGTGCATGTGCTGACACTTGCTTGTAGACTTCTAGTGTGATTGCCAGGGATATATTCCAACAACATGGACTGGGCACACTGTTCATGTGAAATATTTGAGATTTCTTTTACTACAATATGAGTTCATTAATCCATTGTATTGGCCCTGTAGTTGTGGGAGTTCGCTGTCTCATACTGAAGATCTGCATAACCTTGCTTGTTGTCCTATTATGCAAGTGAATACGTAAACAGACAGCAAGGGGACTAGAGGCAGAATCAATATCCTCTCCTTCATGCTTTCCTAAACCCCCAACTATCTTCAGGAGCTTTTCTATGCCTGGCAAGGTGTTGTCTATTCGGTCACTCTCTCTGATTTCATATATTTGTCTGGTTTCTCCTTGATCACTTATAAACTTCTTCCATTCACTATGTCCTCTGCATGGAGTTTCATAGGTCTGCTACACAATGTGTGAAATTACATTAAATAAAAAACACTTGCTCACTCTACTTCAGTAAACAGGTAAGCTATGTAAAAAAACAGTCACTACAGAACAAGCTTAAGACAAACTACTCCAAGTTTCAAATATTTATTGAAGGACTGAAAAGAATATGCTGATAAGAATTGGACTGTAGTCTAAAATATCCAAGTGAGAAATCTTTCACAGAAATTGTTGATTACGTTCAGCATGCTGGAACAGGAATACTTTCCCAAAAATGTACGATGCAAACTACTTTTTCCTATCCTCCAGTTGTCAGGTGTCGGTTTTCTTTTGTGTATTGTGTAACAGTGGGCACTGACACCTGTACATTTCCATTAAATATTTTTCACTTCTTAATTTTTTCGTAATGTTTTCCATGTATTAATTTAAAATACAAAAATAGGTAGTATAGGTAGCTTTTGGCTTGCTGCTACTTCACTTTCCGTATACAACTGCTTCTTTGCTTCTTTTATTCAAATATTTGGTGAAATATGGCATTGTGCTACTGATTTAATGGTTCACTGATCCTACTATAATTTAAAATAGATAATCCCTCAGCTGAATCTGCAGAATACGAAGCAATAATTAAAAAATAATAATAATAAAAAATGCAGGCATTTGGTGTTCTCTCTTCTTTTACCCTTTCTTGCCTAAGCAATCAATGGACCCAGAAAAATAAGGTATAGTAGATTCATTTTTTGGAAACAGACACCAAGGTGATATTTGTCATAAACCTGCACTTTTTATTGTTTAAGTTAGCAGTTAAAGCAAGATTATTTTTTTTTAATCTTAGTTTAAGAACAAGGTAATATTAAAATGTCTCTATTTTCTTTGAAATGTCTAAACATCTCTTACAATTTTTGTTTATCCCTTTCACTAATAGAAATTAAAGGTAAGAAGGTGTGGGGAGTATAACAGCGTGTGATGTTTTTCCTGTAAAACTAACCTATGACAATGCCTCTGTCTAGAATTCCAGTGGTGAAGCAATAGATCTTAATTACTAATGTAGGATTTCCCCAATTTTTAAACAACCAAATAAATTTGCTTGCAAGACTTTTCAAATTCCACTGTTTATTCTAATTGAGTGCATTATTCTGAAATTAATATATCTGGATCATAGCATTCCTCTTAGATGGTAAAAATGCATCTTCAGAAGTGTCTCAGTAAGTATTTTAGCACGTGAATTGACCAAAATCATTCCACATAATTGCGATTAGGAATTTAAGAAGTCTTTCTCATCTGGCAAACCAAAAATCTCAGTACTGCATTTTACTACAGTCTGTTGCCTGCAAGATCCTGTTTAAAGGATTATTGCCTTCTCTAGATAGCTTTCAGGCACTTTTAAGAAGAAACCATGTAACCAAAACTAAAATGCTTTACAAAAGTAGTTGTGCGAGCTCACAGTGCAGACAGGGTTTGAAAGTTCTATTCTAACCACAAAAACTGCCTTGCCTCTTTTCCAGGGAATCGTAGTCAGCCTAGCCAGTTAAAGCCAATTAAAGAAACTGATACATGCCTCTACGGTTACATCAAGTAAAAATGTAAAGTCATCTGTAGTATAGCTCTTGATCAGTAAATACCATTGGTTAAAACTCATTTCTGTTCACCTCTTGCAGGCACTTTGTGTGTGAAAACTTGGTGCTGGAAATCACAGGTTATTAATTCTTTTGGTTCTCGGAAAAGAGAGCAAAGAACATTTTAGCTCTAATCAGTTATCCACAATATTGAACTCGAACTGTGAGAGTGGCAGAGTCAGGCATACATAAGACTTGGAAATTTATTATTTCTAGAACAGCTTTTTCTTGATGATGAAACTCCATCCATGAAACCCTTATCTGAATATTAAATGGTTTTTGTTTGCAACTTTGCAATTGAATACTCTCAGCAACTGTTTTCCTTTTGAAAGGGAGGAACATAAATTCTGAATTATAGGCCACTGGCTTATTTCTCCCATAATCTTCATTAGAACTTGATATACTTTTGCATCTTACAGTAAATAGAATATCTTCCAGGATGTGCCTAGGGATGTGATTTAAACTGAATTCAAGGATTGAAAATAAGAGCTGCAGCCAACGCAAAGCGCTGTGTGGGTGGTAAAAGGAATCTTCAAAAAGCCCTGGTGGAACAGCCTGAGCAACCATCAGTGCCACTTAGGACTACAGTAGGATATTAATGTAAACTTGGTATTCAGTTGTTTCAGATATCAAGGCCATTTCTTCTTAAAGTACTTTACTAAAAATGAAGTTGCTGCCTCCTTAAGTGAAAGGTGACAAATCAGAGAAAATTGAATCCACAGACTATTCTCTGCTAATTTCTGGGTAAAACTCGATGCTGTATAGTGTGGAAAAAGGGGTTGAAAAGTTCTGAAGTGTTTCATCATTCTTGTGATATTGTCTCTTAATATATACCTTGAAAACTATCACTCCTGTGTTATTTTTAACCCTTTATAGCATGGGTTTTGAGGAGAGGTGCTGTAAATTTTCCTTCCGTTTATAGGAGAATTAATGGAGGGGAAGCACAGAGAACAAACAATATTTCTTAGACTGATTTTGAACTATCCTCAGCTCATAAATTTAATTTTGTTATGACAAATTTGAAAATAATTCTGTTTTCATATTTCAAGGTATCTTTAGTCCATTTGATTCAACTGGGTACCAATAGTCTGAAATCGTGCTGTTCTAGACAGCTTCCTTTGCATTTTAAAGGAAAACCACGTATGTATGGCAACTTAATTGGCAGTCAGAATGATTTGTAATTTTATGTTTGAAAGAAGAAAAAGGATAGATGGTTTGTCCTTGAAAGAAAATAGATGGTGTTCTCTGAACTGGAAAAACCTCATTGCTAAGAAAACTGAGTATTTTTCAATGACAAGTGCTTGTTACTCCCTGCATTTGGAGATATTTTTTTAAACATGTAACTTCCTAAAGTGTAACATAGCTAATTCTGATGTCACCAAAAAGGAATTACCATAACATGTCTGAGCTGAGACCTCATAACTGAAGACAGACAAAAAATATAAAATAAAAAAAATAAAAATTGAAAGACATGGTATGGTATCTTATTGTGTAACTGTAATTATGAGTGCAAACTTTATGTGAAGTGGTTGATAACACTGTGAATAGTACTAGCTATGTAACTTCTTGTGAAAGTGACTCTGTGCAAAGCTACTTTAAACACAGGCCTTTAAGCAAAAGGGTGAAAGTTCATTACGCCTAATTGATGATTTTTACTCATGTCCAGTGACCTAACATGAAACTTAATTAGCAGTGGAAAGTATTTATAGCATGCTTGCTGGTCAATGTTTTTGTTATAAATTATATTGGTTGCCTTTAGAACAAGTTGCAAGAGATGTAATATGCCCCTTCCACAGATACTTTTTAATTATGTGGAAATCTATAACAATAACTAATCTTTACTGGTTTTGCTATATTGAATATTTGCATTTACACCTTTGTTGTTAAATTCTACTATAAAATTAGTAGATGGATTTGTATAAGATTTGGTTCAATTCCACAGTTTTACTTTGAGGTAAATGGGGACTTAAAACATTTGTGTGTGTCTTTGAAATAGAAAATAGGCAATAAGGATTCTTATTCCAGTCTTAAAGACTATGCTTTCCTTCCCTTCAGAGCAGAGTTTCTCAGAAGTAGATCCACTTCAAAGCATGTACCCACATGTAACAATTTCTAGATTGTACAGAGCTGGGATAAAACAATTTGCCAAATACATCAAGACTGTTGGTAAGCATTGTTGGTGCTTTACATCATTCAAAGTAGGTTGGGGTTTCTCACATTTACGAAGTTGATAGGTCTTCAAACTACATCTCCTTGCTCTTCAGTCAGCTGTCTCCTGATAAATTAGTCCAATGTAAAGTAGGTCCACAGCTGTAGAGCTCATACAGAGGAATCAAGTCGTATCTTGGAAAGTGAATGGAGCCTGAAACAGATAAATGCTTTGGGAACACACTGAATATGAAGAGTAATAAAAATTGCACAACATTCTGCTTCTCCCAGTGCTGATTTGGCATACTCTTTCTGAACCAACAACAAACTCCCTAGAACTTCAATGCCCTCGTATTTCTCTGCAATTAAACTTACACTTCAGGAGTGCTCAGACTCATTTCCAAGGTGGAGTATGATAATCAAATTACTGCATAGTGATCCAAGCATTTCAGTGTTGTTGCTTTATAGGTCTGTGCTGTATGAGAGCCCTAACTCCAAAGAGTGGATAAATCAAGACTTCAAATGGTAAATGGAAGAAAATATCAAATAAACTAAATAATGAAGGTCAGGTTTCTCAAGTACTCTGATGCACTGGCTGAGTTACCTGATCTCAAGCCTCAAGCAAACATTCACGTGCCAAAATTTGGACAAGTAGCTGTTATTCCTGAACTTGAAGTTCCCTAACTCTTAAGATTTGCCAACTATTTAATCCTCTTTTCTTTTCTTTTTTTTTTTTTTTTTTTGTTACCTTTTCCCTGCTACATAATCTTCCTATCAAAAAATAGTATGAAGTACCTTTTTTTTTTCCTTCCATAGAAGACTAAGTGTAATTAAGGCTTTTAGTTTCATGAAATTGTATGAAAAGGTAATGTGGAGTCATTTTCCATGTTTGCTTTTCTCCATGTACAGTTGTTTGATATGAACTTATGCTATGACTTATATTGAACTCTCTGGCAGTTCAGCAATTATGTGAACTCAAATCAGTTCAGTTTTTGTAACCTGAGGAATAGATGTGAAAGTAAATTCTCATTAACCTTTCATGATCATTTCTAGGAATCTTCTGTTTCCCTGGAATTGTTTGGATAATCCTTTATTAAAGCATACTGAATTATGTACCTAATTGAGAAAATGGAGCCATTTTTAGCAGTTGTACTGCTTTTCCAATATTCAAAATATAGTTATCAGAGTAATCTATTTCATAGTCTAATAGTGCTATAGAAACAGTCTAATAGCTCTATGCAATTTGCATATTGGTATATACGTGAAAAATTATTTTGAAACCCTTTCTGTACTTGCCTCAGGCAATTTTAGCTATTCGTTCTAACAATTGTATCTCATTACTGATTTTTTTTGTGTGTGTCTGTTTCTGAATGTCCCTGCATTGCTATTCTTACCCTACCAATTGTTTGCTTTAACTTAACTGTCTTTTATGACGCTTGTTCTCATTATCAGATTTTGATGACTATACTTTCCAATAAGGAAATATATGAAATGCAAATGGGAATCTGCTTCAAAGAAAAATGGGTTTCTCCCTTGATTCTGTACCTGCATGAGTAGCCAGTGCTTCAATGGAACCAGGTCTTTTGAATACTTTGTACAGTAACTGGATCTTATAAATTAGGCTGAAGTAAATAAGCTGACACACAACTTCATAAAGTGAACTACAGTTGATTTATGCTGTCTGACAAACATACATACAAATATATATACATACATATTTCAGAAAAATGTTAGGTTTCTTGCCTGAAATCTTGTGTGCCTCATTAACAGATTTCAGCAGATTTCTGATATGTGGGTTTTGAGTCTTAAAACCAAAAAGACATGAATACACTTGTGTAGTCAGGACCATGACAATGCTAAATATACATCTGAAATTTCATTTCCTTGATTGTGATGTCAGTCACCAAGGCAAAAGAAAAATAATCTGCAGCAGTCTGTCATTTAAAAAAAAATTGTGGTGAAAAAGTACAGTAAGTAATGCTGAGATGACAAGCTCACAGAAAGCTGCTCTGTCTATAATTTGCAGTTTAAAAGTATTGTGAAATGTGCAAAAGGATTTTTGTTGTTTTTGTTTAGACCTTAAAGGGAAGAAAACAAGATTTTTACAAACGAGAAATAGTTCTAGTTTAATATCTGCCATGATCCTGAAAATATGGTAACTTAGGCATTTTTTCCACTGTCCAAAGGTGGAGGGGGTGGGTGAAAATCACTGTTACACACTTGGCTGTCAAAGGAGAAGGTTTACAGTTTTTTCCTATTTCTTCCTATTAATATGGGTGTGCTAAGCATATAAAGGGGAAAAAAAAAACCAACCAAAAACGCCACAAAAAAACACCAAACTCCCCCCTCCCCCCCCCCCCCAAACTCCTAATCATCCTATGGAATGTAAGTACATTTAAGTATTTCTTAGAAAAAATTTAATCACTTTAAACTATTTTGCTGGAATGGAAAGTGTCCAGCCCTTGGAAGTATTTTTCCACAGTGTCCTACTGTACAGTATGTGCAGGAAAAAAACCCAGTTTTTATTTTTTAATAAAATAAATAAAAAAATAAAGTAAACTCCATTTATTATTTTACATTAGAATAAATCAAGCATGTTTTTGTGGCAGAAGCAGAGGGAAAACACTGCAGTCTGTGAAGTGCTTGTCTGACGAAAGGTTAGTCATTTCAGTGGAGCAGGTGACAGTCTTTCAAACATATGCTCTTATGGTTATAGGAGCCACATGAGGACATCTAAAGATAAATATAGCAGGAGTAATGATGTGAGACTTTCTCTTCTGACATGGAAAAGCATATATCTCTATTTAAGCAGTTCAGCTAATGGAAACTGTTTCTGTGAGTTCAGGTTTCTGCTGAAGTATTTACATGATGAAAACTTCAGCTTACACGTTGAAGTAGCAATCTGCCTCTCATACAAAGCTGAATCTGAAGCTGCTGCAGCAGCAACAGTTAATCTTCCAGTGCAATTAAAATTCAAAACACTTTCTATACACTTTCTGTTTGAAAGCTTATTCACTTCAGCAGAGGTAGAGGCAGAGCCACTCCTATCACAGGTAGTATATTCAGCAAAATTATTTAGGAGGGTGATGCCCCTCGCTTTCTGCAATAAACTTTATCTGTTTTAAAAAGTTTATCATCCCTTTGTAAGGACACATTTGTACTCTTTTGTGTTAGTTCTTTAGGATCGCATTAAGAGACAATTAGTTACAGCTTTACATAATTTTATACTTGGATATATTATTGAGTCTGCATATCATTATATAGTTCTTTCAGACATTTAAAGTCTTACTGAAGTATTTAAGTGTCTATGGAACCGGACCGTTTAAGCTGCCAATATAGGTTGTTTTGTCTGAATATTGGAATGAAGTGTTTCCACCTAGTAATGTTGTTTAATAGAATTCTACTTTATTAGAATATCAGGGTAATATCAAGATTTTTAATTTCTCCTTTAATTTTTAACTTCTTTTAATACATTGCTAAGTGTTTCTGTTAGAGAATCCCGGTTGGCAGCTCCTTCTGCTTGATGTCTGCTCTTACTTGTAGTATGCTTTTTAATGACTACTTTTATTTCTTGCAGTTTATTATATACAACGAATTACGCACTTAGTTTTGTATTATGAAAATACCTGAGTCTTTAGAAACCCCTCAATTACTATACTCAAATTACTTTTTGTTTAGGCACTATGTTTTGTAAAATGAGTATTTTAAAAATACTGTTTACTTGTTTCTGTAGTATTTTCTCTTTTGTGGTTATATTTAACATTTCTAGTTCTATTACTCCCTGAAATTAATATTTTAGGATGTTGACTGTTCAAAGTGAAAACCATAAGAGGCTGCACTATATTTATGAGTCAGAACACAGTGTTGTGGTTTTCCTTAGTATAGATCCAAAAGTGATTCAGAAATTGATTTTGTCTTGCTCCCTGAAATTTGCAGTGGCTTAGCAGGGTTTCTTAATCAAGGACCAGAAGAGGTAAAAAAATCCTGGAACACAAGAAACCCCAAGGACCACTAATGGGATGTTACTGTTACTTTAGACATCTGTTTCTGTATTCCTGGCTTGTTTAGTATGATATGTTTGGGTTTCTTTTTCCTAATCCATGGTAATGCAAGCTGTTTAAGTACTTCAGCTATGTAATACACGTAGTCCAGTGAATGTTGAATGCAACTGGATTCTGAACTTCATGCTGGCAACGGGAGATGTAGATTACAGTTCCTATTTTAAATAAGATTTAAACAAGACTATTAGGCGATATCCCACCCTTCTTCTCCCTTAGGAGAAATATACCTTTTCTTAAAAGGTTTGATTCCATTTTGGTCTTTTTTATCAGTTCTTTGCTGGTCCTGAAATATTTAAGGTCATTCCCACAAGGTATTGAAGTGATGATGATGGTTTGCTGCTACATTACAGTTGTACCTGAAGTTTTTTGGCATACGATTAAGTATAGTACTTGTATTACCCTCTACGTTATTTCTGTGTTTTAACTGGGTGATAGGCAGAAATACTCTTATCTGTATAAACCTTTTCTTTTTTCTTAGTGATCCTTGTTTCAGTTTAGTGAAGTTAATGTTACTGGGCTTTCATTTTTTAAGAGGTTATAAACTTAAATATTTAATTTTTTAAAAAAGGAAAAGCTGTATATAGATGATAAATATTTTATTTTCAAGATATCAACTTCACAATAAACTCAGAAGTGGTTTAGCTAGCAATTTCATGAGCTTGAGCTTAAAAACATTTATCCTTCTTTTGTCCTGTGCGCAGCCTACTATATCATTATGTGCTACTCTATTAGCGTACCAGGATATTTACTTGGAACACAGTAGTTCAAGGTAGCTCTGATCACTTTTATAGGGTATCATTTAGTACTCCTCTGGCAACTAGTCCAACCTAACACTTTGCAGTTTTGGCTGTTTGTGATCTGTGAGTCAGAGGATCATTGATACATTCCAGGGCAAAATAAGTTTTTTTGTAATCAAGATTAATTTCAGTGCTTTGCTATATTTCAAGATATTGCACGGTAATAGGCCAGTGGCATGCACTTTGAGTTGGACTTTTAACACCCTTTCTCTGAGGAAGAAAAGAAGCTATGTAGAGTCTGTCATATTCTAAGCTTGTCTACATTTTATGAAACTTCAAATACGGGAAAACAAAAGAAGGCAGAAATACTTGTATTTTGCCTTTAGGCAGCTTTCTCTGGCACATTTCAAATTGCATGTGGTGACCTACTTCAGGGTCTGTTTTTTTTTTTCCTGGGGGCTGTTTTGAGCAGGTCTGTATCTGTAGCTTTGAGATGAAAAACTTAAGTCTCTGCATTTATAAGAAAAAAAGAGACCTTCATACAAATTACAAATCCAAAGCATACCTTTCTCAGCTGTCTTTGAAGTACTTAAGGAAAACAAACAAAAAAAACACCAAACCCCCCAAACAAACACCCCACCACGACCTTGTTAAATGTATCTTTCTTTGTTCAATTGGCCGTTCCACAGTCAAAATCTGATTTCAAGTAATGCTTCAAGAGCATTCCTTTTAAAGTAGCCATCATGCCTTATGACATGAACCATCATCTTGGACAGTATTGTAGCTCCAATATGTTTCTTTGACTACTAGCCTTGATTACAGCCAGCTGCTTAAGGCTTTGTTTAAATAAAAGTGGGATATATTGCATACATGAGTAAAAGCAGACTTGAGCAAGACTTAAAGGATCTCTTGTGGGAGGAAGCACAAAGATAAAATTACATCAAAGCACAATTGTATGAATGATAGCTGACAGCAGATCTCATTGAAGTTGTGGCTGTCCCCAGTTGCTTGCTGCTGTTGGAAGCTAGCTTTTCAATTATATAGATGAGGAACTGCTTTGGTTTTCTGTCTGGCTTCTGACTGTCTTGGGTAGTTGTGAAGCCAGATAATACAGAGTTTTGAAATAACCTGTTAAAGTATCCTTCCTTTGTAGAGGAATGGAGCTTAACTTGCATATAGTAAAACTTCTAAGAGAACTAGCAAAGCGTAGCACATCAGCTAGTACAGACAATAAACCGTGTCATATAAAAGCTGAAATGTTGATCAAGGCTCTCTTCTGGCAGGCATAAGAAGACAGTGCTCATCTGAAAGAGTTTACAATAGGCACTGTCAAGCTTTCTCTGAGAAGACTGAACCATTGAGACACTTCAGAAAAAAATATCTTAGTAACTGTAGAAAGTCAGGTCCTTTGGTTCTAGTCAATTATATAACAGTATGATTAAAGTCTTGATTTATATCTTTTTAGAAAACTCAGTTTTGTATGGAGTGTCCTTGTTTTCATGTATGACCTTTAATGTAAGGCAACAGCTTGAACAACTGGATTTATTAAAAAAAAAAAAAAAAAAAAAAAAAAAAAAGAAGAAAAGAAAAAGTGGGAAAGGGGGAGAGAGAGAGGAAAATCTTGAATGTTGTGGGTTTTATCTTCTTTATCCAGGAAAAATCTGGTGAGACTTGTTCTGTTAGGCAGCCTCTTTTTATGTTAAATTCTGTGATAGAGTTCATTAGATATCATTGAGTCTGGTTAATCTTTCAGGCTAGTCTACATATGCTCATGGACGATAGTGCTTATTGATCATTTTTAGCAAATGTCTGACACTTGAGTGAAAGCATTCAAATTTTCAAAGTCATGTAACAAACTGTGCAACGTTACTCTGATACACACAATAGTTGTAGAATTTTATCAGAAATTTCCTGTATTCCTGATATTTAATATCAGATTATTTAAAAGCTTACCAAAACCAAATCTTACACAAATAACTATGCCAGTTATTGTAAAAACAAGGAAAAAACAGAATGAAGAAAAAGAAAAGCCCTAGTTAAAAAAGTTCTGATGAGTTGTTTTTTCTGCAGAGTCTGAAATTTATCTCAAAAATGTAGAAAACGGCCAGTCCTTGTATTGTGCTCAATCAATTCTCAAAGTTTGTAATCTACTAATTATTACTTAATCTATTTGCATGTAATGAAATAATGGTTACCTTGGTCCTATTGAACTGGAAATCTGTAGGGCACAACAGCTGAACCAAACCAGTAGAAAAAGTCTTGCTTTTGCTGGGTCAGCTAGCCCGTTACTGATACCTATTTGTCATGACCATTTTGTGTATTCATATAAATATGTAATTACCTAATTTTTCCTTATATTAAAATGTCCCTTATAAGAATTTGATAAAATGCATAATGCTTTAATCTAATCTGAGTAATACCAGACACTTTCTAGATCATATTCTCTGTGAAGTCCATATTAGTCAGTAGATCCTGAATCCAAATTTCCCCAACAACTTTCATAAATTGCTTTCTTACATCTAAACAGAGGATTAACTGAAATGCCAGATCCGAGTTCAGATCTTCACATGTTTAATGTAGACAATAAAACTGAACCCAGATATCTTAATGAGGTTCCATATCCAATTTTAGGATAGGCTCACTTCAATTCAAAGTTCTTGGGTTCTTTTGTCCAATGTATAGATTCTTTGGTTTGTTGCTTTCTATAGTAATGCTTTTCCTGACACAGTGGTTGGTTGTTTTGGGTTTGACAAGGGAAAAGTCTCCTTCCTCGAACTGGGTTCTTAAGTCAGACTCACTCCCTCACATGCAAAGACTCAAAGCTTGAGAATTCTAAATGTAGAGCAAATCTGTGGCTTACGTGATTGCATATAAGGCACAGTAGTTTCTTTGTAACTTGCTATGGAGTTGGGGGACTCAAGGAAAAGGTTTATGTGGCAAAACTTCTGTGCACAATGGCAAAGGGCATTGGAAAAGTAGCAAATTCCTAAGGACAGTCTCTGCATTGAACTTGGTTCTCGGTTCTTCTTACTCATAAATATTGATGAAGTAGCTTAACAAACAGTATTTTATTGAATGGGGCGGGGAGGCAAAATATATAGGGTAAAGGACAGAAAATTATACCTAATTGTTCAATTATTTCAGTGCCTCTGCTCTTCACAAAACAACTCAGGACTAGATGTGGGGTTTTTGGTCATTGGTGTTTTCTTCCCCTCCACTGCTTTCCTCACTGTCTGCCCCATGCTCCCATTTCTTTACAAATTGTCAAGTATTGTGGGGTGGCAAGACCCATGCCACCTTAGGCAGGACTATGGGATACAGGAACTAAAACTTAGTATCCGGTTAGACTTTACACTGTTTAATTTTCTCACTAAACACCAGTCAACCTACAAAACCAAACACCCTATGAGGCTTTAAAAATCTAGAATAACAAGTATCTCCCTTGTGATATTTGTGGGTCATTTTTTTTTTTTCACAGGATACTGAAAACTATTATGTATGGAGTCACAAATTCAGACTTCCTCTTGACACAATGAAAGAAAATTAACTGATATTATTTTACTGGTATATCTATTTCAGAATGTAGCATCCCCTTAGCCTTTTATTATAATGGGTAGGGTAGGCCCTGTCTGATTATCTCATGTATTTGCCTTGATAGGAAAATTTCTGATAACAGCATTTAATGCTCAAAAAGTGCAGTCTTCAAATGAATTAACAATTCTGTCATGTCTACTTTTTTTAAAAAAAATATTCTTACTATTAGTAATACTCAGAATTAAATGTCGTTACTACATACCTGGGAGTGATAATGTAAGAGAAACCCCAACAGCTGGATGACCAGTTTTCTTGTTCATGAAGAACTTCATCAGTGATTTTGCAGGACAACTTGTCCCTTTAGTAAGTATGCAAACATAGTTCTGTCTGTTCTCAGTAGACCAGAAGCACAGTTTGCTTAGTTATGACTTGGTAAACTCTGCATACCTTTGGGAAAAATCACAATTAGTCATTCCATATTAAGTCAGCCATATAACCTTTCCAATGTATCAACCCCAATATAAGGATGTGTAATTATCTGAAAAACAAGGTCCTCTGTTTTCGTTTCCTTTTCAAGTGACAAGCTGCTTATTTTGTCATCTTTTTCTCTTAACAGTACTGAAGGCAAGGAACAAAGCCTGAGGCAAGGCTTTAAAGTTAAAACTGATGCATAGATATATTGGGGGGGGGGGGGGGGGGGGGGGAAGGGGGGGTGGTGTATCACCTGACATTTACACAATAATTTATTAACAAACTTTATTCTCCCTAACTGCATGGGAAATCACTTAAAAAGAGAAGCTTTTTAAGAAGTCAGCTGGGAAATACCTGTTTCTGAATATACATAGTTGCTCTTGGTTTTTCTATAGATGTGAAAAACAGTAAAGGTATATAACTTGCAAACTCCTTGTTTTGCTGAGGTCTTTGGTTGTTTGGTTTAGGTGTTTTTTCCCAAGGGATTCAGTGTATGAGAATCACTGTAAAACAGGAATCCTGTGTAACTTGCATCAAGTTCAGAGATTTTTAAGATGACAGAGCAAAAAATCTTGTTTTCTTGTTAATCAAGCACCCTTTAAGAGACGTTCAGTAAATGAAGTTGTGGAGTGTATTCAACCCATGCTGAATGAACCCAGTTTGCTTTTCAGCTAATCGGAGCTTCTTTTAAGAGTGAAGCACAGATACTGATAGTGCAAGTTTGAGTCCCACAGTCAAACTATATACATATAGTAGCTGGAATTAAAAGCAGATGCGAATGTTTGGTAGAAAGGTTCATTTTTTTTCTGTCAGCTACAAACACAGAATGCCTGGTCCTGAGACTGTGAAGAGAAGCCAGCCTTAGCAGCATAACCTAGGGGAGGCATCAGGTTGGATTTATGCAGGAAATATCTTCATAGCCTCCTGAGTACTAGCACCCTCTCACAATTGGCTTATTTCTCTTCACTGCTGACATTTAGATGATTATCAAAGATGATACCGTATTTAAAATTGATATTTCATTTATAGCAGTTATCATAGAGGAATTCTCTGTAAAATATCTAGAACAGTATCCAGTAATAAGTGTTGCTTGCAACTGATTGGCAGAATACAGCTGTACATAAAAAATAAAATAATCAAGGTACCGCTAGGAGATTCTCTTGTTCATAAGCCACCAGATGTTAATTTAGGTGAATAGTCTGCTTTACTGCTATTCTTCCTTAAACAAATCAGAAACATGACAAGAAGCCTCACAATTAAACATCACCTCTATTTGCTTGAATTGTTGATACTATGTTTATGAGTAATATTGAAATCTTAATTCAAAGCTAATGTATTTTCATGAAGATAAAAGTAAATGCAGAGTGGTATTGCAGGAGTAAATGGCTTTGGGTGAGTGTCTGAGGGTGTCTTTTGATGTAAAAGGACCTATTCCTTCAACTACTTGAACTGGCTTTTTATCTTTTTATTAGTAGTAAGCCTGGCATGGACGAATTTAAAAGGGAAACCCACTTCCTTATAGCACCATAGTGGTAGCAGAGGAGAAGAAAGCGTGTAATAAAGCTAGATGGGGAGTACAGCATATATGCTGCCAATTCAGGGGGACTTTGTGAACAGTATGGGTCTTGAAACACCTACAATCTTGTGCAGTCTCTGCACGAATCTGATTTGCTTATAATCGTCCAGAACCATAAAGCTGATGGTGGGTGGTGGTGGGGAGAAACCTGTTTTCAGGAAGAGAAGAAAAACAGTTAAAATGCATGTATCTTCTTTTCTCTTTTACTTCAGGTGCAATGAATACGTCATTTCAGGTTACATTATTTTATGTGTTATTTTTGTACAGACTTGATCGGTGTAATTTACATGTGGCTCCGATCAAGTTTCTAGTGAAGAAATCTAAACAGCTGAGACAGCATCCTCTGACAAGCTAGAAGGTGTTTAGAGATCTTATTTAAAGACTGCTGGAAGAGGTGTCCTATGGTGGGTCTTCTTTGGTTTTGTTTGGTGTGGTGTTTTGGGTTTTTTTTGTTGTTGGCGAGGTGGTGGTGGTGGTTGCTGTTTATGGGTTTATTTTGTCATTGTGGGTTTTTTTGGTGGGTTGTGGATTTTACTGGTTTTTTATTAATAAATAAGCTGCTACAGGCAACTGGATTCTTCCTTTCCTTTTGTATAACACTTCATGTAAAGATTTTTCAGATGTTGCTGCTGTGTTCCGCAGTTCATAAAGTATATTTCACAGCAATAAGACCAATGCACCTCCAAATGAAGTCAACGGAACCTGCATCAAGGAAATGTCTACTTTGATAACAGTCAGTTATGATTCTGATATTAAAAAGCATACTAGTCTTAGTTGTGGCATCCGAAATGGGCTATTTTTGCTTTTTCTGTCTTAGTGATACTATTTAATGAAAAAAAAAAAAAAAAATTGTGGTATTTGATAATTCATTGTACAAAAATATCAATAAACAAAGCAACTTATTAAACTTGATTTCACAAAAATTATACAAAGCTATATCTCCTACAATAAACAATGAAAAATTAAATACTGAAACAAAATAAGCACTGACACCTCTAACACTGGTTATGCGTAAGTACAGTGGGAAACAGGGTACTGTGACAGATGGGGTGCAGAAGAGAGCCAAGTTAACCTACTCTTAATTCTGTTAATGTCTAAGTAATTAATAAATCTAACCTAAGAAATCTGAGCATGTATTTAATCAGATAAATCTATGTATTTGCTTGGACTGGTCAACTTTCCACCCCACAATTTTGTTCTCCAAAACTGTTGGATAAATTTCTCTATTGTTTTACTCTACCCATTTTACTTACTAAGACAAAAGGCCAATATGCAGGACTTCGAATGTTGCTTTCCTTTCCAGTCCGGTGATTGTCTTAACCTTACCATGCCAGACATGTGTACACAGTGACATGAATTTCTGTTTGGTTTTAAAAACTCATTATTGGTCTAATTAGTCATGGATGTTAATACATTTTTCAGACATTTATTTTCTCTATTTTTTTTCTCGGATTTCTGCAATTTAATTCCAAGAAATTGCTTTTGTAAGTATAGCAGACTATATTTTACTGTAAACCTGCTTATTAAAACCATATCATATTTACAAGATTAACATAACATTATAATTCATAACATATTTTCTCTTTGACCTGGTAATGCTGTGCTTGATAATTGCCAGACATTCTCGGTAGGTTAGTTGAGCTATAAACGAAAGGAATGGAATTGCTGGCCAATTAAATACTCAACATGAAGAGGTCAAAGTAGAAGAGCTCAGGACTTTTTCAATAAATGAGTCATTTTAAATTGTGATATCTCATTTTCTTGACAAATATTCTAATGAGAGGAGAAAATGGCTCAACGTTAATCCTTTCTTGTGACAGAGGGTAAAGAATGGGTAAATGATATTAAATTAATCTTCTTACAGTTTTGATACTTGTACTAGTCTTTCCATTCTTATTACCTGATGTTCCCAGCCCTCTTTTTATTTATTTATTAATTTTTAAGATTACAGAGAATTTGTTCATGTCAACTTAGCATGTATCAAGAAGGTACTTAGCATTTTTAGGGTATTCATACTTTCTCTGCCCCACCCCCTCCATTAAACACCTAAAATTAAAATTAAGTTAAAATTAAGTGTTCCTTCAGATATACAACAACTGTATAATGCCTTAATTCCCGGTGTTCATGATTCTATTTTCCTTTCCACTTAGAAAATACTAGATCCCATCAGGAACAGATTCTCAGTGAAGTTTGCATCTGTCCTTCCTGACCATTTGCCAGGAAGGTGGTACCACTCCTCACAAACTGAGTACAATTCTTGAAGTAGCAGCAAGATGTATCTGCTCCTACAGCTTTTTGGCTTATTTAGTGGTACCAAATGTAGCCACAGATGTATGAGTTTCTTGGATTAAATTAATATATTATCCTCTGAACCATTCTGGCACTTCTGAGAATCTGACAGATTCAACAGAAAAAAAATAATCTGGAAAAGGGCAGAGTCAGTCACTGGTCCTCAGGTGTCATATTTTCTGATCATATCAGATACCAACCATAAATATTAAAATATGTGGAGGATATTATAATGAGCACTTTGTCTGTAATGAATTGTTCAATTATCTTCTGTATGACATTGAGTAGATTTACAGCCCTCCTGAACTCTCAGCTGCTTCCCTAGAGAAACAAGTTTCTTCATGTGTTTCTCTAACTGTCAAAGCTCTTGGGTTATTTCTGCCAAGTCACATAGAAGGATAGCAGTCTCTAAATGTTGAACTTATGTGGAAATTGAAGTTTCACTGACAGTTGCGGGTAGGAGAAATAAGTTATTACTGGGAAAGCTGGGGCATGGTCAAACTAGAGTATGTGTCTAGAAAAACAGGTTTTGGCAGAGCCTCCAGAATTATACTTTTTGTAGGTCTGGGAAGGCACGTTAAGGTTAAATGATGACTTGATCAGACTAGCTCTGACACATCACCCCTGTTTTATCTTCAGGAATTTTGGAAAATTCATCACCATATCTTCAAACCTTCTGTTTGAAAAAATCATTCTGTTGCTTTTCAGGGTTGCTTCAATGAGGATTTCTCACAACAGTGTTAGCTTGGATCGTTTCCTAGTTTTTGCCTTTCAGAAAAGGCAAAGGTCTTTGAAGCTCCTGTATCTTGAATATTATCTCTCATTCAGGAGTCTTATTATCATTCATAAAGCAGGTTTAACTGCTTTCATTGAGTCCTCTATCTGCTGATGTTCATGCAAAACAAAAACCAACAACAAAAAATCCCCAAACAAACAAAAAATGCGGTATCAGGTGGATGCTCCTTAGGCCTCCAAGAGCTTTCATATAACCATATTAAAAACAGCCCTTCTCCTTTATGGCAGGGAAGGGTAACCTAACTGGTGAAGCCAGATTCCAGATTGATGCATGTTTTTTTGAGGGACTGTTGGGAACAATTGTCTGTCAGCCTGGAGCTATGACAGTGGTACTACTAAGGCTTCCAAATTTGCCCTTCAGTGTATGAGGAATATCTCCATTTCTCTACTCCTTGACGAGCAGTCATTTCTTGGAGTTCTCTGCTGAGTGTGAGGATGGCTGCCTTGGGAACTGTCAAGCATTAAGTCTAACCTGTTTATTTGTAGAAACTGCATAATATGCTCCATCGATCTAGCTATTCCTGCTTTCCTTACAGCAGTTTATAATTGGTTTAAATAGGACAACCTGAACTGACCTGTCTCAAGGGATTCTCTAATGGTCTGAAATTATACCTATGCTCTTCTTTGAATTTCCAGATCCACATTTTGAAGAGTAAGGGAAGGTTCTTCATCTAGGTTAATTGTAAAGGATGGAGGTGGGATCTGTTCCATATTGTTGCACGCAATTTCATAGGGACTTCCCTGCCTTCTATTTCTTATCTTGCCTTTTAGCAGGGCAAATTTTCTTTCAGTAGCTGTATAAATTTGCATGCAGCTAATGTAAAAAAATTCCACAGGGAAGCCTTCAGTAAGCAGCTTTGGCACTGCTGTCCAAATAATTTCTAGCTGTCATGCTGCTTTCTCATCGTGTTTTTTGTTGTTGATGGTGATGTGTATTTTTCCAGAGCAATAAATCTAATCCAGAAGTGACGTTCTTTTCTGTATGATGGAGAAACACCTTTTGGGTATGTTTTCTTTAATTTTTAAGACATTTGGCACCTCTGAAAATATTTTTTTAAAGAACTGAACTGTAACAGAACAGCAGGTTTCCTGGGGAGGTATTGCTTTTAACCGTCTCAAATAAGGGGGGGTTGGGAAGTGAGGTGGGGGGAAGTCCTTTATATATGAATAATGTTTTGACAAAATACTATAATATTCCAGTCCCTTCCACTTCATTGTGTGATGGTGGCATGCCAAATCATAAACCTCAAGAAGATTAGTTTTCCTTCTGAAATCGGATTACCCAGAGTTCTTGAGTATATGAATACATATGCTGAAAACAAGTTTGATTTAAGGACTTATTAATTTCTTTTGCCTGGGTTCAGGTATTCAGGACCAGCACTTAGCACTTACCAGATTTTAGACTGTTGCCAGCTGGCTTGCCTAGAAATACAAGAAACCACTGAAAAATTAGGTAAAAAGCTCTACGGATACTTTTTTAAAAATAAATTACTTAGGAAATTGACACTTTTTTTACAGCAATGTTTCTTTTCTCACAATGATGTTAAAATGTTCAGACATGTAAAGAGTCATATTGAATGTATGTGTTTGATCCAATACTTGGAACTACATAGTCTTTTTAGTTTCAGAGTTAATTAATACTAATTAATAGAAGATGCTTTAACTTTCTAGAGTTTTAGTGTTATTTTTTAGCCTGAGTAGGATATTTCAAATTTATGGTACTGGAAACCCATTCAGAAACATTAATAGGTTGGACAGACAGGATTGGGACCATAGTAAGGCTAAATAGCTCCCTGTATAGCAAAGCTGTAGAAGAAATCCAAACACCTGTGGAAGGAGGCAGACTTAAACTAGGGTAGACGAAGGACCAAAGGTAGGCAAAGGAATATAGGTAAACCTTATAGCTGAAAAGCAAGTAGGAAAGAGAACATTCTGTGTAGGTTTTACTACACTCCTGTATTTGAAGGGTCTATTTTAACTGACATTTTCAAAGGTGACTGTGGGTTATATACTAAGTACAAATCTCTTAAAAAGGTGCAGGGGGCGGATTTCCTTTATTTTCCTTCCTCTGTTGCATGTATATCTGGGGACACATGTTCTGCCTGCTGTGATTACCATCAAAAATCCTATCGTTTTCAGAAAAGCATGCAATCATTTTGTCATAGCACTTGCCAGCTGACTAGAGGTAACTTGAATAGTGCTTCAATTCTAACTGTAGAAGTAAAGGGCATTAGCTTGAAGTGTTTTGTTTTGCAGAATGTTAATTTCCATGGACCAGTTGATGAGTCTGATGGAAGATGATGATAATAACAGAGATGGAAGGAGGTCCTGTTCAATACTGACTGCTGAAAGTTCTGAAAAATTACAAACATGGATATTTTAGGTTTTAATGGGTTTACGATAAAAGTTCTTAACCCACAGTTAAATATTTTTGATGCCATAACTGTCTGGACTGGTGTTGATCTGTTACATAGACAGTTATATGCACATTTAGAGAACCACTGTGAGATCATAAGGCAGTAGATTGTTAAAGGCCTGTGTGCAACTAGATGTCTTTTTCCCCCCTCCTGGGAAAGATATCTAAAAATTATTCTTGGTTATCTTAAAATTTCTGTTTGCAAAATAAGGCATTACCATGTAAAGGAACTCAAAGCTTATTTAAAAAGTGGTGTTTATAGTCATATAGTTTTTAGAGGTTTGAAAGTGTTATATGGACGCACTACGGAAAAGCGTTTCCTTTTGGAGGTTAGCTCTGATGCAGGTTGCTATCAGGAACTCATGTACCATACGTTGATCATAATTGCATTTGGTTTTGACACCGATAACTTAATTTCCACTGACACTTCAAGTGCAATTCAAGTTTCCTTAAAGGAAAAGAAAGCAGAAGTGCCACTGGATGTCAAATGCAACTGTGACTCAAAAATAAAACTTTTTTTTTTTCCCCATTAGGTCCATATTTGAAAAAAAAAAAATAGACTATACTGAAGTAATTTTTGAGTAATAAAACTTGTCATATATCTTTGATTGCTGTCCCTGGTGATGCTGTCTTTTGTGGTTCTGCCAGTTTATTTGCAGTGTTAGCTGGACATTATTAATGCTGTATGCTAGTCACATGAAAGCGAGTCTGTTATAGAAAGGGCTACATATTGGAGGGAGTTATGAGAGAGCAGAAGCGTATCTGTGCCATCTCGGAACTGAGCATCTGCTTATGATTAGAGTTAGGTTTTGCTAGGGCTGCATTGATCCACCCCTCTTGAGAGAACCAAAAAGCACTTTCTGAAAGGAAGAATGAGGGAGAAATTTACAGTCACAGACAACTAACAGAAGCAATAAATACCAGCAGGGGATTAAGCGCTGAAAGGTATAAGGAAGAATGTTAATGGAAAACTCTGAGTGATAAACTCCTGGCAACATGTGTTGCTGCCTAAAAGTAGCCAAGGAAGAGCCAAATACTGTTTTGAAAGATACAAAAACTGGAAATAGTCATTCTTTCCCCCTCCACCTGAACTCCTTTCCATAGTGCTGTGAACAGCTGGACTGAGCAGGGTCAAAAGGCATCTGGTAAAGGAATTCTGTGGCTTTGGTAGGGTACTGAGGGAGGAGGCTACGAGTAAAATGAGGGGAAAATGTGCTGTACCACATGCATGATACTGAACATGAGGGTGGTTTTTTTTTTTTTCCAGATCACAAAAATCCATCCATTCCCTTCACCAAGAAAATGAACACCAGCTGTCTAAGAACTAGCCCAGGTAGTGGCAATGTCCAGACTGTGTGTGTCCTGGAGTCTGTGGCCATCCACTGCTACCCACAGCTGTGTGAGTGGGTACTCAGTGGAGGGCTTCCCAGCACTCAAGGGTGGTATTCTACTTGGCTGCTGTTGTCTCATCTTGGACTTCATCTGCCAAACTTTCTCTGAGAGAGTCGCAATGGGCTCAGGTCAGCCTATGCTGATAGTGTGGAGGACATCACCTTTGAAGGAAGCGCTGGGCCTGCACATTGCACCTAACACTTTAGAAAAGGGTCTAGCTCATATTATACAGGTTATTGGCTGAGTTCAAGTTTGGAAGTAGGGTGAGTCCCCACCCATGCTGTGATCAGTGTTCCTTTTTCCAGGGAAAGGAAATGCACTGGCTATTCTCAGTTAAATAATCGCCGGTTAAAGTAATATCTGGTGTAAAAATAATTAAATAAATACAATTTAAAAACAATCCCTCCAGACCTATTTTCTTACCTAGGAACAACATGGTACTAGTTTCATGGCAACTTGCCAGCAGAAGAGTGTGTAGAGAGAGTGGACTTTTTACACTGCTGTGAGAAAAAGCTGATGGGAACGAGCAGCAGCAAGAAGATAAGATGGCGTGTGGATGAACAGAGCTTGTCACTGCTCTGTACTCCTTGGTCTCTCACACAGACTGAAGGTGAGCAAAAACATCCCCTGCTGAGATCCCTTTCCCCATTGCTGGACAGCAACCTCTGCTGCTACAATAAAGTGCATCTCCCTGGCCATGTCTTGGACCTGTTAATTTTTTTGCCATCTGCCCATCGTTTGTCATCACTTGCCTACTACAACATCGTGGATGCTGAAAGAGCATGAAGGGATTTTAGAGGATACCTGCTTGCCTCTTCCTTTCACTACCTGATCATAGAGCCATTACCTGCAAATTCTTTTTGAAGCTGCTGATAATGTCTGCCCCCACAGCTTCCTGCAGCAACGCTTTTCAGAAGTTCACTACTTACTGTATAAAGAAACACTTCTTGTATCTGTTTTGAATTAATTTCTTCATGCCTCATAGCTTTCTAAAAATTTATTCGCTTTTACAAAACAAAGTATTGGATACTGAGTTTTAAATCCATCTAACTGGGAAACTTGAGAAAAAGAAAGATTAAGTAGCTCATGGTGTTATAAACCAAACTATTACAGTTGTTATAGTTTTGGTTAATATTACTTAGTTTATAAATCAGCATTCTGATTTGCTGTCAAGGCTCTAAAAAAAATGAAAAGCTTTACCATTTCCAAAAGGTTCCTATTTGAGAGAAATTAAATAGAATACACTGAAGTAATTTTTGAGTGATATGTTAATAAATCCTGATATACATGTTAGAATGTTGTCCATGGCTACTTTACCCTGGCACAATAATGCTATAGCCTCTGTCACGGTAAAGTGAAGGTTCATGTTCCATTGACATGTTCCATATATGAGGTAATTGGTTCACAACTGCTGTAATGCTAAAAAGAAATATGTAAAATGTTCATGCAACAAATCATGCTTTGATTTACTGATAGGCTTCCAAGTGTTCAGGATATGAATATACATTAGAGTGTAAGGTGGGGGGTTTAAGATCTGAAAGATAAACTATGTTTTCACCATCTAGGCAAGGCCAAACATGCAGCCAATCTTAACAAATAAGGGCCAGAAAAATTAGTTCCAACACATTAAGCAGTTTAAGGTAATATGGTACTTTATATTTTAAAACAGCATCTTGACAAGCATCTCTCATAGACATGCCCCCTCATAGACTCTATTTACTTAATATCAGCACCAAAACATCTTTATAAGTAGAATGGCTGAAGTGTTCATTTACATTATCATATTTAAGGTTGTACTGACTCATTTGTTGCTGTAATTTTATGTTGAAGGTTTTATATTGAGTTACAGAAAAATGGCACTAATCACTACAAAGAACAGTCCTGTTTCTTCAAAGTAGAAACTATTGGGATTTTTTTCCATCCATGATCAGGCATTCATTATTCCAATGAAATATCAAGCTATCCTTCCTAAATGTTCTTCTGTAAACTCCAGCAATGTCAGCTTCTGTGATCTGCCAAGTTAGACTCTTAAACAAGTTCAGATTTGGTTTGGGTTTTGTTGCGGGCAGGGGAGCCCCCCCAAAAAACCCACAAGACTGAAGATTTGTGTGGCAATATCATTACTGTTAGGGGAGCCAAGGGTTTTCTTCAATTCGTACCCCGAAGTTTTGATACACTTCAGGAAGGATAAGGTGGAAAAGAGCAAGAAGCAGTGAAAAAAGGAAGTAATTGAATTTACAGAAAATCATGGCAACCAAATTTTAAATTCAACAGAGGTTGTGCTAACCTTTTACAGTGAATAACAAATGCCTGTTAAAAAGACATGAAAATTAAATATTCAAAACCACAGACAAGCAGAAACAGACCATCCAAGAACTCTGCAGTGAATAATGGAAGTGAGGTTTTGAATCACTGCTGGTGAACTATTGATATTCTGTAATGGAGTGAAAATATTGATGGACAGAAGCTCTAAGACTCAATTCAAATCACACATTCCTGAGTTTAAGTGCTGTTTAACATAGATTGAGTAATCTGTTGTCTGTCAGGCTTGATCATGTCATATACCCAAATGAAATAAAGCTATCAAATTACCTTCTAAAGGGCTGAAAAACCTTCTGTAAAATTTACAAGTAATTAATGTCAGAGACACCAACCATTTATCTATCTTAGAAATATAACATTTATCCTCATATTGACAGATGATACTGGGATGCTTGAACAGAAATTAAATGCTTGCAGTAAGTATTAAGTGCAAACAGTTCATTTAAATATCACACATCGTCACTGTCACCTGCTAAGGCTAGCACAAGTCATTAAGTTTTCGCTGCCTTTTACAGTTGACGATTTCTGGGGTTATTTTACAGTGATAGAATTGAGAGATTGCATCAAGTTAAATACACTTGATAGAAAGAAATGTAAAGAGAATAACAAGGGAAGATGCAAATGCTAAAATGTTGTTTTAGTTGTGTATTGTAATCTTTACAAATCAATCTTAATCTTCAATGGCAATTCCCTGAAATATGGCATAAAAATGAATAGTTCTAAGTAGTAGCTCTAGTGCTATTATGTGAACAATACCCTTGGACTGTTTTAAAATTATAGATGAGCATGATTTCCTGACCTGCTGAAATCAGATCTAGTCATTTCAAGTCAACAATTTTGAAGGTGATAACAAGGAGTTTATGATCTCCAATTGTTTCGTAGAAAGCATTTTAGCATGACTGTACGCTATGCCTGTTATCCTGTTCATGTGGATTTAGCCAAGCTTGGATTAAAAAGACAGATTTGGAGCTTGCTATGCCTTTAGGCGTTCCCAAAGAAAACCAAACTAAAACAAAATATGCCTACTAGATTGTGATAGTCTCAACATTGCCATGGCTATACTTTCATTCCTACAAAAGTTCTTTAGCTGAAAACTTGTTTAAGAGGGAGAACAGATGTAAACATTCCACAGAGGAGGGTATGAAAACATGATTTAAAGTGTCTTCCTCATCTGCCATTTTGTAGCCCAGGGGAGTATCCAGCCCCTGAGGAACTCCACTCCTGACCAACTGCCAGTTTGATTTTGAGCCATTAACCACCACCTCCTGAGCTTGACAATTCAGCCAGATACCCACCCATCTTGTGGTCCATCTGTCCAGTTCAGTCTTACCAGGTTGTCAGTGAGGAAGATGTCATGGGAGATTGTCAAAACCCTTCTAAAATCAAGGCCTTGAGTAAATTGTTTCCTCATGGAAAGCAACCAGATTGGCCAAGACTTACCCTTGATAAATTTATGTTGGCTTTTTCCACTGACTTTCTTGTCCTTCACATGCTTCCATAAGCACCTGCTCTTTCTTTTATAGTTCAGGGTGTAATTATTCTTCCAAATGTTGAGCTCTCAGGGCTTCTTTGTATTATACTGGCATTTTTGGCACATATGAAAGTGATTAATAAGATTATTTATTTTGGCATAGAAGGTACCTGGAGCTGCTGAATTATCTAACTTTATAGCCAAATTCTTTTAGAGTTAAAATTACTACAATATATTAACCATTTTAACTGTAGTAAAATATATTAGGTTGTTCTATTAGGATTGTATTTAGTAAACTGACGACTTTCATTTTTATAGCTAAATCTGAGGAAAATTTTGGCCATTTTTATTTTGAAAACTATGGAAAATATAAGAATTCTTCCTCCCAAAAAAATCCCTTTACTGAAACATAATTTCAGATACTCTACCGCAAGTCAGGTTTCAAAGGAATATTGAGAGCTGTTTGCAAGCAATATTTCTTTTGTACTTCTGCTCTGAAATAATTTATCAGCATTTCATATTTTCTTTTTTCCTTTATTAATCTCTCAAAATAAGGCTTCCTTTAGTTTCAATATGGGATGTATTTAGACAATCCCTTAAAGTCTTTCTACTTGCTTATGAACGGGGAAAGCTAAATGTCACTGCTTTGTCAAATGTGGGTGAGTATTGTTGCATTATGGTCAGCAGCTGTTTTGAGCTAGTGGAAGCAATAGAATGGCAAGATATATATTTCCAAGACATAGACACAGGAAAATAAAATTAGGAATTAAATTACTATTAAAATTATGGAAGCATCATTCCCCTCCACTGCAAGTCAAAAAGCTGACATTAAGAATTTATTTCAACTCAGTGTGCCTGGAGGCCCTTTACTATCCTCTTTTACAGCTCTGGAAACTATCACAGACCTTTACAGAACTTGGTTTTGAAATCTGTGCATGTAAGTTTAGAATCTTAAACATGTGGCTTGACAGGAGAGAACTTGTAAAGTTTTCAGTGATTTTTTGTTTGTCTGTTTGTTGTTGTGCCAGTAAAACAGTGATTTGGGATACTTTTCCTGTGAGTAACTTTACATAACCAAGACGTGGTGAGGGAGAAGGATCCTTGTCTGAATATGTATCGTTTTCTTTGTGTACTAAATCATAAGCTCTTGAATTGCAATTGTCAGCCTCTATCTAAAAATGCAGTTAAATTTCATCCATCTCAATAGTGGCTAGTAAGTGCTTTGGCAAAGGCTGCAGAACATGTACCCTTATTCACCCTGCCTAGGTAGATCTGTTGGTGCTGACCACCATTTTCTATATGGTATTAACATATATAATGTATTAGACATTTTGCAAATTGTTCAAAAATCTAGTAGCTTCAGCACTGCTTCCAAATAATAAATTAAAAAAGCAGAAAGTTGTCTCAGTTATGTAAATTTCTAGTGTTTTACTGCGATACTACTTCACTAGAGCTCAGATTTTTGGTCTTAGGTTCCCTGAATTTCATAATCATGGAATCATAGAATCATTTAAGTTGGACAAGACCTTTAAGATCATCAGGTCCAACTATACAGCTAACACTGCCAAGTCTACCACAAAACCATGTCCTTAAGCACCACATCTACATGTCTTTGAAATATCTCCAGGGATGGTGGCTCAGCCACTTCCCTGGGCAGCCTGTTCTAATGCTTTATAACTCTTTCAGTGAAGGAATTTTTCCTAATATCCCATCTAAATATCCCCTGGTGCAACTTGAAGCCATTTCCTCTCATTCTATCACTTGCTAGCTGGGAAAAGAGACCTACCCCCATCTTGCTACAGCCTCCTGTCAGGGAGCTGTAGAGAGCAATAAGGTCCCCAGGAGCCTCCTTTTCTCCAGGCTAAACAACATCAGTTCCCTCGGTCACCCTTTATAAGACTTGTTCTCTAGATGCTTCACCAGCTTCATTGCTCTTCTAATGAAAAACAATATAATTCAACTTTCACCATTTAATTACATTCTGAAAGAATTTCTCTCAGTATCATTCCTTTCAGTTAGAAAACCTCTAAATACTGCCATGTGATTTTTTTTATTTATTTTTTGATAGGCCAAATCAATTGAAACAAAATGAATTAATGTCTTTCATGTAGCGAGATGAAATTAACATTAGCTGATGAACCAAAGCATTATTAAATTCAGTGAATTTTCCCCAATTAACACTTTTTAAACTGACTTCAAATTGCCATGAAATACCACAATAATGTTATTTTCTAAAGATCCCGATGTAGAAGTGTCAAAGTTAGTCAGGAAATATTTGAGCTTAGAAGTATCTGGATTTAGAGGCAGGAAGTTCCTAATGATTGATAATAAAATTCTAACAGCATTTTTGTTCAAGACCCTGATGATTAGCTGCAATGTCCTTTACAAAGGCCATCTTGAATATTTGCATCCTGGTGCTCAGCTGTGATTTAATATAAAGCTGTGCTTTGTTGAGAACGATGGAAACAGCAGGCATGATTCTGTCAGGAGATGACAAGGCTTTTCATTGTGAGGTTTTCAGTTTAAATGTTAATTCCTGTAGGTATTCCTGTCTGTGTAGCAAGTCCCATGCTGATTCCCATTAATCCTTAGCTTGCAGAAGCATAATCAAGTTGAAAGGTGCTTTCAAGATCTTTTAATGTATAAGGTACTCTATCTAATAGCTTCTTGAGTACTGCCTGAGTGAAAAATGTATCAACATTTTAGCACACTCAAGGTACTTCAGATTTAAGTCTGTGTATTTGAAAGATGTATGATTTTGTAGCATGTTTTTGTCACGAGCATAAGCACATTCCTGACCAAATAAAACCAACATAGGAAAAGGAGTTTATTTTCAGTGAGTGTCTATTATCTCTGATGTGGTATGAAACAACTTTGTTCTGGGAAATGAAGCAACCTACATGGATGAGCTAAAGAGCAAAGAGATTATCTGTGGGACTGAGATCAGGGCTACAAGCAAAGAAACTGCCAGCTCAACAGAAGTCCATGAATATACATACACAGCAGTGCTGCGCTGAGCCACATCCCCAGTCTTTCTGCCCACATACTTAGAGAAGTGAGCAGGAGGGCAGGAACTGACAGAGCAATCTTTTCTTTGTTGTGCCTCTGAACACTGTATCAGACAGAAACTCCCCTTTACTCTTAAAATGAGCTTAAAAAGGAGGCATTAGGGTGTCTTCCTTGGAACGAGCAGTTAAAAAACAGAACAGAAGAAGGACACCCCCTGTGGGGGACTACAGAATCCTAGTTCAAAGTTTGTCTCTACATGAATAACATTTTTGCTCCACCTACTGGTAAGAAGGTTTGGAGCCTTCTCAATTGCCATCAGGCACTTGCCCTTCCTTCTGCAACTAGTCCTCTCGTTACAACTAGATGATTGAATTTCATTATGCAGAAAGAGAGAAGGAAAAAAAGTCAATACCTGTTTCTAAAATTCAGAACTGAGGGAGAAATTCTAATTTTAAAGGTGAAAGAAACATCATGGCTCAAAATGTAAAAACAGAGAAATGTTCCCTGTGGTAAGGGAGGCTGATTCTCATAATTTTGGGGGTAAAACAAAAAACAAAACTAAACCCCAAATAAACAAAAAAAAACTCTCCAAAACACTCTACAACTTTATACTTTTTTTTTTTTTTTTTAGCTGTTAATCGGTTTATTGTCTAAAATGTAGCTGTCCTTATGTCAGCTTCCCTTCTAGCCTTATTGCCATAAGGGAGCTGACAGTCATTCTGAAATGCTGGTTTGATATCACGTCTCAGTTCTGATAGCTCATTTTGCCACATTTCTTGATTACTGGGTGATGTCAAGAAAAATAGGACTTCTGAGTTTATTTGCACAGCTGTTGTGATTAGTTATGTTTGGGTTTAAGCCAGAAGGTTCTCAAAGGTTTGCTCTGCTGTTTCTGACATTGTCAGCCCACTGCCTCTGTCTTTTTAGAATGACATCCAAACACTGATTTGTTAGATGTACAGTTTCATTCTTGTTCACTGGACTGAAGTCAATGAACAAGCTCATTTGAGAATTACCGATCCAACAGCTGTAGCCTTCTCTTCTGATTGCAAGCCGAGGTCTTCATGAGGACACTGTGCAGTAATACCATGGCAAATCTTTTACAAGATTTTTATGTGGTGAGGTTGATATCACTATATAAATAAGACTGCAGTTTTTCAAATGAGGAAAAAAAAATCACAAATCTGCTAGTAGCTGAGGTTTCATTGACATTTTATAGATACTTCTAGTTGTGCTAGGTAAAATGCTTTCTCTGTTTAGACCAGTGTATTTGAACTCATGTTAAACCAGGCCCTGTTAATCACACACGAAATCACAGAACAGGTAAGGTTAGTAGGGATGTTTGGAGATTATCCAGACCAATACTCTTACTGAAGTAAGGTCAACTTGCTCAGGGCTGTGTCCAGCTGGGTTTTGACTATCACCAAAGATGGAGATTCCACAGCCTCTTTGGGCAACCCTTTCCAGTGTTTGGTCAACCTCACCATAAAGAAGCTTTTTACATGAGCAAAACTGAACCCACAATAAGTTATGTTGGTACTTCACTGTATGCATATCACAGTGAGTTATAAAGTGAAGTGCTTCTGTATTCTCTGCAGGACTGTATTAACATCACTGCCTAGGACAGGACTGGAGATGAAGGTCATGTCCCTGAGTCTGCAAATGGAATCAGAAAATGCCATTATTCTTTTGCACCACTGTTACTCAACGAAGAAACTCCCCATACATTCCCACCCCTCCTCATAGCTGCCTGTCTCTGACTCTGTAGGCTCCCTTAGCTGTATTTCTGAGTCTGTCCACAGTTCCACAAGTTTAACAAAAGAATTTCTGAGCCGTACAGAGGCTAAACAAAGAATCAGCCAACCTATTGTCCTTTAGATCTAATGCAGAAGGAAAGGATAAGACCTTTTCAGCAATGTTAACAGTAATAGATACCAGGCCTTACAGTCATCAAGGCTCTGGAAATGCCTTCCTGAAGTCTGGAAGTGTGCAAATTCCAGAAAACACATGGATTTCAGATCCTGCTAGAAGAATTCCTATAAGCTACTTTTGGGTATTGACTAACTACAAACTGACTAGTATTGTCTGGTTTTGCCTTCCTTTAAGGTATGAATTACATATATCTAAAAAATAGATGTGGTGTTCTTTCAGTAAAGAGCATGGGCTAGAATGAATAATTACATAAATGCCAACTCTGAGGCAACTGGAGAATTTCCAGGCATGTTCATCAGGAAATGTGCAGCTTTATGTATTAACTGATCATTCTACTAAATACCTACATTACATCTGAGTTTACTCTGACTCAGTGGTGCATTGTCAGATATTGCGTGGCAAGGCTAGAGCAGGAAATGCACACATTACACATACCTACACACATGCACACATATAAACACAACCAAAAAAACACTCTTCATTTTAAAGTCTAATCTACTAATCCTAGTTATATAATAAAAAGTAATTACTGGTTGCAGAAGCAAAATATGTTGAATGGCAAAACAAAAATTGGTGTTTATCAAAAGCTAACATTTAAGTAGTGGCATTAGTCAGGTACAACTGAGTGACATAATGCTGGAGAAATTTTTCTCTCTGTTCTTGCTTTGGTCTGCTTCTCATAGGGGTTGTAATGGTCTTCTGTATCTTCTCAATGGTGGCTCTAATTCCTCTAAGCTGAAGGGGATCTCAAAGTGTAAGCATAAGTTACTTCCAGTTCTGTTGTACACTTTCTCTTCTGGTGTTGGACTTGGTACCAACATGTCTACCATCGATACCTAGGAGAAGAAAGAAAAAAATGAGTTTAACAAGCATTTAAAAAGTTTTGCTGGGGATGGACATCATTGTTTCTAAGGCAGAGCTACCTCTGTTTCTGATAATGTCCTTTGTGTTTTCACTGTATAAGGGTGTTTATGCATGTTGGATACATGGGTTTTGTTCTTTCTTATTTCCTTAAAACTGGTCATAACAGAATCACAGAATAGTCAGGGTTGAAAGGGACCTCTGGAGATTATCTAGCCCGACCCCCTGCTAAAACAGGTTCTCCTAGAGCAAGCTGCACAGAGTCACATCCAGACAGGTTTTGAATGTCTCCAGAGAAGGAGACTCCACAGCCTCTCTGGGTAGCCTGTTCCAGGGCTCTGTTACCCTCAGAGTAAAGAAGTCCTTCCTCAAATTCAGAAGGAACTTCTTGTGGTTCAGTTTGTGTCCATTTCCCCTTGTCCCGTCACTGGGCACTACTGAAAAGAGACTGTCCCCCGTCTCTCGACACTTGTCCTTAATTTGTAGACATTGGTGAGATCCCCTCTCAGTCTTCTCCAGGCTACACAGGCCCAGCTCTCTCAGTCTTTCCTCATAAGGGAGATGCTCCAGCCCCCTCATCATCTATGTAGCCTGCCCCTTAATCTTTACATATAAGCTCTTGACTTATTCTGCATCCACCCCAAGGGATAACTCAATATATTCCAGTTGCTCTCTCATGTAAAGAGCAACTCCACCACCTCTCCTTTCTGGCCTCTTCCCTAAAAAGTATGTAGCCATCCATGACAGCAGTCTAGTCATGTGAGCTATCCCACCATGTCTCTATAATTGCCATGAGATCATGGCCCTGTGACCACACACAGATCTGTAATTCTTCCTGCTTTTTCCCCATGCTGCGTGCATTGGTGTACAGGCAGTTCAGAGAAGTAATCAAGGACACGGGTTTCCCAGGAGATGTGCAAGAGGATCCACCATAGTGATGCACACACTTGAGGTGGCTGGCCTTCTGATACTCATCTTTGGAGGCAGCTAAGGAACATATATTGCTGCTTTGGCTGGGCTAGCTTATTCCCTAGTTGGATGTGATGGCATGAGCATTGCCACACCAGACTTCTTCCCCCTAGTCATTCAGTTTAAAGCCTGCCTCACCAAGCTAGCCAGCCACTGCCAAAGATTCCCTTGCCTCTTCTAGGCAGATGGATCCCATGACAGACGTAATCCCAGCTTTCAAGGTTGCATTCCTTTAACCAAACCTAAAACTGATGCTTTTGTGGTTGATATTTATACCCTTGGGGATCTGTTATCACCGGTGTTCTCAAGCCCCCCCTATCATCTTGTGCTTGTATTCTTGGAAGCCATTGCTATATAACAATGACTATCCTGTCAACCACTAGTTAGAGAAGCAAGGGCTTCTAAGAAACAAGCTGTTGTCTTACTTTTTTCCTGAAAGGACATCTGTTATGATGTAAGGTTTTTACCCACACACATTGAAATACACTCATAAAAACATCAACCTTTTCAGAATATTAGAATCTCAGCTTTGCAATTAAGACTATTTGATCTGACAAGAAAATCAGCAGTGTTCGTAGAACTCAGGAGATTCTATGAAACTGATTAAAATTACAGTAATATATTTCTGTTCTTTTGACTATTATGAGAACACTGGAATGAATTTGAACATGCATCTTAGCACTGTTACATCTGTTACACTAAGGTGACGAAACATTCTGAGTAGACAGATCCACCATATCATGAAAAAACACCTCAGTGAAAAGACTTGGGTAGTCTTAAGGGTGCACATTTTTTCTTTTGAACAAAAGAATGGATCCTTTGGACACCTAAAAATATTATGTGTTTTAATACGATGCATAAGCATATAAAAATAACTAAAGGCTTAATTAATTTTGACTAATTGGGGATATTTGAGCTGAGGTGTAAGATTTCAGGAAAATGGTTGGGGTTTTTTTTTGCCAAGAATTTGAACAAGATAACATCAAAAATACCAAGACCAAATATCTTGGGCTGGCATTAGATGGAACAGCAGTACTGACATTGTAATGCATATAGTTAACATTTTGGTTTTCTGAAGACTGATCAGGGTAAAAAGACATTTTAAAAATCTGTGAACAACAGTGGTTAAGGAAACTGAAAAAGCAGGGCTCTGGAATGTAAAAGAAGAAAGAAAAAAGCAGTGAACCAGACAGAACCTTAAAGAAGTTTCAAACCGGTAATGTAGGAGTAGAACAGAGTTTGTATATAAGCATGCCGAAATTTTAAACTCTTTCACAATGGAAAGAAGTATGGACAGAGCAGAGTAGATGTAGAGAGTGTGCATAGGAGTGCAGATCCAGAAACAGAATTAAGTGAAACCAGTACTCCTACAGGGTATTTGATGTTCAGATTTATATTCTCAATATGGAATTCTGTTAACCTTAATGCCGTTATCATATCATGGAATTATATTCCACATTTCAGTGGAACACTAACCAGCATAAGAAAGCATTCTTTTTAAAACCTGTACTTACTGAAAGGAATTGTTGTAAGGATTATATCATAAAGTTTATAAGAATTGCAAATTTCATGGTTAAGAATCTAAGTGCATAAAATTCCCTCTATCAGTTCCCAAGATCTGTAGTATTTTTGTAAAAATATTGAAAAAAACAACCTGCCTATGACTGCTGCCCTTTATTCTTAGAGAATAAGGCACTTCTGTTGGCATTTTATTCTTCCCTGAAGAAAAATGCCTTTACTGTTGTTGTTTTCTTCATTTTAGCAGAAACTACAAATACAGCTTTAGCATAGATTTTTGATTTCTTTTTCCAGTTATAAGTAGCAAATTTCCCTGTTTTCTCATTTTCTCGTTGGACCAAGCTATTTTTCTAAACTTGTACCAAAGTAAACAATTTGTGTGCAATAAATTGCCTTAGTCTTAACCACCTTACCCTGATGTAAAATTCTACTGAAGTTAAAGAAACTGTACTGGCAGAAAGAAGTAAAGCATCTTATTCACAGTGTGTACTCTTGGCCAAGAATATTATCTCTTCAAGTAACTCTTGGGGAGGAGGAAGGCAGGTTCAAACCTTATGAAGTGGCATGTGTTAATCTTCTCCAGTTAAAAACTGTATTGCACTTTGATTGGCATATACCTCAGAGCTTACTACTTTTTTTCTGCAGATGCTCTATTAAAAACCAATTAACTTTCAGTGTAATCAGGTATTTAACTTATCAGTTATGCACTGGAAAATGTTGGGGGTGATAGCAATGATGAACAGGCTTACCAACTAATCAGCTGTGTAATTAATTTGAAAGACTTTCATGTTTAATAAAAATTATGCATAATATCAACTGTTTAAGGCCTAGTGATAAATATACCTGTGAAAAAGCCTTTGGGAAGATTTGGCTTGAAATATGTTCAAAAGGCAGCTGAAAGATGCAAGAATGCTATGGTACAAAATGTTTTGGTTTCTTCTTTCTTATGTAACCTTCCTCAGAGGTTAATAGAAAAATCTAGGGAGAGAAAATGATTTAACTAGGGTTCATTAATAAACAACCTTTTCAATTCTGTCAGAAGAACTGGTGTTCCAGGAGAGACCTGCACCTGTTATTGAAGAATATTTAATTTCCTGGTAATTCCAGAGCAGATTAATACTTTTATCCAGTTATTTAAAAACACAATAGCTTATTCCTCCGTTCTTCCCAGGCAGGCAACTATCGGGCATAACTGGCAGGGTCTGGGTATGAGGAGCTGCAGGATGCCCTGCATGAGAGGATGTCAGGAATTACCCTGTGCCAGTCAAGCCAGGTCCAGCTGACGTGGCAAAAGATAGCATCAGTCTGAGGAGCGCACAACATTCTGCTCAGACACCGTTAAGAAAGGGCAGTAGCTGTGGGGAGTAGAAGACACTAAAAGAAAGACATGAGGAGGCACAGGAGGTAAAAAGGGAGATAGATGAGATGTGAAGGGATACATTGTGCAGAAACCAGGTAAGGGAATGCAGGAGACACACGGAAGACATTGGTGGGAATACAGCTGGAGACACACTATTGGAAAGGGATGGTCCATGCTGGAGGAGGTCTGAGGGACTGAAAAGCAGGGACAACCCTGAGGTATTGCAGCTCATGGTAAAGCCAACTGCTGATAACTATGGGAGTGGAAACTAGAAAAAAAGGGAAGGAGAGATGCTGACCTAAAGTTGAGCTTGTGAAGCCAGGAGAAAAGGTGTTACCCTAGATGTTTGTTTATTTGTATTTGTTTTTTTCCTTAATAACTGGAATCAGTAATTAAAATATTATGTTAATTGGCAATAAATAAAATTATGTGAAATACCCCCAGTCAACTGTTTTGTACATGAAAGTAATGGAAATATAAATGTAACCTAACTTCAGAATCTTTTTTTATTAAGTCCACTATCTTCTTTTGCATGTTAACTAAACCAAATTCATTAGCAAAATTTCTTTAGACATGCTCCATTATTGTGATGGTATCATCTCAGCAGGTTAGACTCAGTATAAGTTTTGAAGTTTTGTGGTTTGTTTTTTTTTTTTTTTTTCCTTTTTCTCTGGTTTAACTGTACAAGGATTTATGGTAGATATATATATATTAATAGGTACAACTAGTGGAAGATTTGAACATGCATTGCTCAACTCGAATGTTTCTTGTACAGCATAGAGACCAAACTAGTTAGGGTGACCTCATTGTCTGAGAAGTGCATTAGGAACATAATACATTGAGAACTCAAATACAAGCAAATGCAAGACAGACAACTGAAGCAGGCAACATTACCCTGAACTGTCAATCCAGCCTTTCTTTAGGTTGCCTCTTCCAGAGTTTGAATAGCTGAACTGCATATTAATCACTGCTGTCAATTTCACTTTACATCTCTGGCTATTTAAAGAAACGGTAGAAGATTTTTAGTTTACCTTAGCAGAAACAGCTAATAGTGGCAATTTAGCTACAGGCTAAGTTTACCAGCCAGTGTGCATGTGGCTCAGCAATTGCTGTGGTAATTACAGCAGGTTCATGGAGAAGGAATGGTGGTTTAGAAATTAGCTGGGTGTAGTAGCACCTCTTCTTGTGACTTAACCTTATCCATGAGTCATTCTTCATTTCAGAAAAGGATCTAAACCAAACACTAGACTACAGAGAAAGGTGCCTACAGCCAGCCACTGGGAAGTGTAATTATGGGTTACTGAAAATCTTCTAGCTGTTCTAATTATAAAGAATGGTTCCAGGTATCTACAGTAAAATAAAAGTGCTGCTGTCAAACTATTGAGAGAAATTAAATGACACATTAAATGACAGGTATCTCTGCTTTGAAAGATTTTAATATGCAGCTTTTGTTTGTAAACATCTTTTTTTCAAGGGACTGTTGTTCAGTTCATAATTTATAAAAAATTCAAAGCTCATGGATGAGGATTGACTGGAGCAGGACATTGTTAGGATACTCAGATGGGAAATAGGTTTTGACTTTTCTTTCTATTCCTAGAAATTTATACAATACTGACATCAAGCACATAAAAGAAAACAAAAACAGAGACCAGAATGTAAAACTATCCTGACTGAATCACATCTGGTTTGGCAGGTACCAGAACCATTTAGTTTCCTAATCTCACAAGGTGTTTCAGTCACTGAGCTGCTACAGTCTTAAGGTATGAATCCTAGCTACTGTGATTAGCAGGGAAGCTAATGTTTTGATGAGTTATCATCAGCTGTGTTGGTTTTAATTACTAGGGATCTGGACAGAAAATGCTGTAGTAGGCTTGTGTGCCTGCATTCTTGTGCAGCCTTTGCACAAATAGGAACAGTTTAGTTTACAGACATGTTTCTAAGTGGATACTTGGTTGTTTCTATGCATTTTTTGTCTTTTTTGTGGTGATGTCTCGCCATTTTAGTCTAAACAGTCAACTCTATCATTCAGTAATGCTGCTCTGCTTAGCAAGCTCCCTTTCCATGTGAGAGAGCACAAGGACTTCTCCACTTCCATTCTCAGGCATCTTCTGTCTTTGCTTTTGCACCAGTCTGGACATCATAACCCACAGGAAGTATACAATAATGTGAAAGTGTCCAAGTGTTTCTAGATTTAGGCAACACTTGGCACGGCTTTAAAGAAAGCAGTTTTGAAACTGAGGACCTCAGTAACTTCTAAATCTTGCACTAGCTGTAGGTCATATAGCCCTTAAGGTTTTTATAATACTGTTAGCTTGATAAATTGTTACCAGGCCTTATTTGCTGTAACTTACAGATACGTAGTAAAATAGTCCAGTGTAGTTTATTCTGAAAAAACATGACAAATTAAATGTACCAAGTTGTTAGAAACCTCTAATGAATTGCTAAAAGTATAGAATGCATCTTCTATAGTCCTAATGTACTGCCATGCTGCTGGATGAAGCTGCTTCTGTTCATTTCAGTGAATTCAAAGTTGTATATTTTAAGTTTAATGGTCAGGATAGTATATGTAATATTCATTGAAGTTTGTGGAGAGCTAACAAAAGTGTGACAGAAATATATATTTTTTTTCCTTTTTTTTTTTTTCCCTGTACATAATGAGCCTATTTGGATGTATGTTGAGAAAAGGTTTTCATACCTGAGTACAATTTAAAATTATTCTTGCTGTCAAGCCAGAATCTCATTCAATGGGGGAATATAAAAGTGGCACACTTAGAAAAGGCATAAGACTAACAGGCAGCTCGCTGGGTTCATCCCAGAAGGCAGAGCATGTATGTAGGAATGGATTACATAACAGTTCTGACAGAACGTACACTTAAGTCGTATAAGGACTTTACATAAGCTTCAGGAGATGATAGTTAAGCAACCCCAAATCAGTTCTTGTTTAAAGAGCATAGAATTTAATGAGAGAGGTTCCATAGTATCTGAATACTTCTCAGACTGTTTAAGTTCTAAGTCATGTACTACACCAAAACCTCTCCATGTCTGACAATGGAAAGCTGAAATAGCAAGCCAGATTCTTTTTTGATGCAAATAATTTTGAAATGCTTCAGGCAACTCTTTGCTAGTCATTAGCTTAAATACTTAAAGAAAATCCCATTAACAATATAATCTTTATTTTTATTCAAGAGAAAAATTTCAATTTGTATTTGGTTATCATAACAAGAACAAATGCAGTGAGTATAATTGCCCTTTCTACTACTAAAATTTATCCTTAGAGCCATATTAGGGAGAAGAAACAAAATCCATTTGGAATATAATTTTCAGATGTACTTCTTTCCTTTCTTTCTTTAGTCCTTTTGTCATTAAAAAAAAAGCTTTTGTTGAGCAGATGATTTAAACACTTTTTGATGATGATTTTACTGGCATGAATCCTTCAGCTGTGCCAAAAAAAGTGTTGGTTTTCCACTTGGCTGCCCTTAACTCATTCCTTTTCTGAGAAGAAGTTCCTTTCAGTTCACCAGACCTTCAGTCAAACTTCTCTTATTAGTGACATAGACTGATGACTGAGTGTAAACTCAGGAAGTTTGCATATGACACCAAGCTGAGTGACACAACTGGTATGCTAGGGTGTAGGGATGCCATCCAGAGGGACCTTGACAGGCTTGAGGAGTGGACATTTGTGAACCTCATGCACTTCAACAAGGTCAAATGCAAGGTCCTGCACCCGGGTCAGGGCAATCACCAGTATCAATATCATCTGGGAGATGAATGGATTGAGCTCAGTGCTGTGAAGGACTTGGGCATACTGGTAGATGAAAAACTGGACATGAGCTAGCAATATGCGCTTGTAGCCCAAAAGGACAATTGTATCCTGGGCTGCATAAAATGAAGTGTGGCCAGCAGGTAATGGGAGGTAATTCTCCCCTCCTCTACAGCACTCTTGTGGGACCCTAGCTGCAGTACTGCATCCAGTTCTGGAGTCCAGTTCTGAGTACAATGTACCTGTTAGCATTGGTCCAAGAGGAGGGTCACAAAAATGACCAGAGGGCTGGAACACCTCTCCTGTGAAGAAAGGGTGAGAGAATTGGGATTGTTCAGACTGGATAAGAGAAGGCTTCAGGAAGACTTTATTCTGGTCTTCCAATATATAAAGAGGGCTTATAACAAAGACAAAGACATTTTACCAGGGCCTGTAGCAACAGGACAATGAACAATGGTTTTAAACTGAAAGGAGGCAGATTTAGATTTGATATAAGGAAGAATTTTTATTTTTTTTACTATGAGGGTGGTGAGACACTGGAACAGGTTGCCCAGAGAAGTTGTGGATGCTTCATCCCTTGAAGTGTCCAAGACCAGGTTGGGTGATGTTTTCAGCAACCAGATCTGGCGGAAGGTGTCCCTGCCCATGGCAAGTGGGGCTGGAAATAGATGACTCTCATGTCTCTTCCAACCCAAACCATTGTATGATTCTGTGATTCATTCTATGATTCTATGATTTCAGTATCATTTGATTTACATAGCTGCATATTTGAGTTCTTAATTTCTAAGAGATCAAGAGTACAGTTAATAGGAACTGAAGTTGTTACTGTAGACTAGAATTACTTTAATTTTAATATGAACTGCATTCCAATTTACCAAAATAGGAGTAGAAAAATACAGAAATTCCAATAAATGTGGATGTCAAGCATGTTTTACACATAAATCTACTATAATGAAATTAAGACTTAAATTTCTGTCATTAGTTTGTATATAATAGTATTGAAATGAAGCCATGCTTCCACTGCTGTTATTCATGTTACTCAGGTTTCTAAAATAAAAGCATCTTGAAATGTCATGCAAAAAGTGTACATTTGCTCTGCTTAGTCAGGCATATGATGAAGCATTAAGATGAAAACTACCCTCTCCCTTCAACGCATCCAATAGAGCTTCTGCCTTTCAGCTTTATGCTCAGAACAATAATTGCTTCCCAGAAGCTTTGGTTTGGACAGAAGTCAGCAGAGAGATAGAAGAACAGTGACTGTAATCAATAACATGTCTCCCTACAGGTTGTTAAACAGAATTAACATATTAATATTCTGAACCCCACTGAATGAAACACAAACTACAAGTCTATGCTACAAGTTGGAAGCCCTAAAAGAATATAGCTGCCTTATCCAAAGATTCAAGGATAGTACTATCACTGTATCTGGGATTAAGAAGTAAAATAATATTAAATGATCCTTTGCTCATTCAATATGCTTAGGCTGTATTTTTCTGAAGTATTAAGTAGAGCTGTGTTTGGATTTTGTGTATGTTTTATGAAAATTTACACTGAATGATTGTATACTATAGCAGCAGAATATTTCCTTTCCTGAGATATTAATAGGAAAGATGCAGTGAGAGCAAATGCTACTCAATGTGAATATGTTTTCAGAATACCTGTCACCACTAATTGGTAATTCCTCTGCTTGTTCAGGGAAAACTTTATAAGCATCTCAACCTGTTGATTACAAAATCTTCTGACGATCTTGATTTAGATAGGTAGAGGAATTGATGTTGAGGGGGATGGAAATGAACGGTCTGCCACACAGCCTGCCAAATTAATCTCTGTTCTGATTATCCTTGAGAACGATAATGCACAGAAGTTATCTAACAGTTATTTAAGATACACACTCTTGTTTACATATAGAGCTTGTTGCTCAGCACCTGTTTGCACCATGCAGTACCAGATTTGATAAAATTATCTTAAAATAATCACTGAAAAGATAAAGAAAAAACCTGCAAAATTTGGAAAATGTAACTTAATTTTACTGATCAGAACAGATTTAAAAGTTACCTGGCGTCCCTGAAAGCCAAATGTTAGGTTAAATTTGGTAGGCTCATCTTCATATTTTTTTCCAGTTATTGGTGTCTTCAGATTCTATAGAAGTGGTACAGGATGAATGTAAATCATTACTGCTATATGTGATGGCAAAAAGACTTTTTCTATGCCATAACATCTTTAAGCAGTACATGTAAAAGAAAGTGTTGGAATTCTTTACTTTAAAACAATGCCTCCTTCACAGTTCAGCATAAGATACATTTCTCCCATTAAGTGGTGATAGAACTTGCCCTGCCTCTGGCAAGTGAAAAAAAGCTGGGCTGAAACAATTACAGACTTCATGCACTTGGGCTGCTGGAGAATTCACTTATCTGAGAGGTGGCAAGATCTCAGATCAACAGTGACACTTGCTTCAAAGACTATGACTTGTCAGCTTTAGGAAGAGTCCAGAGAGGGTGAGAAAAATAGAAAACACTGAGGAATTTGAGGAACTGAACTGTACTGCTTTATACAGCAGTAACCTTTGACATCAAGTCCTTTCAGACTCTTGCTCTAGGGTGCCTCCTTTTTGAGGCTAATTGTGAGATATAGTTCAATTTATTATGAAGAGTAAACTGAAAGAAAACACACAAATTCATGTCAAAGTGTTTCTTACCTCTCTGTATGTACAAATCAAAGAGTTCCCTGTAGCATACTGACAGTTTTGTTCTGCGAGATTTAGCTGAAACCTGAAGAAAATCAAAGATTTGACTAAGTTCAAGTATTGGAGGATGGAAAGGAAAGCACTGGAGGAAGCAGTGCAAGAACCACATAATCACAGAATGGTTGAGGTTGGAAGGGACCTCTTGAGGTCATCTGGACCAACCCCACTGCTCAAGCAGGGACAGCTGGAGCAGATTGCTTAGATCTGTGCCTAGTTGGGTTTTGAATATCTCCAGGGATGGAGATTCTACCACTTCTCTGGGAAACATGTGCCTGTCTTTCACCAACCCTCACAGTATAAGTGTTTTCTTGTGTTCAGAGGTAATTTCCTGTATTTCAGTTTGTGCCCATTGCTTCTTGTCCTGCCACTGGACACCACTGAGAAGAGACTGGCTCCCTCATCTTCATTCCCTCAAAAGCAGGTATTTGTATACATTAATAAGTCCCCTCCAGATGTCCTCTTCTCCACGCTAAAGAGTCCCAGGCTCTCTCAGACTCTCCTCATAAGAAAGATGTTCCAGTCCCTTAATCACTTTTTTCTCTTTCTTGGGCTTGATTCAGTAAGTTCCTATTTTTCCTGTACTGAAGAAACTGATCCAGTCCAGCCCCGGACACAATACTCCAGATGTGGCCTTATCAGTGCTGAGTAGAGGAAAAGGATCACCTCTCTCGAGCTGCTGGCAATACTCTTCCTAATGCAGACCAGGATGCTGCTAGCTTGCTTTGCCCCAAGGACACATTGCTGGCTGATATTTAACTTGCTCTCCACTGAGATCCCAACACCCTTTGCTGCAGAGCTGCTTTCGAGTCTTAATTTAGGTTCTGGATTACTTCTGCAAAGTCCCTTCAGTAAAGTTTTTAGAGTTTTACTCCTTACAGAGAAACTGGATGTGTATAACTGCCTGGACACAAGTTCTTGAATTTGATAGATTGTAGGCAAATAAAAAATGCTAATATTTCTTCTTATTCAGCTATGTGACAATCGTTACTGGTAACAATTCAATAACTCTACTACACTAACTGAAACAATGTGCATAGACTGTGGGAAAATCACATTGAGGGTGGGAATTAGAGAAAACTGGGACCTAATAGAATCATGGTATTACAGAAAGCTTTTTTCAGGGGAAAATACAGCTGTCACCTTTCAGGATGGTTGGCATGCATGGAATCTACATCACCACAATTCCCTAAGCAGCACATCTGTCAGATGAGCACATGCTGACAAGAGTGAAGGAGGATGGAGCGGAATGGAGACACCATGGCCATGCTCTGTTGTGCTCCCTGCAGGAACAGGAACTTGATGGCACCACACAGCCAATAAGCTGCATACCAGTTGTTGCATGAAGGATCCGTGAGATGTCCATGACTAAGCCAACCATTGTGGCAAATGACTTTCCTCAGATGAAATAATCTCATTGTAACACTAAGGCACACCTCTAACTCAAAGTCACCTGCCTCCAAGGTGCTACCGCACCTCACTGGGCACACGATACCAGTCAGTAACGACAGCACGTATGACTAGAGTCACTCAAGCTCCACCTAAATGTGATGGAAATGGACTAGTCTTGGACTGAAATAAATCCAAAGATGGGGGAACTGTTGTCTAAATTCCTGGATTTATTCCTAAATTCCTAAATTCCATAGCTATATATGCTAGCTGTGATTAGTGATTATAGTTTGGTTGTATGCAGTTTGGTTGCATATCACTTTAAGGTTGTTTTTGCAGACAGTCTTTACCACTGGCAATCACAAACCTTAATTTGCCACGATTTTATAAATCTCCCCCCACCCCCACCCCTTTCATGTGACGATGAACCATACAAAGACTCCTTCCTGAACCAGGGAAAGTGGACTTTTGGTGCCTTAAACTGCCTCAGTTTGGCGGGGTATATTACCTTAATTAAGAATTACAGTTCTTGTGTCTCTTATGCTCAAGAGCAATAGATTACCTGGAATTCAACATATGGGATTTGTATTTCCACAATTTTAAAAAGAACATGCACCTGTATGGCAATTTTTTTTTGAGAAAACTGCAGCTGAAATCTGATAGTGGAGCACAAAGAAGAGGGAAGGGAAGGTGTCAGAATGTGTAGCTGAGTATCTCTGTGAAAAAATTGCACTATGCACAGCATGGGATGGTGTGAGGAGATGTGAGCCACTACCCCTAGAAACCTTTGAGTAAATCTATTGTTTCAAAATTTTTAATTTGAGAATGACTGGAAGCAAAAAAAGAAAAAAAACACATTATATTTTCCAAGCGTATAGGGAAACAGTCTTCTCAAACAAAATACTCACTGAAGTGTGGTCTAGTTAACTATTAAAACAGTTTCATTTCTTTGGAGGTATGTCTAAAGCAAAATCAGTAAATGACTGGGGGAGAGAGAAAGATATGTTAAACTGAGTAGTAGGTTATTCTGGTGAAATTTTGTACATAAACATCTTTAAAATATTACATGGCATGGACATACAATGACAATTTCCAGGATTTAATATAAATTTTACATAATAATTTATAGATGCTTGAGAAGGTGGGAATTTCAAGGTCCCAACTTTTCTTCTGTTCTGCCAAGTAAGAAAAATAGAAGGGAAGTTACCTAATATTGAAGAGTTGTCTGACTTAGTTCCTGCTGATTCCAAGAGGTTTTGCAAATTACATGAAACTGTGTAATAACTTTAGGCTTTTTCTCACAAGAGCTAATGAATGACGTCTTTGTCTCCTCAACAGATAGGGTCAAAATAGAAATTATATGCAGCTTTAAACCACTCATAAATATTCTGATTTCTGTACAGAGATTTTACTAGGAGAGTTGGGTTTTGCTGTTTTGGTGTTGGTTGTTTGTTTTTTTAAAAAAATTTGTGTTTGCAGTCTAGGGAAGGGAACTACTTTCATCATCAAAGACTTGAATCAAAACTGTAAAGCAAGAAAGTTGCTTTAGAAACTTGCCTAGTGGATGAGGGAAAGTCTGTGGCTGTTGTCCACCTAGACTTTAGTAAAGCTTTTGACAGTGTCTCCCACAGCGTTTTCTTGAAGAAAAGGCTCATGGCTTGAATGGGTGTACACTTTGCTGCATAAAAAACTGACTAGTTTACCAGGCCCAAAGAGTGGTGGTGAATGGAGTTAAATCCAGTTGCTGGGCAGTCACAAGTGGTGTTCCCCAGGGCTCAGTACTGGGGCCAGTTCTGTTTAATATCCTTATTGACAATGTGGATGAGGGGATTCAGTGCACCCTCAGTAAATTTGCAGATGAAAACGAGTTGGGTGGGAGTGCTGACCTCCTTGAGCATAGAAAGGCTCTGCAGAGGGATCTGGACAGGCTGAGCCCAACTGTATGTATGAAGTTCAACAAGGCTAAGTGCTGAGTCCTGCCCTTGGGTCACAACAACCCCTTGCAGCGCTACAGGCTTTGGGAAGAGCAGCTGGAAGCTGCCTGGAGGAAAAGGACCTGGGGGTGTTGGTTCACAGCTGGCTGAACATGAGCCAGCAGTGTGCCCAGGTGGCCAAGAAGGCCAACAGCATCCTGGCTTGTATCAGAAACAGTGTGGCCAGCAGGACAAGGGAAGTGATTGTCCCCCTGTACTTGGTACTGATGAGGCTGCACCTCGTATACTGTGTTCAGTTTTGGGCCCCTCACTGCAAGAAGGGCATTGAGGTGCTGGACCGTGTCCAGAGAAGGGCAATGAAGCTGGTGAAGGGTCTGGATCACAAGTTTTCTGAGGACCAGCTTAGGGAACTGGGGCTGTTTAGCCTGGATAAAAAGGAGGCTCAGAGGAGACCTTATTGCTCTCTATAGCTCCCTGAAAGGAGGTTGTAAGCAGGTGGGGGTAGGTCTCTTCTCCCAGACAACAAGCAACAGGCAACAAGTAGAAATGGCCTCAAGTTGCACCAGGGGAGGTTTAGGCTGGATATTAGGAAAAAATCCTCACTGAAAGAGTGGTCAAGCATTGGAATGGGCTGCCAAAGGAGGTGGTGGAATCACCATCCTTGGAAGTGTTTAAAAAGTGTGTAGGTGTGGTGCTTAGGGACATGGTTTAGTGATGGACTTGACGGTCTTGGGTTAATGGTTGAACTTGGTGATCTTAAAGGTCTTTTCCAGACTAAATGATTCTGTGATCCTATGATTCTAAAGTTCTATAGAGTAGTTTTGTTAGCTGCACAACATGCTTCAGAAAAGTTGTCTGATTTTTGAGTAGTTTCTTTAAGAAATGGTAAGATTGTGTAAAGGGAGTGGCATTTTTAAAGGTCAGGACAGTTCTTCATATTTACCACATACATAATTATGTAGGTTCTATGACCTTTGTTACCTACTAATCATGCCATGCTCATGATTTCTGATTACTAGTATATTCTGAGGAGGACTTAAATCTCAACTCAAAGTTCCAATGCAGCTGGAGGTCAAACAAAACAAAACAAAATCTTTAACTGATTGATTTCGTAATGGTAACTAATACAATTTCTTGGATTAATAAATTCATAAGTAATTACTGACCCAATTTCTATAAACTTTCAGAATAAATTCCACATGGAAAGAAACTAAGGCAAAAACATAAACTTTTAATTACTGAGTTAGCCTTTTGAATATTCAGATTGCAGATATTCAGACATGAACTCTGCGGTGACAAGTCTTTGATATCTATACTGGGATGGGGTTAATCTTTATGGTGCCAAGTTTTGGATCTATGATTAAAACAACATTGATAACAGCCAACATTTTCAATACTGCTGAATGTTTGTCGGTGTACTAGTAGGAGAGATACTTAGTTGGTTAGAGTAAGTCTCATTTAAGGAGTATCATTCATAAGAACTCTTTATAACAGAATGATGAAACATCCTTTTTGAATAGTAACAAATAAAAAAAAAAATGTTTTCATGAAAGGAGATGAAAAGTTTTTATTTGGGGGATTTCCCCAAGTCATAAGCAAGGAAGCTGAGATCATATTGACATGAAAAAAAAAAAATCTAGAGAGGACAAAATATGATTCAGCAGATATTCAAGACACTTGGATAAGGAAAGTTTCAGAGGGATACTGCTAGAACTCTGCGGCGAATGAAGAGACAGGACGCAGCTTGATGCAAGCAAATGTCAATTTATTGTACAGAAGCACGAGTTTCTATAGACTCTCAGAAGCTGAGCGTTTTAAACAGATTGGTTCTTGAAGCTAAGCCTTGCATACTAGGCAATCCCCGACTGGTGGTTAACTGCCATCAATTAACTGCAAGGTGTTATCTTTCCTTGGCGCCATCCGTCTCCCACTCCCCTGTGCTCTGCAAACATGCCTCATCATGTTAATTGTTGTGTCTATTCACACTCCTTGTCCTCCCAGGGTTCGTGACCTACAAGCTCGAGCACATTCCCCTCAGCTAACTGATTGCCACGCATGGTCCTAGTTTCCAGCCCGCTCCTGCAGAACTCAAAAGCTAAACTCTTTGCAAAGCCTAAGACCCATCCCGTGAAAAGGCTCTGAACCTGACATTCAGTACCTACAACAAGAAAGTTCTCTATCCTTAATATAAGTTTTCTTGTTTCAATGAGGTAGAACTTTTATTTACCCATTACCATTCTAATGTGTTTAAATATTGCTTTGTGCATACATTAACAATACAGATATACATACTTTTGAGGAACTGGAACGAGAGAAGCTTTCCTCTTAACTGCTCACAAAGCTTCTCACTCCATGGTTAGGTGTAGGACATCCTAAGAAGGATGTGTGTAATGCCATTTCATTTTTCTCAGCAGCCCTGTTGAGTTTAAATATATAGCTGCAAATAATAGCATTCTATTGATACTTAATCTCTCTTTCAGCTGTTGTATACTGAAGTGACCTTTCACAGTGTGTAATATGAAGAACAAAATTCCATTTCAGGTACCCTGCATGCAAGAAGACTTTACTGTCTTGGAGAGAGTTTTCCTTATAGTTTTTAATCTGCTGTGTTGTGTTATCTAACCTAAAATGGGAAGGGCTTGAAAACTGTTTGAAAGGACTATGGAAAAAATAACAACGCCAGCAGCCTGTTGCAAGAGTTAGAGAATTTATGTCTTTAAGTGTGATAGAAAGGTAAGAATCAAGGTTGTCCTATACTAACAATTGTGTAGCACCCAGCACACTTCATTTCACTGGGTGGTCCATGTATTTCCCAGCTGTTCTTCAGGTATATGAGGCAATGGGGTCATTTAACATAATGGACTGACTTCAAACAAGGGGACTGGTTGAACTCTTAACTAGCTTTACAAAAAAGCATTTATGAACTGTTGCAGGAGCTCTCCAGGCTGAAATTTCAATTTCAGAGGTTACCAGGAAGCTCTTGCTATGCCCTGACCAATTAATAGTCATTATTTATATACCTCATTCTATTGATCACTATCCTGGGTCAACGACTTGACTATCCCAGCAAATTCCTGCTGCAGAATTGACCAAATAGTGCATAGATAAGAATCTTGTAAGTAGTCAGTACAGACTGTTAATGCAGATGCAGGAATAATCTTCTAAGACCATTTCTTTTGTACATGACTAAGAGAAGTTTTATACACAATTTAAGGGGAATAGATAAAACAGCAACAAACCATGCATGTGCTAGCATTGTCCCAGAGGACTGTGGGCCAGCTGCATATTAGAATTCAGAAGAATGGCAGTTTTTGGGGAATCTGGTCTGATCCACTTGACTATGCTATTGCCAGGAGCAGCTATCTGGTTGCCATCTGAACAGGGACTGATCATTTAATTTGAGAGATATCATAGCCGATGTAAGCATTACCCTATGCAAAGATCACAATAAATTACATGTTGTTTTCTTGCGTTTTTTGATGGTTTTGTATTTTGTTTTGTGGTTTTTGTTTGTTTGTTTTTTTTTTTTTTTTTTTTAACAAACTCTGGGTCTTTGCAAGAATTCCTGCAAGTAGGTACACCAAGAGCTGTTATCTTCATAGAAAGATTACCTTGAGGAATCATCTTTACCATCTCCATTTCATGACAGAGTTAAATTCTTGACTTGTGAGATTACAGCAAACACCCATCGCTGGGCAGTATCTGACATGTTTCACTTGCTTTTATTTGAGGCATGCTCTGCAAACATGTTGGGTTTCTTTTCCTTTTTCATTAGTCTCATTGATAGCAAGGTGCATTCTGTACTGTCTATAGATTATATGTTACACTGGCAAATGTGATGTTGTTTCCTGAGCTTTTCTTTCCATTCTAACATGTCAATTTGGTATTTCATGGCGCTTGAACTTGGTGCCTGAGCATGTTTCTGCCTGTATAGTATTGTGTTCTTTTGTACCCCTTATCCTGCTGATGTTTGGAACTGTGCAATCCTGTCTGGTAGAATGACAAGATGCAGACAGAAATATCCTCTCTGGACATCTCTACCTCTTGAGGATATGGCTATGAAGGCAAAACAGAGATACCCATTATGATATGAGCAGTCGCCTGCCTCATTTCATGACTGCTGAATTTTAGATCTGCCTCTTTCAGACCAGTCTCCTTCCATCCAACTGACTTTTCTGAACTGGAGGTGCACTCTTTGCCATGTTCTGCTGTAAGGGGACATAAGGCAACTGTATTTACTCCTCTCTCTGGAAACAGTTTTACAATTTTTTTCGTTGGCTTTCTTTTCTTTTAGACACGGATCTTCATCACATGACCTTTCTTGCAATGACATTCTTACATAGTACTTTAGACAAGATCAGGAAAAAATTTAGCACAATGAGAGATGAAAATTATGTTGTTATGGTAAAGTCTTTAATTAGTCCTTTATCATAGTAGTAATATCTACCTTCTCTGGAAACATTTTCCTGTTAGTGCCTAAGCAATAATTATCAGCAGTTCACCTACTTCACCTGCTGTCCTGTATGTGACCCCAACAGCACAGAGTTACTAAACCATGAATAGAGGGTCAGCACTGTCTCCACAGGTTGCTTCAGAAATACAGATAACTCAATATAGGTGCACTTTGCTTAAAGGGTAATAGAAAATACTGATATTTCTTGTCCTGTAGTATTTGTGTTCCACTCATGGAATGGATGCTAGACAGTTTTCTTGACTGGAGCTATCCTGCTGAAGAGGTACTTATGAGCAGCACGAAAGATCGAGCTGACTGCATAATTAGCCAGGTTTGTCTGAATGCTTTCTGTTATATAATCTGTATTTCCATCAGTGGGTTGTCTGCCCAAATCTAACATTTTCAGCTTTTCTGTCTAGCATTGGACCTGTCTGTCATCACAGTACAAATCTGTGTGAAGCTGTTCAGATGAAATAGACACCAAGCTTCAGGATCTTTGAAGGTCTGCTGACATGTTTGTCCTTTCAAATGCAGAACTTAAGTGGAATCAAAAACTGTCCTGTACTTCCATAACTCCTTCCTTCAGAAAACTGGAAGAAGTTAGGTTTGGGTTTTTTTTCAAGTCTCATAGAAGTGCAGAAAAAAGCTTCAAGGTGTTAAGGGCATATGCATGAATAGACACACACATACATATACATAAATTTGCATATATGCTTCTTTTTAATAAAGATGTCACTTTAGAATATATATGTATATTATTATAAATATGTGTCAATGAGTTAATAATATATAATATGTATAATAAATATATAGCTCTAGAGATTCTGACTGCTGACTTAAACTATCTTTTTTCTGCCTAGCAGAACTAATGAATAGAAGGTATTATATTTTTGATCAGTAACTTTTTATAATTATACAAAGAGGTGTTTCTCAAAATAACCCTGTTCAATAAAGGTCTTTTCTTCCTTTGTGTGTAAGCTTCATAAAAAAATAAAAAATAAAAAAGTACAAAAAAAAAGTAATAAATTCCTTTTGTCTACTGTATAATTTAACATAATCTTCTCAACATGGGAAAAGCTATGAAAGATAATATTTTGAGCATGAAGAGCACAGGAAAAAAGTTGAGAAGTTAGTTCCAGCATAGCTGTCAGTAACAGACCACAGTATTGTCTAAAAACTTAAAGTTATCTTGAAATTAAAAATAAAACTTAAAAATAGTTTTCACCTATCTTATATCTTGAAACCTGGAAATAGTTCTGTTTTCTAACTCTACTTTTAGCCCTTATATTTTGACCAAATCAATTTTGGACACTTTTTTGCCTCCAGACATTTTCTTTGCCACTTGAATTACAATAGTGGGGTTTTCTTCCTTCACTAAAATTGCTGAATAAGAAGCTACTTCAGACATGCTAAATAAGGATCACTATAGATATATAGCTTATAGACAATCTTAAATTATTCATAGCAAAGTCTCATTTTTTATAGTTTGAAAACTAAAACTGCATTCAGAATATTACATACTGCGTGAAGTCTATTAGAAAATACCAAATATCAGTTATTCTCAACAATTTTCTTAGGAGGCTGTTTGTTTCCCGTTTGAATAAAAACCTGTATCATTGATAGAAAATCTAAAAAGAAAAATAAGCTATTTCTAACACAACTATTTCATGTCAGTGGCTGATAACGAGATTAGACTAAGGAGTACTTTCTAGCCTGCTCAATTTAAAGTGGTCTGAAAATACCATCTTAAAAAAATGCGAAGTTTAAAAACTTAAAAATAATTTTTCAGATCGCTTCTTCTCTCTATTCCATATCCAACTTTAATGGCAAGTTCAGTATGAGGAAACATCATGATATAAAACAGAAGGGAAGATGATTTCAAATGAAAAGACTCCATAAACTCACAGAACTTAGTAATGACACATTTTATTTACAATGAAACAATGTGCTTTTAGACTTGTTAGGTATTGGCAAAAGTTCTGCTTTTCTTTCCTTTCTCTGATTTATTATTATTAGATTGGCAATACAATACTAAGGTTTGTAATTATATTTTAAAGGATATGGTTACTTGCAGCACATGTTGGGTATTCTTTGACTTCAGGTAAAAACTATTTTATTTTTCAGATGATTTTGGCTAAGCTAATTTACACTTTGTAAAGTTCTCTTTTATTTCAGTTTAGCAGAATTTTGCTTTTCCTTGCACAGTAAGTGTTCCTTGCTTTTCAGTCTACAAGATAAAAGCACCTCAGCCTCCTAGGATGAGATAAAAATTGACCCCAGTTCATCTCTATGCTGCCTATGGACAAGTAGGCACCTTTCTTATTTCCTCAGTTATATCTTTTCCAAGATGAATGATTACAGTCTATTCTGTTGTTCTTATAGCAGAAGGCATTTAATATACTTGATATTTCTCATAGACTTTTTCCTAATTTCTACTAATTCTACTGAATCTACTAGTTCTACTGCATTCTTTCTGTGATGTCAACCCAAACTGCACAAAATCCAGATGCTAACATTGCATGGGCTCATGCAAAATCAGAGAGGTTTTCTTTTTTTCTATGTCGGAGTGGTCCAGAGGAGGGCCATGAAGAGGATCAGAAGGCTGGAGCATCTGTCCTGTGAAGACAGGCTGATAGAGTTGTGATTATTCAGGCTGGATGTCCTGCTTCAGCTGGGATACATTTAATTTTCCTCTTAGTAGCTGGTGCAGTGATGTGGTTTTGATTTGGTGTGAGAACAATGTTAATCGCACACTGGGTAATGTTTATACTAAGTCAAGGACTTTTCAGTTTCTTGGGTCCTGCCAGTGAGAGAGCTGGAGGGGCACAAGAAACTGGGAGGGGACACAGCCAGAACAGCTGCCCCAAACTAGCCAAAGAGGTATTCCATACTATGAGACGTCATGCTTGGTATATAAACCGGGGAAGAGGTGGCTGGGGCCTGCAGATCATTGTTCAGGGACTGGCTGGGCATCACTCAGGTGGTGAGCAGCTGTGTTGTGGATCACTTGCTTTCTTTTCTCCCTTCCCTTTGGATTTCATTCCTTTCCTCCTCTCCCTCCTTTTCATTATAACCGTTAGTGTTATTATTATTATTGTTCTTTCATTTTTATTTTATTTCAATTATTAAATTGTTCTTTTCTCAAAGCTTGAGTTTTACATTCCTTTCTGATTCTCCTTCCCACCCCTTTGGGTGAGGGGGGGAGTGAGTGAGCAGCTGCTGGCACTTAATTACCAGATGGTGTTAAACCAAGACACTGGAGAAGAGAAGGCTCTGAGGATAACTTATAGCACCCTTCCAGGGGCCTACAAGAAAACTGAAGAGGGACTTTTTACAAGGGCATGTAGTGACAGGACAAGGGGAGTGGCTTTAAGCTGAAAGAAGGTAGATTCTGATAAATATTAGGAAGGAATTCTTCACTGTGAGGGTGGTGAGGCACTGGATCAGCTTGCCCAGAGAAGCTGTGGATGCCCCATCCCTGGAAGTGTCCAGGCTAGGCTGGATGGGGCTTTGAGCAGCCTGGTCTGGTGGAAGGTGTCTCTGCCCATGGCAGGGGGGTTGGAACTAGGTGACCTTTAATGTGTCTTCCAACACAAACCATTCTGTGATTCTATGATTCTGTGTATCTTTCCTATTAACTCCTGGATTTTGTTGGCTGTGTTGGGAATTCTTGATAAAAAATGAACAACAGGCCACATAACTTCAAGTCTGTTTGAGTTGTAATGGTGGGCCCACAATCCATCTGTGGCACATACGTTAAATTTTATCTGCTCTTTTACTGCCCAGTGACTGAGTAAAATTGGCATGCTCTGATAGCTTAGCATGCAAGCACACATTGTTTGTATCAGCTTTATCATTATCATTTGCAAAAAGCTTTTACATCTTAGGCTTCAATTTCAGTAGCCTAAATGACTAGTAGTTACATTCTTTTAGCAGAACTGACTTAGCTCTAACTTTATGGGAAATATATGATATATGTAAAAGTTATTACAGACTTACATGTCTTAAAGAATATGATACATAGTTAGTGCACCCAATGTATTGGATGTCTTCTTGCTTCATTTATTATCTTTTCTATGAGTTTAGGCAACAGGAACACAGAAATGGTTGATATATTCTTATTTACATGTTCATATAAAGCATATTTATAATAGCTAAATTACAAATTAGGGCTGCAAAGAAATCTCCATCAGCCAAAAAAAAAATACCCTAGGTTTAGAATGAAGTCTTCTCAATCTTCTTTCTATTGTAAGAAAAATACAATTCTCTCTCCCATCTCTACTTCTTTCCCTGAAATTTCAAGTCAATAGCTGGCTGCCCAGGCTTAGCTTTCAATAATGCCAGTCAGTCACACATTTAGTAACAAAACAGGTTTTCAGTGTAAAGCTGAGTTTGAAAGAATATTTTTGCATACAGGCAGGAAAAGCAGGAAATTCTGTCTCTGGAAAAATCCATTCATGGTTGAAAATGTAATGCTGGAGAACTGCAATTCTTGTAATGTAACCAAAGCCAGAAACATTTTGGAAAATATATCATTCTGTGTTTGCACATCTTAACTTCCTTATTGCATATTTCCATTCCTCTTTATTGCCTATGTCCATCCTAGATATTTTTTTTTCTTTTGCATTGACATAGTGATCACATGGCTGTCATTGTGTTTATCTATTTAATTTGGATTACCCACACGTCTAAACACACAAAGGTATATAGTTTCTTAATTTAAAAAGTCAGGAGAGTTGTACATGAATCTACTTGAATAAATTTAATATTCAGAACCTGAGATTAAATCTATTATTCTGGTAGCAAAGTCTGTATTTCAAAGAACTAGCTTTCTGGGTCATGTTTCCAACCTTTACCTTTTAGAATTAATTAGTCTTGAATAAGGACAATTCACTACTAAAATTGCTAAGCATGGTGAAACCTGACCTTGTATAATTATGATTTCTGTCTTTATTCATATTGAATGCAATTCTTTACTTAGCTTTAATCAAATCAATTACACTCTTTCTGCTTACAGTATGTATGCTGAAGAGTATTATATGGACTAAACATCTAATTTAATGACATATCCATCAATTATTTAGGTGGTACAGATCTGACTTCTGATGTATATCAAAAAACATACTTCTGTGTGTTGGAAAACCCTGAGAAGTTTGGGTTCTTTTTATCAGTTTTGCAAACATGTCTTTTCGGTGTTTGTGTGTTTGGGTTTTTTGTTTGTCTTAGCATAGTGATTAGGTTAATATTGTGCTTTAGAATAAGCAAAAGGTATTTTTGAAAACATGTTGGTATTAGCCTTAAAAACATAGGCTTTTAAAAAGTGCCTTGAATTCATATAGTTACTGACATTCCCAGTAGTAAAGACAGGAGAAAGAGAATTGTGCAGATCCCCATTCTTTGAGTGGTAAACAGTGATGGTCTGATTTACTGACCTTATCCTTTATCTCAGCTGGAGAGATAACGGAGTGACCGAAATACATATTATCAAGGTCATACATTCTTTCTGTTGTAGGAATAACTGTTTTTCAAGTATTACTTGACAAAGTGATAACATCTATCTCCTCCCCTGCACATTAATACAGCAGTGGCTGATAAACTATATATTTGCCTCTTCATCCAAGATGGAGTCTAATTGAACAACAGTGTAAAAAAAGCATTCAAAAAAAAAAAAAAAAAAGAAAAGAAAAAAGAAAGAGATATTGAGCTTTTACTAACTTCTAAAAATAAAAATAGTTACAGCATTCAAATTTCCTAGCATCTGGAAGGTAAAGCATCTAGTAGCTAAAAAGCACCTTTAAAATACATCCTTTCAGATTTCTCTTGAGTGCTCCCTGCATATGCACACAATTTCTCTCTCTCACGCATGCATGCACATACACATGCAGAAAAGCCTTGGAACAGAACTGAATTGCTGTATTTAAAGGTCAGAAGTTTGTTGTCTTGGATCCGTAGCATTGCCTTGCAGAATTACTATACAACTACAAGAAGTACTTGAGTATTGCAGTGGGATTTTTTGCTTTTCCCTGTCTAGGAAGTCTGACATGTTCTTAGGAAGTTACTGGTTACTGTTTAACTTGAGTTGAATTCTTACGGAAATGTGCTTGTATGCTTTCTCTGTCCACCATCCTTCCTCCCACTTCTCTCTTCTTTACATGCAAACTGTTTTCGATAAATGACTGTTCTGGAAAAGTGTTCTGGAAAAGTGTACTAACAGTTTGAATGGATATTACTAGTTTCTGATGAAATGTTGGTAATCTGTACATTAAAAAATGAGGGGGTTTTCTACTGTGCTATTTGTAGATATATTCTGGAAGTAATCTGTGATGTTTAGCCTGCCCAACTTAAAAAATATTTTAAAAAAATCTTATTAATCATCTTGAATTTACTCCCTTGTTTCTATATCTGACAATTCATATAGACTAGCACTGTAGAAATGTTCTTGGGTGATAGAGTGATTTGCCTTAAAAACTGCTAAACAATATGTTCTGAGGGATAGATAAATGAGGGATGAGGATGAAACCCAAAGTTTGTGTTGGTTTAATGCACATTTTTTCTTCTACTCAAAATGGAACACTTCTTTTTTTAACACCTGTAATACAGTCCAAGGAAAGGGAGATCTGAAGTGACAGAATTGTTAATAAAGATGCTCAAATTGCAACTCATTAAGTTACATTTACAACAGAATAGGACTCCACAATTCTAATCCCACATCTGTTTATCTAGAGAGAGAGAGAGATTCAGTTTCATTATAGATGCTGGGCAGTTTTTCTTCACAGATATCTTCAGGCTGGCATGAGCTTTTTCTAGAATGAACTATTTCTGTTGGACCAAAACCTTCTTTTCAGACAACAACTCATCTTCTGACTGGTAATTTTAGACTATTTGAGAACATAAAATGTTGTTTGTTTTTTTTCCTAATATCTATGTCTAAAGTTAAAAAGCTAAATCTAGGCTGAGCACATAAAAGGTACAGATAGATATAAGAGAATTTATATATTAGCTAACCCCACTGAAGTGTGTGGGAACCATTCCATGCTCCTGACAAAATGTTACATGTATTTAGGTGTGTAGCTCCTACTTTGTCGAAGTTCTCAATACTTCCAGGTTTCAAACGTAACAGTGTGATTGCCCTTGAAAATCAGTCTGAAATTCAATTTACTGGGCTGACTTTATTTCCCACCTGAACAAATCTACAGTATACTTTCCTATAAGGCTTTTGTGAGTAGTATATCTAGTGTTTTTTCAAAACATTCTCACTGCAGCCACAGTTTTTTCTCAACACAGAACAACAAAATAATATGTAAAAGTCATCTATGGATACCCAAAGTTAGAGAAATAAGTCTGGGCAAGATTATTCAATATTGGCTTCATTAATATTTCATTTCTTTGCCATTATTATAATTCCTACAAGCATACCCCAAGCATTGAAAAAAGGCATTTAACTGCTTTAATCTAGAGAACAAAAATGAAGTGATGATTTCAGCATCATCACTTCAGCCACTGCTATATATGCATAACTTCATGACCTCACACGTAAGCGGTTTACACTGAGGACAGAGAAATGTTTACATAGTGTACATAGTGTACATTTTCAATGTAAAAATAATTTCCATAGAGAATAATCTGAACTGTTATTTCAAAAGAGCCCCAAAAGGTACCAATTTAGACCAAGATTCTCAAAACTTTTTGATACTTTTAACCACATAATTATAATAAAGCAAAATAATTTGGAGAATAATTTGCTTTATGAGCATTGTAGGATGAAAAGCTATGCAGACATACATTCACATAGGCCTTTTTATCAATTATCAGAAATAAAAAGCTTGTTTCCATACACCCAAAGGAGCAGAGAGCAGTAGTGACAGGTGGGGAATCCAAATAATCCCCTGCTCTACCCCCTCCCAGGCCCACCACAGAAGCCATTACTCAATCAAAGGCCCGTTTCCAGACCCACAAAAGAGCACATAGACACAGTGGTAGGTGGGGAAACGCCATTCACCCAGAGCAATGGACATGCTGTCCTGGCTCCTCCCAGGGCTGTCCCTGGAAGAACACCAGTCCCACCACCTGGGCACAACTCCCATCCTCCTGAGTCAATGGAAGAGGCTGTTGTGAGTGCCCAACAGACTGAGAGGAGTCATTGGCTAGGGGATAGGACACATTATGGGATGAAGGGTAAGAATCTTTCCAGGTTGCAGAAGACTTATGGGATATTTAGGGGGGGGGGGGGGGGGGGGGGGGAGGAACCAAAGGCAAGAAAAGGGAGGGATCAAGGTGCTTTGGAGAGTAACAAATGTGGGGAAATAGAGGGATAAGGGGATAAAAGGGGGCAGTCATGTGAAAAAGCTCAGATTTTAGAAAACCAGCTGTACATAACATAAGTATAGTTTATAGACTAAAAGCCTGTTTCACTTCTATTATCTGTGTTTGCAGGGCAAAGAAAGAAGGTGAAATAATGAAGACATTAAAAAAAAACTGGAAAAAAGAACTAACTCATTCATCTGACTTATTTGTAAAATTTGTAGGACAGCAATCTCTTTCTTGAAAATTTATTTTACTGTTCTAAGCTATATTTTTTCTTGCCTACTTTTGGATTTTCAGTCCTACTGCAACCAATTTTTGCCCTAAAAATAATAGTGCTGTAGAAAGAGGAAAGAGTTTTCTAAACTTCCAGAATGAACTGGAAGGGAAATAAATTTTGTTATTTATTTAAAAACATATTTTTTTGCTTCCAGGGGAATGAAAAACACGCCTGTCCCTTAAATTTTGGGCTTGTTTAATTTTTTCATCTTGCTTGAGTTTTTTATTACATTTCATTGGATGTAAGGGAAATGTATTCTTGGCACATAGGGTTTCTTATAGTTGTGCTTCATGTATTTATTTTAGTTGCTTTTTTAAAAAAAAAATGTTATCTCATCCTGGTAAGATTGCATGTTTTGTTTGCATGGAAGATGAATGTCTTTGGAGAATAATCTACAAAAAGTCTGACTAGCACTTTTAACAACAAAGCATGGTTTTCTAGACAAATAAAGTGCTTGGAAAGATACCCAATTTCCCAAAGAACTCTTCTGGACATATTATTAACCTTAATTTAACCATTGATAATTATGAAGGACAAACTGGCCAATCATCTTTTATACTCCCATTACAGATTTTCCAGATCACAGCTGTCTTTTTTCTCAGCTCTTAGCTTTTTTCCAGAAAGAACAAAAATCTAAACAAAATAACTAATTTGCCAGGAAATGTCTGAACAATCTGATTCACTAATTTCAAGTTTCTTACATCATCTTTCAGAAACCATGTTATTGATGAAAGATGGTTTTGTTGTTTTCCATCTGAAAGCATTAAGAAACTGTTAAGTTGGGTGGGAGGAGGATTATACTGACTGGACTCCTGAATAGCTAGTGCAAGCGAACATGATAGTAAATCCAATACTGGCATGAGGAGCTACATGCACTTTGGCCTTCAGGAAGATAGCAGAGGGAATTAATGTCATTTACCTTCCTTCCTAATCAGACAGTCCTGGGCAGAACTTTACAGACTACCTGATGAAAAAGTGGTTAAGGATTTGTTTTCTTAGAGAGACTTTTTAATATATTTCATTCAGAGCTGTTTCTGTATTATTTTGCTTATAAAGAAGTGTACATAACCAGGATCACCTGTTCACTGAAAATCAAAAATATAAAGGTGAAGAATGATCACTGCCGCTTTACTGAGGACCGAAATTTATTCAGTTTTGTGGATTTATTTAGAAGGAAAATTTCAGGTCAGTACTTGTAAGTACAAGTTCCACAAGATCTGGAAACCCAGCTAGTTTGAATAAAGTTGTAACAGTCTGACCTCCATGTAAATTATGTACTGTAGGCCTTGGCAGGAACACTGATTGTTATGTATATTGCATCTTTGCTAAAGCACCACTCAGAATAGGTCCTATCTAAAAATCCCGCAATAGATAAACTATCTACAAAAAAAATATATTAAAACTGTTGATAGAATGGTGAAAAATGAACAGTCCTGCCAAGTAAGACATAGAGGTAGAAGTAATAAGGGAGATATTTATTCAGCACAAAATGGCCTGATGTCATGTGATAGCTATGTAAATAAGCATCCAGATCAGGATCATCATTTAATAATTAGATTACTGTTTAAAAAGGAATAAAAAAATCTGCAAGCTTTCTGTTATTATAATGTTAGGGTTCACATAGTGTTATGCCAGTGCATTGCCACTGGAATACCTCTGCTAACACTTTGTTGTAACGCACATATTAGGATTATGCCAAGTAAGCAACAAACCTGTCTGTGTCTTTGCCACTAAATTTACCAAGCTAGTAACACTAGTCAAACTTAATCTAACTCGACTCTCTTAAAAAGAAATTTGGAACTTACAGTGGGAAATAGTTCCTTCTTTTCTCACTTTTTTTTTTTTTTCCTTCAGAACTTTGAGATAACATTTATAAGCCAGATTTATTATTAAAAACCTGAATGCTGGAGCAGATGCTAATATGAATTTTATTGGATTTGGTTTTGGTGAGGCATAGAGGAATACTGATACCTTTTACTCTATATAATATAATCACTAATCTTTAGATACAACTTTTCAGTTTGCTCTGGTAAATGCCTAACATCTTCCTTAGGGAATTTTACAAAATTATTCTCTTGTCTAATAAAGACATTTTCCTCATATTTGATTTATATTTTCACTACATAGTACAGAATATTGGGGAACATGTTATACAGTTGGAGACTGTATTTTTCCAATGTAACTGCATCATTTAACTTATGCAGTGTTACAGCTAAGTGTTCTCCCTTCCAGTATCAGTACTGCTCTTTTTTATCTCCTAAATGTTTGTAAATTCTTATGAAATTTATGTTTTACACTCTCCATTATATAATGTTCTGTTGTACTATCACTTCAGAACTGTAGATTTCCTCACCCAAGAAAAATCAAAGGTATTTTTAAATTAAAGACATACAGACAAAAGAATGTAGAAAACTAATTCAAAAAGTGTCAATTCCTGAAGGTAAGTCCCTGAATAGATAAATTAGTTATGAAGTTTCAATATGAAAAATTGTCATTAAATACTCTGTCATGGACTTGACAACTTCATGGAAAATAGACATAACAGAAGCTCATGGTCTGAGCTACTGTGAGAAAATAAAATAGTTGCATTTCTAAGTGACTTGAACAACAAAGGTATCTCTTTAATGCAATACAGTGCTGCATTTTGTTTTGTATTTCTCAGATGAGTATGCCTATTTGGCCTTTGGCATAAATTGACAGGTATGATGCTCTTCTCACAGACCTGAAGTGCAACTTGTTGGTGGCTTTTCATTTAAAAAAGAGTATCACAGAGAGCTGTGGGAGATGACAATAATAGCTTCTTGTTATTTTTAGCTTGAAGTGGTAATGTTATTGCCAAGCTCGTCACTTGTACCTCAAAGCCATGTTCTGTAATTTTGTATGTGTAATAGGACTAATGAAACAGACAAAGTGGTATATATAAACTGGAAGAATTTAATAAAGTAGTCCACACCAGATGGTATACCAGACTGCTTTAGCTTAACTCATGTATTTGCTAGAGTTAACCAATGGGAACATAAAAGTCTGCTTTTGGTGGTTGAAGGGGTGTATATCCATAGATGACGTATAAGAATATAGACTATAGGTATCTTGGCAACAGCCCTGTAGTTCCAAGTGGTAGTATCAGCTGCAATAAACTTTTTTCTCAGTTAAGACAAAAGGAAACAATTTTGCAAGCAAATTTTGTTTGATACGCAGACAAATCTTTAATGAATGTTAAGAGGGACCAAATCCACTATAGCCCAATGGAGATGAGGCTGCTGCTGCTCCATTTTCCAATCCAAAACACTGTTTGTAAGACAGCCGTTAGCATTAGCATCAAATGTTTTGAGGTCTTTTACATCTCTTGAGTCTAGCCTTTAGACCACATCTCTACATTTATGTGTGGATAAAAGGAGTAAACCCTGCATATATTGCATAGTATTTTTTGGATACTTTTGGAAACTCAGATTCTCTCCTTACTGGCAGTTAGTATCCAAAAAGGTTACACGTGATGAAAAAGAAAAGAAGCTGAGTTTCTGATGCTTCTATGTTGATAAACAGCTTATGGAAAGAGACAGAGAAGAAGGGTATTTATTTATGTGTTAATGTCCACTGCTCTGGTGTGTTTATAAAAAAAAAATAAATATTTTTTGTTTGTTTCTTTCTAAATTAAGCAAAATACAAGGTCAAATGATCCTGGTTTTGCCATTATAACAAGTTCAATCTTGATTTATTGAAGTGTCCTCTTTTGCTTCACGTTGCCATACAGTAAAGGTGAGCAAAAATAAGCTGCATAATTCCTCTCAAGTAGACCTTCAAAACTTCTGCATTCTTTTCTCTATTTAGGATAAACATGGAACTGTCACAATGTTTTTTCAGTCAGCTATTAGTACCTTTTTTCACCCATTTATATTTTAATTTGTCATATGACTAAAGTATTAGGTTAATGCAATGAAGCAAAGTTAAATATTTTTTAAGTGGGTAGTATTTATCATGTTCCTATCCAATTTGTTTTGGTTCTTTTTTACTCCTTTAAGTGTACTAGTATGTACTCTTAGCTTATTTTTGTTCTTGTCCAGTCCCAAAACTCTTACAAACGCACTTTCGTCCCTTGAAATTTCAGAATCCAAGCAATTAGTTTGAAACACAAAAACAGTAGGATTGTTAGTTTATTATGATTTGCTCAAGCAGGTCTGGATTAAGCTAATAGTAGTGTTATACTTCTACCCAGCTAACCAAATAATTCTGTAATTCTGTAGCTTATATATATCTATTTTTTATATATATATGTATATATATATACATTAAAAAGTATATATCTTATACCACAAGAAACAGGAGTATATTTCATTTAATTCTTCCCTTCTCCCAGCAGAAACTGAAGCTTCTACCCAATTCTTGAAGACTATTTCTTCTACTACCATCTCACATCAAATTGTGAGGCTTTACCCTGTGAAAATAAATGGTACTACTTTAAAATTGTACTACGAGCAGTCAGGTCTACCAGTGTTTTCATAATACAATGACAAGCAATCACACTGTTTTTTGGGGTTTTTTTTTCTTTTTTCTTTTTTCTTTTCTTTTTTTTTTTTTTTTTTTTTTTTTTGGTGACTTAACAAATAGTTCAGTGTTACTGGAAACCTGGTTGGGGTGCTCAGTGCTCTGGTTCAATTTTTTTTAGATGTTGTAAACCATCTTTATTCTAAAACAATCGGAAAAGTGGGGAGAGGATTTTTTCCTCTGTCTTTGAGATGCCAGATGAGGTGTCTTGACCAAACCTGATTTTCTTTACAGTATTATGAAAAGGAGTGGAACTTGATGTAAAGAAGTCCTCTCAGTGCTTCTAAATTGGTGATGGTGTATGGGTAGGTTTATTTTTTAGCAAAAGGTTTCTAGAAATCTGTTCATATCCATGAGAGGGAATCGAAGTGAAGAGAGTGATATGTAAACTCAGTGGTAACAATAGAATAAGAGTTAATATACTGTTTCAGAATCACTTTATATTTAGTTTAAAACCAGGAAAGCTACAGATCATTCAGATGGTGTTGTTGCTCGATGACATTATAACTACAGAAATACTAGTCTGAAATGTCTTTTTACCTGAAATTCCTTGCAACAGTGAATTGATATCTCTTAAGACTTAAAATGCATGCAGGGAGTTAAAATCCTTTTTACATGCTTTAAAAAATGCATAAGTAAATCAGAACTTTGTGAGAAGTTAAAAGTTTCCAAATCACATGTATGCTTACTAAATCAGTTTTGGATTAAGATGCCTAAATTATCTTGAAAGGGGTATGTTTTGGTTTGGTTTGGTCTTTTTTTTTTCTGTTCATATGATGAATTTACTTGTTTAACATGTACCATAAAACTCCACTGTATAATAATATGCACTATATAACTCCGCCTTGGAGGGGAATTAAAAATATTTAATAGGGAAGACATCTAGAGGTGATGAACTTCTTTTAAGTATCTATGTATTTAAAGTAGTGAAAAATGTTAAGACTGTATTGCCTCTACCTTTCAGAATGTAAAATTGCAGCTCTGATATATGTTTGTGGATAGACTTGTCTTCACATGCAAACTCTAGCTTAGAGTGGTAGTCTTGCAAGCAGTCATCTCATATTCCTAGTTCTACTTTCTTAATCAAAGAAGCCTTCTGACAGTTATCAGTTAAATTATACAGAATGCCTCCTCAAATAAATAGCTTTATTTTTTTAAGCAACTTTATTTCCAGAGCCAAGCAAAATATTCATTTTCCTATATTGAGAGAAATAGGCTGCTTTTCTGTGTCATTTAAACCAGACTGTGAACTTAAATAAGCCCTGAATCCAGCCAAGTAAACAAATCTGAAAAAAATCTATTTCCCCAACATTTCTAAACACTGTACTAAATCACTTATCACAGACCAAGCCAATGCAGATCACAATGAGCTGCACACTGTAATGAATGGCTTTTCTATTCCTGGCACTTTCCTTATTGAGTGGTTTTGCTCAGGAGGCAAATCCATTAGGTACTGAAATAAAAATGTTTTCTCATGATACTGTCATGGTGTCTCTATGGAGACAGTCAGCAGCAGCTTTGTCTTCTTCATACATTTTGAAAGACTGGGAAAGAAAAGAAAATGTCATTAGAAAATATGCATAAATGTGGATTTGTATGCCTTCTTATCATATACTATATCATAAAACAAAGCACCTTATGATTTTGAATCAAGTGCTGGAAAAAACCCACAACCAATTAACTGAACAGAGAGGTCAGATCAGACAAATACCTCTGTTATATAGGTTTAGACTTGACTGAAAGAACTGGAATAATAGAAATATAATAAAAGACAGAACTTTATTTGTATGATAGAGGTGATTGACAACTTACTCTAAACACAGTATTAATTTCAAGACACTGCACACAGGAATCAAACTACAGTGGGAATAAAGAGGTTTCTTATGGTTATAAGCAATTAGTACATTCATGAAAGTTCAGAGAAAAAAATTAAATTGAAAGGTCATAATTTGTTTTCTTGAAGGGCAAGAAGGTGAGAACAAAGTCTTTGTTCAAATCAATAAATGGGAGGAATGGAAACAATCACTTCTTAATGTTTATTTACAAATATTTTTAATGTACATTTATTTCTAACACTATCACGTTCTTATGTTAAGAACAAGCTAACTTCACAGAGATTAAATTCTCCTGAAGTATAACATGCTTTCATTCGTAGTTTTTGTATATAGAGGAGAAAAACATGGAAGTTCTGTTTAGTTCCAGTCTGTCATTTTCTTGATATGCTTGCCATTGCTAGTTTTTCAGTATCAGAGCTTCATGAAGATGGATTAATTTCTACAATCCCTTTTTGAAAGGGTCTCAGCTTTTTCTTATGTAAACATAATACAAAATGAATATATAAGAATTCACACTGAGAGATTTAGAAAGCTGGTTTCTGATTTCTACACTGACAGCTGAAACTAGGACTTCAGGATGGTTCTTTCAGCTGGACTGCCAGAGCTTGCAAGTAGAGTAGTCCTTTAACTATTTAGGCTGTTAGACTTTATGAGGTGGAACATTCTCTCTGTATTGTATTAGATGTATTTTTTTTTCACAAAAGCCCTAAGCAAATTTTAAGTTTCATCTAAAAGTGGTATGGGGAAAATATTGTGAAAGAAAATATTTTTCTCCACTGTTGAGTACTCAAGGTAAAACCAACAGATTGTTCAATAACATAGTGAAGTACATCACTGTAGGAGTAAGTCCAAGTTGATACCAGGTATTTACTGACTGAAAAAGAGGAAAGATCAAACTGGAGAAACGATCAGCTAATTAGTACCAAACATGGGCACTAATTAACCTGGTTGATGTGTTGAAACTTATCCTTTAATTCACGTTGGATGTCTGATTTTTCTGTGACACAACTCTTTAAGTGGGGAAACAAAAACCGCCTTTACACTAGAAAAAACAAACTGGAAATGTTATGAGAAGATCAGAGCTTTTTAACAAAGGTTCATCGTTGCAGTTAACCATGTAACTTTAGGAGTACAGAGGTTACCTTGCTATTCAACTTTCAAATCTGTTAATGTCATTGACAGTCATTGTCAAGATGTAACACTTGCCCTTTTGCACTTCTTGTCAGGTTGAAGTGGTAACAGACCTCTTGAATAAGTGCCCTCTCAGCTTACAGATTCAGCATTCACAGTAGAAAAATGATTGAAATTAAAACACTAGTGTAAGACACATGATGTGCATGAATTTTGTAGAACGAGGTACCCAGAGAACAGAACAGGATGCTGCCTAACTGTAGTCAGAAAATCTCAGGACCATTTTCTTGACAATAATGGGGGGTGGGGGGGTGCTAAGACTGTGTCAGGAAGCCAAACATGCATGTGTATGCATGTGTAGACACTTTTGAACAGACATATATGCACAGCTGGATATTCAGACTAAGAAATGTGCTAAAATTTCATTCTTTGGAGAAATATTCTCACTGTTATTGATAATGTATTTGTAAAAATAAATAACTAAAATTAATAGAATAGAAGCATGGGAAAACAATGTATCCAGCTCTGTATAGGAAAGGGCAGACTGAACTCATCATGTGTGGGATCCATTAAGGTGGCCAACCTGACTGCACACCTACCTATAAGGGTTGGGTTTTCTTCCCATGCTATTAGTAACGTCCCTTGGTATGACGGTGACCTCTGTTGATGCAGGGTTTGCTGATACATATCAATGCTAGGTTGTGGAAGGGAAAATATGTTTTGTTGTTCTTGGTCCTGTGAAGGTTTCGTGGGTTTCAAGGTCATGTGGGTGGATCAGCCCTGTCACACATCCAGTGAGGTAATGCGTCATTTATAGAACAGATTCTGTATGCTATCTTGCTACAGAAAGATGATCTTAGGTGCATTTCCTTGATAAAAAAAGTTCACTTGACAGAGGATACACTTCCATAAACTATAGACAGGTAATCTAACAATTCGCTGCTGCTAAATGAGGTGTTCCAGTTAGCATTTCTCCAGCAACAGCCCTGCATTTCTACTGTACTTTGTGCCAGTTTCTGCGTATCTTATACCCTTTCATGACCATGGACATATACTGCTATGTAGGGGAAAAATTATCTCAACTGTTTTCTGTTGAGATATTAAAGCAGCTTACAGAAGGGCCAGAAATATGCAGAATGTGGTTCAAGGTGAGGGGGAGAAGGGAGAAGTGTGAGGAAGATTTCTGCATTTTGACAGCTGTGAGCTATTAGGCCACCTCTAATTCCCATAAAAGAGCTTAGTCATGCTGCTGTATTAGCAGTGTGACTTGGGTATAAAGTCCCACTTATTCCAGTATGCTTGAAAGCTTAGAAAGCTGTTCCATAGATGAAGAAATACTCAACTTGGATATGAAAGACCCAAAGGTGCTGGTGAAAAATAGCTTAGTACTGCTGAGAAAGTTCACAGGCAAAACCAGATTTTTTGTCAAACCTTTTGTCAACTAGTATGGGTAATAAACTGAAACAGAAGTCAATGTATTAATACCTATTAATAAAGAAAGGATAGTGTTAAGAAGAGAGAGGCAAACCAGTTTGGGAACAGACTACTGTAAGCTTAAAAACTAGCTATTTCAGGACATAGATGCTATTATGAATCTGGAAAGAGGTAATACTGGACATGAAAAAAAGACAGAATAACTGAGTGCAAAGAAAGCAAAACAATATCTGCAAAAAAAGCCCAGAATATACTGCCTGGAGTCACAGCCCTAGCTACTATAAATTGAGTTACTCCCTATCGAGAAGGAAGCACTGCATAAATACCAAATGCACCAAAAAGGAATAAAACATATAGCAGACCCATTTTGTGTATCTGTAAAAAGAAAGAAAAGGAAAGCAACAGTAAACATGCTCACAGTACCTCTGTTGGTGGGAGCTAAATGTATAAAACTATAAAAAGGAGCAGTGAGACCTACTGAGAACACTCAACAAGCAAGATCAAGTTTGCCACTGTCCATTGCTTATACCTGGGCTAGTATGAATGAGAGCCTTTCATGTGTATGGGGACTAAAGAAGTTGTTGCATGAGTCAAAGATTTCACACATGCACTGAGGAAACTCATTTAAGTTTGAACTACAGTTAACTGCTACCCAGAGCAGATGGCTGCTTTGCTAAAATAATTGTAAAAAATTCTTTACTGTGGAAATTGCTGTCATACCAGAATTCCAGTCATGTATTCATGTAAGAGCTGTACTGCTCTTTCACCCTGATTTTTTCTTTTGCCTACATTTTCCAGTATTTGTCTACTATATTTATTTTAGGTGAATTGTGGAATTATAGAATATCTTGAGTTGAAAGGTATTCATAAGGATCATTGAGTCCAACTCCCTGCTCCTCTCAGGACTAGCTAAAACTAAACCATATGACTAAGAGCATCACCCAGACACTCAAACTCTGACAAGCTTGGTGCCATGACCAACTCCCTGGGGAGCCTGTTCTGGTGACTCACCACCCTCTCAGTGAAGAACCTTTTCCTAATGCCCAATTTGAACTTTTCTTGATGCAGCTTCATACCATTTCCTATCTCTGGTCAACAGACAGAAGGGATCAACACCTCCCCCTCCATGGCCCCCCAGGAGGATACTGTGAGATACAGTAGCAAAACCTTTGCTAAAATACAAAAAAACACCTCTACATCTACTGACTTCCCTGTTCGACCAGATGGGTGACCTTGTCGTAAAAGGAAATTAAGTTAGTTAAACAGGTTTTTCCCCTCATGAACCTGTGCTGACTATGACCAATGACTTCATTGTCTCTAAAGTGTTTTTCAGTAAGTCTTAGAATCACCTTCTCCATAATTTTACCAGGCACTGAAGTGAGACTGACAGGCCTGCAATTACCAGGGTCTTCCTTCTTACCTTCTTGAAAACTGGGACAGCATTTGCTAGCTTCCAGTCCACTGGGACCTCTCCAGATTCCGAAGACTGTTGAAAAATAGTGTAGACAGGTTCAGTGATAATATTGGCCACCTCTTTCAGGTCCCACAAACTTATGTGCATCCAGCTGGAGCAACAAGTCTCCAACAACTTCAGAGTTGGCTGGGAGTTTATCTTCCCCCCAGTCACAGGCTTCCAACACAGGGCTCCAGGGGTCCCGGGGTTCATCATCAGAGTTGAAAACAAAGGTAAAGAAGGTTAAATGTCTCCACTTTGTCTTTGTCCATATTTGTGAGGTAACCAACCTCATCAAGTAATAGGCCAATGTTATCTCTGATCCTTCTTTTGCTGTTAACATATTTTAAAAAGCTCTTTTTGTTGTCCTTCACCTTTTATATTAAAGCAAGTGGAAGGTAGACTGCTATTGAAAGATGGTAGTGGATATCTAAGTCTGCAAGGGGATGGAATGCAAGCAGAGGAAAATGTTTAAGTCCTGGATTAAAATATCACCATGATTGTCAGAAGTCAAATTCTGCCATGTTCACTCATTTTGGTTATTCTTGTGGTCTTATTACAATAATTTAATCTTCATGTGTAGTAGCTCACTAGCTGCTATGAAGAAGCATAATGAAATCTAATCCTGGGGGAATGAGTGGCATAAACTGGTACTGTTCATGGAACGTTAACATCTAGGGTGACAACAAATTAATCATGTCTGTGTAGTATTCACTTAAGAGAGATATTTATTGTTTTAATAAGACAATAAAACTAATTAAACTAGACTTGCTCGTTAAATTGTCTTATTTAATAATTTGCCCCTCTCTCTGGACTACTTTTTCTTCCCCTCCTGTTTATCCAGTCCAACATTAGGAAACATCTTTGATTTTTTTCCAAGCCCAAGTGACATGCATCTAGCAGAGGTCAAACCAGGAGAAAGTGCATTCATTTACAAACCATAGAACAGTAATAATAATAATAAAAAAGCCATTGACTATGTGGTAGTGATCAGTGGTAGTAATTCCTTCTGTCATAATTTTTCCATGTGGTTTAAAATAGTAAGATTGATATTCTAAGCCCACAATATATAAAAAAGGGTTATAGTACCCAGGAAAGCTCTGAATGAAAATACTCAATTTTCACTAGTCAGAAAAAAATAGAGTGAAATTTTTCAAGTGTACCCTTAGAACTAATAGAAGAGAGATGCTTGACTTCATTCCAATGTGACTACATGTTCTTTTCAAGGATAATATCCATGGTGTAGTGTTTTTAATACCTTTTTGGTAGGTCCAGGAGAAGCTTAGCCCATGAACAGTTGATGCAGAAAATATGTTTTTTTTGTAAGCACACCATTTTTTCTTTTCTCAGATTGATGTGTGCATTCATTTATCACTTCTTTTCCCCACTGCAGCACACTTCCTGTGAGCTTCAGAATTCAAACATGCAGCCATCAGTGCATATCAGAATGTGAGGGAAATTCATCCTGTTCTAGTACACTTTCTGGGCTATACAACTCAAGCAAGGGTCCATAGTGTATCTTTTTTGATAGAGTAGGCGATGTACTGTGGAACTAAAATACACAGTAAGATGTTTGAGTTGGTTGATTGGCCGTGTCATGGGCTTTGCTGTTACCAGCTCTTTGCCTCACTTTACCTTGAGCCAAGATGAAGCAAAATGCAATTAAATACTTGTTTATAACATCCTAAGTAGTCTTTACACCTACTGGAATTTGTAACAGACACAGATAAAGGCAAAAATATGCTTCATTTCTTTAAGTATAAAAGTGTCTTTTCCAGAGTAAGGATCATACCCATATATGAACAGCTGGTAGACATCTAGTCTCACTGAAGGTTAAACTCTCCTCTTCTTGGTAACTCACCAGGATGTTTCAGTGCAAAATATGGTCTTCCATTCTATAACCTGTATATTACAAAGCTAAAGAATACTCCTAAACAGGACAATATACATACCTATTTTCTGGTATTGCATTGACACCAAACACAACAGTCATTAGTTGGTTTTGGATACTGACCCCCAACTTCTTTCTCATCTGCATCCTAGTACAGGTAAACTTCCTCTCATCCCTAAAAACTTGATTTGATTAATAATTTATTGTTAGTTTTAGTTATTTACAGATGGTTAGGCTTAACTTCCTTCAGTTATCTTCAAATATATAATGAAGAAAGGATCTCAAAATTTCTAGTGAAAAAATATATAATTAACTATTATTAACTACAATTAACTATAGTTTAATGGTTGGACGTGATGATCTTAAAAGTCCTTTCCAACCTAAATGATTCTGTGATTCTATGATTCCAGTTGAAACCATAAAACCTTAGTGGTTAAAATTAAATTCTTCAATAATTTTGAAAACTGGCAACTCTTTTGGCTTTGGCTTATATATGGGCTGCATTTCCAGGAGAGAAAATTTGTCCATATTTCACTACACTTTGTTGCACTTTTAGCTTGCCTGTTGAAGAGCAATTTCCAAAGTCTTTCTGTTGCTGCTCAAGTTATCTCATTTTCTGTGGTGTCTCCCAGTACGCTGACGTACTGTGACTCTCAGTGAGATTGATTCTAAGAAAGAGATGGTTGGCTTCCAGCCCCTGAAGTTATTTTTCCTCCTTCTCTCTTTCCAAGCCAACTGTTCTGTTAGCAGAATTCACTCTCAGCAGGCAACTGCCAGTGCTATTGCTCAAGTGTTTTTGCTGGTGTGTGCTCTCATTGATAGATCGCCAATAAATTTCATGATGCTTCCTGTTTGGTTATCTTGGCCTTTTCAATGCTACTGTACAGCAAACTAGCTTATGGCAGACCCTTTATTTTTTTCCCCAGAAAGACTGTAATATTCCAGACTCATGTACAGAAAACGGCAGCAGCTCTGCAGGAGTTTCCTGTTGTTCACTCTTTTTTTACTCCACACAGTTTGTAGTCTTTTTTTGTTGTTGATTCTGGGTTTCATGCACTGCTTCTGTCTGCCACTTCATCGTCAAACATATGGACTTACATATTTCTCATGCCTCTTTTAAAGAAACAGCACTTCCTTTGTCAGAAGTCTTAAATTCAGAAACTAGCAAGGAAGCAGAAGTAAAGTTTTCATCATGAAGAAAATTAGAATGAAATGGCCAGACTATAAACTGGGATATATCTGAGATAGCTAATGGGCTGAATAGATGTTGAATGTAGTTCTAGTCCTGTGCTAAGCTCACCCTATTTCTCCAACTTTCTGACAACATATGAAGTAAAATCTCAGTCATTTTTTTCCCGCTGCCAGTCCCTGCAGGGACTCAGATGTCATTTCAGTGGACAATCACTGACAGAGAAGTGCCAGGGTCAGGATTTCGAGTCCTAAGAAGAGTAAGTAATATATGTTGCTTACATCTAAGATCTCCTGTCTTGCTGTTGCTGAGCCTGGCTCTTGGGAATGAGCTGGGTTTGTCAGACTGCAAAAGAATGCAGTTCTACCTGGCTTGTGTCCTAACTATTCAATAGCTTGCACAGGAAGAGGTGAAACACTCAAAAATCATTATTGATTTAGTGCAAGTGATTCTGCATCTCCTCTTAAAATTATATAAGCAGCAGTAGGCATCCAAAAATGCAGATATAACGTAAGAGTGATATTTTTTAAATAACGTGTTCTCACTTGGTAGACTGCATTATTTTTCTACTTCTTGGATTTTAATGCAGTACATATTTCATTATAAACACCTCTATGTGGAGACTATGATTAACCCTCAAAAAATGCTACAAACAGAATACTTAGCTGTGGTGTTCAGTTCTGGATGACTGAGTTCCTAAACAACTGACATATTTGAATGTGAAAGAAGGAAAATCATTCCTTTTCATGAAATGGTGCCTAAGAATGACTCAGCAAGCTTCAACTATCTGTTGTGCAAACACATGCACTTGAATGGCTTCTTACCTTTCTTTGGATTTTTCAGAAGTGCTATCAAACTCCTCCATTTGTTCACGTTATAGTCTGAGATAGTATAACCTTTACAATAAGTATTAGTATAAAAGATCTTGAAGATAAATGTATCAATACAACTATTTACAATAGACTGGCCTGCCAGAAAAGATATATAATTGAGATAGCAGTTTCTGAATTGCATGTGCAAATAGTGACACAAAAAGTTCTCACATGAATGCATATGAAGATGCTTTAAGCCTACTTGTACAAACAAAACAGCAAATATTAAATGTGCAGTTCTAAGCTTACTTTGTCAAATCACACCCTTATAATCAATATGTAACTATGTAAAAGGAAGCTATGGTTTCTGAAAATTGAAAAGTAGGTAGGATAATAGATCACACTTTCCCAGCAGTGTATTACAGAAATGAACCTATTACCTCAGAGATCAGAAATATGTAATGTAGTTACTGAAAATGGAAATTATATGGAAGCTGCTAATGTAGCATTGCAACAACTTTTTCAGAATATTTTAAGGTGGAGAGATGGTAAATTTTAACATTTTAGTTACAGGGTTTGTTAGTTAATCCACAGGTATTTTTTAAAAAAATTGTTAAATAACATAAATAAAATCCAGTGTCAAGCATGTGAAAATATGATAGCCTCTGTTCATAAACACTTTTAGTTTGTTCACAGCCTACTTTATGTCAGAAAAATGAACAGGTTTGTGGGTGTTTTTAACTGGAAGAATTCATGTGTAACTAAACAATGCATTTGACAGGAAACTTACTTGAATTCATATGGTGATTATAGGTTGATTTTGCATTATGAGCCCATATTTTGACTGTTCATTTATAAATACAGCATTTTTGATCAGTTGTTAGTGTTCAATTAAATCAGTTTTCTCTTTATTTTTTAATTCAACTGTTCTGCTGTGATAAATTGTCACTGTCAAAGTGAGTTTTTCAGGTAACTCAGCAATTTCAGCTACAAGAGCTGGTCAGGATGTCCTTTGAACATTGTTCAGATAAGATTACCTGAAACCTTTTGGGGAAAGACATTCTGATGGAAGTCAAGTTTCTCAGATCCTAAGTCAACTTTGGGTAGGAACACAGAACAGTATTTGAATGTGTATGTAGCAGAAGCTAAAATCTTTATTTTAGACAAAAAAGAGTGAGATTCTGAACTAGAAAACATCTTATTTCAGGTGAGAAGCTTTGTTCACTGTTGCCTAATTTTGATAATAGTGACATTCTCTTTCTACTGTTCCTTCAGTGTTTTCTCATACTTTATCACTTTATGGCCAAGTATTTTCTCAAGTTCCTGATAGTTTATCAGTTGCATTTTCTTTACCTAATAAAGATTGTTATTTGGGTTTTCCCCCCCCCAAAAAAAAAGGAAAGTCCTTTTCATACATTCCTGTTGTTATATTTATTATAAATACAGGTTGCATTCTCTAGTAGCTGTGATGATAGAACCTGCTCTATAATGTAGAAAAACACAAAAAATAACAAAACTTAAAGTAACTTTTTTTTTTTCATTCTTTCAGAATTTTGCAGTGTCTAAATCTTGAAAAACAGAAAATAACAGAATAACAGAATAAATCTTGAATAACAGAAAATAAAATTTTCCTGCTCAAAAATAGAATTCTTATTGAGACTTGAAGTGTTCAACTTCAAGTGGCTTAACCTTTTGTAAAGTCTGAGTTAGAACTGGATTCTTTGTCCCATAAAGTCAAAAGTGATTTTTTTTCCTGAAACTTAATTACATCTTACAGAATCTACTGTAAACCAAGTAATGTGATAATACAAATACAACTGCTCATACATTGTACTCTCAGTGTTCTACATTTAAAAATATGAAAGTGTTGCTATCTTTTTCACAAAAGATTTCTCTGTTTCTCTTGTAAGAGGAAATAAAATGAGAATATTGACTCAATGATTCAAGTTTCACCATGCATACTGAAATGTGTTTCATTTCCAGCTCTGACTCAAATGTGAAAATGAATCTAAAGTATTTTTTGGATGTTATTATGACTGTGTCTTACAGGATGCCAGTATATTAGCATCACTTAAAATAATTTCTGGTGCAGTTGTTCATCTGGATAATTGCTAAATCATCCCTTTCTCTTAATAATTAAGGTGCTAGATTCAACATAATTCATACCTTAGACTGAGGCCCAGGAGGTTTACTGTACTTAGGTTTAACAAACCAAAGTGCCCTCTTTTAGGAACTCTAACGAAATGTTCTGTAGCGACCTTACAGTCTTTCTGAAACATAGGTATAACAAATTAAAAGACCCTTAAGGAGAATTCTAAAACCTCATATATAGCTTACCTAAAGCTCCCCACTCTGTTTTGTTTGCCTGCAAAAATCTAACTTTTTCAGATACTCCAGAAAAGCCTTTTGGCAACTGCCTTCCTGAATAGTTCTCAAGAATGAACTTTTCCAGAGAAAGAGTGAGTGTCACCTGTTATCCCCTGAGAGTTCCTTCATTCCTGAGCATATGGCACTGTCAAAATCACTTCTGTTAACTCCAAAGGATGCCAAAACAGACATTATGGAGTTATTGCCACTGCCAGTACTTGCTACTGTGTAGCTCATCACAGGCCTTTCTGTTTGTGTTTTTTAAGTCCTGTCATTGTAACCCACCCTAGACACACAAGAAAACACAGTTTAACTGGAATGGTCAGGAATTACTTAGCAGTTTGATGTAAAAAGTTTTTCAACTTTCACTTCTTTGTTTAGAGGTATTTTGTTTCTCTATCTTAAAAGTCTCAATTTAAAAAAAAAATGGCCAGCATCATACTGCAGATAGGATCTCTGACAGCAAATAACTTTTGATTGTCAGCATTAGGACTTCAGCCTGACCATTCTGATATTTGATATGAAGATGTGGACTTGGTAAGGGCCCAATTCCAAAAACTATATATGAAATTTTACTTCTTTCTCTTTCTAACAGATATCTTTGATCAGAGCTCTATTACAGTGTAACAGAAACAGGCACTGTTCCAACTATCACTCTGTGTAAGTCTAGTGTAAGTCTATAACATTTTTTTTCCTTTTTTTTTTTTTTTTTTTCCCCTGCTATTTTATCAAAGGAATACAGGAAATCCTTTATGATGGAATAAGTATGAAGTGTTGTACGATGCATGTATAATGGACCTTAGAGCAAGGCAAATGTGCATTTTTGTTTTGAAAGGGGAGGCATCTGGGACAAGAAAGAAGTTTAATCTTAATTTTACAAGTAAGACAGTAACTGCAGGTATTCTCCCTACCTTCTGTTTTCTTTTTCTGATTGAAGTAGAATTGGTTTTGACCAGCAACAGTGTAGAGTATCACTGTGGTGTCACATGAAGGGTACACCTTAAGAAAAAATCCAAGATTAAAAATGTACTTCTCCAATACTGACTAAATAAAGATGTTTTTAAAGGGATATCTAGCTTAAAATCAAATTTAGACACTTACAAATGTACGGCACAATGTGAACATAAAAAATCTCTGGTTTACTTAATCTCTTTTGGATTCATAATTTCACAAAGAAATTGTTTCTTCATTAAAAAATGCTGGAAAAGTTGACATTCTTTTTCCCAACAAGTTAGCATTAGACTTCCAGTAGTATCCTGGCAAGAAGTTGTCATGTCAATCCATACTGTATGTGAAAGGTGAAGATGGGACTCAACAGGGGAAATTTAGCAATCAATTACAAGTCAAATACATAACAAAAATCAAGTAATTCCTGATTACATAAATTTATTTCCTGCCAGCTCATCTCTGGATTCATCCTGGATCAGCTTCATACATCTCTAACACAGCTATCACAATTCAGAAATAAAACCAGAATTGCATAAATGATGTGTCTAGTGAAATATGGAGGCTATAGAGTCAGCCATGTAGTGACAGCTTAGAAATATGCATTCAGTTAAATACCATCTGTTTTGAATGCTTTTAAGTCATGCTAAGTATATGTATGAAGTTTTTCTGGTAAAATCACGTAAGTGTTACAAACTATTCATGGAAATCAGAGTTTGGGATTAATGATAAAACACAGGTAACTCCAGTCATTGTAAGGACTCACAGTAGGAAATGAGCCATTTTCCATACACTGGCATAAAAAATTACCACTTAAAATGGTGCACTTAAATGACAAAGCTGGTTTGGTAGTTACTGAGACAACAAAATTGAAGTTACAGATTTAGACAATTAAGTTATTTTAATTTATAATAGTAATATTTCTATTTGTAATTGAGGTCACCTGAGTAGAAGCCACTTTTAGAAATTGTGACATGTTATGCTGAAGGATGTGGGATCCACAACCAGTTCTTGTTCAGTTACTGTGGTCTTTTTCTGAGGCTGTTCGAATACTAAAACATAAGCTGATTGACATAAACGAAGATGGGATTTATTGGTTATGAAAAGTTTGTGACATGAAAGGTGAATTATGAAAAATACTATTTTGAAATTAAATTCAAACTCTCGTCCCTATACATGCTAAAAATTGTTTGTTTTAACATTTAAATTATGTTAAAAATCATGTGCTTTAATCTATTTGGAAGTGATTTCAAGATTAGGTAGCTTTCAATTCAGTCTAACACCATATTCTATGAACGACATCCTGAAGTTGTACATTTTGTTTGTAACTGTTAAGTTTCCAAACTTCAATTCTACAAGCTGGGTTTTAACCCATAGAAATAGTATTGTAAATTTAACCTGAACAAAATCATAAAGGAAATACTTTGATTTTAAATCAATTTGGTAAGAAATTATTCAAAGTACTTGATTTCAGGGATATATTTGTTATTGACAATTATATGCATATAATAATCTGAACAACTAACAGCAAAGGAAAAAATACACCTATTTTTTGCAAGAATATCTTATAGCTTGTCCTATGGAGAAATCTGACCATAAATACTGATGTAAGAAATGACTTTCCATATTTTTTCACCTTGGTAATTAAGAGAAGAACCGGTTCTTAGTGAAATAGTGTAAATCATATTTTCATGTGGATAGAAGGAAATAGGTATCTGTACTTCCCAGCAAATACATGTCTGTCCCTCTTCTAATTAATTCTTACACTTCCAGTGAATTTGAGAGCTTTTTGAACATCATTTCAGTGTTTTCTGACAATTTTACTATGAGGACATACCTCATAGTAGATATTTTGTTTGTATTTTCTTTAATATGTGTGTTTAACAAATTTATCTTATTGCTTAATATCTAGTCTGCATATCAGAAGTATTAGTGATACATATTTTCAGATAAATGAAGAAATAAAGCTTTTATTTTTATTACATCAATAATTTCATAGAAAATACATCATGATATTGTAATGTTTTTCAGACAATTAAAAAATTCTGTCTTGTTCGCCCCCATAGATGGTTTCTATCAAATAATGCCAAATAATGGCAAAAAAGGTAAGTTAAATAAGACCTATGAAGTGCAGTTAATCCATAAAACATGGTATGCTTAACTAGCTTTCAATCTATTGGGATCCTTGATCCAAATCATCAGATCTACTGCACATGTTAGCAGAGTTCCTAAGACATCTTTAAATTCAGTATTTTGATTTTTATCAGGAAGATAATTTTAAGATAGTAATATATACTCACAAATCTAAATGGGGGCGGGGGGGGGGGGGGGGGGAGCAATGCCTGAATTTTCAAAGAATTTAAACTTTACAGATTTTAAGTAGATTTTTTTTTTCCTTTTTTCTTCCATTCACATTTGCTCCTTCTAAATTTTTCAGTGCAACTAACATCAAGCTGTAATCTCAAAATCTCAAACTTTTACACGCCTTTCCTATCAGGCTTTTTTCTTACCGAATTTTACCAAAACCCAACTATTTCTTCTTTCCTCCATTCTTTTCTAGTTCTCTGCCATATTTTGCACGGTCCATGTAAAATAGCCTAACATTAAAGAAAATAATGAAAATAAAGATTTCTGTCGACTGTTAGTGGTAACTGCTGAGAGAAGGGTTTTTTTCCAATATATTTTCTCATGTTTAAGACCTTAGGAACTGTGGGGAAGATTGTCCTCCCACTCTCCATTCAGCTCTCTAGTGTCTGCTAACAAGTGGAACTGGTACCATGTTGTTGGCTAGAAATAGAATTTAAGGATAATGATGGATTATTCCTGTTCTCCAGTTTTCTGTCTGTTCCTTCCAACAGCATGAGGCTGCAGATAGCTCAGACTAATACTTTTTCTTTTTTTAATGTAGTACATGCTTCATATAGTGTATGAAGACCAAAATTTGCTTGTGTAGTCATAACTTTTCACTCTTGTAGTATATTGCATATGCAATATCAGAAGGTGTATTGGCTTTTTTCCTACACGTTGTCTACATTCAAGACAGCAGAACATATTTATGGATTGACAGTTAACAACAGTTTATGAAGATGTGATGTCTATGGTCCTTACTGCCTCTAAAACTGTTGAGCAGATAATAAAATCTCAAACTCTTACACCACAACAAAAGTAGAAGTGTCCATCCTTATGGATTCTCCAGTTTTAGATTTACCTTTATTCCTAATTTTCCGGTTTCATGTTTAATTTTTGTTTTTTAATGTGTTTGGGAATAGAATGAGATAGGTAGAGTGGGATTTAGGTGCGGTATTAGGGGGAAGAAACTTCCTATTTTCAAGTCAGCAAAGCTGAGTGTGACTGTGCTCATGCTTAACAAGAATAAACCTGGATACAGTTGAACTCTTTCAAAGCAATTCCTCTTTATTTTTTCTTCTTTTCTTTTTCCATGGTAAGGTTTAACTATGACTCATAAGTAGAAGACTGTGTAAATGGGAAGTGGACAGACAAAGATGCTCTCATCTCAGCAGAAACTTGCTGATGCAGCATGCTTTGTTTCTTCTAGCTACTGAATTTTTATGAGTGTTTATACTTGTGCATAATCTTATTTCTACATCATGCTGTCAACTTTGTCACATGAAATTAAAATGAGGTTAACATCCATATTGTTTAGTCTATAGAAAATAGTCATATTTAGCCTCATGATGAAGGATGCTGAGGAACTGCACAAAATACTTTTTGATTGTTAAGTTGTTGAAGATGGAATCTATCTTTCAGAGTATGTGCATACTATATTTCAGAAGCCTCAGGGTAGATATACAGCAAATAGAAAAAAAACACTACGAGCGTGGGGGCCTTCTTTCATATATATATATATATATATATACACACACAGAGTCTTAATATATTTTTATGTTTGTTTATTACTTGTTTGCAGCAGGGTGGCTTGCTTCAAGGCTGCAAGCTCTTCAGAGCTGGGATTTTATTTCCTATGGTTTGTATATTATAACATTTATAATACTGGCAATTAATGAAAAGTGGTATAACTAGTAGCAATTATTCTGGCACCCTGGTTAGATATTTTTTTCAGCAGTACTTAGTTCTTTAGGAAATATCTTGTACACCACTCCAGAAATGCTGGTGATTATGCTGATCTCTTCAAAACTGCTCTGACTAAAATTGTTTATCTGGTTTTCTCTGAGAATGAACAAGAAATCCTTTTCAAACTGTAGCTGTTTTAAACCTCACTGCCTAGCACTGCAACTTCTATGAAGACAAACACACCTTTGATTTTCTACTGCTTCAAAAACAGAAGTTCTATGAGACTGACTGAAAAGTATCTCACAACCACAAATCTTTCCCTTTTCAGTGAAATCACTAGTGATGTTCTCCAGTGATCATTGGATCATTCTATTATAAATGACTATTCAGCTTTTTCTTAGTGGTGCAAAAATTACAATTGAGGAAGACTATTTTGATATGAGCATCTGTAGGTACTTCTCCTGGTAAGGGCTGTAAATATTTTTTAAACCTTTCCTTTAAACAACACAATAAAGTCCTTGATAGAATTTTGTCCCTACAGATTCTGCTTTGTAGATTTGAACCCACAAAAACCAAGGAAGCAGCTGAGTCACCATCCCTGGAGGTATTTAAAAGATGTGTAGAGGTGACACTTAGGGACAGGGTTTAGTGGTGGACTTGGCAGTGCTAGGTTAAGATTTGGACTGGATGATCTTAAAGGTCCTTTCCAACCTAAATGATTCCATGATTCTAAACTCAATGTTTGCATTCCTATAAAGATTCTATAGGAAAGAGATTCTTATTTTTCAGAGCCTAGCAACCCTGTATTCACTTAGTTTATGTTCTCCATACAAGATTAAAAGCTGGACATTTTTCTTGTCTGTTCCTTCACCATTAGGGTAAAAGTTCTTCTTGTGCCTCAGTATTTGACAAGCATTTCTGAGGGGCTCATCTTGAGTCTCCTGTTGAAAGCCTTCTTTCCTTATCTGCTTTTTCTTACTGGGTTGTTGCCAGCTTAAATTTACAAACTTAAAATAAATTCAACCTTTGTGTCAGAAAATGCTCCACAGGAGCCTAAGCTGTTTTCATCTACTTTTTTTCTAACTGAATCTTTGAGTTTTCTAGATATTTTTTTTTTTTCTGTTTTTAATGCTACTGATAATCCCACTTCTTTTTGGAATAAAGCAAATTTTCCCTTTTTTTCTGCTAATGATTCCCTATAAACATATTGCTGATTTCACAAAAAGGTCTTTCTTTAGAATGTGCTTTAGAGCACTTTTCAAGGCCATTGTATACCTTTACTCTTTTAATTCTGCAGCATTTGATAACCATTGCAAAACAATGCTATTCATTCATTTATGAAAGTAGAGCTGGACAGCAGCGCTTGCCAGAAATTCGTAGCAGTCTCCAAAGATGTTATGCATGTCTTCTGAACTTTGATTTCAATGTTTCCAAGTTAGCCAAAAATATCTTATTTTTCTGACCTTTGAAATGAAAGCAAAACAAGAACTGTGCCCTTTGTTTCCTTGTGTTGTTAGAAATGACCTCAAAGATGTAACATTTAATCTTCAAAAATATTCTGCAGGGTTTGGGTTTTTTTTCCCCCATTAGAAACATCACATTGTAATGTGTTGGTCCATGCATAAAAGGATGCTTTTGAGAAACTAGAGTTAATTTGTATAATAATGAAATCTCAGCAGCTTCGTTCTGGTATTCAACCTGAAGGCTGAGAAATGTGAGTGTGTTATCCTTCACACCTTTGTTTCCCTTACTTAATTCTGACTTGCATCCAACTACAAACAAAATAGGAAGAGAGAGACATGAAAAATTTAGAAATCTGCATTTCTTATGTACTCAAAAAGCACTGAATTATTTTTCTGTATAAAACCCTCTCTTATTACAGGTATTCATGATTTTGGATCCATTTCATTTCTTTACAGAAAGACAGACATACTACTTTTACTTCATTTTATATCTGTGTAGGCAATGTCAACCCAACCAACTTTCCTTACATGACTCTCTATGTTATAAAATTCTAGTGGGACCTGAGGCAGTATTTTCCTCTCAAAAAACAATGTTGGCTCCTTCCCACGCTGTTATTTTGACATGGCTGCTAATTTTATTTTCCAGTGTGTTTTCTATCAAGTGCTAATACCAGGATTAACAGCCTATGAATCGCTGGATTTCTTCTGGTCTTCTTTAAAATGAAGAAAGGCATTATGTTATTCAGCTTCCCATACTCTGTTATCAAGGCACTGCTAGAGCAGAGATTGTATGTAGAAACACTTGAACTGAAAATTATGGAGGACAGACCGATCTTTCTACCTTTTACCTCCTCTGGATGAGACACCTCTCAAGAGAGGTGGTACTGTGATAATAACTGAAGCAGAACAGGGTAATATTTCACCGTAATGCCAACGTAGAAATGTGCTGAACGTGGCTGGAAGGTACAAAGACCTGAGAGCAACAAAGACTGAGCACTAATGGGATGAAGAAACGATCTGATGGGTGAAGTCCTCATTGATTCTGACCACTGCTCACAGGTTGATAAGCTTAGGAGACTTGCAAATAAAGGATTATTTGCTATTCTGCATCACATACAGACAGATTGTGGAAATAAATGGAAAGCAAGAAAACTGAGGGTTCTTTAGCAGTTACATCAATCCACGTGTTTCTTACTGCAGTTCAGTGTTATATTTTCAGCCATCATTATGTTCTTGGGAACGAAGGCTGACACTCTGCGCTGCACTTACTCCTTTTCTTAGAATTTATATTTTTCCATTTTCATTGATTCTTTATTAAATGGTGCTGCTTTCTTACAGGTATTTAATTTACTATATCTTCAGCTTATTAATTAACTGTTTTTAAAGGAAACATCTATTTCACTGCTTGGGGTCTATGGATGCCTTGGAGTTAGAATTTTTAGCAAAATTTGCTGTTCAACATCCTTTTATTCAAAAGGCTTTGTCTTCCCACCTTTCAGAAAGCTATTTCAAAACAGAATGGCTAAGAAAAACTTTACTTAAAGGTGTTTTGAATTGTGCTAAGTTGAAGAGTACCTAGAGATTCTTTGTGAAAGATACTGTAAGTTTGTATTGCAGTGTTGCTATAACTCAACTGGACTTCTCAATATCCTTTGCAAGTCCTGTTTAAGGACGTTTATGATATCAGTTATCAGCTATGATATCAAACATTATGATTGATCTAATGCTAATTTCACCCTTTTTCTTTCTTTTTAGTAATACTCAGACATTTCAGCTTGCATTTGAGTAGAGACTTCAAGCTTCCATGTTTACTTATGTAATAAAAGCAGCTAAATTGTGCAGTTTTGTGACCAATGAAGTATATCTGTAGAAGTGCCAAAACAGGTTTTATTATAAAAGAGACAGAAGAGACTACCATGCATCAAAAGCTGTAAGTTTTAATTATGTTTTTACTTCAAAACTGTCTGAAATAAAGTGTATATTTACTTTCTTGAAGCAGTTTTGTCAGGTAAAAATGCTTCCATCATCTGCTTTTAAAAATAATGCTGTCTGCTTAACGTGTCCATCTGCTGTCTAAAGCATCACAAGTTTTATAGTTATGTGTCATTTACATGTGTGCTTATCCACTTCCTGAATACAACAAGCTGCAAACAGAATCATTTGCCTTTCAATCATACCTTTACTTTGGGAGATAAATTTACTTCTTGCAGTTTCTCAATGGCCATGTGATATTTTTTTTTTCTTTTTTTTATCTTGCACAAATGATACCGAAACACAATCATAAAGGACAGCCACTGTTTAAGTGTGTGTGTGTATATATATATATATATATATATATATATATATGCGCACATATACACATTTGAAAAGATATATTTTATTACACATTGTGAAAAAGAAGGAAAGTCTATAATGCTGGTTTAATTTAAAGCATTCATTAGTGATCTGAGATAGAATCTGGGACGTTGAAGACTTTGATAAGAAAGTTTTTTCCCATCTTAATAATGCTTAAGGATAGCGGATGCATTTAACAGTGATGGAACAAAGCACTGACATATTTGTTAAAGTAGTGAATAAGATCTCTTTCAGCTGAGCTCATAATGTTTTTTATCCTTGAGCTGTATTATAACTATTTGCATTAGTTCTACAACAAAACTCCATTTTCTAAGTTTTGAAAAACAATTGTATTGCTCACTGAGAAAGGAGCTGTTGTGACTTTCAAGTGGTATCTACCTGGGACATATCATTTAGTATCCATCTGTGTAATGTCACTTCTCACAATATGTTATCACTGATGCATTCTTGTATCTCATACCAAAGTAATTATAATTTTGCAGCGAAAAGCTGAAGCTAATACAATACATGATATCTATCCATTGCATACAGGTGTTAATGTCTGCTGACTGCTAGACATCTGGAGCATTGCTTTACCTTCTGATTTTACTGATCTCCCATTAATAGTATAAATTAAAGCAGCATATTTAAATGATAGACTATGGCAAAAATAGTATCAAGAGATTAATTTGAAGACTCATTAACAAAGGAAAGGCCATTTTTTCAGTGCTACGATGACTTGCAAGATGGGAAATTACTGTGTCCAATCTGTGATCTGTGAAACTCAGCCATACGAGAGTCAATATGTGAACTTCAAAATAAGGTGCCTTCAGAAAGAAATCCCTATTTATTAATCTGATGGTGTACAGAAGCCTTGCCTTAGCAGGAGCAAAAGCTTAATTTCTGGTTAATTGCACAACAAAGAGTGAGTGGAAAACTTTGAAGTCTCTTTCTCCATCCAGTATAGAGTTAACATATTTCTATTTTCAGCACTTGAATTTCTCTTCCAGTATAAAATGTTCATCTAAACTATCATATCAAACGTATAGTTTCACTATTTACAGCAACCTGTGTTTAAAATTCACCTTAAATATTATTTTTTTTTCAAATCTCCATTACACATGGTTCCCTTGCCCTTTGCCTTTCCTGCTCTCCTTGGAATGCCCTGCAGCGAGCAGGCGGAGCAGGCAGCACAGCCAGCCTGTGGCTGTGGTACCTGCAGGGACTCAGCTGCAGCACTTTGGGGGAGCCCCTTCGCCAGCACAGTCAGCAGGAAACGTGCTGAAAGAGGTTGTGAAACCTAACTTCTGTGTATGTATAACCTAACAAGTGAATCCTACAGCTATGAAAAAAGGTGATCATTACATTTATTTCAATATTCTGTTCTCTGAGGTCTCTTATGTAGTCTGAATTATTACACTACACACAAAGCTTAGTGGAAGAGCAGGGGTGGGGGTGGGGGGGTGGGGGGAGAGCATGGAGGAGGAGTGAGAATTCCTGCTGGCCACACTGTTTCTGATACAAGCCAGGATGCTGTTGGCCTTCTTGGCCACCTGGGCACAATGCTGGCTCATGTTCATCCAGCTGTCAATCAACATCCCCAGGGCATTTTCCTCCAGGCAGCTTTCCAGCCTCCCTTCCCCAGGTCTGTAGCATTGTGTGGGGTTGTTGTGACCTGGCACTTCTCCTTGTTGAACCTCATACAATTGGCCTTGGCCCATTAATCCAGCCTGTCCAGATCTCTCTGCAGACCCTCCTGCCCTCAAGCAGATTAACGCTGCTGCTCAGCTTGGTGTTGTCTACAACTGCAGGAGGTTGTTGGTCTGAGTTGCAGAGCTGGTTGCAGAGTCTCTACAACTGCAGCTTTCTGAGGTTGCACTCAATCCCCTCATCCAGATCATTGATAAAAACATTAAAAAGAACTGGTCTTAATACTGAGCCCTGGGGAACACCACTTGTGACTGGCCACCAACTGGATGTAACTCCATTTAATACCGCTCTTTGGGTCTGGCCATCCAGCCAGCTTTTAGCCCAGCATAGAGTATATCTGTCCAAGCCACAAGCAGCCAGTTTCTCCAGGAGAATGCTGTGGGAGATGGTGTCAAAGGCTTCACTAAGGTCCAGGTACACAACATCCACAGCCTTTCCCTCATCCACTAGGTGCGTCACCTTGTCACAGAAGGAAATCAGGTTTGTCAAGCAGGACCTGCCTTTCATAAACACATGTTGACTGGGCCTGATGCCCTGACTGTCCTGCACGTGTTATGTGATGACTCTTAGGATGATCTGCTCCATAACCTTCCCCAGCACCGCGGTCAGGCTGACAGGCCTGTAGCTCCCCAGCTCCTCCTTCTTGCCCTTCTTGTAGATGGGCATCACATTTGCTGACCTCCAGTCTTCTGGGACCTCCCTGGTTAGCCGGGACTGTTGATACATGATGGAGAGTGGCTTGGTGAGCACTTCTGCCAGCTCCCTCAGTACCTTTGGGTGGATCCCACCTGGTCCACTAGACTTGTGTGTGCCTAAGTGGTGTAGGAGGCCCCTAACCACTTCCCCTTGAGTGATGGGGGCTTCAGTCTGCTCCCTGTCCCTGTCTTCCAGCTCAGGGTGCTGGGTATCCAGAGAAAAACTGGTCTTACTATTAAAGAGTGAGGCAAACGTGGCATTAAATACTTCAGCCCTTTTCCTCATCCTTTGTCACTGTGTTTCCCCCCACATCCAATAAAGGATGCAGATTTTCCTTGGCTCTCCTTTCGTTGACAATGTATTTATAGAAACATTTTTTATCTTCTATGGCAATAGCCAGGTTAAAGTTCTAGTTGGACTTTAGCCTGTCTAATTTTTCTCCTGAATAACCAAATGACATCCTTGTAGTCCTCCTGAGTGGCCTGCCCCTTCTTCCAAAGGTCACAAAGTCTCATTTTTTTCCTGAGTTTCAGCCATAGCTCTCCACTCAGCCAGGCTGGTCTTCTTCCCTGCTGACTTATCTTTTGGCCCATGGGGATGGCCTGCTCCTGCATCTTTAAGATTTCCTTCTTGAAGAACGTCCATCCTTCCTGGACTCCTTTGCCTTTCAGGACTGTCTCCTGAGGGACTCTGTCAGCCAGTTTCCCAAACAAGCCATAGTCAGACATCTGGATGTCCAAGGTAGCAGTTCTGCTGACCACCCTCCTTCCTTCCTTCTCCAAAAATCAGAAACTCTTATCATTTCATGACCACTATGCCCAAAATGGCATTCAGCCATCATATCACTCACAAGTCCTTCTCTATTCCAAACCACAGTCCCAGTGGGGTGTCTACTGTAGTTGGTTCACTCACCATCTGTGTCAGGAAGCTGTCTTCCACACACTCCAGGAACCTCCTAGGCTGTTTCTTCTCTGCTATATTGTATTTCCAGCAGACATTTGGGAAGTGGAAATCCTCCACAAGAACAAGGGCTACTGACTGTGAGACTTCTCCCAGCTGCTTACAGAATAGTTTATCTGCCTCTTCGTCCTGGCTGGGTGGTCTATAACAGACTCCCACCAGGATACCTGCCTTGTTGGCCCTCCCTCTGATTCTTACCCATAAACACTCAACCCTACTGTCACCATCATTAAGCTCTAGACAATCAAAACTGTGCCTAACATACAGAGCTACCCCACCACCTCTCCTTCCCTGCCTATCTCTTCTGAAGAGTTTATAGCCATCCATTGCAGCACTCCAGTTGTGTGAGTCATCCCACCATATTTCCGTGATTCCATATCACTATGCCATATTTTTCCTGCTTCCTGTTCCTCCTGTTTTTTTCCCCATGCTGCATGCATTGGTGTAGATGCACTTCAGCTGGGCTATTGATTCTGCCACCTTTTTCAGAGGAGAAGCCCTTATTCCTGGATGGAATTTCCTAATGAGGGAAAATATTTCAACAACAGAATAATGGTTTGTTGTTAAAATTTAATTTAAATGGCATAGTGCACTGATTTTATTCTTATCTCCAATTATGTGCCTCTCCTGCAAAGGAAAAGAGTTTAGTTCACTGGAGTTGTAACTTGGCAATCTAACAATCAACATATTGAGACAGTTGCATAGATGACTAATCTAGAAGGCAGCAGCTGGGCTTACTCAATCAGCACTGGCATCTCTGAACTCATTCCTCACAATTCTCTTTCATCTGACAGAATGTCACTCCTTTTCCTGTTGTGATTTCCTGTGAAGATTATTATTGTGAAATATTTGTACAGTGCTTAAACATCTTGATCATAGTGCAGGAAAGCCTTGTTCCTTGTATTTTATCACCTGCAGCTTTGAGTTGTAGTTCCTTGTGATCAAATGTAGGAACTTTGAAATTGTGTGTTCTGTTCAGTACCTAAGTGGCCTCTTTTTTCTCTGAGTGATGTGTGAAAGGACGCTCACCTGCAAATATGGAATTATTTCTTTGTTCTACTGTTAACCAATGAAGAGTAACATAAATCTTTCACAAAATACTATTTGGAACCATTATTTGCTTTGGAATCTTTTTTCCTGTACTTGTGGATGATATATATTAAAGCTTTATTTGACTGCTTTCCTTTGAAATAAGTATCAGTAGGGGTGGCAGAATGAGGACCTTCATTATCTAGATTTCTCTCCATAGCCTGCTGTCTGATTGTATATAATAGGGGTAAACATCCACTTAATTACTAAGTATACTGCAGTGAATGCTGTCTGGTAACTATAGTTATAAATAGATTCTACCATATAATTTCATTCGTATTCATGACCTCTTTTGTTTGCTTATAGATGAACATTTAGTTCAATCAAATTTATTTGCAAGCATGTTTGTGGTAAGTACAAATGCTGCATATGGGAACCCAAATAAATATTGCCAGGATAGGAGACTTAAGAAAAAAGCTTTCATGACCGCTTAAGGACACCTCTTTCTCCTCAACCAACTTCTATTTCTTTTTATGTTGTAAAATACTGACACTGAAGTGACTTAAATGTCATTATGCACAAATCTTTCAACTTGGAAACGTATCTGTAAAACTGCTAGCACTTTTTTCCCTCTGTCCTGGTTTTGACTAGGATACAGTTACCTTTTTTTTCTTAGTAGCTGGTACAGTGCTGTGTTTTTGATTTAGTATGAGAATAGTGTTGGTAACACACTGATGTTTTAGTTGTTTCTAAGTAGTGCTCACTCTAAATCAAGGACTTTTCAAGTTTTCCATGTTCTGCCAGTGAGCAGGTGCACAAGAAGCTGGGAGGGGACGAAGCCAGGACAGCTGACCTGAACTAGCCAAAGGGATATTCCATACCACAGAATATCATGTTTGGTATATGAACTAGGGGGAGTTGGCCAGGACCAGTTATTGCTGTGTGGGGACTGGTAGGGCATTGGTCATGGGGTGGTGAGCAATTGTATTTTGCATCATGTGGGTATTTTGCAGGGGGGGTGGGGGGTGGGGGTTGTCCCTTTGGATTTTATTCCTCTCTCCCCTTTTCCTCTTCATTACAATTATTATCGTTGTTGTTATTCTTTTTATTATTTGTTTTTACTTTATTTCAATTATTAAACGGTTCTTATCTCAACTCAGAGGTTTTACCCTCTTCTGAATCTCCTCCCCATCCCACTGGGGGAGTGAGCAAGCAGTTGCATGGTTCTTAGTTGCCACCTGGGGTTAAACCATGAAACGCTCCTGTTCTAATTCTTCTTCCCCTATCTCCCTTATCCATTCCAAACAACCTTAATAAATTTTACTTTGAACCTCTCAGATAACAAAAACCAAAGACCTGACTTGAAGAAAGCATGTGTTTGTTATTGTTTTTTTTTAATCTACGGCCTAAAAATTAAGGGCCATGATGTATAAAAATATCTTTGAGAAAATCATGTGTTATGAATTAACAAGCTGAATAGTACAACCAAACTTAGAAACAAATACAATGTGGTTACACTTAGGATCACAGATGCAATTTCTCAGGAATCATAGGTCATGAGAATATTGCAGCCTTTACACATTTCTATTGGAATATGAATCCTTTAGGCTTTGTCTTCATGGAAAATTTACTGGCATAGTTTTTACTGCTATAGTTACATTGCTTTAATTCTCCCTGTAGATGCTTGTTTTTGAATAGGTACCATGAGAGGGAGCTATAAATACAGTGGTATGGTTACATTAGTATTTTTTTCCCCATAGATCTTCTTTCTGGGTAAATCTTTGTTGCAGTACATAATTTCTGTACCCATTTCACAAAGAGACAGAAGTTGTGACTTACCAGCATAAACCTAGCACAGCTGAGAAAAAAACAAAGTCCTAGTTTAATCACCTCTGTGTGCATACCTCAGAGCTACAGCTCTGTTAGTCAATTACATTACCTGAGAACACTCCCCATAAATAGAACAAGTTTATCTATGTAAGTAGGTTGTTAGAAATTCTACTTTTATCAGTCTGGCCCATGCTCATCACCAATCTTCCCAAACAATTCCCATCTACAGTTCAGCAGGTCTTTAGTTAAGATGTCTCCAGGATCTGTTTCTGCCCCCCAACAATATCCAAGCAGGCATCATAACTCCATGTACTGTAGCTCCATGCACTCCTTTGTGCTGTTGTTGCTCTGCAGTTGCACTAGACAGGCACTTAGAGGTTCGTGCTATGTATTTTCACCCCTTAGGGGTGCAGAGCAGCCTCTCATTCTCACAGCAGGGTGATGCTTCAGGGTAAAGCAACCTGAAGTTCAAGGAAAGCACAGGGCAGCTGCAGCCTGTGAGGAGACTGGCCATCAGCAGACTGGATGCAGCTCGTGATGGATCTCTCTCCTTACTTGTACTGAATTTACTCTATACACAGAGTTGGATGCCTTCCTCTACCTGGAGGAGAACAGCCACACTGCTGAGAAGGTAAGTAGTAAGAGAAAAGGATAGGCAGTACATACTGTAGTCTCTTCCAGCTTTCTGCTTTCCTCATATCTCTTCCCGAAGTCCATGACATCTCTTGAAGTGTAATAATGGAAAATTCCCATTGTTGTTACGATTTCCTTTGCCTGGAGAATAAAGTGGGGCACATAGTTGCATTCATTTAAATGGAAGAGGAGATTTAGGTGTTGTGATTAAGTATGTTGTGATTGGGTGTGTTGCGTCGCAGTGTCACACACTAGAGGTCACTGTGATAAACTGGAAAGACAGGGACATTTCCTAAAGCCCTTGCAACACAATGACACGAAAGCAATATTTTATAAGAATACCTGTCTGCATCATATAGAGGAGAAACAGCACTTAAGGCACTTCAGATAAAGGTGCAAACAAAGTCTGACTCAGCATCTACAAGCTGCAAGTGTACAGTACAGACAGCTCACAACAGCGGGATCTAGAAACTCTTCAGCTGAGTGTGGTGGTGGGTGCCAGAGCTCATCCAGAAATCTGTGTGTGAGAATACTGGTGGAGACCAGCTGCAGGAAAGGTCTAGAACAGCTAGGAGGCAGCTCTGATTTAGTAGAATGAATGTTACACCTCATTGCTACCTGTCAGATGGACTGTATTACAAGTAGATGGAGTGTCAGTTGAGAGAGACAGATGGTTAGCAGTAAAGGGTCCATATTATATGACAGGGGCTAGAAGGACTGCCCATTGTAGATTTATAGGTTGGTTGGTTTGTCTGCTTCTTCCGGTGTTTTTTGTTGTTTGCTTTGTGGTTTGGTTTTGGTTTTTTTTGGTTGGTTTTTTTTTTTTTTTTTTTTTTTTTTTTAACATCAAATGAACTAAGGTACAGCAAGGGAATGTGTTGGTGCCATGTAAAGCATGGGAGAGAATCCAGATCTATTTTTAAAACCTGCTTTGGGGTATGGCTGATGGAATGTTGCTGCAATGCTCATGAATATTTTCATGGAAAAGATTTGAACTAGATGGGAGCAGTAAAGTTAGGCAAGATGTACATGAGCTAAAGGAACCAACCCTGCTGTGAATCCTGCTTTTGAAATAGTTTGCCTGCATTCTCATGCAGTTGTCTAAGGTACTCCAGGTAAAAGATGTTTTCCACGGCACTAAGCATGCTGATGTCCACCCTGTACCTCAGAGTTTACTTCAAAATCAGCAGGGCAGACACTGCAATGAGATGCTACAGGACCACAGGTCCTGATCTAAACACAGATCTTGTAGTTGCTGATTGAATGGCTACAAGTTTCAGGCAGAACCAACCATGGTATGTGTAATCCTTCCCCAATAGTCGAATAGCAGCCTTCAGGATGTGGGACTGGAAGACCCTTCAGTTCCTGTAGGAATTCTGCTGAGAGAGAGGGAAGGACTATGTATTTTTGATGGGTTTACCAGTGTGCCCATTTTAAAAATCCTTGTGTGGCTGGGGTTGTGCAATGTCTTCACACTAGGTTTGCTTGGCCTTGCTGACATCATGGACATGCACCAGTCATACAAATGGTGTCTCTACCATTTGTCATAATCCTACCTTCTATGGACTTTCTGACCCCCAACTGCTTGTGTGTTGACTGGGAAAAGTCACAGGAACGTTCCTTTTGTTTCATTAGAGATGCAGGATATCTGAAAAGACAAGTTCACACATACTAGCAAAGCATGGTTTCCACAGCGGTCTTTTCCCATGTAACCATAGCTTTTGCATACACAAGTGAAAATCCTAATTTTCTAAAGATTATAAATGTTGAGATGTTGAAGAGGAGAAGAAAGGGGACAACTTTTGAGATAGCACTGCAGTAAGAACGAAGTCATACACTGTAAGAATGTTGCCCTCAAAATTTATGGGTATTCCAAATGTTCAGGAAGCATTCCTTACACAAGGTCAGCATGCAGGAGAAACAGTTTTGCATGAGCCCATACCCATTGTGGTCTGTTTTGTGGGCAGACCTCAGAAGCACCTGGTTTGCAACTTGATAGAAGCTGAAACTCTGCAGATATCCTTTACAGTGTGTCTGGTCACCTTCTGAGCAAGCGCTTTCTTTCTATCAAAGTGTACCCCAATGTTAGAGATGAGGTGTGGGCCTTTCTCCTTAGCAGTTTAGTGTTCTTTGTTTACATGCAGCATACATCAGGTGGCAATTTAAGCAGTTAAATGAGATTATGAGGCAAACATTGGAACTCAAAGATAGAAATATTAGTTTTTCTTAAAGAAGAGAAAAATATTTTGATATCAGGCCTTTGAAGGATTAAAAAAATATTGTTTCTAATGCAGGTTTTTTCCCTGGAAATCAATTTGTACATATCAAATATTTGAACACTTTGTTAATGTGACTTTTTTTTTTAAAAAAAAAATGATTGATGATTGTTACTGAAAAAGAAATTAACTTTAGTTGTTGCTTTGTAGCTCCCTCTGTTCTATCTGAGATGTTGTAATTGAAATGTTATTATTCAGAATTGAGAAATATTGGAGACCTACTGCCTAAGGCAGTGAGGAAGCAGAATGAAGGCTGTTTGATTGAACAGGCTAACAATAACTTTGACTATTCATGTGAAACAGAGGTATATAATCAAAGGAACCGGGAGGAAGGGAATATTGTAATTCTCAGTCCTGGGATGAAGTAGAAGCTCCAGACATGGTGGGGTGGGGTTTTTTTGGTTTCGTTTTGTTTTTTGGTTTTTGTTTTGTTTTGGTTGTTTCGTTGTTTTGTTTGGTTTTTGTTTTTTGGTTTTTTTTTGGGGGGGTGTTTTAATGGAGCATTATGTTTCACTGTAGGAAGAAAGTAGGCTAACAGACAGGTATAGCAGAGCAAAATTCTCTTTGAGTCTCCTGCAGAAAAAAAACGCTTAGGTTCTTTTTCTTCAAAAAGTATAAAGTAACAGGTCTTAGAGATTTACAGTAACTTCCGTCTGTCCTCTAGCCAGTGTGGCTGCTCGATACAACCTGTAGGTGACACTGCACAGACACAGGAAATCTTGCAAGATCAGACAGGATCAGTCAAGCATCAAACCATGCCTAAAGGTTCGCCTTCTAGAGGATGTGAGAGCGATCACACCTGTCAGTATATTGCAATGTGAGTAAACTTACACAGCAAACACCAGCCAGTCTCAATCTTGGATCACAAAGCAAGTGAAGGCTGAAGTAGCAGGATCAGCTCCTGGGAGCTAAAAAGCATTAAGGCAGGCTGAGGCTGTGTCAGGAGGTACAGCAACCCCTTGAATTCTGACCGATCCTTGTCTTTGGTAGCACACAGGTGTTTTACACACAGCCACCTTTGTTTTCACTCTGAAAGGTGTTAGCTCAAGGTGGCTGGTTCTCAACATTTCCCCTCTATTCGTTTAATGGGAAGGAAGGACACAGCATCTGAGTACTGCCCCCCAGTATGATGTGATGAACAGTGTATAGTATGTACAGTACATGATAAAACTTCTGTGTCTGTTCAGTTTGATCAGACTAAATTAGACTTCTATAAGCTGCCAGAGACAGTGTCTTACAAAGTGAAAGGTAGTCAGTAGTCAACCATCTTGATGCACAAGCTGGATGTCAATAATGTGGTTGTCATGGCAACAACACAGTATTTAAAACAAAAAATGTATCAGCAGAATGTGCAAGGACAAAGTATTTCACAATTAAAAAGGAATTAATAATATTTTTATTGGGAAAAGGAGAATTAATTAGCTAAATCTATTAAATTTGGTAACATGCAGGATTTATGCAAGTCTCAAATCCCATATTATAAAACACATGAACTGGAACAGCTTTAGATACCACTGAAAATGAAACTATTCTGTACCATGATAGCATGAAATGGAAATAGGATAGCAGTTTGCAATTGATCCACGATTTTCCTCTGAAATATTGCAGTAGTATTTAAAAGTAGATGATTTGTCCATGGTTAAATATTTAAAGCTGGTATTCAGTGGCATGGTAGATATGTACACAAAGTTCACACAGTCGGAGTGAATGTCTCAACTGCAAACAATCACGAAATTACAGCTTAGTATAATTTTCAAGAAGTTGAAATTTTCAATTAAAGGAAAGAATGTCAAGAGGTGAATTGTTCTTGGTTCTTAACTAGTAAGCTTGGGAATTTCCGAACAAATCCTTTTGGAAGTGATTATTCTTTACTAATCCATATTATTAAATATAAGAGAATTTTTCTTTCCCTGGTGAAATCTGACTTCCCTAAATTAAATCAATGAGATGTAGTACATCCAACATAACTAAGTACTGAAGTGTTTAGTTTACTGTAGTTTACTGTGCTACAGCTGTCAGGACCCAGTTGCTGACTCTTGCATTTTTTCAGTTGCATAAATTTTTCAGAAATTTGTTTTCTAATAAAATATTGCAGTCCAGAAAAGTATCTCTTCTAGTAATTCCAATACTTCACTGAGTCTTGACCTTTTACATTAAGAATCTGAAAATGATAGAGAAAAAAAAGCAAACCAAACCAAAACAAAAAACAACAGACAACTGGAAGGTTTTGAGGTTTATGATAACTATAGAACAACAGAAAAAAAATAGAGGAAATGTTCACAGTCTTAACAGAACAAATTTCAGGGAACCTCTGTATTCTGTAACTTGTACTGATAAAAGCATGCAGAAGCTGTTTAAAAACGTTCTGTTGTTTAAAAATAAAACAGGGGACAATAATGTCAATTTCCATCACAGGAATGTCACACGATATAATAAACGATATATAATTCAAGCTTAGTAGTCCTTCACATGAGTGTGGACAGCGTGGGCTCTGAATAAGATCAATTCACTGGAAGGAAAAAGGAAGGGGGGGGGGGGGGGGGGGGAACCCAACAAATCTCAAAGCAAAACTGAGAGGATACTAGCTGGATACTTTGGTACATTTTAATACCAACCTAGGTAAAATGAATAATATATTGGTCTAATTCAGAAGAAAGATAAATGACTATTTCAAAAAAGTAATTATCTTAAAAAATCATTGTTCAAACTGTGACTATACATATATTGGTGTAATTCCATTAAACCATTGAAGCTCTTGATGTCATGCAGGATAATTAAATATTTAATCATCTAAGCAATTACACGTAGTACATGGTATATAGACCTTAAAATTTCATAAATTACATCACAAAAAAATTATTTGAAAACAGATGAAGCTATTGCAAAAACACGTATATTCTTCCAGTCATGAAAAAATTGTGTGTGTGTGAATGTGAGAGTGACCTAGTATTTAAAATGTCATAGGGTGAAGCCTTCCCAAAAGTATATCTCAGATAAAATGAGATCTTGACTATGCTACCCAGCTCTGTGTCATTAGGTATGTGCTGGGAAAACAAGGAAAGCATAGATAATTGTTAAGGGGAGAAGTGTCACATACCCCTTGATTACGTCTGCCCTACTCTAATATTTTAGGTATGAGTAAGAAAGAAAGAAAGCATTATAGTTTTATGTCTCTCCAACATGAGTGACCCAGGAAACGGTGCTAACTGGCTGGAATTCAGCCTGGGGTGATTTAATGAAGGCAGCTACTGGTAGCTTGTGGGACCATCTAAGCCAGAAAACAGCAAATAGCCTCTCAGGAGAGGATATGTCCACAAGCATCTGAAGCCATACAGAAGGCTAAGCCCAAGGTGGAACGGCCACACATAGAGGCCAAGCCACTTGCTAGGGCTCAAGCACCTCAGCCAGCTGCAGGGAGTGTCCTCCACCACCACGTTCCTGGTGGTGGTCACAACCAGACTGGAGGAGACCTTAAATAGTGTGTACATGCTCCATAGTGTGTGTGTGCACGTGCACACACGTGTGTGTACATGTGTATGTATATGTTAAATTGCTATTCACCCCTCCATATATGTCCTGCTTAGTAAATAAGACTTGGATTTCATGTTGCTGAGTGATATGGTTCTGGTTTTCTGCCTACCTCACCCTAAATTCTACCATCGTGTAAAGTTATCCAAGTACATGGCAAAGCAATAGTAGATCAGAGAATTGTGGGTGTATGCTGTGCTCCCTTAGAATATGATTTGAGTTTCATCATAGCTAAGTAAAAGAAACAATAATTTTATATATAATTGAATATAATTGTGGCAGAAATCCATTAGTGAAGGTTAGGGTTTTTTTCAAGGTTCCTCAGAGCTTTTAGCCCTCAAAATTCAGGGTCTTTTTTTATGTACTTAGTTTTTTAACAATCCTCTTCTATTTTTTTGCAATTGATACTTTAAAACTTTGGTTGAGAAAAAAATTACAATATAGATTTTGCTGGTGTGATCTGAAGTCCTATATGTCTTGTTCAATCTGTTTTGTCTACAGATAACTTACAGGTTACATACCAATATTATATCCCTTAATATAAAACATCTTCAAGGCAGACAATGAAAAGGCAGACAGAGAAAACATCTGCTTTACAATGTTGTAATTAATTGTTAGTCTTATGAGTTTTATTGGATTGTCTGAATCCATAAACCATTCATTACTTCCACCATCAGTGCCACTAATAACATTATAAACCTAAACCTTCTTATCCTGCTTTCTGTTTGCTAAAATGTTCCATAATTACTTTTGATTCTCTTAATAATAGCATAACCTAACTAACAAAGCCAAAAGAAATTAACAATGGCAGGTTATTTAATCTATATGAAACAAGCTAGTAAAGAAAAAAAAAAAAAAGAACAGAAAGGTAAATTCTCTCATTCTATGTAATCTTTTCAATATCAACTTAACATTAGGATTTTGTAGTGAAATAAAACTGCTCAGTCTGGAATCAGATAAAAATCTCCAAATTAAAAGTTCATAAGGGTAAGCAACAGAGACATAAGCATTAAATATGACCTACAGGGGTCTCACAATATCTGTGAGAATCAAATAGCATAATCAGAGCTGGAATTCTGTCCTTGAGATCCATCCTACTGCTCACAGGTTTCTTGCTCTGGCCTGCCACAATATTTGAACCAGTAGGAACATGTAAAGAGATTCTTTCTAGACTGTAAAAAACCACAAACAAACAAAATTCTAAAAATATTCTCTACTGGAGCTTTCATAGTCTTCCTGAAAGCTCTTTATCTATAAGAAATGCTCCATGACTGAAGTTTGCTGTTTCAAAACCAAATGGATGAATGTTTGGGTTTGGGTGTTGTTTTGGGGGTTTGGGTTGTTAGTTTTGTTGGTTTTTTTGGTTTTTTTTTTTTTTCCTGTATGTGTGCTTTTCTTGAGCATTCATTGTTTCCCATACTTTAATTCTTTGTTTGTATGACTCATTCACCTGGTGCTATTCTTATAGCATTATAGGTATGTTTAGGCTTAAACAATCTATAAATTCATTGAACTGTTTACTCTCTAGTAATCTGGAAAAAAAACTGAGCGTGGTGGTGATTGTTGTTTTTTTTTTTCTCTTTGGAAGTGTTACACTTTGCTAAGAATGGTTTAGCTAGATATACAGAAATTACTTGGGAAAAAAATCTAGAAAATGTCTAGGAAAAATTGTCTAGAAGACCCCTAGGTGTCAATAAAATACAGAACTAAGAATGATATTACTTCTCATGTAGGTAAATGAGATTTTGTGTGAATACAAAAAGGTACAAGATATGTACATAAAGAAATAGCAAGATGCTGTGAGGAATCTGTTTCTTTTAAAACATGCACACTGGGACCTATTCTTGAATAATAGCATGAGTTGCAATTCTGAGCTTTGCTGTCATAGCAAGGTCATGCAGCACTAGAAATTTAGTTGTGACTGAAGTTACTGTCTCATTGTGATGTAGCAAAGCTCATGTCGGAAGACATTACTGGTGTAGCATTCTGGGATTGGGCCCTGGAGGGAGTGCTGGATACAGAATAAAGGTAAAGGAAAGCTTTATACTGGTTTTAACATAGGCTTAGCAGTTGTATTTATAGTTTTGCACCAGGTGGTGGTGATTCTTTCTGGATCCCTGGGCAAAATTCCTGTTCATGCATGGTGAGACTTGTGGCTATTGAGATCTTTAGAGATTTTTAGGATTTTTTTCAAGAGGTTGTTTTTATGAAAACATAAGGGCAAAGACAAGGTTGTTTTTATGAAAACATAAGGGCAAAGACAAGGGCATGCCAGTGGCATCATCACTGATACCAGCTGGGAACTACCTATAGGATCTTCTAAATAACGTTAATTTTAGTGATGTTGTTTCAATGGAAAATGAGTGTGTCTTTTTTGTTTTTTGGTTGTGTTTTTTTTTTTTGATCACTAAGCCTAACTTCTAACTGTGCTGCATACAAATAAATTTTCAGCATTGAAAGTTCAACTTGGCCTTTGAAATTGGTCTTAAATTTAAATTAAACTTAAATTTAGTGACCTGTTTGTTACGTATTATTACTTACAGAGAAATACAACAACGACTTTGCTGGATGGTATTGAATAAGGATAGACTGAACTTAAGATCTCAGTTGTGTAGGTCCCATTGTATATTGGTGGCTGAGGTGACTCCTGCCCGCATGCAGGACTTGGCATTTCCCTGCATTTAACTTAATGAGATTCCTCCCTGCCCAATTCTCCAACCTGTCAAGGCACCTCTGAATGACAGTGCAACCCTCTGCTGTATCAGTCACTCCTTTCAGCTTTGACAAGCTGCAAACTTGTTGAGTGTACACTTTGCCCCACTCTCTAGGTCATTGACAAAGATGTTAAAAGGTTTTGGACTCTGTGTATCAGCCCCTGCAGTGCACCACTAGTGGCTGGTCTCCAGCTGGACTCCAAGAGTTCAGCCAGTTTTCAGTCCATTTCATCTTGCCTCTACTTTGTCAGTTTTTCTGAGAGGATGTTACAGGAGAAGGTGTTGAAAGCCTTATTATAATGAGATAAACAACTACTGCTCTGCCCTCATCCACCAAGTCAGTCATATCAGGTTGATTAAGCATGATTTCATCATGGTAAAACCATGTGGCTGACTCCTGATCACATTCTTGTCCTTCACGTGTTTGGAAATGGTGTCCAGAAAGATTTGCTCCATCACATTCTCAAATATAAACATGAAGACTGACAAGGCTCTAGTTCCCCACAGTTCTCCTTCTTCAACTTCCTGAAAATAGGATTGATGCTTGCTTTCTTCCAGACTTATTGGGAATCCCTCTCAATAACCATGACATGTGTGCAATTTGCTTTGAATTTGAGCTTTAAAAGTCACATGTGTAGATCCTTACCTAATACCAAAACTTTTCAGATCCATTGATGACTATTAGCACTGCAAGTTCTAAGCGATACTTACAACCTTTTGAAGACTGTAAGTCTTCATTGTTTTCATCTTCAATCTAATTCTCTGCTTCCAGCTTCTGTGGGTTTTTGTCTCAATTTTCCTGTTGAGTGCAAAGATGGTTTAATAACACTGGTTAAATTTCACTCGTGTTTGTTAGTGCCTCTCCTTGCCTTTCAATACAACCTCTTTCCTGCTTTTTGCTTGTGCACCAGCCTCTCACATTTACAAAGCAAGTACCAAGTGATTTCTAACTTGAAATCACCATCTGCTAGATTTGCATACCTAGGCAGCGATCCCATAACCAACCAGAAGTAGCATGAGGGGTTACAAAGTGGTGGAGAGGTTCCAGCTCTGCACTACAGGCATCAATAGGGCCCTTCTAGAGAGAAAATACTTCCTTGTAGCAGCATGGCTTCTCCACTGTGATGCAACTCAGTCTGCTTTTCATTTACTTCATGTAACCCTCAATAAGCGTCTTGACAGACAGTCCCATGCTTCTTGTTTCAACAGAGCTGGTAACTTCCTAGTGTGAAGTCTTCTTTCTGATATTCAGTGCTTATCTGCCTATTAATGCCTCTGATTTTAATAAATTTTATAATATTAAGAATATTTATATTGAACCCTCTGGTTTTAATATGCTAGAAAGTAAAGGAAAGTATTAGGCGTTGTATCTTCAGTGTTACTTGTGTATGTGTGGTTACTTGCACATTGTAAATACTTAGATATGAGAACTGAATCTATGTTTCCTAGGGCTCTGGAAAGAGCCCTGACTGCATAGGTGGCCAACAGTATCCAGGGCAATATTCACAGGAGCAAAGCCTGGGAAGAGATTAAGCCTATCAGCCTGGTGCTTGTGACACCACACCTAGCTACTGTGGCCAGTTGCTCTCCCCCTTCATTGCAGGAAGGGCATCCATTAACTAAAATGAGTCCATCAAAGGCCACTGTTTTTGCAGGGGCTGGAGCACATAACCTGTGAGGAGAGGTTGAGGGACAAGTCCTGGAGAAGAGTTCAGGGCAACCTAACAGCAGCCTACAAAGACCTACAAATGGCAAACCAGAAGAGTAAATGGTGGGAGGACAAGAAACAAGGAATATGAGTTGAAATGAGAGAAAAGTTTCACACTGGATGGAAGGAAAACCTTTTGTGCTCTGAGAACAGTCAAGCAAAGGAGCAGGCTGCCCAGTGGTTGTGCATTCCCCATCCTTGAAGGTTTTTACGACACAGTGGGATAAACCCTGAGTAAGACAATCTGACCTCTGCTTTGATCAGAAAGTTGGACTGCAGACCTCCTGAAGTCTCTTCCAACATGCATTGTCCTATGATCCTTTATAGTTGTAAGTCTTTCAAAAACAAAAGAAACACTTGTTACAGCTGACTGGAGGGGAGGAGAAGTAAATTGAAAATTTCTGTGCCCATTAAAAGAAAATTACCTAAAAGGTAACTTTAATAATATCCAAATAAATCATAGTAAATTATCAATTTTAACTATTGATATTATTTATAGCTTTACCTTTACGTCATTTAAGCCATTAAAATTAATGTGTTGTTACATATATATATACATATATTGCATTTTTAATCACTGTTTTTGCTTTAATCAGTGTCGTTGCTGAGTATGCTTTCTAAAAAAATTTTGAACAATTTAAGTTTCTTGTGCATCAGGTATAGTTTTAGAAACTGCTATTAGTAATGTACTTTGATCAAAACAAATAGTTTAAAATAAAGAAAATAATAGTACTCTTAAAAGGAAAGTTTGTGTCTTTATTGTAAATCAGCTTAAATGTTCAGAAGGATGAATTATGTTTTGTGGAAGTCTTCATTTTTATATCTGTTTTATGGGTGTGGGTTCAGTGGTTATGTTTCAAATATTCTAGATGCCTAATCCAGGACATCTCTTTGCCCTCGATCTGAGTATTTGCATTGTCCCCATTACATAACGAAGACGATCCTTTGGCTCAAGAAGGTCCATACAGGTAAGTAACAAAACTACCGTTAGTTTCTCACAGTGAAATAGGAGCCCAAATAAGAGGTATTTTTTAATAGATTTCCTGAAATCCCCCAATTTTTTTGAAAAATGAAGCTATGTTCCATCCTAAAAAAAAAATATATTGTCCTCAGCCTGAACAGAACTCTAAATTGTGGAGTCTATGTAAGCTAACCTTCTAACATGTCTGCCTTCTCACAGAAGGTCACCGGGTGCGCTATCTGAAGAAGGGACTCATACAAAAGTCCAAGTTTATTATTATAGTACAAGAAAAGAAAATTGTGTGAGGAGGAATGAGCTTTGCCTAGCTTTCTCTTTGCAAAGTATTTTTCCATTGCATTTTGCTTTCTCTTGCCATGTCTTTGCTTGTTCCTGAAAGCACTAAATTCTTTCTACACAGAAGCCAAAGGCTATATCCAGTGACAGCAAAAAAGTCTATGAAGACAGAACCAACTCAAAATTTCCTTTAGTTTGATGGTTAGTAATACTTATTTCTGGACTAGTAATGATTCCTTTATTAGATTGTCAGTTGTACTAACAATAAAGTCTTGGCTACATACAAGTTATATTTCTTTTCTGCCCATAAGTTTTTGAGAGTAATGCAGTTCATAAGTTGCTGAACCTCTACTGAGATGGTGGGGTCATGCATGCATATAAACTTGCTCCAAAATTTCAGAAAATATAAGCCACTCTTGAATTAGGCATAGCTCTTGCCTAATTCTTAATTTTTACCTTGGAAAGAATCCTAGTCTTAGTGTTCTCCCAGGACATCTGGAACAGGAATTTGAGATTTCATGACATCCTTCAGAACAAAAATAGTAAATTAATTGGGTGGGGGGAGGTTGTTTTTATGGCTGCTCAAAGCATGTTCTACAGCACAAAGATCCATTTCATCCACTTATTATATGATAAATAGATTCAGATGTTTTTGTATTACTGCCTCTACACCTTGCTATTGCACTTTTGGTTGACTTGGTAATAAACAGGAACAGCTGAGACAAATTGTATTCTCTGGAAGATGCCTATATGTGTGTATTATAAGCTCTATACATGCATTTTTCTATTGTATTTTAAAAAATATCTTTAACTTTAATGAAAAGATTATTTCAGGTAAAACCTTATGCATAAAAGTTGTAAGGTGGTGCAAGAATGGTTTTATCAATGATAAATGTTCTTACTATACCAGGAATATATATTCTCAGTGTTTGCAATTGATTTTTTTTTATTATTTTTAAATAGTTTGTTTCTAAGTAGTTATGAATCTGCTATTTCATTTGAGTTTATGCAACACCTCATATTGCCTAACAGACAATTTATCTGCACAATGGTGTTTACACAGATAAAAAATTGTTTTTGAAACTACTTGCAAAGACATGCATATATTTTTGGTTATATGACATGTCTTTTTAAGCTTTAAACAAAATCTCCTAACTCCCTACTTGCAATGCAGAATCCCAAGCTGTGTGTTTAAGAAAAACTTTCTACAAATATTTCCAAAATATTTTAGGAAATTCTACAGTTTCCATTTTAATTGAAAGTTTGCAAGAATCTACCAGAGAACAAAGCTGTAATGCTCTGGTGAGAACCATAACTATGGCTAAGTATTGATTTATTTGAAATGTAATATAAGATAGAGAAACACCTAATGTGTCTGATAGTTTCAAGTGTTCAGGTTTATCACCCTGAGAAGTGACTTTTTAAAAAATGTTGTTCATTTAGCATTTTTAGGTTATGTCAGGGCAAGGCTTTTTATATGAATTAATTCTTCTATCCATTGTTTACTATAACTGAGAAAAAATACTTTTAAAATAAGGAAGATAACAAAAATGCAGGGATAGGGATTTTTTAATCACTATAAATTATTCCTAAGGCAGAAGTTGTTTTGTTTTAAGCAAATAAAACAGCTATCTTGCAACTGAAGTTGTCCAGTTAACTGAAAATTCATCCTGTATTCTGGTTGTGGTTTTATTTTTCTTTTTAAACCCTTACAAAATCATTACTATTTTCTTCAATGGAGCTTGGGAATAATTTGCTCCTTTTTCTCTATTTTAAAGATTTTTCCAAAGTTAAAAGCAGGTGAGACTTCATCAGACCCAAAGTGTGGGAAAAGTATTTCTACCCACATCACTGTTTTATCTTCATGCTCCAATATTCCAAGAATTTTGTCCTGACTGAGGCTGGAGGTTATGATTCCTGATTATGTGGAACACTACATTTGTCCCTACATAGTTTGAGCTGCTTTCTTGGACCAGTTCTCCAGCTCTTCCTGTCCTGCCTTTCTGAACCCTGGCTCTGTCCTTGTTGAAGGGATGATCTATTGAGCTATAGAAGCCTGGTTTTCTTAAGCAGAAAAACAGTTTCTGGTTACTAAAATCAAAAGAACAGACTGTTTATTAATCTAGTTTGTCATTTCATGATTTGTACCCGGAAAGAATAAGCATTAAATAATTTAAACATGAAACCCTAGTTAGAAACTCATTCACAAACTAGTCAGTTTACTTCTGATGTTTGTCATTTGTGAATACCTCTTAGGTAATGTGAACAACCATTTCGCACAAACTTATCATGTTAAAATCAATTTTGGTTTTTGTATTTTTTGAGATTTTGGACACTTAAAAGCTGGGACATTTTTATTTCTGTTCTATATTTAAGTGAGAAACAAAAAAAAATTAAACAGGAATATAAGAGCACCTATCAGCAATGAACTTTGACCTGGCTCTTATGCCAACCATTTTCCCTTATAGCAAGAAGTGTGCGTGTGACAGTGCTCACACACAAAACTGACAGGTGGGTTTTACTGACTTTACCTTATGTGGTGGTATACTTGATAAATACATAATATTTTATTGTTTGATTGACTATTAGCTTTTATATATATAACTTTACCATATTACTACATATTCTCTGTAGCATAAAGTAGTTTTCAGGTGTTCATTAAAGAAGGATAGAGGCAAAACAATTGTTGACTTCTTTTGCTTTGCCTATGGATGTTTTTGAAATGATGCTGTCTAGATACTAGTATTAGCCTTCTTCAAAAACTAAGGTGGCTATCGGGTCTCCAAACCCTGAGAACTTCCTAAAGCAGCAGTATCTTTATTTTCGTTGAACTTCTGTCACATCCTACTAAGAAACTCAACTGTGATTACTGCCTTTCAGGGGAATTACAGAAGTGAGAATCTACCTCTGTCCATTGTGCTGCTCTCTTGCTAACATTTGTGCACCTGAGTGCTGAACTGAGTACAGCTGCATCAAAGCTAGAGTGAAGAAATTGGATTTCTGGAAGACACAGTTGCACAGACAGAAATAAGTAGCAACTTTTTACTTGAAAAAAAATTAATCAAATGTGAAATATTTACTTGTGAACTTCAAAAGTTCCAGGTGACCAAAGGACATTCACAATAAACATAAATAATTAAATGGTTAAAGCTATGGCAAGAAAATTACTGAATTGCCTGTGTAGTATTTGTTTTAAGTAAGGGGTTTTTTTACATAGTCTTGCAACAACATCTTTCATTCATTGTGAGAATAACCATGAGAAATACAGTATAATAATTTCAATCAATACTGTCTTTAAATATATGACCTGTTAGGCTGATAATATGGCACTGCAGTACAATGGCATGATAAGGAAACTAGTGAAGTAAAACTCAACCCTGGGTATTTATTTACAAACTTTAAGAAAATAGATTTTATGCATTTACACTCTCTTACTCACACACTCTGACTAGGACCACTTATGTGCAATAAGACCCATGCCATCAAGTTCTCACAAGTTCTTCTTGATAGGAGATGAAAGAAAAGTTTCTAGACAATTCTTTTGCAACCCTTAGGAGTCACCAGATGTTATACATGAGAACCTTGCTGATTTCTGCTTTCATAAATCTTTGGCTAAGTTGGTGCCTGTTGTATGTTTTTCCTCATTTGTGGGTACATCATTAAAATATGTTTCCGTATGTCTGTCCTTCTTTTGAGCAAACAGAAACAAGGAATGATGTGTACCATATGTAGCAGCCTAGTTGCTATCTTCCTTGTGTGAGGGTAGTGGTCTTCAGCTGGGAAGTTGTCTGCGCTGTGACCTTTTCAGAACGCAGGCCTTTTCATCTTGACATAAGCAATCTCTTCCTCAGCACTACCCATGGGAACAATGTCTGGGGAAAGGTGCCCTTTTCTTTCCAGCGCAGGCCACCTGTTTAAACCTTTTATCTACGGCTCCTTATGATGCTTAAACACATGTATTTCATTCATGCTGCATCCATACAAGCCTTACTACTTCTGTTATGAAATTGTGCAACATAAATGTACAAATATTTACATTATCTGAGTACTTGCTGCCATAAAACCTCAGAAGAAACTAGAAGTCTGTGTCTGCAGTTTCAGTTATTGGTATTTGATGGTATCTATTAGTCCATTCTAAGGGCTCATAAAAATCTAAGTCTGAATAATGGTATACAGGAAGAATACTATGAAGAGTGGGCGTATTTGTGAAGAACAAGATATCTCTTCAGCTTGAGGCTTCAGTTAGAACTTCCTTGAGTCTTCTTGGTGTTTGCTCTGCACCAATGAAGCAACACTCTAAAGAAAGGAGGACTGTGGACTTGTTGCAGCGGGTCCAGAGGAGGGCCACAAACATGATCAGATCAATGGAACACCTCCCTTGTGAGGAAAGGCAGAAAGAGCTGGGGTTGTTTAGCCTGGGGAAGAGAAGGCTCAGGGAGGATCTTATTGTGGTCTTTTGATACTTAAAGGGGGCTTAGAAGAAACATGGGGACAGTGTTTTTAATAAGGCATGTAGCAACAGGACAAGTGCTAACGGTTTTGTTATAATTTCACAATTTAAAGTAACAAAAAATTAGGTTTTGGATAATATTATATAATATATGCATTCTGATTATTAATTTTGATTCTTATTAATCTTCTACGCATTTCCAGTGATAAAATCCTTATTATAATCTTTAGGCCCTGGAAAATACACTCCTACCCTTTAATCTGTCAAAATATACTCACTTAAATTTCTATCATTTGCATTGTATTTCATCTGGCAGTTGACAGGAGGCCAGCTATATCAAGCCACTGGGCATCTTAACAAGAAGGTGAATTTTTGCATGCCTTTACATATCTGTTTATATTTATACACATATATATACTATATGAATATGTCATAGATCTTGGCAATTCAACACAGTTCAGCAATGACAATAATAGTTATTTTACACATTCAGAAAACAGTGTAAACTCTGTAGTGCGATATGATATAATTTTATTCATAGGATTAATTACATGTGCTGCAACAGAGATTTGTGCTGCTGTGCTGATCCCATTGTTGACAGCTAAAGTCAACCATTCAAATAATCCCGAAATCTAAAAATTATTGACAATCTACTGAGAAAGGTGTAGGATGGGCTTGTATGTTGGTTTGGGCTGGTTTTTTTTCATGGAGTCTTCTCATAATGGCTGCTACACACAAGTGGCTGCTAAGGACTTCTCACTTTCAACACACCTTCTAATCAGATTATCTTCATAGTCAAATTATATAGCAGTTGAAATGCAAAAAGAGCGAGAAAACTGTCACATGAAGATAAAGGTTTAGGTTTTCTTTTAGCCAATGTAACTAATATATTTGGACAATGTATTGGAAATTATCTGTATTAGAACTCACAATCCCCCAAACCAACATACCAAGCCCTCAGAAAACATCTTCAGGCACCAACTTACACGGGGACTTCAATATTCCAGCCTGAATATGATTTGGCTGCAGGGAAATCTAAGAAAGGAAATTAAATGGGTTATTTTACCTGGTTTCTGAAGTACTGCAGCCAAAATTATTCATTACCTTCTAGATTTAATAGGGTGCAACAGAATGGATAAAACAACCAAAATCCATTGTTAATAAGTCGCTCATGGTTTCTGAATAGACTCATAGGCAGCTTAAAACAGGAATTTACTTAAGATTTTACATAAAATGAAACATGGAGGAGCTCTCTTTTGACTTTTGAGTAAATCCATGCTTTCTTCAAGAAAGCATGGTTATGCAGACCTTGAGAAACCTTTCAAAATTCTGTGTTTATGTGATCCAATACATTGATGTGGCTATTCAGTGCTCCATTCAATAAATTAAAATTTAGCACACAGGCGTTGCTGTCAGAGTCCTGCTACTGTTAATGGTGTTTCTCTGCAGAGCAGGAAGTTGGTGTGCTGTTGGCTTCCAAACAGACTCTTGGTGGTGACCATGTTTCTGGCTTCAACGTAAAAAACATTCTATAACTCAGAGCTGTTAGAAATCGGACTTTTTTGGCTGACATCGTAAGAAAAGATTAAGACCTTAGTTAAAAGCATTGCAATATGGAGAAAGGCCCTTGTAAGCAAGCACACACTGCTCCTGCAGCAAGTAATTAAACAGGGAGCTAGGATGGCTTTAGTTAGAGACAGGATTGCTGTGAAGACTTCGGGCAGACAGTCAATGGATATAACTTGGCAGGAAGTGACTTGGTAAGCAGTTAGGAATTATAGCACTGAATGTCAAACCTGGTACTGCAGGATCAATTTTTCAGGGGATGTAGCTTCAAAAGGAACTGGAGAATTATTTAGAGAGGTGAAAAGCAGATTACCTGACAGTAAAATTATTAAACTATACTGATCAGGGGAGGAATCAGTAGTAAATCAAGACTGCACTAGACTTGTGATTGCTACAGCAGACGTAAATGAGGTGAAGAACTGGGGACTCTTGCCTGAATTTCTTTTTGCTATAAATGACCAAAGGGTTTCACTTAGGTGCCTTAAATACAGGAACTGGTTGAGTGAGGAAGAAATTGGTAGACTTACGATAGTCTGCATAACATGCCGGTTACCATCTCATCCTCTACCAGCATCACTACTCTTTGTACTCACAAGCCGTCTTGCTCTATACACCTTCCTTTTGTCTCATCCCCTCAAATTATTCAGACTTTCTTCTTTTTAAGAAAATTGGCCTGATCTTTCAAAGAGGACATGAACAACTTTTTTCTATCCCTCTGCATCAGTAGTTGGAATAGCAGTTCTGACTGGACCTTTTAGGAGTAAACTACTCACAATTCTAATAATAATAAACCAAACAATTCCTTCCTCCCCCCCCCCCCCCCCCCCCCCAGTTTGTTTTGTTGGGTTTTTTTGTATAGTTATACATATAATGTAAACAGCAGTAAGAGGATTTTAACCTAACACTGTGATAAGCTAAATGGCAGTATAATCAAATTTGAAATGCTATTAACTCTTGAAATCTCTTTTTAAAATATCAACCAGGATGTTATGGATATGTGCTGAGGTACAAATAAATAGCCCATAAATCTACCCTCAGCTGATTAATATTGTTCTGTATAATACAGCTACACAGAACTCAGCTAAGATTTGGAATGTGCAGCCTTTCAATGATTATTTTTCTGAAGCTCCTTTTTTCTCCATGGGCATAATCCATTATTAAAATAATCTAAAGAAAACATACAGGCCTTATTTGCCAAACCATATAAATGTGACTTGAAAACAGTCTTATCTAAAATATTAATGTTATAAACACAAGAAAAACAGTGCAAATACAACAATTTAATTAGACGTTTCCAAATAATTTGTACCTAAGAAGTACCACTGAATTCTACCACTGAAGATCTCCTAAACTACTTAGCCTTAAGATCAAATGAAATGTGATTTGTTTATTTGCAAAGTCTAATACCATGAGGCTTTTATTTTCTACCCTTCTTTGTCATTTACAATAGCTTCAAAGTTTCTTTGGAATAGATTGACCGGCATTTTACAAATACCACTTTCAACATTTTAATCGATTTATTTCTTCATAACCATTAAATGCAGTATATCTCCATCCAAGTGTGATCTGGAAGTAACCTTGGATTCTCTTGTTCACTGACTGTGATCAGGCAGACATCAGCATAATCTTTGAGAATTGAATTGCTAGACTGGAATGACTTAAAGACATTATGTTAGCATTTCTTGATAAATAAATTCCTGCCAACTAAGTCATCTGTGTATATCTTGTCTGCCCTAACTGATGTAAACTGCTGGATCTTATTCTTCTTTCATTAAGTTTCAACAAAACTGCATAACTTCACAAGGAGGGCAAGCTAATGTGACATACATGGATATTTACCAAGAGTACACTATCACATGTGACTTCCACTATTTTGTGAAGTCCCTTTGACTGAGAGATGCCTAAGTGAATAGCTGAAATTTCTGGCTGCTCAAAAAACCACCACTGACTTCATCAGACAGAAGTGTAATGCAAATTCTTTCGCAATTTAGACCAGTTCCAAAATAGATTTACTTTGGGTTTAAATGACAACTTTAAAAAAAATGAATATAATATTTCAGCAATATTCAATTAAAAAATTGCCAGGGTTTATTTTTAGCATGGCTAGAAAAATACTAATTTGATATTAGACTTATAATAGCAAGAGAAGAAACTAAAATCTAGGATAAGGAAAGGGTAAGGTTAAGAATATAGGAATTTTTTTTTGAGTAACATAGTTTTGTGCATATACTTTTTTTCAGATTTGTTATAATTGTAATATTTGCTATTTCTTATATATTATTGTACTGTATGATATAGCATCAAGGCCTTCTTTGTTTCTCACTCTGCTCCCCCTGGTACATAGGCTGGGGTTGGGGGGCAGGTGCCTGGAAGAGGCATAGACAGGGCAGCTGACCCCAACTGACCAAAGGGGTATCCCTTTGTGATGCCATGCTCAGCAACAGAAATTTGGGAAAGAAGAATGAAATGTGCGGACATTTGGAGTGATGGTGTTTGTCTTTCCAAGTAATCATTATGTGCAATGGGGTTCAGCTTTTGTGGAAATGGCTGAACGCCTGCCTGCCAATGGGAAGTAGTGAATGAATTCCTTATTTTATTTTGCTTGAGTGCACAGCTTCACCTTCACCTTTCCCTTTCCCTTTCCCTTTCCCTTTCCCTTTCCCTTTACCTTTACCTTTACCTAGATATAGACATAGACATACTGCCTTTATCTGAACCTGTAAGTTTTCTCACTTTTAGTCTTCCAATTCTATTCTCCATCTTACTGGAGGGAAGTGACCAAGAGGTTTTGTGGGGCTCAGCTGACTGCCAATGCTAAACCACAAAATAGCCCAGTTCAATTCTGGAGAATAAAAAATGAGTAGTACTTCAGGTTCTTACAAATGAGTTTGGCAGAGGTTTTTGCACCACAGTTCTAGCTATTCTTGGTTCTTGTACACTTGGCCATCTCTCACTTGTTATCACATAACCCTTTTTCATTTATGTTCTAATATTGGGGTGGCGTTTTATGTAATTTAATATTTATTCATGGTTATTAGGAAAATGTTTAATGAAATTTTACAGAAATGTGAACTGTAAGAATAAAGTATTGCTGTAGATATTTGTTACAAGTGCAGGCGCAAACCGCAGCAGCTTGGAATGTGGCTAAAAATTACTTTTCTATTTGCCCAGTGTTTAATTCCTTCAGAAGTAATTCCAAATAGCTTTCTGGAAAGTCTTTAATTCTTCCAGTATCAGCTCTTTATAAAAAAAATCATAGTAGTTTTTCAAAGCATTTAAAACACTGCTGCAGCTACAGAAATTTCAAATAAGAATTAAAAAAAGAATAGAGTATGACCTCATTAACTATCTCATGCCATCTGCAAATCTAGAACCTAGGAAAAAAAAGTGTAGTAATTTAAAATGTGTATATGATTGCTCTAACAACTCAAGCTTAAACCAACCTCCATATTCTCATGAGTTGGCCTTCTTTGGGACTTATTCTAATTGCTTTTTATCAATACAATTTTCTTTCATTTCATTATTCTTGTTATAATTCACAAAGGATATCCCGCTCATTAATGAGAATTAGCAAGGCATTATTAAGATCAAATGCCCTTTTTCTTTTTTGCCCTTTTGCTCAAGGGCAACTACTACAGATCACTACCCTACCCTGGGTAGGAGTAGAAGTAATTTATTTCATGGTAAATTATTCTTCAGTGCCAGAATTGCAATGTCATATGGGGCAGTCAGTAACAATCCTGTTCCCAATATTACCAAGAGCACTTAACAAGGCTGTTTTACTGAAGGATTTCTCTCCTGAAGGTTGAAACGTTTCATTGCTGGAAGCAGCACTACGGCTGGTGTATGAGATGAGAGATAACCCTGCTCTCTGTCCTAAAGGCAATCAAACACAGACCTGAAAGGCACAGCTAACTGAAAGTGGGTTTTTATTTTGTATGTACATTTTCTGTCAAAACTAACAGGTGTTAATTCTACATTACTAGGAGCAGTACTTGGAATATATCTTAGTGTGTTAAACCTACTACTGATTTCAAACAGCAAAGAAGATTCTGCTGTGTTTTTTCACCCTTGCTAGGCTTGACTGCGTTCATTTGCTTATACTACAAATAACTATTTAGGACTATAATATAGAAAGAGTTCCTGGTTTAGACATAAATTCTAAGTAAAAGAAATTTTTGCATTCGCAAAACCAAAGATCATTGTTTCTATAAATTGTTTTAGTTGATACTAAATAGTGATTGGACACTGCTCAGTCCAGTATGTTTTCTCTTAACAGTTTACCAGGAAGATTAACTATGGAGTTTCCTTGTTTTGGGTTTTGTTTTTTGGGTTTTTTTTATATTTTTAGTCCACCTAGTCATTTTCTCAGCAGTTACCTAGTACCAGCCCAGAGTAGCCTTCCAAGGGGATGAATTCACCTGGCTTTCAGCTATGTGTATGAACATACGCAATATGCATACCAGTGCTGTGGATTTGTTTGTGCCCAACTTAAATGTCACTCTTCGAAGCAGTTTGGGACCTTCACTTTTTCTGCACATGGACCATGACAATATTACATTAATTAAGAGCACAACATACTCTGCTGTTCTCTTCTATACGTTTTTATTTTCCTATCATCAAATTTAAGGAGGGGATCACACAGCATTTATTGTTCAGTGTGACATCATCTTATACTGTCATCTATTTTTGAGTTTTCAGTTATAATTTCTTTTCTGTGGTTCATTGAGCTCCATTTGCTATTAAGTTTTCATTGCCTCACATGTTGCTATTTAAATTACAAAGGTCTAGTTAATACAACTTCATTTTTGATATACACAGAGAATTTCCATTAACTGGAAATTCCATAGACTAGCATTAGTGATGAGGGCTTCGGTATGCAGAACTAAACTGGTCAAATGAGTCAGTCAAAAACTAGAATATGGAAATTTGTGTTGAAGCTTTTGACATGCCCACACAACTAGCTTTTTTTAAAAAAACTTCTAATATGAAAGTTAGAATCTTTTGGAAAGAGTAGAATGATGAGTTTTCCTCTAAAAAGAATTAGCTCCATTATACAACACCTAAATAAGATAGTTTGTGATTTTCAGTGTGTACTTAAAGTAGTAAAGTGCTCATTTTTTGTGGAATTTTAGTGTGTAAATTGGATTTATAACTCCTTGAGGCATTCTTATAATTAAAGTATTTAAAATTATTTTCATACTTCTTAAGTGTTGTATTTATTTGCAATTGTGATGGTGAAATTTCACTTACAAAGTCTTATGCTAACTTTGCATGTTTAATACAAAAGGTACACAAGGAGTGAAAGGAAGTGATATGGAGAAATCATTTGTAGGCTCAGAAACAGTTTGCTGGTTTCTCTAATTGCATGTTATCTCCCACTGCATCACATTTAGTTAATACTGAAAGAAAGAGATCAAAAAGGTAATACAGATGAGATACTGATCCCTCAGAGGTTCCAGACTTTTTCAGCCCAGTTAAAGCTAGGGTGTCTGGAAAAAGGCAAGGAGGAGAAGTAAACAATGCTTTCACAACAAAAGAAAAGTTTTACTAGCTGAAGTGTTCTGTATTATGATGAATGATAAAGAAAGAAGGCCTTTGCAGTGTATGAAGCATGAGGATATTAGATTTTTAAACAATGCAACCATCCAGGTCTCCTATCTCGTTTCCAAGGGGAATGAATATGTGGCTAGCAACCAAAACCTAAATTTTGTTAAACTTGCTTGTTATCCTTTTTGTATCACCAATTCTTAGGAGGTTTTGTTGTTATTGTACCAAGAAATCTGTTATTAATTAACTGTATTTCTAAGAGACACTGCTTTCCAACAGATGACTGAGAAGTCTGGGCAATCTTGCTTAATTCCTGCTGCTCTTCTGCAAATTCTCATCTAACATCATCACTCTCTCTTCTCCAGAAAAAGGAGTGTCCCTTGAGACTGCTCATTTTCTCTACTAAAAAATATTTTCTCCTGTCTCGAAATGAGAATTCTGCTGGACAGGGCAGAGGTCCTTGTCACTCACAACAGAATTCTGTTATCCAGGGCTCATGCTCTGAAAACTATTGCTTTATGGCATTAAATGTTTGGAAGGAAACTCAAGTGATGTTCTGCTCCAAGCAAGTAGAACACAAATACGGGGTTACAATATCTAAGTGTTTCTAGAACATATTTTAGGGCAATAGGCAGTAAGAATCAGTAAATCAGCTGCTGAGGATCCCACCTTGTTCCCGCTGTTGAATTAGGTTTTCTCTTACACCCTTTGTCCCTGCAAAGTGTTGAGCTGTCTAATAGATAACATATTGCCCTAACGCATACATTGGAATCACCAAATCTGCTGCTTTTAGTGTTGCATCTGCCCTTTAATTTTTATATCCAAATATTTAAACTCAGGTTTGGTTTGATTTGGTTTCATTTTGTTTGATTTGGTTTTGAAAGGAAGGAAAAATTACTACCTAGACTGAAACTATTGTCAATGTATCCTAAATTGTATTTGCTGTTGAAACCTCGTTAGAATTCACTGTCATTTCATATCAAAAAGTTTACTTCTTATAAATGAAATATGTTTACTAGTGTGTTATTTCTTGTTTAAAAATGGACCATCTTGATTTCTCTGGATGTTGTTTATGAGAGAAAATGCAGCCATTTCTATCATGGGAAATTAGAAAAAATAGTATGTCATGTGATACAATGTCCAGGGTAACATCAACTTCAACATTCTGAATATTTGACATACTGATTTTTTTGACCAAATACACTATATCCTCTGAGGCGAAAACTCTTCTATATACTTACAACAAAATACTTCACTGTACATAGGACTTTGGAAATCACTGTTCTTATCACACAGTGATTTTAAAGGATATGCATAAAGTAAAACAATTGTTAGTTAAGATTATCCACTATGTCTTGTGATCCAGTAAGCAGTGTAAACAAATTAAGACAGCAGGCAACAAGTTCAAAAAAAGTTAGAGGCTGCTGTTCCTAAAATGGGATGTTTAAACATCAGAATTGTGTCAATGGGATATTGCAGATATTAAAAGATGGACAGATGATTTAAGGCAGAAAAATACATCAAGCATTATTAAGTATAAAAACACCAGCTTTGATTGATCAGTCATGACTCTTCTTAATTTCTTATTGTGCTTTCAAATAATGGTTCCCATTAATACACAGGAATGTTTTTGGAGGCTACTGTTTCTGTCTCAGCCACTCCATTGTCAGGAGTGATTTTGAATACCTGTCTTCCTCAGAGTGCTGTGGGAGCTTTACATTACCTCTCATCTTGTACTGTTTTGGTGTGTCTGGAAATAACAAAGAAGTGGCAGTTGGAGGGACTTTGGAAGTGATACTGAAGCTGTGAGACAAGCCTTTAAGATATTCTTAACCTGATTAAAAATTACCCTACAATAGCCGAGACTGGCATATGCTTACACTACTTCAATCATGTATCAGACAAGGCTAGGTCATGATGACAGCATACCTAGGTTATTAAATTCCTCTCTATTAAGTCCAATTCAGACTTTTTAGCAGAACCATGGTAAAAGAGACTACACAGAAACTTCTTTTGACTTTCTCAGCTGGGAAGGAATGCATCATTTTCAGTATTTCCAGTAGGAAGATGCAAATTCGGTTCTCAAGATATCTTAGCAAGCATCTGTCAGGGTTTGAGAATACAGTTGTCACAGAGCAGTGAGTCATATGGTTCATAAGACAGTGTGCTGATATGCTGTGAAGAGCATCCTCTTGGGTACAGGAGGTAGTCTCCCACTCTCACCCAGTGCTACTGTTAATTGCAGTCATGCTGGGAAGCAAAGCCACTGGCAGATACCTCTGCTTAGATGCTTCAGTTGACATTGACTGTGGTACCTTGGGAAAATGTGGAAATGATGGAAAATGGAATAATAAAATCAGACATAGTAGATTATGTTCATATTGGTGATAAAACTATATAAATGTCATTTAATAAAGACATATTTTAAGATAATTAAAAATTATCACATGATAATGTGAACAAAGTTTGTGAGCTTTAGATATCAGTACAAAAGGCATGGAAAAGCAAACTGTGACAAAAGAAAAGGACATAAGCAAAGGAAATTTTCATTAAGTCAATCTTTGTGGTTACAAAAATTGTTCATAGCAAAGGTTAGCTGGTAATATGGGTGTCTAACATCCTTCTGAATGCATATGAAGCTGATACATTCTAAACTTCTGACCCAAGCATGCTGGGTTTTTGAGCTGTAAGCAGTCTTTATTCTGTGTGTTAAATTTTGTGCATCAGTATTTTCTGCTGTACTGACATTGAAACATAAGGTTAGTTGCAACAGAACCTGACTGCTAGGCCCATGTAGCCTGGCATCTTTCCCCCTAGAGGCGTCCCAGATCAGTTACCAGAACTATCAAACTAAATAAGACGATCAGTAACTGAGAAAATTTTAGGCTTGCACCCATAAGGTTTGTCTAGGTGTGTCACAAACTGGTAAGATAGTCTCTGCTCTAAGGCTGTTAAGAATGCTTCTTGATTCCTTTATTTTGGGATACTAGTTTATAGCTTTTAAAGGTGTCCCAAGCAAAATTAAAGATATTATCAACAAGCTGTGATTTTATAACAAACCACAAATATGCAAGCCCATTCCTTAAAACGAAGCATAGACTTTTTACTGATTAACCCCCAGAGAAAGTGTGTGAGTTAACAGTAAGATTTATTCTGTTACTGGTTTTAGAAATTGCTCCAGTTAGAGAATGCTGACTAACCATGATAGTGGCATGTATATTTACATCTGAAAATAAGAAAGGAAAAGTGAAATATCTCTTGAGTTTCTCCCATAAAGAAATCATTGTGATAATTATCTCCATAATGAGTGCTTCATAATTTGATGTCACTTCAAACAGCTTAGAATATTCACCTACATCAGCATTCATAATACCTGCTGGTTTATCTCTAACTAATCAGTACAAAATTAGGTCCTTTACATGTCCTATTAGGTGATCAAATAAAAAAAAGTGGAACTGACCTTGTTTTAAAATACATATATATTAAGCCTACTTATTCCTGCATCTACCTGAGTTTATGAGATCTATAGAAACGAGAGCTGGCCTGTTCAGTACAACGTTCTGCATTAGGAGAGGAAAAGGCAAGAGACAAGTTTATATACTCAGCAATGAAGAAAAAAAAAATAGAAAATGTCAAACCAAGAAGAATTTTTTTCTTCAGAGATAGTTCTGTTCTTTGCTTCCTTGGTCTGAAACAATTCTTCCATATAAAGTGTTCAACTGCCTATTTGCATTTTTGATGCTTTGCTTTCTGTGTGCAACTTTAGCATAGCTGGATTTCAAATATCTGACTAAATTTGTATTTGAGGAGGAAGGATTTAGCTAACTAGGCACATCTTTCCTGGTGAGGTTCTGACATCAAATGATTAAGGGACTGATTAATAAAATCAAATGTATTGTTAGAGGTTTGACTTTAGGACAATCAGAAAAAATGAATTGCTAATGGTTAATTCAAGATATAAGGGGTTTTGTATGTCCTGCTAAGCACTTCATTAAGCACCAGCAAGTTCTTTGTTCAAACAAGGAAAGTACCACCACAAGATGAATGAGCTCACTGGAAATTTACCACAAGAGGCACTAACTAAGGGAAAGGTAGTTCCAGCAGGGGGAGATCACAACCACCAACTCATTGACCACTGACTCAAGAAACCCTCCAGACCCAAGGAAGTTGAGACTGAGTGATCATGGGAACTAATTGACATGAGAATCAAGAGAATTACTTGACAAACAAGCTGATTGCTAAGTACCGAAGGAGTTAGCTAAATTGTAACTAATAAAAGCTGATGTCTTTGCTTGCTGAACCGTATAAATAGTGTAAAATTTTGACAAGCAAGTAGCTAGGCATTTGTAGGTTTCTACGTAGTTCGCCACTTTGTGCAAACTAGAATAAAGGAATAGAAATACCACAAATCGGTGTGTGAGTTGCCTTTGCATAACAAGCCCATCCAATTACGGGACAACAGTTCTGCATGGTGACTGCAGGAGAAGGAAGGAATGCCTACGAAAGGCTTCTCCAATACTTTCAACAGATGCTTACTTAAAGGAGCCAATTCCTCATTCTTCCGCTTGTGTTATTAGCTTCCAATTTTCTGATAGTCAGTCTCCTGAGTGTAGCTATAAATTGCTTGCTTTCTAGAAATGGACTAATTTCTTTTTCCTTTTTCATCTTGACAGAGATGTATAGCTTTTCCTTAGTTTATCTTGTGCTGTAATCTCTTCTGTTGTACTGGATGTCCAGTTCTGGTCACTGCCTGATGTCTTACATTGGGTTCTCTTGAAGTTCCATAGCTGTCTATCTGAGTCATTAATTCAATGTAAGTGATCAATCAATACAAGGATTCTGCCTATGGACGTAGTCTCTCTTAAACATGTATTTTATAATAGCTTCATATGTCTGTTGCGGTGTTACAAACTCTAACCTTTACTAGATACAAGTTCATAACTAACTCACTTAACAACTCTATTAGCATTTTTAGTTTCACTTGACTTTCTGAATGTTGCTACACACTGAAATTCTCTTTCTTAAAGAGTCCCTTTGCTCCTATATAGGTGTCAGAGACTTGCTTGAATACTTCCAAGACTGCAACAATGCCTGTTCTAACTTCTTGGGAATTCTGTTTTCCCCCTCTGTCTTTCTGGGGTAAAAGAATAGTATTGTCCTTTCTGTGACCATGTGCTCTTGGAATACTAGTGAGTGGTATTCACAGTGAAAAGCAAATGTTGGAGTTTCTGCAAAATCTAAAATTCTCTTGCAGACAGACTGTTCTTAGGGGCTCAATGGATTGGCCTTCAGCAATTTTATGTGCACTATAAGGGAATGTGTGTAACCTCCCATTATTTCAGTAATACACCACTTGCGTCCATCAGCATCCTTTTAAGTCTTGGCCTTCACAGTTAGTGGGAAGTGGGTTAGAAAATAGTTGCCCAGTGGCTTTATGTGTAAACACCAAGTCAAAAAAATTATGTTTGCTGCACTGATGCAAGGCTTTTATTTCTGCTAGGTATAACCAGATTCTGCCTCACACCTAAGCCTTCCACTTCTCTGAAGGCTGCTGAACATCTGTAGCTATACAGACTGACTATGACAGCGCATAGTCTACCTAGTGGAAAGTGGTTAAGACAATATTTTATTTTTCCTGTGGTAAAGAGATTAATACAATATAGTGCCTAGCAGCAGCTGCAGCATTAAATAACTTCTGTGTGTTCCACAGAGAACTTTGAAATTCAGTAGTCTTTGGAAATGAGTGTGAACCCTTTCAGCATATTATCTGTTTCTCTGTATCCATACCTTGGGTTTGCCTCAAGTGAGTATAGACTGCCTGCACACTGAGTGTTACAGCTCCTTGACAGAATGGATTTGCTTTATGAGCACTGTTAAAAATATTTGGCTGCCTTTTTTTCACAGTTTACTTGTTTTCCAGAGCTGCTTATGCAGAATTGCTGTTTCTGTCAGATGAAATATACAGGCATGTTACCACGTCTGACAGAAACATTAAGCATCAAGGATTTCCTGAGAAGAAACATCAATGTGCGGTATGTGAAATTTCACTTTTCCCAACACTACTAATTACATTATCACCTTAACATTAGCTTCCAATAACAGCTATTAATAAAATGTGTACTGCTGTTTATCTTCTTTAAAGAGAATTCATCTGACACAGTGCATAAATCTTTTATCTCAGCCATTGCCTTAAAGTGACTCAGAGTCTATTCCAGGTGAATCAATGGCCATAATCCAATTTACTTCAACAATAGGAAGTTAAAACCACAGTGACAGAAAAAATGTCCTTGTCATACATAAAGTATGATGGGAGTTGATATTCAAGTTTTTAATTTGTGCCTTTGTTTTTTTCATTTAATTTTTATTTTATTTTATTTTCAGTTTGAAATTAGGTATGACATGTAACCTGACTACAAAAATAAGTAGGGCAGCTGTCAGGAAAAGCAAAGTTTATTGCATTTAAAGGATTTCATGTTATACCTAATCTTAGTTATCTATTCGCTTTTTTAAAGTTGTAACTGATATATATCTTGTTTGTTTCTGAGAGGGAAAGGATGTAAAACCTACTAAGAGGACAGCAATATATGGTAAATGAAAAAAGAGAAACCATTCTGTGGGTGAATATGTAGAAGAGAAAACTTGTTCTGCTTACAAAGGTATGTTTATACATATAAATACGAATGTTTTATGTACATTCAGCAAAACAGGTAGCTAATTCAGGAAGGGACTAAAGGAAGAAATGCGATCAAGTACAGCACAGTGTTTCAAGGATACTCTGAAGATACCAAAGGGTCGTGAAATATATACACACAGTGGTCATAGCAAGTGACACAAGTTTTCAACAAACTGCCTGAATGAAATAATTTGTGCTGAAGAGTCTACGTAAGATCCCAAAATGCTATCGGTAGGAATAAATAGAAAATTATGGATGCTGATTGAGGAAGAACATCAACATCTAAGACTAACTTGCACATAAGCATCATTTGCAAAAATGTCCACTTCACAGGTAAATTAACTGGAAAAGCAGAGAACTAATGTCACAGCAAATAGGAAGTTTTACTAAAATCTACAGTTACAATACACAAAAGAAACCAGAAACAACTACAAATTTAACTGTAAAAGAAACTGGATATGCCAAGGGTGAGTGTTACTTAATCTGACCTAAGGCATCTAAGGCATGGCAGTACATAAAGCTCTGGATGAGTGGGATGGAGAGAAGAAAATGTAAATGAAATTTTGGGGTTTTGCTGGAAGAATATGGCAAAAGCTACTGAAGTACAACAGAAGTAACAGGAAAATCACTGGAGCACAGACCATGAAAGCCCAAGGAAGCAATAGATAAGCAATAAATAATTTACAGTGTTTGAAAACACTTCAGTGATCAAAGGGGGAGGAGAGCAGAGGAATATCTTTGGATATAGCCAGCCCCAGTTTATTAGTCAACTCTAAGAAAGTCATTCAGAAGAATTTGAGAGGTGAAAAAAACAGACTACTTATTTTCCCTGACATTATAGAAGATTAGAGTGAAGAATGTGAATTGAGAACTTGGATGACAACTGCCAAGTATACACAAACCAGGACTGTAATGAAGATTCTGAATTCAGTTAGCAGTCAATCACATTTGGAAAGCCCTTGAACGCTGAAAATCTGCACTAGATGCAGAATAAAAGAATATAATTTCTCATGCAATTGTTCACCTTCTGCTCCTTTCTTTAAGTATCAACCGACAACAAACTGCTCAATGCTTCTGAAAGAACACTTCATATCATAGCTCTTCTTCACCCTGTAGAAATCTTGCTAAATAACAAGTTGTGTCCTGGTAACTTTGTGTTTAGCAAACATGTTATTGTTTTTATGCTTTACAGCGTGCTTTGCAAACTACAGGAGGCTGTTACACACAAATTAAAAAAAAAATAAATAAAGCTTTGCAATACCCATATTTCCTAACTCTATCTAAACGACTATCATTTCATACAGATCAATGTCTTTCAGCATAACAATAATTATAAAGCTCTGCTGCCCCCAGTTACTTCCATATTTGCAATAAGTGTTCAAGAACAGGGATTTCACATCCTGTGGTACATGATGTGGATTTTTTTAAAATTCATATAGAATTTACTGATACAGGCATGTTAGCTATAACACATAAAAACATGGGAAGGATAGAAACACAGTAACATTTCAGATGTACTCTTGAGAAGGAAAGAAACTGAAGCTACCACAATGTGATACAGAAGCCTATTGCCATAGTAACTTCTGTAGCTTCTCTATAAAAAAAGTCAGAGTTCAAGTCTGCTAGTTATGCCACAGCTTAGGAAGTATGTCCAGCTTGTCCACAACATGTAATACTGCTCTTCATAACTATCTTATAGTACATGCTACAACTACTTAAACTACACAGAGGTTTAAAAGAAGTTATTAAAACTTACAAGTCCTGTTGGAAAGTAAAAAAAATGAAACAATGTCTTGAAAGTACTGAAGTATCTGTGTTAATTTTCTTTCCACAACCTGTTTGTTAGTACTGTAGTTTAACTGCCCTTGTGTAATAGTTAAGAGTAGCATAAATATACAAAACATTTTCATGAGCGGCTCAATAGGCTAGAACATACCTACTCCATTCTTTACCTGCTGTTCAACAACTTCACTGATTAAATATAGTTGGAGGGATTGACATTTAGGGGAAGCAAGGTTCAGTTTCTCAAAGCACCCAAGAAAACCATGATATTTTAGTTTATCAAAGCATTTGGAAAAGAAGCAGGAGTTTCTTTAGTGCTAGTGGTTTTAGTTTTAGAGTCTTTTGCCATTTTTAATCTCTCACACACACACATACCCCACACACAAAAGTAAATTTTATAGTCAATGGTTCTGGTTTAGAAAGAAATGAAAGAGGTTAGAGTGATCAGAAACTCATACTAATCGCAAGGAATTACTATTTTAGGTGTATGGACAGAAGAGTTAAGATAAACCTCTTGAAATATTTTTTAAGTACAGAATGGGAAAAATAATCTTGACCTATTATAATAATTTTTTTCATTGAGGAGGAGGGAATTTAGATGACTTGGGTTTTCATGGGAATGCAATGCAAGCTTTATGTCTTTTGGTTTTGTGGAACATGAAGGTGCTTAAAGTACCAAAGGAGATAAACTGAGTATATGAAATTTTTGTATTACCCTTAAGACTTATTTCTATATAACTGTTCTTAATGATTAATATTTCCTTTGGTTCAAGTTGTCTGTTACATTCCAACTATTTTCATGAAGACTGCCTAAATTTACTAAGGCTTACAGTTTTGGGCACTAAAGATTAGTTGTTGTGCTAGGTGGAAAATGGAGGATAGGAACAGATTCTGGAGATTCTATCTTTGTATCTTTAGTTTTCTGCTCCATTACCAGCTACATTTTTTTTTATTTTTTTTTTTTTAATGTATCATAGAACAGGGCTGGCTGGCTGTTCTAAGGGGAGAGGAGGTGGAGATTAAACAGAGTGGAGCACACAAGGACCTCTGTTTTAGCAAAGCCCTGATCTATTTGATGAAGACATACCCAAATGCAGCCTTACAGACTCATCTTCTGCCTTGTCCTCTCTGGAACATCTGTTCATATTTGGTTTCAAGAAAGCTTGAGATGTGGAAGGAAGAAGCAGCCTGCTATTGAATAAATCAAGGGTATGTCAAAGAGCCTTTCATTACTGAGATTATTGGAATTTGGATGAGATTGTATTGAAAAGTCTGGTCAGCTTCAGCCCGTGTCATGTCTCAGGCTTGAAGTCCTTGAAACAGCCCTAAGGTTTCCTATGCCAAACCTACTGTGCCCAGTCCTTGTGGCTGACCAGCAAATGTTTACAGCCTGTGGCTGAATATTAATGATGTACTTTCTAGCCGTGGTTAGTACAACCTCTACTAAACTGCACAATGTTAGTTGCAATCTTTGTGTTGAATATATTATGCTCACAGGTTGTACAACAGCATTTCAGCAGGCTTTTTCTGGCTAATGGATCACCTAAGCGAAATGACTGGGAAAATTGCAGCTGAATTCCCACTTGACAAAGGTCTTAATCATAGAATGTAATAAAAAGTGTCACTTCCTCCTGTGCTGCCTATTCTTGGAGCATGGTGGCTTTGTCACATGAAGGTTAAATTACGTAGGTAAGCAGCAAAGTAATTAACAGTGACTTACAGACACCCACCATAATTATCATTAACACTTGTGGTCCACAGTTTCTGATTACAGCAGCACAATATTTTTTCATAGCATTAAAATTCAGTCTACATTGTACTGTAAATAATCTCATGTCAGATGCATCAGTGGTGTCTAATACATAGAAATACTTTTTAAGGTATTCTCTCAGATTTAGCGTAGATATTAATACTATATTTGTTAAGTGGCTGCAGAACCAGTTAAAAAGTTGAAGTGTAAAACAAAGAGGGGAGAAAAAGAAACTAATGTGAAACTTTCAACATCAGATCCAATGAAAGACAGGTTTTGCAAACTATCTTGGATTTATTGTAGAATTAAACAGTTTCAAGGAATCTGGATTTTCAGTTATATAACTTAACAGAATTTGAATTTTCCTTGTTGATAAATCTGAACTGTTGGAATTTGCATATATGTTTCTGTAAATATGCCAAGAAACATTGAAATCTTACCAGTTTCTAAAATTACATGACAAATAAAGCCTTGATGTGAAAATGTTTTCATGTTACTCTTTCTTATTTTCCATGCAAAGCCTTTACATTAATCAAGGTTTGCTTATGACAAACCTAGCTGAGGATAACTGCCTACCCATAACATAATACCAGGGATGAAAGTGTCATATGAGATTATTGTTGTTTCTCTTAGTGGTCAGTTATTACAGCTAGTTATTGTGGGTGTAACACTCTGGAGACTGGCTACTTCCCTGTTCCTTAGAATGCTGTAGTGTCGTGATAGAAGTAAATACACATCTAACACACAGAATGCATGATATCAATGCAATTTTTTAGTTACATAGATAAGAAAAATAGTAGCATCTTTAAAAATGAAAAGAAACATATTTTTCAATATCTGATTATTGTGTACTTTGCCTTGTAGACCATCAATATAAATAAGATGAAGTAATTAAATATTATTCTGTCATTAAATGATCATCATCAAAACAAAAGGTCCTACACTGTTTCAAGGGGCTTAAAGCCAGAAATATGTATCAACAGAAATAGCTATGCCAGAATATAGTCAAGGTACATTACATTCTAAGAAGTAATCGGAGATGCTGTTTACCCCTTCAATAGGTAATTTGACAGGATAACTTCACTTACATAATATTTTGTATATAGGCTTATAGCTTGAAAAACAATTAGTATTTAGGTCTGCAAATAGTCTTTTAACTCACATTCTTTCAGAAAAATAAGGCTTTATCTATGGATGCTCTAAAAACATCATGTTTTCATCTCAAAGAAGATAGGACTTTTCTTTTTCTCCTGCCCCCCACCTCTCATGCATACAGGCTTTATTTTCTCCATGTGACCTAAAGAAGCATTTCTGCTTTCTTTTTTCCATATTTTTTGAGAACAAAGCTATGAATTGCTTCTCCTTACAATTTCAGTAGATATACAGTCATTTTTCAGAAATCTGTGAAGATAAAATGGGACGAACCAGAAGAAATGAGAAGGAAATCGACTCTATTATATGGAGTTTAAGCCTTCACAAAAGGAAAGAAATCACAGAATATTAGTAGTGCCAATGGCAATATTTGATTTTAATATAAAAAGGAATGTGCATTATTAAGGAAACGTTGATCATTGCAGCAGGTGCAACTGTTGTCTTACTCTTTCCTTCTAATTTTTGTTGTTCCTGTCACAAAGAAATGTTAAAGGAGAGATTGATGAGGAGAGTAGGAATGTGCTGCTAAAACTTTGTTTTTAATACAATTTATATACTTCTGGTTTGTGGTTGTTTTTTTTTTATTATTCGTTTGTGTTTTTATTATATTTTGTTGTTGGGCTTTTTTTTTTGTTTGTTTGTTGTTGTTGTGGTTTGTTTGTTTGTTTGTTTGTTTTTTGTTATATGGTTTACCTTTCCACTGAGGAATAGCAAACTACTGGGTCTTAACAGGACAGCTTCCTCATGAGGAAAATGCCTCACGTAAAATGTTAAAATATTTTATTTCACAGTCAACAATTCTGAGACTGATGGTCAAGCAAACAACAATTAATTCCCTCCTTCTTTTTGTTCCTCATGTAAATGTCAGTGCAGATGCCCTGTCTGAAAAAGAAAGAAAAGTCATCTCAGGAAATTAACTTAGTCAAAACCAACCAAACAAACAAACAAGCAAGAATTTATGAAAGTATTTCTTTTCCTTCTTCAAAGTTTCCTTTCTCTCTAGAGGTTTCTCATTCTACATTGAAGTTATGTATTCCCTAATTTCATGAGCCTCTATGAACAATAGAAGTTTCCCAACCAAACACGATCCAGCAAAGGAGAGTTACATGGCTTTGGGCACTATGTAGAGTCATGAAGGCTTTGAGAGACTATTAAAGAGTTTCAAAAAATTTAGCTCAGAAGTTGGGGTTCTTTTGTTGAATACTGGGGGTAGCAGTTAACAAATAAGATTCTGAAAAAATCACAGGCCAAGTCCACAGTACAGTTGAAACAGAGGCTACTCACAGATAAGTATGAATGCATGGTGCTACTTTCTGAAAAAAGGGTAAGTATCTCCTATCACTTTTTGATATTTACTTCTGCAAATTTATTCATTCTCTGTCATTCAAAGTCTTGTAGCTATCCCCACTATGCAGCAGAAGGCTCTCTGACAGAAGAACAGGAAAACATGGAGGACTGGTGAATTTTTTATTTATTCTAAGTGATTTTAAAGAATGTAGTAACCCAATTATTCCATACAGATGACAGGAAAGAAATAATTCTGTGAAAACTTATGTCCCTCCAGAATGTTCTTGCTAACTTTACAAGGAGCAGATATAACAATAGATTATCTTGACACTACTCTGACAGTTTATGTAGATTGAAGAAACAGGTACTTTAATTCTTGGAAAATAATCCTAATTTCAAGTATTGATTTTCTTATCCAAGGACATGGCTCTTTTTAAAAATAAAATATTGCCTTGAAATGTCTCTTAAACTGTACTTATTTTTCTGCTTGCAGTCAATTGATTTCTTTTTACATAAAATATCTCTTATTTTTTAATGCTAAGTGTAGTCTGATAAGAAAAGGGAAGATGTTATTTTACTAAATCAGAGACTGCATACCCCTTAATCAAGCAAAGTGTATTTAAAAAGAACCAACAGCCACCTTGAAAATTCCATCTAAAAACTTCTCATAAGAATAATTACAAGTTATTTGGTCATCTTTTATTATCACAGACTTTTAAAAACTTGAATGCAAAGGTCTTCCTTTGTACAAACAGAATTTATACCCTGGAAGGACAAATTCAGGAGCCTGACCAACCTTGGCATTTTCTGATACTCCAGAATGATAGACTAACAGTCCCCCTGTGGTCCATGAAAGATTGTGGTAAATCCCAGAAAAGTAAGGCAAAACCTGAGGATATTCTTGTCTGAAGACTGAACAATAAATAGGGCAATAAAGGAAGAAATGTTGTAGCCTTCTGTTTTCCAGCCCCAAAGACACTCCTGCCATGAAACTCCAAGCATGTGATTCTTTTCCTATCATCAGCCTGACCTTTGGTTGCACAAAGGCTGTTTGTGATGGCACCATTGGGAGTGCATTGCTGTAGCTATTAAATATGTGGGCTTCTAAGTTGATTTATTTTTTTCTCACACTTTCTGGTAAAATACAGAGTGCAGATCAGGGCAAGTCCCAATAAACCTGAAGAATGAGTGGAGCTTAATATAATAGGTCCTGACTGAAATACTTCTGATCTCATTAACTTTTGTTGTAAAGCTATTGTTTGCAGGACTTGTGTTTATCTCAAATTTTGAATTCAGTTGTTAGTTGAAAAAGCTGGTTTCAGTTTTCTGTGAGTGTCTGATGCCCTGGATGGACCATGTAAGTGCAACTAGTTCCTAATGGTGTTCTGTTACAGACCTGATCAGTGGTCTACATTTTGTAATATTTAACTTCTCCATGGTTCTTTGTCCTTGACCTTTAATAGGAGCCTCTGGCATAAGTGATTTTTTTCTACATTCCTCCTTCACTGCATTGGTGTGAAATGTTGGAGGGAGCTGAGATGAAAATGCTGAGATAAGCTAAGATGTCATAGCTCATAATTTTTTTTGTGTCTATGTGCAAAAGAAGAGATATGAAAAACATCCAGATGTTATAGTCAATTTTTTTTTCAGGTAATTTTAATTTTTTTAAGGACTTTCTATACAGATACAAGTAGTGTTCATAATTTAATGACAGGCTCAATAAAGTGGGTATTTTAAGACATAATAATGAAGAGAGAACATTTATTACAGAAATCCTATTAATATATAGCCAGTTGTTATTTTGGTCTATAGTTTTTGACCATACTTACCTCATATGAGACTTTGCTTACTTGTATGTATTACTAAAATCCAAAATTAATATAGCAGGTTTAGTAGCCATTTCTTTAGGAAGGTTGGACCTGTTAAAAATCGTTATGTGCCACACTAAAAGGCTGACATCACATGAAGACAGAAATAAATAAATAAATGTGTTTCTGCTTTATATATTGCTTAATGCTATGCTTTTATATTAGTTTTTAAAATTCTAGTGGAAGTCAGTGTTCCAAAAGACTTTCGCCATTTTAAGTGATTGTGTTTGACCTGCTTACCAGCAGAACTTTTTAAAGAAAAATGAACATATGAACATGTGTCTATATGTGACTGGAGTATTCTGTAAACAACCATCTCTAATAAAACCTTGAATTTGTTCTGAAGATTCATATGCTTTACTAAATTCCCTTACATATTTGCGTATGTTTCCCACATTACTGAGTGTCCACTGCATAGCTTTAAAAAGATAACTTTTCACTTCTTCGTGACATTTCTAAGGTCTTTTAATTTATGCTGCAGCTTGTTTAATACTTTCAAGAAACAAAATGATGATGCATAGTGGTTTTAGTCTGTTTACATTTTTTTTTTTTAAATTGTGCTTCTCTTTCACTCTACATCAGTGCAGATTAGTGTCTTAGAGCAGGGTGCTCAAGCCTTTTCATTTCTTCTCTGCTCTGCTACTTGCCAGTTCTTCCTAGGATCTGTTACATTTTTCCAATTCCAGAATAACACAGTACCGGCAGAAGTCTTTGCAAGGCCTTGCTCTGCTTTGCTGCATGGCTTAATGGCAGTCAACTCAGTACAGTGTGTAAAGATTTTAAGATAATTTTCTGTATTCAGCAGCTGTTCTTGTTTTGCAGAGGGTGTGATTTGGTCCAACAGATGGACATTTATGGTATCTTACACTTGTGCTCTTTGGGGTCCTGATTTATCACAGTAACTCATTGAAACCGCTGGAGTTAAAGAGGCATAACACTGTAGTGACATAGTGATGAATTAGGTTGTTATTGTAGTTGTGTGGAGCAGTCCAGACAACACCAGAGATAATAAAGTATGTTGTTCTCAGAATTTAGAAATCAATCTAAAGTCTTGTTACATAAGCTTCAACATTCTTAGCCTGATTGGTCAGTTATATCGATGGGTTTTGAGGTCACAAAATAATTCACTCTCAAGACTTTAAACAACCTTTTTTTTTTTTTTTTTTTTTTTAAATGCTGTTAGTTATTAAGTATAGATTTCTATAGGACACTGCCATAACTGTTATATTGTGCATCTGCATGCAGCCAGAACATCTGGGGAACTCACTCAGAATAAAGAGAGAGTAGGGAGAGAAAGAATGAGTTATGTTACTGTTAATAACATAATTAATAATACTGTTAACTGGTGGTCAGTTTTTAACTTTACCAAAAATGAAGGAATACAAACTTTCTGAGAATACTAAGAGGTGGAGTTCTTAATCTTACACAAAGTATTTAACATCAGGTTGAATCTAACATATCTGGGTTTTTGGCGAAGGACAGACAGTACAGGTTTCTTCAATATGCTAGGCAGCATCACTGATCATCTGATAAATCTATGTATATTACAACTGTGGTGAGTGCAATTCATGTCATTAATAGTAAAAATAATAGTAAAAATTGAAATATTTATGATGGACTTATGAGGGATTTTTAAATATGTGCTTTGATCTGTGAAGAAGTAAGTGCACATGGAGACTTACCTTACAAATTTAAAGAGAAGAAACAAAAAGTTTCTTTTAGCACTAGCCAAAATCAATAGGGTAAATATAACTTCTTACATATAATATGGGATATATCTCAAAGAAAATAATGGTGTTATATTAGAACTTGGCATGCCCATGCTGGTCTAATCAAGCTAGCACAGATATAGCAGTAGTGTTGATTTACTGAGAAGACTCAGAGAGATGTTATTAACATACATAAATCTAGACCTCTTACTTCTTTGCCCCATCATGTGATCTTATGCCACAGCAGAACTCAAACTATATGCTGATATTCCCATCAGAACTGCACCTGTCTTTTATTACAAGATTACCTTTTTAAAACATTGCATGAACTAAGGGTCTTGATGTAAAAAAAATAATCTTGCTGACATTCCTGAACCAAGCAGGAGGAAAGAGTCCATGGTGGTAGTCCACTGTCATACTCAGTTTTCAGTTTGCATAGTACTTTGTTATGCCTCTTAGAGCATCCAAGAATGTCCTGGATTTACAGATGTGAGGAAAGCTAGTCTTTAAAGGCTCATTGTGATGCAAATCAAGGAAGAACAAGACACCAGTCTTTCTTCAAACGCAAGAAAGCTGAAGGCATAAAAGTTTGTCTTCTCATAGGCATATTTCTCATCTTATGGCTAACTGCAGCATGAAATACATTCTGTCAACAGTCATTTTCCTTCTTTGCTCCGAAGACTATTTTGTACAACTAGAAAAGAGAGCTGGAAGTATAGGTCTGTGGTTCTGCTCTGTCTGTCAGCTCAGATTGCCTTTAAAGTACCCAAAGATACATGAAAAAAGCAGACTTCCTGTACATTTGTGAGAAAATGTAAAGGATGCAAAAACATATACACACAGGTGACTTTTCTATATCTGTAATAATTATATTTTATGTGAACAAGATGAAAAATTAGCAACCTGCTATGAATTATTCACCTAAAAAACCAAAAGCAAAATTTAAAAAAATCACAAACAGCAGGAGGCTAGTCTGTTTTGCATTGTCAATCTGTGTTAAGCAATTTAGAACCAACAGTCATGAAGGGAAAGTATTCTACTTCCTTAGGATACTGAGCTTCAATTGATTTTTGTTTAAGGTTGTGAGGATTCAACACTTAAGACAGTTAGTCACCTGCTCAAAGAGACATTTGCAGAGAATTGGGAGGGGACTTGAAGGTAATTATGTGATTTGTCTTAGGTCCTGATTTCTCACCTAATATAAATTTACTCTCTGGGAACTTAGCCACTCAGTGTGTGAGGCCCTCCTTAAGACTTCATTGTAATGAGGAACTAAGAAGAATGTTTCTAGTGGTCCAAAGCTGGAATAAAAAGTTTTTCTGAGCCTTCATCCTCTTTTACAGTTAACTTTGTACTTCTTTTACATACCAGGTTAGTGGCTGGTTTTGAAGAGCTAGTAGCTGCATGAGCTCCCCTCCTACTCCTTCTTTATTCCTTAAATTTTAGGAGTCTTGGTTCCACCTGGATGTGGAATAAGAGAGGGTTTTGGTACTGAAAGTGTGCAATTGCACTAAGTAGCAATGGGGAAAAGTTCAGCTCAGACTAAAACAGTTCTCCTGCTCTTTATATGATGTCACAGACATTTTTTCTTTATTTACAGAAAGAATTTTACAAATAAGAATTTGTGCTTTAGTTCTGAATGATTTTTAGATAGACTGCTGAATAGTTTTACTGATTCAGCATTAAGTAAAAATGTTGTGTCCTGCATGACTTTTTTGCTGTTTCTATCCACTGTACGTCACCTTTTTCACCAGTGCCCTAGGGATGGTATGAATCATATATAAATATATGATTTGAAAATATTTTCCTTTGATGTTGAAGAAAGGTCTTGGTGTGGGACCTGTGAATGCAGTATTTTTTTCCCCTCTGAACTTAAAATTCAAGCAGCTCTCCTTTGTCTTCCACATGAGATCAGACTTCTGCTTCTGCTTTTGTACTTGCAATAGGTACAGAACTCCTGAAACACACCCGTGAAATTCATTAAACTGGAGTAGTATTGCCAAACAGTTGGGATTTAGCCAAACAGGGTATCTAGGGTACAACTGGCCCTTCAGAGTGGTGAATCTAATGTGGCAATGGAGGCATCTAACTTATATATGCCATGTTACTTGGGGAATAATACCAAAAGTTCTAAGTAACTTAACTCTAAGGGTAATCTTGAACTTGTAAGAAATTGCTGGGTTTAAACATACTTTCAAACTTCTTTTTCCTACCAAATAAAAAGCCCCAAACTTCCTTTTGCTTCATGTCATATTTTCATTGAGAAGCTAAGTCGTTTGTATGTAGCCAAAGAGAACAATGTTTCAACAGTTTCTCATGAAATATGATTTCAGTATAGGCCACCAAATGCTCAAACCTTCATGAATGCTAGCTGCTCCCCACTAGCTGCTTGTAGCTATAGCCCTGAAAAGAACTCTACATGCTCCCTGTTATATATTCCATTGTACTTTCATTTGATGACCCTGTGCATTTATTTATATTGAAATACATATCAAATCTTTAAGCAGGACATATGCAATTTTTGTGAAACATCAGGATCGCATTATTGTTGCTCAGATACCTCCTTTTGGATACATTACCCTATAAGTTACATGGTGTTAACTTTCTGTGGAGTGTTTATTTTCTATGAAACGCAGAACGATCCACTCGTATAGGGCATTACTTCACCAAACCCTATTTGTTCTAGTCACTTTTCATGTTAAGGTTTTCATGAATAGCAATATTGAATTGTCTAATACAATTTCTTAATTTTTTCTATTTATTGGTTTTTCATTAGCAATCAGGGTTACAGGAAAAAGAAAAGGATTCGCTGAAAAGAAATGACTAGAAGGAAAAATTGAAACCATGCATGTGGGAAAACACAAACAGAAGTGTGCTTATTTTCCCCAGCAATGTGGTGTCGCAGGGCTGGTTTTGGTTTTTGTTTTCCCAAGGTAAGATTCAGGTATATGAGAAAAACGATAACAGCCTTAGCAAAAGATTTGCTTTATCAACTAAAAAATACTGGAAAATGTGCTTTGCAGTAGCTGTGTTGTTAAAACTGAAAAAGCAGGTTAAATACCAAGAAGAAAAAAAAAAAACATTCATAATAGTTCAGTGAAAAAAAGAAGCCAGTATGTTTTATTGATATTATCTTTTTAATATCTCAGTTTACAAATATTTGGCTAAGTCACTGTGTACTTACAAGAGTATTTGGGGGGGGTGGGGAGGGGAATGAAGAGATTACTTGCAAATTCATGACCTTTTTACTGGTTTTAGAAAAATTTTGGGGAAGTCTTTTATTATCTACACAATATATTTTAAAATTATTATTATGAAATTCTTCTAAAGCAGAACTTATTATTAGGTAATAGTAATTTAAAATAGCAAATAGGAAATATTCTATAGCTAAAAAATGAACCAGAGTTTAAAACTTGTAAAAAATGCACTTAAAATTGAAAAAGAGATAAAGAATGTCTATCTGCAAATAATTTGTAAGCAGAGGTAAAGATTCCGTTTTGAAAATGTTCACACCTTTTGGCTATATTTGAATACATATCCTCATGTATGGTTTATCAATAGCTCTGCTCTGTAGGACTTCCAAATCTACTACCATAGTGTGCGTGCCACATTGGGACTTCTATTGAAGACAGCTAGCACCCTCTGGGGTAAACTCTTCTTAAAAATTTCTTTTTCTTTTTGTTCAGTGAAATATATTTTTATGTGTATCGGCAATGAAGCTGGTGAAGGGTCTAGAGAGCAAGTCTTATGAGAAACAGCTGAGGGAACTGGGGTTGTTTAGCCTGGAGAAAAGGAGGCTCAGGGGAGACCTTACTGCTCTCTACAGCTCCCTGAAAGGATGTTGTAGGGAGGTGGGTGTCAAGTAAAATCTGATAGAACAAGAGGAAATGGCCTCAGGTTGTGCCAGGGGAGGTTTAGACAGGATATTAAAAAAAATTGTTTCATGAAAAAGGGTAGTCAAGCATTGGAACAGGCTGCCCAGGGACATGGTTGAGTCACCATCCCTGGAAATATTTAAAAGACATGTAGATGTGGTGTTTAGTGGCAGTGCTAGGTTAACTGTTGGACTCAGTGATCTTAAAAGTCTTTTCCAACCTAAAAGATTCTATGATTCCATGTGCAATGCTATAAATGAACCTGACCTATTAAAGAAGGATGGTATTACACATCCTAATGATGTCCCTGTTTTCTTTTGAAGTTGGTAGAAAACCATCATTATCTGGAAATACATAAAAGGTAAAAGAGCCTTCAGATATATTTTTTAATGTTTTAAAGCAAGGCATTGCAAGAATATATAATTGTGGAACATTTACTTTTATGGCATTCTATGCAAAAATGTTTCTTGTTCTGTAAGAAACAATCTTACAAAATGAACCTGGTAATCTTGACATGCAGTATCTACATCTACATATAAAATCCATTGAAAAATCAGTAAACACACTGAAAGCACAAGATAAAAGTTTAAAGTTTCGGAATAAATGGAAATTATACACACTACTGAGCACAATAAATCAACAATATGTAAATTGTCCAGTATAAAAATAAACTCTTTTTCAAATACCATGAACGCAAGTATGTTATATAACAGAGATATAATTGGATTGCACTGCAATCCATCTTAAAGAAATAAATCTTGTAAATTCTTAAAAGTGATGTTATCCATTCCCCATAAGTCTTGGAAATGATGACACACCTGGATTTCCAAGTATTAGCTGAAAGAAACAACAGCAATCTAAACAACATAGTGTAAAAGAAAGCTCCCTTCTGTTTTTACTTTCTGCCTTTCTTATTGAAGGAAGTCAAGGGACATTCACAGCCTGTATAGGTGAGAGAAAGTAAGACTATAAGGACGGCTATATTTTATGAAAGCAAGAAGTCTCCTTAACCCACTATTTTGTGGCCAAAAATAGAAGCCTAGAGAAGATGATGAAACAGTGTAAACCTACAGTGATGCATTCTCAGGATTTTCCAGGCTGAAAAGATTGAAAATGTGGAAATTCCATGCATTATAAATGATATCTTTGGTTTTACTCATATAAATATTAGTGGTTTTTACAGTGTACTCTTGTTCCATGAATTTGTCCAATTGATTAATGAAATCATAGCAACTTGCAGTAAAGAATTCCTCAGTTTAATTACAATGTGCCAGGAAAACCACCTTCATGTGATTGTTTTGAACTTGTCACCTCCTCTCTTTAATGGTTGTTGTCATCATCTGTACTGGAGGAGAATGAAATGTATTTCCTAATTACCTTTTCCATGCTGCTCATGACTTTACAAATCTCTATCCTCTTCCTCTTTCCACTCTTGTTTTTCTCTCTTTCAAGGTTTAGAAACAAACAATACAAACACACACGTATGTATAGAAGTGCTTGATAAGAAATTAATTTGAGACCTTTGATCATCCTTGACCCTTCTCTGAATAATTTCCAGTATTATCTGTTTTCTGAGGATAAAAGACAAGAATGCTACAAGGTCCTCCAGATGGGAGAGAGCCATGGACATACACATGGCAAAATAATGACCTTTCTCTCCTAATAAAGTGCTTGGATTGATGTCTTGACAAGGAAATTGCATAAACTGCTCTGAAGCTCATTATGTCTTCCAAGGAACTTCTTGTGCCTGGTGTCAAATAAGCCTATCACATTGAGTTGCTAATGATAATTTTTTTGTAGGAGTTGAAACTTGTTCAATTCTCTCTCTATAGTGACATACCACGTTGTTCATATTAAAATCTTGGGTCTTATTTTTTTCAAATACAAAATATCTTGCCTAAATTGTAGCTCTGCAATTCTAGCAGTTTGTTCTCAGACCAATTCTTATCTGCAATTTCAAGTGATGCAGATATTTCACACTCTCAAAGTGTAGCTGGCAGCAGCAGGGCCAGTTACACTTGGATCTAGTTGTTGCATAATGGTTTCAAAAAAGGCAGGCTAAGGACCACGTAAACGTTTATGGTTTCAAAAACAGCTGAATACACTAAGGTAATTTCTTTGGTAATTCCCCATGATCCCCTGCAAAATGTCAGTCCATCTCCTTTAAGAGATAAAATAGGACAAAATTTGTGTTAACAGCTGCACTTTGTCAAAAATGGCAAGTGTGTGAGCTTTGAAGCTGGGCTACTTTTTGCTCAGTTACACTAGAACAACAAAAGGTAGCCTTACCCTTAGAGAAAGGTGCACAGTCATCTTGCAGTTGTGTACAGTTGCATCAGTGCAGTGGTACAATGTAAGCAAAATACTATCTGTAACTACAGCCTTATTTCATGAGGAGAGGTAGTTCTGTTTGCGTGACACATTATACAGTATTAGACAAAAATTAATGTCATATCATCCAAGTATATAAAACATGCACAAGGGGCAGAGAACATATGGCAAAATTCTCTGTGTTGCCTAAATGCCCGAGTTCTTAGCTGTGCAAGATTCGATGTAGCTTAGAGTAACTCAGTATTGAGCTTTCTCATACACACATTTACACACACACACAAACTAGTAACATCCCACAGTACTGACATTTTCTGTTACCAGACACATTCAGGCTCATGAAGCCTTTTTCTAGAAACACAGCATTGCTACTCCTCTACTATATTTCTAAAGTTGTTGGGTTTTCTCTTCTAGTGACATAAAATAAACTGGCTTTTCATTTAACATTTATCAAATTATATATTCTTCTAGTAGGTACATGATTTTTTTCTGATGTTTAGATTGCCAGATTTATTTCTTTTTAATCATATTTAAATCCTTTATACCTGCTGCATCAATTTGGATTAATCTCCTTTCTCTGCCTTATAAAACCACGTCCAAAGATGAACTATTCATAGAAGACTCTGTCAGAGCGGTTCCAGGGACTATTATTTACTACATCCATCATTTATGTCTGATTCGCTGTACGTATCCCAAGGGGCACTGACTGATGCACTGAAGACTGAAGTTACCAGCTTCACAGTTTTGCTATCTGTACATGTTGTCCTTAAATCATAACCAAGTATGTCATTCCCTTGCTGCTCATGACTTTCTATGGCACAGACCTGTCTTGTTCTTGTTTGCATCTCAGTAAGGTTGTTTTCTGATTGTACTTTAACTTGTAAAAGTAATTCTTTTTTCCTGCTTATAGAGTCTTTCTGTAGGCCTCCTAACCTAATAATCCAAAGGCAGCCATATCTTCTGTGCCGATACATTATGTATAATCTAATAATACTGTTGTTTGTACGTAGTAACAGATGGTGTGCCTTTTCTCGCCTGAAATTTAACATTTATTTAGGCTTGTTTTCAACGGTGTTTTATTACTTTGTTTCTGCAAGGCAGAGGACATTTTTGAATTTTTGTTGTAGAGCTGCAAAGGGAATCTTTTTAAGCTGGAGCACTTTCTACAACACTCTTTTTGGATCAGCAATCATGCCCCCCCCCCCCCCCCCCCCAACTTTTCTCTGTCCTTCCTTTTCTGTCCTTTATCACCTCAGAAGTTGGGCCCTCTCCTAAAGTTCAGTTTTGCAGTTTCACACATGTCCCATTCCATTCACCAGATCAGATGTTTCAGAAGGCAGTAGAAAACCCCAAGTCTTTGCTGCTGATGCTTATTCCCCACCCCCAACCCCAGCTTAAAGAAATTCACCTTTCATATTGGTTTACCTTTTTTTCAGCCACAACTGTAACATTAATACATGCCATTAAAGGAGCCAGCGTGAGAGACTTAGAAATGAACTTTAGGCAGAGGGAAGTGTCATGCTGTAAGAGCAAATATCTCTCCCCTTTTTTTTTAATAATGTGATTGTTCACATTATTAGGTCACACTAGAAGTAAGACTTCAACACTAATACCAAATGTTGACTTCAGATACAATTGAAAACTTTGGCAATGCCTTATGGACAAATTAGAAAGATTTTTGTTGCTCTTTATTTTTTTACTGGCCAAGAAAGTAAAGGATTTTCCTTTTTTTTTTCCCTCATGAGCTTTCTATTGGCTACTACTTCAGGTCATAATAAATCAACTTGCTCCATTAGACACAGATTAAGCATGTTTTAAGGCATCATTTTGAGAATGTTAAGAGCAAGAACTTGCTTCTATAGGCAATGATGCCTCACTAAAAACAACACTAGAGAAGGATATCAGTTTAATTCATATCTAATGCATTAATTTACATGATTATTTAACAAAGGAATATCATTAACATTTGGAAAGCTTTTATTTTTGAAGTTCTGTAACTGTCAGTCATAGCTGTTTCTCTTTCCCATCCTAGTGAGTAATGTATGCCAAAGTTTTTACCACTGAGTTTCCTACTTGTAACATACTTGCTTTTTGCTTAGACTTAGCTGTGGTGCAAATGGTAAGAATAAGAAAAGATCTAAGAACAAAGATTGCAGTTTTCTTCCTCCCACAGGCTAATGCTCTGCCCTGTGAGCTCTTTGTACTTAGTACCGTCTAGACTGCAAAAGAATAATACTAGTCTTTATAAAGAGACATTTCTTTCCAGTTCTTTGTCCTGTGCTTACTTTTTCTATTTGTTTGGGTATGAAGTGCAGGCATCAAGCTGAAAGACTACAGCTAACATTTTGGCTATTGAATGCAAGTTTCAAGTTTTTCAGTTTAAATTGAAAATGTATGTAGAAATTCATTCATTACTCCCAAATGGTTCAGCTGGTAGCAACTTGTATCCAAAAGCAGATAATGATAACAACCAAAGTTTGTACCTCTCAAATCTGTCATTCCTGTTTTTTCACATAAAGTCTTTGATTAGTCAGTGTGGTTCCCTTAATGTGACTTTTACGCATTTACAGGAAAACCAAGGTTCATGAAAGTAATAAAATGCATTTTATCTTTCATTGTATTACTGAGAGTATGGTTTAATCCTCTTATATTTCTAAATTGAGGCAAGAAAATTTTAAACATGCCAAATATAACATTTTGTGTTTGCTACTCATTCAGCCTTCATTTTTCTGATAGTTAATTTGCCCACCCATACAATTCAGACAAGGGGAAAAAAAGAGTGAACATTTTTTAGTTTCTATAAACTATTACATGGGGGAAGATACTGGTTTTGTAATGTCAGTTTTGATACTGTAATGATTACTTTGTGAATTATGCTTTCCTACAAATTTTACTTTTGCATTTATCTCAATATTTAGATCCTGCTGAAGATTTAAAAAAAACCATAAATATTCTAGATGCCATGTATGGTTCTACAAAACTGGTAAGTCATAAATGCACTAAGAAGGCTTTGAATAGCAGTTATCTTTGGAAACTGAATTCTTATTTTGCATCCTTTCCTCTCAAAAATATATTTCTGTGCTATTTTATAGCTCTTCCTGTCCTTCTAATTAATATAGTTGAATCTGGTAACTCAAAGGTGACACAAACTTCACAGCAGACTATTTGAAACAATAATAGCATTTTTCCTAGATCATTAATAGTCTAAAATAACAATTTGTATGCAAAATAAAGCCAGCCAAGAAATCTCAGATCATAAACAATCAATGGGAAGGATTTAACTAAATATTTGCAAAGAAGTCATAGCAGATGGACTTGAAAACTATCAACTGGAAGGTCCTCAGAGACAGAACAAATATTTACTTCTAGAATCTGTCATTCCTGATTTCCTAATACATTATCCTTTTTTGCATAATTTATTTAATTTATGGCCATATTAAGACATAAATATATTCTGCCTTCATTACATCGTTGGTAAAATTGACTTAATATTCCTGTTTCTTTCTCCCAGGTGTTAAAAAGATGATCCTGGAGTATGTTTGTACAGACAATGAATGACAAACAATCTTAAATTTCTCTCTGTTGCCATAAGTTAACAGATCTTCACTTCTATTAAGTAAAGAAAAATAATATAATAACTAAGATAAAAAACGTAGAAACAGGTATTGGCAACCTACTTTAATTTTCAACACATTCCTGGAGCTATCTGGATAGTGAATGCCTCAATAAGGCTCACGTATTTACTGAACAAAACAGTAAAAATGAAAATAAAGTGTAGAGTTAGTGGATATATAAAGCATATTAGACAGATAAAGTCTAAAGTTAAAAGAAAGGAAACCAGTTGAAAATAAATAGTCTTTATGTTGAAAGCAGTTTGCACTGAGGTCATGCTAGAGGGTCAGTACTGACACCTGTAAGAGCATGAGAGGCTGTAGGAACCTGAATAGAAAAATGTTCACTTTCTGTTCCAGCACAAGAAATATATAATGTCATCTGAATGTAGCTAATGTAGGTCCTAGACAAAATCAGAAATCATATTTTTTTACAGAACATGGAGTTAAACTGTAGAAGACTTTGCCACAGCTCACTGGGGATACCAAAAGCATACATGGCAGGTATAAGTCCAGTACGGGTTTCTGTTTGTCTAAAAGCGATTTAATGAAAAGCAGTTAAGAAAAAGAATGTATGTGCTAGGAGTTGTAGGGTTGTACCTCCCTGGATTTTTTTCAGCTGGTAACAAGATAAGTGAACATTTTTTATTTATATCATTATTCATATTTTGGGCATTGTTTACACTGCTCATGAACAAATGTAATGCAATTTCGGTAAAACAGTACTGTTTGATAGTGGTAGTGTCTAAATAGCTCCCAGTTTTTAACCCCTGTACATTTTCAGTGTTGAATTTATATATTGATAAGTCTGTAAGCTCCTGTGGCACTGCACCTTTGGTGGCTTATTGACTTCTGCTTAGGGAAAATGATCTGCTAAAGAATTACTGGAGGATATTTCAGTTCTACTACACTGCAATACCTTTAATTTCTACAGTACAGTAGTACTTGAAGTTTACTAAAATTTACTTTTAGCCTCTTTGGGTACCTTATGTATTTTCTCCATTTTCCTATCTCGTATACAGATAATAGTTCAGAATTTGCTTATTTAAGAAATTGGGAGATTGTTTGTTTGTTTTTTTGTTTGGTACTCTTCTAGCTGTACTATTACACCAGTGCTGATTGCTATAATACAACATATCAGATAAACCATTGCTATAATTCTGTTGCGTATTTGTTATGTTCTTCATGCAGGCAGACACAAAGGTGTCTACATTTAAAATGATTGATCATTGTATTCCAATAATTAATGTAGGTTCAGTTATGCTTTTAAGTCTGTAGCAGCCACAACAGAAATTTGTGTAGTCATAGAATATTAACTACTGATAGACAGATCTTTGAAAAATAGTTTTATAGTTACTGAGTATGAAGTGTACAGTCATTATGTAAATTAATTTCCTTAGCAAATAAAAGTTGAGGGATTTACATAATTGAGATACACCTGCAGTTATGGGTCAGTAACTGTATAGCACCCTGCCAGTGTGATGGGATGACAATAATATGCTTAAGTATATATAACCTGGAACAAATTTGGGTCTATTAAACTTGTCATTGTCCTTTTCAATTTTCTAGTCAAAACTACTCATAACATTTTTTGAGGAGGAAAAGGAAGGAAAAAAAATTGTTGATCCAGGACACATCTCAGCTGTACTGTTTGATGTAACTGGCTTTTTTGATAGGCTTTGGACAGTCAGTTGACCTTTTTCTCCTAATACCTCCCAGCATTCATGTACTTGAGAAATGATGGCTTTTTGCTTGCTTTAGCTATACTTATTCTTATGAACGCAGTGTTTATTATCCTTCTCACTGTAATGTCAAATTGAAAGGCAAACATTTGCTGTGCTATTGCCATCTCCTTTCAATATATCAAAGGCCTGGACTATGAGCTCTGTATATATTTAAGGCTTCTAAGCATATGAAGTGAACTTAGATATTGCCCTTCTTTGTCAAGCTAATACCAGCTAGAAAGAAGACAATAAGGTCACCTCAGGTAAGATCAGTACAATTGATCTTTCTTTATTGCTTTGGGTGGGCTCAGTGAGGTCGCTAAGGGAAAGAAACAGAGCTGACCAGTGGCTGTTATAACCTATTAAACAGGAAAAGTGTTGTGGATCACGAGTAGAGCAATAACAGTTTTGCCTAGAAATGGAAATTCGATTCTCAGCTTACAGTTAATGAGGCCATTACCGTGTTCTCCATAGTTCTGAACACTTAAAGGCTGTTGTGCTGAATTCCAACTGATTTGTATCATTATGTTCTGTAAATGATGGAAATTAGCATAAATTGCCTGAAATGTGCCATTTGAAATGCAGTGCAGAGTGATGCTGAAGATATTGTCTTTCCACTTTGCAAAGCATTAGTATATAATGACTTTGTATCCCTTGTGCTAATATTCTATGTATGTAAATGTTCAATGCTGCCAACAAAAATTATAAAGTAGAAAAGTTTGTTTGCTTTATGTTATATTCATCCTGGTAATGAAGGATGAACTGCTGGGCAGCAAAACCACGGCTGATTAAAGAGGCACAAAATGCATGAATAGAAAGTATAGTTCATACAGCTCCATGTGCTGGCTAAACTCAGTGTAAGGAATTTAATGGTAACATATTTTTTCTAAGAAGTGATGTTTGTAGTGAAAGGGAATCTAATGTCAACATTTTTCTCTTAGACTTTGGGAGTAAGACGAGGAACCATAAGCTGGCACAAAGTTCTTTATGGGTATCTGCTTGTTACTAAAGTTTCTCTTGGAGATAGCCTGAAAAAATCTTTGGGGAAAAAAAAAATAATCCACATATCGTATGCCAAGGGGTCCACTCACTTGTTTATTTTAACCAGATTAAGGAGAAAGAGAGTGTAGATCATTTTCACATATACTTAGGATATTTCTAATGGTTTAAAAAAAAAGGGTGAAGTTGGTTGAATGCTCTGGAGAACAGTGTGAAGTTATCATATAAAGTTGATTTAACTTTGACTACACTTGTGCTGGTCCTACATAAAGCAAAGATCAGTGAATCTTTTCATATAATAATACATTTGAACACTTCTCTGAAATTTTAGATTCATCCTCTTTCTTCAACCTGCTAAGATCCCCATTAAAATATTTCATTCATCATCAAGACTCCTTTATTTTAAGCTCCTTTGCCTTACCCTCCCAACCTATGATAAGGAAAAGATAGGAGAAAGAAAAAGACAATTTTGTCTCCATGCCTTAAAACTCTGAATATCTGTTCTATGCACACAAGTATGTATTTAACTGTACAGCCTTATCACAAGTTTCTATATACTACTGGCTGCTCACCCACCTATAATTTCTAGCAGACATACCAACCATCATTCTCCAGAGTTAGCTCTACCCTAAAAAACTGTGAACATTAATCTCTGCATAGTCTCTTCTATTTTCTTAAAACTTTATGAAGCAAAGATTCTTGCCTTCAAATTGCATATAAAACCAAACTGTTAATACTTGAAAACTCAGGGAGAAAAAATTATAACACTTTCTGCAACAAAACATGAGTTAATGTATTTTCATTTTCATCTAGCTCTCCTGATAACATTGAAGCAATGTACACAATACAAGTTATTGAATACATATTTTGTAAAATTTTTAGCAATGTGAAAAAAATCTTTACTGATCAGCACTGCTGAACAATCCCATATTTCCATAGCTTTCCATATTTCCCCTTTCATTTCTGAATGGTTTTAAAGTTGTATATTTTTATAATATAAAATTCTTCAATACAAAGTCTGATTTACTTGATATGTGTGGCTGCGCCTAAAACTGCAGTTCTCATTTACTAAAAAGTTAATATAATTTTTAATGTACTACTACTACATATTTTAAAAGAAATAGACAAAAAGTCATCTATGGAACATGTACTGAAAGGTTAGTCTCCTCGTATCCATTTGGAAAGTACAATATACCTAATACTCAGTTTATGAAATCATTTTAGTTACTAAACTAAAAAAAGAGAGAATGTGTTCTTGCTCCTTCTAGTCTCTCTTACACAGATATCACTTGTTCTTTTTACTCTGTTATACAGGTAACAGTTGAAGATGTGAGGTAAATATTCTTGGATAAAACATTGGAAATACGCAGAAACTTTATGAGATTTGATGATTTGTACTTACAACAATATTACTCAACAGTGTCTGATAAGATGTTCTTTCTTTGTCACCTAGTGGAAATATATATATGTTTCCAAGGGTCTTGAATACATGGTTCTTTTTACTGGTTCCTCTTCTGGTTTTAAATTTTGATTGGATAACTTTTCAGTTTCTTCCTATTTCAGAATTGTCTGGCAGTCTCAATAAGGTCTCAGTTCTTTAGGAAAAAAAAGAAACAAAAATGAAATATTTTTTTAAAAAAACAACAACATCCAGAAGCCCAATGAAATGAAGCTCCTTCACTTTTTATCTGACCATAATTTATGTTTTAGCAGCTACAAGTAAAAGATACTGCTGAAAATAGTGTATAATTCTCTATAAATTGTGATTTAATGTAAAAGTGATACTCTTGATAGCCTCCTTAAACTTTATGTATTTTTCTAAAATTTAATTACATTAAAGTTCTTTGGAGGAGTCAACAGGCATGTAGATAAGAAAAATCTCTCAAATATAGCTTAATTGAATTTACCAAATATTTTTTTAATGAAGTGTCTTACCAAAGACTTTCAAGAAAACTTGATAGCTGGAGTAAGAGAGGGAAGGACTAAAAAATAGAATTAAATCAAATTAAAAATTGGTTAAGTGACGGGAGATAGAAAGAAGAGGAAAAGGTCAGTTCCCATCATGAATGAAGACCCACAGGGATCTGTAGGGACCTGTGCCATTAAACAGTAAAGCTCATAAAAACGAACTGAACAGTGAGATAAGTTTTTTTAAAAATGCTAAGTTATTCAGGATAGTAAAGAAAGTCTGAATGTCAAGAACTGCAGGAAGACTTTACAAGACTGAGCATTAAAGTGGCAGGTGAAATTTACTGCACATAAATGTAAAGGACCTTACAATGGGTAAAAACAATCCAGCTTCACAAATAAAACAATGGGTACTAACTTAAGAGTTTTTGTAAAGGACAGGTTATGACAGGCAGTTTCTTGAAAATTCAGCTCAGTGATGTCACTTGATGAGAATTAGTCATAGTCATAAAAAGCAAATCAAATTCTAAAATTTAGTAGGAAAAAATAGAGAATATAAGAACAATGCTATATTATTGTACAAATCCATGATGCAGCTGCATTTTGAGTGCTGTATGCAGTTTCTGAACTAGTCTGTCATCTCAAAATGGATATATTAGAACTGGAGAAAGTTCAGGACAAGTTAAGAGGTATGGCTGAAGGTGTATGTGTAAAGGATTAAATAAAACCATTCAGCTTAACTGAGAAGGGTCTATAAATTTCCTGATAAAGGGGTTTAGAAATTCATAAGTGAGGTAGAAAGCATAGATCAATTATCTGGTGTTACTTACCATAAAGGCATGAAGGGGATATCAAAAAAGCTGGAAGAAAGAAAGTATAAAATGTCTACCCTCAAGCTCTTATAATTAGCAAGATAGATTATATAATAAGTGCAATGATGATGATGATGGTGATGATGATGATGATGATGATGATGATGATGATGATGATGATGATATCTAAGAGTCCTAGCTGTGGATCAGTGTACGTCTAAGTTTATGAAAACAGAAAAATAACTTCCTCCTTTAATCTTTTATCTGTATTTCTAGATGGTGAATATTCCATGTTTCACCATGCTAAAGGTTACTAGTCTTCACTTTAAGATTGTTACCTTTAAACTTTTTAAAATTTATTGCTTAAGATTTAGAAACAGTTCCTACAGCTTTGATTTCCTTTAATAGCTGAGATAATTTAAGTAATATGTGAAAATTATAACCAAAATCGTAGGAATTCTTGATTTCAGTTAAAACTGTAGTCATACTTATCCAGTAAGTGTATAGTAATTTTACAGTATCATACTGAAGTTACTGATTTGAATGCAGACAAGTTATGAATTTCAAAGATAATTGTCTACACAAGTTGCACTGCTACAATACCAGTTTAGTGAGACACTGATGATAAATTATTTGATATATCAGGGTGAAAATACCTAGTGTTCAGGAATCTCTTTTGTCTTCATCTATGCTGTCATAGGCTAGCAACTTTCAGGACATTTTTTTAGGACTTGTCTGTCTCATCTGGCCTTTGAGGAGTAATATAAAAAACATGATAGCAGATAAGCCACTGGCATAAGACTGTCATTTACAAGGTCTGAGCTAGTTGCACTATACCATCCTGTTGTAAACACCAGTGCATACTAGAATCTGTGGTTCCTTCTTCAGGATTTTAAATTGAACACACTTTTGGTAAAAATATGTAGTTTAAGTACTTTACATCAGAACACATGGAATTCAAGCAGTCTCAAGCTTAAATATCCATCTAAGGGAATAGGAAGTATGTAGAAATCTTTCTATTGCTTTGTGTAGTAGCTTTCAAACCCACCAAATGTGAAATCTTTTCAAGTCCAAAATTATTCAGGTCACAGTATGCCTCCGTAACAGTTTGAACTGTTTGAACAGTGCTGGGTGAAGAGAGACGTATTCCTTGAGATCATCTATATTGTGTCCTTTCCATAGAATTTGGGAACTGTTTTGAATAGCAAGGATAGGCTTAAACATTTTCCCTCAATAAAATATTTTCTAGCTTTTTAAAGTGGTATTAAATGGCAGGTATTGCTATTACTTTTAAGGTTTTGTTCAGCTGAAAAGGAAGAGGCCTGTAAAAAGGACAAAGCTGCATATTACTTCCCAACCCATGTAATACATCAGACTACTCAAGAATGAGTGAAAATTTGCGGAGTGGGTGAGTTGATTTGCCCGTCATGGTTTTCAACAAGGTGGAGGAGAATGCTTCTTTTTTATGCAAAAAAAACACACACAGAGAACAAGAAAAAAGTCAAGAATGTCGTTATAAGAACAAAAGGGAAATTAACTGATAGTACCTGTGGCTCCACACTAATTAGAAAGATGTTTCTAGTTGTGAGTAAAGATGAGTGTCCTTGCTGACAGTTTCCTACAGTGTTTATGGAAATAAGACTTTGTACATCCTTAATCCACAAATAAGATTGCTTTGAAAGCACTTCCCATTTATCATTTCCTAACGCTTGCTTGCCCTCAAATTTGTAGTTTGCTCATAGGTTAATAACATAACTAATTAATAACTCAATACAAATGTTCTGTGAAATAAACACTTTATAACTTTATCAGATTCTTCTGTTTGAAAGTCCTATTTTTAGGGTGCAGGTGGATTTTAATTTTTTTTTTTTTTATTTATTTTTTTTTTTTTTCTTTTTTAGCAGTGATTTTGAACATCATTACTAAAATAAGGAACTTGTAGTGTTTTTCTGATAGCACTTACTAAACTGTGCCTTTAAAGTTTTAGGAACAGCTCCTGAATGCCACTGGGATCTGTAAGAGCTCAGATCTAATTTCACCTGGTATTTTATAGGATCATGTCATCTTTATAGTTCCCAAAATGTGGGTTTATAAAACATGCTCTTAATATACTGTGAGACAAGGATTTAAAATTCACTACATCTCTTACACAGCCAAGCTCAAAATTACGGACCTGCTTCTACAAAGTCTTCTCATCTTGCTATCCATTAACGTGCATCAAAGACTGGGACAGTCTGATTCACAGATCAGTACCGTACTTCATAACCAGAGTTTTATATTTCTTGCATATTTGGATCCACTGTGCATCTTCCCAGAGAACATTGATCTAAAATTATTACTTTTCTGTATTTTCGAAACCATTGCTAAATACTCAGCCCATTTTTATAAGGAAGCCTAAAAACTAGGTTGCAAATGTATTTCCCCATTTTCAGAGAAGCATTCTTAAATTGAATTTCTTTTATTTAGTGTACATGTTGTATTTTCTTGTGACAGTCACTGATTATCTTCAGAAAAATCTACTGGGCTGGCTGTGCTATTTTCCCAGTACCCAATCATGACATCAAAATGGACTATTTATCCCAGAAGCCCAAAAATGTATGACCCAAGGAATCACCATTTTCTTCAAAAAATATTTGGATATATATTCTTATGAGATAAAAAAAAATCTAAAGCCAGATGTGTAGTTTTGTTATCTTAGCAGAATAACAGTTAACTTAAAAAGTACTTCATTAATACCTTTAAAATTGTAAATGTGAATGTTCTGTTGTGTGATCAAAGGTCTGTTTTCATTTATTTAACTGACATACAGAAAAAATTCCCAAACACTAAAGTGGTAGTTGTGGATAGCTAAAGATAACTGGAATGTCAGCCTTAATTGTTCTTTTGGATTTCTTTTTCTTCAAAAAATTATATAGGGCATTATAAAATGCGTGGAAAAGATTTCTTTGTTTGTTTAAGGGGAAAAAGTCTCATCGTGATGTTTGCCTTTTTCACATTTCATATAAACCCCAAAAGCTTGGGATGATTTTGGAAGCTTAACTTGAAGGACTGCACCAGGCCACCTAGGATGAAATTATCTGGGGAATGTGAGCTAAAACAAAGTACCAGAGTTCCCACTGCCCATGTATATGTCCATGTTTTTATACATATATATATATATATATATATATATTTATTTATTTATATATATATGGTAACATTTATAGTAACCGAGGTAAAAGTCAACTGTATTTGGAAATAGGAAGAAAAACTGAAGCAAAGAAATCTCTTCTCCAAGATCTGGAAATCTTCATGAAACACCAAGAATTTTACCACACATTAAGGGGATTCATTAAATTACCCTGGAAAAAAACTGTTGTATACCATTTGAGGTAGCAATGAAAGGTCAAACAGACACTTTGAATCATATATTGAAGCTGCAGTGCTTTTTTCGGGTGGAATGAGGCCTCATCCACTTCAGCAGCATATACATGCCAGCCCCAGTGACTGTGTTCAGGCACATTAGAAGATGGCTAGTCACCTTTCCTGGTTGATGATCTGTCTCATTTTCCAGAACACAAGAACTCTTGACTTTATTTACTTACAGTGAAGAAAAAGCTGAAAGCTGTGAAAAAGAATCATATGTATTTTGAGACAAAACTATGAAATAAACAGGAAAGTAGAAGTTAGTGGTAGGACAGAGATATTAGGCAGTTCCTGTTCAGCTTTCAACCACCAAGGAAGACTGGCTCTGGTGGCACCTCTCCAGCTGAGAATAAACATAAGGATGGGCCACTCCTTTGCACAGAGTGTGTGGGTCCACATCCCTTCTCCCCACTCACTGCAAGGGATTTGGCACAAGAAGAAAGTGTTTCAGAGGGAGAACAGCTAAGCTTCAGCAGTTGCCTGGAGATGTTTAGGAAAGAAGCTATACCTCCACTGAGGCTGTGCTGCTTTGCAACTGGAGAGCTCTATGCAGTCCCTCAACACACAGTCACTAACTCGGCTTTTTGTAACTTGAGCAGTTTGGAGTCATTTGTTTTAGAAGAAGAAGAAAAAATGTTTTAAAGAGAGATGAAATAAGCACATTTGGACAATCAACTGTATATGTAAAGTATTTTTTACTGTATGTTTCTATCAGCCTGTGTCCAAATTCAGATATAAAATGATCTTTTAGTTTGAACATTGTTCAGAAATTCTGATCAATAATAAACCTTTTCTGTAGTTTCTTATTTCTTACTTAGCTGTATCCTTTTACTGACAATTTTAGAAAGCCAAGTCAAAATAACAACGCATTGAGAGAAAGTTCATTGGATCAAAAAAGTTTAATTTATGTTCTGTAAGCAAAAGTTGTTTTTTTATGTTTGCTGTGAAATAAATTGTATTATTGTATGTTTGTTTCTTCTGTTTTCCCCTTTCAGTGTGTTCATTTCAAAAACAATATGATAAACAAAGCCACTGTTGCTTAGCAACTTTAAATATTTCCTTTTTAAACTCAATGCTTATAGTTTTAAATGTAATGTAAGTTCAGTGTATGATAAGCTATTAGAAAATTATTAGTTTCCTCTTTCTTGTACTAATTTATCACAAATACATTTAATGGGTTATTATATCTACTATTTGTCTAAGGGGAAGGAATTTGTCTAAACTATATTCATCCATAGAGATTTTGTTAAAATAACAATTTATTATCCTACATGCTGAACAATTAATTTTTCAGTAATTAACATTTAAGTAAAATTTATTTTCCTTTATGTATATAAAACAATCTTACATCAGTTGACTTCTGTAGTTTAAATATACTCCATGTAGAATGATTCTAGCTTTTATCTCTCTAATGAGTACCCAATGATACAGCCTGTTCATGCTGAGTAGTTACACTTGGATCTTTTTTATTTTTGTGTGTGAAATAAAAGGCTAGACTCTTAGTTACTTATTAGTTCAAGTATATTGAAGTCAGAAGCCATTCATTTTATTCTAGCAGAAGCAGGTCTCCCAACAGCTTTTGCCTGCTAATAAAATCAACCTGTTACTAGTGGCTAGTAGGGATATGTGACCATTAATACAAGTAGGGACATGTGGTTATTATTTTGACTAGCTGTCTTATTTAAAAGCTACTTGCACATATTCAGAAATTGTTTCTTGCAAAATAAAACTATATACAGGTGAGTGTATAGAATCATAGAATCATTGAGGTTGGAAAAGACCTTTAAGATCATCCAACCATTAACCTGACACCGCCAAGCTCACCAGTAAGCCATGTTCCTAAGTGTCACATCCACAAGCCTTTTATATACCTCCAGGGATGGTGACTCAGCCACTATGTCTATTTTCAGGAATTAGAAACCACGGGGCTTTTTAATCAATATCTTATATGTTGGTTAAAACTTAAAAATTGGCTGTGCCTAATGCCCATGTTTAAAACCTTCCTGGAAATAGATTTAGGTAGTAAAACTCTAACAAACCAGAAGACACAGAGTTTTCCTCCTCACTACTAAGTCACACTTAATCTTGGTGGGGGTTGAAATATCTTTTGCATTCCTTTTTTACGGGGAATGATGTTTCTGCATTTTGATGGATTTGTAAGTCACTATTGTGGTTAGAACTGATACTTTCAATGGAGGGAATAAATTACAGAAAATTTCTGTATTGTGACAAAAAGGATTTTCATCACAGGAAAGTAAGGATGGATGAAGGAAACAAGGAAGTGCTTCTTTAGAGTTCATGTTAAACCTGGATGCTTGGTACCTATATTGAAGAAAGGGAAAGACCAGTAGTTCATTATTATATAAAAGTATGCAACTTTTGTGTAAGTGTTCATTACTGTTTTGGGCATTTATAAACCAGCTATTCCCCAAATACCAAGAAGTTGGCAGTAATTTAATAGGCAAAGATGGAAAACATTTCTTCCAATTATTAAGTTATCCTGAGAAGCAATTCAGATAGATTGAGTTTCTGAGCTTTCCTCTGCTGAACTTCTCTTTGAAGAAAAGTAGACCTTCAGTTAACTACCTGGTAGAAGGGCAAAGTTTGGTAGATAATCCTTGCTCAACACCAGCAGTTTAACCCATGCCTCATGTCACAGATAAGTCAGGATTTTCAAATTCCCCAGGTTAGAATCACTGATTATGTTTCCCTCAAATACTTTCTTTTTCTTTAAGTGGAGAGGGAAATAGCTTTGTTAATTTTGAGTAAGAATTGGTATTTTTTACCTATATGGTTTTGCTTTCATTTCGTTCTGACTTCAAAGGGTAGAAAATGTCTAAATAAACTAAGTCATAAGAACCAAAAATGTTGTTAGGACTATTTTGAATCAGAAATTGCAGGCATGAAATAAATATGGATTGGAAATACTTCCTCTCTTAGTCATAAATTATCATTTGAAATTTGGTGAAAAATACTGCCTAACAATTGTACAAGTGTGCAGCCATCCATATCTTACTGATGCTAGAATCTACTAAAGGGAATACAGTTGTGGAATCTAGCATTCTTGTTTTAGAAAATGGACTGTCAAATTGCAGAAAGCTGAGTTACAATATCCTCCATGTCTGTTAAGTTGCCTAACATCAAAATGTTAACCAGAAGCTGAATTAAAAAAAAAAAAAAAAAAAAAAAAAAGTTATTTAAATATTTTAGTTTCAACTTATACAGTTTGTCTCAAGCACATACATGAAAAAAATTCAAATCATAGTGTTTTCTGAGTTAGTTAACAGCTAGATTTGATCAAATATCAATTATACAACAAAATACTATTATCAGTGGTAGCAACTAGGATCATCATTTCCAGAGCTAATGAAAAACTATACAACAGTTTTGAAGCTTAAGATATTTTTATTTGGTAAGTCTTTTAGTAATTTTTTCAACACCAGTAATTTCTCCTTTTCCATTTTTTTCTTTTTAAGACAGTATAAGATTAATAGATATTCTGCAGAATGTTTCATACCAAACTTTCTACAGCCTGATATCTGTTTCAAATATAATTTTGTATGGCTTGCCATTAGCTCTCTGTAGGTATTTTGCAGAGGTCAAGAAAAGACATTTGCCTAAGAAACAAAGGCAGGTTGTGATTCGGGAGAAGATCTCAAAGAGTGCCTAAAGCTCTAATAAGAATTAAACTTACAGTCTCTTTTAAGCCATATCTATCATGAACATCATAATTAATCATTTATCTGAGATTGTCTAGCAGGCCCTCCATCCTTGCAGTTCTGCTTCACGACTTCTCATGAGCCTGAACTGGTGGCTGGTTGCACACCTGCATGTAACTTTCTCCATCTGGATATATTTTGCTCAGCTCAGGCATTCTTCCTAAAGAACATTTACAGCAGTTCAAGAGTATGAGCATTCTTATTCTTCATCTTAGCAGCATCAATTTTTCTTGTCTTTTACCTCAAAGAAAAAAACAGAGAATGCAAAAATACTTTTCGGTACAGACTACTATCTTCACAATGCAAGAAAACCTAAAATATTATGTTAACATTGTTTCTTGAGAAATGAAGAATGGGATATAGGACAAGTTGGTGTGGAAGAGGAAGGGTAGCTCATGCAGCTTTTGCTAATGAAGGATGTAATGAAAGATGTCTCTACATGTTCATACAGAAACTTCCTGATGTAGGGACTTTTATGAGTAAACAATTGACATATTTTTAAAATTTAACTTTGTTAAGCCATATTAGAAGAGATTCAACACCTAGCTTTAGATTCAGATCACATTTGATAATCTTCTAAAACCAGGAAATCTCAACAAATTTCCTCCAAAAATACCAACAAATGAAGTTAAAAATAAAGATTTCTGATGAACAGGACAACTAACAGAAAAAGAATGAAATCTTGCACATTCACAATTTGGGAAAAAAGCAATTTTTGAGATAGTGATTTAAGAAAACTATTGTTTAAAAAACAAAGTTAGACTTATTTCCTTGAACAGAATTTCTTTTAAATTCCTACCTATAAAATATTTTTTCCTTCACAGCAATATTTTCTGCAAATGTTCAAAATCTATCTTGAAGCACATTTGTTCTTCCAATTCAGTTAATTTTTATTAAGATCTTTTATGCTTTTAGATCTCTTGCTATTGTTAATCCCAGAAAATGGTTTTATGACTTCTGTGGAAGAAGTCTTTCTGCTAATTACTACTATTGGGTATAAAGTTGCCAATCTGGAAGGGGTAAAAATTAAATACAGAACTATTTATCCAGTCCACTGCTGCTCCTGTTTTACTGAAGTCAACAGTTGTTGGGATATGATTATCTATATGAATTAAAATATAAAAAAATACTTAATATTTATATTTTATAAAGTAGGTTTCACATTCTTCACGCTTTGTTCCTCCTGTCCCTCCTTTTTTTTTTTTTTTTTTTTTTTTTTTTTTTTGTGGTTTTATTGGGTTTTCTTTCATTCACACTTGGTACAAAAACCTAGTCTTAGTCATGCAATGATTACAAAGAGATCATCTCAATGCTTAAAATGAAATGCTTTGCTTAATCAGGTCCATAGTGTTTGGTACAAGACCTATCACTTGAACTGCATTTCAGGATTTATTACTGACCTTCAAAACCAGAAGTTACATATATAAATTGTGCACCTTTAGGTGAGTATATCTTCAGTTTTCTGCTGTTATGCCACTGTGTCCCATCACCTGTCCTTAATAGTTTTCATTTCTCTTCTGGCTCTTTCCTTCCCTCTATACACGAGCTCACACACCTTGTAGTTCCCACCATAAGCTTTGTGGTCTTTAAGTGACCAACCTCAGGCATTTATTTTCCCTATTCTACACCAAAAAAATCTCTCTCCTATAATCCCCAAATAATCAGCCTTAAAACACATGCAGAAGTGAGTCTACCTCTCTCAAGACAGGTTTTAATAAGTGACCAAAGGAACACAGCAGTTAACTGCTTATCCAAAGAAAGAATTTCACAGGAACTATCTGGTATAGATTTTCTGGTATGACAATCTGTACGTATGTGGAACTTCTCTGCACTATGGAGTCTTTAATGGATTGCAAAATGAGATTTGCAAAATAATAAAAAATCTTTTCCCCTTTAACCACAGCATCAACAAAAATTTAGTCCATGTGACACTTATTTAGTTGACCAAGTACCAAGCTGTACCATAAACTAATTACACAGTATAGGTACTCAAAGCATTTCTCACTTCTTGGACATCCTAGTCCCGAAGAAGTGCTGATATCTGAAGGCAGCAGTTCTTGCATGTAAAACTCATGTAGTACTTAAGACATCTTCTGCATATTGAAATGTTCTCTTCAAAATTCTTTGATGCAAAAAAATATTGCTTATTCATTGGCCCATGCTTATATTTGTTCATTGCTTCTTTAGCAAAATGATGGAAAATATTGCCTACAGAGACCATTTGTAACTCCCAGTAAAGTTCCAGTTCCTCAGAATATTCTGCTAAAGTTTCACATCTTCCCGTTTATTTCAATCATTAGATGGAATACAGTCCATCTGCAGTTAATACTTGAGATTTGCGAGACATAAAACTCCAGAAAAGAATACATGTTTTTCCAAGTTTGCTACCTTCCCTAACAGTTTAATTGTGTATTAGTTATGAAAAACTTTAGAAATGGCCAAAGAGAAAGTTGGGACAAAAAAATAATGTTAAAGTAATTTTGCTGTCTCTGTTCTAGCCCTTGTTTAATTTTGTGCTTTAAAAACAACAACAACAACAACAACAAAAAACCAAAACAAATACCTTGACATTTTGAATGCAAAATACTCTTCAAAATTACAGGTTTTCTTTTCAAAGTGGTCAAAATTAGAGACCTGTGATCTGTTTCATTTTAAGTAAATCTCAATTTTCTAACCAAAAACATATTTCCAAATTAAAAAAAAAAAAAAAAAAAAAAAGCATTTCTTAATGTATCAGTCTTTATTTTATCTTCCTTCAGTATCTCTACTTGTGAGATCCATGTTCTAACTTTCTTCCTGTAAGCTTGTTCCTGCATCTTTCTGGTAGAGTTCATGGATGTGGTTTTTTTTTTTCCTTCCCTCTTCTGCTTCCTTCAGAATGTCATTAATGTATCTATGAAGGACTTTACATTCTTTTGAATTCTGAAAAGATAAATTGTAACTATTCTGCTTTCATTTTCAATTTGATTTTTCTTCAGGTAGTACTCTAATCTGTGAAGTGTTAAGTGTCACAGCAGATAAGCTAAGTTGTAAATTGGATTTTTTCTTATCCATATATTTATCTTCCAGAATTTCCTTTTTCATTGAGTCCTGCAGAAACACACATTTAATTCTTCCCATTCATTCATCAGTGTTAGTTCATCATTCAGATAATCAGAAGTCTGCTCCTAGAAAGGAAAAATGCATGTCATATGTTTTATGAAAAGTAAGCTCTTTGAGTTCAGATCCTTTTTATTGCAGCTGAAGGGGAAAATGTTTGCTCGGAACAAAAAGAAAAAAAATAATGATGAAATCTTTATGAGAAAATTAAATACCTCCTGGGAATTAAATGAAAGTCAGTAGAAAGGCTTCTTCTGTGAAGCTGTTGTATCACCTCCCAAGAGGCTGAAATTGTCTTATTTAGCTTCCGGGAGGTACCACACAGAATTATTTCTGCCCTAAGAGAAAAACTCCTATTAATATGAAATCATTTAATGATGAATTTTTTTTGTACCCTTAATGATAAAAGCTAGAACAATTCTCCCTGCAGGCTAACAAAATACGAAAGTATCATTTCTACATGGTTTCAAAATGTGTGCCTGCATCTGTGTGTGGTATGTACACAGAACAGAAGCTACAAGAAAATATAGGTCCAGATTTTTAAGTGCTGATAGCTGCCATCATCCCATAGGTTTCAATTACTGGAAGACCTGATCTGATACTTTAAGATAATGTCACTCACTCTAGACAAAGCAGGAAACTTTCTAATTACAAAAATAACTATGAAAGGCAGAAGAAATTTCAGTAGCTGAATGGCATGGTTTTTTAAAGCAGTACAATGAAAACCAATTGAGTGCCCAGAATGTTCTGCTAATATGATCTAGCAATTATGTGTTTCTCACTTTCTCTAAGATTTAAGGAAGCTACCCAGCTTTCAATCATAAAGCCATATAGAAGGATTTTATATTCTATAAACCGTTCTTCTGACTGTGTCTCTGATGATGCTCTAAACAGTATGGCTCATAGTTATAGACATCTGATACCAGGCATTTTCTGTGCCACCTACCCAGTGTGGACAGATAAGGGCTGAGTAATATTCATGAGTTAAGAACAAACACCCATTAGATAATACTTACTCATTTCTGAAGGTATAAGGAGACTAGATATTCCCTTCTTTCCACAAAATACAGTATTAGTCTTCTTTCACAGTATGCAGAAAATACTCATGTTAGGACATCATTGTTAAAACCTTGATGTCTTCTCTTCCTCCCCTTTGTAAAGGTTTGGCTAGGAGGCCTTTCAGTCAGATTTGACCAGTCATGATTATGATGCATGCCACATAAACCATGTGCAGCACGGTTATAGGAGAGAATTTCATGTCTCAAAATAAATTACTTATTATTATCAGAACTGCTGCAAGAAATGGTGCAAGCTGGCTGGCTGTCTTGGTAAGCTTACAAGCTGTTTGGCTAGTTTGGTGTTTCTCCCCAGTTTGTCACTGCTGCTGCTCGTACTCTTCAACATCAACGATACTTGCTACAATTGTCATTTTTCAGCAGTTACCAGCTTGGTTTCCTTAAAGTGGCAATTCCATATTGTTTCCTAATAATCAAAGAACAAGTGATTTATAAATTTATAAATCGCTTGTCCCATCTAAGATTCATCAAAATCAAGAAAGAGTAAATGCACTGTTTTTTACCATTCTCAAATTTATTTGCTATTTCAGTCAGTTCCAGAATACATTGTGTTGTCACTTGCAGGTTTGCACAGCATTCAAAAACAGTTAATTCAATTTATACTCAGTATAATTTGATTCTTGATGTCGCAATTATAAATCACATAGAATTTCTTCTGCTTCCTGATTGGATGAAAGTAACTTAGATTCTATTGTGAAAATGCTGTCTTTATGTGCAGAATTACCTTTTCTTCCTTCCTTTTGTAATTTGCTGGTTTAGGAACATTTTTCTTAGTAAGCTCATTTTCTAGGGTATTTTCAGGAAAAAAAGGAGGTAATAGACACCACAAAGCTATTCAAATTTTACATCTAAGTAACATGCAACCAAAATATTTTAGACAAAATTTCCCAAGGTTACTGAAAAATACGCAACATATATCAAAGAATTAGGAAAAGATGAAAAAAAATTGGCTCCCAAGACCTCTCTGTGGGTGCATGTGTGTGTGTGCATGCGCATGCACATATGATTTGGAAATAGCTGGAAAATATTTGAAGGAGAGCCAGCGAATAGTTAACAATTATTCATTGTGTATCACGGTGGTACTGTATGTGATTAATTCATTTGGTTTTGGTGTTTTTCTTGGAGGACTACAAATGCATCTATAAAATATGATTTCTTACATGTCAGTGTTCCAATCCTAGTTTTTTTTTTGTTTGGAATTAGAGTCAGATTGCTGACGTATTCTGCAAAGTCTTTACTCATTTCAGTAGTTTGGTCATAACAGCATAAAATTTCCTGTCAATAACGATTTGAGAGATTTTTGTTTCTTAGGATCATACAATAATTCGGGTCGTAAGGGACCTCCAGTGGCCACCTACTCTATCCTCCTGTTTTATTTTACATTGTACAGAATTTGTAGTGTTTAGTGCCTAATATTCTGGCAATTTTAAGATAGGACTTTTGTAGAGTATACAAAGAAATGAAAAATTCAAGTCTTAAATTTGTATTTAAAACATTAACATTTAAAGTAGAAGTGATGCAAAATAAGGGGACGTAAAGCAAAGTGTGTTGCGTTTAGTTGCCCAGAATACTAATCTGTGCAAGTATCCTTAAGGGACCCTATTCATGAATCAATACTGTAGATGTATACTGTATAATTGCACACAATAAAGTGATCCCTGCCCCCAAGGCTTTTAAAGGTGTATAGTCTACACACAAAAGAGACAATGGTACATAATATTACATAAAACTTTAATAATCAACATGACCATTTCTTTCACACATTATCAAACTAATGATTATAATGGGTTTTATAAAAACTCCACAGCAAAGTAGTGTATGAAGGAAAGGTTTTTACGAAGATGGATGGTAGAGAAGTTTGTAAATACTTATATGGAACTTATGCAATGGGTTGACATACTCTGGCAGCAAGACACTACCCAGACGCTCTCTCACTGCCCCTCCTGAACAGGGCAGGGAAGAAAATAAGATGCAGAAGCTCCTGGCTTGAAGTAAAGATCACTGACCACTTACCATCACAGGCCAAACAGACACAACTTGGGGAAAATTCAGATAACTTAACCAACTAAAAATAGAGTTGGACCATGAGAACTGAAGACAAAACCTGAACCACCTTCCCCCCACCATGCGCCCTTTCTGCCCAGGCTCAGGTTTGCTCCATCATTCCCAGCTCCTCTGCCTCCTCCTCAGCGAGCAGCGTGGGGGAATGGGGGGCTGCAGTCAGTCCATAACAGCTCCTCTCTGTGGCTCCTTCCTTCTCACACTTTTCTCTGCTCCATCGTGGGGCCTTCCCATGGGCTGCAGTTTCCTTCAAGGCATGTCCACCTGCTGTGATGTGGGGTTCTTCACAGGCTGCAGGGTGCATACCTGCTCTGATGTGGTCCTTTTGGGGCTGCAGGAAAACACCCACCCCACCGGGGTCTCTCCGCGGGTTGCAGGGACATCTGTGCGGGGGCGCCCGGAGCCCCCTGCCCCCTCCCGCTCCCCCCTCGGGGCTGGCCGGGCTGTTTCTCACCCCGTTGCCCTCAGCCCTGGCTGCCGGGCACCGTTTTGCCCTTTCTCAGCCCGGCTTTCCCCGAGGCACCCGCCCGTGGCTGCGGGGCTCAGCTGTGCCCTGCGCTGGGGCCGGTGGAGCTGGCTGGAACCGGCTGGAACCGGCTGTGCCCGGCGCGGGGCAGCCCTGACACTGCCTCACAGGGGCTGCCACTGCTGCCCTCCCTCTCCTGCTATCAAAACCTTGCCACATAAATCCAATACAATTTCTCAAAGGTGCAAAAATATGTCAGCAAAGGCATGAAGATTTTTTAAAAAAAGCAATCAAACTACAACAAAAAAAACCTCCCATAAAACCACAACCTATTTAGAGGTTGAATATTGGCTTCATGAGATAATTGATGTCCAAAGTCATACTCTTCATACAAAAGTGGAGACAATATATGACATACGATAGATGAAGGATAGCAAAAGTAAAAATAAGCAGTTTATTTGACTGTAGTGCAAAGTAGCCAGGAAGTGGAAAAGGACAAGAGAGGGATGAAAAGTCTAAATCCAACTAAGAAAACAGTCTTTGTTGCCACGTTCTAAATAGAAGAGAAAGATTGAAATTGTCAAGGCCATGCTGTAGAAAGTCAGGTGCAAAATGAGCCTATGAACAAGTTCAAGCTATATATGTGAAAAGAAAAGGTCATGGCTTATGCATTATACTAAAAAAAAAAAATCTTGTAGAGCATTAGTGACAGTTGAGATACAAGAGGCCAGAGTAATACTAAGAACAGAGTCCTAAGCTGTTGTGGGTAACTGAGAAGCAGCCTGGTGAAAATATCTTCAGTGACACGAGGCAGGAGAAAAACTGTTAAACCTTGTTAGGTAGCCAGTAGAGATGGCTAGCTAGCCATAAAGAGATGTGAAAACAGGGCTGGGATAACTAGGTTAATACCTAAGCTGTCCTGAGGCAGGTGTGTAAGGGAAAGAAGAGGAGACTAATAACAGGTACATTCACCTAATACTTGAAAAAAAAAGAGCTTTACGGGGCTGATGTAATTGTAAAAACAAAGATACCCAGAAGCAGGGTCATGGAAGTTATCTGAGGATATATTTTTAAGAACTTTACCTCCTTACTGTGTGAGGAACATAAATGCAGGAGTAAGAAGAAAAGAGCATGGCTGCCAGCATCTCCTTACTGATCAGTGGAAATTCTAAACCCTGATTTGAGTCCAGATTTTGAAGAAAAGCTGGTGTATGCTGTTGCAGCACAAACAAACTAGCTGACTGCAACAAGGCTTTTACCGTTGATCAGATTCTACAGTCCATGCTGTTTCTCTTTCCTCCAGAGGTCAGACCACACTGCTCCTCCTCCATCCAACCATTTCTCCTACTAGCCTATGGGCTATTTAACTACTTAGCAGGAACGAGCTACAGCTGCACATCATCCATGTCATCCATATTATCAATGCTAATCAACCCACTGACTTCATTCCTCTACAATGTACCTTTTGCTCAGGATGTAGGAAAGCTGGTGAATAAATCACCAGTCATGAACTGTATGATCTTCTGTCTCAGTCAGCCTTTATCCCTGAAGACTTTCTCCTCTGTATGTTTTTGGAGAAAGGTTAGTTATCATCTTTTGTATCTTTCACTAGTTGTTCAGTAAAATAATCTTGGTGTGCTTTGCTGCCTTATCACTTTTACCTTCCTAGGGTTTTTGATTCACTCTCTGGCTTTTATTTGAGCACAATTCCATTTCTTTGAAGGATACAATACCACTTCTAGTAACTCTCTTTACCACGGTGTTTAGCTGTGCTAATATTGGTCTGCCCTCAAAAATCTTTCCTGATACTTTGTACACATATACTTTGTGCTTCCAGTGTGGTTCTCAAGTGACCTGCATGCTGTCTACAATGACTTAAATGTCATTTACCTTCTTCTCAAGAAGCTTGTTGATTTTTATGTTGGTCACCTTTTCAAAATTGACTGCAGCTGTGGTGAATGTTATCTTTTGTTGCTCCTCAAAGAATATTGAATTAGAAAAATCAGTCACTGTTGCTGAATTGGTCTCAGGCATCAGCATTTAAAACCAAATTCCTTGTACTGGTGAAGACCAAACAGAAAACTACCTTTTCTATTGTGGGTACCCTATAATCTTTCCCTACTTTAAATAAGGTAAGTGAAGCCTGCCGTTTCTGTTGCATGTCCTAATCTTGAAGCATCTCTGATCTCTTTTGTATGTTGCTGTCATTGTTTCTTTTGTGGTCAGGGAGACAGTAATGTTATCTCAAAATTGTTTGGTGGGTTTTTTTTTTTACTTCATCTAGGTCTGGACTTCTAATCAACAGGGATTTCATGTCACTTGTGGAAAAAAATTGCTTTTTAACTTGATTTGTCTATGCATTTCAACATACAGCTGTATACCACCATCTTCATGGCCTGTTTTGTTTCCCATGTATTACTTACATTGCAATCTAGCACTGTCTTGTTTACTCCCTGTCTTCTACCAGGTGTATGTCTATTAGGATAGTGAAGTTTTCCAAACAATTTCTTCTGTTTAATAGCCTTCTCATAGGTTTGTTCATATCAACAAATTGTTCTTTTGCTCTGCATTCTCTTTACATGGTAGTTTGTTGGGCCTGTTTTTTTTTCCTTTACCGTTTGACTGTTGCTATGCTTTGGTCTTTCCTCAGCCTGTGACTTTACTCTGCGTGGTTGCACCTTTCTATATGCATTGGCTTTCTCCCACTTTTCAGCTTGAAGACTTGTTTCCAATCTTCTTATTTTCAAACACCAGAAACTCGGATTTCTTACAGTTCTGAGTTTGTTCCATCTTTGCAAATTGTTTTGTTCCAAAAGTACCCTCACAAGATTAATCTCAATATATCTTCATATACCATTGTGATGGGTTGACAAAAATTATTCTTTTATTTCCCATCAGTAGGTAATGTCCAGCCACTTCCTGAGAAGTAGGGCCTCAGTACCTGTAGTGGTTGCTTCAGAAAACAAACACCTTAATAAGGGGAATGGCCCCCTCCTCCTTCTTCCTCATAGCCTCAATTGCTAAGCATGACATCGTATGGTGCAGAACATCCTTTTTGTCAGTTTGGGTCAGCTGCCCTGGCTGTGCCCCCTCCCAGCCTCTTGCCCACCACCAGCCTACTGGCCTTTGGTGAGAAGGGGAGTGGGTTAATGAGCCTTGATGTTATGTAAGGGCTGCTCAGCAGTAGCCAAAACATAAATGTTGGTGTGTTATCACTATTTTAGCTACAAATACAAAGCACAGCACTATAAGGTCTGCTATGGGAAAAGTTAACTCCATTCTAGCCTGACCCAATACAATCACGTTCTCAATGAAAAACTTAAAACTTGCATTTCTGCCTCCCTACTGGCTATATGACTAGGTCTGGAACATTTTTTGTATGTCTGATATGGTTTTTTTTTGGTCTCCAATTTTAAACCTAACAAACCCATTTTGTTGAGAACCTTTCTCTTTCCCATACTCTAGGCATCTATGCAGCTGGTAACCATCAGCTCATCCTAACATGACTTCTAAAGCCTGTTCAGACACCTTGGAAGGTCTGCCACTTCTGTATTTTTTAGGAAAATCACTATGTAGTCTTTTCTCAAGTCTGTCTGCCTGATGAATGGTTTGTGTAACACAACAAGCTGCTTCTTCCATTTCACTGTAATCCTTTCTTTCTGAGCTGCATCTTTGATACATAGTCTTGGGCTGGACACAACACTGGAATAATTTTGAAGAAGTTAGCATCCTTCCTTAAAGGAATGATTGATCAGTGATGTGCACAAACATGTGTTTAATATATATTTACATTCCCCTGAACTCCTTCAAGTCAGTAACCTTGGTCTCAAGGCACAGATGTTTACCTCAAAGGATCATAAGCAGCCTACACCATTTACAAATACATAGCAATCCTTTCTTCCACCAATAATACATGTGACAATTAATTCAGTTAACTTGACAATCCATTCTCTTGAAGGATTTATAAGTACTTGTTTTATCTATTTCAAATGAAGAGTGATTACTTTAGCTAGCCTAAAGTATCCAGTTGAGCTATCTGACTTCTGTTGGTAAATTTGTATCTCAGGTTAGGGAAGGAGAGTCTTTGGGACTTCATTTTCCTGCCATTGCTCCATTTGCTCCATGTTAAAAATCCCTTTTCAGCCCATTCATTTTCAGGCTTTGTTTATTGCTGATCACCTGACCAAGATAGTTTTGATCTGCTTCAATGCTCTCTCTATGGTAATATATGTGGCCAATGTGTGGTTGGGTCCACACATTGATCAGATTCTTTCTTGACTCTTTGGCACACCCCTACATCGTTGTGGATTTGTAAGACATTTGGATCATTTTCAGTGTTCCTTAGTGACTGGTCAACTTCTAAAGTACAATGGTGATCATTATTCTCAAGGTACAAAAGGTTTACAACCTGCTTCTTCAGCTTTTCTGTGCAAGGCAGGCTATTGTAGGCACAAACCCTCTTCAGCTAAGTTTATATTAAAAATTTTGGTAGTGTTTTAGTCTGGTATCTTACATCTTTAATGAGTGGTTTTGCTTAAAGTTAGAAAACTTAATCTGCTAGCTCAACATTTTCTAGACTAGATTAGATCCTTCTTCTTTGATAAAGAAACTTTAAAGAAATTAATGAGACTGTGAACTTTTTTGTTCCTGGCTTCACTTTGCAAGAAAAAACACTTTATAAAATTAACCAAAAGTTACCCTGAGAGAACACCAGGACATCCCTTAGGACAAGAAGTCCTATATTCCCATAGTTGCAGTTACATTATGGAATAAGATGGATTACATTTATTTAGAACTACAATGCACTATGAACAAGAAAGCAGTATCATCTATCTGATCTTTCTCCTTCCATCTGTCGCAGAAATATCATGAAGATTTCTGCCCTGCTGTCATCCCCAGGGTGCTGAACTGGAGCACTTACACAAGTATTCTGTGAAGCCAGTCTAGCCAGCTAGATGAACTGAATAATTTGTCTTGGGAAGCTTCTGCTTTGACATCAGGTGAAAACTGAGTCAATAATCTACTTTGATGAGGTGATCCCAGGAGAACTCCTCATTTCTCATATTCTAGACACCTAATATGCCATGTGTCTGTGTTCTGTCCAGTCAGCCACAGTGGTTAGAGATCAATTCACCTGAATATTTAAATATACAAGAAAATGTCATTTAAAACACATGGTTAAAGCAAATCTTCAAAACCCATTAAATATTTCCTCTAAGTGCACAATTCTGACATACATATATACTCAATTTGGAGCGTACATGGCCCCTGCCTCAGGACAGCAAGATCACATGGTGGCACTCTTGAGAATGTACTGTCTCTTCTTCCTTATCTGTGATTTTCTGTATTGCTTGCTTATTTACATTTTTAATATTTTTACAAGCCTGTTGTACAACATGGTATTGAGGCATTTTTAAGAACTTTTATTCAAAGAAGAAATCAGGTACATTTGATGTTCTCAAGACACACCATTGTCCTGGTTTTGGCTGGGATAGAGTTCATTTTCTCATAGTAGCTAGTATAAGGCCATGTTCTGGATTTGTGCCAGAAACAGTGTTGATGATACAGAGATGATTTCAATATTGCTGAAGTGTGCTTACACAGAGTTAAGGACTTTTTTGCTTTGCACACCACCCACCAGTGCGTAGTCTGGGGGTGCACAAGAAGCTGGGAGAGGATAAAAGCTGGGACAGCTGACCCAAACCAGCCAAAGGGATATTCCATACCATGTGCCATCATGCTCAGCAATATAAAGCTGAGAGAAGAAGGAAGGGGTGAACATTTGGAGAGATGATGTTTTTCTTCCCGAGTAACTATTAAGTGTGATGGAGCCCTGCTTTCCTGGAGGTTGCTGAACACCTGCCTACTGGTAGGAAGTAGTGAATGAATTCCTTGGTTTATTTTGCTTGTGTGCACAGCTTTTGCTTTACCTGTTAAACTGTCTTTATCTCAAACCGCAAGTTTAATCATTTGTACCTTTACAGTTCTCTCATCCATCCCACCAGGGGTCTGTGAATGAGCTGCTGTGTGAGGTTTAGCTGCAAGCTGAGGTTAAACCATGACAACCACAAAGGGCAGAGGTGTTATTTCTGTGGCAGTTGGTGGGCAATAGAGAGGCACTAGGACTTCTACTTCATGAACACTCACCAAAACCTTACCACTATGGGCACCTTACCCATCACTACAAATCTATTACTAGACAATTATGTAAGCAATGGTATTGGTACCTTTATTTGTGAGAGGGTTCATTACAAATATGAGCTCTTCCAAGGTAGAAGATGTTGTTTCACAGTACAAAAAACAGCTCCTGCTACTGTTTTTGATGAGGTGTTCCATTGTAATAGGATATGCTGATAATGATGTAAAATTGGGTCTAACAGTTCATCAGTAGTCAAATTTTGCTATAATACAGTATGTATGAGGAAGCCAAAGGGGACTTCAATGAAATGCTCTGAGTTTCTGAAGATTATTTTTTAAAAATCTTTTTTTTAGATTCTTAAAAAAAGAAGATTTTTAAAAGATTTAAAGCTTATTACATTGTGTCCTCCCATTTTGGATGGGAATGAAAGCAAATAAAATGAAATAGCAATACAACAGTAACATCTGGTCTTTTCATTTTTCCAGTGCAAACACTTCTCTGTATATATACACCACTGTACCAGAATGTATGAATTGAAACTTTCTGTGGAGATTAGGCTTAAGTGAGAAACTCCTTTTTTCAGTAAGGTAGACTTTATGATAGTGGCTGCTTGTTGTTTCAGCAGTTCAAACACAATAGAAAAATTTGTTAGAGATCCTGATTTTCGTCATTGTATTTTTCTTATTTGCTGGAACAATCCACAGGCTGCTGTTTTCAGAAGCATGGCAGAATACATTAAAAATGTAAATCTAAAATTTCCTTATTTTAAAAAGCTATGTTTTACAATTAAATGGAAATGCTGTACTAATTTAAGGACCATATTGTTTCTTGTCCACAACCTGCAATAGTGATGTGTATCAGTTTTTGCTAGTACCCTCAGCAGACTGCTGACTGACAACTTTTTGTACATGAATAGGCTTTAATGATTTACAAACCTCTCTTGAGCATAACTATCAGAGAGAAAGCTGAGAAGGCTGATCTTTCTTACCCAATGGATTAAAAAATACTGTAGAAAAACAACAATATCTTGTCATGAAATTGTATGGTTCAATAAAAATATTACTTCAATGAAGACTAGGTGACCTCTTCGTGGTACCTCAAACCTGAATTATTTTGTGATTGTGAGATGGAGGAAAAAGGTAAAGTCCAGGAAGTGACTTAAACTGGAGTTTTTCTGTCCTTCTATCATTAAACCTAAAATAAGTATGTACACGTCTCTGGATCTCTCCTTAGTGTGATTGCCATAAAACTGAAGGAGTTGAAGTCTTTCTCTTCCAGAAGATGAAATCTTAATTCTCCTTTTTATGCTCCAGGACAAAAGTTCCTTAAAGAAACAGAATCTCTGTACTTCACTAATATGTAGAAATAAAAATATAATTAATAATAACTAAATCAAAATTCAGTAATAAATATAGATAGCTATATAGGTATTTTAATTTGGTTATGAACATAGACAGCCAAATATAAAGATTCTTCACAAGTCTGTAACACCAACAGTTTGAAAAGAGCAGAAAAGCAGTCTCTAAAATGCATGGACTCTTTGCCTACAATAGAATTAATCTCTTCATTTTTCATTAAAAATGTCTGAGTTTACTTGAAATATATAGAATCACAGGATTGTTGAAGCTGGAAGGGACTAATGGGCTTGTGAAATCTTTATTCCTTTGACTACTAAAAACTAAACAAGACAAGGCCCTATGAACCTGAGCAACTTTAAAGTTAGCCCTGCTCAGAGCACAAGTTTCAACTACATGGTCTTCAGGGGTTCTTTCCAAACTTATTCATAATATATTTCTATAAACTTTGTGTCAAGTCCATTTTTATTGAAAAAAATTAAGTGCAATGTTGACAACATTTTCAGTTCCCTCTGACTATAGTGCTTTGAGGATATTTTACTTTTATAAAAAAAAAAAAAACAAACTTATTTTGAAAAATAACCCACATTTATTGCTGCAAGTGAGAATTCAGATTGATTCTAGGAAAACTGCTACAAAGGCAGTTAATTTTTATATTTTCATTGCCAGTAATTTCTTGTGAGCAGAATTTTTTTTTACTTTATTGTTAACATTCAGAAATACATATTTCTAGTAATTTAGTGTTTGAAATCATTTCAGATCTCAAGATAGCTGTTAAAAGAAATCAAAAATCTGCAATGATAGAGGAAGTCTCCAAATGAAGAAAACAAGTCTAACTTTTAATCAAGTATTGTTGCAAATTTTCAAAGCCTGCAGAATAAGTCTCTAATCAAATTAAGGGAGCATATTTTGCCTATTTGCATGAGAAAATTTCCAAAGAAGTTAAAAATCCTATTGAACTGTAGGAGTGTATAACCCTAAATATTTTTGTAGGTTTTGTTTCTAAATCTTCTCTGTCTCTCCAAAGTGTTTGTATTCATACTGCAAATTCAATACACTTCTTGGAAGAGTAGTGACCCCACCAGTTGTTTCACTTGTTCACATTCCAGATTCAGATGCTATGATGGTGCTTGAGATTAATGTGTACATTTTATGAATACAAAGGTTTTAAAATAAATTTCTCACACATTTTCATTTCAGCAGTTTTATAGTCACAGCTAATATATTTCAATATATTCAATAGTATGTTTTTAAAATGCAGTGTTTGTGAAACTGATCTTTATTTTAAAATATTCATTAACTAAAAGTTATGCATTAATGCATAATTTGCATTATAGGTATAGTCTTGGTAACCATATACCATATCTAATGTCAAATTACTACTATTTTACTCCAAATACCAATGGCTCGTTCACCTTCTAGATATCAATTCATGTTCTGTCTTAAATTTGCAGGTTCTTTCTGAACATTTAACTAATACTGTTGTTAAGGTTGTCCTGTGGGCTTTTCCTGTTATAGCAGCTATGCTTTTTTTTTAATCAACCAGGAAATTACTCAGTGACAAGGAAAGGAACAGAAGCAGCTGAGGAATGGAAAATAGATGTCCTTCTGAGACTAATGCAGGAGTAGCTTCACTATAAGAAAGTACTCTCAGACCTGGAGCTGGAACCCCTGACGTTTTCAGCTCAGTACTGAAAGATTCAAATGAACAATGTGGTTCTCTTGATGGTAAAAACTCTTAATAGAGGAAAGAGTATAGGATAGTTCTGCGCTAAAAAAGTCTATTCATCTGTGCAGTGAAATGACAGGTTTAACCTGGAGAAACCTTGATCATGTATTGTCTGACAAAAACAATGAAGCATACAACCATGAATAGCACATGCATCAGGGCCAAGAAAGTTCTGGAGAACTAATAGCATTCCTGAGTCATGAAAAAGAAGAAATCTAGCATCATTGAAATCTTTTTTTTCTTGGTGTCTGATAGAAATAAAAGCAGTAAAGTATCTCAAGTGCATTAAAGTATCTATTCATACACACCTAACCTAGAGGAAAAACCCCTGCAGAAATGTATCTTGTACTTGTAGGTATGAAGCATTGGCCTCTAGAAGGTCACAAATTCTTGTGAAAAAAATCCTTCCTTGTAATACTATAACAAGGAATGTCTTTGCCTGAAGTAATCTATGGTAATAGAGATTTCTAGAACAATGCAATTTACTTACTTGATCGGGAAATCAAGAATTTTCTTGTATGGGGATAATTAGAGAACTCCTCATAGACCTGCATTACTGAAAAAACTTCATAGAACTCTACTTTTATCTTCAGAATTAGAGGTAGAATTTGTCTTTTTGACGTTCAGGGTAGATCATTAAAGAATTACTGAAATATGCCAGAATAGTGGAAAACTTTCACATCCACAGCTGTAAATGGATACACTAAGGCATAACAGAGACAGTTCTGAGATGGAAAGATGATCTTGTCATAGGTGAAAGAGAGTCTAAGGAGGAAGAAGTATGAAGTATTGTCTGGCAGAAGAAAACCATGTAGACAATGACAGCCTCAAAAGACCTTCAGTTTAGCCAGCAGGCAATCTCTTTCACCAGAAGGATAATGCAGTACCAAAACAGGTTACCCAGAGCTGTTGCAAATTCTCTGTCCTTGGTGGGTTTTAATACTCAGCTAGACAAAGACATGTGTGACCTCTGACCTGATGCAACATTAGTGTAGACCCTTTTTGGGTTGGAGAATGGACTTAATGACCTCCAAAATTCCCTTCAAACTACTACTCCTGTGACTTTTCAAATAATCCACATTCTTATTTTTTTATAAAGATGGCAGGTAATAGGAGCTGGAGAGGAGTGAATGATAAAATAGTAAGGGGGAAAATAAAAAATTATAAGATTGGAGGGTACATCAGAGATTCAAGATTTGCCTTCTCATTCCCTTAAGCCTTCACCAAAATTAAATTGTTTAGATTCTAGGTGTGCCTAAAATCCTTCAGCTCTTTTTCAAAATTGATAAAAGCAGCTTGCACTCCCATATGACTAGAAATAAACTTTCAGCCTCATCAGAAACTTCATTGAGCAAACACACTAATAATGGTGAAAACATTCAGGAAAAATATTGCTAAAGAACATAAATATTCTTGGGTAGCTGAGCTTACACCATTTCAACCCCGTGACATGTTTAAGTGTGCAATATTACGATAGTAATATGCTTAGCCAACATTTTCTATTTGCTGTAGGGCTGGGGTTTATAGCAAAGACTTCTGTTTGGAAAGCCTTTAATTCTTACTTAACATCCCCCTTACATCTGGATTGGATCATTACCGTGCCCTTTCTTGTGGAGGAGAATAAACACAGTAGGGTTCACTACTCTTTAGTGTGAGAGGACAGGCTGGTGTTTGCAGTGTCACCCAGCCAGCCAGAAAATTCTTTGCAAGAAAAGTATTGGAAAATACCCTGGTTCTGTCCATTGTAAAATAGATGTTACATTGTATGGTGTTTGCTATTCAACAAAACCTTAAACTAAGTGAAAAATAGTACTAATCTGTATTAATATGTGGAAAATAAAAATTATTAGATGGTACTAGAAGCACTAGAGTAAAAATATCTAAAATTAATCAACATTATAACTTTTTATGTTTTTATATGGGTAGTAATAACACTGGAATGGCCTAATAAAATGCTACTTTAGAGAAATAAATAAAATTAACCAAAATTGTTTTGGAAAATTATTTCTACTCTAAATTTAATTGGACGGATCATAATATTTTTTCAAATATTTGGGAAACATTATTTTAGGGAATGTGTTGAAATCTTAAAGACTGTATTTAAGTATTCTTAAATTTACATTTTAATTAAATATTTGAACATTTTGCAAACTAAGATTTAATGACTAAGTCACTAATCTAGACTGATTATGTCTTCATCCTTTTGTACAGATAATTGAAACAAAACTTTCAAGCTTAGGCTTGGAATATAGCAAAATTATTCTAGTAGCTCAGCATTATACAGTCTTCCTCATACAAAATATCACATATATTTATCCTTAAGTTTTGCAGTATATTTGATTGGGGCATGTAGAGTATCTATAGTCTTTATCATCTGTTAGTGAAATTTAACGCCTTCAAATCGTGAGCTCTGTAAGTAATTGTTCTATTTGGGGCATGAAGCATATAAAAACAAGGAATAGAAATACAGAATACCACATCCTCTAATAGAGTATAATAAAGCATAGAAACAATTAAATGGATTGAATTGCAGTGAAATAGAAAATAAAAGCCACCAAAAGAAAAGATTTGTCATAATTATCTGTTATGAAATTATGAAATGTTGTTAACTTGTCACAGATAACATTTCCTTGTGTTAAAGTAAAAGAATTTACCAGCCTTTTATCTTCTTTTAAACACTCCTTAAAAATAAGTGAGTAGAAAAGTATCCAAAGAAGAGGTATCAGATATTTAGCAAATATGAACTACAACAGGTTTAGCATGCCTATCAATATGTGAAAAATTGTTTTAAGGAAAATGATAGTAGTTTACTACAATTTGTGCATATCCTCATATATGCAGACATACTAAGATACCACAAAAAGCTCTGGGGAAGGAAAAACACCACAGTGATCTATCTCTGGAGCATTTTTCAGAACAGATGAGACAAATATCTGTGTAGTGTAACCCAGCTGATTACAAGGTTTTGATTTAGATAACCTTGAAGACTAAACAGGAAGTAGAATTTGTTTTTATGAACTAAATATGAGTTATTTCTAAGCACTATTACTACTTTTTAGACATTTAGATTTGTAGTAGTCTAAAAAACCCCATTAGTTACTCTGTCTGTGTCTTCAATATAGTGAAGCCTTTAAAGATATTTGCATTTATGGTTTTGAAAAAAGGTCATGAAACAGTAAAACACTACAATAATGCTAAATAACTGGTCACAATATTAAAGTTGTTCAACCCTTCTTGAAAGCTAAGGAGGGGAGTGTGTGTGTGTGAGAGAGAGAGAGAGTGAGAGAGACTGAGATTTCATCACCATGAGTTTGTACTTTCAAACAGAAAACTGAACAAACCAGTATTATGCAACCTATCTTCATGTTCGGCCTTTTCTGTGCTACAGACTTTTTCTTAAATGTACTAAAAAGGGCACTTGTCAGTGTGATTGTTCACATTTTTCTTGTCATTTTATGCAACCAAAGAATGTTAGTCATTAAGCTCAGTTCTCAAGTGGCATACTTCACATTGTGGCTTCCACAAATTGGATGGGGATGTTGGATGTGAAATGAATAAAGTGAGAGTGTGAGAGCTATTCATTTTAATGAAGAATAAAATTTCTTCATTAAAGTCCCATAGTTGACTTCACTTATTAACATCCTACTCAGATTTGAACTCGTACTAAAATATATTTTTTTTTAATATTGACACTAGTAGGAGACAACATCAAAGTGGAAAACACTTTTTCCTCACTATACCATTAAACAAGTGTGTGAGTTTTACCTTACCAATCACGTCTCCACATGTTAAATAGCCCTGTGACTTCAAATTACTAAACCAATGTAAAACAATACTACTCACCTATGATATTTGGCTCTTCTGTCATTGAATCTCTATGGGAGAAGTTAGTTTCCATACACATAAGAATTATGCTTTTATAGAGAATTAAGTCTAAAAGCTGGATATAAAAAGTATTTACACATTCAGTCATCAATGCAGTATGCACAAACACACTTTTTAAAAAATGTATATGATTTATGAATTTGTAGACTTAGTCTAGTTATGCTAAAACAACAAGTTCCCATTTCTTAATGACATATTTAAGTCTGAGAGCATTATTAAATGGCATCAGAATACGGCAAAAGGAATTCAAACTGTCATATACTTATAAATTCTATAAACCATGTATATATCACACATGTAACTATGATTTGCATTTCTCTTTGATGTATGGAACCTCACTTAGGAAATTAATACTGTCCTGAGTAGATTTTCCAATTATCTATTGAGAACATCAGCTTTGATCGGGAATCGGGTTCCATCAAAATACTTACAATAAAACGCAAATAAATCAAATCATTCTTGTCACATCATTAAGGAGTGATATTTTACATTCAAAATAGAAAGATATATTAGGATTAGTGGCCACGACAGTAATACCTGGCATAAACAACAAAAAAAAAAAAACAGCTGGAGAGCTTGCTGTGGTTTGTTTGTAACATGTAAAGAGAAGCAGCTGGCTTTTACAGAAAAACAATGTCCCAAACAGACTTCAATATATACCAGATTTCATGCTAATTTTAGCAAAGAAAGAATTTCCAAATTTGTAAAATATTAAACTATTATCTTATTAAAGTGATTTATAATTTTAATAGATATTTACTTCAAAATTAATTCTATGATAATCAAATATGTAAGTATGCAGAATCTGTCTGTTTAGTCAGTAGGGACTAGTTAGCTAGGCAAATGCTACATAACCCAGAGCAGTCATGAATGAATTTTAACCTGAGGTACACAATCGTCTGAACTCTTTTTCGTAATATGCTGCTTACTTCGAAACATCTAATGCAGCACATTCCAGGAAAAAGATTTTTATTAGAGGAAAGAAAATTTTTCTCAAACACTATGAAGTTTAACATTATGTCAGATTACTGCAACGTTGCAAATAAACTCAGTAATTTTCAGCCCTACTTTTCTTCAGCTGCAGAAACAGAACAAGGCATAAATCCATCATGAGAAGAAAATGGCCTAAACCATGTTGTTCACACAGAATTGTAAGAAAACAAGGAACCAAAACATGTATTTTTCATAGTCTTGTAAAATGCACAACTAGAAGCTACTTCTAGTAGCAGGCACATAGAAACCTCATGTAAAAAATCTGAAAGGAGTGAAAAAGCATCTGCTGAAAGTCTGTTTTTTAAAAAATTATATGAAGTTTAGGTACTACCCCATCATAATCTTTACAGTTACTGACTGGTCTATTTATTTTTTTTTTTCTCTAAAACAAAGGAGAAGAACTTAGATGCTTGACAATGCTATTGTTGTAGGATACAGAACGAAGTTAATACTGTGTAAGAAAGAAATGGCAAACATTTCACATGAAATTATCTTCCATGTAATTGTATCTCCATTAAGTATATGCTGTCTTTGGTTACTCGTTGGACTCCAGTGTGCCAGCTACATTCCTTTCTATTGCTGATGTACATAGATTTCATACAGAATCAATGAAGAATCAGATTTGTGTGGAACAGAACTGTAAATTAGTATAAAATTAATGACATTTCTCAAAAATATTTGAATTAATTTTCTTACACTACAAAGCATTTTTAATTACCAAAGAAACATTTATCATTAGATTGCTTAGGCAACTAGCTTTGGTTATGAAACCCTTTGGTTTTTTTCTTTGGTGATTATACAACAAATTAAACTAAGGTGGAAGTTACATTCCTGATTTTAATTTGGACTGCTATCCATTAATTGTATCAGCCTTTACTGTTGTTGATTCCTGTGATCAGAAATGTTTGGATAATTGTAAGCTACAATTTTATTTCCACAAATGAGACTTTCCAAAACCAGATTCAGTTACCTAAATAAACAATCAAAAAATATACCATATACTACTATAAAGGTATGTTCACAATTTGACAAGAGGCATATCTTGAATAGCTGATAGGTACAGTCTATAAATAGAGCAAGATAATAGCAATATCCTAGGGAACAGAACAACTGGTTAGAGGTGCATGCAACCCAGTTGGTTTGAGAGCAACTCTCATAGTGGTGCTACACAACCAGTAGTATAACTGCGTTTGTCCCAGAATTATGGGGTAAATTAGTATGACTGAGTCAACCTGGAAATCAGTTGTACCCCTGGAGTAGTGTGGTATCATCCACACATAGCATTATCTCAGTTTTTCATGCCTGGTAACTATGCCCACAGTTTCCCCTTTGCTCAGCTCCTTGAGGTATATGCTTCACAATTTACAGCTACATGAACATTTTGGTGACTTCTAAGTTGAGGACACTGGACACCATGATTTCCATGTTCATTTAGAAAAAAAAAAAAGTTTTTAAAAGTTGATAGCAAATTTGGGCAGAACTGAAAATTGGAGTTCAGTGATGAGGAAAAGTAAAACTGGACAAATCTCGATACCCCTGCAAGTGAATGAGGTCGAGCTATTTAATAGCAGGGAACAATTAAAATACTTTATGTATGCAAGTCAGCGCGCTGCATAAGTAAGCGTAGCAAAAGCTAGGTTTGAAACAAAACAAATAGACGTATCGCCCACTCAAAACCTTTAGAATAGGGCCCAGCTAGAGAGACAACACTTCCTGCAGGTAGAAGAACATGATAGTTCTACCATTCAAGAACTTTTTGTTTGTCAAAAAAATTTTGTATGTAATTACATCAAGATGACAGAGGAAGACCACCAGTACTGTCATAAAGTAGGTGAAGTAAAACAGACCTTTTTCCTACACTGAATATAAGTTGCATTTTAATAAGGGATAATATTTTTCCTCAAATCAAGACAGACGTTGGGTATATAATAAGTGTTTCGTAGCACCTGTACACATTGCAGAAATAGAAAATACCTACCTGAAATATATGTTCAAAGACATTTATTTTCTTTAATTAATGCATTGATTTACCCATTACAATATTTAATTGTATTTCTGATACTGTCAGAAGTAACTCTACTGTAAATATTCTGACACTGTCCTTCACAGACAGAAAAAGTAAATCATTAACAGTAACTTTTTTCTGTGGTGGATGTCAGGGTCTATATTGCATGAAATGCTTCATAAGAGCCAGAACCTAAAGATTTACCTAAAGATGTGAAATGGAAAGTAGGGAAAAGCTGTTGAAAATGCATGTTTTGTCAGTACAGTGGGGTGAATACTGGATTGGCATCCTCACCTGGGAAGTAAAGAAATGGGGCAGGGCAAAGGGCTGTCCCACACTTTAAGTCAAATTCTCCTGTTAGCTAAATGAAAGCATGAAAGGAAGTATGTTTGTGATACCTCCATACAGATAACACTTTTGTTTTCCTCCTTACTACAGTATTGATTCTAACAAAACGTGAGAGCTTCTGCATGAAGTTGTTACAGACATAGTTATTCTTCAGTAACATAACAGGCCTCCTAAAAACCTCAGCTTTTCAAAGGACTGTATACGATTTTCTGGACTTGTAATACTCTAATGGTATAAGGACATGCAGCATATGCTATGCCACCATCAAAACAGTAGTCATTCAGTTAAAGTTGTATTGAAAATATCAGCTAGTACATGCTGGGTGATTTGCATTTAAAAAGGTGAGTGAGTTTTACTACATGTATCGAATTAATATGAAATTGAATAGATAAAAACATCCTTCAGATCACAACTTGCAATACACAAATAGTGATTTGGGGATATTACCTTGGTCATTGGCAAAATGAAGAGCAAGTTTTTGTGATTCAAGTCTTTAATCAATACATGAGATGTATAATTTTTGTTTGCCAAACAAAAATACAAGCACTGCTGACGGAGGTCATGCCAAAACAGACATCCAAAGCCAGATGATTATCTAAATCAGGGGTCCTCAAACTTTTTAAACAGGGGGGCAGTGCGCGGATGAAGTGGCAGGCAGCCAGCCCCACAGGCCATAGTTTGAGGACCCCTGATCTAAATGCTTACTTCAATCACCTGTCACAAGTCTTAGTTACATGTGGTAGAGTTCAGAAATATTCTTAACTATTCTTGAAATGGTTCCACTTAGAAGCTTACAGGGGTGGCTAGATATTCTTTCTGAAAAATTTATCAGGATTTCAAAGAAAATTATGAAAACTCCTTTCAGGAGTCCACTGATTACTTCCCTCTACTGAGTACTGATTCTTTATTATTATTCAACATCTGACCGTTCAGTCACTTTTTTTAATCTGTGCAAGATCTTCCTCTTTATTCCATAGTTACTGAGTTTTCTACTGAGTTTTCATAAAAGCCTTTGAATCCAAAGACCCTTGGATTTCTCTTTGGATTAGAAATACAAGAGCATAATAACCAGATTGCCCATTCTCATGGATGTCCCATCCCCTTCAGAGAAGTCCCAAATGTTTGCGGAGCGGGACTTCTTTTTGCTAATGCCATGCTCGCTCTTCCTCCCCTCCAGTAGGTTATTTTTATCTAGGTATCCATTATTCCTTTTTCTTATGTTTTCTACTTATTTGTCCAATACAGGACAAAATTGAAAGCATGTAGTTGCTGAGATTTCCCTTGGAATACATTTAAAAGATTACATCATATTTGCCACACTCCGAGGCAGTTTTAAGTAAGATGTTACGTTCTTCATTCATAATTTGGCTATTTCACCTAAACTGTTCCTTTAAACTCTTGGGCAAATACCACTCATTACTGGCCAAATATTTCTTAATTTCTTATCTCTTTGCTTCCTGACTTCACCCAAGCAATCATTTCAAGTTTAAAAAAGACTCTAAGAACTGATTTTGGCATTAGAATCTCCAACGCTTTTTCCACAGTGGATATCATTGCTAAGAATGGATGTAGCTTCTCTGCGATGCTTTTTTACATCCTGATTATCCATTCTTCCTGCAGATTCTCTGGCAGCCTTTCTGGTCTTTGATGTGTTTGGAGGAGGGTTTGTTGTTTTTTATTCCTTTTGTTTAGACATTCCTCAAACTTTTAACCTTCATTTATTTGTTTATTATGCCCTTTCTGCAAGACTTGAGCTTTGCTACTTCCTTCATTTGGAAACAATTTTAGGTTTTTCCAAGATGTCTTCTTGCTTCCAATAACTTACCTTACCCTATCACTTAGCCTTTTCATGTTCCTTTCATCCTGTGTTAAGCCTTTCCACCTGCAGACATTTAAGTGTCTTAGCTGGCCCTTGCAGCTCTTTGACAATTTCCTAATCTTTATGCAGTGTCCCTTTTAAAAGACACAGCTCATTTACATACATTATAATTGCTGTTACAGTTGAGGAGACACTCTAACATACCAAAGTACATCCTGCATTCTGCTCAGGACTAACTGAAAGACTGCATGTTTTCCTGTGAAGCCTCCAGCCAGCTGCTAGACATTGATAATGCATGAAAACATAGTCTTTGCATTAGAGCCTGAGATAACATTTGCCTAGTCTAGATGGAGTCATGTCCCCTGACCACTGTGTTTCATGCCTGTAATCTCTGTAAGCAGATAACAATCAGTGTCACCATCTTGTGGTATCAGGAAAATAGATCAAAAATTATAATCTTCCTGTCTGAGATCTTCCCACCTGAGAATTCCAATCTGTTCAGATTTTGTTACATTCTGAGGTAGTTTTTCATATATACTGAACTTCAGCACTAGTTCTGCATATTTTGTAATCCAGTTTTAGTCTCCAACTAATCAGACAAATATTCAGCATCCTATTATATGTGTCTTTATTTAGTGCTAGACTAAACAGATCATCCACACGATTTTTTTAAACTTCCAACTTTGATTCAGAAGCATAAGTACTGATGCTTTGGTTTTGCCTTCACATCCTATATGAAAAGTGCTCCATCATTCCTAATTCCTCTGCATGAGTAGCACATCTTCTTCCATAACTCAACATTTTGTTATTTATTTCAGGCATAAGAAACCTGGTTCTCCTATCACTGAGCTAAAATCTATTTCTTCTGTAGAGGTGCTCTTTCATCCGCAATGTTCCTTGTTTCTGATGAACCCACGTTCTTACTTCTTGCACCTTCTAAACCAGACACTAAGTTTCTTCTACCCTTCGGTCTTGCACTAGCTGTCATTTTTCTTCCAAAGTGTCTGAATTTGGCTTCAAATTCTTTTTCTTGCTGTTCTCTGTCAGTAGTATCCAGGTAAATTGTGATTGCTGGCTTCTCTCCAGAACTTTCTAGGGTGGATCCAGATTCCTTATGCAATCAGACACTTTTATAATCAACAGGCAAATCACTACACATGTTCTCTGGGATGAAAGGCTGTCAGTTTGGTTGAAATAGCATCTTCTACCATTAAAGTACTTCTTTCCAAGTTGAGTTTCTGATTCCAAGGAGACGTTCCCCGTGCAAGAGGTTAAATGGTCATCTTCTAATGAGGAAAGGAACACTGATGTCTCCCAAAAGGATTATTTGCCCTTTCTTCAGTTCAGCGTCCTCCTCCCAGAAGATGAGACTGCTATCTTGAATATGATTCTGCTGTGTGATGTTCCTGAAAATGTCTGTGAAGCTTTGCTGTTTTTCTCAGCACAGGAGATTGTTTGCTTTGAAAATAATCTGCTCAAGGATGTTCTTAAACTTACTGTGAGTGAACCTTTCCAGTTCAGCTGCTTTGCTCTCAAGAGCTACGTCCTCTGAGCTACAAATGGACTGTGTTATACATCTATGTATGCCATCTTTTCAGAAGGAGGTGCTAGCAATAAAATGAATAATCCATGCCTTTTTTGCTGTAGTTCTTTCTCCATTTCTTCTTTCAGAGTAGGGAAGACATAGGGGTTGTTAAGTTGATTTTGTGTCTGGATGAGTTTGCATACTGGCATATAGTGAATCATAAGCTACCATCTGGTTATCTTTTAGTTTCAGCATCAAATAAAATGTATACTAATTTACTATATTATAAATTTTCTAATTTAAATTATAAATCTATTTACATCAATTGTTTGTGCACTTAGCATATTCATTCATACTGATCAATATATGTAGGACACATTGGGCACATGGTCTGTTAATTGTTTACATCAAAATTAGCTTGCAAATAATGTTCTCAACTTTTTTTTTTTTTTTTTTGCATTGCAATATTACCTTTCAATTTTTTGTAATTGACACCATTCTTCACTTTATTTAGGACTAATTTGCTTTTATGTCAATAAGCTAGAACTAAGAATTGAAAAAATGCATGTTTTCAGTTTTAACTATGACATCTGCTACTATTTGTAACTCATACTTTGGCAAATCTGCACCTATTACCATAAGACAGAAATGAATTCTTAAGAATATGTAGTATTCTACATATGTAGTGTCGGCCATATGTAGTCCTCAGAACTGCAAAAGAGTTTTTCCTTTGCTACCACATCTCTCCGTCCATGGTATTTTTTTCATTCCTTGAGGTCCCAGATGCTACCTGTCATATGTACAAATATCCAATGGATATATTTAGTTGTAACCTGTTCACAGCAGCCGGCAGAGCACTCATAATATTGAAGCATCTCACTCACCCTGGAGAGGAATGATGGGTTACCTGGCAGCAATTCTCATTCAAGATGATATCAGACCTATCCAAACCTCCTTGTCAAGGTTGGTCCTCAATAAATAACAAAAGGTAGAATCAGTCTGCAAAAAATACTTTCCTGCACCAGATGTAAATAACCATTAACTTAGTTTTGTGTTAAATCATATAAATATTAACTTAAACATGTAATTAAAATGTATTGAGGAGAATTTTCAGAAGGCAAACAACTGTCAAACTATGCCTATTATGATCAGTTTGCTTTTTAACACGATTTATTAACTCTCAACAAAGGCTGTCTTGCAACAAGAGAAAGTAATTACTGTAAACAACAGAAAGCTTCTAACAAGGTGAGCACATTAAAACACCAGTCTGGTTATTGTTTCCCAGCAAAATTTATTTGGAGTGAAATAAAGGCATTTATAGATTCTTGACTCCCTTAGAATTATTTAGTAAAGGATACAGTGAGTAGTAAAAAGACAGAGAAGTCTGATACTGTATTCTACTGTGAACTTCTCGGTGAAAGAAAAAATGAAAGGAACTTAGAAAAGGTATGTTCTCTTCACGTGAAAAGACTCTAAGGAAATAACCATCAAATATTTTTTTTACTAGTAAAGTAGGCTTTATTAAAATGTGATTTGACAGTACATATGAATGCAAGCATATGCCTGGATAATGCTTTATACTCCAAAGTTGGAAATAACTTCACTAGATGTTGTTCTTCCCAGTTTTCCATCACTGTGTTCTCAGAGCTGATTCTTCTTTCCAACAGTGAACCTTAAATCAACCATCAACTGAAGTGCCAGTTGTCCTGGCTGTATCTACACTCTATCTTCTAAATAAGTCTGGAATGTCTCCCAGAAGCCAAACTGCAATGTTTTTCTGAATGCCATATCGATTTCTGGATGATAACGGCCATGAGCTAAACCAAGATGCCAGCTATCAATCTCAGTTTACTAGCTGAGAGGTGATGAGAAACAAATGGAATTCCACTTGACTGTAACTAAACATATCAGGCTACGGCTTCCCTTTCAGTACAAAATCAAACAGATTATTGACAAGGCATAGCATAGGTGAACTCATTTGAGTTTGTGATGAAAAAGAGTAGGAGTACTCATGCCCCTAGTTAGAGATAACAGAGATTGATGGAAACTGTAATCATTCCATTTCAATACAAAGTACAATAGACAGTAATTTTTGTTTTATTGGTAATGTTAATAGAAAAGTATCTGCTTTCCTGTAGGACATGAATATTAAAGCTGCACAAGGATTTCTTTGTTTTGTGCTGCACCTGCAGCTGAACAAGATTAACTGAGGAAGGTACAGTTAGTTACCCAGAAATAAATACAAATTAGGATGTTTGTTGGGTCCAAGGCTAGTTAATACTCGAGGGAATATCCCACAGAGCTATAGCAAATGGATAAACACCAGCCCACAAGACATGAAGAGGCAACCTAAAAAAAAAAAAAAAAAAAAAAAAATTAAAAAAAAAAATCATTAGGTTTCATTTTTCTTCTGTGTAATTTCAGGGTCACAGGTGGGAATATGTGGCTGGTTTGTACAATGTCAAAGCTCACTTGTAAATAAAGATGAAACTGATTGATCATTTAATTTTTTGCCCTTTCAGGAGGAGAAAGACAGCTTGTCAGAAAAAATAAAAACAGTTGCCATTCTTGCTTTGACAGTGAAAAAACAAAATAATTTCTTTTTCTTTCTTTTTTAATCAAGCTAGCAGTCACCGTTTAAGTGAGATGAGAGGAAACTGACATTAAAAATAAACTACTGATCAAGACTAGTAGCATAAATTCTTAGCTTTTTTACTTTCTATAGCATAACTGTGGTTATATTCTTTCAAAATTCCTTGCCATTACATCCATCAAAACCAAACTGAGTGCATCCAGACTTGAGGTTTAGGGGTTTTTTGTTCTGTTTTGTTACCAATAGACCTTACTCATAGTAGTTTGGTTTCCAATAGAGATAAGCATCTATACAAATTCCAAATAGTCAAACCCCTGTTCCTACTAGTGCAATTAGCAATTTTCAGGTTAATTTTCACTAAAAACACATTTGCCTGTGAAGAGATATTTGAGTATCATTTTAGGTGTTTTTTCACATTGTAGCAGACAGCAGCTTGCTGTTCACCTGATAGCATTTCACATTTCTGGTACATTGCCCTACATACAGTGAGTTTTCCAAATTCTTCTAAAGAAGCAGAATCATCCCGATCCTACTTTCTATTCTTTGACATTGATGTTACCTGGTTATTACCATAGCCTTTTTTACTGATATACAAAAATTATAAAAAATCAATATTCATATTATTTCAGTAGCTTGGCTGCAAATGGCAGAAACTGAAGGTAAGCTTTTAAAGTAAAGTAAGAATTTGAATGTTACTCCAGGAAAAGCACCTAGAATGCTTTGACAGAGCCTTTTTTAACATAATATGTGTCCAGAGACTTCATTATGCAGGTTAGGTTTCAAGGGTCGAAGAACCTCAATACAGCAGGTAAGTTTTCACCTAGATGCATGTATAAACAAACACAAGGAACGTGAAGATCACAGCAGAAGTGTCATGATCTGTTATGCAAGCAAATACATCGCAAAACAACAACAATAGTGAAGTTTAAGTTCTGTGAAGGTACACTTACAATTATAAGAAAGAACACATTATGAAATGTACAGAAAAATATTTCTTTGGCTTATGGAAAACAAGCAGCTGACTAGAAAGAAGGGATTCATTTTCTGTCCTCCCTGCCCACAGAGGAGGCTGGCTTTGTTTTCTGTTTTATTTAAATAAAGGAAAAATAAAGCTGGAAGCTTACCTTTATCTTGAGCAGCAGCAGGAGGTTTTGGAATACAGACAAAATTGTTGAGAATTATGGAAATCATATTAAAATATATAACATATTTTGAAAGAAAAATAATTTTGTATTCTCCTAACAAAGCCAGAAGTATCTCTTCATAATACACTCACACATATCCCTTGTTTTTACACATTGAATCAATCTCTCAGGTTATTGTTCTTAAATATGTGAGTGGCAGCAGTTTATGTACATACACCTAATATATATTTAAGCAACCGAAGGTTTTGTGGGGATTGCTTTGCAATTCTCAAATCATTGGGTGTGGGAAATGCAGCAGAGATTTCCTGCCTTAGTTTGCTGCTGATATAGATGAGACTGAGTGATTCTCACAATAGAAAAACTAAACCTACACTATGGAGGGTGATACATTTAGATATCGCAGTACATGAAGATGTTATCTTTATAAAACTGTTATAAATACTCCTAGTTATGTCCAAAATACAATAAAGGCAGTAGATATTGATCCTGCTGATCTGTGAGTGTAGAGGAATAAAATCTAATCCATAATTAGATTTGTACAGAGATGGTATTTTCAAGCAGTTAATAGAAACTTTCAGTCTAGGGATTTTTTTTCTACCTACTTGGCAGCAAATCAAGCGTGATTTAAAGTAATCCGGTCCAATGAGGACAGATCAGATCCTGTATAGACTGATGCAGAACTGTTGTATGTATGCATGGATTTTTAGAAATTGCTTTTAAACCAAGCAAAATTATTTATAAAACCAATGTTTTAGACACAGAATTATTTGACCTGTACTGCTCTGACTTAAAAGGAAGCTCAGACAAGAATAACAAATTAAGTCTTCCTTTATTGTATCTTAAAATAGATTATATATTAAATAGTAACAATAAAAATTTTACTTTCCCTCTTTACTGAGAATTTCTTCACTCAGGTTACATTTCGCTCCAGAAAAATCCCATCAGTCTATTTACAGAGTTAGTATAACTTACGGTACAAAAATCCTTATTTGTACGAAACAAACACACCAAAGACTAGAGGAATATATATATAAAAAAAAATCTGTGTATATCTGTGCCATAAAGAAAGAATACTTTCTCCCCTATCATTTAAATGCCCTTTCCTATTTACAGCACTTGTAATAACAACAATAAGGTATTTCACATCAGACAGTGAGAGAGCACTTTGTTTTCCTTTCCTATTTTGTGTGGTCATATTAATGAAGTTTTGGTCTGACCTTAAAAAATAAAATGAGAGTGGGAGATCTGAGCTGCCAAATATTTGATATTAATAAACTAGGGGGTTATTTTATTAGCCTTGAAGTATTTCAGCAGGGTCATTTCAGATATACCTAAGAAGACATACATAAACAGAGTTTCTGCTGTGCTCTAACAGGGCTTAGGATTGGTTTATATTCAAAAAATCTTATTTCTAGGGTATTCTTCCTTTAAAAAAAAAAATAAATAGCTCTGCTATCCTGTATAACAAAACCAATTCCTTGTTTTATGGAAATGTCTCTTCTGAGATTAACTAAACAGAAACTATTCCTTTGCTGAAGAAAAGTTCTTAAAGTCAGCAAGAGTTTATTAATTATTGTTCGTTTTCGAATTTAATCTTTGAAAGATTTTCAAAGAGATAGTGCTTTCTCATTTACAGCCCTTAATTTTATATGAAAATATGTTGTAATTTTGCTTTGGCCTGATATTGGAAGAAGATGGCTTTTTCCGGAAATTTTTTTAACAAGGTTGAAATATTGTGACTATATTATGCATAGAAACTTCATAGATTGTGTGAGATTACTGTCAAGCCATCCAATGCCATACTAATACCATAAGAATGCTTCGTTTTGTCTATAGCTCCTGGTGGATTTGTAGAACACAGGATGAAATCTAATTTTTTCTTTCATTTCTTCTCAGTTCAATCCTTCTCTGTTGTTTTTTTTTGTTTGTTTGTTTTTTTTTTTTTTTTTTTTTAATATATATATTTAGCATTTGCAGATATTTGTGCCTCAGTTCTTTGTCAGTTTTCTCACTGTGGTGATGGAAGTTATAAATCTGTCAGGACTTACTTTAAAGTATAACAACATGATGATCACCTAAGACTTTTATCAGTGTTGTGGTCTAATCCCAGTAGGCAGCTAAACCCCACACAGTTCTCAAAATCTGAAACACAGAACCATACAAGGTACTATAAAGAAAATTAACTACATCCCAACCAGATATAGTGCAAGCTGTTTCTGATGTTCTCATAACTTTGAAGCAAAGCTGGCAGAGAAGGTAGTGCACCTGCTCCAGAGGTACACAGAGTTACAGAAAGGATGCTGAGACGTGTTCAAATGCACAGAGATTTATTACTGTGGTGTGTAGCTGACAGCAAGCAGCCATTCTAGTGATGAAAGCTGCTTTAGGGTGGAAAGAAAGAAGCGAGAAAGAGGAAAGGAGAAAGAAAGAGAGAAAGAAAAGGGAAAAGTCTTCTCAGTGGCCAGTCATGAAAAGAAGCAGCGGGGATACCCAAACATCCTTCTCTGTGTGTCTTCTCTGATGCAGCGATTCCTCCTGTAATACTTTTCCTATGGTGACTATAACATTTCCATCAGGACCTGCTCAGCCTCCCAGCTGTTTGTTCCTGCTTATGAAGCTGTCAGAGCTGACTAGATCAGCACAGGTACTGCTCACTGCTTGGCTGTTAACCTCTCTGGGTGCATATTATTGTCCCCACTAATATCTGTAGTGCAAAATGATAGCACGGGCTTGTTGGAATTTTTTCCTCCCTGCCTAGTGGAAATATATGGAATTGTTTGGAACTACTGCATGCTTGAAACAGAAATAAATAAAATTTTTAAAGCCTACCAAACCAATTGATTGAAAAGCTGAAGGTCATTTTGTGGAACAAAGTTTGAAATACTCATTTTGAAACGGGGAGACATTATTTAATAGAGAATTTGACATTGAATTGCAACTGCCCAGAGTACTGCAGGTAATTATGGTTCAATCAGCTAATATTATCTTTCTTCTTTGAGGATGGAATCTTCAATAATCTACCAAGCACAAGGTAAAACAATGTATTATAGAAATCTACATTGACAAAAAGAGAAAATAAGGCATAAACTATATGAAGTAATGACACCTGGAATAAATACTGTTTATATTTACTGTTTGTATTTAATTTTATAAATTAAATACTGTATTTTGATAAATCAAAATGTAGTTTTCTCATTGAAACATGCCTAATTTTCTCATGAAAAATCATAGTGGTTTTTTTTTTTTTTCTGTCACAAGATTACTCTCATAAAATATGAAGGATCTAATATTTTTTGCTTAGAAAATATATTCTAAGCTTTACAAAGAGTGTCACATGGACATCAAGAGTTTTTATGAAATCAGGAATTCATAGTTCATTTCTGTTTCTTGACAATAAACTATTATCTTCTCTTATTGGTGCCAACATGCTTTATATTACAGAGAAGTCATGATTTGCTGTTACTTAAGATGTCAAACTGCAAGATCTTTAAGCTGATTTACAGCTCTTTTGCAGATATGTGCATAGCATCCTGTGATCTAGGTCACTGCCTGAATCACCAAAGATGGAGTTTTGTATGACTAAGTAAAAGATGATTGCTTATTTCACAACAATATTTCACAATCGTGTCTCTGAGAGTTGTCCATATACATGACATAGGGGAATCTTTGATTGTATACTGTTAGCCAAAACCAACATCCAAACATTAGAGATGATCCTGTGCTTTTTTCTTTTGAAAGGCAGCTATGATAACATTCAGAAGGTTGTTGCAGTGTGAATTGGAACAGGTATATAATTAAGGTGAGTAAGCTCTCACTTTACTTATATACCTGTTCCAATTCACACTTAAGTGAGGTTCCTTAAAATACGTGGGGTCAAAGTTCAAATAGGAAGTTACACTGGGTATAGATTTTTTGAAGCATGTACCTTCATAAGGGAAGAGGGAAAAAAAGTTGGACTGTGGTGAGTGCTCTCAGCTTCAGCAGTCAGTGCTTGGGGACACTACTGCTACGCTCATAGTGGTTTTCTATTTAACTCCTAGCTCTAACACGTGATGACGTCTTCTATGTCCTTCATAGTGATTACATGAAGCGCTTACTACCTTGTGTTCTGTGATCCTCCGCTAAGCAGAAATAGTCTGGATATGAGAAGGATACAGAAATTCCTTTTACAACTGCTTTATGTAGTCAATAAGAATTAGAATTGTCAGCTGCCACAGATAACTTGTCATGGTAGAGATTGCAGATGCATACCACGATTTGTACAATCACAGGGTACTTCAAGTTTGGAAGGGATCTCAGGAGGTCATCCACTCTGACCTCTTATTCAAAGCATAGTCAACTATGAGGTCAGGGCAAGTTGCTCAGGGATTTACCCAATCAGGTCTTAAAAACCCCTTGGAGACTGCACAGCCTTGCTGGGGAACTGGTTTGAGTGCTTACCTGTACAGAATCATGGAAATGATGAACAAATTTCTCCCACTTGCAGATATTACAGCAAATTGAAAATAAAGCCGTGAGTTTATGCCAAGAACACTAACCTGGACTATATTTTTCTACTGAGCCATGAAAAAAGAATCTTATTTTTTCCAAGACAAAATTCTACTTTTCAGATAATTTCATTTTTTATATTCCTGATTCCTTGTAGCTTAAAAAATTTTAAAAAAAAACTGTAAAAATATTTTCACCATATTCTTGGATCCGTTATTGCACAAAAGTGGTTCTTAAGGTATGCTTCTTACCTGGGATTTAATGTTCAAATTCTTGTTCTTGGGGGCTTGCTTTGTTTGTTTGTATCATGCTATATGTACCTCTGTTTTTAGATTTCAGCATATGACTACTAAGAAGTATACCCACTTTTCTTATTTTTCATTTTTAAAAGTCAACAATTTGTTATGGCTTTCTAATTTTCAGAAAGTGGACAATTACAAAGAACCGCAACCACTCCATTTTAATTTCGTGTCATGTGTTATGTCTTTCTAGCTCTGTTCCTAGCTGTACTCACAAATACTCAGCTGGTAATGGGTTTTGGCTACTAGAATAATGCAGCTAGAAAACAAAATCACTACTTTCTCAAAAACATGTAATTTAATCATCATTTGCAGCATGTTTTAAAGGTAATACAGGCTTCAAGCTGTATCATGGGAAGGTATCATAAACTTTCATGGATAAATGAAGGAAATAGTCCTATTGACTTCAGTCATTTAAGGAAACAAGGACAAAAGTGAGATTTTTATCTAAAAACCTTATCTGTCTGTATTTCCTTTTTTCCCAAGTAACTGCAGCATTTGTTACATCAGGTGATACTTTTAATACCTAATTAACGTTAATAAAAAGTACTTCAATGTACTGCAGATTTTGAAAGGTTCTATAGACTAGACAATACTTGATCAAACTGGAGTAATCCCCAGTAATCACCTTTAGATGGATACAAGGAGTCAGTGATACAGCACAGATTTAATATCCTATTACTGCTAATTAGGTTTGCTTCGCTTGCTTCACTTTCTTTTGCATCCTTGTCCTATAACTTGTCTTTTCCTTGATAGATGTAGGTATCTAGAGACGAAATATGGTCATTGCCAGATATACTCCTGCTTTCATCAAGTGAAAGTTCTTTAAATGTTTTATAGCTCATTCTTCGCCTCCTCTGCTGTACAGACTGCTGTATTAAAATGGCAGTAATGGCAATATCTGTTTAGGTATAGCATGTAATACATCAGCTTAGTAACTCCTTTGCCATCAAATAATGCTTATCTAGGACCATGAAGATAGAGCTTTCATTTTCCTCTGCAAATCTGTGACCTCTCTACCAATTATCCCAGGCTCAAGATCAGCCAGGCAGCAAGAGAAACAGCATGAGACAATGTGTCAGTGTTATAGAGAAGCCTAAACATTTCCCAAAAAAACAACCGGCTTCATCTTTGCCCGGCAGGGGGTCAGTATCATCAGCAAAGGATGAATGGTTACCTACTGCGGCATAACCAGGGTTTCAGAAGCATCCAAAGCTTTTCTACTGTTCCAAAAGCTTACTACTGTTTAACAGCTGTCACGAGAAGGCTGATGACCACAGGGAATGCATCACATTTCCCATCTATGAGACAGTAATGTACGTATCTATAATTCTATATATGGATTGAAAGATACACATATTCTTTTGTGGTTTTTTTTCACAACTGTTATTCACTGATGGCAGTATCAAAAATGCTGAAAAAGAGACATAGTTCCAATGAGTATGATTTGAAAGAGATGCACAAGGTTAATGAATTAGAGGCAATGAAAACCTAAATAACACTTCTAGATGTAAAACAGATGTATAGAATGTACCCATGAAGAAGTCAAAATGCAGATACTAGGGTTCACTTAAGTCACTGAAAATCAGACTATAAATAAAGATTTTAATGTACTACTGTAAATTATAAAACAAATTTGTGTTATAATACTTGGTACTGATGCCCACACAAGCTTGTGCAAGTCTTGCTGTGATGGTGAACACAGACAATAAATTAAGTGACAATGGGATTTAAACTGAATGTATTTCACATTTAACTTTCCTACGCTTCTACTGCATGCATATAGAAACCAGGAAAAAGCACTCTTTTCTTATGGGTTTTATTTTTCAGTTTGTTCTTGTAGTATGTAAATACAATTGTAAATTTTACTTTTTTTACAAATAAACTAGAAAAAGCTAGAGGAATTACTAGTGAACAAGAACCTTTTTTTTTATATTCGGTGGGGTTTTTTGGTTTTTTTTGGTGTTAGGTTTTGGGTTTTTAAGGTTCTTTGGGACATGGAACACTTGGGCTGTATCTTCTATATTTAGGTAAATGAAGATATGTTTTCTTAGTTGCCCTTTGCCTGTAGTTGTCCATATAGGCTACACTACATAGGTTTTCTATATCAATTGCTCTTTATCAGTTTTGTTTTGATTTTGTTTTCTTTTGTTTTTACAAAGTGCATATGTATCCTTACTGGTAAGGAAATAGGAACGGATCTCTTAGATTACTTGTCCAAATTTCCATAGTAAATTCACTGACTGAAACTCTAGAAGTTCAGTTTCCAGACTTCTGCTTTCTTACTGTCCTGAAGAAAAACTGTTCCATGATGCTTGGACTCCCAAGTATTACTCCCATATACATCTCAAATGCAGAGATACGATTCTACATGCAGCATTTCACAGGTCTCCAGCATCTAGAAACTGCACTGGCAGTGACCTATTTTACACCTTGGAAGGGAGAATCAGGGATTCACGTGTGTGAATCAACTATTGGCATTGGTGCCTATCAGATTGTTCCCTAAACAGGTGCAAAAAAACCCCCATGACATCTTTAAAAAAACATAATAACTTTAAAACTGTTTAATGCACTGTGATTTTCAAGTCATTAATTACTATCACTTCAGACCTTTGCTCTTCCAGGGTAAATGTGATTGGATTTTCTAGCTAACAAGTACTAAAATGCCAAGTCTTGTCTTCCCCATTGGAAAGTACAAGATACATTTCCAAAACTCAACTCCTCCAGCCTGAAAGTTGTAGGCTCCTCCTTCAGCCTGTGAAACTGAAATAAGGCTTTTTCACTGTGCAGAAGCATTGTGAAAATGAACTCTATAATGCTTACAAAGCATGGGCAATGACCAAGACGTAATCAAACAATAGATGTATGATTCTTTTGTCATCATTAGACAAAATATTTTCCAATTAGAATTTGTAAACATTTCACAAATCAGAAGAAATTCAGGTTTCAAATTTTGGCAAAAATTATTGCCTACTCTCCTGTCTCTTGTAATTTGCTGGGTAACAATAGCTTAGCTGTATGGTCAGGACAGATTATTTCAAAGCATGTAATCATAGAATCACAGAATCACAGAATGGTTTGGGTCAGAAGGGACCTTAAAGATCACCTTGTTCCAATCCCCTGCCATGGGCAGGGACACCTGCCACTAGACCAGGTCGCTCAAAACCCCATCCAGCCTGGTCTTGAATACTTCCAGGGATGCGGCATCTGCAGCTTCTCTGGTCAACCTGTGTCAGTGCCTCATGCTCTTCAAAAATGTCTTAATAACATCTATCATTATATTCTTTTCCTCTTTTATGAAAAGTTGTGACATCAAAATTTTCACATTATAGACTGCTTTGACCTTCCCTTTTAGTCTACTATTATTGTGTGTTGTTGGTAGTTGTTTGTCTAAACTCAAACTAAATATTTTGAAACATTTTTCTTATTTTATTGTATTTTCATGATAAACTGGGTAGCTAAGTTAACAAACAATTGATGTGGAAAAAAAAAGCAAAAGTGAAAAAATTGTTAGCTTCTTTAGGAAACATTAAAGGAAATGGTCTTGTTACTGTCATGATTAAATAAGGACAAATTTGGACAAAGAAACCATATTTCTGCTTGTGTGGTGAGGATGCAAGGTAGGCATTGGACCTTTAAGCAGGGCACAGCAAAATCTGACCCTAAATGATTATTTGCAGAAGTGATTTGACTGCTTCCTGACCACCATGGGGCACACTGTGGCCATTTCAGGGAAGCTATGAGATTTAAAGTAGCTCCTTACTTTCTTATGGCAAAGTAATCTGTGTACAGACGGGCAGGTTAAGGATTTAAGTCATGATCTGATCCCTTTACCAGAGTAGTCACTGGTTTAAGTGTAACGTTTATGGATAGGCACAAATGAGTTTATTACTAAGAAGAAAGTAAGATTACCACCTACCAAGAACTTTACCCAAGGTCCTGATACCTGTTTGATGTCTTCCCACTTCCTCAAATGAGCTTTTGAATACAGTCAGAATGCTGAAGTTGGAATTTTCAAGTCAGTTAAAAAAATAGATAATCCATCTGATACTGCAAGGATTCAGGAGATAAATTCAGTTGGGAGAATCTTCCTCAGTTTCCCTTCTTATCTTGTGTATAGACAAAACATTTGAATATTGGAATTTTAAAATACTTCATCCATAAATGAGGGAGAATATGTTGGGATCAGGAATGGCAGGTGGAAGTAAATGGAGGAATGCAAGGAGGAATCCTACATACTACTAATCATGTTTGCATGGTTTATGATGATTAGTCACATGACGATTAATAGAATTACATCTCTGACTTTTGAAATACAAAACAGCAACAAAAGTCATCCTAAGATGACTATAAGAGATTTTTATATAAAGCGTTCGAGGTGGGTAACATGTCCAATATTTGACTTAAAGGTAACAAAAGAACTTAGCCAAGAATATGGTAATCTTTTGCCATGCAAACAGAGAAGTAGAGAGGAATTCCATCCTAGACACAAAGGTATTTTGCAACTGAAAACAAAACAGGTAAATAGTGGCTGATTTACTGCTGCTGGAGAAACAGTCCAGTTGGCACCAAAGGCACCTTCTGGTAGAAAATACTGTTGCTGTATTTGTAATGTGTTTGGAGCAAAGCAATGTGAAAGGGCAGCATTTATTTTTCCAATTAACCCTTACCTTTGGCATCTTCTGACTACGTTATACAATCAAACCAGGTAGCAGAGTGTAAAGGCAATGGGAACTCTTGTTGCTGCTCCCTAAGCCTTAATCTATATGTTTCTGAAATACAGAACAAGCTTACAAAATTAATTTTGGTTTATACAATGGCTGAAAAGGTTTCATCACCTTTTGTCATGTGGTGAAATAAGGGTCTTAACATATTTGGATGTAAGTGAAACTAACTAAGGACTTATCTTAAATCATTGAGTTGTAGAAGCCTCTGTTTAGGGAAAAAGAGATGTTGACATTTAGATCAAAATGTAACTGCAACTTCATTATTTCAAAGAGGGCCAAATGCTCATTTTACTGTGTAGCTGGAGCTACTAAACAACTGTAGATAGGACTGCATGTATCCATTACTATAAAACAACCTCTGCTCTATAAAAATCAGAAAGGCTTGATCCTGGGTTGTAGATCAAACAAATTAGTTATATTAAAGATGTTTAATCTGGTAATTTTGAGTTTGAGCAGAACATTATTACTTGTTTAATTCACTGTCATGTTTAAAGTGAAAACAACTGCAAGAAATGAAATATTGCTTAAAATATTCAGGGCAGCAGCATATGCCTCAAGAGATAAGACTTTCACTGTTAGTTTAATTAAGAGAACAAAAAGCAAGCTTCAAGTGTTATTTACAGGTTCTTGACATATTCACTAATGAATCATAGGATGCTGTAAAGGTTATTCTGCCTATTACAAAAGAAGTGCACAATAATTGTTTCTTAAACAACTTCTTTTCTGCACAAAGTTTTATTCCATTCATGAGAGATCAATGTGCTTGAAATGGGAAACAAAGACTTTTTTCACTGTTTCAGCTGGCTAGCTAGCCAAATTCATATATCAGATAGAGCACAGTGGCACATTATGTTCATAGTTGTACATTAAGGAGTTAAGCACACTACCAGGACAATTTTTACTACTCTGTATTTTCCAGACCACTTAATTTATTTTTAGGGATATCAGGAATGTTTGCTGCCACTGCCAGCAAAGATAATGAAGGATTTCCAAAATCCAATACATACTTTTCTTTAGTACAATCAATCTTTATTCTTTCTGCATGCATATTTATTGACCTGATTAGTAATTTTTTTTCTGTTTCTTTTTCTATTCTTTCTCATGCATGCACATACACTCTTCTATATTTATCTGTTGCATTAGACAAACTCGGCTAAAACAAAACAAGAAACAACTCTTCTTTTCCAAGTGAATGATTTTAGGATTGATTGAGATGACAATGCACCCTACCTCTGATAGAAGGGGTGCTAGACAGTATATAACAGCCTCTGTATTAGCGTTATGCTCAATCTTTAAGTAATAGCTCTAAATACAACATGCCTCACATATTGTGTTAACTTATCTTCTTCTGTCTTCTAAAGAACAGGCAGTAGTTTACTTCAGCTGTGGCTTGCTACAGGACAGATTTTGAGATACAGTATGTATAGCTCCTGTTTTTATTTAGAGTGCTGTCTAGATTAGATAGCCAACATTGGAGAGCTATGGACTTGTCCCTGTGAGCAAAGAACCTAAATGTAGAAAAGATCAAAGATTCTGCATTTTTCTGTTTGAAACACCTTGATTGTTTCTACCTTGTTAAAGGTAGAGGTAATAGCTAATTTTATAATAAATCATTATCAAAATAACATTTTTATTGTTCATCTTAAAAACAAACAAAAACAAAATCTTGTCTCTCTTCACATCACCAGGAATTAAAGGTTAAGATTTTATTTGAAAAGATGACTGACCATACTGGGCATTGCAGGGATCAGAAGCAATATCTGAGCTAATCTGAGCTATATACACTCAGAGGAAAGGAAGAAAAGCTAACATTCAAAACCTACTTCAAGGGTGACTGTGAATAGCAAATTAGATACAGCTTGTGGTAAAATGTGGCTGGAAAAAGGCCATACCTCTCCCTGCTGAGGTCCTTAGACACATTTCCATGTCTGCTTCAGTTTCCCTGCATTTTGTGCATGGATCCAGATTTGTCAGTCTCCAGCAGCCAGCAAGGGTACAGAAAAAAAACTTGAGGGAATTACATTTCCCTCAGCAGCAGGTGACTTCCCTCTGGCAAAAGATTTTTCTGAGGACCTTAAATGGGCCCATTTAATTTCCAGCCATGTTCTAAGAGCTGTGTTTAGTTTTGAAGGAGACTGTCTTCAATTCGAACACTCATTTTGATGTTCGTGTCAGGTTATGCCCTGAAAGATTCAGTTACAGTCCAAATGAGTGGCTTGTGTCCTCTCCACCTGCCCCATAGCCTCTTCCACAAGTTGTAAGCTTGTCCGCATTAGGAGCTTTACCACATCTGCAGGCCCTTCTGTTTGCTCCAAATGAGACAAGTCAGTGAAAAGCTCCTTCCACAGCCAAAAAGAGTCAATTAGGATTGAAAATTAACTGACTTTAAAGCCGAGAGATGCTTCTTTTAAGGCTATGTGCCTCTGACAACAAGGACCAGAAATACTCCTATTATTTCTCTGTGTGTGTGGGATGACAAATTCTTTATAAAGCAGGTATAAAGAAGGAATGCATCGAGGAATGAGCTAAGCCAGCACAGATTCAGTAACTTGGAGTCTACAGGTCTCTCAAAACATTCTGTGTAAATTAAGCTGTTGTTTTTTACCCATATACTCCCCTGCCACATGCACTCATCAGTCTGGACCAAATTACTTCTGCTTATGAACAAAAAAATGAATGTGCAGCTTTTGTCCAAAGCCTCCAATCAGACATGCTTGAGTGCCTTAGGAGCAGTGAAAGAGTTTGAGGACCTATTTTGTGTAGACCCCTGAGAAACGAGAAAAAAAACCCAAAACAACACATCTTTTGATTTCTCTGTTATTCAGATCCCACTGTTCATTGTTTATAAATTGTGATCACATCTGAGATACTTGACTTCATTAATAAATTTTGTTTCTAACTGAAATAAACTGCAGGACTCAAGATTTTGGTTAAAGTTTAAGATCAAACCCAATTACTATCTAAGTGAAAAATAAGTTTTATTTGAAGCAAGCAAACAAATAAACCCCAAATTATTCTTATAGATCATACTCTTTCACAGAGGCGTACTTTCAACACCTTTCAGGTAGTCTGGCCTATGGCTTCTGCATTTTCCTCTCTTCTTTTGACAAAGAATTAGAAATAGATGCATTGTTGACTTCCACAGTGAATGGAGAGAAAAGCAGAATAAGCAAAATGGAGGATGTGTAACTTATTTCCCATAAAATAGGGTTTAACATCTTTTTGGTGCTTTTCATGATCACTGAAAAAGTAGATGTGAAACAGCAGTTTGGGAACTGTGTAGGACTTTCTGAATAGAAAGCTGAATTGGTAGGCTTGGATATTTCTCTAACCATTCACATTAAAAAATCAACTCTCTACCCGGATTTAAAATGAATACCTAAATGAAGCAATTGTTGTTTTCTGAGCCCCAATAGAGCAAATAAGCTTACTTTGTAAGCTAGTATAAAGTCTGCAATTTAAATACCTTGTCAAATGGATGAAACATGCTTTTAATTCTTCCACAGTATGCTTATTACAGGTATGTGAATTACTGGGGGGGGGGGGGGGGGGGAGGGGGGAGGGCAGTAAATCTTAATAGTAGAGTTCTCAGAATGGTAAAGGAGAGATGTAGTAAACTAGAAGTTTCCTTATAGTACCAGAAGTTAAAACAGGCCTTGGAAATGTAGATTTAATCAGGTCAATCTTTACTTGAAGGAAAGATAATCTCCACTTATTTGCTGTTTTATACTTCTGATATTAGCACATTCTCACAACTACGTGAAAGCTGAGAAAGAATTCCTTTATCAAAGAACAGAAAAATCAGAAGAATGCTGACAGTATATCTATGGTGGTCACATGGAAATCTACTATCCAATCCTTTGTTTTTTAATTTAAATTTTCATTGATTAATTTTAAGAAGTGACATTGCTTTTCTTCTGGCAGAATTTTTCTCCATACTTCAGAATCCAAGGAAAGATGGAGGAAATAATATACAGAAAATAATAAACAAGATGACCAAAATAATGTAAATAATCAACATTGTTAGAGAGATTCATGAATAAAGGATGATTTTATTTTTACTCTCAATGCTAAAAATTCCACTAACAGGGTGCTACTAACAAATATTCTGTCCAAAAAACAGGAAAATACAGCAGTGTCTAGCTGTGAATATTCTTCTACTGAATAGTGGAATCTACAGATCTCACCTATCCAGAAGGAAAATCAGATTACCCAGAAGAAACAGAAATAGAAACGAAAAGTCTCATGGTTTCCTGTCATTAAATCTCACTTGCTATGCTCTGTAGTGGTAGCAAGCAGTAGTTCTTCTCTGCCTCTAGAGTTAAGGTAACACATTCTCTATTTTGTAAAAGTTCATTTCATAGTAGAAGTTACCTCAGATGGAGGGAACCTATATGAAAATATTCCCAGGAAGCCAAAGGCTACCAGATATTGTTCTTACCTCAAGATGAAAACAGGCCCAGATATCCAGATATTCAGCAGAATGGGAGTTATGGAGCTTGCTATTCAAAAAGCATTTTTTTTTTTAATTTTGTGTGGCATAGATATGTTTCTCACAAGAATTTTTCATTGTGTGTAAGATGGATCATTGAGAGAACATCTTTTAAAAAGAAATGTTTAATGCAATATTATATACTGTCTTGGACAGCTAGTGCTGGGTAATTTCAAGAATTATAGAGAAACAAAGAGGAATGTCTTCAAATAGGAGGAAACTGTTGTTTCCTGCAAACATTTATGTTTTCTTTGGAAATTCCTTCAGTGCCAACCATACTGATGTGCTCATAATAACTTGTCTATTTGGATTTGGTGAGGGCAAAAGGCCTTGCTTTTCTTCTGGAGTCTTCAAAACTGTAGGAAACTTTTTTAGAAGTTACTGCCTATTATGTTCTTCAGTTCCCTACCAGGGAAAACCACACTTTGTTTCATGTTCTTATACACAGTCTAGAGGTGCTTCTTTATTGCAGAAGTGTTATTTACTAGAAATCACACTTCTCTTAACATCTCATAACTTCACGGCTTCATAAAATTCACTCTAGTTTGAATCTTTTTTCCTTTCATACTGGCATGCTGCTCTTGGTGTGCAAAGTGGAGGAACAACTTATTAATAGCTTTTTCTGTGTTCTCAATGACCATAGATCTGGTTTGGCCATTCATCTGTATTGGATCTGGCTGGGATGGAGATAACTTCCCATAGCAGCCTTCACAGCGATGTGCTTTCTATTTGTAGCTAAAATGGTGGTGATAGCACACCAATGTGTTGGCTACCGCTGAGCAGTGCTTACACAGCATCAAGGCTGTCTATCTCTCCAACACCACAAAGCACCAAGGCTGGTAGTGGGCAAGAGGCTGGGAGAGAATATAGCCAGGAGAGCTAACCCAAACTGACCAAAGGGATATTTCCTACCATATGATGTCATGTTCAGCAATAAAAGGTAAGGGAAAGGAGGAAGAGGGAAGATATTTGTTATTAAGACATTTGTCTTCCAAAACAACCACTACAGTTACTGAGGCCCTACATCCAAGGAAGTGGCTGGACATTGCCTGCTGACGTGAAGTAGAGAATAAACCTTTTTGCTTTTCTTTTCTTCTGCACTTGGCCTTTGCTTTTCTTTATTAACTGACTTTATCTTGGCCCATGGGTTTTTCATCTTATTTTCTCCCCCTGTCCTGCTGAGGAGGGGGAAGTGAGAGAGCAGCTTAGTGGACACCTGGCAGCCAGCCAAGGTCAACCCACCACATCCTCCCATGTCGATGTATTTTATCTCTGTTTCAGTAGCTGGAGTAGGCTAGTGACATAGCTATGTTTTAAATGAGTGTAGAGTACAGCAGAAAGGCCTTTCATTCTGAAGACTTCCAATGCTTTTTGAAAAATGTTCACTGCATCATCAGGCAAAGGTACCTGCCAGCTCCACCAATGGAAGCCATTTAAGCATATCAGTCTGAGGCTTCACACAAGCCATCTAGGTTCTCATAATTTTGGAGACAGCACAACACATTCTTAAAAAGAGTGGTGACATTCATTCTGGACACTTGGTAGGCCATGAAGAAAAAAAAAATAATTCATTTGTAACTGTTTCATGGTCACATCATAGATGACATTCCTACTGATCTATCTTGGCCTGCAGTTCTGCAAAAACTTGAAGTCTGAAAGCTTCTTTTACAAAAGCTTGTGATACATGCCTTTCTGGTTTCAACTGCTGTCTTCTGTTTCCATGATACAACAGAGACCTGTCTCTTTGACTTTGGAAATAGAACAAATATATGGAACTATTACATTTGACTGAAGCTCTGCCACTCAGTGACATGGAAGTAGAATTAGGCCTCTTGTATGTTAATAGTTCTTGTACTTTGTGGTATTTAATTAAAGTAACTAAGACCTTGTTTATTAGAGGCACATTGAATCCAAATTGACTCAAGGTTCAGCTTCAGAGCAAACTAGCTAAATGTGTATGTTTGCATAACTTCGTTCAGTGGTATGATTCAGTTTCCCTTAGACTGAAAATAAGAATGTTAGACAAAATTACTGACATTTCAGTCCTAAATTACTTTTCTATGCAAAGGTTTGTCATTGCTTAAGTCATATAAAAGTTAAACCAGGTCATTTTTCTTCAGTTTCTCTACCTAGACAAGACTTAAATGATTGGGTTTGGCAAGCATGTCATCACATGATAAAACTCATGTTGTGATTAGGGTGGATGTAGGCATTTATCTTCTGCTGACAGCTTCAGACAAAAGGAAGATAAGTGAAGCTATTGTAATTGCAAAGTGACCTTTCCACTTTAGGGATATTGACAGCTATCCTTACTTTATACAGTATGTTTGCCATCATGGTAATTAGGTTTTTGTTGATCTATTGTTGGTTTTTGTACTTACACTGCTCTCTCTTGAAATGTTTGTAGATTTATCTGGTTTTTCTCAAGATAACATTTATTATGTACCTGACAAAATGTCAGCAAATAGTAGTACACCTTTTCTCAAAAGAACTCTTGCTTTTTTCATGTTCATATCAAAACATAATTTTGCTGACCAGAAAAAAATATGCTCTTTATTTTTCAGTTTTAAGAAACATTTTCTTCATGTATATCCCTTTGGGATTCATCTGGTTAGAATGCAGAAGAGTAGATCAACTGCAAAAATTCATGTATGAAATAAAAATGCATAAATTATCTTTTGAATACAAGAAAATGAAGCAGTATTTGCAACTCAGTTTTCACAAACTGCTTTAAAACTCAGGCAGCTATAGGATGGAAACATTTGTTTAGTGATTTTTAAAATAAAGCTGATTATATTGCAAGCTCATGGTTGGTACTGCTATTCATTTTGCCAACGACAAAGTGCCAAAAAGGGCTAGATGGTGAGGACTGGACTTGAATTTCATTTGGCAACCAGTCAGTTAACTAAACAAGCCCTATCACATTTTTGTTGTTCAAGTACACATGAATAAGTCTGTCTTTCTGCCTGCCACTCACCCTTTAGATGGAATCTCTGGCAAGGTGCTGGCACTAGGCATAGTTATGGCCTGACTTTCCATCTTCTTGGTCAGTACCACTGAATAAATTCAAGGATTATCCTGATTTACTGCAGCTGTAAACTACCAGAAATTTACCATCCTTCTTTTCTCAGGGGAAGGAGGAATTTTGACTTAACAGTTTGACTTAAGTCATAAACTAGATGTTAATGTAACTCCTCTTTGATAATGCCACCCTGTGGTAGTCAAGTTGATTCACTGCTGCCCAGAAATAGAGCTCAGCAAATAATTCACAGGGCTTCTCCCTCAGCTTCTGCAATAACCTGTGACTAGCCTGCTGCTTCCCGGCATTCATACATTATTTGTGTATTTGACAACTATCTTTTAAGTGACTGCTCTTTGGATTGTTCACGTATGTATGTACGATGATGAGTTGTGAATAAACAGACAAATCCCATGCCTGAGAAGAAATGCTGTAGCTGATGAGGTGACATTTTGCCCATAAATTTTGCCTTCTTTGTATTGTTAAACCACCACTACTTCAACACTAGCATTATAATTTATCAATGGATGTTTATGATTTAATGTTAGGCCATTTTAATCTCTTTATAGAAAGATTCCTTCCTATTGTGTTGTAAGTAAAGTGAATTTAACAGCAAAAGACTTTCAGAGGCACAAAGAACTTCAGATAAGGAACTTAGAAGTAAGGTAAGCTCTTCTGCATTTGTACTTCAACTTTTATCTTTACATACTCTGTATATAGCAGGATTCATGTTAGAATAATAAAAAAAAAAAAGTTTTAAGAAAACACCCTAAAATACATCTTAAGAAAAATATTTCTGAAGCTATTCCAACAGTTGTTAGCTTTCCAAGTTAGCTACAGATGTGGAAATATAACTTTCTCTTTAGAACAATATATTATATAAAATATCTAACATTCTACAGTTTATGATGGAGAAAACATCCTATATGCTATAACAGCACTAACAGTAAAATTCAATGAAAAAATTCTTTCTTTATTTCCTTCATAAAATATTCTTATTTATGTCTGTTATGTCATAGAACTGTTGCTTACAAAAATGTCTTTTATAAATTTCATCAATAAAAGCCATTTATTTTCTTAATAATTGGTAATCTTTTATTCTTTGCATCAAATGCATATTACCTTCCTTCTATATGTGTAGACTTCAGAGTTTTTCATTCCTTCAATAATTCTATTACTTTTCATGTTCTTTGTATATGTTTGAATGCATTCCGTTCTTAAAGGACCATCAGTAATATTTGCCAGTAGGCTACTGTGGGGATAGAAAGGGGAAAGTTCCTGGATTTATTAATATGGGAATATTATATGCCAACCATGATGCGCTTAATGTGTGATAAAGACCATGTGCTGATACACCCTCTACCCAAAAGCATCACTCTGTTATGTAGACAGAGCCTCTCAGAACCACTGAAAGACCCCAGGTTGCATGAATCGTACATTGTCAGCTGCTGTTATTTAATTTGCCTTAAGAAGGAGCTGTCTTCTGTCAATGAGAGTGCTTGCCAAGGAAAGAAAGAAGCAGATATAAAGAAAAAATCATTTACTTTCAGATCCCTAAAGGGCTCTCTGCAATTGGAATTCTGACTGAAATTCTGCAACTGTGGAAAGCTACATAGGTGCTTACAGATCATTTTGTACAGCAGTGTTCAGGCTTTTGATCCACATTACTAATTTTTTATTATTTGAATCATCCTCATAGGCTCTTCTTTTACTGGAGGCAGACAGATAGAAAAACACACAAAATCTTTATAGAAAACAGACCAGACAGAGTAAACTGCATGAAATAATCTGTCTTACCTGGAAATATTATCAGTCAAAATTGTTTTATTTTTTGTTCTTTCATATGTAGCAAAGGAAAACAAAAAATATGCCCATTTGGTTTTATAAAAAGCCCTTATTAAGGAAAGATTAGTCAGAGATAAGAGGACAAAAGACAGATCATATTATTTACAATCATGATATTTTAAAGTTTATTTTTCCACTCAGAAAAAAGCCAAACCAGCCAATGTGGAATTTTTTTCTTTGATACTGTAATATGGAGTCCTACGCCAGGACACAGGAAAACTCATAAAACTTAGGTGCACACTTCTTCAAAGACTGTAAGGATCTAACATTGGAAGTTAAGTTTAACTTGCTTCAGTTTTGTTTGCGTATTCCAACTACCTGCTTTTTATGAAGAGCAGACAGGATTAATTTGTCCTTGCACTGTCAATATATCACTACCTGCAGTCAAAATTGAAACAGTTTAGGCATAATATTATAAAAGAATATGATGTGCTGTGATGTTTATGCTTTTTACATGCATTTGTTCAAAGAGCTTGACATTACTTAAGGTAATTATTCTTATGGTAGCAAGAAGTGAATGAGGAATAAAAAGAGAAGTATAGAAGTTGCCTAAAGGTCTCATCCAACTTCTCTTAAAACCTATACTTTGGAGCTGTTAATGCCAAAAGGCATGATATAATGTATAACAGGACCACAGAATTATCCATGCAGAAAACATAAAGAAGGTGAGCTTTATAGAAGTTACTTATTCTAGATAGCAGACTCTATAAAATTATTTTTTTCCTGATGCCATTAGTTTTAACAATAAAAGTGAAAGTAACAAATTGGTCTTTAAAGGTGACAATGTGGTGATTGAACTGAGTGATGTTCCTACACACATAAGGCAGCAAAAGCTTTTCTTCTATCTTAAGTGATACACAAATCAGTGTTGCAGAGCTAGATCCAGATTTTTTTGCTCATGATTAGAAGATCCTTTATATATAAACAGATTCCCAGGAAAAGAAAATACATTTGGCTGACTACCATCTCTTGCACAGCCATAAACAATATCACTGTCTCATCTGTTGTGGTATATTTAAACAATAAAAGTGAAAATGGTCATTCCCAGTTAATAAAAAAATATTCCTTCAATTATGTAAAACTGAAAACAAACTCAATACATTAACTTTTAAATTACTATCTGAGACTCTGTGATTGTGGGAGGAGTTCAACAAAACACTGTTGCAGATTTTTTTTCTTGGAGAGGAATCAGATTTGGTGATATCCCAGCATTCTGCAAGATCACTGAGGATTTGCCTGATGCAGTCAAATAGCTGCTAATAGCATTCCATGTTAATAACTTGAACCTATAAGGAAATAGTCTAGATTTTTCTCAGAGGTTATCTTTGCAAAATGATATTCCTAAAATGGAAACTGTTTTACTGAAGAAAAATCTTCTGATGTATTTTTTTTTTTAATTGCATTGAAATAAAAAGTCAGATGTTTTTTAGTCCCAGCAGCAGAATGAGATTTTATGGTCCATTCACCGCAAGAACTATTTCCCTGAAGCTTTTAATTCCAGGAACAGTTACTCAGTTTTGATGGGCAAGTTGATAAGAACAAGAGGGAAAACATTTCAATGATATATCAGTAAAGGTGAGTAACCTGTCATTTTAAAAAATAAATTTTAGAAATGTAACCAAATAACTATGTCCCACAAAGAACACAGCAAACCTTGCCCAGTGAGACTTATTAGAAAAATAACTGCCAGAACTAGAAGCATCTATATTCATAATCATAAAGACAATTTATTGCAAATAGAACAAAGAAGAGGAAACTTCAGGGATGTACTCTGAAAAGTAAACCATTTTTTGGTAGTAAAAATAGAGGTTAGCTCAAACCAATTTTAAGGCAGAAGCAGTTTTTGAATTTTTCACATAGTTGGCTCTGGAGTTCCATCCTCTTTTTCAGATGCAAAATGGCAAGATAACAAGCATTTGGACTTTTATGTTCGTGTACTATGATACAGCAACAGATTCTTCTGCTTACCTTGCATGTCTTTTCTTGCAGCCTGATTGCACTGACCTTCCAAAGCATTGCTTAGGGTTCTAAAGCAAGTATTTAATAACCACCTCCTGTTTTCTCCTTATTAGTTTCAACTTTACTTCAGCTTCTCAGTCCTCTTTACATTTTTTACTTTCCAGTGATGCTGTCCAGAAACTGTCTAGTGGTCTCAATGGGTTAAAGATGTGGGAGCTAATGCTGTACAGACCTGTAGTTTGGCTTTCTATATTTACTTTTGATTTCCACAGTATCTGGTGCAAGACTGATTTTTTTTTCTTTTAATGCATACGTTTTCTTAAATACTAGATCTAATCAGATTATCTTCTTTACTGTTGAGCTAGTTGATAAAGTATAGCGGTCATACTAAAATAATACATTTCTGCATCAGCCAATCTTTTTAATTGCCTTCTTAGAGACTTTTACATCTCTTCTATGGGAATTAGCTTTAACTTCAAGCATTTATTTATATGGTGCTGTAAGAGAACAGAAGGTCAAAGAGAATAAAGAGGAAGAATGCAGAAGAAAGAAAGGTAGAGAAACTACCTATAAGGGCTTGTGGAGACCCTGTCTGTGTAAAGATGAGCTCCCACTATAACATACAGGGTAATTTCTTTCCTAAATGATTCTTTCATTTTACTTTTGTACATTTGCCCTGACCCAGACTTTCATCTCTTTTTTCCAAAGAGTCCATTTCTTAATCTTCTCATTTTGCCATTAATCATTTGGCTCCAGCAACATCCAATACTGCCAGGAATTTAAACCTTTTCCTATGTTGGCTATGATTCTTAGCCCTGTTGACAGGTCTAAAATATAGCCTCTGGCAGACTATATAAAGGTGAGAAGTCTAATGATGTTTGAACAACAGCATGATCTGCAGTTTGCACTTTGTGAATTCAGATTTTAACACAACTCCTCTTTTTCCCATGTAAAGACAAATGAGCATAGCAGCCCTTATGCAAGATTGAATATCTTCAGTTACTCACAGCAGTATCTGCTCTTACAACCAAAAGATATGCAGATTCTTATGAGGGGGTAAGAATATAATCTCAGTTTGACTGTATACTAAGGGCTATATTGTGTCTTGGAAAACAGGAAGGAAGAACAACAGAAGATTCCTTAAGGAAAAATGGTAGGCTTGTTCCTAAGAATTTTTAGGGAAGATCACAATGCTGTGAGGCTACAATTCCACCTTTGTTTCCTTCTGCCTTTTCAGTTATCCCAAAACAGTTAGAAGATTACACAGTTCCAGTGTCTAAGAAAAGTGGGTTAAATATTCAGAAAGTTTTAATAGGTTAGATTGTTCTACATATTGGATGCTTGCAGATGAGTTGTGTTCCAAAAAAATCAATGCATTGAGTACTGCACTTTTAAAAGTGTACAGGACTCAGCTCTGGAAAATCTGGTCCCCTTGAAACTTGGATGTTAGTATTTTGGCATGATGCTGGGTGCACGGAGCAAGAAATTAGCTACTTCTGTACTGGTGAATTCAAGCACTCACAGAAATGTCTATAGGCATGAATATGGCCTGTGCTGTCTACTGCCCTCCCAGAGAATTCCCTTGACAATTAAAATATTATCACAAGATAAAATCATGGAATCATTCATGTTAGAAAGTGTCACAGAGAAAAACTATTAATTTTTCTTAGTTTAAACCAAGAGCAGGTTTGAAATGGTTTATTAATTTGCTAATGACATGTAATTAACTAGCAATCAGTGAACTATACATGCAGGAAGAATATTGTTAATATAGCAGATAAAGCAGAACACACAAATCATTAATAAATCCATACCATTTTTTTTAATATGTCTCTATAACTAATCCCAAGGAGTTCTAATCACAATCATACACACAGTATTACACACACAACCCCTCGCTAACAGCACATGTGGGTTACAAGTACCCCCTGCACTGTCTGGGGGTGCAGGCTCCCCTACTTGTGCCTACATCCTGCAGGAGTTGTGGGTGTTATCACCTTGTGGGGCCCTGTGTTGCTCCCTGCAGCTGGTGGGGCTGCACCCATGAGCTCGTGTGCACCCCAGGAGGTGTGGGTCCCTGCTTGTGGTAGCCTGTACTGTTGCTCCCTGGCCAGAGAGCAGGCAGCTTGTGGCATCTGACCAGGCTGCTCTGTCTGGCCCAGGCAGAGGTGTGATGCCAATGAGATGATTTCTAGCAGTATCAAACCAGGTTTTTACTGCTGCTGTGTCTACTCCAAGATCTCTATCTACATGTTACAGCTTCTCATGCTTCTTTTATATGTCTCAGAGTGACTCCTGCTTCATTTCAAAAGGCTTTCGAACTGAGGACAAGAATAACATCGGTTGTTCTTTCTCCAGCTGATGTCTGTCTTCCCCTTTTACATGATCAATTGGGGGTGATAGTTGTCTTTTTTTTAGTACAATGAGCTGTGGGCAAATGCTCTCTAGTTTTGCGTATTCAACTCAGCACACACATTAAATAGCCTCATGTTTTTATCCTAACAGATGCTGTTATCCAGGCCATTTTCCAAGGTTAGACTGTGAAAACACCCTACAAAAGAGATCTTGTGAAGCCATCTAGTCCAACTTCACTCTCACAAGTTCCACGTGCAATTCAGATCAAGTTGCTTAGGGTTTTGTCCAGTTGGGTCTTGGAAACCTCTGAAGCTGGAGTTTATATGATCTTTTGGGGCAGCCAGCTCCAGTTCTTTATTGTACTGAGCAATTTTTCCCTTGTACCTACCTGGAACCTGCCATGTCATAATTTAAAACCATTGCTTCTTGTCCTTCAGCCATGCACCTCAGTAAAGAGCTTGACTATATCTTCTCAACAACTTCCTTGTAGGAGTTAGAATGCTATTGGCAGGTCCCCTCAAGTACAAGCCCAGTTCCCTCACCTTTTCCTCACAGGGCACATGTTCCAGCCCTCGACCATCTTGAGGGGACTCCAATGTATACACACAAGTTTATCACTGTTTTTCTTGTACTGAACAGCTCAAAACTAGGTGCAGTGGTTTAGGATGTGGTCTTGTAAAAGTTAAATAAAGGGGAGTAATCACTTCCAAGTAACATTTTTTCCTAGTAATACATCAGATACTGTTGATCTTCCCTACCAGAGCACACTACCAACTCACGTTTTTGCTGCTGTCCACTAGGACAGCTAGGACCTTTTCAGTGGATCTGAGCCCCAGTCAGTCCATCACTACACTGTACCAATGCAGAGAGTATGTCTGTTCCTAGCATAGGACTTCACATTTGTCCATCAGTTTTAAAAGATTCTTGTCAGCTCATTCTTTTATCCTATGTAGGCCCATCTGAGTGGCAGGTGTGCCCTTGAGTGTATTAACTGTACATCCAGTTTGTTGCTCACATTCTGGGGAGCATTCCTGTTTGCTCCTATATATGGTACTATGCCACTTCAATGTCCTTATTCTCTCACTGCCCTCCAATACTGTCACATTAGGCATAACAACTTCATATGTCCAGCTAATGTGATAAGAAGACACGAGGAAGCAGTAATGTCTGAGCCATACACCAAGAATGGGTTTGGTTCCTACAAAGGCTAAAGGAGATACAAAAAGTCATCTAGCTAGCCTGAACATGAGCAGCAAAAGAGGAGGAATGGGACTTTCAGGGGCTGGAATGTCTCAAGGCACACTGGCAGCAGTCGTGGGCTGTGTGCTGGAGTACTGAAAGCTCATCAGGGACTGCAGATCTAGGGAGAGTGGGGGCAGGCTGTTTCTTAACAAGGGGAAGGTGTGATAACAGTAGATAATGGAAGAATGTGGCAAACATTGTACTAGACAATTATACTTCTTAACAGTCACAAAAGCCTGTGAAATGTGTTCTGTGTCAGCTAGTTTTGTCTGATCAAGGCTGACTTGTTTTGGTAAACAAGAAAGTCACATAGAATCATTGAATAATTTACTTTGGAAAAGATCTTTGACATCAAGTCCAACCATTAACCCAGGACTGCCAAGTTCATCACTAACCCATGCACCAAAGCATCACATCTACACATTTTTTAAGTACCTTCAGCAATGGTGATTCCATCACCACCCGAAACAGCCCATTCCAATGTTTGACCACTCTTTCTGTGAAGTATTTTTTTCCTTATATCCAATCTAAACCTTCCCTGCTACAACCTGAGGCTCTTTCCTCTTGTCCTGTTGCTTTTTATCTAGGAGAAGAGACCTACCCCCACCTGCTTGCAACTTCCTTTTAGGGAGCTGTAGAGAGCAATAAGGTCCCCCCCGAGCCTCCTCTTCTCCAGTCTGAACAACCCCAGTTCCCTTAGTTGCTCCTCACAAGACTTGTGCTCTAGACCCTTCATCAGCTTTGTTGCCCTTCTCTGGACACGCTCCAGCGTCTCAATGCCCCCCCTATAGCGAAGGACCCAAAACTGAACACAGTACTTGAGTTGCAGCCTCACCAGTGCCAAGTAGAAAGGGATGATCCCTTCCCTTTTCCTTCTGGCCACACTGTTTCTGATACAAGCCAGGACACTGTTGACCTTCTTGGCCACCTGGGCACACTGCTGGCTCATGTTCAACTGGTGATTAACCAGCATCCCCAGGTCCTTTGCCTCCAGGCAGCTTTCCAGCCACTCTTCCCCAAGCCTGTAGCATTGCATGGGGTTGTTGTGACCCAGGGGCAGGACCCGGCACTTCTTGTTGAACATCATACAATTGGCCTCAGGCCATCAGTCCAGCCTGTCCAGATCCCTCTGCAATAGTCTGTTCCATGTCAGTGACATCAGTGACAGAGGACGTTCCTGAATTTAACTTATCAGTGTAAATGTAGACTGCATGTCTTCTTTTTCCTGCTTCCCTTTCCTGCAACCACACTGTGCAATAGCTCAAGACACGTGCTTTCTCAAATACTCTCTTAAATTGATTGCCAATGGAGACTAAATTCTGACATGCATATGTGGTGAACCATTGGGACCCAGTGGGAAATTACAATGAAAGATAAAATCGTAAACTGAATTTTTGTTTGGAAATAAGTACAATATATTATAATTCCTTTTACAGTATAAATAATACAGCAGTGAGACTGCTTATTTCCTCAGAATACTTTGTTTATGTATTATCGGTAACTCAGTTCAGTAAACAGAAAATACAGTTTTCTTTCAAAGACTGACAGTTCCATGCAAGTCCAGTGATTAAAAATTCCTGAGGGGAAAGAGGTTTTATTCCCTTTGTGTGGAAAAATGAGAAAAAACTTAAGACATACATCACCCACTCACACCCCCTCTAGGGATATTTGGAGAGGCAGTCTAGCAATCAGAGCTGATGAGCAGCAGACTTCCCACTCCGCAGGAGAAGCCAAAGTTTTGCATTTTATCCCTTTTTGACATGAAAACTAGAAGTGCAACCACGTTTTCCATTTGAAAATTTCTAGGAAATTCTAATACCTGTATATGAACTTAGACACTAGGAGGGTAATGGATGCCCAGAAACACTCAGTGAAGGAAAATGTCTCTTACTCAAGAGCCCGTTTGTTGGCAGCCACCTTTCTATTCAAAAGGACGTGCTGTTCATTACTGCCCTCCCATGGCATACGTGGTGTTGTACATTGCACAGGTGATAAATTGTGTTTGACTGCAACAGCTTTTCTTAGAGACACGACACAGAGGACACACTGTAAGAAATGACACAACTAATCAATTTACTGTGAATGTCACAGAGGTGGCCTCACAGCAGAAATGAGTATCTTCAACACAGGAGCAGAGGTGAGCAAACTCTGGTTAGCCCTTCTTTTGTCTCTCCACAAAACAAACAAAAGGTGCAACTTTAAAGTGGATTTTGTGGTTATTCTTCCCAGAAGTATCAGAGTGTGGATGGCTCCTATCCACACTGCATCTCATTAGATACCACTAAGACTGTGAGCAACATTGCTGGTTATAAATTTTGAGGCTTTTTTGCTTAATTGTCATTATTTTTTACAGTATTTCCTGTACTAAGTAGCATCACTGATACTGTGAAGAGCTGGGCAAAAGAAGAAAATGTGATTTGCAGTAACCATGTCTGCTAGTCAGTGAAGATTTTGCAACTGCTCAGAAGGCTTGACTATAATAAGATGAAATATGCTAGTACACGTGTCTTTGTGTAGAGGGAATAGTCTAGATGCATGTAATGTCTTGTTATTTTATGTTAGTGGAAACTCAGTAAGAATGGGACATTAATAAGGCACAGACATAGCTGACATGATATAAAATAACACCAAGAAATTTTGAGGTATTGTAGTAATTTCCAAAGAAGACCTGTTCATGCCTGCTATCTTCTTTTCAGGACTTCCTACGAAATATTAAAATCCTTTACCTACTCCAGCTGTAGCCTGTGACCTTTTCTGTCAAGCTTTTTTTATATAAACTTAAGGCTAACCATTTAGAGACAGTTTGGGTGGTAAATTAGATAATGCAGTGGAGGGACTGTTTTGGGAGGTAAATGTACCTTCCTTCCTTTGAGGACTCATAGTAGGAACTAATGACTATAAAATTTTAAAAAAGACGATGCCGAAAACAAATGTGAATTTTATGCCTTCCTCCACATTATGGTTATGAGTGTCATTGTGCAGATGTTAATCCAGAGCAGGCAATGCCTGTCTCAGACCAGTGAGCCTTGTCATCAGAGGTCAGATAAGGGCGTGCAGCTGGGGAGGGTCAAGCTGGTGAATGAGAAGGAAAAGCTTGCTGAGACCATAATCCCTTCACTCATGTCAAAACAGTTTTGAGCTATTGTTCAGCCTGTGGAACCTCTATTACCTTTAGCAGTCATTCTCTCTAAAAGTGTTCAGAAGTCTATGGATGGGAAACTTGAAATGAGCACAGTTTAAAGGAATTCACCTGTGTCACTTCAAGGAGAGAACAGCTTGTGCCCTACAGTTATGAACATAAAAACACAGGCACAGTGGAAATCCACTGGTTTATGAGTTTTGGTGTCAGAATAATTACAATCATATGGTTTTGATTGATTTTTCTAATTGTTATCATTTAATACATAAACAAAGGTAATTACTTGCCTTAATCTTAGTCTGACGGGCAAAGTTCCTTGAGTTATTGATGGCAGCAGTACCTGTAAATAAGATGCAGGCTGCCAAACATAACTGTAATGCAGACCTGAAAAGCTCTGCTAAGACAAGAAACCCAGAAGAAAATTAGAATCCACTGCAGGATGAGTAAAGCCTACACAAAGTATTAGTGTAGTCTGAAGAGAGCTCAAAACTTATGTAATAGTAAGAAGGCATGCAACATTGGAAATAGCAACTAAGGCTGGCCATGCATGAGCTCATGACTTCTAGGAAGACAAATACTAACTTTGTAAACAGAAATAAATAAGGGGAGTAAAGGATATAGGAGTCTGAGGACCAGTCCATCTTCTTTAGACTGAAGGCCAGTAAGGCCTAAGCAGGTTTTTTCATATTCTCTAAAATCACTTATGTTGAGCCAATTATCAGCATTTAGTCAATACAAATTATTATTAAGTACATGAGCATCAGCCAACATAGCATAAGTAAAAACTGATTATGTGATTTCATAGAAATCACAAAATATCTAGATGTATTGGTCATAAAATAAAGGGGTATATGGGCCCTTTCAAAGAAGCCAATGGAATGGTTTGAGTTTACAAGAAAACCAGGCACATATGCTGGGTCTCTGACCAGGGCCATAATTCTCAGCTGTCTGACTTAAACAAGCTGCTAGGCAGAAGGAAAAGAGACGGTGAGAGGTTTTATTCTTTGGTGGGAATGATCCTAGGAGACTCAATCTCATAGAAGTTGATGAAGAAACAGGAAAGAAAAGAGCAAAGTCTGGTTATTGCTTTTGTTCTTAAGTGCAATCAATTGTCTCTGTTTTCAGATTGTTTAGGGAAGAAAAGAAAAAGAAAAAAAATTATTTATCAAGTGATTTTAACTGTGACACTGCTTGCTTGGCAAGAAAGGTTTTTTCCTCTACCCTTTTTTCCTCTACTCTCTTCTATACTCTTTTTCTTTACACTCCCCCTCCAAGACAACCTATATCACCTTACAGTAAGAACAAGGCTAAAATCTAATTCCAATTCCAAAATTATTTTATAAGATATTTACTAGCTCTGGGCAACCACAGAAACTCCTGGAGTCTATGAGGGCTGCAAGTAGGGTTTCCAGGTTTCAAAAAGGAGTGTAGAAATTAATACAAAACTAAACAAACAGATAAAAAATAGGGGGAGAATCCACCATCAAAAAAAGAAAAAAGCAAAATGTTAGTAGACTTAAACACTGAATTTCCTTAAGAGTCAAACATGTTTTTTTCAATATTGGTAAGAATTAATGGTCCATCTGAAAACCTGATGTGTCCCAGTGCTGTATTTAGTGCAAGAGAGCAGATACAACAAAAAAGAGGTTCAAACTTCATCCATCTTGAAAAAAAGAAGAGAGCATGTTATTTTTATACTTTATAGTTCAGTGTATATCTACAGAATGGTGCTGTTTATGAAAGAATAAATCTACAATCTTGTTTTCTTACAGTCTGCTACTCCTCATTCAAAGACATTTGCTTTGAAGGTCTATGGTACTTTTTGTTAAGGGCACTGAGTTAACATGTGGTTATATCACCCTAAGACAGCAATTTTTTTGTCATTTTATCTTATTGTTGCCAACTCTAAAACTCGTTTGCTTTCATAAGAAACATCACAAAAGAATGTTCAGCAAATCAACGCTGTCCAGACTCCAGCCATTTCATTATATATACTTCCCTCTGTACCTCATGATGATAGACTGTCATCCATAAAATGAAGTATAGAGAAAACTGAGACACTTATCTGTCAAAGATACATTTCTCTGATAGCATCAATTTTATTCTAGAAGCATATTATCTCAGCCTGGAAGACTGACAGCATGCTTCTCCTGGTTTCATTCCTCAGTCTGAAGCTTTTTCATGGCCTTGGACTCTGTCTTCTTGTGAAAGACATCTATAAGTCTAATAGGACAATAGAAGTGCAAATTTATTGTTTCAATGAACTCCCACAAGAGTAAGAAAGACAATGTCAATGTTTTAAGCACATTCAGTTTGAGTGTGGAGGGGAGTGTCTGTTAAGATTTGGAAGTCTCTGAAGTTCGATAGTAACAAGTACATATCTGTTTCCAACACATTAGCAACAAAAATCACAAGTTCAGGGAGAGCAAGGTAGGGTCCATGAGTATGTACTACCCTGAATTCTGTTACAAGAGTGGAGCCCAGAAAATTCTGTATATTAAAAAAAAAAAAAAAAAAAAAAAAAAAAAAAAAAAGTACAGTACAGAGGTCCTTTCCTAGATATTGCTCCAGTTCTGTTATATTGGAAGACTTCTCAGAGAAGATGAGGAGACAGTTTGAAAACAGGAAAAATCCTTGGTTTCCAGCTATCTACTCATTCCCACCTATCTGAAGAACCCATGCAGTAATAATGAAAATGTTAGAAAGGGCTGCAGTAAGTGCAACAGAAATGTGCTTCACTGAGCTCTTGGTAGTGTGCAGACTCTCAACAGCACATGAAGCAGATTTTCTAACTACTTCCTCAGAGCTCTACTTTTTCAGGCCAATTCAGTGACAAGTCAGCTGCCATGTATTTTGTTCTGTGACGGGGCTACAGCTGAAATACATTCACTTATTTCAAATAGGATCCAGGTTGTTGCAAGATTGCCTGATCTGAAAGCCAGGAGAATGAAATAAGCATAGAAAAGACAAGGCAGAAAGACAAGGTAAGAACAAAAAATAGTTCTTCTGAAACCTTTTAAAGTATCTCAAAGTGAAGACTTAGTGCAAATTTGTGAAGCTGCTGAGAGAAGATAACGGCCAATTCCCAGCTTCAACTTGCTGGAAACTCTTTGAACAAGGAGCTCTGTGAGTCAGTCACTGCCCAGTCTGCTGCGCCCAGCTGGCCACTTAGGGTGCCTAGAACAAATTTTAGAGAAAATTCAGTTCTTGCCTTCATTTATGTAACTTTTCACTCACTTCTTCCCACACAGCATTCTATTTAAACAGCAGTGTGAAATACAGCTGCATGAATCACATACAGACTATTCCCAATTAGTGGAGAAATGTGAAAGGTCCCTGAAATAGACCTTATCAATACTAAGTGCTAGTATAAAGTGGAGATTTTGAATTGGATTCTGCTGAACCATCATGTATATTTCCCTACGGAAGCAGGAAAAAACAACATACATAAGACACACGAACTAAAAAATAAAAAGAAAACAGAGACCTAATTTGTGCCAGGCAGTCATCACCTGAAGATCTGCATGTTAGACAAGCCATGGCATGTGAGACATACATACGTAGCAGTGCTAGCACCATATATCCCGAAATCATCCTGGTTGCCCCACACATCAAGATATAATATCAGCTAAAAACAAGTAAAGAATTTTCAGTATAATAATGTTGGATTCAAAATCTCTCTTGGTTTGAGCCTTCAGAATTCCTACTCTTGAGTAACTCTTCTGTGACTCTGAAACTTGCCTTGCTTTTAGTTCAGAGCAATTTGTCATTAAAAAATAAAATAATGTCATAGGTCATGATATGCAAGTTCACAGCATAAATGTTGTTTTACAGATCACAAGAGAATCTCAGGGTGATGACACAAAGAGAGAATATAACGTCAGTTTGTCCTGTATCTCCTTTGTGAATAACTGTCACTCAGTATTACTCATTTACATTTTTCCAAGTTTGTTCATCTTAAAGAGCAAAAACAGTATAAAAAGATTCATTTTACACTTCAGTCCAGATTGTATTAAAATGTTACAAATGTTAACTGCTACACAAAATCCAGCTGCTTTTGTCATGTTTTCTCTGAGGACTTGAGGAGCAACTGCTCTTGTAGCTCTTCTTTGCTCTGATGCCTTCACAGGGCCAAGGGTTAAGATTGTGATCATACAGTAAGAACAACATAGATAGAAACAAACTTTATTCTGTATATGCATACAGAAAATCTCTGGGGACCACAAACCACTGCTGCTATGTCAAGTGTGGCCCTCCCTAAACTATGTGACAACATACTTTCCTCGACTACATGACAGCATAGCTCTCCTCCCTGACTTTGCACCTACAGGTGTGCCAAGACTTTGCACCCACAAATAAGTACCTTCCTCCGCCAGAGACAGTACAGGCTGGGGAGGAATAATACACAAAGTCAATTGTTAACATGATAATCTGGAACTTTTTTTTGTGTGTAAAAAATATTAGCCAAAGGAAACCATAATATTTACTTTTTATTCTGCCACAGAGGTGTAAATCTATTAAATTTCACAGAAGTACATATCATATCTCTAAATACAGACAAAGTAGTAGCAGAAGGCATGCAAGATGATAACCTGTTTTCAAAGGAAAATTTAAATGGCTGCCTCTGTCAGGACTTTATACCTGGCTATAAGAACTGTGAGACTGGTGTTATAAATCAATGCTCCCGAGTGATTTCTTTCTGATTGTAAATATACATTCCAAAGAGTTTTTTCATGAACTGCATGAGAAAATGTTTTCATGCTCTAAAGGGTAGTGAAAGTCATGGATACTGTCCAGAGACTATACCTATGCACTTTAGGTCCAAATCCGATTACCGGGAGATGGTTCTAATCTCAGTGGTATTGTATGTGCAACGTATGAAGAAACACTCTATAGCTGTGAAACAAGGCTTTTTGGTTGGTTGGTTTGTTGGCCTTTTTTTCCCCACTTCCGTGCTTTCTTTTACAGCATGAGTTCCTATTTCTTTAATCTTAGGACCTAATACTTTCTTTTTTAATTCTTATATAATTTTGTTGCTTTTTTGTCTCCCCCTGCCTCAGACTTCTTATTCCTCTGTTCCTGATTCTTTCTTTTCTTCAGTGTCTCCTGTATTGAACTTCATAATTAAATTTATTTATAATTACTTTAATTAAATTTATAATCAATATTTGTGATATTTGTGTTTAGTTATGATTTTTAATATTTGTTTTATTGTATGGTGATTTTTCTTGTCTCAGATGATCTCTGCCCTGAACAAAGATAATGCGAACTCCTGTGACATCTTTCAATTTGTATCCAAAACTCAGGGAACAAAGTTAAATTTTTTCTCTGAAAACTTTTTATTTTTTAAATTAATCTTCTTTCTTTAAGCTTTACTGTGGCTTGGCAACATATTGTTTCCCTTTGTATTTTTTTTTCTTAAAAATCTACCTTTACATTCTAGAACTGCAGCAAATAGGCAAGCAGGAAGGAACGGGAAAAAGATCTTCTTAGAAATGTTATAGTGAATCAAAAAGGGAGGGGGGCGGGCATGACTGTTAACATTTATTGTCATAAAATTTGTTCACTTTTAGAAGCAAGTAATTCTTCCATCATTTTTTATCATTGTCATATAGTAAACACCTACGTTCTTTGCTTTTTTATTGTTTTAAAATAGTTTGCTGAGATGGAAAAAATAATTGGTAATGCTCAGATAACTCACAATTCAATGATTAAGGTTGCCTCCTCTTGCCCTTTCTGTTTGCATTTGGATTTGTTTTCTCTGTTGTTTTTTCTTCACTTCTTCCTTTCTTTTCCTTTTTCACTGAAATTGTGAATGTCACTAAGGAATGTAAATGAGCACAATAGAAGAGTTCTTTTCCAGTCTTGAGTTTTCCATTGTTTTCCAGATTTCTTCCCCAGCTATCTTCTTTACAAATAGGAAATATAGAAAGAAAAAAAATAAAAAAAAGAAAAGAGGGACAATAAAGCACAAATACCGAACCAATATTTTTTTTCAGTTTTCATCTGAACCAATTTAAATGCAGCATGTTTGAATATGAAGCAAAATTTTTAACATTGAAAATATTGAATGGTGACATATGAACCAAGAAGGATAATATTTTCATAAATAATTGGCTTCCTCACCAACATATGCAACTCAACTTTGACAGGGAAATTTTCTGGATAAAAAAAAAAAGTAAGGTTTTAATAGTTCACATTAAGTTTTATTTCTAACAAAGGCCAAAACGGGTGGGGGGTGGGGGGAGTTGTAAGTGGTATTATTTTCTATATTTTTTTAGGCATTTCACAGGAAACAGAAAGATGTTCTCATACAATCATCAAGTTTGGGCTGTTGTTTTTTGTCACCACTGATCTTGCACACTACTCACTGATGGAAAATCACGGTATCTGATCTAGGAACAGCTAAAAACGCATTGATTGTATTCTGACTTTTCCTGTGTTATAAATGTCATATGTGGAATTACACAATCTAAAAATATTAAAATTGTCTTAAAATATTAATAGATTTCAAACATTAGGATTTTTTCTTATGTAAAGGTTGGAGAGTAGTGACATCAGTTTCAAAGTATCAGGTTTCCACTTTATTTCAGCTCTATTTGTTTGAGAAACTTGGCACTATGCACTGCAAATAGTTACTGACATCACGAAGATCCAATCAGGTTGTAAGGTATTTGATGATTGCACTTAACATTGATTGACCAAAATATATTAACTTTCATTTTAGGCAGGTAATTTGGTCAGAATGACCAATTAGGACATTTTGTGCTCTAGATAAATGGTGGCATTATATTAAAAATTATTTTTTCTTAGCCGTTAGTAAATCAATGGCAGATTAAACTACAATTTACCATTTCATGGTAGTTCATCTCATACCTTTGCCATTAACATGACTGCCATTACGTAGGGAATTTTTATTTTCCCCAGGAAGCTGCTGAAGCTCTGATCATGTAGGAACTGACACTGTAATCTTATAAAATTGTTTAATTTTACTAGCTTTTATGATTCAGATAATAATCTCTAAAGCAGCAAAAATCTAAGACAGTTCTTGAGAAAGTACATGAAACAGAAAAAATTCCTCTAGAAAGTCAAACAAATTATAAGATTATACTTGTGTGTGTAGGAAAGCATTTTACGAAGGTTCAGGAAAGATTTTGCTCTTTTGTACTCAACAACACTATTATATTTATTTCCTTTTTAACATGTAATCAGCTTTAAAAAGACACTGAATGATGTTACTGACTAGCTTTTCTAGCATTGCTGCTGGAGCATCATAGTGATGACTAAGTGACTATTAAAATACCTCCCCTGTTCAAATAACCAGAGTTCATATTGGAGTCCAAGAATCAAAGAAATAGACAAGAGACACATTTTGCAATGATCCAAGTCTGCAGTGACTATATAACTAAAAACCTGTGAATATTAATGGTATTAATATTAAAAAATATTATTTGTTTTCAAGAGATGGTAATGTGATCAGTAATGTGCCTTTTTTAGTTTGCATTGCAGTTTTCAGGTACCTTTGGCTAACAATCCAGTGCTGAACTGACAGGTTTTTCTAAAAGTGGAGAAAAGATTTAAAGGACTTTTCAACATCTTTGTTTGCACCCCACCTAGGCTTACACTCTTTTCCAGGCTTACACTCTTTTCCACCTCTCTTCTACTGCTTTCACTTCTAACTTTTCAGTCTTAGCCAAGAAAGTGAATTATAAGCTCAGTTGGCTTAAATCACTATAGTCATTACAACAGAAACATTCAACACCAGGGAACAAATAGTATTTCATTACAATTGGGATCTGTCAATACTACAAACATGAACTGTATAGAATTTGATTAAGGTGCTGCTGTGTCCTGACCTGGTTGTGAGGTGATTTTAATTTGCAGTGTAGACAGCTGGCTTTCTTTTATCTTCTTCCCTTTTTAACCTTCTCCAGTCCATTAATGATAATGGGATCTGATTCTTTCCATTTTTATTTTGGTGAGGAGGTTGGAGGTGTACATCATGGAGAGATGCTGAATTACCAACACATAACGCCAAATCAGCAAAAGCATAGAACAGTAAATTTCATTTTTGACACCCATTTTTAATCTGCAATGTTACACTATGTGACCAGATAAAGAGCTAGTTTAATATTAATTTTATTCTCTTCTTATCAAGGTTTATTTCCCTGTTTGATCTACATGCTAGCAAATTCTATTGTTTCAGTTGTTTTTCTGTGATTTCTGTGAAGTCCTTTACCAGATATGCTTATCTTTGTATTTTCATTTTCCTGATCTTAAGGTACTACATTTCCAACTAACACTTTGCCTTATTTACTTCCAGGAAAAAATAAACAGAACAACAGGTTCTATGGAAACAGGAAAGTTATGTCTCAGAAATTATATGTCATCTATGGAATAAAAAAATAAATTAAAAACATTGAAAACAGCATTTTGTTTCTATTCTAAATAACTTTACAGCAGGGTTAGTTTGTGGCCTGATGTGGGTATGAATACCCACAAAGGTAGGAACTATTTAAAGTAAAAAACTTTCTCTGGTTAACTCAATAATTACAGTGACTGTTCACAAACCTTGACACCATATGCTGTTGCATCAGTTTATGGTAGCAGCCCATCAAGCCCCGACTACCTAGAAAACGTGGGAATTTATGAAACATCTTATTAAAAGTTTGAGTGTTCACTATCAAGAGTGAAAGGTGTCCCTCAAGGGTCCGTACTGGGGGCAACACTCTTTAATAACTTCATCAGTTACCTAGGCAGTGGATTGAGTACAACCTGAGGAAGTGTGCACATGACACCAAGCTGAGTGGTGCAGCTGGTAGGCTTGAAGGAAAGGCCTTGACAGCCTGAGGAACGGGCCCATGTGAACTCACTCGCCTATGAACTCCATGTGAACTGGAACATCTCGCCTATGAAGAAAGGCTGAGAGAGCTGGAGTTGTTTGGCCTAGAAAAGAGAATGCTCCAGGGGGATGCTATTGCAGCCTTTCAGTACATAAAGGAAGCTTATAAGAAAGGTGGAGAAAGAGTTTTTACCAAGGTTTGTAGTGACAGGATGAGGGATAATGGTTTTAAACTGAAAGAGGGTAATTTTAAATTAGATATAAGGAAGAAATTTTTTACTGTGAGGGTCATTAGACACTGGAAGAGGTTGGCCAGAGAAGTTGTGCATGTCCCATCCCTGGAAGGGTTCAATGTCAGGTTGGATAGAGCTTTGAGCAACGTGATCTAGTGAAAGATGTCCCTGTCAACCCAAACCATTCTATGATTCTGTGAAAGAAATGGAAGTACACAAGAGGCAAATTCTAGAAAAATTGTGGGAATAAATGAGTAAACAGGAAATACAATCAAGACTAAAGCTGCTGAGAAAAAATATAGGGGAAAAAAGCAAAATTTCTTACACTTTTGGAAAAGAAATGCTTTGGACCTCAACTAAAATAATTTAAAGCTAAAATGAGGGTAAGCTTAAGCAAAGTAGTATTTAGGTTTAGTCTTGTGAAACAGGAGTTTTAACAGGGTTATGTGATCTTCATTTTGTTACATATTTTGACTTTTTTAACTACAGAAGTCAAGACAAACCTCAGTCCTATGCAAAAAAAAAAATCAGTATTTTATATGTGTGTGCATTTATATACACAAGGGTGTATGTATATATGAATATAAGGCAAGAGAGAAAGGCAAACATGAAATTAAATCCAAAAGGCATTTTTAGTAAAATCTTACATTCTGTATCTTACCTGTTTTTACTTAGAAGGAAAGCAGTCCATAACCTACTTTTTCTGGAGATTTCAAACCTGCTTTCGTATGTCTGTAACTGGAACAAATCCATATTTCAAAACAGAAAGAGAAAGAAGAAAGTAACATTGGAAGAATTTATAAAATCAAACAAATATGTATTTAACAAAATACAAAGGTTTTGTAATTAGTTGCATGTTATAACATGATATTAATATATTGCATTGTTCTCTTATTAACAGCAAAAAAGGGGACAGTGGCAAAGCATAGGAAAGTAAAAGAGTTATCATTTTGGTCAAGACTGCAGAAGTTGTGAAATCATTGGGTTTATGCTGTCATGTTTTAACCCCAGCCAGCAACTAAACACCACACAGCTGCTTGCTCACTCACCGTTGGTGGGATGGGGGAGAGAACTGGAAGAGTAAAAGTGAGGAAACTCATGGGCTGAGGTAAAAACAGTTTAATAGTTAAAGCTAAAGCTGTGTACACAAGCAAAGCAGAGCAAAGAATTCATTCACTGTTTGCCATCTGCAGGCAGGTATTCAGCCATCTCCAGGAAGCCGGGCTCCATCACGTGTAACAGTTACTTGGGAAGACAAATGTCATCACTCTGAATGTCCCCCGTTACACCTTCTTCCATTAGCTTTATATTGCTGAGCATGACCTGATATGGTAAGGAATATCCCTTTGGTCATTTGGGGTCAGCTGTCCCAGCTGTGTCCCCTCCCAACCTCTTCTGCACCGCCAGCCTGCTTGCTGGTGGGGTGGAGTGAGAAGCAGAAAAGGCCTAGATGCTGCCTAAGCACTGCCCAACAGTAACAAAAACATCTCTGTATTATCAACATTGATTTCAGCACATCCAAAACATAGCCTGGTACTAGCTACTATGAAGAAAATTAACTATCCTAGCTAAAACCAGCACATGCACGCACTCAGTACATACTACATTCTCAGGCTGCAGTGCAATCAAGTAAAGGAAGGTGAAAAACATTGTTTTATAAAGGATGCATTTTAGAAACAAGTACAGTTTTAGAACTAAATTGTAAACCTCAGGTAAAGACGTATTTTCATCCTTGTTTTTGCTACAAATATAAAATGAGCTTTTTTTGTTTGAAAAAAAAAAAAAAAAAAGGTAATGCAAGCCTATTAACTGCCATGAGAACTCCTTTCATACAAAAAAAGAGGGACTTGAAGCCCCTTTTGTGATCTTAGGAAACTCATTTGACTTCTGTGGATGAAATCCTGGCCTCACTCATTGAGGTCAGACTATTGTTGAGTTTAGGATTTCTTCTGCAGTGTCCAACTTCTGCATCTGCATGCTGGAGATAAAAGTAATTCTACACATTATTAATTTCTTCAATTTATAAAAGCCAGTAGTAAATGTTCACACCAGGAGTAGCATACACTTGCAAAACTTAACATTGCTAATAATGCATCAGAGCCCTGAGTTTTCTATCACTCCCTCACTGGGGTTTGGCTGCCTGTGCTCAAGGCCAGCTCTGACCTGGTGCAGCTGCAGGACCCAGGGTCAGAGTGCTGGGAAAAGAGCTTGGAGAGAAAAGGCTGAGAAGCCTTTTTAGCATCCTACTCTTCCTTGCACAAGTGCTTTTAACTCTACATGTCTTTGCCAGAGCCATCTTACAGCTTTGCCTGTGGTCACCCATATATCTTGCTGCTCCTGACCTGCGGACCATGATATGAACCGTCAGCTGAACCCAGTCTCTGGACTTGCTTTTTTTTTTTTTTTTGAGGACTGTGGGACTCTGCCCTTTACCTTTGAGGGTGCTGCCCCTCCTGCCTTGCTGTCACTCAGCTACTGGCTTGCGATCACTTCTGGAGTAGTTGATTCCTGCTGTTCTCTGACACTACCTGCAAAAGTCACAGCACATACCATGGATTGCTAATCCTCCCCTCTGAAAATAGACATATAGTCATCATGTGTGGTAATCAAAGACAATCTATTGTGGGGAATCTAATAATCATACCTCAGTTTTTTTCTAAAAAATATCCACCAAGTTGTTACAAAATCTGGAGCAAGCAGGGAACAACTTCTCAAGACAGTCATTACAAAAAATTTCTCCTTTCTTCTGCTTGAGAAATAGAATTTTATGACATGTCCAGAAAGAAAATGATTGTGGCTCCACAGCAACCCTATCTGCATTGTGCAGGATGTTGACTAGATGATGGAATCCTAATACCTTAGTGTGTTTTTGTTTGGATGCTTTCGAAGACAAAGATTGAACCAACCCTTGATCCAAGGAAGCATGTACTTAGTGAAAGCTTGTGACTCGACCCTGTTCTTTTTTTAAAAAAAGTGTTAGTAGTTTCATTACTACAGTGGTAGTTTCATTACTACAGTGCACAAAAGGTACTTCCACTGAATTTCAGTAAGTTAAACTGTTTGGTTTTTTTTAAAAAGAAGTGATCGTCCAAACTGCCTTGCTGCACTGCTATGCACCAATTAATATTGTGGCTGTAAGGAAGCTTTTTTGTGTAATTTGCTTAGTCAATGAAATGGAAAGAAAGACTCTATAAGAGTTAAGGGTATTTAGAACTTTGAAATATTAGCCAAATTATCTGTGAAGATGTTGCTTTACATGGGTGGGGATGGAAACATGAGGAATTGACCAGATGACTAGAACTGGTGAAGGACAAAAAGAAACAACGCTACTAGTATTTTCTGTGAATTTTCAGAAACTTCTCCACTCTCTGGGAGTTCTGCAGCTTTGTGGATCATGCAAAAGTTGCCAATGTCAGTGTAATATAAGATACACCCATGATGTTATATCCTTTGTAACATAGATACATACAAGATTTTCTGCTGTATTGTTTTTTGGGGGGACCACACAGCTGGAAGCCTATTTTCCAGAAATACCCAGTGGAGTTATAATTCTGTAGTGACTGATTTGTAATGAGACAGACTTTAAGAAGTAATGAAATTCAAGAGCTATATAGCATACAGGTGCAACCCAGACTGTTACTGCAAGAGAGTAAGGTAGTTGAAAAGAAATTTGCACATTCATCATGTAACCCATATGAGCAGATCATACTTTTCTTCCTCATAATAGCCGAGTGCTTTGTATATGAACTGAACCTCAGACATCTTCCTGTGAAATTCATCAGGACAGCAGAAGACCGAGACATCAAAGTTTTTCATTAAAGATTGAACACCAACTCATATCTCTGCTTCACTTCAGGTGTTTGAATGTACTGCAGCCTGAAGAAGGAATGCTTTGAAGATCCTCCTGTTGGCAATAGCAGCAAAGTAACATTAAAGTGTATTAACTTATTCCTTTCTCCGGTGATAGGAATCTCACCAGATCAAAACAGATTATAATACTAATGAAATCAAAACTCTGCATAGTCTTTGAAGTAGTGACTACAAGCAGGAACTACAGTCAGCATTCATGCTTGCTATATCTTATGTGAACATGTTAGCTGTGACATAACTTGACCTCAGTGACAGTCCATTATTTCCTAGAAAGTGTATAACACCATGTAGTTCAACCACTAAAACATAACAGATATTAAGATACTATTTTTTTACCAGAATCCTCACCAGTGAAACTACATGCGAAATAATGCTGTTTATGGCTTAAGGTATAGTCTTTACATTGCCCTCTTTACTCTGGCACTGCCTTGAAGACACAGCAGCAGCTGCCAAATTCTGCAAGCTTGCTGCAGAATGTGGCAAAGATTCCTTTTAGTATACTGATTAACTTACTACAAAGGCATAGTAACTTAATGGCATAATTTAAAGGACTCTATGTGAATGCAAAGCACCTTGAAGTTGTAGCTCACTTGATAAATAGCCATAGCACAAAACCAACAGGTGTTTAAAATGCATCAAGATGTTCTTCTTTACTGAAAAAAATACAGTTTAGTATCATTTAAACAGAAAGTATGAGTGAAATCCCGGTTTTGGTTTGTTTGAATTTAATTATCAAATTGTTTTCAGGTTTTGACAGTAATCATTGCAGGTGACAGTTACCAGAATGTCAACATACACAAGAATTCAGCTGAGTTATTTGTACTCTAATACCACATATACCGCGTATTTAAGGTATTTGCATGCAGCTACCTTTGCTTTCTCTTCTGACCACACCAACCATAATCATTCTACGTACTGAGCACCCCCTGAAGGTCCAGACTTTCCTAGCTTATTCTGGCTTTTGATCTCAGACTTTTCTAGAATAATGGTACTTTATTACTCTGGTACTTTAGAAGAATCAGGCCTGTGTGTTTTCTTATGGCTGTGTGTACTAGCCCGCACTGTCTCTTACCTGAAATACAGAAGCAGGAAACACCTCTTCATTGCTTTGCAGCCAAAACTCTCAATTTTTGTAGTTTTCTTAGTCATATTTTTACTTTGTAATGTAGAAATTACTTTTGTCTCTGTATACCTTAAGTGCAGCACTTCCCCAGTATTACAGCAAATCATATAAAATGGGAGTATTTCTGGAGAAAAATACTTTCCTTATTAACGGCCCGAGCAGCCACAATGCCTGAGCTGCTTACTGGAAGCAACCTTTCACAGCTTTGTTTTCATGTTGTTTGCAGCAGTTCAGACTGGCAGCGATGAGCTGATCAACAAAGTGATTTTTTTTTTTCTTTTTCTTCAACTCCATTTATCCAAGTCATGTTCCAACAGCAATCCTCCAGTAGTTGGCTGTGCCAGCTTCAAGGGCTTCTCTCTGCTGCACTGTCAGTCAAGTTTATTAACCCTCTGCACTGAAACAGTCATCTCACGGCTGAAACATGGGGGGTGCCAGTCCTATATTATCAAGTAGATTGTGCTTTTTCCATTAATTTCAGTTTAAAAGGTAGGACTTTTTAGCTACTTAGTGTTTCATAAAGTTTACAGAACTATAACTTCCATGTCTCATATTCAACGCAGCTGATGATTTCTGTATTGATAATTCATGCAGAGCTACTGGGAGTATGGATGAAGGTTTTTTCTGTGCTGAAAAAATAGCGAGGAAATATTCGGGGAAAAAATCAACTACTTCATAATCCATTAGGGAAGACAGAAAAATGTATCTGTCAGTTTCACATACTGTGCAATATATTTCATGCAGGTTTGAACATTATTACTTTTCATTCAGAAATCTGAACATGGAGGTACAGAGGGTAGCCTTCCCACTCCTGTTATTCACAATTTAATTCAGTAAAATCATTTAAATGGCACATCATGTTGGGAAAAAAGATTGTTGCAATTAAGTAATTGTCATAGTGTCAAGAAGTTATCTCCACAGACAATTGTTTTTATTAGATAGATTTCCAGAATAATACCTGTAGGTATCGTCCAAAGTATTTGAACTTTAAAAAACTGTTCAGCAATGAGGCTGACTGTATGAAAGCCTTAATATAAATAGGACTGCTGGAGGACTGTAAGCACCACAGAGGAATGCATGCACCACGAAAAAAGATAAATCCTTGTAATTATGTTTACCAGTCCGTGTAAGAATTAGGTCAAAAGTTGCCATTCAGATCTTTCCATATGTACAGCAGTAAACTTCATTCTTATAAGTAATATACAAATGTTTTTCAAACCAGCTGTGTCATGCTAGTAAAAAGCACTGATACATACATAAAAATCCTATGTTGTTACTCATATTACATTACAACACAGTAACCCACTATAAGCAAAACACCCTTAGCACAATTCCTCTTAAAGGAGGGGGTAACTTCTCAAAATGCATCAATTACTACTGCTGAAGTCGTAGATGACTCCTATGGCAGCAGTTAAATCTTAGCAAACAGTTGGGGTTTTTTCTGTGCACTAGTGGGTGGATCTTAACCCCCTCTACTGGGTTTTGTGGTTTCTAACCTGGAAATGTGACAGATCTCAATCAGGGAGCACATCTGTAATGTACTTTTAAAAGATAAGCTTGCATAATGGATTTAATAGAAAATACATGAAGGCCTCATTTTAACCACTGAACAAAAAATATTTTTTCTTGAAAAGCGTAACTACTAAAAGCTACCAACAAACATTAAACTCTACTAAATCACACAAATGTGTATATAACATAGGTAACCCATCATGAAAAGAGCCATTAGGCAATGCAACACATTTGTGTCATAAATGCTATGACAGTTCAAAAAAATGTTCTCTTTATAAGGGTGTATGCTCTGTTGTTTGCCCAGATACTTCTGTAAACATAGCCTGTGCAGTATTGATGGGATATATAGTACACTCACTGTACTTTGGAAATAATCATTTTACTGGAAATGAAATAACATAAATTTAAGAGTTTTACAAATACTGTAAAATTTCATACACTTTAAATCTGTCACAACAAATTTCTAGTACAGGTTGTATTTTTTGATGTGCATTGGAATTTTTATTATAAATTGAGGGATGGTTACATGAAAGGGAAAATAACAGTCTATACATTTCTTTCCAATAGCTAACAAAAAAATTAAAGTTAAATGAAATGCAGAGCTAGCATACACTGATAATGAAGAAAAATCTTTGAAGAATGACATCTGTAGCTGATTTTTTTAACTAGCAACTTTTGCAAATTATTTTTTTTTAACTAACATTTGTGCTGTTATAAGGATGTCTATGGACAATAGAGGATACCATCATTCATGGTCTCTAAACCATAGTCCAGAAACACTATTGCATAAATGATTTTCCCATTAGCCTTTGTAAAAATCATGTACCATGTCTCACGATCTGGGACTGCATGAAAACTGACTCTTCACACTGCCTGTGAACACACAGTTCAGTGGAAACGCATGTCATCAGTGACCATCATTTTCTGCACTGATGGCAGTTTGAAATTAGAATCTTTCTCTACCAGAGCAGTAATTATTTGTTCAAGCAAGAATCTTGTCTAAACAGTGGAAGAACCAAGCTCATAGGAACGATGGCTGCCTCTCCTTCTGCCTTCCTCACTGTAAAGAAAGCAGGCATTACATGTGTGTGCTTTCCCAAAAGATCAGTATATACTAACAAGTGAATCCTTTGCTAGCAGGGAAAATGGTACTATCTAACTCTAAAGATGGTACGGTTTTGAAATTTTTTTCATGGACCTTTTTGTTTCTACCCTGCTTTATAGAACATAAGAGGACCTCACTGACCTCCAGTCAAGACACTTCTCAGTTAAACAGACAACAGTGAAGATTATCTGTGATTTTCTTCATTCAGATATAGAGAAAAGCAGGGATTTATTTAGTCTTGTGTGAGAAGCAGCAGAGAAGGAGGTGTTATTCAGATACCAGCCCAACACCCATGTCAAACTAGTACTTAATCTGTGCAGCTGGTCAGATGAGATGAACTATCCAGGCAAATGAAGTGGGTGTATGTGGTCTGCCTGCTATAGAGTGAGAACCATGTACCTTAATACCTTAGTATGATAGCAGAAACTGGAAAAAGACAGTACAGCTATGTAGTGCTAAGGTCAGACTACACTGAGACTGTTCACAGATCTCTTCTCATGTAATGCAGACCTGATCTATGCCCACTTACTGCTCTTACCAATGAAAAAAACGATGGTAGCAAGTATGTGGCTGGTTCTAGCTGCATATATAATAGAACTAAATAAGCAAAATATTTGGGAGTGGACAAGGAAAGAAGATAAGTCAATGTCCAAATAACAGAAATGACAGCACCTTAGCTACAGTTGTAAAGCAAAATTTTAAAAGTTCTCTGGAAAGTAAAATTCTCTGGAAAGTAAAACCCTGGAGTGCTTTAAAACACATAATTGCAAATGTTTCTGCAGAAAGAACTGAATAGAGTAGCAAGGCTACTGGATCTCTCAGTAGATTCTTCCTGACTGAATGAGCTCTGTTGAATTTAGGTAAAATGCTTTTGTTTTGGTGCTCAGGATTTTTTTGGTTCATAGTGCTTCCTACTACATGGTGTTGACCACTTTCCCTGAGATTCCTTTAATCTGTAGTGAATGCATTTAAAACTGTGAGAAAGATGCATTGTCCCACCACTTCTAAAATTAAGAGTGGAATCATATCTGTCTGTCCCGATACCACCATTTTAGTGTTGCAATGGTCTCTCCTTTTCAAGATCAGTGGAAGAGACTGGAAAGAAAGAGGAGGCGGCTGCTGATGCGGGAAGATGAACTGAAGGAGAAAGAAGGGATCATTCCAAATCAAACAGCCCAAAAGAAGCAACTGGTTGAAGTAGAAGAATTTTGTTGGTGATACTTTTTCAGATATGAAGAGTTAGGAAGGGAAAAAGATGAGTAGTCAAAGTCATTGCTAGGGAAGAAGGAAAGTTAAACTGTGTGCAAAAGACACCAATTTAAAGAAAGACAGCATGAGAAAGGCAGAGATGTAGGAATGGTTTTGATAAGCCAGGTTGAAGAAGAAAACTATAGAAAAGGAAAACACAGAAGGAATATTGGGAGAAGTAAATGATATGTTAGAAGAAGGAGCAAAAAAACCATGGCTATTATCACTCCTCTGATTAACTCTGTTTTGTGCTGTTTGTCCCCATTTGTGAGTTTATGGAAGATTGGGTCAGAGGGAGAGTCCTGAAGGACAGGGACAGTCCCTGGGGATCAGTTGAGTTTGTTCATTGAGAGCAAAAGTTTTAGGACTAGCAGTATGCAGCAGGGTAAGAAGAGAAGGGGGATCCTCCTCAGAGAAGCAGCAAGTAGCCTGATAGCCCTTAGAGACTGTCACAGTTTGAGTCCAAATCAGTTTGAGCCACATACACAGCACCAATTGTCACAGCACATGCAACACTAGCAAGCTGCAAAAAGGCTTTACCATGGGTCATATTCTACTATCCATGCTGGTTTTCCATCCTCCAGAGGCCAGACCACACTGCTTCTTGTCTCTGCTACATCCAGGTTCTTCCTTCTCTGGGCTCCTCCTCCATCCAGCCTCCCTTTCCACACTCCTCAGCGCTATTCAACCACTTAGTGGGAAAAAGCTACAGCTGCACATCGTCCATATCAATCAACCCACTGCCTCCTTAGCAAGACCAAAGCTGCATATTACCAATGTCAATCAACCCACTGCCTTCATTCCCCTACAAGAGATGACTGAAGGACCCATCTGGAATATGCTAGATTTGCTACATAGATTTGGAAAACTACTAAGTTGCCTAAAATCACACCTGGAAGCAAAACCATGATGGACAGGGTTAGCTGTAAACTCTTCTTTATTTCTGTTCAGTCTGATCTGATTTGAACTTTCTCTTTTTTAAAAGTTAATTACTTTTCTATAATAAAAGCACATTTTTCTAAGTTTAACCTTTCTAGTCTTCATTGGGGACTCACTACAGGGAATCTAAGACAAAGGTCTAATGACTCATGTTACACTATCTTTTTGAAAGACATTGAATTTACAGGAATCAAGGGCAAATGTCTGTGGGGAGAGGGGAGATAGGGTGGAAAAGCAAAGGTATGGTTTTTTGGACAGCTGTGATCTCACCTGGAAATTCTGCTTCAGATTGTACATTGAAATCAAATAGTCTGGATCCTTATGTACAGTGACTTTGATTAAATCCTCGGTTGGATTATACTGGATTTACATTATTTTAACCCGTGCTCACCTGTTGCTATGCTGAACTGATGTGAACACAGTTTTCTTTCAGTAAGATCTATCAAATGTTGTTGCCCAAGACAAAGCTGTTCACTGTATACATCAGGGTTTGATCCCCTGGTTCACCTGTCAGAAGTATCGATTACTGACACAGTAGCAGATAGTTACATATCACAGTGCCATCTCAGCTTCTGGCCTCTCCTTTGTCCCAGGGTTATTGTTGTAACACTTCAGACAATTCTCTATGTGGTAGTTTGCTTTTAAAAAATTATGGCTATTTATCGAGAAACATTTATCCTAACACGTTTCCTCTGTTCACGTATTTCTTATATGTAATGTAGCACAGGGTAAAATAATGTTCTTCTAACTATGGATATATAAACAAAAATTCTTACAGTATTAATGGAAAGGATATGCATAAATTCCTTTGTGCACTGATGGCATTCTATTTCCCAAAATGTATGTGCATTGCATGTCATTTGGTGCTTTGCTTGGCTAGAATCCTCCCATCCATTTCTTCAGTCCTCTGAAATCCAAGCCATTAAGGTACCATCACATGCACAAGGAGACATTTCTGAAAAACTTTCACATAGTTACTGTTGCTAGGTAAATCACTCCCTTGACATCCATGTATTTAGATATGCTTCTCACTTTCTTTGTCTCAGATCTGACATGGTGACGTAAATTTGGGGGTGGGGGTAAGAAGAGATGCATGCAGCCAAAGCAACCGCTAAACTGTGGGAACAAAAGAAGTAAAGCAAATTTCTTCAAGGTATTTTAAATATGTTTTAGTTATATCTGGACTGAACTTATGCATACATTGACTGTATATTTATCAAGTGCAAGAGTATAGAACAGCATAGATCAATTCTGGCACTACCTAATATTTGAGAAATTACACTCTCCAGACTGAACTTGTCTTCTAAGTTTTTCACCCTTAATGTACTTCTAATCAATACTTGCATGTGTTTTATGCACTTAAGTTTTTGCACGTCTGCATTTAGGCATTTCAGGTGATATAAACAATGCAACAAATTATTTGTCCGTGTCCTGAACATGAAAGCTCCAGTTTCAAAACTGAGACATGAGCATTGATTTCTGTCTGTTAGGATTTATGGGATGAATACCTAAGGTAGCTAAGGAATAAGAAAGACAAAGCATTGTTTGAAAAATCCATGTGTGGTGAATGAGAGAGGAAAACCTTTTTTTTCATAAAGGGAATACTAGATTGAGTTGACCTTTAATATTCTACAATAGTCATATAGACATTATCCTTAGAGCCTTGGAATTAAACAGGCTTGCAGTATAGTACATTGGTTCTAATACTGACTTTCTGTACAAGGATAAAATCCACTTTTTGTGAATGTTCAAGGTACTTTTATCAGGACTGGTGATATTTCTAATGTATAAGTTACCATTCACAGAAAGCAAAATGTGTCTCTCAGCTTTTATAGAGTTTTCTTAGCCAATCCTTTCCAAAAAGGTACATGAAAACCTTAGGATTTTGCTCTTAGTAACATGACTGTTATGTAAACAGTAGTGGGGAAAAAAATCTTTTCTGGAATAGATAAAATAAAGGTAAAGTTCTAGACCAGCTTATCATTTAAATGAGGTTTTAATGCAAACATGACAAAGCAGTTTATGTGATGTCAATCGTCTTTCCTCAGAGTCTTCCTAATTTTTACCCTGAACCATTTGATCAACTGCTTCCTTTTCTGTAAGCCAAAAATATTTAGTTCAGAAGCAACAATACATATGGGAAACGGGTTGTTTGATTCGCAGAGTCAAAAATATTATTAGTAAATAGGATTCTTTATGTCACTATGTCACTGACCAATAAATCCTTACAATGGAAGAAGGCTCAGAAGAGATGGGTTAAAAGGATGCGCCCATGGAACTCAGGGAATAATGCAGGTTGTGACTGACCACAGCTGTTATGCAGGTGACTGTATCTCAACACAGGGGACAAGAGGGCGGCCTTCATTTTAGATAAAAGGTTATTAACAGTTCAGTGGATCAACTGGTGGTGTAAACGTTTCTCTCAGACTTTGTTAAAGGACTGTGAATGTCTCCTTGAGTTAGCCAGATCAGTATGGGGGAAGTGAATATACATAGCTCAGCCCAACATAGAGTATAAAACCTAAAAACCTAACAGAAGTATTTAAAAGAGAGCGATGGGCACGAGCTGACTTAAACCCATGTTTTCCTTCCCAGCAACCCAGCATCATCATGGTGAGCATAGTATAGAGAACATTAATTTGGACCACATCGGTATTATTATTGAACCATATACTGCAATTGCTGGGTTTTTTTAAGTATAACTTACATTTGTATTATGTTTTCACTATAGTTTCTATCAGTCTGCTAAATCAGAAATGCCATTTAACATCAACCGTCTTCAGACAAGTAAGTGTAATACTAAACGTTACACCCTCCACTCATGGAATATCTACACAAACTGATCAGAGAATATTGGACACTGACACACTGATTTCCTGCCTATTAAGCATTTGATTTCTCTCTGTTAATGCTCCATTTGTGAATGTTTAAATTTTAGTTACATCAGTAATAGCATAACTAGTAATAACAGTATAACTGAGTATTTTTTATACATACACACACACACACATACACATATGCACTATTTAGCTAACTATGAATTAAAAATGCTAATTAAACATGTCACATAGATTAGTATTTTTTTATGATCTCTCAAGATTACTTTTTGAGGAATCAAAGCATTCCTGTAAGAAATAATTATATTTTTGTCTTTTTTTTTTTTTTTGCTTTCTCAGTATCCACATTTATCTTCACAAGCTGTCCGTCTACAACATAAACTTAAGTAACTTTTCAGTGTTGTCATCTGAATTTCCCTAATAGAAGTAGTATCTCAATTTTGGGATATTAACTTTTTCTTTTTTTTTTTTAGCCTTACTGATTAAAGACAATTTAACCCTCCCAATATGAATCTTTTAATTTCGGGGTTTTTTTCACTGCCAAAAGAAAAGTTTAAATTAAAAAAAAAATTAAAGAAAAAAAAAAGCAACTGGATAACTTACATGCCTGTTAATTTAAAAGAGGTTTGAAAAGTTTTAATAACTGATATGGGACATAAAATATGTATTGATATTTAAAAATAACTAGAAGGGAAGAAGATTCCCTACAGTTAAACCTTCAGCATTTTCTGCCACACATGGTATCATATCGCAAATAACAAAGCAATCTTCTAATAAAAATAGAAAAGCAAAAAAATGTTTTTCCCTGAAGTACCATCTGAAGCTTGTAAATCTTTCCAAGATCTTCAAACATCTACAAATTTATCAGCAAAAGATGTGTGGTCTCTTTCCTCCCCTCCTCATCTCCCTCCTTACCCTTTTCTAAAGCCTTTTGTTTGCTGTTACTGAAGGGCAATCAATTCTGGATTTGAATGGAACTGGGATGCGATCCTGATAACCCTGTACATGTGCAGGGTGGAAACAGCCCTGGAAGGCTCTCTTGTGCCCCTGACTGGCACCTCTGGGCTGCTGCTCAGCACAGAGCAGAATCCAGCGGTGCCAGCTGCTTTCCTGCTGCGTGGGCAAGCAAAGGGATGTTGGGCTCACAGCTGGGCAGCACCAGGCAAGAGACAGCTGGGGAACAGCTAGGAAGGGTAAGTCAGTGGCCATTCGTCTCAAGCACCAGTTGCTAGGTGTTATAGGTACGCCTGGGCTCATCAGGAACCAGGTGCAAGATCCACCAGTTTGGATGTTTTCTTACTGCGTATGTTCTTAATGCATGAGTAAAGCATGTCACGTCCAGATATATTATATTCACTGATGAGTGCCAGTTGTGTTTTAAGGTCATTTGAGAACAATATGATATTTCTCTTGAGTGTGGCAACTCTGTAAACCAACAAATGTCACCACTTGTTCCAACAAGCAATAGAAAGGCAGTCTTCACCTTTGGCAAACAAGAATCACAAAGAGATAGGTCTCCAGAGTCTGAAAATCCTGTTATTATTTATACAGGAGATTGATAACTTTTAAAACTAACCTTAATTTGAAGCCAGGATCCCAGAGTACTTAATTCCTTTGCTGAATGCTTTCAAGTACTCTTAATAGCAGCAAGCTGGAGACAGAAATATAGTGGTATCACCCAAGTTGTCTACTTAGTATTTGTGGCTACTTAACAGACTTCATTAGGAGCACAAACCATAGCTTTATATTGCAGCAAGCACAGTTCAGTTTACAGAATAGGAAATAGCAGAGGAAATAAGATGGAATAGAAAATAAAGCCATGGCTGTAGAGACTGTAAATTCTCCATCATTCAAGACCTTTGGGAAGAGGTTGTACAGAAGTATTTGTCAGGAATTTTGTGGGTACATTTAGGGTAAATGAATGAAATACAAGACCTCATTTACAGTTTTTCAACAAGCAGTCAGCTCTCAGGAACTGTAATAGAGATTTTCCAACAGCAGACCAGAAGCAACATGAAAAGCTAGATGCTGGGTTAATTTGAATGACATATGCCAATTGACAAGGGGTAACAGCATTTTGCTTTTAAAAAGTACTGTAGCATTAATCCTTCATAATGCTTTTGAATTTATATAGCACCTTTCATCTCAGAGCACTTTGCGCATTATTCAGTGCATCACTGGAAACGAGTGTCTTCTGAATTGTCCTGTGGCAAGGAGAGCAAAAGCAACTGTATACAAGTGAAACCCTGTGCTTTTCAACATTTTTTTAAAAAATTGTTATTATTTTAGAATCTTCCAACATACGCTCTCAGTGGAACTGAAAGTATCTACCTTGCAGGCATGAAATAAACTCACTCTACTTGTATATTGATGTTTGGATTCAAGGATATCATTTAGTATTATTTGTTACTGCTGTAGGAGTCCTCATCACAAGTTGTTTGCAGCTATGCTAGGTGTGAAAAAGGTGGGTTTTTCTTTACTTTAAACCATACACGTTTAAAAAGAAAAACAGAAAACATAAAGCAACAAAGACGTTCATGAATGTTCAAAGAATGAGCAATCATGAGACACCAGCTGTGTACTTCTGTGGAGTATCTCTGTAGCAAAACTGAGTTTTAAGAAGGATTTTCACTGTAGATGCCAAATTGGTTGTCCATTTATTTAGAAGTTTACAGAGAGCTTTCCACAAACCCAGGAACATAATGTTAGCAAAAGCAAGGGTGCTTCTTAGAAAGAAATTTTTTAAATTGGCAGTAAAGGTTCTGCATTGCTGAAGTGGAAGAAAAAATTAGCATCCCAGTAGTGTGCAAGAAATGCTGGGTAAGAATACACTGTGAGAAGAAAAACAATTAAATTTGTTTGACACATTTGACAATACCAGTCCATATGATTTCTGCTTGAACAGGATCATTTTCTTGTATATAAAGGGAATTTCTTGAGATAGGAAAAGGAAGATAACAGTAAGAAACCATAAACTGATGAAGATATTCTCCATAAAATCATTTGTTGGAATAAAGAATCAAGTTTGAATTTCCAATACATTTTAAGGGAAGGAACAGGTTCCATTAGAAAACTTATTGTCAGTGTGCATGGTTTCAGAGCAGTATTTTCTAAAGTATGGACTTTAGATACATTTCAGAAAGCTTTACTTTTTTTTTTCCCCGAAGACATTATGCATCTGATTATTATTTTAGTCTGTTCTTGCATAAGACCTGCCCTACACTTTTTCTCTTTCTTCATAACTTTCAGTTGATGCCTCCTTAAGAAATTTCTTACTATTTTTTCAGTCTATAAGATCTGTCTTGATTGTGTTCTGGACGATATGAAACTTGAATACAGGAAAGAATAATGATTCTTACCATGTATAACAGCTTTGCCATCAGGCACACAGAAAAACAAAAGGATAATATTTATAAGAATATTTTCCCAGATTCCCCAAATTCCTCAAATTCTTCTTCTTCCTCCGTCTCTGCATTTACCCAGTAGATGCTGAATGTATGTGCAATTGCTTAGTGAAAAGGACCCATTTTGGTTTGGTGTTTTGGGTTTTTTTGTTGTTTTTTTTTCACGTGGCAGGGATAATTTCCTAGGCAATGGTGAAAAAATCACCTGTTTCTTTTACAGTTTATTTCCCTATATTTACATTTTCAAAGCACTGTGAGTCAATTGATAGTTATCCTCACTTTTGAAACAAGAGCTGTTGCTGTTATTCCAGCTGTACAGAACCAAAGAGAAATGGTAACTAATCGGTAGGATTTACTCCACTGACAGTTTTTGTGTCTTTCTGTGTTTTATTCATATTTATATCACAGGAGCAGTGACTTTGATTCTCTTCTAAAGACCCATTTTAATTAAAACAAATTTTTCCTAGGATGAATGAAAGAACTCTTGTTGACCTCAGTTGAGTCTGTCATCAGACTGAGTGCATGAAATAAAATCTAACATATTTCCTTGTAGGTGCTATCCTGGTTTTTGCTGGGATAGAGTTAGTTTTCTTTTCAGCAGCTGGTAAAATTGTTGTTGTTATTGTTATTATACTTCATTTAATTTCAGTTACTAAATTGCTCTTATCTCAACCCACGAGTTCTACCTTTTTCTCCATTCTCCTCCCCATGACGGCAGGGGAGGGGGAGAGTGAGCAAGCAGCTGTGTGGTTCGTAGTTGCCAGCTGAGGTTAAATCACGAAAGTCCTTTTTGGTGCCCAATGTGGAGCATGAAGGGTTGAGATAACAAGACATCTGACTAAAGTGTGTTAAAACCAATTTAAGTATTCATTATATTGTTTTAATAATTACTGGCCACAGTGTTGATTCCTTTGCTCTCAGAGTTGCTGCCCATGATCTCAGGGTTGCTTTATGTACTTTACTGGCGGTACATGTTCCCTGAGGTGCTGGTTTTTGTCCTTGGGGCCTGGGCCAAAGTTATCTTTGTGTTGTACTATATAGTGCTGGCTTCTGATATGATAGACTCTCTGGTCATGAAATTAATCTGTTCTGTGCACTCAGCATTCCTGCCACCTCTGTACTTTGGGGGTCATCTAATGGGAACTATTAATAATTACCTCTTTTGCCTTTTCTCCTTGGAGAGCCAATCTGTGGAGAAGACATCCATCCACATCTTGCCCTTCCCCACCATGTTCATTTGAGAACTTTAAAAATTTCAAATGTCCTTGGGATGTTCAAACCAGCATGATCCTATTGATAGGAATGCTGAGAGTGTTCCAAGTCTTGCTTAAGGTTGAATAAATATTTAAGAATACCACCCAGAGATCTAACTTGACATTGGATAGTTATGAGTGGCAGGGTGTGTGGGATAGTATGGGGAAGTACATAGGACATTGGCACCTCCAGTGTTTTGGAACTTCACCCCTGAACAAGTGCAGAATCTGGAAACTAGTAAAATATGTGGAAGAAGCATGCTGTTCACCCTGGAAAATCCAGAGAGGCACAAATTACTGCAAAGTGCTGGGGTCTAGCCCATGCTCACTGAGCCCTGTTCAGCACTATTCAGTATCCTCAAGGGGAAAAAAAGGTCTCTGTATCTGATGGCAAAGGGACAGACACTGCAGCTACTCCAACCCCAGTGACAGATGGTGCAGCTACTCCAGGCTCCATGACAGGCACTGCAGCTGAACCAGAGGACCAGCCTGTGTCAGTATCAGTTACCTGTATACACAAGAAGAAATGGACACGGAAGACAGCTCATTCAGTAAAAGATGAAGCAGGGCCATCACAGGAACAAGAGGAAGAGGCAAAACAAAAGGTAACCACTTAATCCCTATCCCTGAGGTGTGGGATATGCGAAAAGATTTTAGCTGTCATCCAAGTGAGCACATTATCACCTGGCTGCTTTGATGCTGGGATAATGGGGCTAATAGTTTGGAATTACAGGGTCGGGAAGCCAAGCAGCTGGGAACACTTTCTAGGGAAGGGGACATTGACAAGGCAATTGGAAGAGGGACACAAGCCTTCAGCCTCTAGAGGCAACTCAGAAGCATGAAGGAAAAGTACCCCTTCAAGGAGGATATTACGTGTTGCCCAAGCAAGTGGACTGCAATAGAGAGAGATATCTGGTACATGAGGGAATTAGCCATGAAAGAGATGATTTATCATGACCCAAACAATATGCAGTTACCCACAGATCCAGATAAAGTCCTATGCATACAACCCATGTGACAGAAATTTGTACAGAGCCCATCATCATCATATACCAACTCATTGGCAGTAATGAGCTGGAGAGACAAAGCACCAACAACAGTGGATGAAGTGGCTTGCCAGCTCTGGGAATATGGAGACAACATCTCTACCTCTGTTGTCTTGGCTGTCTGGTAGAACTGGTCCAGCAATTCAAAGAGGATAGATCCTGCTCCCTACCTGTATGGATCCACATCTCAGCTATTAACAGTAACTGTCCTTCAGCTCGAAAGGGAGAATATAGCAGGTGCACACTGCAGGGTAAAGTTCCTGTAGTGCACATTAGAAATAAGCTTGGGAAAACAGTCTGCGTTATTCCTGCCTCAGGCAAAGGCAAAACCTATTTGTGGGATTGCTTTTGCTGAAGGACAAGGGTGTACTTTGTGGGTAATGTGGGAGGATGGGGAAGCCTGATGTGTACCTCAAGGGGATTTTATTTTGGGTGGAAATAGCCAATGAATCATATTGTATGATGTCAATTGCTATACAACACTGTATCTTGTCACTTTTATATGCTTGCAGCACCAATCTCTGCCATTCTGGATTTGAAGGTCTGAACCTGACTTGCCCCCAGCTGCCTTATTAACAAAGAATGAACTCTGATGAAAGCAGACCAGCACAACAGTACTAGAATCAGAAGTGGCTTTAATATGCAACAATCCAACACCTCACACCATCTTTCATGCCCTGAAACACTGTTATGGAAGGTGTAGCCCAAAGTCATGGACTACATGAACTCAGCGGACTTTTAGATGGATGATCCATAGACTAACAGAATAATATCTGTGTGCTTATTTCAAAAGACAGGGATGGTGATGGTGTATTAGAAAGTGTGGCTTGACGTATCTGGTTTCAGCTGGGATAGAGTCAATTTTCTTCCTAGTAGCTGGAACGGTGCTGTGTTTCAGATTTAGAATGAGAATAATGGTGATAACTGACATTTTTGGTTGTTCCTAGGTAATTTTTATACTAAGTCAAGGACTTTCTAGTTTCTTAGGCCTTGCCAGCAAGAAAGATGGAGGGGCACAAGGAACTGGGAGGGAGCAGAGACAGGACAGGTGACCCAAACTAGCCAAATTATATTCCATACCACATAAATTAATGATCAGTATATAAACTGGGGGAAGTTGTCCAGGAGCTGCTGATTGCTGCTTGGGGACTGGCTGGATATCAGTCAGCAGGTGGTGAGAAACTGTATTGTGCATCACTTGTGGTTTTTTTCCTTTCAGATTTTATTCCTCTCTCCCTCTCTCTTATTTTTGTTACAATTAATGTTGTTGTAATTATTATTATTACTGTTATATTTCATTTTATTTCAATTATTGAATTGTTCTTCTCTCAACCCATGAGTTTTACCTTTTTCCCAATTTTCCTCCCCGTCCCAACAAGGGAGAGGGAGCAAGCAGCTGCGTGGTTCTTAGTTGGGTGAGGTTAAAACACGACATGTGCTCTTACCTCTCTGCCTGTAATGACAATATAGGTAGTTGATGATGTATATCTGGAAATAATGACCATACTAATTTACACTCTCTTGGAAAGTTTGATTCGGAATTAGGAATCTGGTTGTATAATCCTTTTTCATAAAAGGAAATGAAAGTTGCAGCAGTTTCCTCCAGAATTCTATTTCAGATGTTTGTCAATTTGTTTCAGGCTAATCTGTTTCTTCTATGTCACAGGTTGAGTTTTTTCATTTTTCCAACAAAGATTATATCCATTCCTTAATCTGAAACCATAACTTTCATTTTAATAACTCCTTTTAAAAAAAGTCCTATTAATAACTAGAAAGACTTTTTTCCCCAATTGTGCCTCAGCTAAATTTCAATATAATATATTTTTTCTTGTAAATTAAGCTAATTTCCTTGGGAGGTTTTGTGTTTTTTTTTCATTAGTCAACTATTTTTACTATTCTTTCTTGGTATTTTTCTGATAAAAGCTGTCTCAAAATCACTTAGAAACCTTAATAAATTCCTCTTCAGTGTCATGTGGTGCTCTAAATTAAAAACTGCCAATAAGTGATTATTCTTTGAATATTTAGTAGTAATAACCATGGTAAATCTTACCATTCCAATGATTAATTGTGTCTGTATCTGTTTGTCTTGCAATGTATAAATTGTATATTCCAGGTGCCTCTTGGAAAAGCTGAGGATTTCCTAAGGCAAAGTGTTAAAATAGTACTTGACGTATTGAATGACTGTCTTTACCTTGGGCAAAAAAATAGACCATACTGAGGTCCTTGACATATACCAGATACTGCTTTTTCACATGCCAAGTTCAAGTGAGCTGGGTATTCTTCAAGGACGTCTAAAAATGGCAGATCTGTGAACAGATTTTACTACTATACAGCCCCATCTTCTAGCCACTAGTCTCTTTGATTAAAGCTTGTGGGAGTTTTGAGTGAGCAAGGGTTGTAGGGTCGAGCCTGCAGTGTTAACAAAACACTGAAGAGAGAAGAATGAAAGTACTTAATGACACAAACACTTCTGAGAAAACTGCCATCATTGTATTCTTGAATGAAAAATATTCTCAATCAGCTGTCAGGCTTTTTATAAGTGCACATGAGCTGGGAAAGGCCAGAGCCTGCCCTTGATTTGTGTGCTCACCAGTGGAGCCTGGCCACAGCCAGGTCAGAGTGTTTACTTTAACAATGCACCAGACTTAGAATCATAGAATCATTTAGGTTGGAGAAAAGACCTTTAAGATCATCAAGTCCAACTGCAAATCTAACACTGCCAAGTTCACCACTAAACCATGTCCCTAAGTGCCATGTCTACATGTTTTTTAAATACCTCCAGGGACAGTGACTCAACCACTTCTCTGGGTGGCCTGTTCCAATGTTTGACAACACTTCCCATGAAGAAATTTTTCCTTACACCCAATCTAAACCTCCCCTGGCAGAACCTGAGACTGTTTCCTCTTGATCTACCACTTGCTACTTGGGAAAAGAAAGCAACACTCACCACAGTACAACCTCCTTTCAGGTAGATGTGGAGAGCAGTGTCTCCTCTGAGTCTCCTCCACACTAAACAACCCTAGTTCTTTCAGCTGCTTCTCCTAAGATTTGCACTCTAGACCCTCCAGCAGCTCCATTGCCCTACCCTGGACACACTCCAGCACCCCTATTCCCTTTTGCAGTGAGAGGCCCAAACCTGAACATGGTATTTGAGGTGCAGCCTCACCAGTGCCCAGTACGGGGGGCAATCACTGCCCTGGTCCTGCTGGCCACACTGTTGCTGATACCAGCCAGGATGCTCTTGGCCTTCTTGGCCACCTGGGCACACTGCTGGCTGATGTTCAGCGGCTGTCTACCCTGGGGATGGAGGAGCTGAGCCATTACCTCATCATTATCTTTCAAACCAGTGGGCTAATAAAGGAGGAAAGGCTATACATGTTCTCTGAAGTCTACAATTTTAAGTTAAATCTCGTTAAGCATGAGTTAAATCCAAGTAAACCTCCTGAAGTAATTTGCCTTGCTGACTACTGATAGCTGATCTGAGGATGAAGACTGCAGTCCTAATTTAGAGGATCTGGAATGTGAAAACAGCACAAGCAGCCTACATGCCTTCCTCATGGGTGCTCTGCACAGTCACCAGAGGACAGATATCATGCACTTGATAGCATTAGAAGGCTTTCTTATTTTTTGTCCCTCAGGGTTTGACATTATTTCATGTTATGATGAATATTTACATATAGAAGTTGGAAACAGGCATGGGTGAAAAAGTTTCTAAAAGGATGGCAACACAGTCTTAATTTATTTTAGCAATCCACCAGAACTGCCACCCTTATTTTAGTGTATCTGAGGTTTAGAAAGAGACAAGGAGCAAAACTAATCCCTGACAACTCAAAGTGGTGTTGGTTAGGTGAGGAAAATGGTTAACAAATGAAGACAAAGATGCCAATATCTGAACTGATATTTTTTTGGTCGTGCAACATAGATGATTTGCAGTTTTCACAGACCCATTTTTAGTAGGAAACTGAAACTAGCAGGCTGCTGGGCTGTACTCATCAAAAGACCAGAGCAATCCACAGCCGTGTGTTTCCTTTTGAATAGGAAAAAAAAGCAGTACAGTCAGAAGGATGGAATAAAATTAAGTGCTGCTACTGTATACATACTTGTCATAGTTGGGGAAGCTCAGCTTCCAGAAAAAGTTAAAGTTCTCTCAGTTTTAGCAAAGTTCATGCTGTCGTAGCTATGCCCTCTGAAATGTTTTACTGTGCTGAGGATGAGTTGTATTGAACACACTCATTTTTGTTTATCTACGTTAATCAGCCTCACTTAGCATTTAAAGCAGAATAGTTCAAGCATGCTCATAAAAGTACAGCTTTGTTGTTGAGGCAGTTATTGCTCTCATAAATTTTCACTTAACTGGCTCTACTTTCTGAAATGTATTCTCTGCAATGGCCTTGTTACTGCTGCAATATAATTTTGGTTTTCAGTTGACACATATTTTAAAAATTGTGCTATTATGTCTCATGATACTGATAAAACATCTTATCCCCCTGTACTTTGCTGTGGCTGCCTTAATGTATGCCAAGAGTGGGCACAGACCACTCTGTTTGGTTTAATTCATTTAGTGGTGAACCATTAAATATGCTCTTTGTGAAGGGCAGGTTCCCCATGTCATGTGCAAAGGCTCTGAACCTCTTATCAGGATTTCTAGAGACACTGAGCAGCTTTCCTGGCTATATCTTGATCTACATACCCAGAGCAGTTATGTGAGCTGTCTGTAGGATAGAAAATTTTTAATAATGATAAATTTCATCTCTTTGAAGTCAAAGTCTCAGTATTTTTTATTTTTTCTTATTTTTGAACCTTTGTGCTTCAGGATATTCTTCCTTAGTTTAATCTGTAAACTGTTTTGGTTTTTCTTTTTCTGTGATTTTCAAGATCTGCTTGTTTTATTTTTTCAGCAAAAGGGAAGAAAGAAATTTGAAGTGATGCATTAAACATAAATAAATGCACTGCAAAGTAAAATAAAAAGAAAGGAAAAAGAAAAGTTGGTGTGCACTCCCCAGATTGACAGAAATTCTATCTGTATAAAATTTCAAGATTTCACAGGGGTGCAGTAAACTTCCTAGCAATGAAAAAAAATCAAAATCCTGAAGCTAGCATTTCAGGATTTTGTGTTCTCTGATCTTTTTGTCATAATAGAAAATCTAAAAAACTTGTGACACTTTTTCAAATATTCATGGGGTAAAATGTTTGACAGTTGATTTATTATATAAGTTTTCAGGTTTCTGCAGAGGAACTTGTATGGGTGCTTTTAACATTAGGACTGAATTACTGCCTGATGAGAAGCCCTTCCTTAAATGGAAGTCTCTGTGGAGCTTCAATGGAAACCTTTTCTTTACTTCACATGAAACTAACAGTGACAAAGTTCTTTCCACAAAGCATGATGTTATCTGCCTGCAGTACTTTGTCTTTCAATCATAACACTTTGATGTCTGTTTGGATTTTTCCATAATTTTCCTGCAGAGTTCTATTTCATAAAAAATATACATTCACTGCATAGAATTTTTAGAAATGTGTTTCTAGTCTTTCCTCAAAATTTTGATTCTTTGGCAAGCATGACTTTGACAGTTGCGACAGTTTTGAGAACAGCATCCATTGAAGAGGCGTTGCACTGATTACAAAACAGTTACTGCAATAATCCCAAAACTATGTCAACTTTTATCTATAGATTTAAATATGTAACTGGTCATATTGGCATCCATTGGCCTATTCAGAAGACTTGAGTTCTGTATGAACTTGGAAGACTTGTTAGACTGTCACTTAAAGAAATTGTTGAAGAGTGTGAGAATGTGCTAGTACATAGCAAGGTCTATATCTAAGTTAAGAATTGCTAATGTGCTTCTTATCATTTTCTGTCACTGTACTGTTAGAATTGGTTTGGTTTCCATATTGTTAGAAGTGCTAAATGTGTGTCAGCTTTTCAGTCAGACAAAATCTGATCATTTACCTGATGTCACCCTAGCCATATTCCCCAGATACCAGTTACAAAGAAATAAAAATGTCAGAAAAATTAAAATTAAAAACAAAACAAAACAAAACAATGCTAAACAACTACAAAAAAAAAAACCACCGTATCGTATTGTTTGAAAGGACTTTTTCATTGTTGTGTTCTTTTGATCAGCAACATGTCTGAAGCATTTAGCAGAGGTTTGGAAGTGTTAAGTTTAACAAGTATTCTCTTCTTTTTTTAAATTAAATATAAAATTTTGCCAGGCTTAGCAAGAAATGAAAACCACAAAACAAAAATACTCTTATGAGGTTTGGGAAACAAACAACTTAAGCTGTAATATTGCATCATTCAAAGTCTCTTTCAGACTTTGTCTTTCTAGACAGACCGTTGTCTACTCACAAACTGTAGAGTTGGCAGGTAAGTTCTTTTTGTTTTAATTGATTTAGAAATGGCAGGCGTTTGCTCAGGAAGCTGCCATTGGACATTATTGTTGCCACACTTGTTGCTAGGTGTAGTAAGCCATCTCTGGCTAAGTCTGGCTAACTAATTAATGAAACATACCTATTGATTAATTTGATGGGTACTTAAAAAAATTATCAGTGTGATGTTACATACCTTGTGAACTGTTCTCTATTTAATCCTGAATTTCTTACATTTTATATACTTAAGAAACAGAGATGAGCAAGAAGTTGGAAACTTAGCTTCTTAAGCCCTCTTCTTCCCTGTCGCCTAACTTTCGTAGACAGTCAAGAGCATGCTTATATTGTACAGCATGATACAGATCAGAGATCCTGAAGCAAGTACTGAAAAGCTAGCTCTGTGGTTAGAAGCAGCATAACTTGGACTGAATTGATTTAACTAACTTGATTGATTAACTATTAACTATGGCTTAAGCTAAAATACTGTGTTAAGTGCACAGGAATGGATTAAACTCAGTCTACACCATTTTCTGTCACTCCATCTAAGTCAGAATGATGTGTTCAGCTCCAATATGGGTGGAAGTCAAGCCAGTATTTTTTATGGTTTTATTTCAGTATAACCAATTAGGGCACTGAAATCTTCATTGTAAGTCGACTCAGACTTCCACATTGACGTTATGTGTCATTTCATATAACTTCCTCGACAATCTAAGTGAAATCTCCTTCTAGTAATTAAGTCTGTAATTTTGTAGGATTTAACCTAATCAATATATATCCAGTTAACAGTTCTGATACAGAAGTACATGAAGTTGCTTTTATCTGAATTATCTCCTGAATCAGTTCCAGTAATCTCAGTTCACCACTTCAGCCTATACCTTCTTCTCGCCTTCATCTTTCTCATGCTGCAGCCCTGGAAATGCAGCCCATCCATATCCATTTCTTGCTATTATAACATTAACATTTACAATTGTACCTTAAGTTGGTTGGTTGGTTGGTTTCCCTTTGGTGCCAGCATTTAACATTTAACACTGGAGGCTGCGGAAGAAGTGGAATTCAATCATTGCGACTTGCAGTATTTAATGTTTTAATGTTTCATTTAATCCAGCAGGAAAAGTACCTACTCTAATCTGTAATGCTTAATTATAGTATAAATATAATTTTAATTACCTTAACCAGAAAAATGATTTTTATTCTAAGATTATGAGGTAACATCAACAAAATCCCATGTAATACTGTTAGTACTTCCCTCTTGCAGTGTTAAAGCAACCCTAACAGCATTAACCATTGGGCATTTTTCAGGTTAGAAACATACTGGACTCCCTAGGCATCAGTTAACATTTGAATGTTGCATCATATGCTTGTCCAGCTTGATCACTGCATACACACCTCATCTCTCTCTTGATTTACAGAGTTTGGACACAGTTCACTTTTACATTCTCCAGGAAATTTAGGGGAAGGTGGTACCATCTGTACCCCCAACCCAAATAAGCCAGTCTGTTCAATCAGGAGTCAAAGAGATGAAGATAATTTACCTTGAATCAGATTTCATTACTTCTAGTACTCTACTCTGATTTATGAATTATTCTGGCAGGGAGCTAACTTAAGTAATAATATTTTTTAAAAATGCTTACTATTTATTTATTCAGAAAAGGAAGTTGATGATGAAAGCAGGTGACTATAGTTCAGTCTGAGATGCCCCCTGTTACCAGTTTTATTTTCTGGCTTGAGGACAAATTATGTTCTTTTATTGTGTCTAATAGGCAAGCTGCAAATCTCTTGGTACAGTATTCCAGGATTTATTTTATTGTAAATAACTGCTAACTTGATTTAACAAAGAAATATAAAGTTACCTCTGTTCTCTTCCCTATTAAATTATTTTCTTGCATCCTAAATAATAATGCATTTGTCCAAAACAAAAACATTTTCTAAAATTTATTCTTCCCAATGTGTCATGAATTACTAACTTTTGCTATTGTGATAAAACTCGTATTTACTTTATTGATATTAGGATTACAATGCAACAGTCATTAATTTAGTAGTTTGAGATAAATGACATCTTTTCTGTTTCAATCATATAATTGCTTTAAATATTCCAACGCTAACTACATTAAATATCTTGGCTTCAGTTTCAACTCTAGTAATCTTTTTATTGACAGCTGTAAGACGCAGCTACTAATATAACAGTAGCATACAGGTTCACCTTTTCATATTTATTTTCTAACATTATGATAAAATAAAAACTTTATTTAGAACTGAATATGCTGCCCAGAGCACAGATGCTTTGTGCTTCAGTTTACTACCCATCTGCTTTTTGGCAATAGATGTATGGTATTTATATGGGGCATACTTAGAAGTGTACTTTCAACAGAGTGCATTGAGAATTTTGTATGCAACTTGCTGAAACTTGTCTTGAAAATTACAGCTATCAGCTTACCTCAATAAGATGAGGATACCCTTTTCCACAAGGCAAAAGAAGCATTTTTTAAATGCAGGCATGCTAGTCTGTGTGTTCTTCTCAAATAAGTTGATAGATTCAAAGGAAAGAAGACATACCTTATACTTTGTTCCGTCATCATAGAATAAAAATGCTGTACATCTGTCTGTCCTCATTCTAATTTTGAACCCCCCCAAAAAAAATTACTGAGAATTGCATGTGTACAAATTGTCATGGTGACAACTGCATGTTATATCCCTGAGACAAAGTCTGAGCTCTTAAGTGCTCCAAACTGTTGGGTCAGAGTAAAGCAAAGCTAAATAACTATATTATAAATATAAGAACAAAATTTTAGAAGGGCAGAATAGAAGATCAGTAGATCAAGTGAGAATAGAAAGAACTAATTCCACTTTAAAAAAAATAAAAAATCTGGGGGGTGATGGAGAAACGGAAAGATCTAGATGGCCCTGAAAAGCAGAGTGGAAATTCACTGGAACAAAGAATTGCATCAATAAGAAAAGACCAAAGATAGTAGATGGCTATGGAAAAGTGAGAAAGTTCTGGGGGTAAACATTAAAAGTGAGCAGTAGCACAACAGGAGAAGAAGCCACAGGAGAAGTGAAGCATGAATTGTACAGAGTACCATGAAATGTTTTCTGTTGTGTTATATGGCTGAAGGCTGTGACAAGTTGTTCACATGTTAGAGTTGAGGCGCAGCACCCCAGCTGCACAGACCAAGAGTTTTATTCTTACAAAAGGAAACTGCAAAGGAACTGTATAGGCAGAGCACCTCTACAATGAGTACTGTTAACATTTTACTAGCTAGCTTACAACTCGTTGCAAATTAGTTTTGTAAGGTTTAGTTCTGTGTTTCAAGAAATTGGACTGTGTTGAATTCACCTAGTACAGAGAAGGTGTCTGAAGCACATAAATTAGCGAAGCTGTTTATTTCTTTCCAAGCTTCCAGCTTTGAAGCAGGGTGCCCTGCACTGGATTGTGCTGGAGTAATTTGTTCACATTCATTAATATGTGAATACCTTGTCTGTGTTTTGTTCCTGCTATTATCTGATTACTTCAGGGTCTTTTTCTGGTTACATTATTCTCAAGCTTTTCAGCCACAGATGTTTAAGGGTAGTTAGGTTCTTAATTACTGTGGAAGATCTGTGAAACACCATTGTAACAGATATTAAATACAGTCTTTCTCAGTTCGGGATTTTTCAGCACCGATTTCTTCTGTGGAGAAAGGTGAGAAGTCTGGGTCAGATTGCTAGATATATATAAACGCAAGGCTTCAAGGAAAGACACTGTGCTAACTGAAGTTGCAGAAGTTCTGTACCCCTCTCTCTTATGATACTCAGGATCAAAAGGAACCGTATCAGCTTTCCTGCTCTTGCTTTCAGAAATGCAACTGTAAAAGTTTGATTTGCTTTTGTTATTTAACCACTATACAAGACCTGTGATCATACAAGCATTGTACATTTTTGAAGAAAGAAAGAAACATTTTGGCTTTATATTCTCTCTTATACACTTGGAAATGTTGAGTTGTCCCTTACTGACATCTGCCTTTGATTATCACTCATCCTGATGCACAGACAACCTGTTGGAATTGTACATTAATGGTACAGCATGTACAGAAAGATGTCACCAGGATTTTCACAGATAATAAGCTTTTTAAAATATCTGTCTGATTTCAAATATAAACCTGAAAAGATATTAATGACCTTGCTCCTAACCTAGAATAAAGTGAGACATTCATTTGTTGCAAAACGGTAGAGCTTCTTTGACTGTTTGGCACTAACCTGTTTTACACATAAAAAGAGTCTGGCCCAGTAATGGTATCTGTATTTCCTGCACCATTTTAGCTGTTTCTTCTTCTTTCACCCCTAATCCTGTATTTAGATGACATGAAAAAGAAATTTGGAAATATTGTACACATGACTCGGAGAAGATTTGTTTACCTTGGCTTGTGGGTTTCCTCCTGTCCTATGGGTGAATTATTACTCCCACTGAATTTTAACTGCCACCAAAGTCTTTGAAAAGAAGGGCAGGATACCTTTCAGAATTTAGCTTGCAAATAAATGGGAAGGTTGCTTGCTGACAAAGGAAAAATATCATAGCTAATCCTGAAGAGGAGCGATCTGGTTTAATTCAAATACAGTATTGTCCACCCACATACCGAGAAATTTTCTATAGTGTCTTGTTCGTCACGTACCCATGCAGAAGTTTGAAGGCTGTGTAGCTTTTGTGTAAGGGTCAAGTAGGGAGTGACTTGTTCCACATGGTGAAGATATGTGCATGTGTACTATTAACGAAGTCTTGTATTGTAGTAACAATGTTCCTTTGCAGTCATTACCAGGAAAGGACGTGAATCGTGTCCCCTTGAACATTTCCTTGTATTTACAAGGCCTCCTACAATGCAGCTAATGCAATAGTGAATACTGGAAAGTAAGGGCGGTGACCTGGCCAGCAATAGGTACTGCTGTGAGAAGGGGCCAGAGGCAGCAAGTGAGTGTCTGGGACTCTGTGTGGAGTGAGCTGCCTTTAGCAGGGCATAAAGCCACTCCTCTGTCTTGTGGTTTTGTTTTGCTAACTTTCTTACTTTTTTTTTTTTTTTTAATTTTTTTTTTATTTATCTTTTTTTTAAGGCGGGTGGGAGGAAGGGACCAAGAGGACTGGTTGGTAATTTTTCAAAAAAGACAAGTACAATTTTCACTTCTGGAGGAACACACAGGGAAAGACAGAAATATTTGGGAAGGTGAAGCAACAGCTAAGTCTACTTTTGTACCAGTAATGCAAGTGCCCTTTTTTATTTCATTTTTTTCAGCTGTGGCAAGGCCAAGAGTGGAGGAAAACAGGGCTATAATGTACCAAGAAAGACCATTAACACTGAAATGTGGCAGAATTATCCACGACCTCCACAATGGTAGTGGTCTCCAGCCTGAAGAGTCTCTTATTTGGTAAAAGAACATGGACACAATGAAGGAAGGGAGGTCAGCCATTTCTGACCAGAGGTGGTGTCTCTCTCCTGCCACTCCTCTTCCCCAGTGTGTGCCATGTTGTGCCTGGTGCACCAGGAGCTCTCTGCCAGTCAGCAGCACTCCCAGCCTGATGGGACAGTCAGATATGGCAGTGAACTCACGGCCATGACACTCCCAGTGAGGTTCTGCCTCATCTACACTTTTAGTTAGGAGTATATTTCACTGATATAGGATGGGCTTTGTGACTCATCTATGTTGTTTCTGACGTTACATAAGAATAAGGCAAGATTTTTCAAGCAGTGTAAATAACTTACCTACTAACCACCTATAATAGCCTGTAATTTCATCCTCTTTCAGTATAAATTTAGTTATATTTAAATTTTTCACCTTTGGAAGTAAGCTGTATTAGGTCCCCCATGAGCTTATGGACAGAAATTACTTCTGGGTGCTTCTTCGCAAAGCTCTCCATCAGTGAGGCTACTAATAACTAGGGTGGTCTCCAACAAATGTTAGTATATCATGACTATGAACTCTATGAACTTTGCCTAACAGTGAATTTATTTATTTATTGTGTGTGTGAGAGTGTTTTGCACTTCAGCTACATACTTTTCATATTATTATCTGACTTACACAAGCTGTAGACCACACATGGTGTAGCAATACATTTATATGTAAAGAAGGATGAAAACAGCTATGTGAATTTTCCTTCTGCTAGCACACTAATTCTTGCCTCACGTCATTCTAAATTGTGAAGTGTAACAGTGAGAAAAATTAAACATGGAAACAAATGACCCAGCAATGCAGTAGTTGTTTCCTTGTTCTCAATCAAGGTATTTTTCTAAAACATTTGTTGGAACTAAATCAGAAATTAAGGATTTCATAATGAAATTAGTAGTTCAAATTCTGTTCCTTGCAGGTTGCAGGAGAAGGCTACATAATCTGGATCACAATCAGCACTTTGAGTGTTAAAATCTGTCAATGAAATTGAAAATTAATTGTACATATTGTCATGCTAGTAATTAGAAAGATTTTGTTACATCTCCAGAATGGCTGGCAACTTACATTTCTAGGTCATAGGATATAATTTGTCATGCTCACTAGATGCCAAAACAGATTTTAGTGGGAATACTTATTTTGTGTTTTGACATTCGTTGTAGAGCAGAGGAAGGGAAGAGGTCACTTGTTTGATTTTGTTTATTGCAGCCACCCAAACAGACAGATCGAACTTGGCTCTGTTGCATGGTAACTTTCAGTGCTGTCTCTGTGTGACAAGACCCTGAGTTGGCCTAAGTTATAGATGGGTCTGAGTAGACTCTTATTGTTAGACCAAAAGCTTTAAAATCCTTTTGTATTTGAACATTAGCTAAAAATCGCAGTTTCGCAAATTGATGAAACAGAATTAATTGAAACAGGAATACGACCACCAATTTTCTTTCAAGCTTGCTCTTAGTCAAGAATATCTGCAAATATATTTTGATTATTTTTTTTATTATTATTGCAACAAACCCCTTTGATTCTCCTTTAAAGTCTCCAGGTAAATTTTTATTATTTTTTTTTCATCACCTCTATAATTTGACTGTGTTTCTGCTGCCTGTTTCAATAATCTCTGTTGCACTCCAGACACAGCTTGCTGAATACTCATTCCTGGGCTCCCCTACTCTGCACTCAAGGATAGATATTTTGTCTTTTGTGTGAACAAGCTCAATTACAAGAATGTGTGCAGTCTCCCAAGGTGTTCTGCACATTTCCCACCCTTTTAGACATCACTTTGCTGTTTTTTCTGGTTAAACTAAGTGAGAGTGCAAGGAGGAGTTCGTATGTTTTTAACGGACTCATAGACGAATCACATACCCTGAATATCCTTTGACTTTGTACTGTAATTTGGCAACCTGCATTATCTCTATAGTAAAATATTATTGTAGATGCCATGTTTCAGAACCCTGTGCCTAAATACTAGCTTCCTAAAACCACTTTTAGCTTTCAAAATGAGGCATAAGGTTGTTTAGGGCTTATTTTTTTGACAAAGTCAGCAAATATTACTCATAATTTTTAGTTTCCTAAATAAATTTCACGTCCTGATATTAGTTTTCATGTAACTATTGGACTGAAATTCCAATGTCAATAAAATAAAAGCAAAAATAATAAACTATTTTTCCAATCTGGAAAGAAATAACAGAATATCTTTTGGCCAAGCACATTTTTAGCACTTGGGTAAATTTTCAGGGAGCTTACATTGCAGCTTTCATTATGTTGTGTGTGATTTTTTTCCTGGACTCACACATTCAGGATTAAAGAAACCAGAAGGCTTTTGTCCCATATTATTTTATTATTATAATGCAGTGTTTTGGAAAGTTGTGTATTTATGAGTGTGTTCTGTAACCAAAGCGTACAGCTAGTCCACCCATGTAGTAGAAGCACACTTCTTCTACATTAAGCAAATAGACATAAATACACTGAGATAATGTAACTCATGGCAATGTATATGTATAAATTTTCAACAAAGCCTAAACACTGGCTTCCACTGAACCATGGAAGGATTTGCTTGTGGTTTTGCCTATGGCAAAAACTATACAGTAGATGAGCGGGAATTTTAGGGTCCAGTTTTAGACCCCTATTTCCTATATCCTTTAACTTCACCTACCTGATGTGATCTTCTGGGTTTTCCAGATGGAAATAGAGGAGACAGAAAGCTCATTGTTATCCCAAATCTAGGTTTGTCACCCAGTGTGCAAGAGCCAATCAACACACGGAGTCAAGATATTTGTTTTGTGTCTGAGTAGAGCTGGGTGCTGGCACGCAAGTTAACACATGGTAAAACATTTTACGCACTTTGGACAATTGTTTACAATTACGTTCAGTTCACTTCATTGATTCTCACAAGTCTCCTCTCCATTAAAATGTACAGTGTTCTTTCTTTTCATTGCCACTGTTCTGTGAGAAGGGGGCTTTTTTAGTAGGGGGCTTTCTTTGCTTGAGGGTGGATAATTTAGTATGTTAATTAGTACAGTTCACACACAGTACAAGTAATTTTCTGTTTGGTCTTATTAACCCTGTGGTTCTCCTTCAGCTTATCTTGTTATTTCTTAGCTTGAATTTATGGTGTCTATTACTTCTCCCAAGGCCATGTCTTCTTAACTGTTTATAAAGGTTGATTAACAGCCTTTGTTTTTCAAATTATTTTTTAGTTTTCATTATAGATATTTAGATATTACTTTTAAATAAATAGTCCTTGTATCATTCATGATTTCTTAAAGTACTATCGAAAGCGATGTCACCTTGTTAGAGGGAAAGGGGGATACTGGACTTACTTAAATAATTATGTTATACTTTTATAGCTATTCTATGTAAGTACATACTAACTCTACCTTTGTGCAGTATGTTATTATACTTACATAGTTAAACTTAGGACTTCCAGTGAAACACTCCTTCAAATGTAGGTTATTGTCACCAAACATAAAACAACTCATTCTTTTAGAGAAGGGAAGGCATTTGTATGTCTGCTTTGCATTGGGTTCCGCGGAACATATGGCTCTTAAACAAGGCAGGAAAAGTCACAGAAGGTGGATTAACAGCTCGTACATCTACTTGTTTTTACAATTAAATCAATGTGCCTTTCAATGAATTTATATTTAGGCAGACAGATGAGTAAATATTAAGTTAAAAATCAGTAGGGAAGCCATTAATACACAGATGATAATAAAAATTGATTCAGCTTTCTGTCTGATAGTGCATCAAACACAGGATTTTGGAGTTAACAGCTAAACACTTGGTACTGATTTTGATTAGGTGTGTTCAAGAACAGTTATTTCTTTCTTATTCTAAATCAGTTTTTGAAAGATTTCATAAGCCTGTGAGGCCATTCTTTGTCTAGTGAAACACATCAATCTTCAACATACTGTTAAGTTTTCTTACATTCGTACCCTACAATAAAAATGAAGGTAGTTTGCACCTGCAGATGTGAATATGGGCACTTCATTAGATAAACTCATGGTCCCATTTACTAAGCACATTTCAATACAATTAAAATATGTTTCCAACAGCATGTGGGATAAATTAGTCAGTTATGAGCCAGTATGAGACACAGAGTAGGTTCAAACACAATGCATCTTATTAATTTCTGCTTCCCCAGAAATGCAAACCTTTCAGCCCTAAAGGCATAGTTCCTAGCCATTTGCTGACGTACAGAAACAGCATTTTTGGTTCATTAGTTGCATCTAATCCTGTACATTGTGCTTAATTTCACATGTGAGTTAACACTGCAGTGGTTATGAGCGTCATGGTGTTTTATGCACCCAAGAAGCAGTCTTGCTGGACTGTGGTCCTCCTGCCTCCTCCATTTCCTTCTGTGGAAAGGCAGGAAAGAGAAAGATCTCACCTTCATAGAGACATACCTAGGAATGCGAGCCCTCCAGGGTACTTACAAACAGAGGTACCTTATCTGAATTTGTCTTATGAAACTGCAGTTGTTCCTTGGAGTGTCCTCTGCAGCTCTCTCCTCCTTAAGACAATCTCTTTTTGTGGCATCATTTTACATGTACAGAACCTGCAAAACTTTGTTATGCCACACCAAAAGCTTTGATGTGGCTGATCTCCATCTTTTGCCTGACACTTCCAACATGTTAATTGCCATTTAGAAATGTTTTTAGCACATTGATCAAGTAAAACCTGTGCTTTCAGATTAGTGGGCATGATGCTTTATAACTTGCATGGGGATTGTATCCAGAGGTACCTGTCACAATCTCATTTTCTTGGCCACTGTACAGACATACCATAAAAGACAATCTCTCTTACGAGTGTGTACAAAATATGAAAACACAGCATGGGGTGACAAGAATGAGGCAGCAGTAAAAGCAAGCAAATTACTATGCCATTACTGAAGTCTCAACTTCCCCCACTTAGATGTTGTCAGTCTGCAGCACGCTGCGTCCTTGCTGTGTACTACTACACAGAGACATTTGTGAGTACAAATATCACTCCTATTCATAATGAGCATAAACACAAGATTTTGCAACCCTTTTTGGAAGGGTTAAGACTTTAGTTTTAGCATAAGCACAATGGAAAAATGAGAAGTTTAGCTTCTGCAAGGTGGGCGGGGGTTCTGTGTTTGGGGTTATTTTGGGGGGTTTTTTTTGGAGGTTTTGTGTGACATGAAATAGTAAGAATGCTGGTTTACATTAGATTCAGATTTGGCTCTTCAAAGTGTTCAAATTGCTTTAAATTAGTATTACAAATAAAAGATCCACACCACTAGGGAAACTCTGTCAGAGGCACAAGATGCTGGACTTGTGCATATTCTTCAAAAGCAATCAGCCTACTTCTAAAAAACACTTCTAAGATTTCATGTGACCACTACTATATTTTTCCCCAGAAGCTCCTTACAGGAAGCTTTTCATGTTTCAAGTATAGTTTCCTGTTCACAGAGATTAAAAACACACTATATTGATAATGAGTACAGATCTTCTGCCTAAATGTTGTTTAGGCAATCCCAGGCCTGATCACTTACTTGTAAGTCTCTTTTGTAGGTAGTGACCATGATGGAATGAGTTTGCGATTTTGGTCCAGTTACCAATGAAATGTATCCCTTCCACATGAAAAACTCAACAGTATTGTCACCTCTCCAAGTAACTGCCTTAGACAAAACTCTCGCTGAAATTATCAGGTGCAACTTCATCCTTCTGAGTGTTTTGATGCCATAGGTCTGTCCTGTGCCTCACAAAATATCTGTTATAAGCAACCACATTAAAATATTTCAGTTGAAAACATAGTCAAGTGACAGCCTGCAGTATTTTTTGTCTATTGAAACTCTTTTTACATAGAAATACCATTTATTTAATCACATGAAGCATTGTTTCTATACAGCTTGTATTGTAGATAAACCATGAACATATATGCTTGCGCATTGAAAAAAAATAATGCAACACACTAAGATTTACAAAGCTGTCCCACAAACATCTGACTGATGGGAGATGGTTGCAGGCATTTGTCTTAAATCATGAAAAAGACACAGCTGTAATACAATTAATGCATAATCTTATCTTTGTAAGTATATTAAATTGTAGTCTACTGGGTAATCTGTATAGTTAATGATAATTCACCTTATTCCTAAGGCTAGTTGTGCCAGATTAGTGATCAAACTATGATTTCCATTCTGAAAAATCCGAAAAGTTGTATTTTTCTGTTTCTTTTCTGTTTACACTGAAGTGATTTCTATAAATATATGTATCTATCCTTAAATCACTGCCCTTTTGAAATCTTTTTACAAAATTTGAAGAGAGCACTTGAAGAAAGGTCTTCTAGGAGGCTCCTTTGGGTACTTATCAATCTAATCTTACATTTAAATATCTGTTTTCAAAATCCTGCTAGGGTTCTGTGTACATTGGGTTTAATGATATTTAAATTCATTTCAGTTCTCCTGGCTTAGAAGCATCACTGCTTGCACTTGAAATTTAAGATTAATTTGGAGTAAATATGATTTATAAGTAATAAACTAAAAGAAACAAGCAAACAAAAAGCTCATCTTTTTGTTTCTAGAAAAGGCCTCCCAAAATTTTTAGGAGCTTTCCCATTACTTGTCTGGCCCAAAAGTCCTAACCCTAACATATTTCCATGTTAAAAATTTATCATCAGATTGGCTTCTGTATCTCAGTTTGGATCCTAAAAGCCTCTGTTATAAATTGTCAGGACAGATGGGACATTTAAAAAGCATTAAGAGCTGAATAGCAGGAAAACAATAATAGGGATCAAGACATTTTGCAACGTAGTTATCTAGTTGCCTTTTGTGTTCTAATTGATAATTAACCACCTCTTATGTGACAGAATAAAACTGCTCAACTTAAGAGCATTTAGAATCCTTCTATGTACTCTGCATTTTAAAGAACAATATTTTCATGCTGACCAAATAGAATAAACTGGCTTTATGGAGACTACTGTTCATCTTTTTGAAACACTGTGTGTAACTAATCTCAAAGGAAAAAAATACAATATCTAAGTCACATTGTTGAATATTTACTGTTCTTTTGATTTTTTGGTTTTATAAAAAAAAGACATTTGCATTTTTTAAGGGCTCTGGCCAGTAGACCAGGCTATTTTTTAATCAGTAGATTAAAAAAAAAAAAAAAAAAAAAAAAAAAGCCAGTACTATTATGTAATATCTTGATTTATATACTTGGAACTCAAAACACATTTTAAAAAACACATCCAAAAGTAAGAACTGACACGCTTTACAGGTAATTTCCTTGTAAGGTTCTTTTAACATAGAGGGATTTTTAGCTCCTTAATTTAATAATTACAGCTTTTCTCCTTAGGGAAACACAAATTTTTGGAAAAAAAAATAAATGATATTTCACGATACTTTAAGGGACTCATTCCAAACATATAACCTTAACACCTTTTAAATTTGTTTTTCTTTTTCTTTAGAAGTCAAAGCATATAAAGACTACAGCAAATTCACAGTTCATTACTGCAAGCTGCTAAGCAACTTTGCTTACATTCATTTCAGTGAATTTCAGCACTGTGTAGGCATCACTCTGAGCGCTGTGGAGATGTGGGCTGAATGTTCAGAAGCTGCCCCTGTGAGGTTTTCCCAGAGTTGAGATTAATTCCTTCTAAGTAAGTGTTAACCATGTGAACTGGGACAGTCTAGTCAGTAGGACTATTTGTTGCAAGACTAGTATGTGCTATGCATACTAGAGAGCTCTACACTGTTCTAGGGTCTACCAGTACATCACTAAACCAGTAGCCATAGTTCTTCATGTCACTCCTGTAATATTAGTAATTTCTTCTTAGTAAGCAGTTTGTTATTACTGAAATCCTAATTAAAGTCCATCACTATGGTTTTTACTATTGTCTGCTTTGCACTTATGATATCAGTACATAACTAGGCATAACAGGTTTACTTCTTAGAGGTTTCCTAGAAATGTAACTGATAGCTTACTGACATACACAGTCAGAAACTGCATAAAGGAGCAGCAAGAAAACACTGCCTGCTGGTGTCCTGTTATGGAGCAATCAGAGCAAACATTAAGGAAATAAATTATTTTGCTCTTGAATAGACTTGACAGTGAAATTGCACAACCTTTGATCTTTTTTCTCCCTTAAAATAAAGCAAATAAGTCTCATTGAGTGTCTGTTGGGATGGTGGTCCTTATTTTTTAAATATAATTTGTAACATGGTTTTGCATTTTCAGCTTTACATCTTCTGTCTGTAAAGACTGGTCTTTAGAACTAAAGCTGGGACACATGGAGAAAAGGGTTTGCACATGTCAGTTTAATTAAAAAGGGTTTTTCAGCTCCTTAAAAAGTGTCAAATGCATGAACTAAACTGTATTTACTTGGTTAATTTTGTGAGTGTTCTGAAGTGAAAGCACAATATATCAGTCTTAAATATTATTATTAAAATAGATGATGTCTCTATTACATGATTTTTGAAAATTTATAATAAGTAAAACTTTTCAAGCTTGACTCATGGTCATAAACATTTATATTGTAATTATTTTAAGTGTACTCAGAACCTTCTTTTATTTTTCTTCTAATAGCAAACAAAATTATTTCATCTCTAATGCCATGGTTTAGTTTCATTTTAAACTATGGAACAATAAAATTAATACCTTGAATTATTTTTTTAATCACTGTATTATTTAAAAGGAAAATGATCAGTTCAACTAGCTACGAAAAGAAGAATGACATCATATTAACATGTCATTGTATGCTAATATTGTCAGCCTCATTCAAATCTACTCCCTCTGTAATGCCAATCCTGCTCTCTTAAGGAAGCTTAATTTAAAAGGCTGACCATTATTTCTAAATTCTTACCCCCTGGAAATCATATATTCTGTGATTTTTATGCATACAGTTAGCACTTTTCCTGTAACAGTTATAAAAATTCAATTTAGATCATATATATCCAAGTAAGTGTTTAAAAAGAATGCTTAAGAACCTGAGTACCTGTTGAAAAAGTGTACATTTTTCTTCAGTAAGTTTTGAAATTTTAATGTATCCATAACTACTGAATAATTTTTGTTATTCATATAAAAATCCAAGCACATTTAAAAACTTCTTAATCACCTGTCTTCTTTTATATTTCTTTTGATTTGATTAATTTTTGCCATGGGTTAATTGCACGCCTAGATTTTGTATTATGGGAGAAGGTTATAGAAGCAATCGTGATACAGAAAATAATACATGGCCAAATTCAAGTAAATCCATATGAGGTAATAGTCACCTTTATGTCATCCTTCAAGGGAATGCTGGTGACTGAAGATAATCTTTTCACACTCAGCATCCTATGGTATGTTACACTTTTTTATCTCAATTACTTGTTGGGTTGGTTTTTATTTTACTCTTCTTTTTATTGATAATTGATCACTCTTTTTACATAATTTGTGCAAAAGCATGCAAAAATATGAAAGCAAACAGCAATGCAAAAATGTAGGTGTAAATGAAAAAAAGCTACCAATTAGCAATCTGCAATAAAGAAGGTGGATTAGGAAAATAACTTGAAAACAAGTACCCCCTTAAATTATATTTCTAGGCTCACTCATATGTTTTAGACTTACAGCACAGCAAAAAGGTACCAGTAACATGGGAAATCTGCGGTTTGGATCAGTTCCTACGTTTTGTTTCTTGCATATCTTGGAGGTCAAAGCACTCACTTTTTTAGGAAGGTACAAAACCATTGGAAATCAATGAAAACACTTAGACTTCAATGAAGCTATATTTTGTAAGATCATGGTGCTCATCACTTAGGTAGTAGCGAGCTTTCATGCCAGCTGACTCCTAACGGTCTCATTATCAGTGTTTTGACTCCCATTTCCTCACACTGCTTCTTTTCTTGTTCTCTACTCACATAAGATATGTCTTCCACTGTAAAAACATAACTCACACTTAGTTTTTTAACCCCTTTGGTAATGCTGTAGACATTCCTAGTGTGAAACAAATAACTAAATAGCGTAATCCTGGAGCAAAACCATAAAAGCCTTTGCTCCTTTTTTCAGCTGCCCTGGATAGCTTGTTTTACAGATCACCCATATCACATTCCTGAAAAATATCAAAGACTAAAGATGTTCAACAGAAATGCAATTTCCATGGTAAAATTGTAAGGTTACAACAAAGCCGATTTATTCACTGGAAATTGCTGTACATGCATCTGGCACTCTTTTTTTCCTGCTTCCTTTACCCTTTGGTTTGCATGACATTGTGGTTAGCTCAATGTATATATTCAAACAAATTTCTTCTTTTCAGAAATTGTTTGGTATCTGTTCGCCCTTGTTGCTTATCCTCCCTTGATTTCAGTGATGTCATGAAACACCATCCGTTGCCATGGCGACGATCAGCGGTGTGTGGTGTGAGCTGCGATGATTACAGGTCTGCTCTGCTCCACTGTTTTTTCCAGTCAGTTCACAGAGACATCTTTTGTTTCACAGTATATTCCAAGTTATGTTATTAACGCGCTTAACCAATTTTATGCCTATATAAGTGCTTGTCACTGTAGAAAATACATTCCCCAAAGGGCTTCCACACACCCTTTTTGTGTATGTGCAGACACACGACTCTACCTAGCATTTAAGCCTTGGCGTGGCGTTACCTAATAGAGAAAGGCACACAGAAGGATTAATTTCTGGTGTAAAATAGCACTTCAGTCAACTCTTCTGCCTAAAGACAAACACGGGGCAAGCTGTGAGTAGTTTCAGTGAGGGGGACAGTGCTGTGCAGGGGGCTTTCCCTTAATAAACAACATCACAGAAATCCACCTCTTTTTTTTTTTTTTTTTTTTTTTTCTTTTCTTTTTAAAAACAAAGCTTGCTTGTTGAGCTGTGATTTACAACCCACACCCATGTTCTGAAAAGAGAGAATTCCCTGGTGACATGTCTGTCTGTGGAAGAACTCTGATCCAGCTGCTGAAGACACAGACGTGGCTCAGCCTTCATCACACGGCATGTAGCAAATCTTTCTTTTTAAGCTTACTTAGTTACAGTTTGCCTCTGGAGAGAAGATGGACAGAAAAGCTCATTCTGCCTAATTTTGGGGTAGTTAATGCCTCATACCAAGGTGTAGATGTGAGGTCTCATGCACATTTATTAACGTCAAATAAGCTCTGCTAGCATTTATCTGCACTTTTGCATTGGATTGGCAAATTCTTTTGTCAAGTTGTTCCCAAATGCTTGCCAACCACAGTAAAAAAACCATAAAGTTCTCTGCTTGCCAGGTATTTACCTAAATTTCCTTCTCCCAACTCTGTGACTACTTTATTGTATGTTGTATCTTTTGGAAAGTTAGGGGCAAAAAAAGAATACAAATTTTCAATTTCTTGTCCTCCCTTAAGTGCATAACTGAATTTCCTTTTCCCTCACCAACCCACCCGAAATCCTCATGAAAACTATTGAACAAAATCTGAAGAGGTGAGAAACAAGACAAGTGGGAGGAACTGTCCTGCTTCATGGTGCAGAGGTGCAATATTCCTGCACCTTTGCAACACTGCCAGGGAAAGGATCTGTGCATGACTTCATACAAATCTTTCCTGTTTTCAGAGCCATGGGACTCTCAAATTACATTTAGTTTATCAAGTCACGTGGTGCAAAAGAATGGATGGGTACTGCAGAAGAGTTGGTATGCTCCTGGAGAACATCTTCCCATTGTTACAACCAAAATGTTGCAAAAAGTATGAGTTTGCTCACTTGAGACCAAAGTACACCAAATGGGGACAATGAGATTCACTTAAGAAATGTTTTTCTCATCTGAACTGAAATTTGACCATGAATTGAAAGCTTCCCAGGGATGTTACAATCCTTGTTGCTAGTGACTTTCTTTAAAAGAGAGCCATTTTATTTACTGTTGTTTTTTAATTAAAAAAAAAAAAAAGTTTTATGTGTTCACATTCTTTGGGTAACACTTGAACAATCCTGAAATATATTTCATCATTATGTTTTACTCCCTTATTTAGATTACAGGCTACCTGAGGGTCTTCAAATATTTCAGGGAATTTCCTTGTCCCCAGAGAAAAACTTTGGATATATTTGAAAAATATCTTTAAATAATATATTTGATGCTGTATAAACATTCCTAGCACAGTATCTCAAAACACTAATTGAAGAAAACACTGCATTCATTTCTTAATTCACCCTTTACTCTCAAAATGGGAGCCTTAGGGAAAGAAACCTGCCTTGTTTTAAAAAGATAGTCATCCAAAAAATTCCTCTATATGTTCTTCCTCCTTCAAAAAACCTACAAGAAGTGGTCATAAATATATGATGAAATCTGTCAATTAATCTGGCCTGTTAGTGTTTTAAAAATCAGTGACAAAAGGAAGGACCTATTGCTCCTCATCTGGAATCAGATACTTGTTGGAAAGCAGAGATGTTTATCTCTCTGAGAGAAGTTTTCATTGAAATCACTGTACATTTTAAATTATATAATGGAGTTTATATGTATCTATAAAAATTATTCCTGATTTAACCACTGGATCTCATTTTCTTCTCCAGTTTTTTGTTCCCTGAGAGTACAGACATGAACTGTTACGAGAATTAGAAGTTTAGAAATAACTTTTTTAATGTACCATTGTACAGACATGAACTTTTCAAACACTGGTTTTATTTTTCTTTGGTAAGGAAAGTTAACTAGGTTTTGTTTCAATATTTGTTTCATAATTCATTATGCTCCTAGGCATGAACAAATGTCTACTTCTGCACTGCTGGTGAAATCTGCTTTCTGTCATTTATTTCCATCTTCCCTCTATCTGTTGCTTTTCTAAGGCTAGAAATAGAAAAGGAAGAATAAAGAGCATCCTTACATATCCTGCGGTAAACTGTCCTCTGTCTTCCAAATTCCTGTTCTGATCCTCAACAGTATATCGATGTGACTCATGTGCTTGCATAAATATATAGAGAGAACAACAGTTTTAGTGCATGAGTGTTACTCATGAATTCATTTGGGATTTTGACATAAAATTGTAACTAGTCATGTATCTAAGAATGTTGATGCCCTAAGATGTCAATTAATTATACAATAGAATGAAATCATAGAACCATCACTGATTATTTCCCTGTCTAAATGTTTGGCACTCAATCAATGAAATGAGACTGTACCAGAACCCAGATACTGATGTAAATTAGCTTGGTTCTTTCCATGGCATACACATTTTTGGGTTGTGCTTCTCATTTCAAGGAAATGTCCTGTGGAAGCAAAGCCCTTAGTGTTAGTTAGTTAGTTAGTTAGTTAGTTAGCTAGACCTTTGCAAGCCTCACTAGCTGATAAACATTTGCAGCTAATTGTCAGTTAACATGATATAACTAACAAAGGAGTTATATTCAAGATTATTCATAAAAGGATGCACAGTCTAGAGCCTCAGTATCTGAAAGATTTCAATTGCTATTGTTATTTACCATACCATCTATATCTGACACAGTTTTGGTGAAGAATGGGTTTTGTAACCTGAAGGTACACAAGCTGTGCCACTGGCCCATGTGGGCAGAGCTGGCGCTGGCAGAGTCTGGATCCGCTGCCCTGTGCTCTTTCCCACAGCTAAAGGAATAAACTGCTTCGGTTCTGACCACATCTCAGTTGCAATCCCAGTTATTTCTGCAGCAGCCCCTTGCCAGTAAGGAATATCTGTTCAAAATACTACCTGTCTGAGCGCAGGCTGATAGTAAGTCGCACTAGCAGGGAGGGGTAGCTTTCAAACACTGGGTAACATCTCTTTGCTTGGGCCACTGATGTGAGGATCGGGTAAGTACCTGATGAAGTTCATGCACCTGTACTGATGCAAGTGCTCACCAGAGAGCAGAGAAGGCATTATGCCTGTGCTCTTTATCTTCATTCTTTTAGTATCATTTCAAGCAATTGATCATCTACTGGGAAAAGAGCATCTAGGAAATTTTCCATGTGTGTTGCGGCTGCGATTAGCTGGAGTTCTGAGTGAGGAGCAAATTACTGTATCCTATTAGCATAATTAATACACAAACAATACTAAACATTTTGCATTTTAACAGGCATTTTGTCAAATATCATAAATGAACCAATACATATCTTTTGTTAAAATCACGGCTGTCTCAGTAATAGTTGTGGCAAGACAGTTTGCTGTTTGTATTCTGGTAAGAAAGAGCACTGCTCTCTCTTGGCATGGAGCAATTTATTATGTAAATATTAGTGTTCCTAGTCCATACTAAATTCCAGTTCAGATTTGATGAAGGTTTGCTGGCCTGTATCATAGCCACATTGAAGTACCTAAGCATTATTACAATATCAACTACTTGCTTTTGGGAGGGGGAGATATAGTGCAGCTGGTTTAAAAGATTTTTCTTTCCATGTCAGAGCTAGCAGAATCCACAGGAGAGAAAGGCTTGAAATGTATCATCTGTTCCTTTAATAATGATGCTTTATCTCTTTCAAATGAGGAAAAATGTTTAATGCAAATGGCTGTCTGCTTGAAAGATACTATTATATGTCACACTTGGGACTTCCTCAGAGACCTGTATACTATAACTGGGTGCCTCAGGTGATGTTAACTTTTTGACTAAAGTATTGAAATTTTATCCTGAAGAACAAAGGGTATCATTACAGCAGATTTGTATATTTCACTGGGCTTTTTTATACCTAATTTGTCAAGTCCATCTTTGTAACCAAATTTTTTTGCATTAATTTGGGGGGGGGGGGGTTGTATTTTCTTTCTAGCTTTTTTGTTCTGTTTACATAACCTGTCTATCTTTGTCTCATGTAACTCAAGCCACTGATAACTGCTAATAAACATTCTCCTTACAAAGAAGCAATGAAATAACTACTAATTGCTGCTAAATGACAGAGGTAAATTAAATAAAAATACGTAGAGATTTCTAGTTTCAGGTATTTTGCCTTTTATTTCCTAGAGCTTCATCAAGGTTGTGCTTCACAGTTAGGGAAGCAGCGTATCCTGAAGACACACAGCAAACACATCTCATGCAAAATTGCAATTATGATGCATGATAAATAAATTGGAATGTAAAAGCAGGATCTACTATATATACTTTTACTTCAGAGTCCCTTTCTACTTGTTTTTTTCTCACAGTCAGAGTAATTCCAGTGAGTCTATCAAAAAATAGAGCCATACTACAGGTTACACCAATAACCAGTTAGTAAGCAATTCTAGCTGTGTCTTCTTGTTTTGAAATCTGTTCAGTAATTTCCTCTCTGCTGTGAAAGAATCAAGAAAAAGTTTTTTTTTCCTAATTATAATGTCATTCAGCAAGGAACTACATGTTTTTATCTGTAGAATGGATACTCTTATTTTTTAATACTTTATGTGGGTTTTCCACCGCCAGGTAATAAGCAGTCTTAGATCCTAATGCAAACAGAACTGAAGATGTAGGTTAGAAATTAGGCTGTTTTCTTCTATCTAGAGAAAAGAGGCAATCAGCTTTATTGGGAAAGTGAAACGTGAATCTAAGTAACTATGATATTTCCACCAGCTGGTATTTGCATCGATTTTTTTTTCTTCTCACTATTATAAAAAAAAAAAAAAAAAAAAAAAAAAAAAAGAATCAATTAAAATTCACATTGATGGAAAATTTTTTTCTGGGACAATTTTACATGGATAATTGAAAACTGGTGATATAAAGTCTTTATTTAAGAAAAAAAAAAATTTAAACCCCACAAAACTAACAAGGATTTAAATATTCTGCTTTGAGTTAAACATGCATGAAATAAAAAATTTTACTGAGCTGATCTGGAACACACCATCTCAAGTTAGTTCACCATTTTAACTCAATTCTTCCTACATGGAATGTAGAAGCACTCAGATGCTCTGGTTCTCATGTTATGTTATGAATATATGATCTAGCTATGAGGGACAGTTAGGAGCACTGAGTTCTTGAAATCAATGCCAGGACAGAAAAATGAAATTTATTTTAAGAATTTTGTGCCAATTCATAAAACTGCTTGTTCAGAAACATTTCTTTTCTATATTCAAAATGTTGGAATACTTAGTTTATATGGAAAAAAAATCTTTTGCACCCCTTTTTAGAGGCATATTACTAAAATACATATTAAAAGTTTGACTTTTCCTCCCTGTTTCTCATCAGATAACAATTTGCAATTTTCTTCATTGTTACTTACTTCCAGTCCAGTTAGACCTATTTGTGATGCAAAAATTAGACAGGATTTATGATTTTCTTGTCCTAGCAGTAAAGTACCACAGGGAAGGCAAAGCTCCTACTTGTCTAAGCAGAAGAGCTGAACTTGGCTGTTACCTTTTTCAGCTCTACACTTCTGTTGCAATACTAAAACCCTTTCTTTCATGAATATCACTTTGAACCAAAATTGACAATATATGGTAGAACCAATCCTACTAAAGCATTCACAGCAAAGCAAAACAGAAACTGCTTCAGACTTCTGTGGCTTATGCTCTCCCATTAACAAATAGAACAAGTCAGTGTAAGAGATACAGCAGATATGGCAAAGAAATTGTACAACGAAAGAGCTTTTTGCTTTTGATGTCTCAAATCTCCACTAGTTTCCTTTTTAGGATAAGCTATAAATTTTAAAATACTTGTAAACAAATTTTAAAAATTAGTTTAGAGGCCTACTTATAATAATTTAACAGATGAAGAGTAATATATAATTCCACAATTAAGCAAAAGTAAACAGATAAAAGCCTGGGCTGTAAAGGTGTCCAGGCATTTACATTCTAGTAGTCATAATTCAGAATGATAAAACTGCAAAAGATGTTTTTAAAGAAATAAAGAAACAAAGAATATCAGAATTTGAGTTTCATGGGAAGCAAAAAAACCCAGACAACGAAGCAATCTTTTATATATGTTTGAGGACTTATTATATCTATATTTTTAATCCACAAGCTAAACATACTTTGTTGCATTTGTTACCTTCACTAGGATTTGACAAATGATCATGAAAACTATCAGAAGGCTGGAACACCTCTCCTACAAAGACAGGCTGAGGGAGTTGGGGTTCCTCAGTCTGGAGAAGAGAAAGCTCTAGGGACATCTTATTGTGGCTTTTCAGGATATAAAGGGGGGCTTATAAGAAAGGTGTAGAGAGACATTTTACCAGGGCCTGTGGTGACAGGGCAAGGGGCAGTGGTTTTAAACTGGAATAGTGTAGATTTAGATTGGACATAAGGAAGAAATTCTTTAGGATGAGGGTGGTGAGACACTGGAACAGGCTGTGGAAGCCTCACCCCTGGAAGAGTTCAAGGTCAGGCTGGATGGTGCTTTGAGAAACTTGATCTTACAGATGATCCTTGGCCCCAGCAGGGGTGTTGAACTAGATTATCTTTATATTTTTAAAACTAGATGATCTTGGGTCAATTCTAACCCAAACTATTCTATGATTCTATCATTTTATGATGTCATTTTTTTTTTCCAGTGAAGCTTTCAGAACAAGAGACAGAGAAATTCCAATAAATGTAAACTTTCTTAAGCTGCTTTTGAACATTCCCATTGTTATAGATAAAGAATGGATTCACCAAAATCCACTCACTGGAAGACAGTGAATGATTACTGGAAGACACAGGATTCTTTTGTTTCAACTTCTTCATTGTTTGGTTGAGTTTTTTAAAGGGACCCGCATTTAGCATCTGGTACTTTCCATTTTTGCATGCGCAAGCTTCTGTAGAATTGTATTATGCTATATTCTGAGCAAACTGAGTAAAAATAAGTGGTTTGGTTCTTCCTAAAGCATTTTGTTCTTCAACTTGATTGAGAAAGAAAAGCAAACTTAGAGTGCCTGGTATTTGGAGTAACTGCATTATATTCAGACTAAAACCAATAAACTAGAAGTGGAGTTCAGATTTTGTATTGGGTTTGTATGGGAACGTTTCAGTTGGGCGAGGGGCGATGCTGGTATGGCTTTTGTGAGAAAAGACCAGGGGCTGCCACCAGGTCAGAAACAGCCAATTCCAGCTAGATCCAAAACAGACCCACCGCTGGCCAAAAGCTGAGCCCATCAGCAACTCTGGTGGAGCCTCTGTGATAACGTATTTAAGAAAGGGTAAAAAATGCTGCCCAGCAGCTGTGAGAGCGATGAGAAAAACATGAAACAGCCCTGCAGCAACATGGTGAGAGAAGGAGGAAGGAGAGGAAGTGGTCCAGGTACCAAAGCAGAGATCCCCTGCATCTCCTGCACAGACCATGGTGGAGTAGGTATTTCCCTGCAGCTCAAGAGAGACCACGTGAAAGATACCCCACTGCATCCATTGGAGAGACCCTGCTGTAGCAGGTGGATATGCCCAAGCCACTTCAAGGCCAGGGAGAAGCAGGTAGAAGAGGCAGGAGTGGAGGTGAGCTTGGGAAGATGGGTCTGGCGGGAAGGTATTTGTACTTTTGTTTTCCTACTCTATTTTTGATTGGTAATAGATTAATTTTCCCCAAGTCCAGTTTGTTTTGCCCATGACAGTAATTGATGAGTGATCTCTTTGTCCTTATCTTAACCCATGAGCTTTTTCATTTATTCACTCTCTCTGTCCTGCTGAGTAGGGGGTGAAAGAGCAACTTGGTGGGCATCTGGCAGACTGCCAAAGGTAACCTATCACAGATTAACACAAAAGAAGATAGGCGAATAATTATTGCATACCTGAAGTGTGTGCCTGGCTTGTATTTTGCATTTGCTGAATTATATATTGGTACTTTGTTCTGAAGATCTAGTTGAACTGGGAAAGGGTTATGCTGCATCTTTTCAGTCTTTTACAAGATTGTTTTAGAATAATGTTTATTTTAGTATTGGTTTTTCATTCACAAATCCTTACTCTTTCCATTAAAACTTCATAAATTATTTTCATTAGTTACAGGTTTGTAAACTTCAATAATGCAGTAGGTAAGACAGAAGAAGCCCCTTCTTGAGAGATGAAAAATTAATCAATCTCCTGTCACTGGACTGCAATACTGCAAATTCTTGGACAGTTTACGTTCTGGGTTTTAGTCTTCCACATTTTTCCTTTAATATTCTCCATTCTCACCCAGACATTAATGTTTGATAATCATTTTTATTTCATCCTACCTAAGAAGACTTAAAACTTTTGTTCTGCAGCAGCTCACACCATTCCCGTATCCAGCTATTCCCAGCTGAAGGATTGGTTTTGCTGCCTCATACCTGCCTCAGTCCTTTCCTGAGTTTCATTCTACATCTGCCCCACAATCCCAGAGTGATACACTCTGCCTCTCCTGACCTTTTTCCTTTTCTCCTAATATTCTCCACTCCCTTCTGGAGGGACCAGAAGGACAAAGAAGCAATGTCTCCCTTCCCTTTCCCCAAGGCCCTGCACTGCAGGGAGAGCAGGGGTAACATCTCCCTAGGGTGGAAGTGAGTGGAGAGAATGGGAGAGCTGCTGGGGTCATTGCAGTCCCCTTTTCTCCCTTGTAAGAGCAGCCCTAAGCTGCTAAGCAAGAGTTCATTCTGCTTGCCAAACAGCTCTAATCAGATGCCTCTGCCTTGAGAGGCAATAGACAGGGACTGAAAGTTAAACTAGGGAGTTGCCATCTTCCTTACCAGTAATTATTGATGATTTCGCAGTTCCCGCAGAAATGCAGATTTCTTTTCAAAGTTTGTTTACATGAACAGAAAGTAACTTACATTAGACACAAGGAAAAAAACTGTGTAGTTTTTCTAGGTGATAAATCCTTTTGGAAATAATTTCTTCTATGAGAGTAGTATTTAAAACAAATACCAGTTGCTTATTAAGATACAATAACACAGCAAGTAAATAGAACTTTGTTTTTAATATTTAGTGCTCGTTGCACCACTCTTGCAAATCTATGTTTAAATAATCAGTCACATTATATGAAGAAGTGATCACTAAGGTAATGAAAAATTGTCTTGTACTAAAACACTGGACTGCTAGTTGTTTGACTCAATTTTTTCACTCTCAACTAATACCCACCGTAACAGACAAGACTGTGCAAGAGCTGGGGTACAGGCCAATTCTGCTACAGCAATTTCTACAGCTTACCTCCTGCCTTTTGCTATCAAAAGATAGAAGTTGTAAATGCATTAGCTGAAGGCCAGATCTTGGGGAAATGTGTTTGAAATTTAATAGCAGTCATGAGGTTGATATACTGAAAAGGGACTTTGGGATGTTTGGAAAGCAATAATAAAGGGCAAGTGAATTCAGAAAGCCAACTATTAAAATGCTTTCATAAGGAAAAGAAATTTAAGCTAGAGGAGCCATTTTTAATAAAAATATTGCTTGCAGGAAGAAAATTGTATGAACTAATGGAAGCTCAGTATGAACTTAATTCTTAGACTGAAAGGGTAAAAAAATAGAACTTGTGGTTTGTCCTATTAGGAAAGCCAGTTAATGTGGCCATTCTGGAGATATATCCACAGCATGCTAATCATTTGCCATCTGTCAGAAGAAAGAATAACACCTCCTTCTCATTAAAAAAGAAGGGGAGGAAAAAGGAAAAATTATATTTTTCTATTGTGTGTTAACTTTGCACTATCTCTAAGGACTTCAAAGTTATTCTCAGAAAACTCAAGCTCCCAGGACTTTAAGTATTCAGACTAGCAAAGCTGATTGAGCATCTGTGGAAAAAAAGCACAGAAGTCATAAAATTAATTAAAAAATGAATAAATATTGCAACCACAGGCAATGACTTGTCTTTTGAGACCAGACAGGAATTATTTCTCTCCCTTGATGCATAACTTGATTTTTGTATTTTTAGCTCTTGATTCAGAAGTACTAGAAATGTGATATAAAATTGAGCAGTTAGGTGATGTCCAAGGGCCCTAGAGAAATTAATATCTCTCAAGTGTTATTTTAATGTATCTTGCTAACACATGTGGGGTCCCGTCAGCTCTACTGCATGTTACCTTCCTACATGGGCATTGGTGGTCACCAGAAAATACTACTTCTGATTCCTACAATATCAAATTATCCTAGACCATAGGATTTCTTCAGATTCACTGGAAAAACATGGTGGAGAGTGGGGCATTTGTAAGGCTGTTCAAATACTCCAGGTTTGCTTCACATATCCCTCTGTGACAAATGTCTTGATATTAACCAGTGATCTTGAAAATCACCCTTAAATCAAGTGAATCAAAGCAAAATACAAGTGAATGTATTAATGCACCAAATCCAAAATAATAATCAAATTCAGAAATATACATTAAGATAAAAGTGAGACAATTAAACAAAAAAAGGCTCTTTATTCCCACTAAGCCAAAATCATGTTATAGAATGTCTCCTTCTTGATGCATGGGGATCTTCTTTTCACAAATGCCTGGCACCGCAGGCTGTGCACGTCAGATAATAGCATTCATTGCTGAAGCATGCTGGCTTTACAAACTGCTTCTGGCTTCTTCTCAGGGGCCACCCAGAGATTCTACTCAAATGTGCTGTTTCACCATCAAATCATACTCCAACCACCAGTAAAACCATTCACTGTCTTCCTCTGCTGACAGAGACTATAGTTTCATGTTATGTTTCTTTCAGCAGCACACTGCCCAACTTCCATAATCTTCTGCAGCCAGTTATTCCCACACACAATGACACAATCTCCCAATTTTTCCTGGCTCTTGGTAGTTGAGGTTAGACAGAACAGATGCTACCCCCTTTGAAAGATGGTAGACGGTAGATCTGGAGTGGTGGACTTTGCAAGGGTAATTTTCAATGTTTGCTGTAAGCATGGGAAGCAATTATTCCATAAAATTTTAATGCTAGGATTTTATGATGTAGCTACCATTCTATGAAACCAGTTAGAGACCGGGGGGCGTTTTTAGCCTAGGTCAGACTGACAGGATGACCCGAAAAGATTTTGTTCATCACTGTAGCAAATAGTTTGCTTTTCAGCATTGTCTAACAGCCTTTATTAAAACCATCCTCAGCCTTCACCTTTCCTATATTTGTGTCTCCCTTGGATTCTTAGAACTGTAAGGGCAGATCCAGCTGAAATCGTTTGTGTGCTTTTTCTATTGAAAAAAAAAAAAAAAAAAAGAAAGAAAGTCCAGCCTAATTTAGCAAGTCAAAGGAATGTAAGGTATTGATGAGGATCTTGATCTGTATTTTTCCCTTCTTATGGCCAGTATATTTTGACCTACTACTATAGTTCTTAGATGTGTTGCAAGATAATAAGAAGCCTTTGGCAGCCTGTGCTGTATGCAGCTGCCTTTACGTTTGTTACCATAAACTAAACTTCTCCACCATTGTTGCTTGCAACTGTTGAGAGTGGATTTGACAATCCAGGACTTTCACTCCATTTCTAAAGCTGAATGAATGGAACTGAGGTTTATAGATGGCAGTCTTCCCGGGACAGATGGACAACATCTGCTATTTACACTAGGAGGTAGTTTGCGTCTGGAGCATGGGGTATCATTCTTGTTGGTAGTTAATATTTGCCTTAGCACTATAGACTGAGGGTTTACATTGTGTACAATATTATCAACTTCAAAAGACATATTTGGAAATAGTGTTTGAGAAGTCTGCTGGGTATGGAGTAAATGTAAATAAATGAGGAGAGGGAAAGATTCAGATTGCTTTAATTTGGACCATGCATTTGTTTTGGAAAAATGTGAGGGGGATATTATATGCAATATTTTTTTTTTATTTTACATATTACATTTTGCAGTTATGCAGGATCATATATTCATAGCTACTTAGCTTTTCACTAACAAAGAGATTATATGAAAGTCTCTGAACATGGAAGAAGAGCACTGAAAATGGAAGGCAATAGTGCAGTATGACCTATCAGTATAATATTGCCGTATAATATTGCAGTGATAAATATTAACTCATTGCCTCAGGACTATGAAGCGTTCAGATTTATTCAGCACAAGGGCTTTGCACTTATTTAATCTTTTACATCTCTGCACTTTGGTTTGAACAACAGCAAATTACAGCCATAGCATCTAACTACTCCTTTATGTTGAATTTATAGTTGCATAACACCTGCAATAAAGCTGGAAAGAAAATGAGATGGAGGCAGAGGAAGAAGAATCATGTGTGAAAGAGTGTGGTACAGGGAAAGAGGTGGATGCTCATGCAGGGGCATACAGCTAGTAAGGAGACAGGATGAAAGAGATTACATTCACTGTATAAGGAGAGAAAAGACATTAGTTTGTTCTAGGTTTTGTTTAGTAATAAGTCCACATGTGAAAATGAGTCATTAAGAAACAACATGATATATATGCAGAGAGATGCCACTGAACTGAACAGACTATTCCAAGGTTCCTGTTTCCTGATTTTTCAGTTCTATCTTTTGCTACCTCAGACACACCCAAAAATCTTAAGAAAATGGATATGTGTCATTTCTTTCTAACATGGTAGCAGTGCCAATAATATGCTGAGGAAGTCAAAGAGGCAATGAGAATAGGAAGCACAGTATCAGTACAGAGTTTAACTTACCTTGCTACAGTTTGGAGAAAGGTGGCACTGAAGCATGATGTTAAGGCTGAAATTTTAGCTACACATCATGACTACTTCATAAAGTTAACAAAAAGAGAAATCCAGCATAACTGTATACAGTTTTCAAAAGGGGAACCACATGAAAATGAGGAAACTAGCAGGAGCAGTCAAAACAGAAAAATATTTGAAAGCAGCTTGGAAACCATATTGGAGGCACAAGGCAAAAGCATACCACCTGTCAATAAAGATTTGAGAAATGACAGAGAAATAGCTCAGTAGCAATGTAAAGGAAGCTAATAAATTAAGATGGTATTTTTCCAAAAATTTAGTGTCCAAGACAGTATTACAAACCCCAGTGGGCACAGTGTAAAAGTACAGCAAGATGGATCACAAAAACATCTGAAGAACTACTTGGAAAGGTTCAAAAACTGACACTACACATTTTTTCCCACACAACAGAAAGAGGAAGCTTTCCAGAAAATCTGCAGAGATAATAGAACTACTGAAATGTAGAAAGAATGTCCTAAGCAGACAAAGGTTATAACTTTTTTTTTTTTTTTTCCCATCAGTGTTAACTATGGAGGAGTTTGAAGTATAGAAACAGGGACCCCTCTTTTCAGAGTATGTGTCAGAGGCTTTGTCTAAAATTGAAGTCTTGGCAGAAAAGGTTATGGATCAAGGAGACGATGTGAGCAATAACAAATCACCAGGAACAGATGGCTTCTGCCCCAGAGTTCTGAGGGCACTCGAGTGTGAAATAGCCAAACTACAAACTATGGTGTGTAGAAAACTGACTTGGTGTCAGAGGACTGGAAAGTGGTTAAAACAATGCCAATTTTCAAAGAAGAGCTCCAGGGGAACAGTGGATGAATAAAGACTGGAATTAAGGGACATATGGATAAATATGAGATATCACAAACCTACTGGAATTCTTTGCAAAGGTTAACATGCATTTAAATAAAGGAGATCGGACTGCCATTCCTTTGGATGTGCAGAGTGCTTTTACTTATGTATCTCACCAAAGATTTTTAAGAAAACTAAACAGGGAAAGTAGTTTTAATGGTAAAGACTAATCAAAACCATAGGAAACAGAAGACAGGAGTAAATGAACAGCCATCCTTGGAGTGGAAGACAGTTCACTGCAGAAGCTCCATAGATATCTATGCTGGGTTCTTTGGCACTCAACACACTCATGCATTCTGGAAAAAGGAGGTGAATACTGAAATGGCAGAAGCTGCTGATTCTGTTAAGCTGTTCAGGGCAGTAAAGGTGACATCCAGCTGTGAAAAACTGCTAAAAGCGAATGAATGGGAGCCGAACTGACAGCTGAAAGGCAATGTAGACAACTGTAAGTCAAAATCCCTGCCTGAACTACTTTCCTTCCAAGAACCAAATCCTATCCTGCAGCAGGAAGAATGCAGCATAGGTTAGAAAAACACTTCCCTGATTCTACACCTCCCAGACACTCAAATTTCATACTTCATACATGTACAGTAGCTATCTTGACACAGCTGTTAAGGCCTGGTCTCTATTTATGTGGTAGAAAAAGAACAAACCTTAAAGAAGGGACAAGCATTTAAACCAAAGCCGACCTGTGAAAACGTGTGGATGATTTGGTCTTTTCTCCCAAGTCTTGCACTCATGGCAGTTGCATACATGGCTCACTTTATTGTGACTGTGCTAGGATTCAACCATTATCACTATATTATATAATGATAGTAAAAATGCAAATCTCTGAAAGAGTTTTCATTTTTTTCTTCTTTACATCTGAAGTGGAGAGTAAAATGACAGACAGGGTTAGTTTATTTGCTTTTCATATATGGAAGCTCTTAATTGCTTTGTGGTGTGGGCAAAAGCAGACAGAACACACTGTTAAATTACTTTGTTTTACTGATTGGAACCCAAACTCTGTGAAAAGACTGCAGGAGACAGGAATGACCATCAGGTATAAAATTAGAGTGGGAGCATGTTGTGGTTTAACCCCAGAGCATTATGCATGGACTGTGCAATTTCTGAAATAAATTACTTCATGGGTAACTTTCCATACCTATTTTTAAAGCAACATAGAAACTGATGTCAGACACTGACACCAAATGCACTGCTTGGGTGAAAACCTTACAACCTGAGAATTTTATTTTAACTGCCATACACTTATACAAAACCACTACAGTGTCAAATATTCACCTGTGTTCTGACATGATCTTTTCACTTCTTGAGTTTAAAGTGAAAGACAGCCCTTAGATACAGGTATACCAATAAAGAGAATTAAAAGTACAATCCTTGGTCAGAATCACTTTCACCTACATTTTTGTTCTGTGCTATTATTAAGCTTCATGATCTCCACAGTTAGGCATCTGTTCTGAAACTGGCAAAAGAGAACATGAATGGAAATTATCAGTCAAAGTAGACTGTTACATGTGTGTGTGCATGAGGATATGTATGTGTGACTATAGCAAGTATTTAATACATGCCAAGCACATCCTGATTTCCACTTTTGACTACATTAGATGGGATTTAATAGTCCATTTAGTATAAGAAAATTCAGTGGTTGATACAACAGAACAGTTTTTAAGAACTGGACTCAGTATGAGCAAACCTTATTTCTTTTAAGATAATAAGTTATAATAATAAGTTATTTTCAGCCAAGGTATTTGCTGGACTGTTTGATTCAATATGCAGTTTAAAGAGATTTTGTTGGGCAATGAAGAAGGTTGAAGAACTGCCAGTTATGTTAAGTTGCCTGATTTTCATTACTCTTAAAATTATTTTCATAGACTGATACAATCATAGAATTATTTAGGTTGGAAAAGACCTTTGTGATCATCAAATCCAACTGTTAACCCAGGACTGCCAAGTCCATCACTAAACCATGTCCCTAAGCACCTCAACTATGCATTTTTTAAACACCTCCACGAATGGGGACTCAACAGCTTCCCTGGGCAGCCTGTTCCAGCACTTCACCACCCTTTCAGTGAAGAAATTTTTCCTAATACCCAATCTAAACCTTCCCTGGTGCAACTTGAGGCCGTTTCCTCATTTTCTGTTGCTTGTTATCTGAAAGAACAGAGCTACCCCACCTATCTTTCCAATTTTCTCCCTGTATAACCTTGTGTCACGCTTATAGTCCTCCAGAACTGCCTACCCCTTCTTACAAGGGTGGCAAAATTCTCCTTTTTTTTTCCTTTAGTTCAAGCCAAAGGTCCCTGTTCAGCCAGAACTGTCTTGTTCCCCACCAGCTCATCTTTTAGCACATGTGGACAGCCTGCTCCTGTGCCTTTAAAACCACCTTCTTGAAGAATGTCCAGCCTTCCTGGGCCCCTTGGCCCTTCAGATCTATCTCCCAATGGACTCTGTCAACCAGGCTCTTAAACATGCCAAAGTCAGCCCTCTGGAAGTTCAAGGTAGCAGTTCTGTTGATCACCCTCCTTACTTCTCTGAGAATAAAAAACTCTTAACGTCTCATTATCACTATGCTCAAGATGTCCTTTGACCACTCCATCTCCCACCAGTCCTTCCCTGTTTGCAAACAGCAGGTCCCCTGGGGAATCTCCCTGTCTGGCTCTCTGACCAGCTGTGTGAGGAAGCTCTTTCACACACTCCAGGAACCTCCTAGGCTGTTTCCTCTCTGCTGTGTTGTATTTCCAGTGGACATCTGGTAGTTTGAAGCTCCCCACAAGAAAAAGGGTTAGTGATCTTGAGACTTCCCAGTTGCTTGTAGAACATTTCATCTGCCTCTTCATCCTGGCTGGGTGGTCTATAACAGACTCCCACCAGGATATCTGCCTCGCTGGCCCTTCCCCCAATTCTTACCCACAAACACCCAACCCTACTATCGCCATCATTCAGCTCGAGGCACTTGAAACCCTCTCTGACATACAGAGCTAATACTGACGGAAACTAACGGTGCAAATAAAAGTCTGTCCTAAAGCTCCTACTTGTTTATGGTGTAAGTGCAGAATTAAACTCAGCGGGATTATTAGGAGCTATTAACTGCGGAGAAAATACTCCGACCATTCTGACCTTTTGTATTTCTCCCTGTTCACGTTTTTTATAGCTCATTAGTTGTAGGTCTCAAAAGACATGCTACTTCAACAGATATATCTGCATTGCTGTAACATGTGGCAGGTGTGGGAAGTTTCATAATGGTCTGTGTAGATTATAACTGTAATCAAACCAGGAGGCCAGATGCCATATACAGTAAGCACATATGCATGCAGTGATGCAGTCACACATTTTGGTTTAGTCCTGCAGCAACAGCATTGGAAATTAAGTTGCAAATGAGATTTAAGAATGAAATTAAAATTTGTCCTATAGTTGTAATCATAGTATAGCTGTGTCAGGGCTGTGCTTGTGTCCACATCTGGTACAATTAAATCATTAACTCCTCAATTAATAAATTCCCAGTTGTTCATCTGCATAGATGAGGCAATGGACTAATTTGGGACAGTGGATCAACTTCAGACCAAGTGACTGACTGAACTCCTAGCCACCTTCATAATTATGTTCTTGAGTGGTTGCCACAGCCCCTCTGACTGTCCTGGAGATCCTCACCAGGAAACTCCTGCTGTACCTAAACCAGTTGGTACGTTTCAGTGTGTCAATTAACATCCTGGGTAGAGAATCTGGCCATTCCAGAGAGACACATCCCACCCAGAGATTCCCAGAGAGTTGCTGATGCAGCAATTACCATTATACATAGGTAAGAAACTTGTGAATATTAGTGAAAATTGTTCTACAAGTGCAAAAATGGTTACATAGAAAAGTCTCTGTGCAGTAAAGCAGTTAGGAGATGTTTTGTACATTGTTTAAGCAAATTATTAGGAATAGATCATGTATGTGGAGACGTCTCACAGAATTGCGGGCCAGCTGAATAAGGGTTAAGCAGCACAGCAGTTCAGGGAGTTTCACCTGATCCAGCCAAAAGCATCATGAAATTTCTCACACAGTAGTTCCTGCAATATGTTTGTGAGCTGAGCTTTTTCTAGTCAGAAGAGTTGTGAAAAATCAGTTTCCATTAAACAGAAAAGTACTAACTCGATTATTTCCTTAATGGTAATTGCTTGCATTCTGCTATGAAGTACACTTTGAATAGTAGTATCACAGCTTCGACAATAATCAAATCTAGGTATCACAGATTTAAGATGGAATTTTTTCAAGAAATTTAAATAAAAGTAATATTACTATTAAATTTTAGTAGTACCTATATTTAAAACAGTACCAGTAGTACATTTCAATAGAGAAATATTTCATACTTTATTTTCTGGTTTAAGAAAAAATATTTCTTTTGAAGATTTAAATCTGAGAGTTTATAATAGACTAACATTATACAGGTAAATGTGCAAGACAATTATAACTGAGGAAAGCAGTGTATCAGCCCATATCACCCCTAGTGATAATCAATCTAGAAATAATGTTGAACAGAAGAAATACAGCTTTTTCTTGATTGATGTCTGATTGACTCAAAACTGACTTTTCTTTTATGCCAGTCTAGCACCATGAATTAGAGGCGTAACTGGGCAACATGCCACAGTACTCCAAATTGAAATGTTGTTTATACAAAAAAAAAAAAAAAAAGAATCAAGCTAGGAGATGAGGCAAAATGTTGCATTTAACCAATTTTATTATTATTAAAGTAGTGCTAACTAAAACTGGTCTTGTTTGGGGAGAAGGAAGTGATAATGATATCACTTTTTAAAAAAGCTGAAAGCAATGGCATAAAGGGGCCTTCTGCTGTCACTTATCCTTTAAAATCAAATTAAGGAAGCTATTAGGAGTCAATTTAAAACAAGCAAAGAGGTAAGCCTTCATGCAACATTTAGCAACCTTTCCAGAGGTGGCTGTGACAATAAGAAGATTATATTAGTTCTAAAGACTGGTTCCTGGGAAGAGAAACCCTACCAGGGCCCTGAGTTCATGACACTTAAAAGGTTGGAAAGTATTAAAAGGAAGTATCTTGTATTCTTGCCCTGATTTACTCTTTCCTATTAGCACATATCTACTCCACTTTTTTCTCTTGAAGATGGAAGGAAGATACATCTCTGTAGAGCCTAAGAGCCCTGCCTGAGAATTAGGTTAATAAAAGATATCCGGAGGGGAACATGTTCAAGACAACAGATTGGGGCGGGGGGGGGGGTGGGGTGGGGTGGGGGGGGGGGTGGAGGGGAGGATCAATGGGCGGCACAGAATGAACTGAAGGTCAAAGGCTCAAAAGTGGAAGAATAAGGAACCCAAAAGATAACCTGAAAAACAGACACACCCCAGCAGCACCCTCTGCTCCCTGAAAAGAGCCCAAGGAGCTGGCTGATGGGTACACCGGGAAGGAAGCTTCTGAGGTAGATGAATCACTGGTCTGACCTATTGCAATGGAGCCTGCTGAAGTGTGTTATGAATTTACAGTGTTCAGCACTGCCTGTTATCTGTGTGTAGCTCAAAGCATCTCCCAGTGGGAGAGTACTTACGCTGACAAAGTGCTTGCGCCGTCAGATTCCGCGGTGGGGCTGCAGGCTGAATGGGTGATGGCAAGAAAGGGCATTTTAGTTGTCCACGTGTCCTGGTTTCAGCTGGGATAGAGTTAATTTTCTTCTTAGTAGTTAGTACAGTGCTGTGTTTTGGCTCTGATGTGAGAGCAATGTTGATAGAACACTGATGCTTTCAGTTGTTGCTGGGTGATATTTATACTAAATCAAGGACTTTTTGGTTTCCTGGGCCCTGCCAGCGAGAGGGCTGGAGGGGCACGGGAAATTGGGAGGGGACACAGCCGGGACAGGTGACCCCAACTATCCAAAGGGATATTCCATACCATATGACGTCATGCTGAGTATATAAACTGGGGTAAGAAGGAAGGTTGGGACATTTGGCATTATGGCATTTGTCTGGCCCAAGTAACCATTACTCGTGATGGAGCTCTGCTGTCCTGGGGGTGGCCAAACACCTGCCTGCCCATGGGAAGTGGTAAATGAATTCCTTGTTTTACTTTGCTTTCATGCACGGCTTTTGCTTTACCTATTAAATTGTTCTTATCCCAACCCGTGAGTTTTACATTCCTTTCCAATTCTCCTCCCCACCCCTCCGGGTGTGGGGGAGTGAGTGAGCAGCTGCATGGTGCTTGGTTGCCAGCCAGGGTTAAACCACAACACCACGCCAGAACAGGATTTTCTTTCTTAGAAAAGAGATTAATGACATACAGAACTCTGAATGTAAGGCAGATGTAAAGATGTTTCCTTGGTTATGCAGGTACCCACTACAAGTGGTTTATATGCCTAGCCCCATAACTGGGCTTTTTTTGATTGAGTTTTTTACAGAACAGTAAATAGAAGTTTTTAAGTGACTCAGAGAGTTCAGTTCATTTTAACTTAATTATATGAAGAATGTATGAAATATCCAAGATAAAAAAAAAAAAAAAAAAAAAAAAAAAAAAAAAAAAAAAAAGGGTGTAGCCAAATATTCCACTGGTGTTAATAAGCCTTACTTAATTTACACCATTCATATCTTTAATCTTACAATATCATCAGATAGCCTCAAACTGTCCTTTTTTAAAGATTATACTCTTATTTTAAAACAGACAGTAAAGATATTCTTATGGATTTGTCTCACTTGGATTTGTCTCCTTATGTGCAATACGGAGGTCGATTTGTCACAAATTTGGTGCATTTTTTTAACATTACTTTTCTGTTTCTCATATTCCATTTTTTTCCTACAGTAAGTCTTGATTCAATAGCAGAAATCTTATGTAATTGCAAGGGATTATAATAATGAGATACTCAGGACTGAAAGCATTGCAAGCATAGCTGCTTTACTAGTAGGGTGGGGATGATTTGTAGTACAAATTCTTCAAACTTTCAGTAGTCATTCTGCTCACTTTCTTCATCTCTGCTTCTTGTGTTGCCAGTGCAAGGAAAATAAAAGCTACTTTCAGTTACACAGACACATGCTGTTGTATATAATGGAGGTGCAAATGCTAAACATATCATATCTAGATTGGGAGCAGGGTCCAAACACTGTTCTTCGGTGATTCAGGTGAAAAAGGACATCCAGTGAGTTAATAACAAGTAATTGAGCTTTTTTTTTTTTTTTTTTTTTTTTTCCCATATTGATCTTGACATTCTTTTGACACTGGATTCAAATCAACTTGAGGTCAAGGAACCGAAAGATTTACTAAAGAACTACACTAAAACAAATTCTTGGACAATAATAAAGTGTACAGAATAAAAAACTTAACTAAACTATTATTCAAAAAGTCAGAGTTAATAGCCATACCAAAACTTCTTGTCTGGAAATTTTCAACATTAATTTCAAAATTCAATTAAATCAATCTTGTAGGATTCTGCTATTGACTGAGCTTCTATGCATACCTAGAAAGAGTAGGTTGCTTTAGTTGGGTTGTATTGGGGTTGTTGTTGAGAGGCGGGTGTTGCATTTGTTTATAGAATATTGGAAATTTTATGAAAGATGTTGATGAAGATGGCAATGAAAGAACTTTGCCACTGACTCCCTGCAGCTGGGATATCATTCAGCACTAACTTTAGTTTGTCCTTTTTTCCAGTGTAGGTTTATTCCACACATTATTCTCTAATATATTGGTCTTGCTTGAGTTTCTTTAAATCATGGGCCTTCCACCATCCTACAGTCCAACAGAAAAACTGTGATAAGGATTTATTTAATTTCAAAATCTAACTAATAACAATTAGCATTTGGGGTAGGCACTTCATTGAGGAGTTATATAATTTACAATCATATTTTTTATTTTACTTAACTTAAAATGATACATTAAAATGCAGTCCTACCTTGCATTCTATTTTTATTAGTCTCTGACTTGAAGGGAACTGCAGATAAAGTACAATCAGCTCACTTGGACAAGTTCTTAAACAGGGGTGAAAGTAACAATTACAGATGAGAAACCTGGGAGCTTGATTCTCTACTTTTGGAACTACTGAGAGTTTGGCTTTGGATCAAGCACCAGATTTATATTTACTGTCAAGAAGCAGAATGTAGAGAGAGTTGCTGGAAGAATTTAAAATATAATTTAAAGGTAGAAAAAAATGCCACTAAGTATATTAAATCTAAAACTCTGTGCATAAGCAATTGAATTTTACACCACAATCAGTGTAGATTTTTTAGGGGTTGTGATTTCTTTTTACGATGTATAGGAAAGGTGAACTACCCTTCTCTTGCAGATTTTTATCCATCTTTTATGGTGCTTACAGGTTTCACACGTGTTACCATGAGTTGAGGTGTCCCACGATGAAAATACCTAAACATAATTTCATATATCACATATATCATATATGTTGATTTCCAGTTTATTTTTTCCATTTTCTACATTCCTCCTATCATTCTATCAAAGTATGTTGCTGAGAGATTTCAGTTTAAATATATGATGTACTTCACCCCTTGACCATTGCCACCCTCTTGTTTTTTTCAGTATTACTATCTCCCCCGCAAGTATGTTTCCTTTTTTTTTTTCTTTCTCCTTATGACTAGCTCTCTTGTTTTATGAATTTTAATCATAATTCAAACTTTTCTGGCTTCTATTGAATTTTATTTATTTGATAAATCCTGAAGGAAAAAATAATCCATTCAGCCTCTGTTAGTCTTCCATCTCAGTCCACTGTCCTATATCATTACATTTCCTATTGAACTGTCAACAAGATTTCTGTGTTTTCATGATATAATGATACAATGACACAAACTGGTCTCAGTCAAATCAGCAAGGTGATACTCTAATATTCCAATAAAATTTGAATAGTCTGATGCATTGCATTCATTCAGTACTGTCTTCAGTAATCTGTTGAAGGAGAAATTATTGACCCATCAATTAATGTATAAAACTGTGCATTTACTTACTTAGAGTTTAATTTCTTTTCTATCAAACTAATTATATTTTATTGCCATTATTATTTTCATAAGAAGTCTTTTAATCATAATATGCTGTAATAAAATTGTCAGAAAGCAGAGTATTTCAGGAGGAGGACACACTACGCACTAAAAGCAGTCCTTCTTCTGGGAAAGGCTGGTGCAGGAGTTACTTTTCCCTCTCATTTAATCTCCAGTCCTAGTATTCTTTCAGATTCCTCTGTCCCATTCTTATACACTTATATCACACATTCTTATACAAGCTAATATATTTGTTTGACATTTAAATAATTTTGTCCTATTTTAATTGTATTTTTTACTAGGAGTTTCTTTTACAATCGGGGGGGGGGGGGGAAGTGTGGGGTTTGGTTTTGGGTTGTTTTGGGTGCTTTTTACAACAAACATTGAGAAGAAACGTTGGCCTTTCAGCAAGTACTTACGCCTTTTGTCATGTAGTTTGAATTTGAATTTAAATGTCTTTTTTGTTTCCGGTTTTATTATGAGGAGTTATTTCTGTACTGTTTCACTCCAAATTAGTGGAGTTTTACTGAATTTTGATAGATAAGCATGCGCTTTGAGATGTTAATACAGTTCAACATTTCTTTTCATATTTTTGATATAACTTTAAAATATATATATAGGGTACTTATTTATATACTTGCAAAGGAGGTACTCACCTCCTATTCTTATTGTTTCTTATAATAATGTTGATCAGTTGAAAACTCCCTTGGTTTTTCAATATGTTCTTATCTACCTAAAGTAATTTGCAATATGTTTCTGAAAACTGTACTTTCCAGCGAGGTGACATATTCTACATAATGCTTTGGAACAGACTGAATTGGCTACATAAAAATTTATTCTATGCTTTCTAAATGTTTTTGTTTAAACCACATTTGAGTTTCACATATGGAGGATCATCATGTTAGATCTATTGGGAAAAATAAAACTGTTAAACTGAAAAGTCTATTTTTATGACAAAAATATGGAATCTGATACATAATGAAGGAAAGATATCTGTAAGAAATGTACTCTGTTTACTGAGTGAACATAGCAACAGGGTGGGAATGAGCTTATTTGAATGTCATTTTAATTTCATTGTTCCTTTCAGTGGAATCAAATTCCTGAAATAATGTGATGCATCTGTGAAGAAGGCAAATCTAATCCTAAAATGCTCCAGGCAAAACATTTCCAAGACAAGTAAGGAAGTATTAGTGCCATTCTCTAAGGTCCTACTCTAAACTCATCTGGAAAACCGTAAAGTTCTAGACAGCCGTATTCAAGAAAAAATTACCAAAATAGGAAGAGGTAAACAGAAGGGCAATGAGGAACATCAGGGGAATGAAGAGTCTGTACTTCGAGAGGATTCTAGTAGAAAAGCACAGCTTGTTTGTATGCAAAACAAAGGTTGGAAAGAGGTATGATTACTGCCTTGGAATATATCATAAGGGAAGCTCTTAGAAGAGAGGAGCTGTTAAAGCTAAGTATCAGTGCTGGCACAAACAGGGGAAGGGACTGCCTATAATTAAATTAGCACAGACATTGCAAGATGCTTGACTATTAGAACAGAATAAAGAAGTTCTCAAAAATCTCTCAGATCAGAGAGAAAGGGCCACAAATCTATTTTTAAGGTGTTTAATCAGTATTATGAAAGGACTTAGCTGGGTGTATGGGATTGCAGTGTCATAGTGGGTTGCCTGACTGCTAAATATGCTTGCCTTATCATGGTGTCATACAAAAAACTAAAATGTTAAAATAACTCTCAGTTTCAATATGATATTTTGAGTGATTCTTTTTGGTTCTACTCTGATTCTGAATGATTCTTTTACCTAACAACTGATGTATTTTGTGCTGGTTTTGACTCTGAAGAAATCTAGAAATCTAAGAATATCTTTCACTTGCTTTCAATGATCAACATTTTTTTAAAACTCTTATTCTAGTTGTACCTTATAAGATTTGTTAGTTTACCACCACTTGTCCCTGCAGGTTTTTGCTTCCTTCAGTCCATGTGCTGAACTAAGGGGAAGAATATAAAAATTCAGAAGAGACGTAAATTTTCCTCAAGTGGACACACAGGTTACAATTTTTGAAGAACAATGCTATGCTCAGTTTTAATCTCAATTTAATTCTATACTGAAATCCAGAAGGTGCATAAACAAGCAGCAGCCAAAAAGCAGAAAAAAATATTGTGTTTCCAATGTTGACAATTTTACACTAAAATCAGGATTATATTTTGGATACTGTCATTTTGTAGTAAGTAGCTGCTGGTTTAAATCTGTGTAGTAAAAGACAAACCATGTGAGGTTTGAGATGTACTTGCAAGGTTTTCTCTATTGCCTACAATTTTCCATTGCATGATTGAATTGCCAGTAAAGTGGCAAGTAAATGAGCAGGAAGGTTCCATATGTTTAACAGATAGTGTTAAGACCTTGACAGTGAATAATTGTCACTGTGCTTTGTTCATCAACTAATTAAAACCACTTCTGGAAGAGAAACACACATGAATTCACTCAGTTTTGAACTTAATATCATAGTCCATGCAACAATTATCCTCAGAATTGTTTAGAGACTTGCATTAGCGAATACACTGAATGTATCTGGTTTAAACTGAGGGTCCTAGGCCTTTCACATAAGCATCATCAGAACAGGAGTAGGGGGAGGTCAGCCTTCTATTGTCTTTCTTTCTGTTCAGCATGCTACAGAATACCAAGGAAACAGAGATTCCAGACACCAAACATACTGTTGATGTAGATACCAGATATGAAGATGAAATCTGTCAAATATATTTTCAGCTCTTCCATAAAACTCAGTGCCAAAGCTCAGTCAAGTATCACAGGAATGCTTTATCCCTCAAAATCTTGTTTTTGTAAAATAGTTGAGGCATGTTCCGAAACTTCAGCAGAGAGAATACAGATAGCTGACTGAAATGCAATACCATTAATAGTTTCTGAGAAGTGCAAAGGCACAGGACAGGTAAAAGCCCGTTTAAAGTTCCCCTAGCAAAAGTATACACTTTGGTATATATATATACACACATTAAAAAAAAAAGTTTATATAAAATTACGTATACCGACATAAATACTTTCAAGGAACTGCATTTTGTCTGGTACTAGTCACTCAATTCTGACTGGACAGAAGACATAGTAAACATATACTCTCAATTCCACCAGCTACCATCATACCTTTCCAGTACTGTTTAAATTCCATTAAATTATAATTTAACTCAAAATAGTACCTCTAAAGTATTGGTTGCTGTCTCTGAGCCACTACGCATTTCTGATCCACCAGTAGTGAGGTGTCACTTGACTGTATTGGCTGGCTCATCTGCAGCCTGGCCTTAGCATTTCCCCTTCATCTGCAGGCTTCCAACAGGTAGTTTATTTGTGAAAACAGAATGATTTCTGTCTGATCTTCTTAAAAATTTTCGATTCACGTCTATAAAGTACCATGCCTTGAAAACAGTTTACTAACTTTATGTGCAGCAGTCACGCATATGTGATAGCAGCACTTGTGATGAATGGAGGTGCCCAAAATATGGATGAAAAAATTATGTCCCTTTTCATTTGAAGTATTATTCCTTAATAGGAAAAATCAGATCATCAGATAGTTATTGCCTGTTTCGCATGTATCATAGTTTAGATTTAAATATACGAATAGAACTTACACCTTTGTAACAATTACCAAGCATACTAATTGAAAATGTAACATAGATATATGCATATATGTGTGTGCCTATATACGCATATAAAATATTTTTATTTTCAAACAGCAATTCTAAAACTAGTATTTAAGTAAATGAATTCCTCGCTTTCAAAATTGTGCTGCTGTCTGTTTTCTTGATTGCAAGGGGTTTGTCATTGAAGGCAGTTGCCAAGGAGTCAGGATTTTTTGAAAATCCTTCAGGCTAAATATCAATTCAGGATACTTCCTGGAGATACTGATTTCTAAAAATGCTGACCATGACTGATAAAGCAGAGTAGTGTTCAAAGCAGTAACATTCTAACATAGAGCAGTCTTCCATAAAAATGTGGAAGGAGGTTCGTGAACTATTTGAAAAGAGGGCAAAAGGCATTATCACTGAATTAAATGAAAAAGTGTTGTTGGTTATTTACAAACAAATGTTTGAAATATTTTGCCAAACATTTTTGAATGTTTGTTCACAGAAATATATGAATAAAATCAGTCTTCAATGGACAGAGTAGATTTGTAGAGTCCAGGGATAAATTATGACATGCCAGAATTGCTCCTCAGTTTATCCCTTTGCTCTCCAGGTGAAACTTCTAGTAGGTCCTGTCTCCTAACTAATTTCTAATCTGGTATTTCTTCTGTCTGCATCTTGCCATTCAGTGTTGATGGTTTTGCTTCTTTCATCCACATGACCCTATCACAGATCACACTTTTATCTATAACTTTCACTTCCTTTCCACAGATCCCCGTTATATTAAGCCAGTCCTTTTCTCAGCCTCTTCATCCTGCTAATAACTTTTCCTCTCAAAGACATTATCTTGTTAATCCTTCTTTCTAGAATTCTTTCCTATGTCTTCCTGAATTTATGCTTCTGGACAAAAGCCCCTAATTAATTAAGGTCAAATTTTTGAAATCACAGACCTTTAATGTCTATCTAAATTCTTATTTTAAAAGCTATACTTGTTCTCCAGACAGATTAAAGAGAACCAGAAATCTGTGCATGTCCCTGTGAAATCACATTATTTTTTCCAGATAATATATCTTCAATATTCTCAGTAGCAGTAATGCTCCAAAATAAAACTCCATATATATATGTCTCATAGGCTTTTTTTCAGGAAATTTGACCTATCAAATGGGGTGTGTTTTTTAGTTTTCCTGTATTTTTTTTACATCTTGCTTTAAATCAGATGAATCAAAATGTTCATAAGGCTCATGCATGAGAACCAAAAAGAGAGCAAGATGACAAATATGGTGTAAAGCCACGTATAGACCATATAAAATCAGACTTCAGAATACCCTAAATTAAATTGCAGTTAAATCACTCAAACCTTAGCTTTTTCAAAAACTTCATTGCATCATCACCACTCAAAAAACATTTGCCAGAGGTTTTCTATAGTGTTAACTCACTTCTTTATGCGGTACAAAAAATGGGGGGTGTGTGTAATGTTGTAGGCTTGATCCAGATCTTTTCTTAAGAAAGTTTAGAGAGGACTATTCAGTGTTCACATGCAGACGTATGAGGTGAGTCTAAATGGTATCCAGCAGCAGTTCAGTCCAGCACATTTTCTAGAGCACTGCTTCAGAGGAACACAGAAACTTCGCAACCAATTATTATGCAATAAACTTTCCTGGGAAAAAAATGCTTAGGGGGGCTATTGCTTTTTGCTTCTGTTAAAGCCATAAGAAAAATAATGCTGGAAAATGTTGTGTAGTTTCTTGCATGGAGATATACTGCACAGATTACTTCCCTACAAAATGCCCATTCAGTAATGTTAACCGATACTACACTTTAAAAAAAAAAAAAAAATAAATCATTCTGTAGCTCAGATGACAAATGATTCTTAATGTGTGAACTTTTAGAAAGCTGGACTTCATGAAATGAGAACAGTTTTCCTTTAAGCTACATGAAAATGTCGCTTCCCTCCTCTCAGCAGGCTAGACAGATGCAATATAATGTGGAAATGAGATATGAGCTTTAAAAACAATTCTGTGTCTACGGGATTCTCAAAACTCAAATATGTGGCAAGTACCTTGATGACAGGCAGCACAAAAGAGAGATATTTGAAAGAAAATTTCAGTGAACAGGTGAAACTTTTAAAAAGGTAACCTAACTTGAAATGCAAGTGAGATGCAATTAATTATTTTCCTTAACAAATAAAGAGATTTTATTTTAAATGGTCTATTAGCAAATTATAAGCCTTTTTCCCCCTATAGATCTTCATATGAGGTTCCTAAATTATTTCTTTGACTCACTTTTAGGGGAAAAATAGCCCATACAAAGGTCAATGGCAAAGCTCGATTCACTTTAAAGGGATCAGAATTACAAGTTCATTCAGAGCTTTTTTTATAAGCATCTGCTAATTATATTTCATTGAGATATTTAATGTCTATCTGTTGCTTCCTAGATGGGAGCTCATTTACCTGATAATTTGATTTTTCTCTGACAATATCTTGCGTCTTGGAATATTTCTATGAAATAAGGTTGAGGTATAATTACATACTTTTAATTTATGAAGCAGCACAGATCTTGACATAACTTTGAAATCTTAAGCATCTTAAATTAATTCAATATTAGTATATTTCTTCTCACACAATTTCCTCAGAATTGCTAATCTTGAAAATTATCTGTCATCTGTTCTCACCTTAACAAAGACGCATCTTTTCCTGCCTAACTTTCTAGTTCTTCAACATATGTCCAAGAAATGGCACTATACTGCAGTCTAAGAATAAATTGCAAAATATATTATTATTATTATAGGATATATTATATATAATATATCAATACAAGAGTAAAGTCCTACTTTAGCTATTACTGAATGCCAGTGTTTGTATAACTTTCTAGTACTTGTTTCATAGCAATGAAAATAGCAGTGCATTATGTTATTTACTGAAAACTTTGAGAAAGGCCAGCTGGTCAATTAGAGAAAAATACATCAGTCTTTCAGTATAAGAAATATTTTATTCAGCCTGAATCTCTAACTCAGAACACCATAATAAGCCTTCCAAAATATGCAGGAAGAAAAAAAATAATTATGTGTAAATACTATTTTCTCTAAGACTTTTGTCCTAGTTGTGTTTTTTGAAATTGTTTTCTCTGGATATTCCCAAGACAAGCAAAGCCCTTCCTATCCCTATGAAATTGATTCAACCATAAGGTTAAGAACTGATTTGTTTGATTTTTACAGTTATTTTTTTCATTGTCTGCTAGAAAAAGAAAATCTGCTACTCCATTTGGTACCTGGATATTCCTTTCTATGTATTGATGAAGAAGTATTGTGATCAAGATGAGCAATGGAAGATACTTAAAAAAATCATGACTGACCTCCTAGCCACACAGTTAAAGACCATGCAAAGATTAAAGTTTTCAAGTGGAATTCAGCTACCATGTTTGTTATTACAACTGATGCAGGTATGGAGACAGATGCACCTCCGCAGCTCTGATTTACATTTCAGTTCGGCACTGCAGTACCCAACTGCCTTAATTTAAAAGCATACATAAATTTTTCCTTATAAACATAAAATATGTGAAAGAGACAGGGATAAGAGCATCGAACTGACATTATTTTTAATGAAACAAAGGATTGAAGTTCACTATTTCTGAGGTGAAAGATTAATCCGTCCATTTCATTCCCCTATATTTTTTGTTTGTATCCATCTGGGGGGAACTTAAAAAGTGAGATGATAAGTCCATGAAATACATTACCATGATTTCAAAGAATATGAGAAATCCTTTTTGTCATGTCATTTTCTGGCTGCAGCCTCTGTTTAGCTCCTGTTGGGATGGCAAGGTGCTGTTGCTTCTGCTACTTCTGCAACTGAGAAGTGTTACCACCATCTGAGTTGTGTTTCTGGGATCTGTTATGAATCCAAGCCATTTTTCCACTGGGTGGAAAACTTTGTGGCTTTACAGGGAGTGTCCATCCCACAGAAGGGTGAGTATACAGAAGAAATTTATAAGTGCTTCACTGTCCATAACTGCCAGCCAGGTCCTACTGGAGTTTGGTGGCATCCCCTCCCCACTCCCTCAAAGGATGGAGCCGAGTGCAGCTCAATATTGCTGGAGACACCAGTGACCCTCTGGCGGCTGGTGTGTCCCGTTCCTTTAGCACTGGAGTCTTGCATAGTCATGACTATGCTGGGCCAGCTGGCTAGAAGATGGAGAAGCCTGTGGGACTTGCCACATGCCAGTGTACTGGAAAAGCATTGCATCCTCCAACACCTTCAGCACAGCTGCTGTGCATGGAAGCCGCTGCAGCTTTCCCTGCTGGAGTCAGCTCTCTGGCACAGCTGAGCGCAGCCTGGCTCCGGTCACATCCACCCACGGCTCACAGCGTGCCACACACTGAGCTCAGCAGAGGCTTCTCAACTCCCGTGGTAGCTAAACTGTCTGGCCCAAAAAATAAAACAAATAAATCTGCTCTACTTCCTACTTTTCTCTCCTTGCTCAGGAAGTGTGTTAGACTACTCCTTGCTCTCTTTCACTCTTCCACCCAGCCTTCTGGCTGACCACATGCCTGTTTTTTACACACGTACAGTTTACCCCTGTAAAAAGAGTCCTCCCAGTGCCATGTTGTTTCCTGAAATCTGGCCTTTATCTCAGGGTACTACATACTCTGCAGAGGCCAGGAGTCTAGAACAAACCATGAATTCCTTTCCTAGGAAGAGTGAGAGCTATGGTAGATAGCACTTTTCATTCTACAGTACCTTTTGGAGTTGAGATTCAGCCCTGCCTCCCTTTTCAATATAAAATATTAACACTGGGACTGATGAACTGCACAACCATATGCTGAAATATTCATCAGTTTCAGATTCTACTTGTTAAAAAAAGAAGGACCAGGGACAACACAATATTTACTTACAAAGTCATGCAAACAATCAAAACGTAATTTATCATTAACAAAGTTACAGACACCCATTCTCCAGACCCTGGCCACATTTCTGGTCCCAGCCATGGAGACTGCAGCACTGTAGCCCTGGGGAGGTGAGCTCCAGTGCAGCCTTCTCGATGTGGTCTTTACCAGAATCCAGACACGAGGAAGTTTTTACTTGGGCATACTACCACCACAGGTCTTACAAATGGAAAAGGTTCTGGAAAAGGGTCATGGGGCAAACACCTGCCACAGAAGATGTCAGTTCCAAATTCCTTCTTGCTTCAGGAACAGCTGCACCAGAAAAACCCTATTCTTTAGCTCAATGCTCTTCCTGCATATGCTCCTGATAATGGTCTTGGCCCCACTAGATGAACTTCACTCTACTTTAAAAGCTTCTCCCCTTCCTTCCCTTTCTCTCCAGCGCACAGGGTGTTATGCAATGTAGGGGTTTTATTCTGGAAGTGGCTGATACTGGTGACACTTCTTTGGGTGTGTTTGGGAGGAGACATAAAAAAGGCTTGCTGTTACTGGTCAGTATCTGGAAACAGAAAAGTGCACCCATCCCCTCATCCACCTTTTCCTTAGCTGCTTGCACTGCAAAGCCAAAATTCACATGTATGTGAATATACTCCTATGTATGAAGAGGTTTGGACTGTACTCCTTCCCATGCACTTTTGTGTCTCAGTGAATCACAAAATCTTTTAGGTTGTAAAAGACCTCCAAGATCATCAAGTCCAACGGCTAACCTAGTACTGCTGAGTCTACCACTAAACATATATTATATATTGTTAATGTGACCTTGTGATATATATATATTGTATAATGTGAACTTGTGATGGCTTCCTGTTGAGAAAAAATGGTTATGTGAATCTGGCATGCCAGCTGCTATTCTTAAAGCAAAAGAGCTGATGTGTTAACACTGCATAGCAGAGTCACTTCTTTTCAGTACATCTGAATGAGGAAGACAGGCTGCTTGTATTTTGTCAGCATAGCACTGACAAGGAGACTTGCCTCTCGTCATTATGAGTAGTTTATTTTACTAGTTCTGAAGATCTTGCTAGGCTTTGATCAGTCTCCACCTCAGCAAGGAGAACCACAGGATAGAGTCCTGGGTGAGTTAGGGTTACCAGGGACATCTAGACGTCATCTGGTCCCTCCAACCACTCAGAGCAGGACAGCTTAGATCAGGTTCCTGGGGCATTCAAGGGCCTTGATCTGCCCAGTTTGGCATTCTGAAATGGAGAGACCAGCTTTCAGCCTCACTGATGGGTGAGACAGTCATCACAAGCAGTGAGTCATGGATTTTCTTTAATTTTTTTTTTCATGATTTTCTTTAAAATGTTCTTTGCAGAAAGTATGAATAATGTGGAGGGTCTTACATGCCTTTAAGTAAATTCTCACTTATTCTGCATTTGAGGAGAGGAAATAATGCTAAATATCCGTATCTACATAATTATATATTCATATGTATTAATATATATTGTCATGGGAAATTGGTTTTAATTGCCCTTTTATTTGCATTAACTTTTTTGATTGCAGTTTTTTTATAGTGGCTATCATAAATGATCAAGTAGAATGACTAACAAGAAAACAAGCTACAAGACAGCAAAGCAATGAGAATATCAATTGCAATATTAACCTCCAATTAACATTTACATTTATTCCAATATCTATTACTCTGATTACCAAAATAATTACCAGTCATGATCTTAAATTATAGTCATAAAAACCCAAACAAGACAGGAAAACACATAAAATAAATAAATGTTTTTACATGTATGGATTTTTTTGTTTTATAAAAAAATTGAATCCTGATGCATTTTTTTTAATTCAGAAGAAAAATATTTTTACAAGTAGTATTTACTTTATACATATCATATGCATTCGGTATAATATATGTTCAAGATGATAAGCACATGTGATATATGTGTACACAGGTACGGTGTGTATCTTGCATATATCTCGTATGATACAACATGTATGTGTGTGTACATATATATGTATCCTCTCTGTGTTTATGTTTAAATATCAATCCTGCAGAGTAAAAATTTTTGACTTTTATAATTTTAAAATTCATAGTATTATTAGCAAAATTCAAGTCATTACCGTGCATTTTTGTTGGTACCCCCTTGAAAGAAAGTTTATTTCTGGCAAATCAGTGTTACATGTTGAACTCTGTACTGAAATGAAGTGTCTCCCCAGTGTTATCAGAAATTTATTATCACAGCTATTTCTGAAGCAGTATCATATCCATATAGGACTGGAGACACAGATATAGTCTTGAATATCAAATACATACATTTTTTTAAAATTATAATCTAGGTTTTTATGTGACGTGCTCTGATAATGGTCTTTGGGCCCCAAACAATTTAGGGCATGTAGCTGAAGCTCTTCGAATTCTCAGTTCACATCAAACAATTAAAGTTAATTATTAACAGAGGAAATTTGATGAGATTGCATTTTATTTTAGAATATAGCCATTTAGAAAGTGGCAGCAAAAGCAGTCAGACTGAACAGAACTTCAGGATCAGGATGCCTGCAGCACAAAAGAAACAGCTAAACTTTACAGTGTAATTTCTTCCATTTTGTTAATTATTTGGAATCTGTAATTCAGAATAAATGAAATTTAGATTACAGTAGCTAAATCTCTGCCCTTCCTAAGAAAATCAGGGAAAAGCTAACAGATTTTCGAGAAATAAAGGCACAGAATCAGTTGCCAGGAGATACATATACTGACAAAAATTTTAACTGAGTCAGGATTGCAAGATAATGGCCAGGGAGAGAGAACATGAAGTACAACGCAACTTTAGAATGCACACAATTTTACTGAGCCATTAATATGATCTACCTTCTCTATTTTTGTCACTTCAGCCACATTTTTCACCACTAACATCACTTCATCACTTTGCACAGAGAATATGGCTGCAGCAGGTGAGAACCACTAGAATAGAAAACTCTGTAACATTAATTTATAAAAAATTAAGTATGTAAATCACCATTACTTCTGTCCTTTCAAGGATAAAGCAGAACATGTTACCTGTTTTCCAATTTTATATGCCAGTAAGCTGATATTTTGCTTCACTTAATTTATGATTTGTTTCTTGATTATGAATCTTTGAGAAAGGCTTTGAATGTGTGTGAAACAAATGGATTAACTTGGAAAGAAAGCTGCATTCTGCTTTGGAAAAGGGAAAAAAAAAAAAAAAAAAAAAACGTTCAAAACAAAAAAGGCTGAATTGAACGAGATCCCCAACAATTTGACATTCCAGGATAGGCATCTGTGTATCGTGTACTGACTAAACCCACTGCTCAAGCATATTGTGCCCACACTTACTGCTCTCCCTTCCCTTCTGTTCGGTTATTACATAGACAAGAAAACCTACTACACTTGTAACTGCCGCTGCCAGAGACTTAGGTCTGGCACCTCCCTGCAAACTCAAGTTTGTCATAATTTTCCATGCAGCATTCTTAGACTTATACAAAAGTTGGGACTGAGGAACCTAACCAGTAATATTTATTAGACATCTTTCTCCCATCTTCCTCTCCTCCCTCTGTCTTACTACCCCCTCACACACACACTCACACGTAAGTAGGAATGATCCCTTTATAATGGGATGAGCTTCTAGATCCCATATGTAAAATCAGTAGTTCAGTACTTGCATTGCTAGATTTTCATAGAGGTGTAACTCTCTTCCTTTTGCCATTTTCTTCATCCCTTTACTATCTTTTAGCCCAGGGGTCCTCAAACGACGGCCCGTGGGCCGGATATGGCCCCCCAGGGTCCTCAATCCGGCCCCCGGTATTTACAGACCCCTCCCGCCCCGCTGGGGGTTGGGGGAGGAAACCAAGCAGCCGCAGATGGCTGCCTGCCACTTCATCCGCATGCCAGCTCCCTGTTTAAAAAGATTGAGGACCCCTGTTTTAGCTGAAGCTTCTGACCATCCCATGGAATCATTATCCAGATACTTCTGTTCTTGAGCATAGGAGTGGTTATGGAGTAATGTTCTGCACTCACAAGCAAATACTTCTCAAGAAGCCTGCAAGTGGCTGCAGCACACTGCAGTGGTGTTACCAGTGCAATGTGTAAATGCTGGTCAGCTGAGAAGCTTCTGGCTAGCTTAATCTGGGGGCTGCAAAAGTAGTTCTGCTAAGAAACCACTAAGTCTCCGCAAAACTTTCAAGCTTTTACTGGTAACGACACCAGTGTGCTCAAAATGAAGCCGTTAAAATAATTACAAATAATTTAAAAGTCAAGGAAGATACTTTGAATAAGACCCAAACTTATTTTGTGGTACTTTAATCAAGAAGATTTTCTGACTCAGTAAGATCAGCAGAAAGTAAACCCATGAGGGTTAGCCTACGTGAGAATCCTAGTAACCTTTGTTTAAATGCACACTGATTTAGAACTCAAAGTGGTAAACAGGAGTTACAAGTGATTGCTGTAGGCATTAAAGAGTGGGACATTAGCAGTTATTCTCTACATTTAGAACAAGTAATTTCTGTTGCAAATTCATTCAGCATTAATTGTGGGAGCAGTTACCCAGGCTTCCGTGACATGGAAATGAATGAAAATGGTTTATGAAAAAAAGCTACATTTCATTTATTTTGGAGCCAGAAGGAAAATGTCAAGGAACCAAATTACTGAATTTGAAAAATTATTAGATTTGTTTTGACATTTCAGTTTTGGGTGTTGTACTTTTTACCAGGATTTATGATTAACTGATCACAAAGCTCAGAGACATAAACAGCTAAAATAGAGTATTTCTCTGGGCATGTTACACATGCACAATCCAGTGCAAACATTGGTATAATAAACCAACATGTTCAGTATTTCTTGTTTCCTTGGTTTTTTTTAAGAATCTATGTCAACACTTCTCTTCTGTTAAGCCCTATCAGTTATTTTCAGTTTGTGCTTTCATGAGTACTGGGAAAAAGAGTGTCAAGTGTTGTTGCAGCCCTCTCCAAACTATCAAGCTGCAACAAGGTCTTTTACCATCTCATACCAACATACTCTTCATGCCAGTCCCTCTGCTGCCTCCTCATCTCTCCTGACCCAGGGTGTGTGTTCTCTCTGCTTCTTCCTCCTCTTTTCCTCGGCTGCTCTCTCTTCCTTGGCTGCCCAACCACTTAACAGATGCAGTCACAGCTGCACCTTATCTACATCAGCCAGACCGCTGCCCCTGAAGCCAACCACAGCTGTATATTATCAATGATAATTAACGCAGCTTCATTCCTCTACAAAGTCTTTGTTTCCTTAAACAGAAATTTTACTGCCCAAACTAGATGACCTTTAAGATCCCTTCCAAACAAAACCATCTCATGATTCTATGATTCTACTAATTTAAGTTGCTAAATTAAATGTTAAACAAACTTACATCATTATTTCTTGGAATAAGTAAATCTGTCAAAGGATATTGTGTTTGGAGTGCTTGTCTGGAAGGACATCAAATGTCTTGGAAAAAGCATGCCTATTGTCATTGCAATGAAAAAAAAAAAAAAATGTTACTAGGAAATACCTAGGAAAATACTAATACTAGGAAATACTAGGAAAAACCTGTAAAGACAAAGAGATCTGATAAAATTTTAGAAATGTAGTACTCTGCTCACCAGTACAAGTAGTAGAACATTTTGCTGACAGACGTTGTCCTGAAATGCCTATTCCAGTGGAAATCAGAGCTGTGAATTGCTCCACTATGAGCTCCTTACGTACTGACTAAAGTAATTTATTAAGCATTTACAAATGACCTTGGCTCAAACAATCCAGACTACTTAAGGATGAAACTTTAAATTTACCAAAAGCAGTCCTGGTCACCAAAACCAGAGGTATCATATCATTTGAACACCATCGTAGTGTCATTCCCCACATTTGCCGTTTACTAAAGTGCTTCATGATGCAGGTTAAGGAACAAAAGGCTATATTTTACCACCAGCAGTTTTGAAACATTGTCTTTAGGACCCCATGTACAAATTTCATAGAATATCATGGCATTTTTTTTCCCCACAAAGACAGCATTACTGTCAATTCCAGATAGATTTTGGATGTGATTAATTATCTTCCAGAAGAGATTAATTCAAAGTACTGGCATTTCTCAGGAATTCTGATACATGCAGGAATCAGAATTCCTGTTTACAGGAAGGAAAAGAAAATTTCTTCCTGGAGCATGGTAGCCTTGAGAAAACAAGAAGATTTTATGTGTAGCCAGGCATTCTTGCAGAGTGAGCAGAAAATCAGAAAATATTCAAATTTCTTTTGAAGGGTTTAGCCTGCCAATAGTTCACAATCAAACTTTTCTCAGCAAATTTCAATACCCTCTAACTTATGTGAGATGGAAATACCAGAAGACCTTCATGCAATACTTTCCATTCTGGTTAAAATAAAAAATTAAATATTCTCATTTTACATGATTAAAAAAAAAATAAAAAAAATTCCACTCCTGGTTTTAAGTCTAAACTTTTCCCCCTTATTCTCTTAGTATACAGATGAGCATATCTATAAAGTTTTACTCATTAAGGCTGACAATTAGAACTGAAAGTCACTTGCGCAATGGGCATATTTTGTGCCTAGCAAAGAGGGCAGATTGATTTATTTTATCATCATGTCACTGGCAATGCTACAGCACCTGAGATTATATGACTATCTGCCTGTTCAGAATGCAGATAACCAAAAGGAATTGTAACCTCCCCCATTGACTTTTAGGGAGTGATTAAGAGAGGTGATTTACAAGTGGAATGTTATTTCACCATTTCTGGAGATTCAGTCAAAAACAATATGTACTGTGTGATGCCATTTTTTATCGACATAAGGACTTGAAAATGGATGCATTTAGATGAACAATTCGGAATCTTGCTTTTATCTTTCCTACTACCATTCTGTCCCAAGGGTGGGATACACATTGTTTTTTTAACATGCTACTAATGTGAGATTTTTTTTCCAACTAATTCAACAGTTTTGATTTTCCAGACTGTGATTCAATAAATCTGTAAAAATATTCCTGAACAGATTTCACTAAATCATATACATGTTCAGTTACGCCTCTTAGTCCCAGTCATCTGGTAAATATGAATGAATATATTTTGGTAGAAAATATATCTTTAAAGCTAGAAAGAATTTACAGTGTTTCTTTTGGAAAATGAAATTTACTGACAGCTATTTCCTAAAACTGCAATGAGAAAAAATAATTTACAATTAGAATTCTGAGCTCTTATAGTTGGCATTGTTGCTCTGTTATGCAGAAAGGCGTCTGAGATTAATTTTTTACTGTAAAATATCAATGTGTTTCTCTTTTGCTCCTTAAATAACTTAAACAACTGACCAGATATTTATTTTTGTAGGTACCTAGAAAACTCCATTTGCAGTATTCTTCAGTTATTTTGGAAGCACATCTGCAGAAATCCACTTGTAAGTACTTGATCTTGAAGATTACTGAAGTGTACTTTTTTTAATTAACAGCTTGAATCCATGGATTCTCACCATGAGCCAAATTACCATAACTGTAATATCTCCTTACAGCATGAGTCACCAAAGCATGTGCCATTCATGTGGAGTCCAAATTATTCTGTCAGGCATTCAGATTTGAAACATCTGAACTTCAGTTTGCTGTACTTCATATTATCTTTTGAATTAATCATTCTTGCTAGATGTTCCCTCTATCTATTTAATTTTTCTAGCTATTAAGTTATTTACATAAATTATTAATACAGTTATTTTGTTATGGATATTCAGACAAAGGGCATACCAGGGAAGATAAAAAGAGTCTGGCTTTGGGAATTGATAATGGGAATGGAAATCTTTTCTTTGCTAAGACACTGATGTAAATTATGAGCAACATAGTCAGGAAAATGTTTTGATCCAGAATTGTCTTGAAAGTGAAAGGTTTCTGTGAATCTGAATCTGTGGAAAGCCTCATTTTCTTAAAAGTAATTCTGCTTCACTATAGGACAAACATTGCATTTTGTGGTCAAGTTCATCCCTGAGATTAAAGAGAGGAGGAAAAGAAAGAGAGGGAAAGATTTTTTTAGTCCTCTACTGAATGCTACTTCACTGAACTAAGGGATACAGCATGACATTAATTGTAACAGCACAATATAGTAATAACTTTATTAACTAGTTCAGAATATGCTACTATTAATATTTATTCTTAAAAAAAAAAAAAAAAAGTGAAGCTTTTTCTGCTGTATAAAGAGATTCTACAGTACAGATTCTTGCAATTCTTTGGTTGTACCTGGAAAGAAATGTAGCAATGTCTTGGGGGTTTGGGGGATTTAAAGACATCCCTAGGTTTCCTTTGAAGGGGAATTCCTGGAGACTAGCTGGTGTTCAGTGAATTTCAGAGTGTGGGTTTTAAACTGACAGATACAATCTTGTAAGAAGGGGAGCTGTTAACTCACATCCTTTCACTGCATAATCACAGTCCAATAGATGAGTAACTGTGTTTTTACTTTAAATGTTTCGTATATTGCAACTGTAGTTAGCCTGGCAGGTTTACCCAGGTTATTAACAGGTTACCCAGTTAATATCAGTAGAGCATTTCATTCATTTCCATATGTGCTTAAGTTTGTTTTAATTCTGTTAGTTTATTTTTGTATTCTAATAGCAATGGTGTTAGGGTTTCCCCTTAAGTTATGAGCAAAAAATAGTGTTGTGTTTCTCTTAATTATCTATATCACCAGTGTATCCAAAAAGTTTAATAATATCTACACTTTCCTAAGAATGATTAAACAGGTTCTGAAAAAATTAAACTGTTTCATAAAAGTGTTATACCTTGCATATTTGGAATACTGATGTATGCAGAAGAATTTCTTACAGTCTTAAAGAAGTGCAGGCCAAAACCTGTAGCCTTGATAAGGCAGCTATTTCACTGTTTTATCAGAGTGGCTCAGAGCAAGTAATTGACAGTTTTCAAGGAATAATCCCATGGGCATTTGGTAGGGCAGTAAATACTTTTCTGTTTAGAAAAGATGTTGCACTGGCTAAGTAGGGAAGGTGGCCTCATGGAGGGACAATGACAGTAAGGGAGCAGGGGGAAGCTGTGTAGTTAAGATATTCTTAAGTGCTTGATAAAGAGGGTGTGTAACAAGGTTATGAAATTTGCAGTGAAAAAATGACCCTTATGAAAGTCCAGACTAAAACTGACTCTGAAGACCTGCATCAAGATCTTCTGATGCTGAATAATAATTGCACATGAAATTCTATATCCACATAAGAAAAATAAAACATGGGAGCAGAGACAACACTGTGCACAGACCATTATGGTTCAAAAGTATCTACTGCTGCTTAGGAAGGGTAATCATTAATTGTGGATATCACTCTTTGTGGATATCATCTTGATGCCATAAGGGATTAAGAGTATGAAATGAATAATTATGATGGTCTGTCCTGAAACCATAACAATGGGAACATGGAGACAGAAAGTCCTTAGAAATAAGATGCTGCTAGTACTCACTTAGTGGCCAAGTGTTGTCTCAAAAGGAGCCGCAATAGGACATAACACTAAACTATAAGTTAGTAGTAGCTGATAGGACAAAGTTATAACCCTTGCTTACCTTAGGCGATTATAATACCAAAAAACACACCTCTAGGAGATTTTACGTAAAAATGTAGGACCACCTTAGCATAGTAATATAGACAGAAAATGCACAAATGAGCTTCTATACAAGTCAATGATCAGCTATTTCAATATAACTTCGTTTTGTTACTGTTTTGTATAAAAAGCATTGCATGTTTCCTAAAAGGTGGGCTGGGTATGTTAGATGCTTAGCACACAGTTCAGCAAAACTGCAATAAAACAAATACCTTGGCCTGTGTATCGATTGGCTTATTGTACACTGGGTGCAGAACCCAGATTTGGGACAGCCTCACTACTCACAGGGTGTTCAAAATCATTACAGAGAACAAAACAAAAGATAGAGGTATCCATATAAATTCATTGCTACCACACCTTGTGTACTGCTTGCAGTTCTTGATTGCCCAACGTCTCCATTGTCCAGGACCACAGAGAAGATACAAGCAGGATCAGAAGTATACAGTGCTTTCCACAAAGAAACAAAATCCGTTGCAATGTTTTTGTCTAAACAGCAGAAAACAGTGATATCATAAAATCATAAACAATATAGAAAAAGTGAGTAAAGAATAATTATTCACTTTCTGCTTAGATGGTCCTTAAACCATTGGATAACAGTAGCTATTAAATCATATCAAAAGGATAACTGAGTTATATTTTTCTCATTTCATAAACTCTGACAAAACCAGGATGTGCTACTTAGACCTTTGATGTGAGAATCACAATACTTCTCACTGGCTGCAATCTTTTAGGACAAACCGGCTCCGATGTAGGCTGTCCACAGGCCGTGTTCCTTCAGGAAAAATCCACCTGTGCAGAGGCGTTCTCCAGGGGCTGCAGTGTGGATCCCACTCCACCATGGGCCTCTCCTGTGGCTGCAGGGGAAAACCTGCTTCACCAGGGTCTCTGCTGGCATAGCAGGGACATCTCTGTGGGGGTTTCTGGAGAAACTCTTCCCCTCCTCCTGCTCTCCCTTCGGGACTCACAGGGCTGTTTCTCACACTTCTTCCCTCACCCTTCACTGTGGCTGCTTCTGCAGCCCCTCACCACTACCAAAACCTTGACACCTGCACTCAATACAATTATTTATTTTCCAAGTACCTGAGGTCAGAATTGTTTAAAAACACCCCTTACATTCTTTGCATTGGATCATGTGACTGAAAAGTTCATCATTTACAAATTTTAAATAGTGAAGGCTTTGTAATTCAATATAGAAATCTCCTAGTTTACTTTTTGCAAGCCATGGATGATTTATGCCTCTTAAAAAATACTACATATTTCTTTTGCTGTACCCACCTTCTTTGACTGTATTTGGTTTTTATTTTGTTGGCCTAAAATTTTTAGCTTTTCAGCAACATGGAACGTTCTTTCCAAATATTTCCTTGCATCTGTATGATGTAGACTCATCCCATGTTTTATTGAGAATTGCTTCAATCAAGCAATAATGGCACAGAATAAAATAACTGAAAGATATTCAGATATAATTTTTCAAATTTTCTTCTCAGTATTGGCCATATTATGTTCTTTAGGTGACATGGTAAAATATGGTGTATCTTTACAATTGTTTAAAATTTAAAATTGCCAGAGTCCTCGTTTCTGCTGAAGTAATGATGATTTTTCTATAGATTTCCCTTAAGCCACAATTTTAATCTATGTATGTTCTTCAGAGATATAAATATCTTTCATGACTTTTTGGTGACAAATGGCACTCAATATTTTTCAGAACTTGAAAAAAAATTTCTAAAAATGCATACTTTCATAGAAGGCTACACTAAAATTATAAACTTCCTCCCTCTAACTTTTTTTCATTCTTTCCAAGCTGATGTGTCTAAATATTGTCTAAATGCTTGAGGACTGATCACAAATCAAAAGAAAAACTCAGTCCTTTCACTAATTATAAATATCAGTGATACAAAGATTTCAATGACCTACAATTCCTTATAAAGTCTCTGATTTTTTCAAGTAATAAACTAATTAATACATTCAGATTATTAATTAATAATGTATAAGAAGAAAAATAAAATGTTTTACTGTCTTTGAAGAGCTTCCTTGCTCCAGTCAAAAATCTTCTTTAAAGGTCAGTTACTGTACATCAATAAGTTTTTAGAACAAATGCCACCATCAGCTACATGAAGCTCCCCAGTAACAGCCAGAGCTAGTAAATTCAACAGTGAACAGCCTGATCAAGAGATGTTTGATGGAAATTCAACATTTTCTTGATGTTGTGCAACACTAAATTAAAGAAGAGTAAAAATTAGGGGTGGGGGTTATATTGTACTTTTTATGGTTTCCTTCTTAGAGTCTCAGGCAGCTTTTGGATGATTATGAACAAACAGCTCAGTGTGGAGTTCTTGCATCTTGCCAGTACTGAGCGAGCCTTATATATACCATGTCCCAGGAAAGAGCAACTAGAAAAAATATATGCTGTGATTTCTTGTTTTACCATAATGCATAACATATGCCCTCTTGTTGTTTCTATTTTCCTTTATTGACAGTTTTATTTTCAATGCATTTCCTGCCAGAATGAAAGTTATATTTTATATTCATTACGTGCTAGAGCTATGACAATTTAGAGGCAAAAAAGAAACATCTGGTAAATAAAGAGATCAACTAAGAAACTAGTATTACCCCTACATGGCAAGAAAGTAACATGCACAGAAGTTGTCTGGTGAGGACACAGATTTTCTGTCTGAAAAAAAGCATGTCATAATGTAAGAACAGCTTTTATCCAGTTCACAGATACCAGCATTTTTTACACAGCAAAGAATTTTTCCTCTGCACTCAGGCTTGATTTTCTCCAGCTCTTCCTTGGAGAGGTAACAAAAAATGAGTAGTTTTCTCTTTTTCACTGCTATAACTTTTGTGACTCTTGAATACTTTGGGGTAGAAAATGTTTTGAGATTCCTGTTCCTGGTTCATCTTCAGTTTCTATGGAAGTTCTACTATGTTCTGATACTTTCACAGAAGTTTAACAAAAATGCAGCTACGAACTATGTCACCACAAGCACCAATCTTCTTTAACTTTTAATTTAACACTGTCTGAATTCTGTATCAGTTCAGAGAAATCCGCAATGTTTGATTTTTTCTGAAATTGTTTGTTGATTCAGTGAAAATACAGCTATGAGCTTATTCCTTATCATATGGGGGTCTCTCACTGGAGCTGGAACAACCAGCTTTTTCTGAATCAGCATCTTCTCAAAGGTAATGATTAAAAACACAGAATAATACATGCCCGAAGGGACTTCAGGAGGTCATATAATCCATCTCTCTGCTGATGAAAGTCACAAAGTAGGGCTGCAAACCAGGACTGTTTGACCTAAACCCTGTGTTGGGATTTCAGTGTGGTTCTTGGCATTTTGAGTTCCACACTTTTTTAAGAAAAATTCACAAATTAAAGTTGTTTAATTTTTTTTCTTCAATACCATCTGAACAATTGTCATGTCTAACTGCAACTTTTTAAAGTGCAGAATCAGCTAGTTATTTCTTGCTAAAGAAAGCCAAAGGATGTTCAAGAATTCCTGTCTTTTGGGAATTTTCTTGGGTATGTTGCATTACCCACATTAAAAAAATACAAAAAAAAAAAATTAAAAAAGAGATTAAAGCAACACAGAAAATATTTTCTTTCTCTACTGCAAACCTATCTGCACACATACCTTCCTAAAACACAGTCAAAAATTTCAGAGCCAAATGAAAATCAAAATTAATTTAGGGGTATATAAAAGATGTTATGCAACTGAAATTAGTATTTTTCAAATATTAATTTCATAGTCTATCATATTACACAGCTTCTTATTTATTCATATATGGTATAATCTTCAAATGGGGGAGGGACAACTGCTGAGTAATTTCCAGAGCTTCTCTGACTTCTTTTCACAGGCTTGCTCCTTCCAGTTAACTACAAAGTAAAAACGGCTCTATTCTGAGCTTCTCTCTCTCCCTCTCCATCCACACTCGAAATCCAGCAGGAACACTAAGATCTTCTGGGGAAAAAAAGCTAAATTTCACCATAATGCCTAGACAATGAAAGAACATAAGAGACCTTTTCAAACTCTGGTGAGAAAAGGTAGTGCAAGCTACATTGCCAAGTTAAATACAGGAAAGCTTCCAGAGGGAGACAGTGTGAACAATGTAAGAATTTAGGTAAAACGGGGATTGAAAGCATAGGAGAAGGGGAAGATAATTAAAAATCGCAGAGCTAACCTATTTCCTTACCTCATCTATTTGGTCTCTGTGGAGTATCTCTGTAAAGGCTGAGATAAGCATTTGATGGATCTGCGTAGGATCCATGGGGTTTTGACAGCTAAATGGCAGCAAGAAAAAAAAAAGCTTGATGAACTATGGGAAACTGTTTTAGCATCAAACTACATAATAGGTAAAGAGACACTGTGGAAATGGAGCCTTGAGCTATCAGAATATTAGTCCACCAAACAGTGGCTTTGTATATTGCTTGGCTCCCTACAAGTTTACCCACGCTGAAGCAGAGCACATTATTTTGCAGTGAGGGTATCTGGCAGCAGGACACTGTCTCAGAGCTCAGTGGTGTACAGACATAGCAGCGATGTTGCAAGCTAGTGAAGCTTTGCACTGCTACTCTTACTTCAGCTAGAAGCAGTTCCAAATGTTTTACACACTGGGGTAGTACTGACCAACAGTTATTTCCATTTGTTCTTCACTGTCTGAGCCATCTATAAGTTCTGTCTCACTCTGCTGAAATAATGACCCTTAAGCATATGACATCTTAAAAGTAACTCACGGTACTTTTAACTTTCCCTAGCTTATACGTACATTATCAACCTAGTACAGATATCTTTGCCTAATGTATACATAAGTTAAGAACAACACGTATGCAGTCTTGTGAAACGATCTGATTAATTCACACAGTTCTTGCTTCTTTATTAGAATGAGACATTGTTTCAATCTGTTTTACCAGAATAACTGTAGTGCTCCTAAGTACAGCTATGTCGATAATAGCATTTGCATTGTGTGGGACCAAAGGAGAGAGATATGGATCACTTCATGTGAAATGCATAAAACCACAGCCAAACAAACCTTTGAGTTCAACATGCATGGCAATTCTCTCTTTTTCTACATGAATTCTCTAAATAAGAAAGAGAAAGACAGGATTTTGCCCTAGAGACCAGGGAAAAAGACTGGGACTAAGAGGACCTACCCTTGGTGAAAGATTAGGTCAAAGAATGCTTAAACAAACTGAATGTATATAAGTCCATAGGCCCTGATGGGATGCACCCATGAGGGCTGAGGGAGCTGGCTAAAGTTGTTACTAGACCACTGTCCATAATCTTTGAGTGATTGTGGTGACAGGGAGACATGCCTGAGGACTGGAGGAAAGAAAATGTCATTCCTGTCTTCAAGATGGACAAGGAGGACCCAGGGAACTACAAGCTGGTCAACTTCACCTTGACCCCTGGGAATACAATGGAGCAACTAATAACTAATAACAATAACTGAAAACCATTTCCAGGCACATGAAAGACACAAAGGTCATCAAGAGTACTCAGCATGGATTTACCAATGGGAAGTCATGCTTTACCACCTTGATAAACTTCTATGATAAAATGACTGGCTTAGTAGAAAAGTAGTGGATATTGTCTATCTAGACTTCAGTAACACTTTCAATACTGTCTGCCATAAAGAAGCTGATGAAACATGGGTTTCATGAGTAGAAAGTGAGGTGGATTGAAGACTGGCTGTATTGCTGGGTCCAGAGGGTGATAATCAGTGGAACAAAATGTAGTTGTATCTAATGGTGTTACCCTGGGGTCAGTACTGGGCCCAATCCTGTTCAACATCTTAATTAATGATATGGATGATGATGGGGCAGAGTGTGCCCAGAGCAAGTCTGCAGATGACACTGCTTTGCTACCTTAAATTAGAATAAACAACATGCATGGAGACAATTTCTCCTCATCCAAACACTGTTTATAGTATTGTGTACATTAGCAGATTACTTCATTTCCCTACAGTGATATTTGGTACAAGTTATGAGGTACACTTCTACTTATTTTTATGAGTAAAAAATTATTGGAGTAAGCATATATTCATGCAATCATAAGTAAACTAGGTTAGATGTTTGATACCAAGCTTTTTTTCTCTTTCTTTCTTCCCCCCACCCCCAATTACCCAATTCCAGATAAGACAGCAATTAGCAGTTAAAATCTTTATGCTTTTCCATTCTGCCAAACAGTAACATTTCTGAGCATACTATAGAGAAGTAGTGATTTAGACATCAACTGAAAGATCAACTGGTTTCTTGATGGCAACTGTTTTTAACTCTACCAAATGACTTGCCCTGTGTTTTAAAGATAGAAGGTAATTTTCTACTATGAATTACTCTCCTGAAAAAAATCCAGTAGTGCTCCAGCAGATGGCAAAGTTTAAATTTTTAAGAGGTGTTTTACTTTTTCAAGGATAGTCAGTGAGCCACAGGGAACAGCTGTGTGACTCTACACCCCCTCCTGATCTATAGTGTTCTCACTCCCTAAGGGCTTCTTGCTTCTGTTCGGCTGTATGCCTAGGCCCATGGAAAGTCATCGATGTGGAGAGGCTGACACGGGGACAGCAGGTCTGTGGGAAGGCCAGGCCTGGAGAGAATAAGTATGATCTCAGTCTGTGGTGCAGTGATGATTAGCAGAAAATATTCCTTTCACAATAAAATGTTAGAATCAAAAGGAAATATTTTGGCTTGAGTGAAAATACACCTAAAAATGTATTCTTTATCCCCACTCCACCCTAACCATTTCCAAAGTACCTGCTAGGTCTCTAGTGGTAGATATAATAGGGATGAGCCCCTACAGAGCCAAGAGCAAAATGCCATTTGGAATTCCAGCTGGGAATGTATTTAAGAAATGAATTGTGTCCTGGGTGATTTGTTTATTTATTCATTTATTTTTAGATAAAGTGTGAAAGAGAAATACATGATGTTAATTGTGTGAAATGCATTGTATAGGGAATATTCAATAAATGCACAAAATAAATGAAATTTACAACTGGAAATCTAGACTGGTGGTTCCTGACCTTTATCTTGGCGACAAAGTTGGTTGCAACATCTTTTGAAGTTGCTAACAGCCACTGGAAATTAGGATGAGAAATAGATCATTATTACTGTAGGATATTTTTACACTTCAGTTTTCCTTTGCGTTTCAAAGCAAGCTGGTGCGCTGAACTGATCATTGCTAAATTGTGTACATTTCCACACACAACTTAATGATGATGGGCATTCCAATCACATAATGGCAGTCTCCTTACATTGTTCTCCAGTTATCCATTTGTATACCTTGTTATGTCATTACACCAGGGATTATTACAGAAAATGGATGCTCTGGAAACTTTACCTTGCTGCTGTTACTGAGTCTTCCCAGATAATTTTACTCATTGTCTCTTAGGTCATTGCTTCTGATTTTGCTGTGCAAACCATAAGTGTCATCTGAAAGAGCACCAGACAAGCCTGGATATGAACATCCCACTGTTATTATGGCTGGAGGTCAAATGCTTGTTGGCCTGTGGGATGCTGACCGGGCGGGCAGCTGGTATGCCCTACACAGTACTAGGTCCATGATGCGGCCTGTGGCTGAGACTCATCTTTGCATGGTGAAATGGAAATTTTACACCTAAGAGAATAATTTTACAACCACATTGCTCTCTGTAGTGTGTGGGAGAGGTGAGATCTGTCATTCTGGCAGCATCTTGCACTCTACATGGCTCTTTTTTGTTGTAGCACCATGAGGTCTGTAAGATGTCAGTAATGGTAAAAGAGCTGGGTGTATGCATCCACAGCTGGGCACAGATTTCTTCTAAGGGCCACTTCTTACTCATTTTCTCTAGAAGCAGTAGCAGAAAATTTTTGCCACGTTTCCTCTGAGCTAGTAAGGAACAAGTTGTGATACATTAGGTTGCTCTGACAAGCATCGTCAAGTAGCCAGGGAAGGGACGTGTGAAAAATCACTGTACTGTCCCTGGAATGTGGTCCCCTGTCCACTTTATTGTGTTTGACCCCAGATTTCAGTGTTGGCCCAGAAAGTCTTAATTTACTTCACAATACCTAGTACATTTGTGGGCAATGTATTGTATGCTGATGTCTTTTCAGATGAGATCTTGGGTGACCTCAATACAATAAAAGTACATTAGACAAACTTTTCCTGGCCACTGATTGTTGTCCTTGACCTTCATTCAACTAGCATTCATTTTCCTGAAACAGCACTATTCTATGTTTCTGTCAGAAGTGACTCAACCATGTTGCTCCATGTGTTCCTACTGGGAAATCCTCCAGGTAGCAACTCTTCTTCCAGCATAATCAGACCAAAAATTAAATTTATTCCAGTCCCCAGGTTATCCTTCTGTGCTCCTAGGACTGGGATTACAACATCTTTTTCTTGAGTAGCAGCTGTAAGGAGTAACAAAATGCACTGCGGGACCAAATACTGAAACAGTTGTTTCCCAGCATGTGAGACCTGAGTATTTATAGCTTTTTGAAGCTTGGGTCTGCTAGTTTAAAAGAAATTTTGGAAGAAAAGATTGCAGGGCTCAAGTAGCAAAGGAGGACAGGACTTTGCAGGCTGTTAGTTCATTATAGTCTGTGGAGAGTGGTACTTAAACCAGGGCATCCTCTTATACATGATTTATTATTTTTTTTAATATGACCAGAAAGTTGGGGTTTGTGTAACTTTCTTCCCTAGCATGTGACATGTGCAATATGGGTCATCAGGTAGTAAGATACCCTGAGTAACTCAGGTGCCATTGCTCATTGCACTTTCCAGTGTCCCAGCTGAAGTTGGAAAATGCTAATCCAGATAACCAAGATTGTAACATCACACAAAAGATACAGGAGAATCAAAGATATGAAATAAAATTATCAACAATAAAACAGAACAGACTCCAGAGCAGATCATTTTATAAGTGAAGATACATTTTTCAGAGATACAGAAATTTCAAAAAGAACAATCAGGATTTCTCAAATATTTTACAGAATTATTGCAGTAAAACTTGACAATTCACCAGTGTAGAATGAGGTCATTGGTACTGTAATTTATGGTAAGTAGCAGATTTCCCATACCATAACATATAGTTAAAATATTCTTGGGGTTTTTAAAAATAGTAAAATGAGGAAACACACTTGGCTAAGAGGATTGCCTAAAAAAAAAAAATCTATTTAGTAAAGAACAGCATTCACTGAGATCTGCACATAAAGGATTTAGGCAGAATCACTGATATTTAACTGTTGCAAAGAATTATTCATGTAGTAGTCTGTGGAAACTGTATGGAGGGGATAGCCCTTCTGCTGGAAAAGACAGGTCAGTACAACTCTTCAATGACAGAAGTAAATGGACAACACAGTAGAGACACTGATGTGTGGCTGGCAAAGGGTGTAAGTTTGACTAGGCGATCTATGGTGTCTCTGTGAAATCAAACTCTCAGCAAATGTCTAATGTTGTAACACAAAACAACGCCCCTTGAAAGAGTTGTGAGCTGACTGTGTTCTTGGGGCTTCAACAACATATGAGAGTGATAGGACTGAAATGGCTTTAAAAAAATAAGAAGAGAAAGAAAATTGCCTCAGTGGGTTTTATTGTGCTATTTTTATTTAGCTGAACAGAGCCCTCTGTACCCACAGTTGTTACAAAGGGCCAGCTACTATAAAAAAATCAAGAAGTGGACTTTCAAGCTGACGTATTTCAAAACTGTTCAGAAGAAGGAAATACCGTAGCTGTTTTCAAACTTCATTCCAAACAGACCAGAGCACAGAGATGTACTGAAAACGCTAGTGCTGGCAGGAGGCTCTGGCAGTGACATCGAGCAGATTTGGCACTACCTGTTTTGATGACATTCAGCCTTCTGCATACTTAATGTCTGTATGAACGTGTGTGAAGTACCTCTTCAAGTCACGACTCCCCTGAGTCTCCCACGTTCCCTGAGTGTTCCCATCTAAACCATTTCACATCCATACAGCAGAGAAGCAGCTTTCTTTCAGATAAGAGCCTGGAATATATTTGAAATTCTGGAAAAGGGGCTGTTTCAACCTGGTACAGACACTATCGCAGCTGTCAAGCCAAAACAATGACAAAACAATGCAGGATTTCCAAAAGTTTTGATACTCATCCAGAAACCATGGCAGCTGGGTTATCAGTAACACACAGCGACAGAATTGCCTTTTATAGTACTCTGCCATTCTCGATGTAAGGCCCTGGATATTTGTTATAGTGAAAACCCAGTACCTTGCCAGTAGCAAATGTCTGCTTTTAAGTTTCTGTAAAAATAGAGACTTAGTCTGACAATGGTTGGCAAGTGGCTGTCTTATCTCATAGTACCTGCAGTTCAGACTAAGAGGATTGCAATTTTCAGTTTCAGTGACATAGTAGATGTTTGTTTATTGGAAGGATGACTGCAGACTTCGGAAAACTCATCTAACATAAGTTATAGTGAAATAACCATAAAATTAGAAATATCTTAACACTTAAGTGGAAATGTTTGAGACATTCATCTACAATCTGTGTTTCATTCACACCACAATAAGTATAAGACAAAGGTGAGAGGAATTCCAGTACATACATCTATGTAAAAAGAAAATAAATTATCTTAATTGTTTTCAAACATTTGGTTTGGTTTTCTTTTTTAAACTTTGATGCAAGAAAGTAAGATTTTGTAAGTGCCAGATATGCAGGATTTTCCAGACCTTATTTGCTTTTACTCAAGCTTACTTCTCCTGAATTAATGTGGGTTTGTCAGAAGAACAGCTGCAAGATCTCCTATTCAGTGAAGGGGTTTTCCTAGAGTGTTTTAAAGCTTTGAAACCCAATAAAGCTACTTACAACACTATGCGCCATTGGCTGGGCAGCCATCAGTTTTCTCTTTATAGCAGCTGATGTTTTAACACATGGCTTTATGTACTACTATCAATGACAAATTTTTCTGATGTGGTTTGGTAGCAAGCAGAAGTCATTGTAACTGAATAACCAGTTCCGCAGGGAAACAATATAACATGTTCCACAGTCCAAACCGATGTGTATGCAATACAGAAACTTCAATATTCAAAATCCATGATTTGAGAGTATTTACCACTATGGTGAAATTCTTCATCCTGTCTTCCTGTATAACTGAATCTTTGCATTTCAAATTTATTGCAATGAGTGAGAAGTCTTTCTAGTGGGCAGGAATATTAATCATACTTGCAATACATGAAAGGCAGTTGGAATGAAACTGGGTTATTAACAAACATGATTTTAAATCTGGTACACCTTTAAAAACATTAATTGCATGGATTTCCATAATATTACAGACCTCAGATGGTGATTATTAAGAAACAGTCACCTGAGCATTTGAATTATGTAACTGTTACTGCACAGAACAGTTAATTTTAAGTATATAATCAGAAGAATGATATAAATACATATACATATGTTAAAAAAACTTTAATATAAGTGTTTCTCCTTCTGCAGCTATGTGTTTTAATTATTAGTGTTGAATACAACAAAATTTCTGGAGAAAAATAGTACCTTTTATTAGCTCAGCTCATGTTACTTGGAAAGGCAAAAATATCTTCTGTGTTTATTAAACATACCAGGATATCAGATATGCCACTTTTTTTTTTTTTTTTTTTTTTTTGGGGGGGGGGGGGGAGCAGAAAACTGGAGTTATTAGGTAAATAATACAATAAAACAATTTAAATATTGGTTACAGAGACGTTTTTAGGACTGCATCAAGTTTGGAAGAAACGAAAAAAACTTTGAAGTATAATATGACTTCATGATTTTCCTCAGTGTTGTTTAAAGACGATGTTCTAGCTGAATTCAGGCTTACTCCTGGAAGCCCTGTCTTTATCAAAGTCACCGCTTATTTCATTTCACCTTTCAAATACGAAATTAATAAATGAACTGTAGAGTAAAGAAGATGAGTGCCACAGCACAGGATTCATTTTGTTCTGATAGAAGGGGGCTGGAAAAAGGCAGTAAAGTGGTCTGGAAAACCTGCTAAACCTGCCAAGCAGGAAGGTTAGCCAAGAATTAACTTGTTTCTTTACAAGGGGAATTCAGGAGGAAGTGAGTAATCCAATTGAACTGTGCCAAAAGAAGTACAGAAGATGGGTGAAGATAATAAAGGCCTCAATAAAGGCCTGTTGTAGTTTACTCAATCTATCCTTCCTTCTTCCCTCACTCAGATAAATTTTATTGTAACTGAATTTCAAAAGAAATATGAGGAACAAGTTTAAACAGTGTTGAAACATTGAATTTAAAATTAAGTTTATTTTTCATCTTTCTAACTACTTTGTACTTTTTTTTTTCCAAGTATTTATATCATTAAACTATTTGTTGGCTTTTCTATTTTATTACTTCATGGAAAAAATTGAGTGCAAAATCAAACAATAAAACATAAGAATATTGTCACTATGTCTACTTGCCTTAGATAAATAGTAACAATTTTCAGATTTTCATAACATGGATTTTTTTTATCCATAGGTGTTTTTTACAGGCTTCCTTTACAAGTATTATTTAGGTATTCCTGTTACAAGAAATAATGCAAGCAGAGCTTGATGAGGAACAGCTAAGAAAAAATTGTGGTTTAGCTGGTAAAATATTCTATAGGAATGAAGTTTGTACTTTTTTGGATCTCTCAGGGTCTGAATTTTTGTGGTGGAGAATGTTAAAGGGATTTCTGTAATTAAAGGAATTTTCAATACATAAATTCTAGAATTTCCAAAAGAAATAAATTTAATGCTAGCAGGACACACTTTTTTTGAAATTACTTAAAATCTGAGCTGCTTATTTGAAGCAATATAAAAACATGTTGAGGTGAAACATATGTCAAAATAATTTGAATTTTAATATATATAAACCTTATACATACACATATACAAATTGTACACATATATGTATTGATTATTGAACTTCTATTTCACTAATATTAACCCTTAAATGTTCATTATACAAAGGAAAGTAGATTAAAACTGTTTTGGTGTAACAACTTAGAACAATTACCATAGGAATCTAGTTTTAAGAAACATCATTTACAGAACACTTCATACTGCTGTGAAAGTCTTAAGTAGGAATTAGGTTTAAAAGCTTCTCAAACTTTTGTATGACTATTGTAACATTAGAATGCATGAACCATGCTATACAGAATGAGTGTAAGTATATACTGCTTGCTTTGTTTTCAGGAACTGCCTGAAAGGGACACATATTTTGGTGATATCATCAATGACTCTTCTAAGTGTATGAATATTGAATGGAATTTACACTGTACTGTATTTATCAGCAAAAGTTTATGTGCAGCAAGCTTCCTGTGTAATTTTGAGCTGGTATACGGGCATTACTAAGAGAAGTTCAACATACTGTGCTCAAAAAATTGTTGCAGCTGACTAAATTTAGGATGCTGTTTCACAGCAGATAAAATGTTTTTCTCAGAAATGTGGTATAAAATCCTGTCCTCTCTGCCGTATGTTCAGAAGATGAACCAGTTCAAGCAATGCAACTAAAAGTACCTGGAAAAATTAATTTTTTTAATAAAACAAAATCCCTGCACAACTTTGATCTTGTAATTACAAGTATTAGTATAATGGAGAGAAAAGCAATGTATAGTGACAGGAATGGGAACATATGGGGCAGAAAGAGGAAAAACTGAGCATGACATTGCACTAGTTCCAACTTACATTGCTGTAAACTGCCAGGCAGTTGTTACTCGAGGCTTTATACATCAACTTTTGAAGAGACTTTTCTTGTCCTTATGACATTTTCTACATTAAAATGAAAGTGCAAAATATAAACTAAAACAAAGGAACCAAGAATAATCCTTTATCATGTATTGAAAATTTACTGTTCACTGTTTTTATAAAATAAAGTTATATACCCCCTACTCCTTTTCCAAAAACACCCCCACCAAAACCAACTCAAAAAAATCAAGCTGCCAGCTGTAGCTAGCACATGAGAAGTGAATTAAATTTATCTGGAAAGGAGTGAAAGGTTTTCTTTTAGTCAAAAAATCGTCACTGGTCATCCAAACATTTTACAAGTTCTTTTTGAATGGATATGTAGGAAAATGCAATAATAATAGGCAAAAGCCCTTTGGGAAACATTTTAATGTTTAAAAATCTCATCCTTAACTGTTTATTATGCCATCTTAATTAGCTAAGCTATTCAGAATAGTTAGTCAATAACTTAAACTTTTACTGCATGTTAGCATATGTGTATGTATTAACATATCGTTATTCAGAGTTGTTATATAGTTATTCAGAATAGTTTAACAAAAATGAAAAAAACCCCAACCATTTTCAGAATTCTTTCTTTCCAGAAAAAAACCATAGTTTTTACAAAAATTTGATTTTTCCCAATAATTATTTATCTCTTTCCTCTTTTGAATGAACTTTTTTTTAATTGCTTCATTACACAACTCTGTGTAACAAGTTTCACATTGTCTCTAGTGTTCAGGTATTATCATTCACAAAAAAGTGTTTCAACAACAGGCCATATCTTTCTTACGGGGCCTAACTAAAATATGGCTGATAGTCATTAAAAAATTAAAATTAATCTTAATATGATAAGTATTTTATATATACACTATAAGAGATTTAATTTTAGAGTCAGTATTCTGTGATTGAATTCCAAGATTAAATGCAAACTTCAGCTCTGTCAACAGACCAGTAGCAATGTCTTTCCAGGTCATATTGATCATGGGTGACCCTTTGTATTACCTATTAGACAATGTATGCCAACAGACAGAAAAACTGAGTATCTTTAAAGGCACCTTTTACCTTTAGATGTGTTTTAATTCTCAGCAAGCTCTATTAAACTCCTCGGAACAGTACATATTAGGGATACTTTTGGACTAAAGGACTTTTTTTAAACATACTATAATAGCATACTGGGACATTTAGTTTTGAACACTTGAAGAATTGGAAAGGTCCCTGCATCAAGTTTTTGCTTAGGAGATTGTGCATCCATTTCACATGATTTTGCAGTCTAAGAGAGGATGCTGTAGCAGTCTCTGCTCCTACAAAACAAAACTGAATTGTACAGCTGACCTTTGTTTTTTTGTTCTGGGAGTTTCTGAAAACACTGGGAAGCACAACAAATGGCTTGTTATGGCCTGTCTTTGTGCCTTGATGGGACACCTGTCCTATGTGTACAGCCCTTGCTGTTCATTCCCATTTGACCCCAGTCTTCTGATGTTAGGGTGTAAGGGTGTCACAGCTCTTTAAGTCCAAGATATATCAGTGCAAACTAAGTTTCCAGTACCTTTCCTTGTCCATGCGATGTAAAGTCTGGTATGATAGCGACCCAAGCCAGTTCTGTTGCCCTTCTGATCCTCTAGTTGTTTAGAAGTACAAATATCTTCCTTCTCTGCCACCGTTACTCCCTTCCCAAGGTTCCCTGCATACTTAGATTCTTAAAGAACAAAATGACAATTAAAAAAAAAAAAAAAAAAGATATAAACTGAGGATGGAATTTCTTAGTCTCAGACATATTAGTTCTTAAGAAGAGGCAAGGCTCCCATCAGGCTGCTCCTGTAAGAAGCACTGTAAGAGTCACTACATCTCCATAGAAAACTAAATACTCTGCTTTAGCTTAGAAAGAGTAGTTTTGGTTTGATGGATCTCATTCTTATTTACTCACTAACATGCCCACTCCTCAAAACAAAGGAATGCCCTCATTCCAAAATACAAATTATGTCACAATCTAAAGGTGTGATGAAATTCAGAACTGGGTCTGAAATGTATCATTCTGACCATACAGTAGTCTCATTTCACTATTCAGTGCAGCACAGTCTTCATTCTTTGTTCCTGCAGAGCTTCAAATCTTGCAGATTTATTCCACATCCCCTGTTTAAAGTGTAATTAAAAAAGATCATGGCATAGCCAGAAATGCAAAAAAAAAGGAAATAAAATTGAGTATTTTCCAGATAATAAGTATAGACCCTGGGTGACTGAATGTGAGAAATCATTTGTTCAAAGAAATTGTTTATCTTATCACATAATTTATATTCTTCAAACTGTAATATGCATGTAAGATACAGGTCTGCAAAAATATTGCTGATAATGCACTCTTTCCAGGTTAGGGATATTAGATTAGATTTTAGCATCAGAGTTCAAATATGATGAAGCCCATTGGTGAAAAGTAAGCTACAGTACTGGTTTATCTATATTCTTTAAACAATCAATTATTAAAATGCTAAAATTAAGATTATCACAGCAATCTTTTTTCTTTCAAATTGCTTTTGTCACTTATTCCTGTTGATGTTATGTGTCACGTATGTAATTTTGCACTCAAGCAGACAGCAGGTGATAGAGAAACACAGAATGGAAAGATTAAAGCTCTTGCTGTCATTGTTAAGTGCTGGGTTGTGCTCTGCCTTTGATGAATCATAAATACTTCTATTTTCCTTACTGTCTGTAAGGATGACTAAAGGAGTGCTATGCAATTTGTTAATTTCAAATTGTTCTTACAAAGTCTACAGTCAAAACCTCCAGAATTCTAGTTTGGAATTAAAAAATATGTGGATTTTATCTTGCATGAAAGCATTAAAGCTTCACTGAGAGTTAGAAAACTTGTTCATTTGGACATCAGTAGACATTATGCTACATTTTTGTCGGAATAAAGATCTAACCTGTAAGTTGTGGGGGCAATTATTAGTTTGCTGTATATCAGCAGGAATCTTTTCATTCACTTGGAGAAATTCTGAATCCACTGAAATTGTAATTTGTTTATATTAACTTGATGCCAGTCCATATTCCAGCCTGAAGCATGTCCTGAACGCAAACTCAATATATGCAATGTGGAGGTTATGGTGTAGAGAAAACATGTGAGAGTTCAAGATACTTGCTAATAGGAAAAGAATGAAATTTTGAGAAGCTTTCTTGCTTTAGGATGCTGCATCACTCTCAAATGTATTGTGTCTGATAATAAACCGATTGATTTCTAGGGGATTAAAGCTCCAATCACGGCTCATCTTTGAATGTGAAAGACACAGTAGTGGATAAAGGAAGATACATTGCCAGACAGGTTAAATTTGTTAAGTATATTATCAAGTGCTATACATTAAGCAATAAGCATTGGCGGTTAAAAAGAAACAAATAAAAAATATGTCAAAACTGAAAAGCAACCACATAAACCAAAGCAGATCACTTGAAGAAAACAACAAGGAATATGTGTTACTGGGAAACAGTATTTTGACTAGCGCAGCAATGTCAAAACCTTAGCCGAGCAGATGACAGAAACTCAAGCCCCATAAAACCGTTTTGACATACTTCACAACAGTTCTGTGAGCACTTGAAGTCAGCGTGTGTCAGTGCTGAGCTAATAGAAGAGGTCTCACTGTCATCCCTCTTCATCAAGCTCTAACTCCATTTCAGCAGCGTGCCTCCCCCCTCCCTCCCGCTGCTGGAGCGGGTGCGTGGCCAGCAGCCTGCACCAGGCATCTCCTCTGCTTCTGCTAGAGCTCTGCTCTACCACAGCAGGGCGAAGAATCTCATTCATCAAACCAGGCAGAGATGAGAAGTTCATGCTCGGGAAAGCCAAATCCCTACATTATAATGTATCTTACCTGTTAAAGTGTTCACTTGGGGAAGAGAGCCTCAGCCTTGCTCCCTACTCCCAGGCACCTCTTGTAATTGATGCGGTAAGTGATTTAAATTAATGGGCGCCACAGGTCTTCCTCTGATCTTAATTGGGCCTAAGACATTTCTTAAATAAACTGATTCAAAATAGAAGGTGGATAGCAGCAGTCCCTTGGTTTACTCATAATTTGAGCGATTAGAGCTTTTGCTTTGAATATAAATCCAAACCATGACACCCAGGACCTTTACTGTGTAGTAAGCTAGACTAAGAACAAGATGAACTGTGTAGGGGTTGGAATATGAGCTGAAACACATCTAGAAAAAAACAAAACAAAACAAAACAAAAAAAAAAAAAAAAAAAAAAAACTACTTTTGCTTCTGTTATTTTAACAATACTTTATTACATATACTAATAGAATTTTTTAATTTAAAAATAAATTTCTCTTTTAGGTTAAAGCCAATTTTGTGTGAGCCTCCCTGTGTGTAAGGTCAGTGTATTTATTACCCTTTGCTGTTGACTGAAGAAATAGAAAAGAAACATAGTAGTAAAATGTGAGAGACCTACAAGTTCCCAATTTAACTTGTTAGCAGAGCCTGAGATAAACATGCACATTTGCTTATTTGTAACTCAAAAGCTTTTCTGGTAAAGAGAATGAATGTTTCTGAGCTGTCCAGCTCCTTCAAGTAAGAGTATTTGTACTGCAAGTGTTTAACCAAAGATGAAGGTTAATTCTGGTAGTATCCCTGAGTGATGACTTCCTTTCTCTTTAATTGCAATTAGAGAATGAGGTATTCAATTTAGTCTTTTATTCATTAGTAGAGTATAATAGATAAATGAAAGACACAAATTAATGTCTTTGGTGTTATGTAAATAATTAAAAGTCTGTTTCCCTACCACAGTTATGTATTTGATGAGTAGACTAAGATAGTTTTCATTACATGAATATTACATTGTGCTGCCTGACTAAAAGAATTAATCTAACTTTTGTGGAAGGTATTGTGTTTATTTCAATGAGATTGCAAAAGGTGATAAGGAGACCTAGTTTTGTTTCACCTCAGCAGTATATGTCTTTGCAGTGACAAATGTAGTGCAGAAAGAAAAGCTAGGCACTGTGCCAGATTTGCAAGCACTGCACAAAAGGTTTGCTGTCCTGTTCCATCAGTTTTCACTCTAGGCAAAATTATTTTTGCCGAACACTGTATGTTATAGTTGAGTAGAAAAAAATGGAGGTTAGAGAGCAAAGTTTAAAGTGACTTGTTTTCTTTGTTGTAGAACTGCAGCAAGCCTGTGAAGCATAGCTGTCTTACTGAAATGAGTACACAATTAAGCAAGGTGGCAGAGAGTATACAGGGGTGATATTGCTGTTTCCCATTCAGATGTTCTAGAACAGGATCACAAAATGAGGAAGGGATAAGGCACATGTTTCTTTACAGAACTCTTTTCACATCTTGGTCATATGTTTTGACCTATGACAGCAGGGCAAGGCACAACCCATCTGAACAGAGATTCTGAATTTTTTCTAAGTCTCGCAGTTTTTAACATTGTTTCTTACCCCTGATAAAACAGGAGTAAGTCCCCATAGCTCTGTGGAAGAGTGTCCATCGCTGCAGAGGTGAATGTGGTTTTCTTCCTATTCTTGACATCTTACAAGCAAGGATGATTGCCATTTTGGGGCCTTGATATAATGTAATGATCATTCTGTCACTAGTCACTCCAATCATAAAATGATTTAAAATATTTTTTTCAGTCCAGAAGCACTTCAGAATTTCCTGGCTTGAGAAAATAGGCATATATTGGGGGGGCAAGCTTAGCTATCTTACTAACTTTTTGGGGTTCGGCTTTCTGTTAATGTCTACAGATACCATCTTTCATGCAAGTCATTCTCCATAGCACATAATGTCAATTTTTGTGAAGCTGGACACTAGTGATAGGAGTTGATTCCAGTTCATATTTCAGTTGGTTTAGGCTTTGTTGCTAATGCAGCAGAAAGTGTAATTTATTGATTTCTTCCAACGTACCACTTTCTTTCAAAAGGGCCAGCAATGTTTTGCAATAATTACATGTGTGTTTTTCTCTTTGATTGATTTTCTTACCACTTTCTAAAATGCTGTACTCTTTGAATTATTTCTGTAATTGTTGTGTTTCTGTAAGTTTCCAGATAGTCTGTGCTGGTCATTAAATTTTCACCATCACATGAGTGAATAGGTGTTTTTATTGCCTCATGGAGGTCCTGTGCTGTTTGTGCTTTGTATCTGTCTCAATTCAAAAGATCCCTTGTTAGTGCGTGACTGGTTGTGCATGTGTGCTGAAGAGTAACTGAAAAACTCATGTTTGATGTTTGATTATCAAAGGTACAGTGAGCATGTCCCTGTGAATGTATTACTGGAGGTATAATTTCTGTTATCATTGTTTTTTTGCAGAACTGGTAAGGATTTGAACTAGATAATATGAGTGTCATTTGATCTGAGGGCTTGTTAGGCTCTCTCTATCTTTCTCTCTCTCTCTCTCTCTCTTTTTTTTTTTTTTTTTTTTTTTTTTTTTTTTTTTTTTTTTTTTTTTTCCTAATTGCCAAAACTAAAGAAACACCCTGTCTCCAAATAATTGAGAATGTTTATGTGCAGGTGACATTTCCACATGGCCCCCCTCCCTGCTGAACTCCTGAGCTCTATGGTGTGAGTAACTATGGAGCATCTAGTCATTTGGGAAAGTTATGGATGTCTTTCCTTGTTGACTTTTTTTTTCTTGAAATAACTGGTGAAGATTCTGCTTTTCTGGGAAAAGTTAATGTATGTTGTTCATGTCCCATCTTTTCTTCCAACCCAGCATGAGATACAAGATTTGTAATGCAATAGGGTACCTGTCGAGTTCAATCTAACTTCATGCATCTGTATGAAGCTCATTTATGTGAAATACTCATTTCCAGAAACTCTTTGCTTGAGACTAATAGAAATCATATTGTCCAAATCTTGTTTTGCAGAGGAATGTTAAGGATATTTTTCATCCAAATTTTCATTTTAATATTATTAGCTTACTAATTGCTCTAATTTTTCAGTGCTTTGGTGTTAGCCTTTGCAAGTTGCTGGCCCCTGTTAAATGATATATGTTTTTAATAAAATAAAATTACTAATGCACACTTTCCAAGTATTTTCTGTCATTTTTTCTGCACAGATAGAGCTAAAAGCAGAAAAAAATCTTGAGGTATCTCTGTAAGGGCTGATTAAACAAACCACTTTACATAACAGATTTCATATTCTCAATTTGTATTATTTTCTTACAGTGTAATGAAAGCACGAATAATGTTCATTCAAATTAATGTTCATTTAGGCTGGGTTTGCTATTAATTTCTTCTGTCTGTCCTTGTGCACAGACAAACCAAGAAAAAGAGCAATACCAAAATAAAGAAGATGACTGTAGCAAGTCTTCTGAAAAGTTTTGTGGTCAATAGATTCTCTCTTTTAGCCTGAACACTGAGTGCGATGAGGGACAGAGGGAGAGGGAAAGGAGAAGAGGGTAGACACCTGCTGTCTCACTCTGCAGGCAGCGATGGGTAGCTGTCCAAGTCAGCTAACTATTGAGAATTTAAAAATATGGCCACAACCTCAAGGCAAGCTAATTCCTCTTTGGGGCAGACACACTCACTTTCCCACCTTAACACAGGGTCAGGGAAGAACTGGATGGTGGGTTGTTCCCAGGCTGAATTACTTCATGGGCATTCACTTGGTTTGCTTTGGCAAAAACGTCATTCAGGGCTCATGTTTAAAAGTCTCCTCAGAGGCACTCATTCTTTCCCAAGGTAGAATTTCTGTTGCAGCAAACTAGGTAAAGTCCATATAAATGCTTTTGGGTTAACATAACATACACATGATCAATGGCTCAGCAACAGCTTTTTCCTTAGGTAGTCTGTGTGCCATGATCACAGTGATGTGTAAGAAAGCTGCACTTGAATAACTGGGTAATATTTATGAAATAGATTGCTTTCCTGGTTCTCACTGAGTAACTGTTTATAAAACTGAAGCAAACTTTTGTTTACTTCTCAATTTTTACCAAGTCATTGCTTACAATAAGCTTCACTATTCACTACTTTAACAACTTCACTATTCACAATTTAACAACTCAGAACCTGTCAGTAAGAAATACATATGGACCAAGAAATAATTGACTGCATTTCTTCTCCTCTGGTAGCAAAATACACAGTTTGAGAACAATTAAAGCACTGTTACTCTGGAGTGACAGTTAAGAAAAGCATAGCTGAAGCAGACCCAGAGAACATTTGCCAAGAAAATGCCCGTGCTTCCTGGTCTGTAAATTTTGAGCACCTTAAGTACTTGGCAAAATGCTTTTACACTAGAGCAGGCAATATTCCAATTGCAAAATAAGAATTTTAAATAGGTTTGATTAATTTGCCATTCAGACTTGTACTATATAATTATGTTTTCTCATGGGTGTTTGATTAAAGAAAGAAGTAAACCACTTCAGCATTAGAGGCATTAATATCCCACATGCTGATCCTGGTGAGAAATTAATACTTCCTTCCATACAGACAGTGAAACAATCACTTAGTGTAGGGGAAATGGCATCTTTGTCTTGTGAGTGTCACACTGTAACTAATGACAGCAAAAGCAAAGCTGTTTTCATAAAATCATAGAATGGTTTGTGTTGGAATGGACCTTAAAGAGCATCTAGTCCAATCCCTCTGCCATGGGCAGGGACACCTGCCACTAGACCAGGTTGCTCAAAGCCCCATCCAGCCTGGCCTTGAACACTTCCAGGGGTGAGGTGTCTGCAACTACTCTGCATAACTTCTTCCAGTGCCTCAGCACTCTCACAGTAAATAATTTCTTCCTAATATCTAATTGAAATCTGCACTCTTCCCGTTTAAAGCCACTCCCCCTTGTCCTATCACTACATGTCCTTGTGAAAAGTCCCTCTCCAGCTTTCTTGTAGGCTCCCTTTAGGTACTTGAAAGCCACTATAAGGCCCAGAGCGTTCCTGTCTCCAGGCTGAACAACGCCAACTCTCTCAGCCTGTCTTCAGGGAGAGGTATTCCAGCCCTCTGATCATCGTTGTGGCTCTCTTTTAGATTCTTTCCAACAGGTCCACATCTTTTTATGTTGGGGACCCCAGAGCTGAATGCAGTACTCCAGGAGGGGTCTCATGAGAGCAGAGTAGAGGAGGTAAATCACCTCCCTCAACCTGCTGTTCAAGCTTCTTCTGATGTAGCTTAGGATACAGTTGGCTTTCTGGGCTGCAAGTGCACATTGCTGTGTCATGTTGAGTTTCTCATCCACCGATATCCTCAATTCTTTCTCCTCAGGGCTGGTCTCAGTCCATTCTCTGCCCAGCCTATAACTGTGCTTGGGATTGCCCTGACGCATGTGCAGGACCTTACACTTGGCCTTGTTGAACTTCATGAGTGTGAGGAGGACCCACTCCTCAAGCCTGTCAAGGTCCTTCCGGATGCCATCCCCTCCCTCCATTGTGTTGGTGGTAAACTTGCTGAAGGTGCTCCCAATCCCGGTATCCATGTTGCTGACAAAGGTTTTGAACAGTGCTGGTCCTAATACCAATCCCTGAAGAATGCCACACATCGCTGGTCTCCACACCAGTGGCAGGCTCACTGGGTAAAAGAGTCTGAGTCATCTCCGCAGACAATCAGAAGGCAAAGGTCTCCCTCCATAAAAGCTCTCTCATTCTGAAAGATTTGTGCCATGTTTTTTTCACAGCAAACTGAAAACAAATAAGATGTAGCCAAAGCAGAGGCCTGTGACACCGGTAAATTATAAATGGACTAATCAAGATACAATTAACTATAACTGTTAAACTATTAAATGGTATCATTAACAGTTGTATGTATTTATAACACTGTGATGGCATAGCCAGATACAATTTTACTTAAATATGTGAGTAACATAACCACCTAAGAGGCAAAAAAAGCTAGGCCTAGTTGCACATGAAAGGCATCCAGACAACTAAAACTGCCAGACACAGAACAAGATAAGCACAAGGGACATCCTTCCAAATACACAGGGATGACTGGCAAGACAAAGAGAACATGATAAACAGTATGGGAGTAAAGGAAGACCCCCTTCCTCTTTTGGTGGGAGGACACTAAGATAAACACATCAAGCACAAGTAACAACTGGAGAACTGGAGGAACCGAAGGAAGACACGCTCACTTCAGTTCTGACTTCTCATGTTCACGAACTCTCAAGCCTGATCAGTGGGATCTCTGCAATTAAGAACCACACAAGACTGTACCCGTCAGTACCAACTATATGGCGTCTGCCTCATGGTATTATATACTCACAGTTAATTTAGAATGTGACTGTCAAAAGGCAAAGAATTTTCCATGTGTATTAGTGATGATTAATATTAAAATCTGACCATCAATAAATGTGTTACTAATGAACAAATTGAGAAAATGTTTATTTTTACAGTTGAAGGCTGGCCTGATTTTCCACTCACAAACAGTTACATCATGATTTTTTTTAGCTGAGATATATATGTGTGCGCATATATATACCATATACATATATATATATCTCACACGCGCACACAGACACCCCCCTATTTATATATATATGAATACTTCCATAAACATATCAAGTTGTGCTCCGGACCCTTCAGCCAGCTCTGTTGCCCTTCTCTGGACACGCTCCAGCACCTCAATGTCTTTCTTGTAGTGAGAGGTCCAAAACTGAATGCAGTGTTCGAGGTGCGGCCTCACCAGTGCAAAGTACAGGGGGAAATAACTTCCTTTATACAGCTGACCACACTGTTTTGGATACAAGCCAGGATATTGTTGGCCTTTTTGGCCACCTGGGCTTACTGCTGGTTCATGTTAATAGCAATAACGTATTGTGCCATTATTCCATAATAAGGTAATTTATGCATAGGATACAGAGCTGTTTGGTAATATTTGGTACAAACATAATATCATTTGCAAAGAAAAACTTCCATACTCTTGCAAACTATGAGTTGTAGCACCTTACGCTTAAATCCTAGGGTGGAATTTAGAACACAGTGGTGTTAAAGCTCCTGACCTGGAAAACATAACTGAAGAGTATTAACATTTTTTTCTTAAAAAGCATCCAAAGAAAGGCTGATTACCTCTGCCTATCCTTCATAGCACCGTTAGAACACTCCCACTTATGAACCACCCAGGATTCAAATCAGATATCAGCTCATGTATCTCAGGAGCGTTCCCTAATTTACTTTCATTTTTATTCAGGAACTACTTAATGAAAATTGCAAAAGCAGCTGCTTCATTACTAGATTACAGATGCAGGCTCTCATGACCATTATTCTGCCTGATGCCATGAATCTTGAAAAGTCTTTCATGCACTTTCCCCAGCAGTAGCACAGCTGCTATTGTGAAGCAGCCTGACCGTTTAGAGCTCTCCAGAACCACAGGAACTTGTCTTGGGAAGTGTGAGCTCAAACTTGTTCCAACTCAGGTAACATGAGCCCTAGGGCAAGTGCTATAGCCATGATGGTATTTTCTTGAGCATTTTTAAAAGGCATTGTTGCAATGAAATCTAGTGGGAAAAGGAGCAGGCTGTCCCCGTGTGCCAAAATACAAGCCAGCAGGGAAGAAGACCAGCCTGGCTGAACAGAGACCTTTGGCTTTAACTAAGGGGAAAAAGGAGAATTTTAACACCTTTGGAAGAAGGGGCAGGAAATTCTGGAGGACTATAAGGATGTCGCAAAGTTATACAGGGAGGAAATCAGAAAGATAAAATTCCAGCTTGAGATCCAGCTGGCTGCTGCCATAAAACAAGAATTGTTTTTACAAACACCTTAGAAACAAAAGGAAAGCCAAGGATATTCTCCATCCTTCATTGGATGTGGCGGGGAACATTGCCACAAAGGATTAAGAAAATTCTGAGCTATTTAATGTTTTCTTTACCTCAGTCTTTAATAGTAAGACCAGCTTCCCCCTGGGTACTCAGCCCACTGAGCAGGAAGACAGGGATGAGGAGCAGGATGAAGTCCCTACAGTCCAGGAGGAAATTATTAGTGATCTGCTGCTCCACTTAGATGTGCACAAGTTTATGGGCCAGGTGGGATCCACCCAAGGGTACTGAGGGAGCTGGCTGAGATGCTCTCCATCATTTATCAATGGTCCTGGCAAGCTGGAGACCTCCCAGAAGACTAGAGGTTAGACAATGTGATATCCATCTACAAGAAGGGCAGGAAGGAGGATCTTGGGAACTACAGGCTTGTCAGCCTGACATCAGTGCCAGGGAAGGTTCTGGAGGAGATCACCCTGAGTGCCATCACACAGCACATGCAGGACAGCCAGGGGATCAGGCCCAGCCAGCATGGGTTTATGAAAGGCAGGTCCTGCTTGACTAACCTGATTTCCTTCTGTGACAAGGTGGCGCACCTAGTGGATGAGGGAAAGGCTGTGGATGGTGTCTATCTGGACCTTAGTAAAGCCTTTGACACCATCTCCCACAGCATTCTCCTGGAGAAACTGGCTTGGGCAAGTGTACTCTATGCTGGGTTAAAAGCTGGCTGGATGGCCAGACCCAAGGAGTGATGGTGAATGGAGTTACATCCAGTTGGTGGCCAGTCACAAGTGGTGTTCCCCAGGGCTCAGTGCTGGGGCCAGTCCTGTTTAGTATCGTTATCGATGATCTGGATGAGGGGATTCAGTGCACTGCCAGTAAGTTTGCAGGTGACACCAAGTTGGTGGGGAGTATTGATCTGCTTGAGGGTAGGATGGCTCCTCAGAGGGATCTGGATGGACTGGATCAATGGGCTGAGGCCAGTTCTATGAAGTTCCACAAGGAGAACTGCTGGCTGCAACAACCCCATGCAATGCTACAGGCTTTGGGAAGAGCAGCTGGAAAGCTGCCTGGAGGAAAAGGACCTGGGTGTGCTGGTTCACAGCTGGCTGAACATGAGCCAGCTGTGTGCCCAGATGGCCAAAAATGTAAACAGCACCCTGGCTTGTATCAGAAACAGTGTGGCCAGGAGGACAAGGGAAGTGATTGTCCCCCTGTACTTGGCACTGGTGAGACCACGCCTCAAATACTATGTTCAGTTTTGGGTCCCTCACTGCAAGAGGGACACTGAGGTGCCAGAGCATGTCCAGAGATGGGCAATGAAGCTGGTGAAGGGTCTGGACCACAAGTCTTGTGAGGAGAGGCTGAGGGAACTGGGGCTGTTTAGTCTGGAGTAGAGGAGGGTCTTCGGGGACCTTATTGCTCTCTACAACTACCTGAAAGGAGATTGTAGGCAGGTGGGGGTAGGTCTCTTCTGCCAGACAATGAGCAACAGGCAACAAGTAGAAATGGCCTCAAGTTGCACCAGGGGAGGTTTAGGCTGGATATTAGGAAAAAAATCCTCACTGAAAGAGTGGTCAAGCATTGGAATGGGCTGCCAAAGGAGGTGGTGGAATCACCATCCTTGGAAGTGTTTAAAAACTGCATAGATATGGTGCTTAGGACATTGGTTCAGAGGTGGACTTGGCCGTCCTGGGTTAATGGTTGGACCTGATGATCTCAAAGGTCTTTTCTGACCTAAATGATCCTATGATGCTATTATTTAAATCTTCCTGTGGGCTTGTGCCAAAACTGCTGTGGTTCAACTCATTGTGCATGCCTCACTGGGCCTCTGTTTTCTTTTCCATGTGGTTGAGAAGGGAGAGGAGGTAGCAAACCATCCCAAGCATTGTGCAGAATTAGAAAAACCAATACAGTAAACTTTCAAAGCAAGCTGAAGCACGTCTGGGGAGAGGTGGTTTGGGGTATCATATCTAAACCATGGTTTACATGTGAGTTTCTTTACTCTATCTAAGATGATTTTTTTTAAAAAAATTGCTTTTGCTATAAAGAGGGATATGTGCCTTTGCCACAGGGCAGGCTAGGATTCACACACAGTCTTATCAAACCTTGATCTTGCAGACAGTTACGAATAACCTTAACTGCTGTTTACCTGAGTAAAACTTCTTGAAAGTGAGACCTGAAAAGAATCAGCTTGAAATGTATGAGAGTATTGATAGAGGTATATTCATCTTTCAAGGTTGTTGGGGTTTTTTTTTCAAGACTATGCAACTCAGAAAAGCCGCATGATATGAAAACAACTCATTAGTCAAAAAGAAATCATAAACCTGAACCTCTGCCTTTCACAGCTCTTAAATGAAAACTGCACTGCCTAACTACTGTTTTCTAAAATACACACTGATCTTACATGTATTTCAGTATAAATATTTAAACCATTTGATGGATAACTCCATCTGGTTGAGGCATGCTAGTTTTTCTGCTTCTGTTCTGGCACCAAAGACTGCCACTGTAAAGTTTTAAAGTTATGTTCCATTTAGGCCTAAAAGAAATTATATCACTTCATTTAGATTTATGGTATGAGGTATGCTACAAGAATCTCAGAGGTCAAAGGAGTTCTTAAAATTGCTATGTACAGTACAGAGAATTTCAAATTGGGATCCATGTTCCCACAGTGATGACACAACACCCTGATATGTAATATGCTTGAAACAAGCACAATACTAGCATCACAGTTGCAGGCTTGGACATTTAAAAGCAGAGTTTCATCTGTGATAGGTGTATTCTGGTGTCAATCCTTCAGAAGTTAGGGACTTACAAATCATATTTTGAGTTTTAACTGAGTTATACACAGATTTCTGTATCCTGAGTCATCACCTTCAATTGCAAATAAAACTTTCAAACTCATATTTTATAAAAGTTAAAAAATGTAGTAGAATCTCTCAAAAAAAACACAGCCTGTGAAATCACCAAAACAAACGGTTAAAGACCTGATACAGTAAAATGTTTAATACACTTAGCCCTCATTATTTTAGTAGGAGGGTTAAGGGCACTCACTGATTCATGGTATTGTACTAAAGACTTCAACAATTGTGTCATTTTTAGATGACCATAAGATTACACCTGTACATTTGAAGTTATTAGCTCCTTGGTAAAATTTGATCCGGATCTTACAAACATCTTACAAATGTATCTTTCCTTAGACTCATCACCAGTTTGGATTTCATTTGTATCTTTAAGTTTTGACTTAGGCATATAGGTAAGGGCAGCAGAATGAGATCCATCATTATAAACACCAGTACTCAATGAAAGCATCAAAACTATGTTAAAGATAGAACATATTAGATGTGACATTTAAGTTGAAGCACACTCCTTCCTGATGGGCTGAAGTAGGAGTTGTCTGGATAACTTTTAGCAGATTAAAAACAGTAAAGCAGATTTCCAGTGCTCTGATCAGAATCTCTATTGGCAGACTGCGATGAATAATAAAAAGCCTATTAAATAAGTCTTTATCATTACTTATAAGCAGAAGCTTGGTTCTGAGCAGACAGTGCAGGGTCTCAAGACTTGTCTGCCTGTCATGGCAGGAGCTGGTTTTAGCCATAGCAGCAATTGCCTGGTGTCCACATGCCTTTGGTGTCCCTGCATTGGCTTCACTCAGGGTGCCTGAGGCTGAGGGCTGGAGGAAGAGTAGCCACTGCAGGGGTACATGTAGTCACTGGGGGACAAACAGCTCCTCTAGAGCAACTGCACTGTAGAAAGTATAGTATGTGGCTCTAATTTTCCTGGGAAGCAGTGAGGAAGAAGGACACTGTGAAAAGACAATACATAAAAGTATCTCTTAGTTGACTTTGAGGCTGAAGAGGAAGGGATCCCACCTATAAACATTGTGTGCCCTGTGGTGAAGATTTTGGGATGACAACTGCTCACTGTGTCACCCATGGTTTCTCTCTTTGAGGAAAGTGGTCACTATTGATGTTAGTACCCACTAGGACATTGCAAGTGTAAACACAATACCAAAGGAGCAGCTATTTGGAGATTTTCTATTGTAACTGTTTTAGGGATAAACGTCTTAATGAGGGTTTGCCATATTAATTTGGACTATACATGTCAGCAGTGCTGTTAACTGGCCTAATGATAAATGTTTGAGATATTTTGATTAGACTATCAATTAGTCTATCAATGAATCCATGGCTTCATATGTGTGACATGTTCCCTTTTGACTGTAACAGGATTTTGAGTACAATGAAAGTATTTCCAGCATTGTTACTGGCTGAGTGAATACCATGCTCAAGGAAACTAATGTGAACTTTGTCAGGTTTTGGTGAACTAGCCAACAGAAGGAATTCAGGTAGGACATACCAGATGTTTAAAAAAGGTTTGCACTAGGATTCTCTCAGGAAGCTACACTGAACTGTTGGAGCAGATCATTTCAATGAGAAGAATGATAGGACTCAGTAAATCAGCAGGAATTAGTAAAAAAGATGGTAGAGGTCAGCTGGCCCAAGAGTACTACAGTGAAACTATCAGATCTACAAGAACTTACTCATAATGTCCTCTCCCTGCTGCCGCAAAATTATCATACCATTCTGAGTCTGAAAAGTGAAGGAACACCTAATAATGACATTTCTCTAAAGCCGGCATTGGGTTTGCCTGGCAAGGTTTTGGTAGTGGAGGACTTACAGGGGTGGCTTCTGTGAGGCGCTGCTAGAAGCTTCCCCTATGTCAAATAAAGCCAATGCCACCTGGCTCTGAGATGGATCTGCTGCTGATCAAGACTGTGCCCATCAGTGATGGTGATAGCACCTCTAAGATAATGTATTTAAGGAGCGGGGGGGCAGAAAAAACAACAAACTGCACAACTGCAGTGGGAGAGAGGAGTGAGAATATGTGAAAGAAACAATGCTGCAGACACAAAGGTCAGTGAAGAAGCAAGGGGAGGAGGTGGTCCAGATGCTGGAGCAGAGATTCCCCTGCAGCTCATAGATAAGACTATGGTGAGGCAGGCTTTTCCCCCTGCAGCCCATGGAGGTCCACGGAGCAGATATCCACCTACAGCCTGCAGAGGATCCTACACTAGAGCAGGTGGATGCCTGGAGGAGGTTGTGACCCTGTGGGAAACCTGCACTGGAGCAGGTTCCTGGAAGGACCTGTGACCCTGTGGAGACAGGATCCCACGCTGGAGCAGATTTGCTGGCAGGACTTGTGACCCCATAGGGGACCCACACTGGAGCAATTTGTGAAGAATTGCAGTGCATAGGAAGGACTCATATTGGATAAATTCTTGGAGGACTGCTTCCTATGGGAGGGTTCCCATGCTGGAGCAGGGGAAGAGTGTGAGGATTGTGGTGGTGTGCCCACACACCCCCACCCCCATCACTGCCCCACATTTTAGATACATCTGGTTGTGATGGCTGTATTCAACTTGATGTGGATTTGGGGATTTGACTTGGGTAACATGCTTTGCTCACAAAACAGGTAACAGATGCAGTCTAACAATGAGCACAACTTGAGTCATGCCAGGGGTGAGGTGGAGGCCTCATGCCTCACAGCCCAGTGTTGCTTCAGTAAAATCCAGGAAGACCCCCATAAATCTGCAGAAAATCCCCTGCCTCATACTGAACCATCAGGCCCCACTGACCTTCTAGAACTGACAATCCCTGCTAAAGGCCAATCAACACACAATAATTGACTTAGTCACAACTCCCCGTGAGTATAAATCTGGCGTTTAGAATTCTCTGTTTTGAGGATGAGAACTCCAACCACTGCATGAGTCAATGGGCTTGGACCTCTCTCCTCCCCAAGCAGGGACACCTTTTTGGTAAGACTTGCACCTCTAACTGTGTTGGATACCACCAGGGAAAGTACTGTTAACAAAAGCACTGAACTCAAGCTCAATGTTTGCAGTAAGTGCATTTATCAGTGGCAATTCTGAATTTGTTATATTTGTTACCTTAATAAATCATCCAATTTTTTCAATTTTGCAAAACTGTTTCAGTGGAAGTCCTTGAGAGGGCTCTGACAGGCAAACATAGACTCTGATGTGTGGCCCTATCCTTTAGACTTAAAGTGTTGACCTAGTCTGAGACTAGAATCAGTTGTAGCCACACCTAGACTCCTCTCTGAGAAGGAGTTTTGAAAGCAAGGGGATCCTTTCCAAACCTCACGACTCAACAGGCGGTCTTTTCATTCCCTGGCCAAGCATCAGACTCATTCACAACATGACAAGGAGTTCTCCAACTGAGAAGGAAGGAGCAGCAGAAACAACATGTGATGAACTGACCCAAATCATCATTCCCCTTCCACCTGCACCACTGTGGGGACAAGGTAGACAAAATCAGGAGGTAAAGTTATCCCAGGAAGAAAAGACAGGCAGGGGAAAGGTGTTTTTAGGTTTTGGTTTTATTTCTCACTGTCCTAATCTTTCATCGGTAGTAAATTAAACTGATTTCCCCAAGTCAAGTCTGTTTTGCCCATGATAGTAACTAGTGAATGATCTTTCCCTGTCCTTATCTCAGCCCACAAGCTTTTTGTTATATTTTCTCTCCTCTGTCCAACTGAGGAGGGACAGCGGCAGAACCACTTTTGGTGGGTAGCTGGCATCCAACCAAGGTCAACCCACCACACTAAGGCATTCAAAATCACCATCTAAAGGCAATGATAGCAGTTTTCATGATCACCCTTCTAGAAGACAAACATCTGGCCATCTGCCAGCCTGAAATATCGCCCCCAAGGAGAAGGTGAGCGCCTTCTTATTGTGAACCTTCAAAAAAGGTAGCTTAGTCATGTGAAGTTTCCTAATGTTACATCTCAGTATTACTGATCATGCAGCCCCATGGAGGAGATAGGGCTTATTACATTACATTGATCTTGTATTGAGGTATAAAGATATTTCCTTCTGCCTTCTTTAAACCAAGAAGAGTCAGTTTGAACACATAACTTATACATTAACTTAAAACAGCACAGAAACTGAAGAGAAAGGATCTTAAATCTTGCTTTACAACCAAAAAACTTGGTTAATCAAGATCACAGAAAGCTGGTGAAACAAATCAATAGAATTGGAAGACTGGTAAAAGAGAAATAGTTTATACAGGAAACATGTACAGGAAAAAAGGAAACCAATACTACACTGTAGATCAAGAATGCTTTGAAGTCACTCTCTGAAGCTGAAAAAGAGGTGAGAGGCAAATTTGTTGCATTTCTTTGGGTTAAAATAAAAGGAGAAAGAACAAAAGAAATGTCCTTATGAAAAAGAAACTGTAGATGAAATTTTTGAACAGGCAACAGCAGCAACCAGATGACAGCAATGTGGGACTAAGTACCTAATTATTTATTGGAAAACAGTATGTAGGGCACAGTCCTACAAAATGTATGGAGGGTGACTTTGGATAGGGTAAGTTGAAAAGTTCAAATGCGCAGAGAATGTAAAATTCATCCTGGAGAACCTGATAAGTAATTGAGACCATCTCACAATTATTCTTGAAGAAATGGTTAGGGTGTGATTTTTCAGGAAGTTTACCCTCCCAAGGGAAACTGTAGATCATGAATTATAGATTTATTGCTTCAACTTCCCCTCTCAAGTCATTGAGTAATCAATTCATAAGCAACTGAATGACAACAGTAAAGAACATACACTGTTTCTGATCATTGCAAATCCTTTTTGACAATATAACTAGAAGACAGGTAGAAGATAAGGTTGAAGCAATACTTGTGATATATTTTGAGCTCAGTAAGCTTTCTGCCACTAGCCCACGTGACATTTGTAACATTAGGAAGATCAGGTTAGATACTATGGCCGTAAGTCAAATTCCCAAAGCAGTGTGTACTCTTACAGTAGAAAGTAATCGTTCACTGATGAGCTGAGAAGATATTTCAGATGGATACCTATAGGGATCTGGCTTGGGCCAAATTCTAATTGGTATTTTCATTAATGGATTGAAAGTAAGGATCAAGCATATGTTTGTAACATTTGCAGCAAATGCCAGTCTAAGAGGAATCACTAGTTCAAAGAACAAGATGATAATTCAAAATACATCTGATATTCAGAAGACAAAAATAAATGAAAAGCAACAAGTACTTTGCTAGAAATGAAGCATCAGACAATCCATCAAAGACAGAACAGTATGCTCTGCAGCTGGCAGTGAGCTCTGCAAATTTCTGCACTTGGGGACCTCCATCAATGCAAAGAGCAAAAACACATCCCTGCCAATGAGGAGGATGACTCTGCCAATGACCCCAGTGACAACCCAAGCTGCTGTGATGGTGACTCCTTTAGAAAAATCAAAAGTGGGAAGCCTAAATGAAAATCTTACTCCTTTGTTGATTCTGAGCTATCAAAAGCTCACCCCTCCAGTACAAGACACCAAGTTCATTGACTCCTGCTATGTCTTTCTGAGTTGTAGAAGCTCACCTTCCTTTCCAGAGTTGTGTCTAGCAAGAAAGCTGTCTTTAGAGTCTGTTAGAATTCCTCTCCCACTGCAAAGGCAAGTACATTTGCTGTTGTTGTTTGTGACCTCAAGGAAGGCAGATTTCAAGGCAAAATGCTGTTTGGCTGAGACAGGTTCATGTGGAAAAACCCCACCCTTCCACTGTCACAATACAGCCACATCTGGGCTCTGGCCTCTAATTGTAGAATAGAAACCGGACATCTGTGGGTACTATTTGACAGGTTTCCAGTTTTCATACTTTCCCCCTAGAAAGGGACTGTTTGTGCTGTTTACTAGCACCACATGGGGTTGAAAACTCAGTGCCCATTATCTGGAAAGAAACAGTTCCAAGCATTGCAAAATTACTCAAAGACAACTCCAACCTTAGGAAAGAGAGTAAGTTACAGAGCCAACTCACTGACATGGCTGTCCTTCACTTTTTTATTGGAGGTAAAATAATCCTCTTCATTAACAAAGTGGTTAAGAATCTAGCGTTCAGCATCTAACAAACCCAGACTCCCAGAATAGCAGGAAGAGTGAGCAGGAAGTATTACACCTTTTGCAGGCAGAATGTATGTTTCTTTTTACACCTGGCCTTTACCGCTTTCATAACAACACAGGTAAATAAAAAGGCCACAGGGCAGTAAGAGGCTGGAGAAAGGCCCTGGAAGACTGGAGTTTTCGGGTGTGAGATCCATCCCTTCTTAACCACTGCAGAGTAAGATCCAAATTAGTTGTTAGCTATAAATATTGTAGTGAGAGCAATTACAAGCATGGACCTGTTTGATTTTAGTGTCTGTTTTGCACTGAAGAGAGAACAACATAATGTAGTTGTTACCTGTCTCTGTTTTTCTGAAAAGACAATAAATAGAGCAAGTGCAGTTTCTTACAGCTGCAACAATTGTTACAGAGCACAGGGGTTTTTCTTGCAAGGATCTTGGCTGCCAACTAAAATGGTCAATTTGGCTCAGAGGCAGAGCTGCGTAACTATAGATTTGATTCAGTTCTTTACTCTGTTGATGATAACACGCCACCATGATTTCCAGAGGTTCTGTCCTTGGTGCCATAAACCAGGCCACAATACCAATTTAGATCCTCTAAATCCTAACTGCAATAGCTGGCCCCTGGACCAGCTAGGGGGAAGATCACTACCACTGGTTTTATTAATACCTATTAGCTGGTGTGGCCCAGTGATTGCCACAGACATCTGCCTTCAGGTGCTAAAATTAAGTTTGGGGTAAGAGTCTTAAATTCTTTTTCCTGTGTCAGCCATTTCCTTCTCCTTTCTTTCCTCTCCATTTCATTTCATTGCTATTCTTAATGGATTATTAGAGATTTGTGAAGCTATTCCTGCTAACAGGAAACCTTATTTCTCCATGGAATTAAACCTGATGCTCTACACAATTGGAAATTGTTCATTACCCTTCCTGCCTGTGAAGACAGTTTTTTCTAGAGGCTGTTTTTTCTGATAGGAAGCAGGAGATTCACACAGTGGTAAACAATCCCTCTTACATTGTTTCCTTTATGGATAAGACCTCTGCCACAATTTATCTCGGGTTCTACTTAAGGTGAAATAACTGACTTGGTACTAATCAAAATCTGATGGAATCCAGACTTTTTTTTCCCCCTTAGTTTTAGATTTCTGAGGGTTTTGTTTTTTTTTTTTTTTCTGATAGGCTCGATCTTCAGTTTCATTGCAATAAATTTCTAACTTATTTTTTGAGTGTCTGACACTGAAAAGGCTTGTGCCAAAACTGAACTTATGTGAAGTGAGAAAGCAACTTAAGACACTGGTTTTTTTTCAGAACAGAAATAAGACTGAGTTTTTTCTCATGCTGTTTGGGCTGAGTGATAAGATTACAATTTATGTCCAATAGTATATTCCATGAATTTTCCAGATAAGCTCAATAGGGCAGAATATAGCTTACTAAAGAGGATTAGTGCATGTACTTGTAATGCAGGGAAGTTTCTTAATTAAGGAGCATAAGCAACATTCTTGAGATTTGCCTGAAATGCATCAAGAAAAGGCTGTAAGAAAAGAGTCCCATAAAGCCCAGCCATCCAAAGATCGCTTAGCCATCTGATGTAGGCAACAACTGAGCAAAAACCTACAGCCTCTCCACTGCCAGATCTGGATTTTTTTTTTCATATAAACCTCTGCTTTGGTAGACAGTACGTAGTCTACTCTTCCTTTGTCAGCAAAGGGTTTGTGCCTGATTACAGGTATTAAATATCAGGAATTGCTTCCCACTGCAAAGGAGGTGACCTAAAAACCTCAGTGGCAGTTTGGATCAATAGTTAGAGATCTCTGCACAAAGAGAAACTGGATCAGGGGCTGTGTTAAAATATCTTATGCCCATGTGGATCTTCCTTCATTGATCAAAGTATGTTTCACCAGAGCCAATATTATTGCAGGTGCCTTGCTGAGTAGTATCTCCATTAATATCTTTTCTGAAGAATGCTTCTTAAAATAAAAAAAATTAAAAAGGGGAGGGAAAATCACCCATGCTGTGAATCCATACACAGACAAGCATTCAAAGGAGAACAGTAACTGTAAATTTTAAAGATATTTTATCCACAAACACATTTATTATTTATCCTTCTTCATATTTTCTTCAAGATCTTGTCAGACACTTGGGACATGTGGAGATGAAACTGGAGAATGCGCAGACTGCACTGCCCCATATACCCAACTGTTAGATCAACATGAGAAGAAAAGGGGGGGGGGGGGGGGGGGGGGGGGGGAATTACACTTGGACTTCCAGAAAGTATTAACAGAATAATTGTTACAGTGCTGAATAGTTGGTTTGCTCTACTTGTCAATACTGAAACCTTGCCAAAATACTTTGTCTAGGTTGGTAAGAATGTAGAGACTGACAGCAGAGGGAATTAAAAAGAGAGTAAGTGGAGTAAGCTATTTGGTATACTGGCCTGTAAAGACTGAGTCAAAAGAGTAAGTTTTACCTGTTCCAGAAAAAAAAAAAAAAGACACTAAAAGAGAACACAATTTTCCCCTAGAAGACAAGCTTAATAAAAATGGCCAGTCAGTCCTTCTCTGTGTTTGTTGGTTGGTTAATTTGTTTAGTGAGAGGCCTCGTAAAGTGTAATTATCATAGGTGATCATTTGTTAAGAAAAGTTTTCTGCCTGCAAGGCTAATTATAAACAGGAAAAATTTATTCTTGTGGAGTTTATGAAATCTTTTTCACTGAAGATTTTTGTAAAAAGGAGGTAGCTAAACAGCTTTCAGGATATGGGTTCCGCTGTATGTATTTTCTTTCATATAGGACAGACTGGGTGGACCTCCTGAGGTCCCTTTGAGGCAAGTGTGTTTAGAATTCTTTTAGATTTCTTCTTTCTTCTCAGCCTGTGTGAAAACCCTATGTTGTGCTACAGCCAGATCATCATGAAATAACTTGTTTTAAAGTTCTTGAGACCCTCTAGCACTACAAAAGCATTCAGATTTTAACATTGATAATCTAGATTTAGGGATCTTTTAAGATTTTTTGCAAGGCCAAAAAATATCCTCAAATGAAGCAGTTCTTAATAGTGGGGTTTTTTGCAGCCATTCCCTGCTTTTACTAACCCCAAATCAACAATAGCATAGATTCTGTCTTTCTGCCTTTTAACATGAGCAAGTAAGACTCTTCATTTCCTTTTTTTTTAAGATTGGCTTTGTTCATTTTCAATAGACTCAGCATGTTATTTCCTCTGAACAGATAGAGATATGGGTTTTTCTACACAAGGTACTATATCAGACATCTATTTCAAACAAGTAACCTTTGAAGTAATTTTTTGTTTCTGGTAGATCTTTCTAATCTTTCTTTTTAAGTGGAGAGTCAACAGCAAGGATAATCTTTTCTATCCTTTGTTATTATTCTCACAGTCTCCTAAAACATCATATCTACCCAAACTTTGCTATTGTTTGGATTAAAATATTTCTCTATATAGGATCTGAACTGATGATAATTTCTAGCAGCCAGAAGCTATGTTTAAACCTCAAAAATACTAATTAATTTTAAGTACTAATACATAGATCATTCCTTGTCATTTTCTAGTGATTGTTTAGTTACATAGAACTACTTAATTTAGGGAGAATTGTTTTGGATGTGATAGCCCTTTTCTGCTGGAATAAGCAGAGTGAGGGTCTAGGGAAGAGGAAAAGCTGAGCCAGGCTTGGAAGATGTCATTAGCAGAGTGTGTTGCAAGCCAGCCTGTCCTGGGTTACAGAGCTTACCTGACCACCTCACTTGCTTGCGAAATTAGAATAGGCTTCAGACTGAATAAAAACGTATCAGTGAAGTCATTCATGAATCACAGAAATGCTGCATGAGGGAAGAGCTCCTTGCAACATACCCTGTATATTCCTTCACCCTTGTTAACCTTCCTCTCAAACTGCTCTTCCCAGACAGCAAAATCTTCTCCTGACCTCAATACTTACATGCATCTTCACATACGGGTTTTTGATCTTTTGTCCTCACAGAAGGATGTCTGTAAGATAAAGCTAAAGAGAACAGTGATAATGTTTTATGATAGCCGTCTTTCCTGAAGGAAACAAAGGATAATAAAAAAACAAACCACAAAGGTTTGGATTAATTTTCAGCATTTCTGAAAGGAATACTATTTTATTTTAGTAAAGCATTTCTTTTTCTTTCAAATTTCTTTCAAATTTCTCTCTTTTCCACAGATAAACATTTCATGTTTTGTGAACTCAGTCATAGAAACAGTTGTCATATCAAAACTCTCAGCTACATAAATCTCTTCAACGAAACAAACCATTCCTTTCTGCCTTATATTTAAAATACAAATTGGCATTATTTTTTGTGCAATAATTAGAGGCAAAAGAACTTAGATATGATTAGGAAAAAATTAGTCTGTGCAAGGTTTTTCAAATGGCATGCTCATGCTACTAATCCTGTAAGTACATACTCTTCTGCACACAGTTTTTGTACACTTCTGTTGTTGTTGAACTCCAAATTTTAAACTAGATTTGTGTTTTCCTGAAAGGTCAGCACCTTCCTGCAAAGGAAGTAACTGAACTGGGATGATGATTTGAATATTTCAGTCTTAATATTGATACCAGTAATAAAGATCTTTGCTATTTATTGAATTGCATCATAAACCTCAACATGCAAACATGGATTGGATATTAATTTAAAACCAGAATGTGAAAAAAACATTGGCATTTTTAAAAAATAGCCATATTTTCATTTGCCAGCATCTTTTCCTTATACCTGTACAATATGCAGCATTTAAAAAATGCAGTTGGGTTTGTTGATTTCAGGTTACTATGTAAAAATAGTTTCAAGAAGTAGGAAACTATTTCTAAGGCCTTTACATCTCAGGATATCAAGATAACACTCTGGTACTGGATGTGCTTCAAAACGCCATTGTGGTCAGGCAGACAAAGGCAGCATTTCCAGAAATTTTGAAAATATATTTGAGTTTGACGGAAACGAAGAAATAACAGAAACGCTCTCCCAATCTCCAACTCTTTCTAGCGATCATTAAATGAACCTCTGAATGATGACTTGCCTGGAATTTATTTACCTATTTTGCACAAAAAGATAGTTGAAAACAAATTATTATTTTCAGTCATTCATGACAAACATCTCTGAAAGTTAAGTTGGAATTATTAGTAAAGACAGATTGCCAAGCTTCAAATAACTTGATTGTGGCATAACATTTTTTGTCAAATATTCTTAATAAGCTTAATTTCTGTCCATAAAACAATCAAACAGGGAAACTCCTTTTTTCCCAACACTATAATAACAAGCAACTATCAGAAATGCAACACTATTTCCATGGATTATGGCAACAGTCTCCACAGAGAAAAACATGCCATTTTCATTGAAGTTTTTGTTCTTCTCAAATGAAAGAGAAGTTAATACATTGTCCTACTAAGATGTTGTAGTTTAGCTTTATATCAATCGTCAGTGATAATTTAATTTATCATTTTATTAACAGTCTTTTGATTTATCTTAATTTACTTGGCTGGCTTTTCTTGCTTCTGTGACTGTTTTATCTGGTACTCCGAGCAATAGAGGGGAAAAAAGCCCCAGAGCTGTTAGGAGATGTTCTGCAGTGGGCTTAGTTATACACTTTGCTGCTATTCTGAAAATTAGCCACGAGAAATGGAGAAACCTGTTCTGTATAAATGATAGTCTTACTATAATAATAGCATTAGTATAGTAATTATGATAACATAGAATAATATTTTATTTAGATTTAGAATTTATTCAGAATAATTATTATAATATAGAATAATAGCAATTACCTCTAAAAATTCATAAAAACATCTCAGTTCACCCTTACATGATCGATTACATTCTCTGCTCACCATCACTCATGTTTTGGGATAAGGCAGCCTAGACTCAATGCCCTGTAAACCAATGTTTACTGCACCACGGAGTAAACCAATATTTACTTAACCCTGTAGGAAATGAGCAGGGTCTAAATAGTAAAGCACTGAATATATACAATGATATTTTTGGAGAAAAGACCTATTCTGGATATAAATTTTCACTTCAGTGGTGACAGCTTCAGTGCTGACAGCTTCAGTGCTGACAGAAGGCCTTTGTGCAGAGTTGTATAAAATATGAGGTGTCTAGTTATATGTTCTGAGTTACAATGAAGTGTCTTATCTTCAGTGTGCTATAGCCATTTCCATATACTTAAGAAAATAAGGCTACCTTTAGTAGTACACAAACTAGATAATTTTTTTGTTGTTGTTCTATTCAGTGAACTCTTGTGTTTATTAATTGTTAGGATTCACTATATGTTAAATGCTAGGCATGAACAAGTCTTAACTTTTAACCATCAATTCCTAAATGCTGAAGTCAGGCTGCAGTTAGAGGCCTGATCTTAATAGTTATGGAGCAGTATAGCTCTGAACTCCTCAGGACTTACTGTGACAGGGACAGTTTTATTCTATAATGAACTCCTATTGATATGGAGGAACAGTGTGAAATCGGGACAATGGACATCGATTGTGATTGTATATGTCTGCTCAGGAATGTGGGTATGGTGACTAGTTATGGGTGCAGTGTCTGGTCACATAGGCACACAGCTCTGAGGAGACAACTACAGTTTTTGAGGAGACGCCTGCCCCTCTTCCTCTAACAAAGGGGAGACGGGGAGACGCCTGCCCTTCTTTCTCTAACAAAGGGGCTATTTAAAAGAGAATGAGAAAAGATGAGAGACATTCAAATGCTATCTAGAGGGAGGGAGTGCTAAGTCTCCTTGCCGAAGAAGATCGGATGGTCACAAGAACATGAATCACCTACAAACCTGCAAGACCACCACATTCCAGGAAACGGACTGATAAGCTAATTAACATACGAAGCGGGGTTTAGGTAACAAATATGTATAGGCGCTAATTGAATATTCATTTGTTTCGTTGTATAAATGTGAGATGGTTCGTCACTTCGGGCATGCACGCTTGTGGAGGAGCGATCCCCCGTGCATCTGCGCGCAATAAACATACCTACTTTATAACTTTCGAGTTATAGTGTCTAATTCCGCACGTCACTACAAAGAGGAATGTAACAAAAATGAGAGGCAATGCTTAATAGTGTGAAGTGTTCTTTGCTCTTTTTAATATAATGACAGTTTTTTAGACTAATATTTTATATAGATGCATGTGAAGAAAACACTAGATTTTGTGGGTGGAGCTTGAAATGAGTTTCAAATCAGAAACTTGTTCGGTGGGCCTAGGACAAAAACTGAAGACTATACTTGATTCTGAGCATGCCCCTTAAAGATCTGAAAATCATAGCTGCTGAAAATGTTTGTATTTGAGTATAGCTTAGCTACTAGTTCATGTTTTACATAATATGTGCAAGTTAGACTCTATTTTCAATTTCTGCCTCTCTGATTTCATTATTTTCCTAGGAATATATTTGATTTCATAGTAAAGAAGAGTTTTCTCACTACTAAAGATGCAGTACATCAAGATAATGACAGGTACAAGCATAAGTCATCACATTCTCTCAGCACATAATGCATCCATCAGAATGTGATTTTTATCTGTGCAGTTTTTGATTTCTTCTCTAAAAAAGCACAGGACAGCATTATAAACCCCTACCTTCAGCAAATGCTGATGGAGAAGACAAGATGTGAGAGAAGCAAGTTTTAACATTAGTCTTGCTGTTTATTTATATGTATATATATATATTTGAATAGTTAAACCTGATTTAATCCTTTTATTATTTTTTTTCTCAAATTTCCTACAGCTTAACTGCGGGGGTGTTTAATTAGGTTTTGCTGATTTGCTGTCTGCTTTCATTCACTCAGTGAGGCAATTACTTTGCCATTTCTTCTAAATATTTTTTCTCTTTGCTTTGTTTTCCACCGCTCTATAGTATACATTTCATCTTCGCTTGTTATTTTTTATTTGCCAGAAAATTTGAAAATATCAGGCTGCAGTTAAAAAGATTTGTATAAACAAGCAACTTAATGCTGTAGTTAAATGGACCAGCTTCAGCTGACTTAATTTAGAGTGAAATCAATCATTCTGACACCTTGAAAATCCTCAGTGTCTCACATTTTTTACCTAAAGATGAGAACAGGATGCTCTTCTGTTTTCCCAGCTTCTCTAACTGCATTACTGTTTTCCACCAAATTCCATTTTTACAATAATGTACATCTACATTTTACCTGTATTCATACATTAGTTTTTTATTACCCCATACTAAATGTTTTCTCTTCATAGATTTGGTATTAATCTCTGAATTCTCCTCTTTGAATTAATAGATTATTGCTCTAATTTCTGACTTCTTTAGCTATCACCGAATCACAGAATCACAGAATCACAGAATCACAGAATGGTTGGAGATGGAAGGGACCTCTGGACATCATCTAGTCCAACCTGTCCAACCCCCCTGCTAAAGCAGGCTCTCCTAGAACAGGTTGCACAGAGTCGTGTCCAGACAGGTTTTGAATGTCTCCAGAGAAAGAGACTCCACAGCCTCTCTGGGCAGCCTGTCCCAGTGCTCTGTCACCCTTAAAGTAAAGAAGTTCTTCCTCATTTTCAGAAGGAACTTCTTGTGGTTCAGTTTGTGCCCGTTCCCCCTTGTCCCCTTGCTGGGCACTAGTGAAAAGATTCTGGCCCCATCCTCTTGACATTCACCCTTAAGACATTTGCAGACAGTGATGAGATCCGCTCTCGTTCTTCTCTTCTCCAGGCTAAACAGGCCCAGCTCTCTCAGCCTTTCCTCATCAGGGAGATGATCCAGTCCCCTAACCATCTCTGTAGCCCTCAGCTGGACCCTTCCCAGCAGTTCCCTGTCTCTTTTGAACTGGGGAGCCCAGGACTGGACACAGCACTCCCCAGGCAGCCTCACCAGGGCAGAGCAGAGGGGGAGGATCACCTCCTTCAACCTGCTGGCCACACTCCTCCTAATGCACCCCAGGATCCCCTTGGCCTTCTTGGTCACCAGGGCACACTGCTGGCTCATGGGCAACTTGCGGACCACCAGAACTACCAAGTCCTCCACAGATCTTCCTCCCAGCAGGTCAGCTGCTAACCTGTACTGGTACATGGGGTTGTTCCTCCCCAGGTGCAGGACCCCACACTTGCCTTTGTGAAGCTTCATGAGGTTCCTCTCCGCCCAGCTCTCCAGCCTGCCCAGGTCTGGCTGAATGGCAGTGCAGCCTGCTGGTGTGTCAGCCTCTCCTCCCAGTTCTGTATCATCAGCAAACTTGCTGGGGGCACACCCTGTCCCTTCACCCAGGTCATTGCTGAAAAAATTGAACAGGACTGGACCCAGTACTGACCCCTGGGGAACCCTGCTAGCTACAGGTCTTCAGCTAGACTCTGCTGATGATTACAACCCTCTGGGCTTGAAGTGCCGTATTCCCTTGTGCTTCCTTTTTCCATAAAGATATTATTTTTCATGGCATAAAGCTGATCAGAAACTTTATTATGGTTTGCAAGAAAATTCCAAAAGAAGAATGTCCTCTGCTTTTTAGATATTTGGATGTTTGAAGTCCGCCTTCAATGATATCCCATGTGGCAAAGGAACTTCAGATCTACATCTGTGAAAAAGGAGAAAAATCACACCTGCTCTCAGATATGGAATACCTTCACAATGCATGTATTTAATACATAAAAATGCACTCTAAAATCAAACGTTAAATTCAACCAAGCCTGTTTGGTCTGCTAACAGTTAAAACACGCTAGGTAACAGAGCTTCAATGGCTGGTAACCAGTGTGGCCACTAGCATGAAACTTACATACTCAATTAAAACTGAAAGAAGCAGTGCAGGTCCTGGAGTGTGAACTCTCTCCATTGCACTTCTAGCACATTCATGTCATAAAGCATCAGCCGTAGGAAAGTTGCCACAGAGCAATGTTTTCCTGTTGAAAAGCAGAGTGTGATATGTTTGGAAAGAGAGATTAATCATCCTGAATGGTATTAGCATTGGTCTGTAATTCCATTCAAGCCTTGGAAAACAGGAAGCACTGGGAACTAGTAAAGCAATCTCTGCGCTTATTTTTGCATGTCTTAGTGTGTTGTGTACTGTGAAGGCAAACATCTGTCCCAGCAAATGCCAGATCGGTACATGGAAAATCTGAATATTTTTAATGATTTTATTTTTTTGGGAATTTCAAACCTGTTTTGTAGAGGCAGGAAAGGTATAACGCAGTACAGAATAATGGGTGCTCAGCCTTAAAAGCCTTAAACCTAAAAAATTTGTGAGCCATTGTACAAGCTGCATCTCCCTGTTATTGAAAGGACTGGGATTTCCTGCACCTATTAAGTGTTTTGCAAAACAAAGTGAAGAGAAAATCAAGTATGGAGTACATCTTTCCTTCCTTTCCTGCTTGGATAACTGTGATTTCTAAATAAGTGAGAGCTACCAAGGGTTCTGAATAGCTGAGTGCCACAGTAAGTACACTGCTTACTAAAAGCAAACTGTTAAGAATATTGAAACAATTTTTTTTTTTTTTTTCAATTGTGCTCTCTGAATTTTGTTTTTTTTTGTACAGTGCAGTAAAACACAAGAATTAAACCCCTCCAGGAATAAAGTAAGCAGCCTGTTAGAATTATTGCAGACAGAAGCTTTTTGTTACTGCAGGAGTGGAGAGATAATGAACTAAATCGATAGTGAGTACCTCTGACCTCCTTTGCAAGGTCTCAGCTATGCTCCCACACCCAGGGAAGCAAGGCCAGGTCATGCAGGTGCTGATTGATCAGGTCTTTCCTGCTGTTGCCACATAGCCTCAGGCTCCAGAGCCAGTCATTCCGCCAGGCCAGTGTGCTGTGGGAGCAGTGGCAGCAGTGGCAGCAGCCTGTGTGCTCTGCCTGTCTCTTAGCACCCAATGTTGCCCACAGACTGGTAGCAATGAGAGGCTCAAGAAATCCAAGGATGAATCTGTTGGGCAATCGGCATGTAGCCAGCCATGAGGCTAGTGATGTTATTTGGGCATGGCCCAGGGCAGGGTAGCTTAGAGAGATCTGCTGTGTACCTTCATTTTTAATTCAGTCACTGGCACAGGTGTACTTGTCAAAGCATTGTCCTTCACAGTGTCCCTTAAAAAAAGATAGATTACTCTAGACACAAAGACATGAAACACTACATCATAATAAGTGTACCATAATTCAGTGACCAGGATGAAAAAGAGCATATTGTTAGCCATTTAAAAATACCAGACGGGAGGTTTAACTTTCTCATTCCTGTCTCAGAGGCTACCTAGACCTGTCTCATTCTTTTTGTCAAACACACATATCAGAATCTCTCCTTAAAGCATCTGAGACTGAGAACATTTTACACAAAAAGAATTAACATAGTTAGAATGTTTTTCATAAATTATTTGTGTGAAAGCTGGGTGCCATGAAAGCTTCTTGGAGTTTCAATATTTATTCTACAAAAAAGGCTATCTAACCTTCCTGAGATTTACTAGCCTGGTAGATTTGGCCCAGCTGACAGCCAAACACCCAGCCAGCTGTTCATTCACTCCCAGTGGAACATAAAACAAAAACTGGAAGAACAGGAATGAGAGAGATTATGGGTCAAGATAAAGCCTGGAAGATTGCTTACCAATTGCCATCGTGGGCAAAACAGACTCAATTCAGGGAAAATTAACTTAATTTATTGCCAAATAAAGTAATATTTAATTACTAATTAAATATAAATATATAAATGAGTAGTGGGAAGCCAAAAGGCCAACACTTAAACAACACCTTTCCTTCCCTGTTTCCCAGGCTCATCTTTACTCCTTCACTCTTGAATCCTCTCCTCCCACCCTTGTTACCGCTGCAGTTTATCTTCAGCCCCTTCAGCAAAGATATGGACAGAGCAAGGGCAGGGACAGGGTGTTAAGGTCAGCTCATGGTGGTTTCTTTCCTTAAACTGTCAGGCTGTGACGGTTTCTGAGTGTTTATGCAATAGTCTTTATGAGTAAAATCTGTGTGGGATCTGTCTGGGCATATATATGCACTTATATATATTTTAAAGTTTTATAATTTCAAGTTGCTTTAAATGAGAGCTACTTATTTTGTCTTCCAGAAGCTGAATGGATAAGGTTAATTTGGTTTGTTCCATACAAATAAATGTTGCAGTATTGTATAACTGCTGTTCTCCAGGATCCCTAAAGGAAAAGAATAACACCTGTGTTCAGTTCATAAACAACAAGGCATTTTTATGAAACATATTCATTTCCTAAAAGCAGAGGATCTGGTCAAAATGCTTATTTCACAAGGCTGTCAGTGAGAGCTTAAATAAATAGATTTGACTGTAATGTTACCTATATACCCACCATATACATCAACCTCTGAATAAAGGATCTGCTATCCCTGTGAGACAAATTAGATGCAGTTAGCATATCTTTCTTTCAGCTATCCTGTTTAAATGCTTTAATAACTAAACCCAACAATTAAATAAGATGTGTATTTAATTGACACCAAAAAAAAGCTTAGGATAAGCTGGCACAAATTCTGTGCTTATGCTAAAGCAAAGGAGACACAGGGGTTATGTGCAAATCCTGTTCTGCATCTTGCCTGCACATGAAATTCAAACTTTTTCCTGGTCTGGCTTCTCTGTCTAAAGAAGTTCTCTATTGATAGATGACAAAAGCATTGCTTTGGAAATGACACCTCCTTTCACCTCACAAATGCAAATGTTTTATAACAGTTTTTATTTCTTCTCAACAATCAATACTTCTTGTTGACTTCCTGGAAGCCGATCATTAGTTGGAAGAGTATTTTTAGTATTTCATAACTTTAATATTACTTCTTAGTATCTTTGCTTGCCAATGTTCTTTCTCTTCTTATCACTCTATTTTTTGCTCCTCTTTTTGTGTTCTTCCATCAAATTCCTTTTCCTATCTTGTGCTTTCGCTTCATGGCCTGGCATTCTGCTGTTGAGCCCTGCATTATCCAAAGGCATCCCTTTTTCTTTTCAGACTGTACCACAAAAGATTACTGCAGAAGGGTACATAGACAGTGATTTTAACAACTAAATGAGTTATGAATGAGGCCTAGAATACCTATATCGGTGGCATGCACAGCCTGAATGGATAAAAACTCCACTATGGAACAGGAAGGAATAAGATCAAGCTACCCAAATCCCAGCCTCTTGCCTTATTTTCAGCACCACTCTATATAGTAATACTTTTCTTCCACACCTACTGCATGTCTATATCTTCCTCTTGAATTTATTATTTTCTACTCAGTTTGTTCTCAAAATTCTTCTTAGCTTCTTCTTGTGTCCTGTCCTATCTTATTCTCTCTTCCACCCAATTTTTTTCTTCTTGCTCCCAAAATCAAATTTCTTTGAGTCAGCTGGTTTCCTCACCACATCACACACCAAAATAACCTTTGCTACCCACAAGTAGCATGTACTGCCAAAAATGTGAAGCTTTAATTTTAATGTATTTTATTTTCTAGTGTTCCACTAGTAGTGCTACTGTTTGGTGGATTGTATGGACTGGGTTCTTTTTCAGGCTTTATCTACAAGAGGCTGTTTTAAGCAACTTCTTTTAAATAATGAAACCAGACAAAAGAATAGTTAATTATTGCCTCCCTGCTTCCCTCTGGCTCTCTGCCATCCACCCCACCACCACCCCCATTCCCCCACCCCCCACCTCTCGACAATGTAGTGAAGCATAAGCTGGTTTTTTTGTGAATTGGGGCTTTGCAACTTTTTTCCCATTTTTTACTTAGTCAGATAACCACATTCTGGAATGTTTACTAGGTTCAGGATGGGGTGGGCTATTAAGGAACTTTGTGAGAAGTCTTTTGAATTTCTGAAAAATACAGGACTATGCTTTCCAAAATATTCCATACTTTTTTCCTCAAACTCCTACCACCATCAAATTTCTAAGTTCAAATAAATGTTAAAATTGGTTGCTAGACAACATGTAGGAATCACTTCTGAATGTGTGTAGGTGGCTTTTTAGGAGGCCCTTTAGGGGGCAAAAGATTACCAGCATGCTCATTCAGTTAGAATGAGGAGAATACTAATGAATTACTTATGTCTGGTATTTTGTTAAAACATCCTCTGTTGATAGATTTGTATTCAGTTTGAACCTAGCCTAGGTGAACTGACATGTAGGACCAGTTAGGATAACAAAAATTAACAGAGTGTAATATATATATGTAAAGATTTACTGTAACAGGAGAGGAATTTTTTAGAAAATATATATACTACAACTCCCCAGTCCTCACAGCGTCTGCACACCTGAAATGTAAACATATTGAAAAAATTTGAAAATTCAAAGATTAGCAATCATGATCACTGGACATTACTACAGAGTACCAATACTGCAAAGTACTGCCATTGCTAGTAATGCAAGTAATGAAAATGGTACATGTTCTGGGCAATTTACTAGAGAAAAAAATAGGACTTCCTAGAGAAAGCACTTCATTGAAATTTGGATGAAAGAGGTAGAACGTGCGTTAAGGACATATTAGACATTAATGCTCCATTATTCAGCCAGCAGGTAGACAATGCTGAGATCTGATTTATCATGCCATCAAGCCTCAAAAGTAAGGACAGACATTGGTACTGTAACATACTCTATAATACAGCAGATGACATAGTAATTATTGTTTACTGGACAAGATCTCTCTTAAGCTGCTGTTGCTTAGACTCTGTCTGCAGAGCTGGGCCTGCTTGTCCATAGTTACGTTACTTGGCTGCAGGATCTTTTTCATGGCAGGAGTATTTAGTTGTTTTTGCAATTAGTCAAATACTTTAAGTTAAGTTAAAGCTGTGGCTAAAATGCACAAATTGAAAGCCTACTTTGTAAAAAAAAAAACTTGTCTGATTTCTTCCAACCAAGCTCCACACATTGAAACAGTCTTTGGGGTGCAGGTGCAGAGCAGGGATGCCCTGGGTAGCTCCCTGGAGTCTGACAGCCAGAAAGGCTGATGGCTACATGTGCTGCTTTCATCAGCATTCATCAGAAAAACCCAGAGCACTATGATGCAATAACATAGAAATGTAAAAAAAAAAAAAAAAAAAAAAAAAAAAGGTTGTAATGGGCTTTCTGGTTCTGAGTTGGAGTTACATTTTGCTCTGTAGCTGGGGTCAGCCTTAGCCGGAGAAAAGAAGGAATTGTCTGGTTTATTTTTCTCTTGCAGTGTTCTGTAATCGTTTCAACAGATGTGACTTCAGATTGGTATTTGCACTCTTCCTTTGCCAGAAGAGTCATAAGTTCAATTAATAATCTGTTAGCCCTCACCAAGAAAAGCAGTTTACTCAGGACAGCAGCATTACAATGAAAAAGCGGTATAAATGCCTGTCTTGCTTAGGAGTCGTCTATTTTTATCCCAAAGGAAATACAAATCTAAATGTCTTCCCTGTGACTGTTCGCTCAACTCCTGCCCAGGTTCTGGCCTAACACACAGCTCATGCTAAGGCCTGATGTATGCTGGGAGCAGCGTCATTAGGTCAGCACAAGAGGAAGATGTAGGCAGGACAGGATGGACAGGGAGGGATAAAGGTCATTATGCAGCTGTTATCACCTGCTGCTTGCTGCCTCCTGCAGCCATTGTCTTTTGGATCCTTGCATATCAATTGCCCAAAGTTTCTTCAGTATCCATTAATTTATGGAAATGGCATAGACCAAACTTCCAAGCTGGGAGGTATAAACACATCAGTTTGCCCAAAAAGATTTTGAAGTGGATCCAAGAGCAGCTGGACTGTCGGAGGTTTGGTGCTTCCCCATGCGATTCAGGAGACACCGGCTCTGAGATGGAGGAAGAAGGAGCTCTCCCATCCTTTGCAAGGTAAGGGTTCTGCTTGTTGGTGCATGAGTTACAAATTAGAGAACTTGTGAGTCGTGAATTACTGAGGTGATGAATGAGTGAATTCTCATTAGACTCCCTGTACAAAGGAGACAGAGCCCATATTTGATGCGTGTATTTGTTTTCCTTCCTAATGAGTTCATACAGTAAAGTTTAATTTACAGAGTGTATTGTCCTGTAAATTTGAAAGATTCAAATGAACCAAGACACTGCCCCTGGTGCTTCTTATACTTGCTACAGTACCCGGCTAGTCATTTGCAAACAGCATTTCTTCAGGCCATGACTGCCAATTTTGAGAGTTTTAAGTCTTAATTCCTTATCTTCGTCTCTGACTAGGTCTAACTATTTCAAGTATTCCTTCTAGTAGGGGGAAGATTTGGGCAGTGGCACTTTAAACACTTTTCACTTGCATAGTTTCACCATAAGATTGTGATCCTACTGGCTCCTAACCTTTCCCAGACTCTTTAGTTCACCATCCCTTAGTTCACCAGCTTCTTTTTTGGCTTGCTTCTGACTGAATTCCTGGCTCCCTGTGTATCATTTATAGCCCTAACACAGTAGCCTTGTGCTATTCTATGATCCTATAGCATTTGTCACATTCGGTATTGATTACTCACATCCAGGAATATAGAAAAATGAGAATTTATTCAGGTTTTTTATAAGCTGTACCAATTCAATTATTCTGCATTTAAATAATTCACAAATAAATAGAGCTTCTGTACTACAGTACGCCATCCACCCACTCTTACAAATTTCATTTTGCTAGCTTTTGTTAATGTTAACTTTCTGAATTCCCCTATTTATAAGTGAAATCACCCCTTGCAATTTAACCAAAAAATAGCATTTCTTGTAACAGTCATTTCTGAACTAGCAGCTGGTTTCTGTTCTGTATACAGGGATTGGAGTTTTATTTAGGCAATGAATGTAAATCTTGGCTAAAACTAGAAAATGTTGCTATCGAATGCTTATTCAATGCTATTTCAGTACTGTGATAAGAAATTAAAATTAATAATAGCATATATTGCATTCTAATGATCTAAGAGATCTAAAAATTACTATGAATTCAGTACCAAGAATCCTGTAAGGTATTGCACACTTTAACAGGAAACAAATCTACCATGTCATACAGCAAATTGGAACCAGATCCAAACAGAATGATTATTTTGTGGCTAAGGAATATGCTTTTTGTCACTGTATAAAGCAGAAATGACAGCTAATTTTCACTTGATTGTGCTTTTATAATTTAAGTTTTTTTAAAAAAGAATAAAATATTTCTGGTACCAGTGTTGTGAATAATGTTATCACAAACAGGATCACATACTTATTTGGACCTTAATAGTTGACCAGACTATTAATTTCTTCTATCAAACCACAGAACTGTATGATTACATCTCTATTTAACTAGGTAGTATCCATGTTTTTTCAGGACATTACCCATAAAGGAATAATGACAAAGCCTGTCAGTGAGGTAGCAAAAACTTGTCAAGTCCCCAGACTTTATCAGCCTAGTTTACAGAAACACAGTGTGTTGTGAAAGTTGAAGGAGGTATGCTAGAAAGATCTTGCTTCTCAAGATACCTTTTTATTTCAGTTTAGGAAATACTGGATTTGATTTAATCTTGGGGATTATCCTTACTGGGAGATGGACCAAATCTGCATTTTTTTAATTATGATTGATTTTATTTTGTTTTGTTTTGTGGGTTTAATTTTGTCTAGGTTAAGGAGCAAAATGCCACTATCTACTGAAGCTTTAACTAGGCCATGTGAGACTTGAAAACCAGCAGTAGTAGCTGGTATGGTAATGAACTTTCCTTTTATCACAAAAAACAACTACTTCTTATCTTTAAGCAATATTTTATTATAATCTTAGTGCATCTGAAATTTTCCTTCAAAACTACCTTTTAGCAGTTTGTTCCCGTCCAGTGATTACTGCCAAATATGAGGTGAATATGTTATATCTTTGTTTAAATATGAGGTAGAAGCTCCAATGTTCTTTATCACGGATTTCTTTTTTACCATTCAAGGTAAATGAACACAAAGAATATCCACTTTATTTGAGGAAGGTAATCAGCTGATAGAAGTTTCTGACTGTACCATAACTGTGCAAAATGTGGCAAACATAGTGAGTCATTTCCTTCAGAAAGGATAGCTACAACCGCTAAGCAAATACCCATGGAAATGCTTAAGTCTCAGTAGACCCTGCAAGAAATATCACATTTCTTTTTGTCAGAAGGAAAAGTTTGTCCTGTATTTACAGAACTCAAAACATACCAAAAGACTGAATCACTTGTTCAGCCCTTTTGTCCTAAGAAGTGAGTCTTTTTTAATATATATCAACTTTTTTCAGTGAAAGTCAGGAAGTTTAAATAACACCTTGTCATCAATACTAGTTAGAAGCATAGAGCACATTCCCATTGCAGATGGGGTTGCATAAAAATTTAGTTGCCAAACACTAAGAAGTTCTTCAAGGTTTGAGGAAACTAGGTCTTGCAAGAGTCCTACAACTTGATAACATTTCGTGAAGCAGTGTAAGACCTGAGGCTGAGGTTTAGTCTGGTAACAAAACAGCTGAGGATAGCATACTTTTTCTTCTTGGAAATTACTCCTATAGAATTGCATACTTCCTTGCTTTGCTCAGCTGCAGGAATCTCAGGAATCTAATGAAAGCAAATACATAAAAATAAAAGACAGAGGGAAACACATGAAATAAAAATGTTAACCCTAAAACCTTGAGTTCAGCCATGTTGTAACCCACTGTAAACAATGTCTTATCAGGGAAAGAACTATGCTATGTTTTCTGCAGGTAGTGTTATCACCTGCAATTACAATAGCATCTTCAGATATCAGACATTTATAGAACTCTAGCTGAGAAAACCTTAGCAGATACCTTTCGGAATGCATTTTTCTTAGTTGGACAACTAATGACCTGCTGTCTAAATATTTTTTTTAAATAGTGTGGTGGAGGTGATCTCATGTACTATTTTTGCTTTTCTCTTTACACCCAGAATCTCAAAAGATAGGCCCCACAGCTGGTCTTACTAAGCCTGCTGTGATTTGTTAGCTCTGCACAGATACGGGCTCTGGGCCAGACAGCGTGAGCTGGTTACATCCATACTGCTTGTAAGGTTCAAATTTTGAGTTCAGACCAGTCGTCAACCTGTGTCATATTTTTCATTGCTTGGAGACTGACATTCCTCAAACTGGTGCAAAACTCAAGAAGAAAGCATTGATAGAATTTATCCATTTATCCAATATACAATTTATCCAAGCTCAGGCCTAACATAATGTAATGCCAAAATGAACTGATTAAAGTATTAAGTATATTAATATTATTATTAAGTATAAAGTATTGAGTAACAGACTGGAAAGAGTCCATTGAAGTATCAATAAATGGCTAGTATCAGATATATAAAGATACTGAGGGAATTGGGTTTACTGAACATGGATGAGAGAAGAATTGGGAGTATCTAACTGCAGCCAGGCATTAAGGGGGAGTTATGCAAAAGGGGGACCCAAGATAATCTCAGAACTACACAATGAAAGCATGAGAGGCCATATTCGTAGGCTGCAACAAAGGAATTCCAATTGAACACAAGGAAAATTTTCTTAACAAACAAATGTAGTGGTCAAGCACTGAAACAAATGAACTGCAGAGGCTGTGAAATCTCTGTCCTTAGAGATTTTCAAAACAACATTGGACAAGGTTCTGAGCAAACTAATCTAGTTCTGAAGCTAGTCCTGCTTTTCAAACTTGAATAATCCCTTCCAAATTAATTTTTTTGTATGATTTCTATGACGTATGCCCTGAATAACAATGCAGCCAGTTCTGGGTTCCCCAGTGCAAGAGAGCTAAGGAGCCACTAGAAAGAGATCAGTGAAGAGTCACAAAGATGATGAAGGGATCGGAGCATCTCTACTATGAGTAAGGCCTAGAGAAGAGAAGGCTCAGGGGGATCTCATCAGTGTATATAAATACCTGAAAGGAGGTTGCAAAGAAGAGGGGGCCAGGCTGTTTTCAGTGGTGCCCAGTGACAGGACCAGAGGCAATGGGCACAAACTGAAACACAGGAGGTTCCACTTGAATATTAGGAAACAATTTTTCACTGTGGGGGCGACCAAGCACTGACACAGGTTGCCCAGACAGTTTGTGACATCTCCATCTTCAGAGAAATTCAAAAGCTGCCTGAACATGATCCAGGGCAACCATCTCTAGGTGGCCCTGTTTAGCAAGATGGTTGGACCAGATGACCCCCAGAGGTCCCTTCCAGACTCAGTCCTTCCATGATTCTGGAATATATGCTGTGTTAAAAAATAGTCCTGGTAGTGTCTTGACAGTGCAAAATAATCCTGTGAGTTTCTTTTATTTTTCATGTATACAGCTATAAATGACCTGAATATCAACAGTATCCAATATTCAGTGATTGCTTTTGTCCAATTTATAGAATATGAAAGTTTTATTGCATAGTTACTGTTAATTACTTGACAATTATTTGTGTAAATTTTGGTGAAAACAGGGATACTGAGTATTCATGGGGTCCATAGGCTTTAACAGAATTGGTTTTTAAAAGAAACATTTGTTTTAGTCATAGTAAGGCATTGCTCAAGACGATTGTGGAAATGTCTTGCTAGGTCCCTGAAAATACTATAAAACCAAAATTCAAAAACAAATTGAAAAAACCCTCCTTCCCTCTCTCCATCACAGCAACTTTTTCTGCTGTATTCACCAGAAATCCAAGAAAAAAAAACACCTCAGAACTTCAAATCAAGATTCAAATTAAATGCACTTGACAATCAAAATTTATTCTCTGTTTGAACCCTAATACACACAGTTCTATCAAGGTTAGGTAATAATTTAAAGAAATACAAAAAAATTATATCTTCTGGTCCTTGTGTCAGTATCAGCAATGCTATTAAATAATTGAACTGTTCTACCTTGTACTGGAAGCTACATTTTCTCTGGAGTAATTAATGTTCGAATGGAAGGAAAAACAAATGCAAACCAAGTAACCACGTGTGACATGATTAAGATAGTCTTGGGTTTTATTTTTCTAATCATGTTGGCTATATAAAGCAAAAGCTCAAGTAAACATTTGGGTCTGTTATTTAACAAGCCTTTCAACTACAATAGCTGTAGCATCTTTGCTAGCTGGAGAACTCTAAACTTTTTGTAAGTTCTGTCTTTGTTTGCTGAGTGGTTTTTTTTCTTTCTTTTAATACTCTAAATGAGATAAACCAGAAGAATAAACAGAACTTTCCTGAGGAATCCACAGGTAATTCACCAAGGTACACAATCTAACAAATGAGTTTAACAAACAGGTTGGCTGATAAGGATTATTTTAGTGTGTGGGTTTTTTTTTAAGCTGATTAGAAGTTTTTCATAGGTATAGTTTAGAATCATGTTGATTTATGTCTCCCTTAACTATTTCTTAGAAGCATTTTTACTACAAATGAAGGATAAAGTACTCTCACTTACATCACATTTATTACTATAATAGCATGCCACAGCCAAGCTCATTTTACAGATTTCTGTTTTGTCCACATCATTGCCAGCAACAGTAGGAACAGGGATGGATCTGTGTTGTGATTTTTTTTTTTTTTTTTTTTTTTTTTTTGGTGACAAACAGACCAGTTTTCTGGGTTTTTTTTTAAGAAATGGCAGGAATTAAAGAATCATCATAGGAAAGGAAAGTGCCATCTCTGGGTATATTAAAAGGAGGTAATTAGAACGTGACCCAACTATTTTCCTATTTACAATAACAAAACCTTAGATTCAGCCAGTCAGGTTGCTTCACGGCTTGCTGCCACCTCAGCAGTAAGAATGTAATAAAGTGAAGTCTTTCCACTCATTTGGTCTTTGTGGTTTAATACTTGACAAATCAGTTAAACCACAGTTCCTTGGCTAGTGCCAGGACTTTAAACTTCCTAGACAGAGACTGGTACATGATGTCCAGCATAGCTGTAGGTGTAATAGTAATCATTCTTGTTTATCTATATGTTCCCATTTTTAGGAAACTGCCTTCCTGAGAAAATGAGGTGAGTTTAGTGTTTTGCTCTCTAGTTACTTTTATTCCTCTTTTATTCATTTGTGACTGGAGCTTTAAAGCACTGAATGGATTCTCCATTTTATTTTTATATGAGAATATAAATATACACTACAATTGTGTCTCATGGATTCACGGTTGAATGAAATGCTGAAGTGCTATATTTTTTATGGAACACTCAATTTTGTAAGCTAAGCAGTGGTGTAAAGTAGTCTGAAGGTCTGCTTGATTTGAAAGATAATTGCAAATACTCCTGAGACTTTTAAGAATTGTGATTTATTACTGGGCAGTTTAAATTTGAATTTATTAATAATATTCTGAAGTAATACAAACTCCTGCCTGTGACAGAAGGATTCATAAAGACAGTGTTAGGGTTTTGTGCCACAACAAAATGACAGTTTTCACTTCAGTGTATGTAAATTTCTATAAATGTAGTGTGACACCTTTTCTTTGTTATCAAAGGTTCTCCACCTGAAAATATGTCTAGTCTGCCCTGCTGCTCAGTAAGACAAGCAGAATATTTTAGTTTCTGAGGAAAGCAACAGGGAACTACCATCTCAGTTTGCTTCTTTAAACACCTTTCTTTTGCTTCACTGACATTAGTAGATACATACAGAAAACAAGCCAACAATCAACATGGAGAACACAAAACGCAGAAGTATTTATAAAGGGTATCCAGAGCAGCCAACATAAAAGTGGTAAGACTGCTCTAGCAGCGAGCAGGGTGGAAGCAGATTTAGGAATGGATTGAGATTAATGAGATACGAAAGGACTAAGCAGATAAAGTGCCTAACTGAGCTGAAAATGGCTGGGGAAATGCAGGCTCCATATGGTTCTCAATGCACTTTTCCTTTCTTCATACAAGTATTCAGAAAGAGGCTGTTAAAAAGAGTGCAGGAGAAACCAAATGGTTCAGGAGCTTCATGGCCTCATTCCAGGTTTCAAGGAAGGCTTCATTGCTTTGTTTCTGGTTGTGTTAACCCTCTCCCCAGATCTCTCTCTCTTGGTTCCCCCAGCACATTTCTGATCGAGCATCCCAGAGAAGCAGAGCAGTACCTGCAAGTGAATTTTTTTGCAAAGATCAGAATTTTGCCTGTATAGAGGTATTAAGCAGTTTATTCATTCTGGGGAAGATAATGTTTGACACTTTAACGAGGTTATACATTTAATTGAAGGAAGCCTGTTTCAAATGATTGGTACAAAAGATGGAAATTCCTTCACACACAACAGTGGTTTCTATTAAGACATAACCTTTGTTTACTTTTAGCTTTAACCTCTCTTCCCTTTAAAGTGTGTAGCAGTTTTACCCAAGGTCATGAAGTGATGCTACACAAGAGCAGGAGCATGTCAGAGTGTTGTATGGGCCAGGGGCTCCCCTGGCAGGGGCATGGTCAGGATCTGTCCCACCATCCCATCCCTCCATCCCAGTCAAAGAGCAATGCAGGCCGTGGGGGGCACCACAGGCAGCTCCAACTCCTCACATCAGGCACCTCCCTGGGAACAGGTCAGGAGCATCTGGGAAGCTCAATAGGGTTGGAAACACTCTCCCCGGAGATGATCAGGAAGAGGGCAGCCCTCAGCTGCACTGCCTTTTTGCTGGCCCTAAGCTCCAGCAGCCAAATCCACAGGAGGGAGGTTGAGCCCAGGGCCCTGATAGTTACCTCAGAGCTACACATTATTGTGGAACAGGCAACAGCAGCTGAATTCAGTTCCTCATTGTATCAAAATAATGTCAGAAAACCCCTATTGCTGCCAACGGTGCTCCCACTCTCCTCAAAAAAACCCTGAAGAATTCCAATCTGCTTTCTGTTTCTAGCAAATTAATTATTTCCTGCTTATTTTCCACCCGGTTTAATTTAAAAATATGGTTTTTTGCAAGTGTTTATTTAACTACTCCTTGTTTGCTACTGTTTACAATGAACTTTTGAACTTGTGTCTATAAATTGTATAGGCTAATGAATGTCTTTCATTTCCTTGGAATGTTTTCAAATATTGTTTTCTGTAATGCTTAGTGCAGAGCTTACTTCTACTGCACTAATATTTGCCAGACTGAAAATTAAAAAAAAAAAAAAAGTTTAGGATGGTTGATATCATTTTTTAATTCCTGATTTTGTATAAAAGCAAAATACTGAGAGCTAGAAGATGGAGAAAGAGGGCTAGATTTTCAAATGTATTGTAAAAATATTCTTCTGTCAGCTGTATTCTTTTCCATAACAGACTGGGGGGGTTTATGTATTATCTTTTCTCTTAGCAAAGTGCATATCTGTCCGCTGTCAAAGCAGATACAAAATCATTAGAATATGAGAAATTAGGCTCTCCCACTTCACCATTAATATTATAGGCCGAATTGAAACAATTATAAAAAATACAAAGTTTAGTAACAAGGACAGGGACATAGAGCCTTAAAATAAGCTATGAGTTGTGGTTACAGTAACAGTAATTTCATTTTAAAATTGAACTGGGCCAATATCTGTGGCTTTGGTGGCTCTGGGGGACAGAGGTTAAGGTTGGGATGCTTTTGGCGCAAACCATGCAGTATTAGAAATAAGGTACTTCACAAGATTCAAATGAATTTAGCTTTTTGCCATTGAATTGGGGCACCATTTGTAAATGTAATGGCACCCAAAAGATCTGGCAAACCGCTACTACAAAATTTCAGACATGATGATAAAGATGCCATCTTTGTTCAGGCCAGAATTGGGCTTTTAGGCTTTTCTAGTTGCAAATGTGTTAACCAAAACGATAGAAAAAAGATAGGAGAATTGTGCTATAAGAAATCCAGCACTTCTTGTGTTTAGTCTGGAGCTATAATTATACCATAATAAAAATATTGTCCCTTATCTATTGCCAAGATGTTAAGGTAGCCATCAGTGGATGACAGTCGGTGTTATATAAGTAATTAAGTATTGAAAAAATAATACTTATTTTTACACGATACTTAAATTTATATATTCTTTTAGCTTTTCTTTGGCATTGTTAGGAAAAGTGGACTATAAAATATTTTCTTTCTGTTTTATGTAAAAAGAAACAAAGTGTTCTTTTCTTTGAACCCATTACTCTTCTCCTGGCCTGCAATTCTTTCCTTGTGGCTAATACAGGCTTTTTACTGAAATTCCAGGCAAGCTTTTAAACCTAGTTCTTGGTTTCTATTTTAGCTGCTTCTATCTTTCAAAAACATTTAAATAGATTTAATCTTATGTTTGTAGCTCTAGGATTTCATTTTTTATTTCCTTTTTTTGGACATGGTTTTGCCAACCCCTTCGCAGGGAAGCTGGCTTACTGGTAAAGCTTCATTCCATCCCTACTTGCAGACTGCAAAGAGACAGGCAGACTTACAAAGAACACCCCCATCACAAGTATCTTTGAAGGCAGCTTAGCAAGAAGAGGAAGAGAAGGTATGAGAGAGGATAGAAATGTGTAGCTGTATAATTAAGAAGTCATACAGGAGATTCGAAACTGATTAGGAAAGGCAAGGGAGAATACAGAGCAGTACAATTTGGGTAAAACATATTGTCTAGCCATTCCTCTCATTTGTATTCAACATATGAAGACCCAGAGAAAATACCATCTCCCTGATGAGCTGTTAAGACTAGCCAGTGTTACCAATGAATAGATAATAGCCTCTCTCTAATGTTGTGGGAGAATCAAGTTTCAGTATGCAATAGTATGTATAGGCATGCATAAGTATATATATTTTCATATACGTGCATACTATTATATATATATTAGTACAGTATAATACAATCTATACTATTCGTTTTTATGTGTTATTATGTGTATATATACACACATACATAAATACATACAAAACCCATACTAACATAAATATATAATATGTGTACTTGTGACATGTGTTTGCATATATGTAAAGAAATAATACACACATCTTTGCCTTTGAAAGTATAGCTAGCAACAGAGTTATTTTGCATTGCCAGGTATCAGAATGGCTGAGGGCATCACCTATTCAAAACTCACTTCTGATTGAAACTTTGTCCATGATCTGCCTCTGGTGAACCAGCAGCTTGTTGCTGAAATAAAGTGACTACATCTAAATGTAAAAGGCGAGGCAGGAGGGAACAGCCCTCAATTATTTCTTTTCCCAAAGTGCCGGACAGTACTTGCAGTACGAGTTTAGAGATGTCCATTTGCTTTACCTGAATTCTCAGTCTGAAAATTAAGGTTTCTATTGCTCATTATTGAGAAATTAGGAATTATGGAGATACCCAGAAGACTTCAAAGCTACCTGTTGGTTAAGGCAGGAGTGAAATAATCTTTTTGTATGCTTAATTTTCAAGACACTGGTATTTAGACTTCCTTGTCCTTCTGTAGCCAGCTGAAGTTTCTAGAACAGTTTTTAGTCAAATTGTTACTGTCAAATATTGAAAAATTAATTACTTTGGCTTAATAGGTAATGGACTTCAGACTGGGGAGGTTCTTCAAGTGGAGGCACTCCGCAGACTTCCCTGACATACCTCCTACACATGAATTCACGTATAAGCACAAATACAGGCATTTCTGAACTGAAATTTATCTCTCCCTCAAAAGAAGTTAATAAACAGAAGTTACACCTTTCTCATAGTCTTTCATTTCTGCAAGGGAAGTCCTTAACCCACTAAACTCTTTTTCTCCAGAACGTTAGCTACTACCCTGCCTCCTTCAGCTCCTCACATTGCTTCTCACAGAGTCTCAGAAATCAGGGATGCAGGCAAAAAAACCATATGAGGGGATATATAGGGATCTGTGTGGGGCAGACTATAGGTGTGTGTGGCCTTGCAAGAAGAAAAAGTGGAATTTCACCCGTCTCCCTGCAGTCCGGCAGTGGTACTACAAGGAGCCGTTTACAAAAGGTGAAAGTGAAACTTGGATGTGGGATGGGCAGGGTATTGGTTGAATTTTGAGGGGAGTAAGGGCTGAATGAAAGTCTTAAAATGCTTAATAATGCTATGCACTTGTAGAGAAAAATGTAATGGACAACCCTTCTTGGGAGAAGTTGTTTAGCAACCACATTTGTTATATTGGCTGGAAGGAGGATTTAAGAGAACCATTGAAATATTAATGTTCCCACTCCCTGCATGACAAGCTGAAAGACTCAAACACAACCTTGACTGCAAAAATGTTGACAAAATAAGAAAGGGGTCTTTGCCACTTAATACATATTTAAAATACATATTAAAAAAACAAAAACAAAAACAAAAACAAAAAAACCAACAGACAGGGTTTCAAATAAACTTGTTTCATTTGCTTTGGAGCTGTGCAGGTCTGTTAGTTGCATACTGGGGGATTTTCTACGTGCTTAGGCAATATTATACAAGTGTATGGACCCAAAGAACCTATTAAAGTAATACGGATAATACATTTGAGGCTTTCAGAGACACGAACAGAGACTGTCTTCCCTGTTTCTCATCTACTTTGTAACTTACAGCAGAAGTAAGACATTTGCTTTTGAGTTTAGAAATAAAGCGACTCTTAACTGCCTGTAAAGCCAGAATTGCTGGCACAAAAGCTCTTAAGTTTTTGAGGAATAATACTCTGAGGAGCCATTAAAAAAGAATCCTGGAATGTCATTGAATAATCAAACATCATGATGGAGCATGCTGCAGTTGCTGTTTTTCCAAAGAAAATGCTGTCAACTAAATTTCCAGCACCACTTCCTGAAACATCCTGCGTGCTCTCTTGGGTCTCTGGTTCAATCTGTTTTCTTCAGTACATTTCAGGTTTGGAGGTCTTGAAGCTGGTGTGATTACAGTGATGTGGTTAAGTCAATCGAAGCATGTGAAGGCTTACAGAATATCTGTCTTGTTTAAATAAAGCTTAATTTCATGAAAGACACAGATGATCAGGATTTACAGGCAAAGTTGGGAAGGCAGAGAAGAAAGATGAATAAGACTGGATACAGATTTAATTGTAACTGTCAAGCTTTGAAGACCTCACTTACAAATCATCTACTTGTTCCCTTCTTACAAAGAAAGGATTTACAAATCTATTCATTTTAATTTAGGATTTATTGGGATGATTTGTAAATTAATCATAGGAATTACATATAGAAGGTAAGATTTATAAGCCTAGGGGAGGATTATAAAATATGATGTAGGATTAATAAATCTATTGTATATATATAAATATATTTCCAGACTTCTAAAGCTATTACATGTGCTAGCTAAATCATAAGTTTAAATTAATGTCTAAATCAAAACTGAGTAAAATATTTTTTTTTAACCCAGTGGCAAATATAAAACAAGTTGGTATAAAGTCTAAAACAGGAACATCAATGCATACAATTTATAGAATGAAGTCAATATGGAGTACACTTTACCAGTGTAAACGTATGAGAAGAAGAAAATGTAATACTGAAATAGAGACTTTCAAAAACCAATTTCAACTTTTAGAAACCTGTCCAGTTGGAACAAAGCAGCAGTCTTAAACAACATATTCAGTGGCCACATGTACGATGGTGAGGGCAAGCCGAGAGAGGGTAACTGAATAACGCCAGGGAAGCATGCACTGTTTTGACTAAGCCCATTACAACAGACGATTCTGGTGACAGTGCAGTGATTAGAAACAACGGGGAAGTTACACTACCAGTCTGAAAACAAACTTGCCATCCACAGTAACTTTGGAATCTTTTCCCTTTTTTTCCTTCCCCTTAAAACCTGGAGCGGGGGAAGACTGGCTTGGTGAGCAACTGGTGCTGAGCCATTTAAGCTTAAAGAACTAACCTAATCTTCAGGATGGGCAAAATAGCCTGTAACGATAGTGTGAGAAACTTAAGATTTTCAGTGCACAGCTTTATAGAACAGAAACCTTACACAAAGACAAAAATAAGAGTCTTGTGGTAACCTGCAATCAATCAGCAAAAGGTACCACAAAGTAGCATTTACACTCAGACTTAAAATCAAAAAAAAAACCCCAACTGGCAGCGTTATCAGAACAAGCTGAACAATTTGACTTGCACTGTGAAAGTGTTTGAAATATTCCTTGGCTGGCACTGAGATCACATTTGCCGACTGGTAGCGAGTTCTTTAGATTTGCTCTGTGGTTGTAAACACCCTACAGAATTTATTTTTATTCTGTTACAAAATCTATTTTTACTCTTTTTCTGAATAACCACAATATATATGAGAAAGGAAGAAAAGTCAAAGAAAAACCAAGACAGAAATACCTTTAAAGGAAGAAAGCAAATAAGAAAGGGACCTTTGTTATGTAGAAAGCTTAATGGTATAAAAGTCATAATTCTCTGTAATTAAATGAAAGGGATTGTCTATTTAGGGTACTACTTGCAAACAAGTTTCACTGAGGTTTTAGCACTAGACAAATTAGTCAGGTGTTCAGCTTCATATATATTTCAATAATTCAACAAAAACATCTCAGGAAGAAGTGAAAGTTTCCTTTTTTAAAAAATTATGACTTTTACACTAGTTCTAACTTTTCTTAATTACATTGTAGTTGTTTGTCTGACTAAACAGGCTGTCATGTGAAGGATCACTGCACCAGGTCTCTCTGTGTCCTCTGATGAAAGCAGGATAGGTTTTTAATATTGTTTACTCCTTCCTAAAGCTTACCAATTAAAGTTCTGGCTTTGGCTCAGGAAGTCCCTGACTCACACACTGTCTTCAGCAGTTTCTGCGCTGAGGGGAAGTTGTACTATGTGCCTATCTTGGTTTTAGCTTTTTTTCCTTGTCATCTGTTTCTGATGACTGATGGAGATAGACTATTTGGCTAGAAAAATGCTTGGTCTGACCTGGGATAGCTACTCATCCATTTTTTGCTATTCTCACTGCTGGCTGTTTGTTTGCATTAGCCCTGATGAGTGCTTTTCAACACTGTAGCACAATGTGAAAAACTATGTGTAAAATGAATAGCTAGCCAGACTGACAGACCTCTTATCTGTTGACTCTTATACCTTGAGGCTGAGAGGTGGTGATATGAATTCAGCTCCCTCTTTGCATCAAGGGGATATCTTAGTAAATTCCAGTAATGGACAGAACCACTTATTCTGCAAATGCATTCAATGGTCACAGAGTAAATGGAGGAACAGCTTCTTTAAATCACTGACAAGGTTTAAGGTTCAAGAAAGGATAGGACTTGACGCTGAGGTTCCAGAACAAACTTGCAGAGCGAAAGCTAAGGAAAAATATTGTTCCTTACTGAAGAAGATCAGACTTTAGATAATTGGAACTGAATACTTAGGATGCCAATTTTGTAATTGAATTCTGTATTTATTCCTTCTTTAAAATACAAAGGCATGAGAAAAATACAAGCAAAGCTAAAACAATGAAGCAACAAAAATTGCTTGAAACTGAAAGCCAAATCAGGATACCATTTAAGCATAAGCAAGGATGAAATGTTAGAATCATGATACCTGACAGGTATTTACCTTCTCTCACTTTCCCACGGAGCTCGCTCTTTCTGCAGTGCACTTTTATTTAAGAAGTAGCACATTACCACCCCCCAGTCATCTGGAATGTTAAATCCTGCTTTATACTGCCATTTTGCAAGAAACCAGTCCATGGCTTAAATATTTTCCTGTAGGTCCAAGTGCCTTGAATTATATCCATCACATGCATATATTGCAATGCAAAGAATGGGAAGACCATCAGTTAACAACTCCCGCCTGGTACTAACCTTACTGCCTATTTCACTTACACTGTTCCATTCTCTTCTTTTTGTGCTTTTGTTATATGTTACTTCTTCCCCTATAAAAGGCAACTGAAGAGAGTTTCTTGCTTTCATCTGCTTTTCACAGGACTGTAGAATCATGCAATTATCTTGGTTGGAAGGGAGGCCCAGAGAGCAGTCTCACCAAACCCACTGCTCAAAGCAAGTCTCATTAGATCATGTTGGTCAAGGCCATGCCTAGTCGAGTCTTGAACAACTCCAGTGACAGTTACTGCAGCCTCCCTGGACAGCCTGTTCCTTCATCCTACCCACCTTGTGGAAAACAAAAAATAATCCTTGTATCTAATCAGAATTTTCCATGTTCCAACTTGTGCCTGTTTCCTCATGCCCTATCACTGTCTGAGAAGAGTCTCCCTTCATTTTCTCTGTATCCTCACAAGTAGCTTTAGACAGCACTAAGGTCTTTAGACTTCAGCCTTCTCATCTCCAGGAGGAAAAAACACTATTTTGTCAGCCTGCCCTCACGCATCATGTGCTCCAACCCCCTAACCATCTTGGTGGCCCACACGGGATTCACTTTAGGATGTCAGTGTCTTCCTTGTACTGGTGAGCCCAAAACTAGACACAGAACTCCAGATATAGTCTGATAGGTGCTGAATATAGTGGAGGCACCACTTTCCTGGACCTGCTGGCTACACTCTTACTAATACAGCCCAGGAGCTGCTGGACTTTTTCTGCAAGGGTGCATTGCTGATTCATGTTCATCTTGTTATTCAACACAGCCCTCAGATCCTTTTGTGCAGAGCTGCTTGCTAGTTGGCCCCCAGCTTGTACTGTTGCATGGGATTATTCCACTCTGGATGTAAGATTGCATTTTCTTTCACTGCACTGCATGAGATTTTTATCAGGCCATTTCTCCAGTCTGCCCAGGTCTCTGTGTTCTCCAGCATAGTTACGACTCCCCACAGTTTGGTGTCATCCATAAATTTGCTGCAAATGCACTTTGTCCCATCATTCAGGCTTTACCAGTGATTTTAAACAGTGTTGGTCCCCTTATTAATCCCTGATGATGCCACTAGTTACTGGCTATCAGATGGACTTGGCAATGATCATAGTTTGAGACTGGCAGTTCTCAGCCTATTTTCTACCCATCTAACCATCTAACCAAGCCACCCCATATCTCGCCAGTTTGGTGACAAGGACACTATAGGAGACTGTGTCAAAGGCTTTGCTAAATAGAATCAAAGTATACAACATCCACTACCATCCTTTTGTCAGTCATACTAGGCATCTTATCACAAAAAGCCACAAGGCTGTTCAAGCATGATTTGCCCTTTGTAAACCTGTGCTTGCTGATGCTAATCACACTCTGGTCCTTCACATATTTGGAAATGGCTTCTAAGAGGACTTGCTCCATAATCTTCCCAGGGACTGAGGTGAGGCTTATCAGCCTTCTAACTGGACCTTCCTGCTTGCCTGTCTTTAAGATGGGCATGACACTTGTCTTTTTCCAGTCACTAAGCACTTCTCTCAACTGTTGTGACCATGAGAAGGTGATAGAGAGCACCCTTGCAATGCTATCAGCCAGCCCTTTCAGCACCGTGGCAGGCACCCCATCCAGTTTCAAGGACTCTTGAATTTCTAGCTGGCTTAAGTGATCCCAGACTCTTCCTCTACTATGAGTTCTGCTTCACTCGTATGGACTCTGCTAGTGGGTTCAAGGATCTGGGATGCCTGAGTAAATATGTTAATATTTCACTGGTAAACTGTATAGTTTATATACAGTTTATATACAGTTTATATACAGTATATATAGTTAAATACTGTAGAAGAATGAAGGCAGTGAGTTGATCAGCACTGCTAACATGCAGCTATGTCCTTGCCTCGACAGCAGTGGGTTGATTGACATGGATGATGTGCAGCTGTAGCTCGTTCCTGCTAAGTGGTTAAATAGCCCTGAGGATTGGGGAAGAGGTGGTTGGGTGGAGGGGCAGCAGTGTGGTCTGACTTCTGGAGGAAGGAGATATAGCACAGACCGTAGAATCTGAGCAACAGTTAAAGCCTTGTAGCAGCTGGCTAGTTTGTGCTGCAACAATTGGTGCTCTGTGTGAGGCTGACTGAGTTGGACTCTGGCTACAACAACTAGTGCCCATCATAGCTGAGACAAGTGGGAGAACTTGTGACCCATAATGGACACTGTGAGAGGTGAGCTGTTGACAACTAATTGATATGGGTTTATTGCAATGTTTGTGGCCTATCTTAACTCAAATGGTATCTCATTACCAATGAAACCTGGGGCAAAGGTGATGTACTCCATATCCCTAGTCACTAGGTCCCCTGATCCCCTGCCCCATTGAACAATTCCTTCTTAGCCTTCCTTTAAACTACAAATGTTTATACAAAATAATATCTTGTTGTCCTTCACCTCCCTCACTGTTTTCAACTCCAGCTGAGCTTTAGCTTTTTTAGCTGCATTACTACATGTGCAGGTAATACCTTTTTTATTCCTTGTAAGCAGGCTGTCTCTGCTTCCACCCTCTATGTATTTCCTTTTTTGTGTCTGACTTCAGTTAGATGTTTCATGTTCATCCATGATGGCTGCCTTCTGTGCTTGCTCAACCTTCTGCTGATTGGAATGGACCATTCTTGCACTCTAAAAAGGCTGTCATTGAAGCATTCCCTGAAGCCTCCTCTGAGGAAGCTGTCACAGCTTTCCTGGGACCTTTGACCTCCAGGCAGGTTTCCCCAGGGGATCTTACTAAGCAGGCTCATGAAGAGGTGAACATCTGCTTTTCTCAAGTCCAAGGCTGTAATTCAGCTGTATGCGTTACTTACTTCTCTCTATCTTAAACTTCATAGTCTCACAGTCACTGCAGCCAAGGTTGTCCTCAATGCTAATGTCTTCAGCCAGTTATTCCTTGTTTGCGAGTAACTACTCCAACAAAGTATTTGTTTTCTGGTTCACTGATTACCTACATCAAAAACTGTCTTCTGTACATTCCAGAAATCTACATTTCTTGCACTCTGCTGTATTGCTCTTCTAGAAAATATTGGGGTGGTTAAAGTGACTCATGAGTATCAAGACCTATGATTGTGAGGCTTTCTCCAGCTGCTTATAAAAGGCTTCACTTACCTTCTCTTCTTGGTCAGGAGGTCTGTAGCAGACACTTACTACAGCATAACTTTCCTGGTCTGTTCTCTGCTCTTTACACACAAGCTCTCTACTGTTTCTTCACTTGTTCCATGTATGCAAGTCAATCCTTTGCACAGAGCAAAGTCAAAATCCTTTTGCACACCTCTCCCTTGCTTTCCACCCTATCTTGCTGGAAAAACCTGTATTCCCCTTTGTAGTACTCCAATCATGAGAGCTATCCTACCATGCTTCTATAATCGCAATGAAGTCAAAACTCTGCAGCTCCACACACATCTCTACTTCCTCTTGTTTGTTCCCCATCCTGTGTAGAGGCATTTATGATAATCTTTTAAGTCATGCTGCTTTCACAGTGGGAGTATGAAAGCCTCTTCTAGCATGGTCTCCCCTGGACATATCTGCTCTGCCCCTTGGGTCCTCACTACTCTTCAAGTTATGGTAACCCTCCCTCAATCTACATTAAAGCCCTCCTCACTACGTTAGCAAGCCTGTTTGTAAAAGTAGTCTTGCCCCTTTGATCAGATCTACCCTAGCACAGCTCAGTAGTCCTTGCTTTTCAAACAGGGTCCCATCATCACAAGAAGCTGAAGTCCTATTTGCAACACATGGCATTCAGCAAGGTCTTGCTCTGACAGCTCCACTTCTGTCCAAGCATTTCCTCCTCACTGTGAGGACTGAGAAGACACCACCTTCCTCCCCTTTAGCACCCTTTCACCTTGCCCCCAGAGCTCTGTAATCACTCTTGGTATGCTCCAAGTTATCCCTCGCAACATCGTTGTTTCCCACACTTAGAAGCAAAGGGAAAGACTCCAAAGGCAGGCCATTCCAGATCTTGGCCTCAGCAAGTAACAAACCTCCTGAGCTCTCAGGTCAGATCAGCAGAGGTCCTTCCATCCACCACAGCAGAGACTCTCCTATAAATATATTTCAAATTTTCCTCTTCATATGGACACTGGGCTGCCTAAGCTGGCTCAGATGCATCTTCTGATGGGTCTTGCTTGTCCTTAGCAGTATCTGTTCTGAAGATGCAGATCTGCAGGTGAAGCAGGAGCCAGAAGTCAGAAGATTCCAGCTTTCTCCATCTTGAGAGTGTACCTCCACTGCTTGTTTGACCATGGCCTCTGACTTACTCCTTTGTTGCTTTGTATGGCTCAGGCTGTCATCTCTGCCAGTTTTCTGAAGACCCAGTCAGTCTCCTCTTCATTCTCCACAATGACACACAGCCTGCTCACCTCTTCAGTTCCTTCAGTGAGTGACTCGGTGCTTCAGTCAAAGCACATCTCCCACATCAGAGGTTACCAGCACCAGGTGTTCCCTACAGCCCCACACCTGGACAGCAGTACCTCTCCCATGGACCTCTGTTGGGAAAGAGACTTCCAAAGCATCAATGACATTTGTACCAGTCAGTACCAAAATGTGTACCCTCAGCATCCTGAAACCATGGTTGGACAGTTTGCAAGCAGCCTCACGTGATCTTGAATGCATTTTCTGTGCACCCTTGCTGTCCCATGATAACTGCTGTACCTCTGGTCTGCTCAAAAAACTGCAGCGGTAATAACTGTTTCCTCCTCTCTGCCACTCTGTATTCTGTTTTGCCCCTGCTTCTTGGATATAGAGATAGTATCTCCACCGGGCAGCAAAAAGGAAACATATGTCAAGAGCATGGGTTAGTAAAGGATTTCAGCACAGGAGAAGAGAAATTTAAAAGGCGACAAGTGAAGTAATAATCTATTAACACTTTTCTGTTACTCCAGCTAAGGTCTTCAACCTCGTACTTAAAAAAATATACAGCATACTGCACTGTTACAGCTAATGTCACAACTTTAGCAGTTTCTGTTTTGATGTGAGTAGATGCCTCTGAAATTCTTTATGAACCTTAGTAGAACTGACCAGTTGACATAGCCATGTCATTGTTATGCTCAACTTTACATCTGTCAACACAGCACTGGAAAACAGACTAAGGAAACCAAGGTTCCAGACCTTAATTACTCACAAATGCATTTGTATTGATTTATTGAACACATTGTTCATGACCTCCCATTGCAAGGATTACACTGTTTGTGATCTTTTTACCTTTTTCTTGACACTTGCAAATCAAACACCTATTTGAAAGTCGAGAAAGTGTGTTTACATTACTGTTGTGATCTGAAAAAGCTCACTTGTTATCCTCTCAATGGATAAATTAAACCACTGATAGACCTTGGAAATATGGCACAAAAGGAAAATGACAGCTATTTGAAGTAACATGGAACACGAAATGTAGGAATAAAAACCTAAAAGTAAACAGCATGAAATACAGTGAAATAACATGTGTCAAACTTAGGCAGCTTTGTGTTTGATTACTTATTCTATTTTTTAACTATGTACTTCAAAGATAGTGGAAATCTTTTTTCTTTTTTTTTTTTTTTTGGTGTGTTTGTCTTGGTTTTACCTCCTGGCAGTGATAGTCCTTTATCTGAACTAAGGGGAGAAGCAGTCCTGTAGAGCACTAGTAGTAAAAACATGAACAATAAAAAGTAAGTGAATCTAAGAGCACAGAGGAAAGAGCAAATGACCTAGGGCCGGCACAATCATACCATCTCTTTTTAACAGATGATTGTCCATCCCTACCTTAAAAATTTGCAATGATAGTCATTGAACACTTTTCTCAGACAATTTGCCAATCTTTAAGTACAGTTAACTTTAAAGTTTTCTTTACATCTAATCAAAATCCTATGTCTTCCTGCAATTAAAGGTCCATACTATTTTCTGCATTTTCTTTACAGTGAAACGGGGACAGTTTATTTCCTCCTTCTGTGTGGCAACAAAGAACATTCAAGAACTATCACTGTGTGCAGAACCAGAAAAGAAAATGGAAAGGAGTTCATGAAGATTAGAATTTCACTGTTAGGTCCCTTTGTTACCTTCGAAACTGTAATACAAAGGAGTTTATTCCATGGTACGTTTCTCAAAAATTACTTTTTTACTAGTCTTAGTTGGAAAACCTTTTCTTGATATGTTTTGTTTGCTTTATAATATTTTTAGTAAAAGCATCTTTAAAAATAGGCTTCTGATTATTATTCATTATCTTGTACTCACTGTTTTTACTGGCTCTACTGGGTCTGGGTTGGATTTGTGATGAACCTAGTGGTGATAACACAGCAGTGTGTTGCCTGTTGCTGAGCAGTGCTAACACAATATTGAGGATTTCTCTTTTTCCCACTCTGTTCCCTTAGCAAGCAGGCTGGGGGTGTGCAAAAAATGGGGAGTGGACATGGCTGGGCCAGCTGACCTGATCTTAACAAAGGGAAACTCCATACCATACAATATCATGCTCAGCAATAATAGCTGGGAGAAAGGAGCGAGGGACTTTAGAATATTGTTTTCCCAAGTAACTGTCACATGATGAAGCCTGCTTTCTTGGAGGTAGCTGAACATCTGCCTGCCAATGGGAAGGAGCGAGTAAATTCCATATTCTGCTTTGCTTGCATATGAGCTTTGCTTCACCTACTAAACTGTTTTTTATCTTGATCCACAACTTTTCTTGCTTTTGCTCTTCCAATTCTTTTTCCCCATCCCACTGAGCAGGGAATAAGCCAACAACTGAGCTGCTGGCCAGGGTCAACCCACCACAATGACCGTACATATCAGAAGACATATTGCTAATCACAAGAATTTGTCTACTTTTTTACCCAACAGGAACTTTAAAAGTTACCAAGACCCTGATTTTAATGGCACGTTATCATTTGCTTTTTTCCATTATTCTTTTCTACCCACTTCAAATTATATTACTGGGCAGTTTTGGACTAGAAGTCACTTAATATGCTTCATCTGGTGTACTAGGTGCCATCATACTACCATAGTAGCTAGTGAAACTGGGCAACCAATATGCACCCAAATGAACACGCACAATTACTAATAAAGACATGTGTCTGACATTGTGGGGACACCTTCCCCCAAAACAATCATCCCAATTGACTCCTCAGCATGGCCATTCTGGCAAAGCCTAGGAGTTGGTCTCCCTCTTGGCAAGAGAGACCTCTCCATGGTCATTCATCAGGGCTCCCAATCCCAAAACTCACTGAGGATATGTCTCTGCCTTGGGAAGGAGGCATATGGCCATATAGTGAGAAATTAGTGTATGCCCCAGTATTTCAGCTTCCCATTTACTCTTTCACACCGCTTTCCTTTATATGCGTCTACAGAGTTTCAGCTGACATCATATTGCCTCTCAATTTCCCTCCTGCAATTTTACAAACAACCTTTGCATTTCATGTCCTGAATAACCTGGTGGTATTAACAGATTTTTGTACCTTACTGCTTGCTCTCTTCATGGATATTTAAGATTATACTAACTAGCACAATTCCCTGCAGAACTCCACTGCTGACCACCCTTTGTTCTGAGGGCTGAATACTTCATTTAATTTCCTGTTTTCTACTCTATAAATAATTGTTGGACATACTGGTACTTTTAATCCTTTCACACATTTCTTTAAAAGCCTTTTATGAAGTATTTTGTCAACGATTTTTTCTGAAAGTCCTTTGCATTAAGACTCAAGGTCTACCTGGATTATAGGTACCTAATATGGAATGTCCTACAATCAGTAGTTGCATTATGAAATGTGAAAGTAGACCAGGATTTAAGAACAACAAGTCATTGAAAAATATTAGTAATTAGGACCATATAGTTGGCAGCCTTCTGCTGTACAAACTTGTCCCTCAAGTGTTAAGTTCCATAGTTTCACTTAATGTCTAAAACTAGATTATAGATACTAGTTTTATGATATGTTGCGATCTTTCCCTCCTCCCTGCTCTTCTCTATGTTGTAAAGGCCATAAACTACTTGTGTCTCTCCTTCCCCTAGGAGGTTGATACATTATCAGCTCTCAGAAATGGATTCTTTCAGAAACAGAGGTCACCCCCCAAAAAAAATGTTTTCCACTTCACAGGTACCAGCTGCCTTATCTTTCAGAAATAGTCTGATACATACCTAATTAAATTCCAATTGGTTTTTCCAAATTTGCTTTTCATTTTTACGTTTGTTTCTTCTTTTCACTGACCTGAAGAAGGATTTGTTTGCCTGAACCCTTGTCTGATTTTCTCTGGCTATAACAGTGAACGTAACAAAAGAAGCGTCACTGCTGCTTGTGAGCTTTGCCTTGCCCGTATCCTTACGTTGTTACTACAGCAGCAACAGTAGCATGATAAAGAGGTTATCAGTTTAAATTCACTCTGAAGAAAAGAGGGCCACCTTGGTTTTCCATCTCTAGCTTAGAGATTACATACAGGAATAAACAATGCAAAATTTTCTTCTTAAATTCATTAATTCTGGAAAACATCTTGTGAAGAAATTCAACATTTTACCTTTAACTTCCTTTCTTTCTATACAGATTTTTATTTATGTAGTTAGGTTTATGCTGCTGTTTTGCATAAGAAACAACTAGTGTTTTAATAAACATACAAGAAAAAATGTATGGTTTGTTTTGTATGCACCTTCGATAAAAAGCTTATTTTCTAATATACATTAACAGTAAATATTTATGTTACTGTATTTTCTCTTGTATGCCAGCAGAATCAGAATTTAATAAGATTACAAATTGGATAAAGACATACTCATTACAAACTTAAAATTCTCAGTGCAACCAGTATGAGATTTGGATAGCCAAGAACTGTAAGAAAGACAAGAAATCAATGGTGCCAAAGGCATATTCTGTTTTATCTTAGTATTTGGTGGTAATAACAGTGGCGCTGCTCTGATTTGCATTAAGCCATCACTCCAAATATACTAAATTTTCACTTATTGTTTTTTAAATTGCAAAGTCATTCTAGCTATACTTTACACTGTACTTCTCACATCTTCCACATGATTAAAAGTGAATGGAAGTCCCTTTTATTCCTATACACAACTGTCAAGTATAAGGCAAACTGTGAATTCAATATGATAAGTTCTTGTGGGATTTGAAAATGTTTGATTTTCACATTTATTTTTAATTTATTTGAATTAGGTTTTTTTTCAGTAAGCTATTCTTTAGGAATGTCTATTTGTTCTTCACAAGAACCTCATCGGTATTTTAAAATATTCTTAAAAGAGGGATAAATAATTTAGCTTTTATACAAACATTTGTTACGTTTTTAATTCAGGGACAAAGTGCAATATGGATCAAACAATGCTTTGTTTCCAGACTGTTAAAGGCTCACGGCCGAAGCAGATTTTTTAAAAGCTCAGCAAAACTTTCAGACAGTTAAATACAGTCAATTTTCCTACTACTCAGCACCCATTAAGACCACCATGTCAGATTTTTCAAAATAATTTAGCACCTGATGTACTAGTCTGTTCTGCAATCTGATCATTCATTTGGATATGTAAAGAAAACCTCAACCATTCAAAAAATCTGCCCCTTCATATATGCAATTTCTTTCTCTTGGGGTTCAGAACTAAAGACATCCCTGACTTTGGATTTTACTGTAGTCAAATACGTTTCTTCTGAATTAAGGGAATTTGGCTCCAGCAGTTGAGTTAACATCAGATTTTCATTCCATTTGCAGAGACAGGACTAATCTTTTGCAGTTTCCCTCTCCTCCAAGCCATCAGGAAACACTAATTTTAGCTGACGTTGGATTCCTATTCATTTCTGACAGTCTAGGAGAGTGTTAAGACATTAGTGACAATGAAGAATTACTTGTCTGCATAGCATGTTGTGTATTGCAGCACTCACTACATGCGAGAAACTTTGAGCAGTGACAAGGATAGCTTGATATGTACAAGACTTCAAAATTATTGATGTCACACACAGAATATCAGGTTTTAAGTGTGGCTCATCTTGTTACCCAATTTGTCACATCCTTGCACAGAATTAAGAACAGCATATTTGTCATATTACCTCATACCTCCATTGATACTTCCAAAATGAATTCACAAACATAAAACCATCCAAGCAATGCTGATAAGTTTTAAATGCTTACCTATCTTGCTAATGTTTGCACTAAATTCACATCAACAGATTTTACAATGTGTCTTCCATACTTAAACACTGTAAAAAATGCCATAAAATCATAACTATTTCTCTATTTAAAAATAGACTACAAAAAATAGATGATCAGAAAGTCACAGAGAGAATTTAACATTTTCACTCTTCTTTATGATTATTATGTATTTTCCTCATGTATCGACGTGTTTGAGGGTTTGTGTAAGGTGAGAAGCCTTGAAATATTAATATAGTTACAATTGCAAATTTTTAATAGTCTAACAGGATGTAAGATAAAAGTCACTTGAAGCTTTTTATAGCCTGAGGGACTATGTTGATTCCTTTCTGCAATCTATTTTTAGAGTATTAAAAATGTATTATTGGGAGTGCTCTGATAACTGCTTACATGTCTATTTATCCAAATCTGCAACTGTTTGTGTTAGAATTATAGACTTGGTTTTCTATTGAGACAGTTTGCTTGCTTGCTGAGTCTTGAAACTATTTTAGTTGAAATTATGTTAGAGAATCACACAGAAAAAAATTGTTTGTTCACAGCCTACCCAACAAAATAGAGAGGGCTTCATGAGCATCTATAGCTTTAGGGCCCAGTAAATTAGGTCTTCACTAGAAAAATAAAACTAATAAAGATTGTCATATGTAAGAGGGTGGATTGGATGTGCTCCTTTCCACTACGAGAAAGGAAATTGTACTCTCTTATAAACTGAAAGTGTATTTATTTTACATTTTCAAAAAAACACATATTCTTAGATAACAGGATTTACTGCAAGATAAAGGATTTTTTTATATATATTCTTTCTGTGGCCCAAATTACATTTTCCTATGATGAAAAAGAAAGAAGGAAGTCAGACTAGATATCTCCATGAAATTTACATTATCTTGGCAACTAGCCATTTTTATACCAGCCATGAAAGATGTGGAGGAGAGTAGCTCTGGAACATCTAAATTTTGCCACACCCTCAGTGATGTACAGCAACCGTCAGAAAACGGGATGTATTTGTAGAGAGTGTTTCAGAATAGAATGGTTTTCTTCTTTCTCTGTTTCTGCCCTTTTTCAAGAGGCTGAAAATTAATTTGCAGTGTATGCTTCTGTTGAAGCAACCACTGAAAGATTACCTTGGGAATTCTAAGCCACAAAAACCCTGGTATCATCAAAATGTTGCTTTTTGACTTTTATTCTTTTAATGATCACATTATGAAACTGATATCCTTTTAAATATTGTTCACAGAGTAGAGCACATTTTATTTGTTTCCTGTAGATGTCTTATTAGCTATAACATTTTCCTTAATATTTATATTTATTTAGCTAATGCATAAGAATAAGTGGGAAGTAATAAAATTAGCTTTATGTACAATTCTGATAGTTTATTTCACATGGAAAATTACTACTCTGGTTTAATGCAAGCTGTATAGTATACAGTGGAGTACTGTTAACTAAGTTGATTAACCCTTAATATTATAGTGAGACAGTATGTGATTTTAGTCGTGTCTAAGTATGGCCATATGCAAACTCTTCTATGTTGTTTTGGAGACATCTCAGTCTGTGTTGCATTTTCCATCTGTTCAGTGTTAACTTGCATGCAGATTATATGCACGCTGTCCTTTAGTCCCAGTTAATAATGTTTTGATTTCTACTTTCTTCCATTCACACTTCCCAGGGATGAGGATACATTTTCAGTTTTATTTCAGAGCTCATTACAAACACCTTTTGTTTTGATTACTTTGGAGTCCTTCAAAAGATTAGGTCCCTGCATCTGATTTATATATTTGCAATAAAAGCAGGAGGAATTGTGTCTTACTGGAAACACTGGAAAAATTAATAGTATATTGAAAATATAACAGGTGCTATTTTTGATCATCTTTAAACCAGTATAAGTTACTTATTTAAAAATTTATATACCTACTGAATTCATTAATATAGTAAAGCTAAAATCTCATTTGGTAATGCTTCATGTGGTGTTACTTTGGACCAAGAGGGAATTGTTTCTAATTTAAGAACCTTTGTCAGAAGCTATCAATCAGAATTATAGATAGCTTTTCATTAGAGCGATGAGGTATTGGTTTTTTCCCACAATGATAAAGGCCAATACTTTTTTTCTTAAAAAGTTTAATGCCTTTTTTTTTTTTGCTTCACTGTTCACATAAAGAAGAATATTCACAACCCAATATTTTAAACAATTAGTAGTGACAAGGGAATAGAAACAGTGACAGAACAGGGAAAGAATAGCTTAATAAGCAGTTAGATAAATCAGTCAGATTTCAGGTCAGATTTCAGGGTTTACTGTAAGGTGTTTAAGAGGCAGTTAAAGAAACATTTTTACTGTTTAATTTCAGGAGTTACAGGAAGATAGGCCTGACCTCGAGGCAGAGGTCTGCAGTACAGCACCTATATTTCAAACAGGGGAAATAAAAATGGAAGTATGAGACTATTTTGCTTCAAACTTTCAAAGATATTAGCATTAATTAAGTAATTGGGGTGCTCATATGTAAAAGATGAGAGTATAATAAATGTCAGGCATTAATTTGATGAGACTCAATGTCCTCCTTTGCAGGAATAACTGGCTTACTTGAACGGAAGGAACGGCAAATATGATTAACTTCATTTCAGTAATATTTTGATGGAACCATATGGCATGAAATTCCTAGATGCAAACTACGAAAATACTTTTTTAGAAGAATCTTTTATGAAGTATATGAGCTACTAGTAACAAAGATTGTGACGTAATTATCAAACATTCCTTGTCAATTGCTGGTCCGTAAGCACATCCACAGGCTCCAGTTACCACAACCAGACTCATCTGGGGACTTTACCCCGGTACACTGTCACCCCATGGCCCGAGAGCTGCATGTGATGTCTGACCCTCTGCCTTAGTCCCTGCCTGATCTCCAGAGCATGAGTGTTGCACTGTACCACCAATCTTCTTAATGTTCTGGCTTGACCTTGGACCTCTTTTGTCACTACAGACATGTCTGCTGGTCGCTGGACCGTGGATGAAACCAGTTACTACCATCAGACCTGCTCTGTTCACCATGCTCAGGCACTATGGGACCATACCCCTTGTTCGTGAGGAGCCTGCCTCTGCCTGCCCTGCTGTCACCTTTGTATTTTCTTGCAGAGCAACCTCACACTGGCTGCTTCCTGACAGTCCATGCAGGGCTAATCTCAAATGGAATCTGTCCTCAGTCCACTTCCACACTCCATAGCACTGAAAACATGCAAAAGCCAAATGCAGTAGAAGTTATGAATAGTTTTGGAGATCCAAACTGGACAGAAGAGTAAAATCCAAAAGGAATAATTATGTCAGAGTCTGATCTGCTGGGTAGGGTCAAGAAAGGCAAGTTCCTCACTGGATCCAATGAATGGTGCTTCTCTCCTCCCAGATAAAAGGATTAACTGAATCTCCACCAAGTTTTGCTTGGCACAACATTTCTTGCAAACTTATAAACCTCAGAAGAAAAGAAGAAAAAGTTAGAGCCACTGCAGAGCATCAGCTTGAAGAGTTTTAGAATCTCTAGAATCTTTAGAAGCACTATCTGTGCCTATTAATCAAGTCCTTTCTAACAAAAAATTAAAATTAATATCGCTTTAATACACTTCTTAATAAAGTTAGCACATTTTATGAAAGAAAATAACTTAGGTTTGTACCTTTCTAGCCTTGGACAACCTACAACTCGCCTTCCAAAAGAATATATAGAGACGTCTTAAAATAACTGCTTTTCTGCAGATGTTTTGTTTTGAGTGTACTTGTGGCAGATGGTTTCTCTGCTCAGTCCTGAACAGAAAGTTTCAAAGTAAGCTCAGACTACCAAGAAAAAGAAAATGTCTTTCAGTTGTTAGCCAAGATATAGCATGAAAGCATCACGTATCTTTTTTTGGCGATGCACCATTCTTTGCTCATTCTCCTAGATACCTCTACAGTCAGTCATTTTACAGCAGCATGTGATGGGAGAACACAAGACCATGGACACAGCAGAAACTAGAGAAGGTCCACCCTGAAACAACAGAAAAGAATTTCAAGGACTGGAACAGGTTGCCCAGAAAGGCTATGCACTCTCCACCATTGAACGCTTTCAAGAGCTAAATGCTTTCAAGACCTAACTGGAAAAGCTGTGAGTAGACTAGTCTGATACCACAGCTGACCCTGCTTGGAGCAGGGGCTTGTACTGGAAATCTTCTGAGGTCCTTTCCAATCATCTGAGTTATCCTATAATCATATGGCCAGCAGCTTTTCATATCATTAGCTGGGAGGGTTTTCCTCATGCCTCTCTCTGCTCTGTTTTTGAATGTATTTGATAATACAACCAGGTATGGATTACAGCCTGACATTTTTAGTGAAGTTAAAATTCCCAACTTTTTACAGATTGTGAGCAAAAATGCTATGCACACACGTAGTATTTTGGACCTAAAACAGGCTCACTAAGTGAGACAGAACTCATCTTACTTTGTATTCTAAATGACACCTTTCTGTGGCCAACGTAGTCTCTGTTGATGCTCAAATTGTATGTGTTGGTCTGCTGCTTTCTGGCTCTCAAGCCTGTGTATTTGTATAGCTGAGTTAAAATACACCTCTGAGAGAATTCCTTTTGTTAAAAAAGGGAAGTCGATATAGTCTTTTCTGTTCAGGCTTTCTCATTCATACATTTACTTTACTACCCTCTCATCCTTTCTTTTTGCTCACTGCTGCTAAGAAACAACTTTATCAAAGGAGAAAACAGACCATCTCTTCATATGGCTTCTTACTTTCCCAAAGCTTCTTTTGATCTGAATGGAATTTTGACAAGAAAGAAGATATATTGAAAATGTTTCACATCTGGGCAGAGAGACAAAAAGGTTTGATGGGAGAGGGAAATAATTCAAGTTTTTCTTCATGCTAAGAAAGATCTTGCTAATATGATGCCATAGGAATTATCAGAGTTACATTAAATAATACCTTAAAAATGAATCGATGCTCTATAGGTTGTTGTAACTGGGATTCCACACTTGCAGAGGTCTGTAGAGACACCCTCATCAAGGACCAAGAGCATATAGTAATACAAGTTGTATAAAATGACAGTAGTGAGTTCATTTGTTATTTGCCTCTTTAATACTAGATGAAGGACGCTTCTGTGATCCCTTGCTTCCTGGTCCACTTCTCAAAAATGTTGGTGATTTGAATGAAAATAATTTAGAAAGAACAAGTTGCAGTATTTTCACATTCTTTCTATTTGTGGTGAAAGTTTGATCAAACCTACCAAAACTAAAACTTGTTATGGAGATGTCTGGGTTGTTTATGTTGTAATCATAAGCATTTAAACTTGGCCAAATCTATAACTGAAATTAAACTGTATTGTGTGATCAGAGAGAACAGATGCTTCTAGCAGGGCTAATTGTCCAGTTTTTCTTCTTACTGTGATGTCTTATGCTGATATTTTGGTATCAAACTTTAATTGCAAGTAAATATAAGCAGACAAAACCCGTAAAATAAATGAGATTTCAAATGCATTCCTTGCTTTTCATAATTCACACAGACTTGTTTTTAGAAAAATACAAATATTCAGTGACTGAATCTTTTTTGTTGAAACTTTTTTTTTTTTAGATTTTTTAGAAGTTTGACTGTTACCAAATAATGTTTTCTTTCTTTTCTTTCTCAAAATAACTAAGTAATGTATCTATATACCATCTATATCTACATAGTCTTCTCCTACATATGGCTGTTGATTTTCCTAAAACACCAAAGATACGATGTTCTTGAAAAGCATACCTCAAAAGATGAAATTAAGCTTAATAGTTCTCTGGAATCTAAATATTTGTACTGCATATAACTTGTGCTGGGAGGCATAAACTAACACTTGATCCAGTCACAATTTGCAGGAAACCTTCACTATCTGATTTCTGACCCTTGAGAAAATTTGTCATTCCTTGCTACAATAGCCAGTTTGTACTGCCAGTTTCCAATATGTCTATGTAGAAATAAACCCTTACACTTTCTGGTATCATTATTCTCAGAGAATCATGCTCAAGGTGTGACTGTCTACGAGAAACTTTGCCATGGCTAAAAGACAATCATGATTTAGAGAACACAGACACTTCTGAATATAATGTTTGGTGACTTTTACATGCTTTTGTTATTAAAGATTTGGAAGACTGTGATTGAACAGGATGGGTAGGTTTGGTATGTTTCTAAAGCTACATCAGATGTAATGAACTTGACCTTCAAATTCACAACTAAGATTTCTTTAGCTTATTCTTCTGATTTTTTTCTTTAACTGTATCAGCTGTGACTGCATGGATTTGCAGATATTTCAACCCACCTTTTGGGGCTGAGAGGAAACCTGTACAGTAGAATACTTCTTATTTTGCTTCTTAAGATATTTTGCAGAAAACTTGTGAGAGACTTGGATATATTCTATGAACTCACAGAACTAAACATTTAATTTTTCTTTTCCTAAAGGCAGATGATAGGTCTGGATTTCAAATTAAAGTGATGCCAACCAAGTAATACTACAAGTAATTCTGTACAATATTTTTCATAATTTATTTTATATAATTTCAAAGATAAATAGGATATTCATCTGTCATTCTTAAATGAGTTATTTGAAAACATTTAAAGTTAAATAGCAAAAAAAAGCATTAGAAGTCTATTCCAAAAGAGAAGAAAACCTCAGCAACAAACTCAGGAAACAGACACTATACAGTTGGTCCCATGCCTAAGTAAATATTTGCAAGATAAGGATAAACAATGGTGAAAACAATTGCAGAATACTTACATGAGAAAATTGGGAGCTGAATAATTTTTTACACAAAATATATCTAATTGAAAACTCTTCAGAGCAATTAAAATGTATAATTAAAGTGAGATGTGGCAAGATAGTCTCTGAAATGCCCAGAGAAGCATCTACTTGAAGGAACATTAAACAATATACAGTATATAATACCATTATACATTAATATGCCATAATCCTCTTCCTTATGGTTAACATTTATTGTCTATCTATTGCAAAACTATTAAGAAACTGCATTGCTGGTTTTGAGTATTGAAAAGTTCCTGGTCCTAACAATCCACTTGGAGGAATTGTATTTCTACTGTGATAAGAAATGATCTGATATGTATAAGTATTTGGAAAGGTGTTTTGTAATTTTAATAAACACTACTGAAACTAACAATTTATATTTAATGATTTATATTAACCTAATTATTAATAATTGTTGCTTTGTGCTTTTAAGTTACAATCTACAGCAAAGCAACTGCTTTATAAACCTGAACTGATATGTGCAGGCAACAAAGCACCATTGAAATCCAATCAAAAAGAACATATTTCTTAGAAAGCTATACCCCTTTCTCATGCTCTTTTATGATGTTACCATCTACTGTCCTCCACTATATGCCTGACATACTGATACAAATCTAACTCTTCTATAAGCATAATGACAACATAACTATTGCTTCCAATAAAAATTGTTTTTATGAAGAGGTGAGAGAAATTTAGAAAAAATTAGTACATAATATTTTTATAGTTTAGCTGGTGTCCATATTTTATACGTACTTCAAAAACACTGCAAATAACTAACTCCTGGATTCCTTTTGAAAACACAAATATATTGTCAAATAATGTTTGCAATGTTTCCCTACAAGGGTTAGGATTTCTGAAATAATTTTTACCTTTATAAATATACCATATCTGAGGACTAAAGAGTTTAATGTCCTTCAACAGAAAGCCGAACTTCATAATTTTAAAGAAAAAGTAAAACCTAAAAGAAACAGTGAAAAGATCATGTAGTAAATTTAAAAGAAAAGAATTTGTAAGTTAAAAATCCTCACACAATTTTACTTCTGCATTTTTGGGCACATACTATAACTTTCCACAGTATTATTATACCATTGTGTAGTCACCTACATGGATACAAAATTGATGGAAATGCTCATCATTCTGATGAGATTGTATTTTTTACTGTTGTGTTGACCAAGTTATTTTTATCTTTCTCTGTATCATCATGTGTCATCTGTTACCCAGGCTCATCAGAGCATATTCACCTAAAAAAAGTTATCTGCCATTCTAGTGACATGGGGATTGCTGATACACTTGATTGTTCCTGCCCTCCTCCTTTTGTGATCTTTTACACTAAAGATCTTAATTTCTAAGGCACCAAAGTGCTTTGTGATGCAGGGTATGTCAGTGTGGCCCTTTCTAGATGAGATATTTATTAAAAGGCTGTCTGTAATCATGCTGGGTGGATTTGATGGGTCAGGAGGTCTTCCTGAGCACTATAGTCCTAAAACTAAATCTGATTACACAAGGTGGGAAGTAGTAAAGGATATTTAATTACTAAATCACATAGACTATTATTCGTGAAGGCAGTGATGCATCATGAATAAAGCAATGGAGCACATTGCTTTTATCCTCACCTTTCAGTAAGCAAGGACATCTGCATCATTCCTCTGTAGGCTGTTTATCCCATCAGTGGGGAGTGTTCTCGTGAGCATAGTACAAATGAGATTCTTACTCTTTTAAAACAAGGATAGGGTCTAAAAATATATTGCCATACTTGTTAAAACAGGTATTTGCATCCTTCTTAAGCAAGTTTTCTGAAACTCGGTCTGATGTTCTGTGTGTATCAAAAGATACCCTCTTCTGCTGACTATTTTTTGTCATTCAGGCTATCCCCACTTTGCTGTGGCTGCAGGCTGATGACTGTCCAGGTCTTGGCCTGGGGTTAAGCTAGCTGAATGGGTTTGGAAACTACCGAACAAGAGAAACTCCTGGATGTAATAAGATGGGTGTATATGGACCTAACAAAAGCTATGGAAGTGCAATGAGGGCACTCATTTTACTGGTGGGTCAGGAGTAGATAAGCAAGAAACGGCCAAACTTCATGGGAGGTGACTAAGGGAGACCTTTGGGGAGGGGAACCTTGCAAGGCCTAGGAAACCTAGGAAATCATATCAGCAATATCACATAGGCCCAAGATCACCTGGTTACCAGTATCAGAAATACAAAATTAGGGTACAGATGTACCAGAACAGGGACTAATGTAATGAAAAGTAACTAGGGATGGGTTGTTTATTTGGTAAGGGACAGTGGTAGAAAGGAAGAACCTAGAAAAGGAAAAAAGGAATAGAAAGCAGCAACCAAGTATGTGGTTGAAGCTATCTAGATGAACCAGTCAGGTAGTCTTGGTGCTTGATTATCACATCTGGGGCAGGACAGTAGAACCGAACTGTTGTTGTGACCATACAAAAGATGGGGAACCTGCTTTTACCCTCAGGTGGACCAAGGGGATCCAGATGCATTCGCTTGCTAGGAGGGGAATGTCCAGGTGAAGCCTCCTAGTGTCACCTTGTCAGCACCCCTTCTGGGCTTCATGGCACCAGTACCTTTCTCAAAGTTTCCCAGAACACTTCCAGTCTGACTACAGGAAATATGGGATTAAAAGCCTGGAACAAGATATGGGCAAGGGGTGCTATCCTATGGCCTTGGGGCTCTTTCAGATGAATGCACTGCTGTAGATAAAATTATATTAACACTGAATCAACCCCTAGAGACCTCAGAGCAGGAGGACAGGAGAATCACATGAAATTATACATGAAAACCAGTCTTCTCATTCGGTTCTGGTACTTTGCAGTCCAAACACAATGAAAATTTTTCAGACTTCACGAAGTTTTTAAGACTCAGCAGCTTTATTGAGTTTCAGACTGTTTGGTCTAGGATGATATGCTGGAGAGCTATCATTGTAGGATAGCTCTGCTTTTACACTCTTTCTCAAGCCTCCTCTACTGACCACTGTCCAAAAAAGGCTACTGAGTCAGGGTGCCTTTTGGTCTGGTTCTGTACAGCTAGTAGTAGATGTAAGGGAATCCCTATCAGGACATTTGCATTGATGCCTTACTTTCAGGAGGGCTCCTTGGAAGCACTGGTCAATTTTACAGTAGTCTACACATTGACCAGATGCATGGATTTAAAGATGAACTCTAATATTCCATATTCCATGCAGTCTCCTCCTCTTCTGCCTAATGGAAGTATTAAGAGGAAAAGACATGAAGCATTTCTCCCTTGATAGTCTGCTAAAGGTTTCTCCAAATGTCACGCTAGTCAGGGTGACTAGAGAAGATATATTGTAGTACACCAAAAAAAAAAAAAAAAAAAGTATTTAGAAGGAAAAAATGCATTACAATACCTTAACCAGAAACCAAACAAGAATTGGTCTTATGGAGGTGTGTTGAAAATACAAGCTTACAAATTCTAAAATTTGTCAAAGGTTCAGCCCTCTAAACTACAGCCTAGGTGAACGCTTAAAAAAAATAATTGTTTTGACCGTCCACTAATGAAAGCAACCATCAAGGTAAATTAGATTTTTGTGTGGGTTTTTTCGAGCATAATGGCCCAGTGAAGCTTGGCTTCTTTTAATCTGCTCTGAAACCACTGTAAGTCACATAGTTAGACCAAAGCAGGACTAACGCAGCCGGTGTCTAGCCTGAGGTCAGCAGAGCGTGGCTGTCCTTCTCCAGGACCAGATGTCAGAACAGCAAAATGCTTATGAACAGGTGAAGGTAAAATGCAATAATCTGTTCTCAGAATAGCAACATCAGGGACCAGGACATGACGTGGTTTCTGACACGAGGAATATTTTTACTTAAACATAATACCCTGGCTTTCAGTGCTGACACTATGTACCTTTTCCACAGAGTCCTTTATGGTTATCTGCATATGAAATTAATACATTCGGTTTTCAGCAGTGTTATACAGTTTCATGATGATCTGGATGACACACTATCAATTAATTAACTTCAGAAATAAGGTATAATTCTCTGAGCAATTATTTAATTTCTTTGCAAGCAAGCTGACTTTAGCTAACTTTGTGCATGCTCTCCTGCAGTTAGCTGTGCTTCAAAGACTACACATACCCTGTATGTCTTTCTCCTCTCCCATCCTACAAGTAATAAAGTTTAAATAACATTGGATTTACCTTCACAGAATACATCCAGGAGAATGTGCGTGAGCACACAGCATAGTGCACATAATACACAGACAGTTCTGTCAAATATCGGTTGATGCCTTTACTGCATGTACAGGAGAAGACTATTACAGAGATCCAATTAATACATGAAAATGCTTATTTGTAGCTATTATTTTACATTTACTTTTTCATCCCTATATATTTACTTAAGGTTTATCATGAGAAAATTAGAAAACAGCTGAAGTTCCTATGCATCCAGTATATTTTAAAAGGGTTTCTTTGTAACAGCATGAAATAATAAAGCAGAACATAGTAAAACTAATTGTGCTACCTCCACCATATGCAAAAGCTGAAACATTTACAAATGCTGTTCTAACTACATGACCAAGGGACATGCATATATTTTCAGGATTGCTGCCTGAATCAGAATGCAATCATTCACAGTAGTAATCAATCTGCTTCGAAACTTTCTCATGTTTCTAGGTTTTCATAACAAGAACCTTTTTTATAAAGCAACAAAATTTAAGCCTCACAGGAATATAAAATGCAAGTTTCGTATCTTTCCTTTGTAAAGACTTTCTTTACTTGGAACACAGGTGCAAAATACCCACATATCAGTCCTCAGAGTTTGATAAAAACTTCAATTATGCTTATCATTTTTCGTTGGTTTTGTTGGGCTGCTGGCTGAGGAATTGATTGCTTTTTTTTCTTTTTTCCTTAGCTTATTTTTAAGAAAAATATTTATGTAATCTTTTAAAAATAAAAACTTCTGTCAGACACTTTTCCAGGACTGATGTGCCAACTCTTCTTTTTCTGCTGGTAAACCAAATACATATACGTGTAAATCTGTTTTTTCAAGTGTTCTTTGGATGTCTCAGTGAACAAGCTGTAAAGTACAGTTTTATCTTCCTCTTCCATGTCCATTCCTATATGTGTTATCTCATTTACCAGTCTTTCAAAAGGAAAATTTTTTGCAAGGCTAAGATGTGCCACCAGCAGAATTAGCAAGGTTTATGACAAAAATATTCTCCTACATGGAAATGTATGATATAAAGAGGCACAGTGAAAGTCTGGAGAGTGTGTTAATCTGCATTTCACTAAAGAGCAGAAGACAGCATTCAGCTGGCATGACCCTTCACTGGGGATTGATCGTGAGTAGAGGTGTATAATTTCACAGTATTTTCTTTTATTGTTGATCATTTGTATTGTTTGATACCTTCCTACAAGCAAATAGTCTCCAGAAGTTAATCTTTCTAAATCGTGGTGATTTAGAACTGTTTCTGAAACAACTGTATGCCCTGTTGGAGTCAAGAAATTACCCCAGCTGAACTACTCATTAAGATTTTCTAGGAGTACTTAGCAAGGGAATATTAGAAGATCTAGAGTACTTTCTATGTATCAGATGGAACAATGAGTCAGAAAAAAGGTTACTTCAGAAAAAAAAGTAAAAAAGTTTGATGCCTCAACATTTTCACACAGCATGCTGTTGCCAATTAGCATTCCCATTCTCTTCCACTATTGTCAATAGATTTTTCAAACTTATTGTCATTAGGTTTTCAAATGTATTAGACAACTAGAATAGAACTTTTTTCCACCATGTCTATACTGAATTAATTTCTTCAAAATTTTCATAATTCATCTTTTCTAATCGCTTTAATTATTTTGTCATCTCTTTTGAATTCTCAACTTATTGATACAAAGATTTATGATGAACTATGTCAATCTGTAAGTTTCCACATTTTTCTTTCTCCTCTTTGATAAATCAAGATAGTTCTGAGCAAATATGTTGATGAAGCCTAATCTCCATAATGGTGACACTAGATAACATCTCAGAACTCACAAGTTCTGTGCTAAGAACCCTGAAACATCTCTTGTTTTGCCGTGAGAAATAATACTCACAAGAAGCATTCCTGGGGCTGGGGTGGGGGGTGGAGGTAGGTGGGGGGTGGGGGTGGGCACGGGAACAACAAACCACTAAGAAAGGAAAGGACAGCCAAGGGAACAACAATTCTTTCAAAAAGTAGGTGTTAATTACTTTTAATGAAACCTCCCAATTTTTCAAATGAAGTCAAGAAAGTTCAGACCTTCCACTGGTTATAAATATAACTAACATAGAAAAACCAAAGAAGGGTGCTGACCTTGACCATCCACAGGCATTTGAAGGAGGTGCCAAGTGTTTTTTATAGATGTCTATGCTTAAAGCGAATATAAGTTTCTAAGGAGCATAGTACAACATTGGTAACAAAAAGCTGACGTGTAAATATAGGAGGGTTTGTTGATAAAAGGGCATACATTGAGAAATATGAATACAGAGGGCATGGAGAGAGAAGAGCAACATAAAAGGAATTTCAGTTGACACAAAAAGATGAGAAATTATACATAAAACTGTGAATGTCATTTCTCTTGACTGTATTTATGTTAAAAGAAGCCATAAATGTAGTTCTCAGTTTTAACTAAGATGAGTTGGAAAGGGCAACTAACAGAGGTGTTTGCATCCCCAAATTAGATGAAGTCACTATGGCTTTGACAAACTCCTTCAGTCTAAGCCACTTGCATGTAAAACTGAGATGACAAGAGTTAAAGAAGATCACAGCTTTAAAATGTAAATTTGAATATTTATATATTATGTTAATATACTCACTTAACATTTGGGATAATTATTCTCATATAGGATCCCACTGGGATCCTATGTTGTTCTGCATTCAAGTATAGCAATTACCCTCTTCCTCACATTATTTTCCTGCTTTTTCCTTTATGGTAATTGAGTAGAAGGGAAAATGATATTTCTTTGCATGTTATTAGCAGTGGATCTTAGAACAGAAGTCCAAATCCAGGGACATAAATGTAAGGAAGCATTATCATTTAGAGGCCAAAGGGCGTGACACTGTAAAAACAGGTTATTTATCAAAGGAATGAAGAATTTTTGAGGATGGATCTTGCTTAACTTCAATTATCAGATCTAAGCTACTTTAGAGAGAAATGAATCATTCTTTGAGGGGTTCTGCCTTTCCCAATGAGATGCAAAGGCAGTCTTAAGCACCAGGAAGATTTGGAGTGTAAGTCAGCAAGATGTATCCAACTCTAAATTTGTGAATGTAACCCACTGACTCTATGCTCTTTACTTGGCTTCATCCCATTTCAAGTTACCAAACCAAACAGTGTTTGTATACCACATTACAATGTCTGATCATTATGGTTGCCCTGGAAACATAGCTCAAGTTTTATCAATATAAATTCAAATAATTGAATTGTGATTAAGCCCAGTAGGAGGAAGAAGAGTTCATACCACTTTTTTATACTTCAAAGAAATTACAAGGTCATAAGTCTACTAGGCGTACAAGACAGGACCTTCAGGATACTCCCGCTGCTCCCATCAAGGTGCAGCTAAACAGGAGTAAAGGCTACAGAGGCGATGGCTGTGAATGTCAGCTGGTACAGGCGGTCAGTACAGTACTGCAACAACTTCTTTTGCCTGCTGCACTTCACCGCAGGATAGAAATGGAGCTTCTGTAGCCTTGCAATGGTAGTGAGGTCCAGCATACAGCTGCAGAGTTTTCCATTGGTCCATCCCACAGCTACAGCCTTGCCCCTAAATGTAATGTTGATTTAATGTAATTTTGTGATAACTAATTTGCATAATTAGCTGTAATTATCAAATAACTAGGTGCATAAATTCAGTGTGGAAAAAACAAAAGAAATGTGAAACATTTTTAGTATTTTCTATCTGTGGAAAGCCACAAGTTTTCAAGCCAGCATTAGAAGAATTCAGTGCAGTAATTAATGATTTAGAACAGAATATAAGCAGAAAAGGATCAGATCTCAAATGATTAAAAAGGTTTTGAGCCTGCAGCAGTACAATACATTGTAAAGGTTTTCAGGGCTGATAGGTAAAGACGAGATTGTGCAGCATTTGCCAAGCGAAAATAATGTTAAAAAGTACAAAGCAATGCATACTGCAAGGGTTAAGACAAACTGCTTGGGCATACTGCAGGGTATGTGCCACTGGTCAGGCGAACCTCTTCAGGAAAGAGAACTGGGTACCAGTTACACAGCTCAGCTGCAGGACAGTGCTCAGTTCTGCTCATCTTAATTAAAAAGGGAAGCAGCACATAAGGAGTAGGCTCAGCAAAAGTCAATGTGAATCAGTAGAAGCAGTGAAAAAGCACAAAAGAAGGTTTTCTGAAATATGTGTGTTTATTTGAGCAGAGAAAAAAAAAGTATTATAGTATCAAACAAAACAATGAATACCAGAGAGAAGAAAACACAGAAAAATGGTAAATCCCTTTGCCATTTCTTATAGGAGACAAAAAGGGGCAGCTTGTCTGGTACTGCTGTGTGTCATTCACTGAACGAACTCCTTGCCACAAAACACTGCCAGGAGAAAGTTTTGAATTGGAAGTGTGTGGTGGTGCACTTCTCATTCTCCAGACTATTCCACAACTCTGAGAGTTGCCAACGCAGCCTCAACACCGTGAGTAATGAGTTGGGCAGTTAAGCCCCTCTTCACCAGACCAGTAACCCTTACTCAGCTAAGGCAGAGAATGGCACTCTCTGTACCAGAATTCCCATTGACTGGTTGAAGCAGGGAACAAGAATGGAGACAATGAGTTATTCCCTGATGATCCTGGAACATTCATGCCTGGATCACAGTACGAGTGGCAATGTGAGTGGAACAATACCATTGTTCTTGACATTTTTGAAGAACTACCAACTCAGGCTGCAGCCAAGATGGAAACTTACAGATGGCTAAAGCCAATCATCATGCAGCCTTATAAACAGCGGTCCTAAAGTGAGACCCTTTGAGCTCTTGCGGACCACAGCAGGCTGTGACCAGCATATCCCTCAGAGCAGGACACCACTGAAAGCTCACAAACCACCAAGTCTGTGAGATTAGGGGGACCATCATAGAAATCCAATGATGGGGCCTGGGCTGATACCCTTGCTCCTTGAGGCTCAACCCTTCACCTGCTGAGGAATGCAGGAGGTAATAGATGTAATTATTCACTGAACTTGAGGAGAACTTTTAACAGGTATGCCTTTGTTACAATATGCATTGCAAGGTTGAAGTGGTTAGGTTATTTTTGTGATTTAAAAGAAATTTTATTGATTTGCTTTGCTGTTAAAGTCCTATGGATAATCTTGAATTGTAAACAAATTCTCCCCCCCCCCCCCCCCCCGCCCTTTAGATACAAACCATTGTCCAAGTCTGAGACTGAGATTGGTCCTAGCCGCACCTAAACTGTGAGAGTTCAGAAAGCAAGGGAGTCTATTCTGAACCTCATGGCTCAGCAGTAGAATTCTCCCCCTTTTTACATTCCTCTAGATCTAATCTGTTGTCCAAGTCCGAGACTAAGAATAGATCCAGCCACACCTAAACTCTGACAATTTAGAAAGCAAGGGGGTTTCCTCTGAACCTCGTGACTCAGCGGAAGAGTGTCCCTTATCCTTTACTCTTCTTTCTGTATCTCTGCCATTAGATATACACCACTGGCCAAGTCTGAGACTAAGATTGGATCTAGCCACATCTAAATTCTGTGAAAGTGTAAAAAGCAAGAGGGTCCACTCTAAACCTCATGATTTGATGGATCTCCTTTACCGTCTTACACCTTTGATCTTTATAAACTATTTCCAGCTCTATTCTGACTCTATTTCAACTTGATTTATCTCTGTGCATTTACTCCATGTAATAAGTAACAGAGTGAATCTTGCCATAAAATCTTGTGCAGTTGCATTTCCACAAATTTGTATTAAACCTATTTCACCCAAACTCTTTGGTGGTGATTCTGTAAGCGACCTGACCTAAACGACTTCTTTCATCACGAAGGAAGGGAATTTGATGCTTAATGCTTGGTGAGTATTTCTGTAGCTAAACTCAAGGCAGAATTTTAAAGCAGAAGCTTGTAAACTGATTCTTCAGGACCAAATCACCAAAAGTACTTCTATCATGTGCCATTTTTTCCAGGCTCTTTCACACTGTCAAACATTAAACACAGCATTACCAGATTATGGCTAGCAGTATAGTTAATAGTTAATGGTCTCCAACTATTTCTCTGATTTCCTTTATTTCTGTGATGATCCTAGATCACAACATTCCTTATGATACTGTAATTACATATTAAATTAATCTGCAATCAATGAGAAAAGAAGAAAATTCCATGAGTTGTAATTGGTGACCAAGTTTTCCTATGGATAAAAAATTGCTAATTTATTTAAAAATATGGAAAATGTTGGTATGAATGTCATACTAGAACTATCAAACATAGCTATGTGGGGGATAGTAAGTTTGTGAAGTGCCTTTTTTCCTTTTTGACAAAGATTAGAACAACACTGGTCTTTGCTCTTCAACATAGATTCAACCTGATGTACTGGAATTCAGTTTCTGAGAAATATGGATAATAACATGTAGCTGTTTCATAAGCATACTGTGAGAATTAATTAGTGAATAAAAAGCTGACTGCAAAAAGCAGTAATTTTTTAAATTAGTTTTAAATGAGATAAAATACTGCTGCAGATTCATCAATAGCGTGATATCAATCCATAAAAAAATTTTCCAAGGAAAGCAATGGGAATTCTGTGTTAGAATCCAGAACAAGGACAAAGGAAATTAAGCTGATTCTTTTTTTTTTCTTTTTCTTTTCTTTTTTTTTTTTAAGGGGGCAGGTTTTGTGGCTTGGTGTCAGATGGCTCTAGATTCTCTTTCACTTACTGAAATAATTTGATCTGGCCAGCCAGTGCTGTGGCTTTACAGCAGCTTTACAGCTGATTTGTACAAACATGTTAACTGGCTAGTTGTCACACAAGCCTCTTGTACTCAGAATGTGATCTTTCACTCAAGGGAACACTAATCTGAACCTTCAGCTGCCATGCAACAGTTTATTTTCATTAAGACTGTAGGAACTTAATAGCTTTGAGTCCTCAGCTGCACTTTCAAACTTGGTTGAAATTGGATACTGGATTCAAAAGTTGTTGGGGAGACTGACCAACTGACTGACAGATAAATGAACATGGACAACGTAATTGCATAAAACTTTTCTTCTTAGGAAACCAGGATAAAAATAAAATCTCATTATTATAACACCCAGTAGACTTTCAGAGTTGCTAAGAAAGCTCCCATAATTACAGTGCTATACTCCTAAGGTATGTAATGGTTATAACTGTTATTCTTGCCTGACTACCTGTAAAATTGCTGCATGTCACTCATTCCAAATGGCTGTTTAACAATTATTATTGTGGAATACGTGGTACCAACTGACTGTAGCTGGAAAAAAAATAAAAAAGGCAAGACAACAAAGATCTCAATATTCATTTAGGCTTGTCTTCACCAAGGTCTGTAAACAACACCTATTAACTCAGCTGGGAATACGATGAGCCCTTATAAGCTGTATAGGTAAAGTTCAATCCAGAAGAACTGAACTCTTACAGGAAAGCTCTCATAGCACAGTTACAGAATCACAGAACCATAGAATCATTTAGGTTGGAAAAGATCTTTAAGATCATCAAGTCTGCCATTAACCTAGCACTGCCAAGCCCAACACAAAACCATGTCCCTAACAGCCACATCTACACGTCTTTTAAATACGTCCAGGGATGGGACCTCAACCACTTCCCTGGGTAGCCTGCTCCAATGCTTGATAACCCTTTTCATGAAGAAATTTTTCCTAATTTCCAATCTAAATCTCTTCTGGTACAACTTGAGGCCGTTTCCTCTCATCCTATCACTTGTTACTTGAGAAAAGAAATTGACATCCACCTCACTACAATCTCCTTTCAGGTAGCTGTAAGGAGCGATAAGGTCTCCCCTGAGCCTCCTTTTCCCCAGACTAAACCCCAGTTCCCTCAGCCACTCCTTACAGGACTTGCTTTCTAGACCCTTCACCAGTTTCATTGCTCCTCATTTACAAGTCACCTGTAATTATTTTATGATGCCGCTTTCTGAGAATCAAGGAAATACTTGATTCTGAAGTACACCAGAAAAAGCTGAGACCTTTTTGGTCATTTAATAGAATGCAAAAAGCTATAAAAGTAAACTACACTCCTCAAATGATATTTATTCATATTCTGAAGTGGCTTACTTCAACAACTTCAAATTTTAAAATCCATCTTTGCTGCATTCCAATTTTTATTTTCAGTAAACAGACTGGCACTTATCTAGAGGCAGAAGATTTGCCTGTAAAAATAACCCGTTCCAATGAAATTATGAAGGTTATAATACATGCAGCATTCAAAAGAAGCAAGTTACCTTTCTGGAAATTTCCAAATTCTTAGTCCAATTAAATTATTTCCTATGTGAAAAGAAAGAAAGGCCTGTGATAACTCACCCAACTGTGGATTTGTCTAGTGTTGTTTTTGTCAGAGAAAAGAAGCCCCCGCTGGAAGTTTGAAGCTAAGCTGTGATGCTGACTCCATTGCTGGCATTGTTACAAATTGGGTGCAATTAGGGCCAAGATCAGTGCAGCTTAACTGAACAAAGTGTTTTTGATTAAATACTGAGTAATGGTATTTGAGTTTTCTGTCTTGTATTTTTCAGTGGCTTGGCCATCAGCTACAAAAGGGTCATATTTTGTTGTTCTTTATGCTTATGGATAGACTTCTATTGTCATCAATAGAAGTTGTACATGCTTGAGTTTTATGACCTATTTTGTCTTGTCCTGCAATTGCCAAGCGCAGAAGAGATAAGCTGTGAGGACAGTGGTGAGGGAAAAAAGGGGATGTTTTAGTTAATTGGGTTCTCCATTTAGTTAAAATAACATTGGCCATTCTTACTTATTCTTTTTACTTTGTAATTTTTTTCTCATCTCTTTATTCCTGGTGCATGTACATTAGTTCAAAAGAAAATTTTCTACCTGCTAATGAAGACCCTGGTACATTGGCATTGCAGCTGTACCCTAGAATAATGTACGATTCAAATGTTCTTCTCTTATCATCTTGCGGTGCTTTAGTCTCTCTCATAACAAGCAGAAAGCTGAAATACTGAACAAAGTTTTTTAACATCAGTGGAGAAGGCTTATTTATCGTAATAATAATAATAAAAAAAGTTAGTGGATGACAAGCTCAACATGACCCAGCATTGTGCACTTGCAGCCCAGAAAGCCAACTGTATCCTGCACTGCATTAGAAGAAGCTTGAGCGGCAGGTAAGGGGAGGTGATTTACCCCCTCTTCTCTGCTCTTGTGAGACCCCACTTGGAGTACTGCATTCAAAGATGTGGACCTGTTGGAACGAATCTAAAAGAGAGCCACAACGATGATCAGAGGGCTGGAATACCTCTCCCTGAAGACAGGCTGAGAGAGTTGGCGTTGTTCAGCCTGGAGACAGGAACGCTCTGGGCCTTATAGTGGCTTTCAAGTACCTAAAGGGAGCCTACAAGAAAGCTGGAGAGGGACTTTTCACAAGGACATGTAGTGATAGGACAAGGGGGAGTGGCTTTAAACGGGAAGAGTGCAGATTTCAATTAGATATTAGGAAGAAATTATTTACTGTGAGAGTGCTGAGGCACTGGAAGATGTTATGCAGAGCAGCTGTAGATCCCCCATCCCTGGAAGTGTTCAGGCCAGGCTGGATGGGGCTTTGAGCAACCTGGTCTAGTGGCAGGTGTCCCTGCCCATGGCAGGGGCATTAGAACTAAGTGCTCTTTAAGGTCCCTTCCAACACCAACCTTTCTATTATTCTATGATTCCATGATGCTATGGTCCTGTGATTCTGTGATAATGATCCTCTCTGAACAAAATCTAAAAGCAATGCAATATAGCTCAGCTGACCCTATGTCTGAAGCCACTCCTTAATATTCATTACATTGGCTTTCCTGATTGCAGTCATTGTCTGTATTCCTGCATTCAACAGTTCAGCTAGAATTTTTGAGTGAGTTTGCTACTAAGTGCAAATAAGAGACAAGATCCCATACTTGAAGTAGAGCTATTTTTCATGCCAGAGCCAGGAGGGGATGGGAAGGTGGGGGTTGTGTGTCTTTAGATATATATATATATTTTTTATATATATATATATATATATATATAAAATCATCTCTTGTTTGTATGCATCCATTTGGTCCAATGGCATCTCAGTGCTTTGTTTCTCTTAAAAGACCTTGGGTCTGAGATTTTCTTTTTGATGAAAGGCTATTCAGAGCTTAGTGTTTTCATATCTTAAACCATTTCATGCTGAAAATATATACTCCTTCCATGGCATGCCAGAAAAAAGACAATAAAACTGCCAAAGCAGAATAGACTGCAAGGTAAGTAACTGTTTTCTAGTTCTTTAAGACAACTTGTAAAAAGAAAATGGGCAGGTTTTTATAACCATAGTTGAAAGACTTGATGTATTTATCTTGAAACCTGGAGGAATTTTTATATCATCAGTAAGTTCTGACCTATTGATCTGCCTTCCATCTGGTGACACCATTTATACTCATGCGGAGCACAATCAATAGTATAGAAAAACCATATTTTTCCTGTATTGCAGTGATATTTTAAGTGACGGTATAGTCAAGGGAGAAGCCTTCTATAATAAAAAAAATATTTAAATAAGAAATATAGTTTGGGGTTTAATAGCTTGGCCATATTGATTTTTAACAGGGTTATTTGCCATATTTTACCGTCAGAGGAGTTGTCATCTCTGCAAAACCCATTTTTTTTCCCAATTAACTGTTTTCAGTTGGATAAGCAAATAACTGTACTGTGGGATTAGCGTGCTTTCATGAGCAATGGGCCAAACGTTCCTACCCCAGGGCCCTGGCAACTTTCTGCCCCATATCCTCTGGCTCTTTGTGATCCTTTAAGTCAGATATTTTTCAAAAATATGGGAAAAAAAATCCCTTTTCTTTCCTTAGTCTAAGCAGTGCAGAAAACCATGTCGCAAACCAAAGAGGTGTCCAGAGACTGTCTTAAGAGGAGGGAAAGCAAGAGGACACTCTTGTCTGATGCTCTGGGAGAAAGCATTTAGAGAAACCTAGGCTTCGATGATGGTCTTGGGCAACAACCGTTGCTCAGTACTGCAAGGGAACATGAAAAAAACAGTGTCTCAGCCAGTCTGACCTGGAAGAAAAGTCCTTTCTCACCCCAAACTCAGCAACTGCTCAGGTAAATGACATCTTAACTATATCTTCACGGCTCTGACTGACTATATTAATCCAGTATACAGTGAAATATAAAAAAGGATGGATAAACTTCCTTATATTGCTGCTGCCAAATTTACAGCCTTGTAACATACCTGGGGGCAGGAGACCAGAATGTGGTAGAAATCCAGGTAGAAAATGCCAGCTGGCCTTCAGTATAGGGAAACTGAAAGAAATTGGCTTGGGCTACACGATTAGCAGCTTATCTAATCTATTTTAGAAAGCAATAAATAGGGAAAACAACAGCCTCTGGGGAGGTGAGGGGAACTCTATACATATATATGTCGAACACAGTGAAGAAGACTGAGTCCAAGTTGGAGATGCTATGCCCAGGGGTCAGGCTGCCAGCAGCCTTGGGCACTTTGAGAAGTTAGAGTGGTGTCATGCTCCCCCAGACCTGTGGTCATGGTCAGAGAGGGACTGGAGGGCCTTCATTATCGTGAGTGAGAAGTCTGTGAGTGCTGCGGAACAGAAATCTTAGAACAGAACTTATTTATTACCTTTTATACCTTATTAAATAAAATTGACTTTATTTGTCACTGAGTAGTGTGGTTCTGTTCTCATGTCCATCCAATTCAGGTTCCCTGCAAAGCAGTGTGAGAGCAAGAACAGCACAGCTGACACTTGGGGCTATTGGGTTTGCTGAATGCCATCTGAACACCAATGCTGTCTTCTCTGGGGTTCCTTGCATTCGTAGGTGAACAATATCTGATGCTTCAGAGGAAGAAGGGATGAAAGATAAAACATAATTCAAAAGAAGAAAAGAAATCTTTCTTGCCTCTGCAGTGAATTTCTATTTTCATAGCCACTCCCAAACTTTAGTGTTGCTCCCCTACAAGAGTAGATGTGAACAAATATCAAGAAATAATAATAAGCATTGCCTGTACAAAATGCCTGTAGAGATGGCATGAAATGCTGCAATTCTACTTTATTCTTCTAATTACGGCCCAGAGTATACACATGTGCTTTTAGCCTATTGTTGGAGGAATTTGCAGCTCTCTGCTGAGGCACTATAGGTTCATGTAACTCCAGAGAGTCTGTGCCTGTCAGTGCAGCACCTCATCTCACCCACCATTTTCTACACTTTAAGAGCAAAGTGAGAAAAACTGTCAAGTTCATCTCACACAAACTGGCTTGACTCCCTCTGGGCCCTGAAGCAATCAGCATCAAGTGGTGAAATAAATAAATACATAAATAGATAAATAAAAGCCAAAAACCAAAAGACCAACAAAACCAAAATCTCAGGTACAAACCGTATACCTTAAAAGTTAGGAAGAAAAGTATTGTAACAGGATATCTTATATTATTCTTAACAGCTGTCCTTTGAGAATTGTAAATTCCCTGTAAACTTCACAGAAAAAAAACCCTGAAAGATTATTCATCTGAAACCAGTGAATGAAGAAAAACACAGCTGGAAGTGTAAACAAGAAAAGCGTTCACTCTACAACAGCAATGGATTTATTAACTTTTCAAGAGGAAGGTAAAAGATGCTGTCAATACTGTATTTGTACCTCTGTACCACTCAACAAAAGTTAAGGAAGGTGGGGCAGCTGAAAGTTTTGCAGAGGCCTAAATTAATAAACAAAACTAGTTTTGATACAATGGAAACCTGAGGCTTAAGCCATTGAGGAAATTTCCTGTAAAATGGTACAAAAACTAGACACTCCTTATTCCAAGACTGATTGTTTCTCTTCCATTTTACTAGGCTGGTTGTAGTCCTTTTGTTATTAAATAGGAGATGGTGTGTCGTGAGTAACAGCAAAATAAAAAAACTTACAAGTTTTGCCTGAACAAGGGAAACCTTGGATTTAAGTGCAATTTTTTATGAAGGATAGGTAAAAGGAAAACACTAATTTACCATGTGTGGTAAATATTTTAAAGTAGTTGAACAATGCCTTTCTTTCTGAAGATGCGTGAATAATGTCTTTGTACATTACTTTGATCATTAAGCCAGAAATCTTCAGTGTCATCCAAGTGAGTGTCTGAACATATTTTCAAATTAATGAAGTGACTGTAACTTCCTTTGGATTAGAGACAACCAGTACTAACATCTAGGCCTGAATGCTATTTACTTTAAAAAGGTGTCTGGAAGAGTCTTCTAGAATATGCATGGTCGCACTACATTCCACTGTGAAAAAAAGGTGTAAACATCATTGAAATGCTTTCAAATACTTGTGGAGGCAAAAAAAAAAAAAAAAAAAAAAAAAAAAAAAGGAGGGCACTTGAAGCACAGATTTATTTAAGAAAACACAAAGTAACAGCAGAATCATTTTAACTAAAAGAGCTCGAAATGGTTGTATCTCGTATCAGTCTGCATTTAGTAAAGTCATGACCTACCTTTTAGAAAGGTATGGGAGCATGGATACTGTGAAAACAGGAAGGTGTGAAGTACAGGAACTGTACAAGTCATGAAGTATTAAACTGGAAGAGTTCTGTCATTATAGTGAATGTATAGACCCTGATAAATGTTAATAGACTGTTGAACTTGAAGTAAACAAACTCTAATGATCTAAGTCTCTTTTATTTCACTACCTGTTCTTACTTCAACTCATAAACTCCCTCACCAACTCAAATATAGTGATTATAATGGACGTAAACTTCAAATTAGTAACATCCTTGCTTATTTTCAGGACTAGAAATCATAATTTTAGTATACTTCAACCATATAGCCTAAGTAATTGGATGGCTCGATGATCTGAAAGCTCTTTTCCAACCTAAATGATTCTATGATGTTAAGATTTATTATTTCTATTTTAAAGACTTTTACTCCCTGGGATCAGATAGAATCTGGGTACAAGGATCCATGGTCATATTTTCAACTTTATTGGAGATCTGCTTAAATCTACTGTGGACTGAATTCACAATAACTGTGACTAAGTCTATACATTCTGATGATAGATATAAACATTTATCATGCCTCCAAAAGAAGCTCATTCCTGTAAAAAGACAGCATCTCTTACAATGCTGATCATCCTCTCAGAATGAAAGTTAGGGAATGAGATGGGGACAGGATGACCATATATATGATGAACACATTAACCAATAGCAATGTGATCCCATTTTTTTATCTTCTCTCTGGATGTTAGATGATTACCTCTTGTTCTGGTTCAATGTGAGCTTAAGCACAGCAGTGTTGCAGACATGATGCAGTGTGCTTCTACAGTTCTTTCTTAAATTTCAATCCTTTTTTTATACCTCTGACACTTCCATGTTATTGGACTGTGCTTGTTGGAGAAAAGTAATGTTCAAATTATTTTTTCATGGATAGCTGTCTTCAGTTTGGAAGGGTGTTGTTTGGTTTTGGGTTTTTTTCTTTGGTTTTGTTTTTTTAAGTATTCCTATTAAATCAATTTGTTGTTCAGGAGGTGTTGAACAACGTCAGAGTTGCAGAAGAGTGGTAGATAGAGCAAAACCTTTTAATCTGTCGCTGGCTAACATTAAAAGTTGTTTGACCAGTGGTATTCAGTTAGATCTCATGTAAACTGAATAGACAAGACAACTGGAAGAAAGTTAATCTACAACAGCTTCACTAAGTAAAATTTTAATAGCAGCCTGTAGTCATCTGAATCCTCACTCAGGAAGATAGATGTGATTGTCTATACCTATTGTCCCCCAAAAGATCACTGCATGGTGCTAGGTTTTAGGTTTAACACAGCAATCAGGGAAGTCCTTGGAAAACAAGCTTGTGACTCTGCCTTAGTGAAGGAGATACCTGAGAGCTTTTCTTAACTTGGTCTTCACATTTTAAAAACCTATAGCCACTTCCTTGCTCAGCTCTCACTGTCTTATCCAATGACAGACACCTACACTGCAGCAGCCGTTTAAATAATCTACTATATACCACCAGTACAGAGAACGTTCCCATATGAAACTAGCAAAGGAGAAGCTGGCTCTTCTTGGGCAATCTTACTCCCAGCTGAGTGAGGAGGTAGCTGTGTTGCACAGCCAACCAAGAGCAGAGGGACTGGCCCCTCTGGACCCAAAATGTAGTAGGGTGTTCACTTGTTGGGGGTGCTTCAGGCTGAAGGGGTCAGGCAAGGTAATACAGGCATCCAGTGTGAAAGTCAGCCTCATCTTCTTTTTCCTGTAAGGATGATCTGCCTGGAGCACTACAGGTCTCAAGATCCAAGTTAGAGGAAGAGGATGGAGAGCTTTACTAAATTAGGACTTTCAGGATATTAGGTCAATACAAATACAGGTATTTACAAATAATATTACAAATAGCATTACAAGTAGCAGATTTATCGGAGATAGGCAGTTTGCTTTTCACTTTAGAAGTCTTTCAACATATAATACATATAAATGTAATGCTTTATGTTATCACCTTGGAAATAAGCCTGGTTTTGTGATTTTTATTTCACATTTTAAAGAACCTTTATTAGTAGTTACTGGACCAAACCTGTCCAAGCCTTAGAAAGAATCTTCTATAATTTTCCTTCTTTGGTGGTTTTTGTCTCTTGCTGTTGAAGGATTCATGGGCATTCTAGGATACGTTTAAAACATTAACCCAAATTCAATTCTATATTGCACTGATATTGACTTGAGAGAGTTTGAAATCAATTAAACCAATATAACTTACTTGAATACAGAAAAACTACTGCAAAGATTTATGTGATCAGAAAGGTGGAATATCTAGTTTATTATTGTGCATTTTTCTTAGATTTGTACTTTGCAAAGTTGCAAAGAACCAAACAAGTCAAACTGTCTTCTCCATACTGAATGCAAAATCTATCTGGTCAATTATACCAGGATCGTATTAGAAAAAAGCAGCCACCAACTCTTGGGAATGTATTTCCTGACCTGACAAAGACATTGACAGTGGCCTCACAACATTGAAGAGTTTGGAATCTGAAAGGAAATGCAACAGATGAGAATAAAGTGCTCCCTGGTCACCTGGGTGAACATCACATCTGTGTATGATTTTGAGATTAAATATCCAGACACTGTCAATGACAATTTTTTTTAGGTTTGGCCCAGACCAATCTGAAGCAATCGGTTCAAGTGATATCATTACAAGTCACTGTGTAATCAATAACCATAGCATATTTGGATTCCAAAATCCAGAAGCTACTAAATCAAAAGGTCTTTTATTTTAAAATATTGATTTTAAAAAGAAAAATCACAGATAAATGAGAAAGGATGTTAGAAAAAGGTTGAAGAGATTAATCATTCCCAGTGGCAGAGTGGGTATCTAATACCCCCATATGGTTTCTCAAATATGTAAAGGAATACAACCCACTAGCAAAGACCTGAGAAAAATCAACAGACTAAGAGGTATTATTAGAAAGAGAAATCCTTTAAAAACCTTAAATTGTATTGAAATTTGGATAATAGAAGGAGTAAGAACCACTAAGAGGTTGGTTATAAGTAAAACCACAAAATGGCAGCACCAAAAAAAGAGTTTGAGAAACTATCTGTCAGTATCACAAACCCAAGTAAATCTATTTTCAAACAGATGAGAAAGAAGCCTGCTAGGGACTCTGTAGCATGAAGAAATTGATCAAAGCATGAAAAGAGCATGCAGAGGAAAGGAGGCCACAGCTGAGAACAAAAATTACTTGTTTATATCCCTGCTCAACATGGATATGTTCAGGGAGATTTCTGAGCTGAACCTTTTTTTTAGCTATAGACACATTAAAGGATATGCCCAACTGTCAGCAGAAGTTAGTTATTGAAGAAACAGATAAAATTAAGAGTAAAAAATTTGCAAGACCAATTGATATTTATCTTCGGGCTCTAGGGAGACTTGAAGATGAAATGAGTAAATCACAAACCTCTCTCAGAAACAGTGTGGAGGTAGAGGACTGACACACGTGACACCAATTATTTCAGAAGACTGCAGGAGAATCCAAGGACTGACCAGTAGCGCAACATGTCCAGCAGGTTAATTAGTTGAAACTGGCTGAAAAATAGAATTATTGTGTGCCTGTATAAATATGAACCATTCTGGTTCATAAAAATGAACAATTAGGGAGAGCAACATGGCTTTTGCAAAGGAATAGCACCTCACAAATACACAGTTCTCTGAAGTTGTCAGCAAGCCTCCAGACTGGAGCAAGCAGGCTGATACAGTGCACCTTGACTTTGAAAAGGCATTGAACAATGTCTTCTACCAAAAGCTCTTAAAGAGGCGAGGATGACTGTGGAAAAGGGGACTAAAATGGATAAACAAATTTTCATTAACAGATAGAAAACAAGTGGCAGAAATAGTTTTCACAGGGGAAGAAGATTATCAGAAGAATCCCTCAGAGATCTGCACTTGACTAGGTAGCTTTTAATTTAGTAATTAATAATCTTGTAAAGAAGCTGAGCAGTGAGGTGGAAAAGTCTGTCAATGTTAATAAGGTATTTGGGACAATATATGAGCAATGGCTGTGAAAAATGCAAAAGCCCTTCATACTTGTGACTGACTAGTGGTCATGAATGTATATTCATGATATACATTCATGATGTATCATCACCATAAATGGTGGATGAATGTACCAAAGCAGAAGTCCACTTTATTATCTTAAGTGTGCTTTAATTAATGTTTTGATAAATGAAATCTATCAAAGTTAAATGCAAAATTAAAGTCATTAACCCATTTAAGAAACAGAATGGAACCCTTTGAGAACTCCAAAAGACCACTTCAGTTAAAATAAACCCTGCACTTTTAAGTCTACAGGTGTACATTCCTTGATTTTCAGGTTTTGGACAGAAGTGACTAGTCTGAAACATCTGATTTCTGTTCTTTTAAATCAAATCTAGCTATGAAAACTTCTGATGTAATGTTATAATTTAAATTTTATTTTACATGTGGATAGACCACTTGATATCATTTTCTATTGTAAAGATCTAGAAACAATGTCTCAATCATCGTTAAGCTACTGCAGCTTTTAATGATCTTTTTCAAAAAATATATTGCAACTGTTTTATGAAGTCAGGCCAGCCAACAGTAAAAGTATCTAACACATATCATAAAATAAAAAATACTACCTAAAGCCAAAATCTCTCCTTTCTACATATTTCCTCCCCCACATGACACTTCATTCAATATGAGTTCATGGAAAAAATTGTTTGTTCATATTTTTCTGTCTAAAAAAGATGTGTGGTACATTCTTTTAGAATAACTTTAGTTCAGAGAGTTTGCAGAAAGCCTTCTGCGCTGCTTAACCTCTCAGTAGAGAACACACAGGCAGTTGGGAACAGCTATGCAGGATTATGTGCAAATTCTTCTATGACAAAAAAGGGGGGAAAAAAAGAAGGGGGGGTGGAGGGAAGAGAGAAAAGATGCCTACCTGTGTAGGTAATCTGAAAAAGCTACAGGTTTCAGGCAAGTCAAGCAAGCGTGAGGAACAGATGTATCTGCAACAACAGTGGTGCTAGAAGAGGCCCTCTGGGAAGGGGACCACATACAGCATCCAAGCTGTTGTCATGCTCACGGTCACAACTCCATCAAGGCTGGGCAGCACTACAGAAAAAATAAAATGACATGAAAGCAAAGTCTTACTAGGAAAAAATCCTCAGATGAACATTATTTCCCCTTTTGTATCAGGTCATCACATTTTTTTATTTAGGAGACTGATAGTGCAAGTAGAACCTCTCTTCATAATAAGATTTTGGGAATTTCCTATTTTATGATGCCCTTTCAATATTTTATCTACATTATCTATATGACTGGTTGAAGGTATTTTTTGCTGTTTCAGGTAGCAAGGTGGCTGTAGTAGCAAAGTCTTTTTTGGTGCTTTCTAGTTCCTTTTTTAAACTTTCCTGTCTCTTTCTTCAGTGATGCAGGTATCATTCAAACAAATGCTAATTGCCTCCTCACCTGTTTTTTTCTAAATGTAACAATACACTCTGGTTCTTCTTCTGTAGGAAAGACACGCAGTCCATGCATGTAGTTCAAAGTGTGAGCATCTTTAATTGCCACTAAAATTAACAAGATTTATGCATCTCTTGAAGATTTTTAGACCAGAACAATCTGACTGCCATGCCAGTACTCCAGATACCTTATCAATCTTGTACCACAGTTATAAGGTATTGCAATTTAAAAAAATAAAGTTGGTTGCCTTGTATTTAATATGAAGAAATGTTGGTACTTTTATTGGCCTTATACTAGTCAAATAATTTGGATTGCAGCTTTTACAAAATTCACAGTTATGAAAGATGACACTTGAAAAATTCACTTAAGACAAAATAAACATACAACAAAAATAGCTGAAAAGAATAATTTTATCTCAGTTAACGCTCCCTCTCTCTGTCTGTCTCTCTTCACTTACAAAATATATCAGTTATAGTTTGGAACACTTGAATTAAACTATCAATGTCTAATTTAAAGGAATTTCCTGAAATGTAATGGAAATATACTAAAGGCCATCAGGCTTTCCTTTTCCCAACATAATCAGCTTTTTAAAAAAATGTCTTTCAGTTTGACTAGTTTGTCAGTTTTGTGAATGTCATACTCAGCTCAGATATATGTCAAATTCAGAAGACACCATGAAAAAAAGCCTGAGCTAGGGAAAATATTGGAAATTTTAAAAGAGAAGTTTAAACTATAGAAGTGCAATATTATTCATTTTAAGTCATGTAAGTTCATTTTCTCCAAACAAGTTAGTAAATATGGGACAACTTATTGATCAGTCTCAGATATTAAAGAAAATTATTAAGTTAATTGATGGCTTTAGAAATAAGGGGTGCCCTAGTACTTTTGCTGCCTTAAAATTTCAGTCAAACATTAGTTTTTTTCTAATATGTATATATTGATATTTCAGTTGACTAATGTTATTGGCAAAATCTTGCAAGTACATGCTTATTTAAGTTGCTCTGAACTTCTACTATTTCCTTATAATTGTCTTATGATTATTGTAGGCATTGCAAGTAACAAACTTCAGAATACTGATCAACTAATTAAAGAAGTCAAGACTGGTGTCAGCCTCGAGCGCAGTGATCATGCACTGGTGGAATTCACAGTCTTGAAGGATATGGGCCAGCTGAAGAGTAGAGTCAGGAACCTGAATTTTAGGAGAGAAAACTTTCAGTTTTTTAAGGAGTTATTGGATGGGATCCCCTGGAAAACTGCCCTCAGGGATAAAGGAGCTGAACAGAGCTGGCAGATACCTGAGAATATTTTTCTTAGAGCACAAGAGCTCTCAATTCCTGTGTGTAAGAAATCAGGAAAGGACAGCATGACATCAGCATGGCTGAGTAAGGATCTTCTGGTCAAAATGAAGTATAAGAAGGAAATTCACAGGCAGTGGAACCAAGGACAGGTTTCCTGAGAAGAATGTAAGGAAACTGCCCAGATGCATAGAGATGGGATCAGGAAGATATGGCACAGCTGGAGCTGAATTTGGCAAAGGATGCAAAGAATAATAAGGATTTCTATACATACATTGGCCAGAAAAGGAAGAGTAAAGAAAATGTACCTGTCCTCATAAATAAGACAGGAGAACCAGTAACAATCAACATGGAGAATACTGAGGTACTCAATATTTTTGCTTCAGTTTTCAGTGGTAAACTCTCTTCTCCCATCTCTCAAGCCCCTGAACTTCAAATCAGGGACTGGGAAATTAAGTCACTCCATCATGGGAGAAGATCAGGTTTAAGACCACCTGAGAAACTTGAACATACATACATAAGTCCATGTGACCAGATGAGATGCATCCCAAGATCTTGAGGGAATTAGCTGAGTAATCTAGTAGCCTTCTATGATGGAGTGACTGCATCAGTGGACAAGGGAAGAGCTACAGATGTCATCTACCTGGTCTTCAGTAAGGCCTTTGGTATGGGCCCCCACAACATTCTTGTCGATAAATTGGAAAGGTATGGGTTTGATGGATAAAGAATTGGCTGGATGGCCATGTCCAAAGAGTCACAGTGATCAGCTCAATGTCCAAGTGGAAACTAGTAATGAGTCATGTCCCTCAAGGGTCTGTACAGGGTCCAGTACTATTTAATATCTTCATCAATTACATAAATAGTGGGATTGATCACCGTATCAGCAAGTTTGGAGATGACATCAAGCTGAGAGGTGCAGCTGATGTATTCCAAGGAAGGGATGCCATCCAGAGGGACCTTGACAGGCTTATGAAGTGGGCCTGTGTGAACCTCATGAAGTTCAACTAGTTCAAGTACAAGGTCCTGCACCTGAGTCAGGCCAATCCCCGATATTGATACAGGCTGTGGGTTGGATGAATTGAAAGCAGCCTTGTGGAGAAGGACTTCAGGACACTGATGGATTAAAAATTGGATATGAGCCAACAATGGGCACTTGCAGCCCAGAAAGCCAACTGTATCCTGGGCTGCATCAAAAGAAGTGAAGCCAGCAGGTTAGGAAAGGTGGTTCTCCCCTTCTACTGTCCTTTCATGAGATCCCACCTGGAGTACTGCATCCTGCTTTGGGATCCCCAGTACAACAAAGCCATGAACCAGTTAAAGCTCGTCTAAGAGGAGTGCCACAAAAATAATCAGAGGGCTGGAACAGCTCTCCTATGGAGAAAGGCTGAGAGAGTTGTTCAGCCTGGACAAGAGAAGGCTCCATGGAGACCTCACTGCAGTCTTTCATTATATAAATGGGGTATATAAGAAAGATAGAGACTTTTTATGAAGGCCAGTAATGATAGGCCAATGGGTAATGGTTTTAAATTGAAAGAGGATTCAAGGAGGAAATTATTTGCAGCAAGTGTGATGAGACACTGAAACAGGTTGCCCAGAGAAGTTGTGGATGCCCCATGATTGGAAGTGCTTAAGGTCAGGTACAACAAGGCTTTGAGCCACTTCATCTAATAGAAATGCCTCTGCCCATGGCAGTGTGTTTGGGCTAGATGATCTTTAGAGGTCCCTTCCAACTCAACCAATTCCACCATTCTATAACTCCTTGATCTGTAAAGTGACGATTGTATTAGTTTGTGATACAACAACTCCTTGGTTCTTTAGGATGAAACACACAGTTACTTCGTAAATAATGAGATTTCCCAAACTACTTATTTTTGTATAATTTCTCAGATTTATCAATGACTGATTTACATTGAGCATTTCTAAAATTTGCTTGTTATGTTTTATTGCAGCTAAAAATGAAGAAAAAGAAGATGGCTAAATTAATATAAAAAATGCATAGGACCACTAAAATAAAAAGAAAACCCTAGCTATAAAAATATGCTTTGAGATAATGGGAATTATTACAAACAGTGTTAAGGAATAAAGTTGATGAAAGTTATCTAACATATGTAAACAATATTGACAATTTCTAAACTGGAGCCTGTATATTCAACCATGTAAACCACATAAAATTTCTTCTTCCTTTTCTTAGGTTGATCTACTCTCAGCTAAAATAATTTTGCTTATAAGTGCTTGAAAAGTAGACCAATTTGCAGAAATCACCTGCAGAATGTAATTGCCGTCTAGTATTCCAGGTAGGTTTGCCCATCTATGGGGAGAAAGAAATAGATAAGAGGGAAACACAAAAGACAAGCAATGAGAAAGAAGTGGAATTATGGACTGCTGAGAAGAAAAACTACTGCTATCAGTTCTGCCAGTTCATGGGAAACTGATCTGCAATTCATGAATGTGACAAAACGCATTCTCCTTACAAAACAATAAAACACAAAGAAGACAGATAAATAGGGATAGAAAGAAAGGTGTCCTGCCTAGCTGCAGAACTGTGAATAGGATTTCCACTTAGGTAGATCCTTTGTGTGTTTACAAAATAAGGGCATGAAAAATGTAAAAATAAGAAAAACCTTACATTTTTACAACTGAAAAAAGGAATCCCACAAAAATAAAGAAGTAAATGAAAATTTTTGAAACTATATATAATATTCTGATACCTGGGGGATCCTCAAAACCTTGTATTTAAGACGCTATGAAACAAACTATTTTTTTCTTGTCATCTAGGTTTCTTTCTAGCTGATAGAAGCTGAGATTCTTTTCTATTTCCTACTGCTGTTTTGCTTTTTTCATAAGAGTAGAGCCCCTGCAATACTTTGGCTATGACTTTTTTTTTTTTGTCTGATTACTCCAAAGTAACCAGGTGTCTTTTTTTCCTTCTTTGTATTCCCATGTCTTTAAATGCATTGAATGGGAAATTGCTTTTTCTCCTCTCCATTGGAAAAGCAGGGACGGTGTTCTGCTTCTGGAAGCAAAGAAAGGAAACTTCATGGATCAAACTGAGTAGTTTTTATGATTCCAGACATTTTAAAATCAAATCAAATAATACATGCTATTTATCATTCAAATGCAGGCATAGTACTTTTAACCATTACTTTCAACTTCATCAACTTTGGTATTTAGGCCTTTCACAGAGTTTTACATTCCTTGTCCCTCCATGAGATTCTTGGTTCATTTTAAAACCCAGCTGTAGGACTTCTAGCCCTGGATCAACATTCCGGAGTTTCAGATTAACATGAGGAGGTAGGAAAATATCTGATGGAAGAGGTCTTAAATCAGATGGCTACCCCCACATGATCTTATAGAAAGCCTTATTCTAGCATATTTGACTGCACAATAAGACCTTTATAGAACATAACAGCATCCCTGGTTCCAGAGCAAAAGTTCTGAGTGTTCTTGGGCATTAACACTTGTATTAGAAGCCCTTTTCAGCTTCTTTTTTTCTCAGCTAACAAATTTCCTCTTCTTGTATCTGTATGCAGAACAAATAAGGGTGATGTCTCAAAGGAATTACAGCAACACATTAAAAGTAATGTGCAGGATCACAATTATGTTGTATTTGTCCAAAGTGATTAAACAGAATTATTTTCAGATTTGTAATCAAGGAATGAGGCTAATGAAAGGCACTAATTACATCCCTTTAGCATACTAAGTATAAAATAGATAAGTAAGATAATGTATTATGATTTCGATTAGGATCGGGGCATAGATTTTCAGGAAAGGTTATAGGCAATGGAGGAGAGCCAATACCTTTACAAATAGAAAAGATGTCTGGGATATCAGATTTTGATTTTGGTCTCTGGAAATGAGATGTTACCTTTCCAGAAAACATCATTTTATATCCCTGTCATAAGGCCAGGAAGAAATAATTGCCTAATCCCCTTTTTGAATGTTTTTTGGAATACTTTTGTTGATGATAACTTTGACTCCTTTCACATCACACTGTTAATTCTTCACAAACATTTAGCAAATTATTATTTTTCAGGAACACATCCAAATACTGATTTTAATTGTGTATCTTGACTTACTCTGGAAAAGTAAATTTTCACTTATGTAAGTGTCATTACAAGAAAATTATAAAAGAAGAGTTAGGTATGCGTGCCGGAAACAGAAATACAGAATTAGACAAAGGTATGGAAAACCAGTCCATCTTCAAGTTATAATATTGAATATTTACAAATAACATCAAACAAAAGCATTCAAATAAACATTGAGGAAATTATGTAAATCACAACCTAATTAGTGAGTAGCAAATGGAAGAAGAAAATTAGCTTGTTCTTTAACTGTTATTTCTCAAATGTGATTGAATTGATTTTTCATTAAGGTCCATAGGAGCTTGTCAGCTTGCAATAGCATTGTCAGCCATGTCTGTACTGTTACCTGTACTCTACCTGTACAGTTATTTAATATCTAGTATCTAAAATATTGTTCCATCATATGTTGTCATACTTAGAACTCAAAACACCCCTCTGCAAAGATTAACTTCTGAGTATCCCTAATTCTAGTAACCAGTGACAATTTGACATAGAAAAAATGCCTCTGAAGAATTTTGTTTGTTCATTTTACCCTGCAAGCACTATTTATGCTACCATGTTAAGGAGTTTTCCTCTTTAATTGTTTGATTCATATAATAATATTGCTTGGGATCCTTACAAAAGTATTTCTGAAATAAAACAATTTCTTTAACAGCTGTTCAGGTTTGCACTAAACCTTCCTGTGACCACTATCCTTTTATGTGCTGCCTTCTCCTGAACTGGCAGATGCAGCGAGAGCAGCAGGCTTTTCAGTCATGCCCTGTGGCCTGCTTACCTTTAGGTGCTGAATAAAAAAGCACATTCTTAAATGGCATGACTGTCACCTAATGGAAAAGGTCTTTTAAAAAGCACATGTTTTCAAGTAGTTTTGCCAATGTTGTATTTAGCTTTATTTTACAAACAGAGGATTAGGTTCTTCCCTTTTCTTTTTTCTTTTTCCTTTTTTTTTTTTGGCAAAGTAAAGCTAAAGCTGGTGAAACTTGGCAGGGGTAACTCTTGTTTCATTCTCCATGAAACCACAGCTTCCCACAACCAACTTGCAGCTGTGTCAGGTTTTAGCCAGTCTGTAGGAATTACAGGAGGGTAGGAAAGGACTGAAGCTAAAAGATGAGCTGCTGTATAGTACATCTCAGGTGAAAATTTCCCAGGGTACAAATAATGTCTCTGAGCAGCATTAACAACCTCTGCACATATTCTGTCCAGCATTGAGGAGAAGCCATGTTTGTGTAACTCCCAAAGGAAAAGCAGCTTTGCTAGGTGACCAGCTGAGTGTATCTTTACTTTTAAGTAGCAAAGCACAGAAGCATGGGCTTGCTTTCCACATGTATAGTCCTATCATGCAGGGGAAGCCACATTCCTTGGGTCTGATCAGAATGAAGCATGGGCCTAAGCAATTTGTTGAACTGATGCTTCTGGGTTCAATGAAAGCGCACTAAGTAAATGAAAAATGTTGCATTAGCATTAATAAGCTTCAGGATCTAAAATCCTATGATCTGCAGAGCATGAGTCTGATTTCACAGTAAATCACCTCATTGCAGGTTTTGAGCTGAAAAAACATTATGAGATTGGAAACTACCTCTTATGGCTATTTCTCATTTCACAATGTAAATGGATATGTATTGCCTATAGATTTGTCCTTGTCTATTACTTGCCACCAACTAGTAATTCCATCAGATGTGTATTCTTCTTCTCTGATAATGCCTTGAAACTGGTTGGACTCAACTAAGCATTATGACTTGGAAAAGGTAACAACTTGGAGCCAGTACTTCCAAGAATAAAATTGAAAAGATAGACATTTTTATTACTTCTGCACAGCAAACACACTGATTAGATTGTGAATTTCTGAATGAAGAAATTATGAAATGTCAGTAAGCAAGTGCTGATATGACAAAATCCTGTTGAATTATTGCATTGATCAATGTCTTGAAAGCCAAATTTGGCAGCGTCTATAGAATAAAGAAGCAGAGAGATCTGCAAAAAATACAACTCTTGAAGGGGAAAGCTGCTCTTTCTGAACAGGGAAAGATCTTAGAGAGAAAGAAAATCAAACTCTTCAGAAAATTAAAACCTCATTAAGAAATGAGAGCTGGCAGCAAAAGAACACTCTAAGCCATGTTGCTCATCTTATTCATGCTGTGTCTTTAGCCGGGTCAGAGAGCTGGCTTGCTTTGAATAGCAATGCCCTGAATAGTCAAAAAATCTGTGGACACACGCTCTGCATCACCTGGGACTTGGCAGAGGAAGGAAGCTAAGGTGACAGATCTCCACTTCCAGCCTCACGCTGCACTGTGTGGCAGAGGCACAAGGGACAGTGCCTGAGAAGAGACGGCCAAAAGGTTTGTTTAATTCTGTAAATCCTAAAGTATTCATAAAAGAATGTTACAACAGGCAAACGGGAAAGCAGCCTGCAGTTCCTGTCACACTGGGCAAGCTGAGGATCTCCCATTCTAGCTTATCTGCAGATATACCAGTTGTAGTAGATTATTTTGCACCAGCGGAACATTGCAGACGTATCCCACTGGAGCAGTAAATCTAGTCCAGCATATTTCATTGTGGAAGGAACTGCTGAGCCTGATATTTACATGACCTGTAAATGATATTGGCCTTCCTTATTTCACAGTAGACTAACCATGCTGGGTGTCACCTCAGGGTGAAATGGGTACCCTTGGGTTTGTATACAGGGTTTTGTGAAGGAGCTGTAGTACCCAATATTTTGGTAAAAGCAATCTGCTCATAGCAACAGTGATTCTTGAAGTAAACAAAATTAACATTGAATAAATCCATGTTTTGTTTGACAAAGGGCCACGGGATTTGACAAATGATCTCGGCCTATCCTAGACATAGGTAATGAGGGGCTACTTAGGTGCTTAAACATAGCGATCCAAGAAATATATACAAGACAGACAGGGGTAAGCATAGGGCCTGTTTTTCTTCTGGCATGGCAACTGGAAGCTAAACAGGATAGCTGTGCTAAAATTGCACAGGAACCTAACTTCAGGTACCTGAATAACTAACTCCCCTGTTGCTTATGGGAGAAAACAGGTACAAAAAAATCCATTCAACAAACTCAAATGATTATACTACCAGTTATAAAGCTTTTGGCTGTAAGCCCTAACACTGATCACCTGCCAATTGATTATTCTTAACCTTTAAAAAGAAAGTCATTGAGGATTTAATGTGGCACCAGTACTGAGATTATAAAACATATGCAGTGTCCTCCTTGCTTCACAGGGGAGTCATCCAGCCTGCCCCATGAAATGCACAATGGTGCTTTTGTTTGGCCAGTGGTGGCTGTGAGCACTGGGGAGCGGGGAGGAGGGGACGGGAGGGTGTGTTGCCCAAATGCCCCGCAAAGAACTGGGCTGTCAGTGAATCACTCCCACATTGTTCTCACCTGTTCATCTGCTTGTCAGCCTCAGCTCCCTCCACCACCGTTCCCCTCCATCCTCCACAGCACAGGATGTATATCAAGGTGATGGCCAGGATTCTTATTTCAAGGTCCAACAAAAAATCTTTCATGGAAAGGACAGAGACTAGCTCATCATTTGTAATTTCATCTGAAAGGGCGTTCCATATTTCAACAGGTTAGCCTGTTCTGTTGCGTGAGATGGCTGGACACCACCTGCATAAGGTAATAGATTCTTCCTAAACTGCTTGCAGGTTATTTACAACCAGTCATGCACAGTGCTTAACCACACTTTTTTTCCCACATTTCCTAACCCTGTTTTTATAACTTTTTTTTCACCTTTTTTTGTCTGTGCTGCTCATTCTTCTTTCTGCCTTTGTCCTACTTCAGAAGCCCTTTTCCCTCTTTGAAAACAGGAGAACAGAAGAAAATATTTTTTAATTCTTTAAATGGACCCTATCCTGCAGTGCTCTAGGCACTAGAGTACTGTGAAATGCAAAAGCAAGAGGTGATTTACAGACACAGCAGACAAGCAGGAGTCACAAGTTTCAGTATACAGTGGCCTTTGAGATTTTTTTTTCATTTGGATGTATTAGTTGAAGACTAGGCAAACATACACAGAATAAAAGGCTTCAGATTGCTAGGTCGAATGGCAGGGTTGGTATTCTCATTTATACAGCTATTTTATACAAGCTGGTAGCTGAGCATCTGCAGTGACATACATGTGATTTATGGCAATCCCAGCTGAATGGTAGCAGGATTAATGCCAAAGATTATTCTTAAAAAGGGAAAGGAAGAGAAAATTTACTCCCTTCCCAAATGCGGAGCTTATTTTTAATTCATTCTACTTTTCAAATATTTGAGTTATCCAGGAATAACTCCAGAGTAATTTACAAACTTTTATGTTACATATTATCAATGATTATGCAGCCATACATGCAAAGAATAAAACGTATAAAGAAGATAAACACGGTTCTTGTTTTGTTCATGTAAACTTCATTAAGCTTAAGTATATGAAAATATCTTTGACAAACTGAACTGATTTGAACACCTTATTTTGAAAAATGAAAGACGCAACTGAAAACTGAAAAAGCTCACCGTTCCTCTGTATCATATTTCCAGCAAGTTGAACAATTTATTTCCTATCTCATCTCTTTTCTTCTCTGCCTGGCATAGTTTTCTTTTAATTATACGATCAATTTCACTCCCTGCTTTATATTAGCATTATGTAAAATTATTTTATTAGGTCCCTGTTTTCACTATATGCATATGCTTTAGATTTCATATATACTTATGTATACATTTCATGTATATTTGACTTATGACAGTTTACAATATATTGTAATTTTCTGTATTCTATTGTATCTTTGTTTAGTCGTAACTTAATTATTAGTTATATAAATTACTACATGGTGGTAGAATTTTGTTGGTTGAATTCTCTCTGACTATCCATTAGAAATAAGATCTTTCTTGTTAAAAAAAAAAAAAAAAAAAAAGCTATAATGAATTACATAACCTTTCCTTTTGTATCCTTCATTTCTGCTAAAAATATTTTTGGTTGCTGGATAATTAAATTTTACCCCTCCTTAGGTACAGGCTGGAGTTCTCAAGGACCCACAAGATTAATGTACCATGAAACGTGCATCCTAAAGGAGAACAACATTACCATTCAGCCTCTCATACTTCAGATGAGTCAATTATAAAATTTCAGTGATGACAACACTGCTAGATTTTTTTACTTGAAGAGTGGCAAAATAATGAAGTGTTCATTCCATTTTACTGCTTTCACATATGTTTGTTGCGAGCACTAGATTCGTGCTGGATGCAAACTGAAAAGTGATGAATTCAAGGAGCTTGTGAGGGAAGATCAAAACACGTTGGGACTATGCTGGAGACAGTGGAACAAAGCAGGGGTCAAATAAGTCAATGGATTTATGTGAGTATAAACAGAGCAGCAGGAAGAGAAAGGAGTTGGAGGAATCAGAAAGCAGCAGAAAGAATTTAGGAGGGAAGCACTGGTAATGGAAATAAAAATACAGGGAGAAAGAGACCTGAGTATAGTATTAGCACTGACAGATGAGCTAGATTAATGAGCGCATACTGAGTCTAACTACTTTTAATGTTCTTTTCAGGAGCTAAATTAGATACCTCTGGCCATTGCAAAACCAGGATTTTGTAAGTATTTGAGACTGAGTTGTAATAAACATAAAGGTAAACAGCCTCAACTAAGTAAAAAAATGGAAATCAAAATAAGGAAAGAAAAACGTAACTCTTAATGTTTTGTTTAAACCTTACTTTTTAGCCTGAGATCACAATTTATAAGGGGCAGTCTATTTCATGCTCTTGTACATTGCCATAAATTGCTCAGGATAATGAAAGAAGGGGCTGAAAGATTGACCTGTAAAGCAACTGGTATATACACCTAAACACTGCGGAATAGGGGAAACAATTTTAAACACCACCAACAACTTTTTGTCAGACTGTGCATTTATTCTAGAAATTGTTGTTCAAATTTTTCAGTGACTTGTTTATTTTTCTCTAGTGTTATACTTTGTACTAGAGAAGTGATCCATATTGTGCAATAAAAGCATTTTTATTCATATGATATCATAAAACTGTAATACTGGAAAACTTTGGAGTATTAGGCATATAACTTTTCTTACAAGATACTGAGAAGCCTATTAAATAAATATTTCTAATTATTCCCCACTGTTATCAATGAAACATTTATAAGAGCACCAGTTCTTTTGCAGTTATAAAATAAAGCTGTGCAGTTTTACAAGTGTGACTCATGAGTTACACAAATTTGTGACCTGTCTCAAGCTTTGGCACCTGCCTAAGCCTTGTCTGACATTTTAAGCACAATTGGAAACAACCACCTCAGTAATCAGTCCCCCTCTAGTACCATAGCAGCTATGTAATGAAATAATTAATTTCAGAAAGTTTCATAGAAAACAGTAGTTCAAAGAAACATATAAAGAATCTTCTAATAATACTGAGATCACTAACCAATGCCAATAACTATATTGGCCACAGGAAAAGATATGAAAAAAATGAATCAATATTATGCATGGAAGGAAAAAAAAACAAAACCACAAAACAGGCTTCATTGGCAACAGGCAAATTAATACAACTGTCCACCTATAGCACATACAAAGAACAGTCTCCTTTCAAATCTCTTTGAAGATATCAACACATCAGATAGGCAGAGGTTCTGTTTAAAACTTTAAAAATTCTCATCTTCGGCCACCTTTTCCATACATTTTTCATCTTCTGTCTTAAAACAATTAAGATTCTTTGTTATTCTTACACTATTTTGGAAGATTATTTTTGTGCATAAACCTTTGGATAATAATAAAAGTGTTTAAAATTTCTTCTTATAACAAAATTTGCATTTCTGTGGCTATTTTTTTTCTCCTGAAATTTATCTTTATATTTGTTATACAGTCAACATTCCCTTCAGACTCTGTTCTGCTAAGCCAAACAACCCAACTACTTTTAATCTCACTTCTTTAGATAGATATTCATCTTTAATTAATCTAGTAAACCACAGGCTGTCTTCAGACCAAATCTTTGTTTCTGGAATATTTTTTTTTTCACTAGAAAGTACAAATTCATGTAAAGTTACTAACAGAAGAATTTACTTCCTAAGTAGTCTGCCTAAGAACAAGTTCCACATTAATTAAATCCATATTGCAATATGAATTTTTTAAGGAATACAGAAATTCAGAGTACCACCTGTTGGTGAAAAATAGAAGCAACTTTACTTCCTGCTGAACAGCAGATGCCATGCTCTGGTGAAGAACTGGAATCAGTCATGTTCTTTGACAATTTGCCAAGCTATATAATGTGAAGCAGAATTATAAGAATTCCTAGTTATTTATGATTTAATTATTTCAAGTTGCTACTACGCAGTGCTGATTAAGCAAACCACTTTTCAAGTGCATTGCCAACATTATATAATTTGTTTATAAATATGTCTCTCTGTTTTGGGGTTTTTTTTTATGCCATACTTTGTTTTGAATAAATGTCTTAAATTAAAATTAGCCACCTCAGTAAGTGATATAGTAAAAAAAAAAATGAGCCGCAGTAGAATGTAAGAGGATATAAAGTAGCACAGAGCCCATTCTAATATTAACAACTATTATGTCAAAACAGAGATTTTGAAAACTGCAGTTCTACAGATCAGACTAGCATTAAGACACATCTATGGAGATGGTAAAAAGAAGCTACTGAAGGCACTGAAAGACAGCCTTTTTTCCCTAAAAGGTGTAACCTAAAAGGTGTGTCACACAGACACACAAAAAAAATCCCACTGAGCAGTGCAAAAGCTGCTGTAGTTGACAGTCGCTACAAACACTTCTGCCTGTTTACCGCAGTATTTTCCCATGTATCTCCACACCACAGACCAGGAGGTTTCTGATGGGACTCAGCCTCAGCCATCTTGAAAGAACTGAAAGCTTTCCTGAAGTTCATCGCTACATGAATTTATGTCCCAGGGCAAAAACAGATTGGAGATCCAATGTATCTTGTAAAAACCAGTGCAAGTCTCAGATGACTTAACTTCTTTCAGGTCTAAGAATATATACACCCACGAGGTCTGTTTTGTTTTACTGAAGAGTGGCTGATATTTCTTTTTCACTCAAGTACATAAAATAAATAATAAACTAGGTGTGAAGGAAAAAAGTATGTATCAAACAAATTACTCAAACCACAGTACAGTCTATACACTTTTCAGAAGTTTACTTAAAATTTCTGCTGATTTTAAAACAATTTTGGCTTATTTTTCTTTAAAGCTTTTTTCACTAATCAGGAAGAAAAAGAAAATGTAAGATTTTTGTAATAAGGTTGTCCTCAGGATGGATCTAAATTAATTACAAGGAAAAAAGGGGGAAATAGGTATATATTTTCACTCATTTTTTAAAGCAATATTATTCTTTACCATAATGTAATTCAGATTTTAATTTACCCTGTAAATATCTGCAGCAGGGGTAGGCAGACTGACACCTAGGTGACTAGATAGCACCTGGAGCAAACAAATTTTTCTAGAGCTTTCTTTTTTTGTTTGTTTTTAGCTTGAAAACTCTCAAAAAAATGCATATAACTAATCCTGCCTGCCTCAACATTTAGAATTATGACTCGGGTCTTGGCCTGAGCAAACAAAAACTCAGAAAGAAAGAAGTGGCATATAAGGGTTCTGCAGGCATGCTTAAAAAATAGGTAGTGCATCCCAGCGCCTTCAGATGCCTCAGAAATGGCTCCGAGAGGTGGCTGCCTCAGACCCTGGGTGGTATCACAGCTGTCAGAGCATGTTTTTTCAGTGGGTGTTCTGGTGTTCTGGGTCACCTTTACATGATCCTCTGTCTCTGCCTGAATGGCATATGCAGTACATATATGTGTGAGTATATGTATGTATATATGTATATGTAGGTATACTGTCGATGTACATCTGGGCATACATAAATATTGTGTGCATATACGTGCTTACCACTGACAAAGGGATACTGCTCCTGGGGCTTTCTTCCTCAGCACACAGTCACTAACCTGTTAGTGCTGGAGCTTTTTACAGACCTTGCTGTCTCCTTCCAATGACCTTTGAGGAACAAGACAGAAGCTCAGTCATCCGATGCTAAGGCTCCAAATGCTTAGCTGTCAAAACAAAAAGACAGACAGACTGCATCTAAAATACTTCTCTCCACCATGTATACAGGCTGCAATAAGAAGTGCATTATGTCAAGCTTGGCTTATGAACTCATTTTCACTCTTTGATAGGATACAGCATCACTGGGATTTTTGAAATGACTGAAAGTGTCTTTTGGGGAATGGAAGGCATTAAGCACAGCTATAGTATTTTTCATTTCATTTTTTGAGCAAGGAATGCATCTTTCTCATGCTGCCACTGACACAAAAGTCAGTCTTTATTGCTGCTTAGAAAAAAGGCTTCATAAGAATCTAGTTGCCACTTGAAGACATCTTTCTATGAGTGTCAGGATCTCTAAGATAAATGTGTGCTGATGGCAAACTTCAGCAAAAGAGCTAGCCTACATGCTTATCTCAATCAGTATATTTACATATAGGTATAGTCAGTTTAATACACATACATTGCTGGTGATGTTTTGTTAATTACTTCTTGTCACTAAACTATGACCTATAAGAACTCAACTTTTATTATACTTTCTCAATTCACTTACTAAAATATAACAGGAATCTATTTAATCTTACGTGGTCAATGAACATTTCAGTGCATTTTCACTATATTTGACAACTGGAATAAAAATAGGTATTTGAATTTTTTATGAATCAATTAGCAGAGGGTCTAATATTTGCGACGATCAGAAGGCTTATGTTCTTCCCTTGTTCAAAGAAATGTTTTCTTTTAAAATTTAGAGTAGAGAAGCATGGGAATAATCATTTCAAATTTATCTAGACCATCCAGGACCCTAGATCTAGCAGTGGCCAATATCACATCTTTCAGATAGAAACTTTACATCTCTGCTAGGGACAAATAAATGAATGCTACCGGTAAGATGAAAAGGATGAATATTGCAGACAATACCTGGCCATATGTGGCCATTTGAATCGGGTAGTAATCTGAACCAATGATTTGTTGCTACAATAAAAAGCAGGTCATAAAAATACCAAGAGGAAAAAAATCACAAGTCTTCAACTATGCCAAGCAGCTGGGTTGAACAGTTTAATAAAGCAGCCACAACCTATTCTGAAAACTGTTGAGTTTTCTCACCCCACTTCCTCCTGAAAAGATGATTCAGAGTTTCATTTTGTTAAAGAATATCTTCTTAGCTCCTGCTTAAACTCACTTACACACAGCATACAGCTTTTTTTTTTTTTTTTTTTCTGGTACCAATATTATCTTTTGGCTTTAGAAACTCCTCCACAGTTTTTGCTCTAGAAAAGCAGAGAGTGAAGTGAAGGTCTCTCACAGAGGGATCAAGTGTGTATCATCCAGACTTTGTTTAGTAGGACTATTAAACCATATTCTGTTAGTCACTGTTTGCAGAAAATTCTGCCCTTTCTTACAGCAGTCTCTGTACTCCTCTTAATACAAACCCCATTTTCTTGAATATGGATGATGTAGTACTCGTCATGGTAATTTTCTAGGGTCCTGTATTAACACTTCTTACTCTCCTGAAAATTCTTCTGATATTTTTAATTGCATTTCCTTTCTCTGGGCCACGTCACACCAATAACTTGTAACCCATCTTGATGAACTCAAACTTTTATTCTCCACCATCATTTCCTTTTCATGAACCTTTCATTTACAGAAGAAAATTATTTTATCAGTCCTTACTAGCAAGACCTTCTTGTTCTTGCATTTTATACCAATTTCTAATTGCCTCTCTAGTCCTAATTGCTTTTTCTTTGACAATATATTCCAAGTTTTTCACACTGCAGAGGTCAAAGTAATTTATCTTCAACTGCCTAGATAACTTTTCCCTTCTGAAAAGTTACTGTTTCATGAACTATTTTTTATGACATACAACATCAGACTTTCAGTAAAAATCATTGCTACCAGACTCATTTGCACACTTTACTATGTTCCAGTAGTCAGAAATCTAAAAACTGGAGGTAATCCACCCCACCAGGTTGTCCACTTATTGCACTGAGGGGGCACCTGATGAGGAGGTACTGACCTCCACAACTTTTCCTTTAATTTCAGAGGTCTCAGTTTTCATTTCCACACCATTGTTCTCATAGCCATCTTACTCCTGCTACATAACCTGCAATGTCCCATTTTCTGCAAACAGAAGCAGAGTGCTAATTTAGGCTTGAGCCACACCTGTAGTTATTTTGACCCCTTCATCACTGATCAGAGCGAGCTTGACTTCGATTAATTATCATCTTCTTTCTTAATTTTCTGATCTCCCTGATAAGATTCCTTGATGATCAGTCTTTTCTCTTTTTTTCATCCTTACAAGTTTCCAGGTTTTTTTCAGATCCTGTTTCAGCTGTCTAGTTACCCAGCTAAATCTAGAACTTTCCCCTACAGAATTTCCCTTGCACTTGGCAACAAGCTCCAAGTACTCTGTTTACCTTCACATCATTCCAGAGCCTTTGACATGTGAACCTTTTCAGTATGACCTCTCTGAATTCCTTTATATACATCAAATACATGATTTTGAACTAGAAAACATTATTTAGTGGCCTGTTTGTTTATCTGTCCTTTTAATTTAAGCTGAAAAATCTCAAGGTATTGGACTGTATACTTAGTACTTATCAGCCTTCTGGAATAGCTTTATTTCTTGATATTGTATCACTCTTTAATGACAAAATCTTCCAGCTATCCCAAAGAGAAATGACAGTGCTATTCTTACTAATATTTTTTTTCTACTATCCATATCTGTAAAATTAAAAATCTGGTAAGTACACAAATATAAATACTTGTAGCATTTATAACATGAAGAACCACAGATTTGCATTGTTGGAATCTATAGAGTATTTCTATGTTGTTGCTGTGGTACTAATTTTTTGCAATCCTCTCCTGAAATTAATTCGACTAATATATTAATTCAGGTCCTCTGCTCATTTTAAAATCTAGCTGAGCTATGCTTGAGACATTTGAGTCTGAATATTTGTCCTCAATAACAGCAATTTGTAGATTTTTCTTTGTTTTCATCAGAATCCTTTTTTTCCACCCATTTTTTTCACCTTATATTCACCTTTCTTATTCTTATTGTGTCTGGCAGGCAATTCATTTTTCCATTCCCTGATTCTGCTTTGGCTTCAGGACTGCCAGTACTGTAACAGCACTCCCCACTAGCAAAAACTTACCAGATTTGTGATGTTTGCCACAGGCCCTTATATTTCCCTAGTATTTCACTTTCAGGTTTCTCTTACAGCCTCTCTGACAGAACGTCCCTTTCTTTTTGATTCCTGTCCCTATCTGTGTCCATTTTCTTCTTCCTCTTTTCTGCTGGAAAAAGTCTTCTGTATCCTTGTCCTTGTCACCCCGTCTCCTACCTGAATATCTGTTTACTTCTCCAGCACAGCAAAGCTGGTTCCTCAGGGAACAAAAAGATTTGTTCTTCTTTATCTCAGGAATTAGCCAAGCCAGACCAGGGAAGAATTGTGAGCTATTGGTTTAAGCCCGCATTCAGCAGTGAAGAAAGGGAATTATGGACAGTTGCCCCTGGAGTGGGATGAAGACTACGTACGGCAGAGTCCCAAAAAGCAGCTGCTCTTTACTTCTGCTTAGCTCCTGTCAGTCTGTTGTCACTAGTTGTCTTATTTAATTAACAGTTTATGCAATTATGAGCCTAACAGTGCAGGCCTTAGTCAGGCAAGGCTCCTGCTGATTTTTTAAAATTACTTTTCTCTACGTTTTTCCTTTCTAGACTTCAAGATCAAGTACCACAGAAATAATAGCTGGGTTCCCTCCCTCTTTGTATCTGGGCTGATTGCCACACCATCTGTAGTAAGCATCTTTAAACACCTCGTCTGTGCTCTAGGGTTTCCTATAGAAGCAATGTGCTGAGTACATTACCAAATCAGTTCTGTTTCAAAAAGAGACGAGGCCAGTATCTAGCTAAGTCCTAGCGAACTTCCAGTGCCAGGCAGTATTTCAGAGTTTCACTAAAGTCTTTTTTATAACTCAAGAGTTTAGTCATCAGCAAACACAGTAGCTTAGGTTCGTGAGATATAATATTGTTTAATATCTATGCAATACCACAAAGATCACCAACAATCTTAATGTTTATGAGAAGCTCCTTTTGGTCCAGATTTGACCCTTACTTGCTCTATGTTGTCACCTGCATGGTGGAGTAATTTCCTGACTAAACTTCCCAGAGCCTGGACCTTTGAGTGACAGTGGAAATGACAAGGGAAACTCTAAGATTATTTAGAAATGTCAAGCCCAGTGATGTAGCAGCAAGTGCTTTCATTTTTCTCAATTTTGTTAACTGTAGTATTGAATCAGCTTTACACTGAGAAAATAACAGATCTATTTCTGACGACTAATAACTGAGGCTCAAGAGGTCTCTCCCACTTGTGAGCTCAAGTGCTGCAAAGTCAATGAAAGTTTATAAAATGTTCTGACAACTGTTAATAACTTATACTATGGAGGAAAACTACAAAGGAGAGAGAAAAAATAATCTAAGAACAAATAACATCAGCCTGTGGATACCATGAAAGGACTGCACTAAAGCCACCTCTGGTAAAAAAAAGCAGCGTGGAAATGAATGTACCAAAACTCTTGTGTAGGAAGCATAGCCTGTTCAACATCTGCCCTTAATCATTGCCTCTTTGATCATCTTCAAAAAGGCAGTTTGAAAGAAATAGGTGGACATGGAGTCCAACATTAAGGAAGGCCAATAACTATTGTTGTCACTCCAGAGACTTTGGCCTTTGTTTGTGAGCCCTGGACTCACCTCCCTAAGGATGTTAGAACATTAACTCATTATAAAGTCAGCAAACCCTCCTTCTTGATTAATGTGAGGCTTTCCTTCTCTGTTATCTATATTAATTCCCAGGATCCAGGGGAAGGACTTTGGTGATAGAATCTACTGTGAATGAGCTCCAGCCTTGAATGCTATAAATCATGAGAAAAAAAAAAAAAGAAAAAGGAAAAATACCATCTTGCAAAGAACTGAAAAACAGGAATAGCCTTTTTTTCCCTAAATCGTATGTCCCTATGACAACATATTATATTTTAACTAGTAGGTTCTATACACACAAAAAGTCTTTGATTCTTTTTGGCCATAGCTTTCACTTTTTTAATCAGGTTTGATTCTGTCTCTCTCTTTTTTTTTTTTTTTTTTTTTTAATAGATATTTCTTAGTTTAACACGTATTTCCTAGTTTCTGTGAAAGGGTACCTAAGTACAAACATCTCTACATAAAACCTATTCACCATCTGACACACTGTTACAACGGAATTGCCATATGAATATTGATAATTCACTAGGCTTATTTATACTTTTGGAACAAAGGCCGTTACATAGAAGTTCAAGTATAACTGAGCAATCCAATGTGACTCCAAATCTGCTAAATCATGCCACTGAACAAATCACCCTTCATGAGCTGTGGCAGAAGGTCCGAGGAACTAGCAAAGACTTGGCTGAGAAATAAGAGGTCATCAGACCACAGAGACAAAGGACACTGTTCACACTGCAGCAGCTGTTGTCCAATCTACATTTGTCCATTCCTGGAAAAGTTTTTGCCCTCGCTTTCCTTACCAGAATACAGCTGCTGCTGACTAATGAATGCTACTCAGAATAACCACATTTTGCTGTAAGTGAGCCACGGACACTATGCTTCCCCATGGCTACTTATGTAGAATGTAACTGAAATGTAAGTTCTCTTTAAATAGCCTTATGAAAACTTAAGACATATTTTAGTCTGACAAACAGGTGGGGGTTTATGGAGAACTATGCATTGTATACCTACCTTTATATGAATAGTGCAAAACAGTAAAGAGCTTACTGATCATATCTGAAAAGCAATTTCTAGAATTTAGAAAATTCTAAAGGAAATTTCCAGTTTCTCACTGTAAAAGGTTACCATGGTGTATGGAAAATGCCTCTTCCTTTCATATGTAGTAGGACTGCAGCACAAATGCAGACCTAAGTGAAATTATTCTGAAATCATATGATCTTGTTAACTCTTAGGCAATTTCTCCATGAATTATTTACAAATCTCTGTTCCTCAGACATGTTCCCCACTGCCTAATGAATACATGATTCAGGTTATTTCACCTTCCTTTTGCATTGTCATGCACTTCCCACAGTCTTGCCCACAGTCTTACTTCTTACCTCATTCAGCCATTTATTCTTATGCTTTATTTTAGACAGAATTCATTGCAGGGCATATGACTCAACTTAATAATTTAATTATATTTTAGCAGCTAAAGTTTAAGAGTTTTGAGTCAGATGCATCACCAGGTAATTTTTACATCACCCAATATAATATCACATAGCTGTATATATCAATGCATAGTTCTCTTTACTATATGAATATACAGTTTGTCTCCTCCTTTGATGATACAACTAATTAAAACCTGTATTAACAAGGATTTAAAAAACATATTGGCTTTATGATAACTTGCTTTATGGTTGGAGGGGGTTCAGTTGGCCTGTTGCCTAGCTGTCATTCATCACAGTGAAACATCATTGATATTTACTGATTAATGAACCTTCAACAAGCTGGATATGCAGTATTTCCTTACCAGCTGACAGTATGATGTATTTAGTTGCTGGTATTTTAAACTGATGTTATGAGGCAATTAGGTTTCATATTCCTAAAAGGACGTATTACTGTAAAATGCAAGTATCAACTGCCCATGAATCGTTCATTTCTTAATGTTTCTAAATCATTGTGAAAGTTGTTCGACTGAAATGATCTCACTTTTTTTTCAGCCTCTAATGTTCAAAATGTAATATATTCTTCAGCTGCAAGAACTAAATGCCTTATTAAATGCTTGATATTAACTCTGAATTTATTATTTTCAAACTATTGTTCTTCTGTACCTGATACTTGTAAGTTATGATGGAGTTAAATGATCTAAGTAGACTCAAAATAAGAAAAATCATTCTATGCAGGATGAGCAACCACTCTCATACCTGAAGTTTATTGTCAGTATTATTTCCTATATATAAAATTCTTCAACAAGATTTTGGTTTCTAAAAATGTGTATCCAATTGCAATTTATTTTTCATTATATTCTGTAAAAAGCATCGTGCAAAGTAATCTCCAAAGAGCACTGAAGTTTACATAAATGGAAGCAAAGGTGATACTTCAGTTCAAATGAAACAACATACTGATTTTCCACAAGGATTCTGATCTTTGATTCAGCAGTGCATTCGCATGATGGTGCTATATGAATATACTCATTCATGGATAGGTATCCTCAAACTTTTATCCATCTGGCTGAAATGAATGTTATAATGGTCAAATCATCATGGTTCAGAAAAAAGGTAAAGTGGCAACCAACTGGTTAAACACAGAAGGGATTTATGCAGTGTTTGTACAACAATTCAGATTATGCTTTCAGAAGTTGCTACAAAGGCTGTCTTAGTCTGGAAAAGGTACAGAGGGAGCTGACAGAAACCATTCACCTAGAAAAACTCTTGTTTGATAGTTACTGGTTTTGTTCTTAGCCTTGGTTTTAGTTTTAAAAAGAAGAAAGAGGAGACTTGCAGTTAGCACGAGAGGGGCTTTCTTGTTGCAGGTAAGGTTTCTACACAAAAAGTATCATTCATAAATAGAAAGGACATTTTTATTTTGCTCAGGAAAATAGTTGATATTTCTGTTTTCTCCAGTTTTAAGACCTTTGAAGCACTACTGTTCCCATAAGAACACGAACTCTCCTTTGTTTATACCTATAATACACAGACTTGTATGCATGCACAACCATGCACACACACATCTGTTTATGCCTATCAGTTTGTGAATAATTTCAGATAGATTCCAGATAAATGAGGAGTACTCATATTCTAAGCACTTTTGTAACTGGTAGTATAAATAGGACCCTCTGACAAACGCTGGAATTAAGGATGACAAGGAAATGGGAGAAAAACATTGGAGAGGCTCTTTGTTTAGTCTGAGGAAGGCTAAGGAAAACAACCAGAGTTACCCTGTGCCACCTGTTGGGAAAGGCATGGAAGGAAAAACATGAGTATGAGGTCTTTTTTAAGAGTCATGGAATATGAGATCTACAGAGATGAGAAGGGAATAAACAACAATGATGAGTGGATTGGGCAGGTGAAGGTCACTTGTGAGTCCTAAACTAAAGCATGATGGTAGGAGTGTCACCAGGATGACAGGAGCAGTGACCCTTTGGTGTGCTGTCACATGCATTTGCTCTCACTGAAGAGCCTGCCCAGACAATGCAAGAAGATCCTTCTCTACCACTTCACATTAGTGAGGAATATCCAGGTGGGTGATGGACAAAAGCAGTGGGGAGAATAAAGTGCACATGAAGTTTCATTGTCTTTTGGAGAAATGATTTGGTTACGATGCAAATTCCTTGTGGGTTAATAAAGGTACTAGCACACATTAATTACTCAACAAGGAAAAAATTACAATTTGATTGTCCCCAGCGTACACATAGAAAAAGGATGGTAGCTTCAACAGCAGAATACTATCTCATGGTTTAGCACATTGCCTCATTAAATATCGTTGATTTTTAACTTCCCTGTTCCCCCACCCCACCCCCACCGAATCTACATCTTTTAACATTATAATCAAAATTGTGCATAAAAAGCAGAAAAATCCAAGTTTGAACAATACCTTTTTGTCAGGATTATGAGAACATATGTTTCCACCTTTTTTTTTTCAACCACCATTTTACTGTAAAGCTTTTGTCCTAATAGATAGAAGATATACAGAGCTAGAATTTAAAGAAAATTTTGTGTAATGCAGTTTCTAAGGTAGAATGACAATTACCCAATCTCTTTTCAGTCATTAAAGAATAAAAGAATTTCAGTGATCATAAAGTAGAAGTACATGGAAATGAAATTTGACCTAGCAGAATATATGGAAGCACTGCTTCTGAACAGAAAACATCTTACTTAGTAGATATAAAAAAGAGAGAAAGACTGCTATACAGAGGAAGGAGTGATCAAACACATATGGAAGTATCTGGATATTTAGGTGGCACTGATTTTTTTGAACAGTTGTTACTCTCTCTTCTCTAGGTGAGCAGCAATCACCCACAAGCAGCCTGTAAACCGCATCTGGTCCAGAACCACTTCTGAACTATGCTGATCTGTCAAAAGCAGATAATGCTTCAGGATCTTAAAACAGATTTTAATTCATAAGTAATGGAATACTTTATCATATTTTGCTTAGGTTTTTGGTTATAAATAACATTTTAAAAATCAGATTGAGGCCACAGTGATAAGTTTATCCAGTCAGGAGAGGACCTTGGGAGACTGCTTACCCCCAACCTACTTCTCAAAGCAGGATCAGTGTTCAATGCAGACCAGGCTGCTCGAGTTTTGCCCAACCGAGTCTTGAAAACCTCCTTAAAGCTATTTGAGCTAACTGTGATATGAACACCAGTGAAACTGCTATGAGAATTCTTTGAACATTTCCTTCTGGATTGATTCAGAAAAAGATTACCTCAGAGCTACTTCAGGAAGTTCCTAAGGAATTTTCCAGGGGATATCATTGTTGCAGAATGGTAATGAGGCTTTTCCAGTCTAGGAAATGTGAATAGGTTACCTGGTCCTACTGCCTGTACCTGTTTATGCACCAGCATTCATAACTGGTGTGGTGGTAGAAACGTTCTGTTAGACACCTATCATTTTCCTTTGACCTCTAGAGCCTTTAGCTCCTAGGTCTAGGGCTCCTTTTCGGAATTACAGAAATACCCATAGCTTCCTTGCTAGCAAAACGTGCTCTCTGCACTGACATCAACCCACAGGCCACTAGTAAGTGTTCTGTTAAGTGTTTTGTTGACACAGCCATAGGCAGCAGTTTTAGGGAAGCAGTTTTTCCTTAAGGAAATTAACAAAAATAAAATTGTCTGCTTGATCTTCAATCATAAATAGCAGACAGATGCTTGTTTTAGTACTACTTGGCTTTCATACTCTTAAGAAGTGCTGTGGTCAGGAAACAATTTGATTAAATGAAAAGGAATTCAGAATACATTTATTCTACAGATAGAGTCACTTTCTAAGACTTACGTTATTTCTTCTTAAAAATACATTCCCCCTTGCTAACATATGTCAGAATTAGGATCTATAAAAGAGGTAAGAAAACTTTCTTTGTGACATGTATTGACAAAAGCCCAGTAGAGTACAATCATTTAAGTGAGTTTTCATCTCTGTGGGTCATGAGATTACATGAGATTACATCCTCATGAAGAATAAAAGTTTGACCTAGGCTAAGGAACTAAACTGTTACTCATAACATGACATGAACAAGTTTGGATTACTGTTTTTTCATAATTTTTTCCTCTTTCCAAGAATAAGATTAATACTATTTTTAGCAAATGGAAGAAAATAATTACTTATATGAAATAGAACTAATGCAAACCAAGGGTTGAATTATTTCAAGGATTTCACTGTTTTATATGAAAATTCTTGAGTTGTGTTTAATTGCAAGGCCATTTCCTCACATATCAAAATATATAGTCTTAATATTTTTTCTCCTGTATGAATCTTAAATCTATTTCCTCTATATTGAACTCACTGAAAGCATGAAACTGCAACCTAATGCTTGTGCTTACCAGGAAAGCAACCAGTAATGTGTTGAAGACAGGCAAGAACTTGAACTGAGGAAAATGTGATCATTTTCAGCCTAAGGATTCATAATTCCTATTTTCTGTTGGGTTTTGTTTGGTTGGTTGGGTTTTTAACCTTTTAAATTATGATTTCAGTTTTGAACAGGGGGACAGAATAATTATGAAATGCAGTTGCTAAGTCAGGGGTCTAAATATAGAGACGTAAATGTCAATTTAGATGGATACGTTAAATTTTCTTGATCTAATTTATGTCAGAGAAGGTTACACCTGTGAAGAGAGAACTCTTGTGATCAAGTTCTGCAGTTGCTGTGCTTTAGCTGCTCAGATGGACATTCAACAAACTGCATCAAGAAAAACTGCACAGATACTTTATGCTTGTAACAGTGAAATGGTAATTCTATTTTCAGCTCAAGTGGAGCCTTATAACTGGATATTCTATTCAAGAGCTTCTCAATCTTTTTCCTCCTACATCTCAGTATATGTAATCTCACTTTCCACGGCTTTCCATGACCCTACAGTCAACTCTTTGCAGCAACTTATCCTAAGATTCAGAAGTGCTCCAAGATATTTTCTGCATGTTTTGCAGAGACACAAAAGTAACACTCATGATGCCAACAGAAACACTGTTCTCTGCTCTGGTCATAGGACTAACTCACTCATAAATTGAAATCTTCTGATCCACACAAAAAATTGGCAGACTTAGATGAATTAAAGGAAATGCTGAAAATTTTCAAGACTTTCTGTCTTAAAAAAGCAGAGGGAGAAGTGTGAAGATCAAGCAGATGGAGATTGTCAAAAGCCTTTATTAATGTTTAATTTTATGTATCACACTATATGAGGCACTGATACACTCAATCTTTTTACTGCTCCAGATAGACATTAGATAGGATCTGTGTTGTCTGGAATGGCACATAAACATAAACCACCTTTTGTAATTGCAAGAAAAGAAGTAGTGAGAGTTATTACACAGGAAGAAGATTTATAATGCTGCCACAGGGCACATTACAAACAAAGAGGAAAACAAATGAACATTAAAGGCCAGAAGATGATGACTTTATCATTCTTCAAGGTCTGCCCTCACCATATGGTCTATCTACCAATCTATGATTGTTTTTACCTTTCCTGATTTTTTATTGTCCCTTTGTGTTACACACATAAAATGTTTGGAAAATTAACCACTGGCACATTCTGATAAGATGGTTTTCAAACATAAAATGAAACCTTTCAGCATTTTCCTCTTTGAAAATAATACTAGCTTCATTTAGTGTCTAGATTTAAAAACCTTACTTGTTTTCTAAGTGCTGCCAAATGGTGTCCAAAATGATACCTGACTGTACCTTACAGAACAAAAATTTCAGTTCTAATGCAGTCAGAAGCAAGTCCTGCCCCTGCATCAAAAATCTGGCAGACAAGAGGGGGAAAAAGGTCCTACAGCAGAGGTGATAGCAGCTCTTATGCAGGCTACATACTCCTCACTGCTTGATTTTGTCAAGAGCACTTATGGCCCATATTTCCATCCCAGCCCTTCTGCTGCCCACTCATTTACCTTCTTCCAGTTACAGCGAGAGTGCTCATGTGACATGGGTGGCTCAGGTCTCTGAGATGCTGGGGACATTGACCTGTTGTTCAGAGTGCTGGATACTCCCCAGTCATTTTGGGGTGCTCTGTCCCCACCTTTGAGCCCTGCTCATTGCTTCCTGCTTTTCTTCCTGCCTACTGTTATTGTCTGCCAGTAGATGAGACTTGGGCAGCCCTGGCTCCAGAAGTGGAGGAGCAAATGTACTTTCCAGGACCTTTGAAGGGGAAGAGCTGGGGTCAGAAACTTTTAACCTGCCTAAATGAGGTGCATTTTTAGAACCACAACCCTCCTCCTTTCATACACAGGTGTGAGGTGAAGGATTTCCAGGTCCCTATCTTGCCATTGAAATAATAGGGCAAAGCCATCCCCTACAGCAGTGAACATGTTCCCCTATGTCTTCCTTACTGGCCCATCAGATGTACATGTACTTGCATGGGCATGTGGCAGGAAGAAACAATTTTGGCCCCTGTGGTTTTAAAAGACCTTCACCACCAAGAGGACAGAAGAGGTTTCCAAAATGCACACACACCTGCTAAGGTGATGGAAAATTTCCACCCTTCCTTGGCTCACCCTTTTCCACCTTGTGGTACTGATAGCTTCTGGCAGAGCAGAAAGAAGCGTAGCAGACACGTAGCTGCTACAAACGCCAGCCTGGAGCACCACCTTTGTTGTGCTTCCCCAAAGCAGAGTGGTGACTAGCTAGTGACTAGTTTCCCCTGCAGATTTTTTGAGTATATGAGTAAGAAACACTAGAAATTAAATCTAGCCCATTTTATTCTCAGTCAGTGCCTGTGGGAGCATGACACTCTGTAAAGCTAGGCTCTGTGAATTTGAAATACATATTCAACCTTCAGTAAAATAAAGGTACCTTATGTTCTCCTCAGCATGGGGAAAGCAACACAAAGTAAGGGCTGGAGTGACAGAGCCCCATTTTGTGCAAAGGCATGTTTTCCTTTCATGGTAAGGAATTTCTCTGCACAAGAGCAACTGCACCTCTGAATCTGGCACATCAGAGGAGAATCCAATAGGAAAAAAAAAAAGGCTATAAAAGGTCTTGAGACTAAAGATATGGTAAACAAACTGTTGGCTGCAAGCAGGTGCTGTAGTGCTATGGGAGTTTCACTGTGGGCCTCAGGACAAGAAGGTTTGATGAGTTCTCTCTTCTGACCAAATCACAGAAGAAGAATGGGAGGTCAGATGGACCCTCAAAGCCTTTCTTCTCAGATTAAATGTGCCAATAGTTCACAGCCTGAGGCATGTAATACAGACATTCCTTTGTTGTTCACTGTTTGCATGCATGACAGAGCAAAATTAAGATCTTTTATTTTCCTTGCATACTCTTTGTTAGATCATTTTTTCGTAGAGTGAATGATTATCTTTTCTCCCAAATTAACAGAAAAGATTATTAATTACAAAGGACCAAGACACTGTGCCTTGCCAGATGTCATTTATGATGTAAATACTGAGGCTATTAAATGCTTTCAGCATAAGGGGATCCACCCTTGTCCAGCAATATGAATTCTGCAATGTTAATTATAATAATTCTTAAAGGCCATAGTGACAGATTCTAATGAAGGAACAGCTGATCTGCAGTAGATGCATCAGTTGCCAGCCTGAGTCAACTTTCAAGCCACAATAAGCTGATGAGTCCCGCTTATGTGCATGTGTGTGTAAGTAATCAAAACAAAAACAGTCAGAAACACTTATAAATGGAAATGCCAGCATTCTTCATATCTGTAAATTCCTGTTCATTTAGTGACTCAGTTGGTAATCTGTAAGGCGTTTCTAGGTCTTGTCAAATGCTAGCTAGTATAATTGACTAGTATTAGCGCTGTTTGCAAAACATTTAATGAATTAGTTGTAGGGTTATAAAACAGACTTCATACAAATAGGTGAGAGACAAAAAAAGCAGTAATTCTCTCCTAGACAAGGTTATTGTATTAATCTTAAAATATTTACTTGATAAACTCCAATAATTCAAATGCCTCTGCATGCTATGTAAACAAGATGTAAAGCTGATTTTGAGAAAGCTAACTACCTCTGTATTTTATTATATATCTATATATCTCCCTCTGTTAAATTTGTATCCATCTCATCTGATTCTGTGTAGCATCACCTATTCTGAAAGAATGCCATGTTACACATGACTTCTAAGCCAGAGTCATATTTGCACACAGTGCAGTGCAGAAGGATAAGAAGCGATCGATTTAACTAATGAATTCTTCAGTTACTTCAAACAAAAGAAGAATTCAGGAAGTGAAGACTAAATCAGATTGCTGAAGATGAATAAAAAAAAAAAAACATAGGCAAGCATGTGGAAGCATGAAACCAACAAGACATGTCACAATAACAAATGTAGAGCATGCCAGCATAAAAGTAGAAAAAAAAATCCAGCTCATTACCCAACAGAGAAGGAAACTACTAACAGCTAAGAAAACCCATGCATTTTGTGCCCTTTTTGAATCCTGCCTCCCCGCAATCCCCTCTCTGTCAGCTCTGGCTTCACCAATTGATTACTTCACATCAGTGGGATAAGATCTTAGTCTAGAGCAAGGGGAAAACAGGTATGAATACATTTAGGTAAGATAATTGTTTGGAGATCAGCTGGCCCTGATAAATTTCATTCTAAAATATTTATGGAACTGGCTGAAATAAACACATCCACTAGGAGCTATTTTTGAAAATTCATAGGGATGAGAAGCAGCCTAAATGCAGGCTAATCCTAAGAATGGTAAAAGGAAGCAAGCTGGAGGATTTCATGGGGATTTTAGAGCTTCATTGTGGACCCTGAGTAACCTTGATACAAGTAACTAAACCATATGCAAGCAGAGAAGGGGCTGAAAGATTACAGGATTAATAGCAGCTAATGTGGATTTGTAAAAAATTAAATGTGTCAAATCAATATAATTTTATTCTGCAGTGGGGTAATGAGACTTGAGGATAGAATGGAAATGCAGAAAGAGGTTTCATATCATGAAAATGGTGAAACTTCCAGTGATGTCCCGTATGATACTATGATAAGCAAGTTTGGGAGACATGATCTAGACAAAATTTATTACAGGATTATATGGATAAAATCTGCTAGAGCGTGGGTGTAAACCGTGTTGGAAAACTTACCAGAAGGGTAGCTATCAAAGAATGACTGCCCGCGGTAGAAGATGTCTGTTCAGAATCTGGTTTTACTGAAATCTTGTCATTTATTAATTTGATACTAAAGTAAAAAGCAAGTTTATTAAGTGCACAGATGATGGAAAACCAGGTGAGGCTGCAAGCAGGTTGAAACATAACATTAGAATTCAAAATGACTTTGACAAATTGCAGAAATGATCCGACAAAACAAGAAATTCAGGGGTGAGAAATGCAGTGTGCAGTTGTGCAAGTGAAAGGTGAAAAGCAAACTGTTAGAAATCAGTCCTATGGGAAGAGATAAACAATGTGAACATAAAAAGGTTACCTTCAAGTGATCATTTCTGAAAGACAGCAAGTACACTTCTACGCCATCCATGTGTCCACATTGTCCACACATTATCTATGCCTGTTCTTGTACCAGGAAAGGAGAAGAAAATTTAATAGCAGCTATGTACACACTGAATATTTTAGGCAAGATAAGATCTAATTTGGTGTATTTAATGGCTTTAGATACACTTGACTGAAGGATGAGATCTACTTTATGGAAAAATAATGGCAGAAAAAAAGTTATCTGGAAAAAAATGCTTTTTTACTAGGATTTTGGACCTGAGCAAGAGATGCATACTGTTTAAAATACTGCCTCCAGAAGCAGCCGTTCCTTTCCTGGGTTTTTACAATGTGGAGCTGTGGTAGACCTGGTGGATATCTTGACCTTTATATTGGCTGGCTGTTTCAGCATGTGGGGCTGGACTTTAGAGGGAAGTTACTTTAATATGTGGAGTCTTAGGAATCTGCAGTGAATAAAATCATCACCAATTTCTAGAAAGATATGTCTTTTTTGTATTGTGCTGTTTAAGATGCAGTACTGGTCCTTTCCACAGGAGTTTTTAAGGTTTGTAGGCTGTAAAAGTCTATGCCATTTCATTCAGAAACCATTTTATTCATCTGTGTGTTTTCCTGTATTTAGGAAAATTTTTGCTTTCTGATGTAATTCTTGGAAAGAAAAAAATGGCTTAAATCCCACCTCCCCATGCTTTGACTGCTTTGAGCTCTAGGTCAAAGTCATCCTTCATATTCATAGTTCATTCAAAATTTTGATTGCCTGGAAGGTGAGGGAATAGGTCTCGCTTGTTTCACATGGAGACCCAGCAGAGAAGGGTAAGCTGCCTCTGGGAAGGGGTTGTGGTCTATGGAATATCTTGGCAGGCTTTCTACAGCAGATAAAAAAAAAATTTTAATCAATCAAAACTGAGACAAATTGTTCAGGTGCTTCGGGTTTTTTCCCTCACATAACAGTTTGTGTTCATCAAGAATCCTCTTTCTGTATGAGAAAAATAATTATTGAAAACTGAGTTTTTCAATAATTTCAGATTCACAGCTGAAGAACATCATGTGAAATGAAGTCTCATGTCTTCTTATCACATAAGGCACTACTGCAGTGAAATTGCTAAGAAACAGCTCAAGAAGGTACTCTGGGAAATGTAAAGTATTGCAGCTAAAATATTCTGGCTTTCCTTTTTTTTTTTTTTTTTGCTGAATACTAGGAGTTCTGTGCAGAATACACAGACCCTCTCGGTTGCTGTTGTAGAAAAGCTGTCAAAAGCAGCACTAAAAGATCTGAAGATTACTGGGTATTTTGAAAGCCCACAGGATTGGAGTTGTTCCTGAGTTTTCACGTTAAATCATGATATAATCCAAGTGGCTAGTTATTTGTTGTTACCAGAGGTGTTTTTAATATCACTGTATTTCTTCTGCCAGCAAAATATCGTGTAAAAATCAAAGCAATTTTCTGTAGCTGTTGCTCTCTTCAAAGTCTGCAAAAAGCACATTGTATTGCTTAGAAGAACATTTGGTAATGCTGTTCTTAGAATCTTGTTAATAAATGCCTCTAACAAAGAGAATTGGCTCTTTTTTTTTTTTTTGTGGGGGGGTGTAGATCAGTCTTCTTGAGCACAAAGCATACAAGCGCTAGTTGCTCAAACATGGCAGAATATTAATAAGTACTGTAAGGACACATGGAAGGTAAAAACTGTGCGGAACGTAAAGGATATGTAGACACCTGAAATGTAAGGGCATTTCTTGAGAACATTGCTGAAAAACAAAAAGAAGCTGAAAAAGTAAAAAGTCCCACCTAGATACACAAACCCTAAGGAACAAGAGATAACAGAGACAGTATCGAAGACAAGATCTCTCGGTTCACAGATTGATGGACGACAACCGAATGAATCACTCAAGGCCTTGGAGAGGTTCTAACAGCTTTTTGAAAGAGGGGGAACAAAAGTATCATGGGTCTCACAGGAAAAAGCAAATTTATTCTCAGAGTCTTTAAGGGGTTTATGGGAATGGGTGAAACTTTCTAGAGGATGTTTAGGTGAAAGAACCAAAGGCAGGGAAAGGGTCAATATACCTTTGTAAAGCTGAGCTCCATACCTGATCACTGCAGTCTGTCCTATCTCGCTGAGCCCTGTTCCTCACTCTTTTCAGTATGACCTTGCTCTCTGTGTAAAGATGACACCAACACACTTCAAACCGGACTAGCTGGCAAGTTGGAATAGTCCAGAATCTGGAAAGACACAAGGTCAGACCTGGAGATGGGTTAAATGGATCCTGGGCAGACCTGTCTGATCTAGGAAGCCATGAATTTAGGAGTGACTGTGAATGGCAAGCAAAGTTGTATGAATGTCCACTAGTGAGCTGATCATCTGGAGAAGGGGAACAGGACTGCACTGTGTTGTTCTTTTCTACGTGAGTGCTGTTGATGTTCATGTGGGTGCACAGTCTGCCCACTTGTGTGGCCCGCTGTGTGTGTGCTGTGCCTATGTGTCTATTGGGAATGCATGCTAAGACTTGTTAACAAATGATCCTACTGACAGGAACACCAGAAAACAGACTGGGGAACAGAAATCTTTTGGGCTTTAAACTCCACTAAATTTGGCAACCCTTCACACATATCCCAAAATTCCTCAAGTAATAATAATACTATAACTTCTGTTTAAGAATGATGGGGAGGAAGGGGAAGAAGCAGCAGTTTTGAATTGCTAGATGTATAATCTTCTTGTATTCTCACTTTTTAATTATACACCATCTTTCCTTTAAGCCACTGAAGATTAAGTACAGATAATGGACTAAATGCTTCAAGGGAAACAGTCTAAATGTATTGCTAACTAAGTAATCACAGTTTCCTACATCTGCTTAAGAAAAATAGGAATGGATGATGGACAGTGAAGGAAAACAGGTTCCCTAAGAATAAGCATGAAAGTCTCTATAGTCTTTTAGGATAAGGGAGTATGATTTAGAGTCAATAGGCTACTGGAAATGAAATCTGACTTGAAAGTAGCAACATGTCTGTAGAGAGCTCAGTAGCACAAAGGGAAGAAATTTGAAAGATGACAGAGCTGGCTATGGTAGACAATAACAGTGAAAAGAAATTGAGTGATGACATCTACAGAGACAGAAAATCAAAAGCAAAGGAGGCACCTGTGCACAGTAAGTGAAAGAGCCTTTCCTGTAGAGGAATGAAGCTGGGTTAATTATCATTGATAATATACAGCTGTGGGCTGGCTTCAGGGGCAGCGGGTTGGCCGATGTAGATAATGTGCAGCTGTGGCTGGTTCTGTTAAGTGGTTGGGCAGCCAAGGAAGAGGAAGCAGCTGAGGAAGAAGCAAGAGGAGAGAGGACACATGCTTTGGATGAGGTGAGGGCAAGGCAGCAGAGGGACTGCATGAAGAGTATGCTGGCATGAGATGGTAAAAGACCTTATTACAGCCAGCTAGTCTGGAGAGTGCTGTGAAACTTTCCCATTGCTCCAGAAGACTAATGAACTCCCACTGCCTGTGCTGGTCTGACAGAGAAGTGGTCAGAGTACGTCATTTGGGTCATTCTCCACAACAGAATACAGCAATTTGCAGTGTATGCTGGCTACTTCACCTCTCCCATAACTTCATGCTTCTTTGCCAATTACTCATAAGAGGGAAAGCTGTGACCAGCTGACAAACCAGTGGGAGAAGAGAAGCCTACCAGCTTAACAGCCATCGCCAGTGCAGCCTGCCTTTCGCTGCAGTTGACATTGTGGTGGCTGCTTGTACTTGCCTGCTTTGGAGTATACCAGCAGTATTCAGGAATTTTTTGTACCTTGCTTATATGTTGTCACCCATTCAAAGACCTTAGTCTAGTCCCTTAGTATATGTGATATCCCCCTTTTATTAGTGAAAAAGTAGAAACCAGTTGTATGGAAGTTAAGGACATGTCCTGCCTCAGTGAAGACCCATAACAAACCATCCTACCCTCAATCATCTCTTCTAATGACTGCCTCATATATATATCTCTCTATGTATTTAATGGAACATACTGATGGTCTGTTAATGCTATCATTGTAACAATCCTGAGACAAAGTTCCAGATCACATTTCTTAGACTAATACAACCTGAAGAAAATACCTGAAGAACAAGTCACTAAACAAGCACTGATAAAATGCCCTGTACAGATCAAAGTATTTCTCTTCACTGTAATACACTGACCATTACTTTCACACATGGAACCTAAACAAAAGATTGTTTGAATCAAAGCTCAGCATTTTAATACTTATAAACACACATTGTATTCTATAAAGAGACATCCTTCTTTTTTTTGAGCTCTGTGTATGAAAACAAAAATTGTAGCTTTTAAAAAGTTTTTCTTTCTAGATACTATGGGCTACTAAAATGACATGGCAGCAAGATGAGATGCCCCACATTTTGGTCTTGTTGCATAATAGTTTTTTTTACAAGAAACAGAGAGCCAACTTTACAAAGTGAAAGTCCATTCTAAACTTAAAATTCATATTAAGAGTATGAATATCTGATTCTACAATGTGTCAGATAATTGCTTGAAGTACTAAGTTTAATTGGCAACAACCTTGTAATTGGAATAAACAACAAGAAAAAAGAATCCAAAGATGCATAGTTGCTCACCAGTATCCTTCTACAGAACATGTTCAGACTTCCAAAAGCACAGTACTATGCTGCTTTATAACAGCTAAAAAATCTCCCAAGCATCACAAAATAACATAAACATAACCAAAGGTCACTGAATCTAATACGATTTTCTAAATAGATATCCTAGAGTAATAAAGGAAAAGATTTGCCATCTGAACTCTGTATGTGACAATAGTAACTTATTTTAGGGACACAGCTGACACAGAAAGTGTCAAAGATTTTTTGTAACTCATTTAAAATGTTTTACCACTTTAAAAGTATTCTTGCTATTGAGTTTATCAGGGCTCTCACAGGATACTTCTAACATCTCTCCAAAAGGCCTGATGTCGGGACTTGGTATGCTACTTTCGAACACCTACAGCTCTTCTCACAGCATATGGCAACAGTAGAAGTTGTAGGAATTCCAAAAGCCAGACAAAATCACTACCTAAATAGGTTTAATATAAATACGATTTCAATAAGTCCTTAATTGGAAAAAAAGAGGAAATCTTTACATTAGGATTTAGAAACATCTTCTGATTTCCCTCTTAGTACTTTGTCCTACGTTACAGCTTATTACTTCCTTTTTTTTCTTTTTTCTTTTTTTTTTTCATGGAAGGTAAGAGAATATCAAACTCAGTTATCTTTTCCTTTTTAATTTAAGCAGGTGGTGCCGATAAAACATATCTTTCTGTTTTCCACTGAGTTAAAAATAACACAAGGGAGATCAGGTGTGCAGTAATACAGAGGTTTAAGTAACAGGATTAGACAAAAAGAAAGTTACTTCTGCTGCTGGAAAGCATAGGGTAAGAAATTCAGTTTTTCCTTCAACAGCTGTTACCGTAACACCAAAAGAGCAGGAGCAGAATGGGAAGTGAGGGAAAACACATCCTGCCCCATGTGCTCCACATATTTTCTTGACACATTTAAAAGTTGTGCTGAAAAGTATCACAAAGAACACAGAAGGACAGTGACAGCCCTTGAAAAAGGTACCAAGCTGGGCAATTTCTAATTGTTTAAAGGCTGTTTCACTCATTATTTTTTTTTTCATTTTTTCCATTTTTACAACATCAACCTGAAAATCTAACTTCCCAGGTGAAAAACTGTGATGTTGAAAACCTCCATAAGAAAAATTCAGCACTGTAACTATCCATTGCACACTCATTCACTCTACCCTTTGGTGAATGCCCATTTAAACTGCAGCACTTGATGATGCTTCATTCCTGAAAACTATTCTTTCTAAACAGCTTAGTTCATAGAAGAAAATTTACTACTGAAAAATCTATGGGATGATGATAAACACATCTCTCTCCAGTACAAATCACGTATAGGACTAGAGATACCCAATTATGAAGGACAGCCTATAAGAAAAAAATCGTAAGACTGGTCACCATGCATGATATGCATGACCCAGGTGATCTGACACAGTCAAATGTTTTTTGAGACAAACTACTTCTGGGACCTGACAGAAGGAATTGTCAGGTCAAAGCATGAGACAATCAGACATCTTCTTCACAACTGTGAGGTACAGAAGAGTTCAGTTGAGAAGAGAAAGGAAATGAAGTAGTTTTGGTCCTTGGCCCACTTGGCCAGGAAATGCCCTTGTTCCAACAGGGAATCTACGCTACTCACCAGCACAGTGCAAAGAGGGGAAAACTGGGGTTCAGTTTGCTGAGATCTATTAAGGTTACAGGGCTCTATGTCCACGTTACATCCATTTCAGCACTAAAGTTCACAGTAGTTGCTGGGCCTCAGCATGCACAAGGCATGTGGGAGGACCTTGGGTCTACACTGCAAACAGTGCTGTCTAGACATCACCTGACTATGACTTCAGCCTTGGTGCCACTGGTGGGGGAACCACTTTGAACACATCAGGAGTACGCTCAAAAAATTCCAGGTATGGATGCAAGGAATATTACAAAGTGTTCTCCTGTACACTAAAACATTAATGTACCTGCCACATAAGAAGACTAAGAAAAAGCTTTGAAGAGCAGGAAAATTCTTGCAAGGAGTCCTTGCTAACCGTTGTATATCCATAGAGTTTCAGTGGTTTGGGTTTTCACAACAGTTGCTAGTGTAACTATCAAATGAACCTGAGAAAAAGGATCTGAACAGGTGTCAGATGAGACGTTAGTCTCCTGAGCTCTGGAAAAACAGATCAACAGTCTCCAGGAACTTAAATCCATGCTGGCTGGAAAAAAGGAGAAGCATGTGACTTTTGGAATGTGATGTTCATGGAGTATAACAGTCAAGTAAATTTAGCATCATCTTTCCTAAATGTAATAGAGAATAGATTAGAAAATGAGCCAGCACTCCATAATTGCAAGATACGCCAAGTCATTAATTTTGCTTTCAGGGTAGGTGGCATCTCAGTCTTATGCAATATGAGATATCACCAGATGCTCAAACTACTGGTTCGTTGAACTCTGACAGTCTTTTACACTGTGGAAAAATATGAAGTAAAACTCGCACGTAATTGGATTACATAAAAGGACAATCAGTATAACAAGGTTTCACTGTTGTTCAAACAGCATCATTTTCTTAATCTATGGCAAGATTTCTACTTGGTCTTTTGCAAGATGGTCTTTATCATTGAGATGGACTTATTCAATACACAAGTATGGTGGAAAGGAAAAAGAAACTAAAAGGTAAAATACAGTTTTGTAAGTGTTATACCTTAATCCTAAATGCTTTTGCAGCTCTAAATGTATTAAGGGATACGTTTTGAGAATGGCTTGATATTTCCATTGACACTAATAGGGATAAATGTGTTTTGAACTGTTAAAACAGGATTGTAATTTGCAGCCGAGTTGACATTGCACTGCTCATAAATCTGGGTCACATGAAGATAGATTGAGATTACTTTTTTTCATGGGATTAGGGTTTATGAATTGTTTCAGAACATTCAGCTCTTTGTGTAGCCTGTGCATGTATAGGATATGAATCTTTAACAGCAACCTGTCTTTTACTGGATGCTAAAAAGAACAACTTTTACATTACATTAAATTATACAACATACCAAAAACTTTAAAAAAAAAAAACAATCAACCCCCCCAAAAACACATAAAACCCCCAAACCCTCTTTAAATCAGATGTGTTTAATCAGCCAAACTCCCTCTCACTATCTTAGTATTTTCATTATGTTTTTCCTTGGAGTTGTGTAAAACTCCAGCTGGCTCATTAATCAGGAATACTTAGATAAAGTTCTATTACTAAGTATTGCAGTCGCCTTACCATACCTTGAATAAAAGTGGTGATTGTTTGTGACTGACACAATTGAATTCAACTGAATTTTTACCTTTTTATAGCATTTTATGTGAAAATCCAACTTGCTGAAAATGCCAAATCGGTTAGGAAACTAATGCCAGTTGTCAGATCAGCTAAATAATAATTCTTAAAATTATTTTTTTAAAGTTATGCAGGTTCCAAAAAGGTTTTAACCCAGCTATTTCAGAGAGATTTTATTCATAACTGCCTATCTGATCATCTATGGATGAAGCTGAGAATAAGAAAATCTGAATCAGGTCCTAGAGAATTGAGAGTTGTCTTCCAGGACATACAATCCAACTCTCCCAAAGCAAATATAGATTCATTTACAAAATCTGCAGGTACCACAAAATCAATTGTATCTTCCTATTGCCAATCAAGCTTACTTCAACAGTAATTTACCCACAACCAGAGTGAGTCAAAATAAAGCTGTGCCTCAGAATAGAAAATACCTTATATTTCTTTAAGATGCTACTGCTAAAGAAATATTTCCATGAGATCAGGACATGAGCTTATGTAAGTACAATCGTGCAAACCTTCTCTTGTCATTTTATCTTTGTTGCACAGAAAACCATCCCCACCCCAGGATTTACATGTACTTTGCTGTTAGGTACGCAATGTTGTATAGAATATTATGTAACAGTGTAGGAAAAGTGGAAAATACAAATAATATTACTATAATTCAATGTTGACTTGACTTATTAAAGATAACATCATAGTCAAATAAGAGAAAAGACATTTGAATGAGTTATTTAAATTTATTCCCACTTTAGTTTCATTAAAGTATTGCTCTAAACTTGGAAAAATAACTATGTCTAGCTGATTTTTCAGTTTATTGAAAAGGGCAGAAAACATGCTTTCCTGATTTTATTCCAGACATGCTAAAGATTGCGTGAAACATTAGTGTGTTTCATAGACCTAGTTTTATTTTGGTTACGTTCTTCGTATGGAAAGTTCCTATTGAATTCAATGTGACAAAGGAGGGTGCTGGACCCTGACCATGACAGAGGATCTCTACGATCTTCATAGGAAGTATACATTAATTTTAAACATAATCTAAAAGTAAGAAAGTCAAACCAGGCAGAAAATGTTTTATTTTCTGTCCAGAAATTCAGGAAACAAGCCCCTAAACTCCATTCCAAAAAGGATTAAACCAAAGTTAAATATGGTTTCTGTTGAGACAGAACATGCAGCCACAACTAATACTTGTGTCTAGGTATCCCATGTTTTGATGCCTTGTCTAACTGCTGTCCAATGGACTTTTCCCTGTGTTCCTCCACTGCTAGCTTCATCTTTTACCTGAAGACAAAGCCTTCCACAAAGTAAAAAGTTATATTTCTAGTTAACAGGACAGAAAAAGAATCACTGGCAACTAGCTATAATAACATGCAACCCTGGAGCCTCAGCTTAAACAATTTGTTGTCGGTGGTCTTTATAATATAGTCACTTAGAAAACAAATCATCAGAAAATTCTATTATTGGATTTCAATCTGTTCATGTTAGTACATTTTTTATTTTCTAAATTTTTTGCTTGTCATTGTTTTGATGAAATAGAAACTTAAGGCCTCCAGAACCTTTGTAAATCTTACAGGAAAATACAAATGGCAAAGATGCTTTTACCATTCCTGTGCTTGAAAATATTTGCCTTGATATTATAATAATTCCCTTTTCATTTTTTTCCACATCTTTTTCAAGAAAAAAAACCAAAACCGAACAAACCCTCAAGGAAGTTAACCAAGGGTCAGGGTAGGTACACCACTCTCAGGCACAGACCAAGCAAGCCTAAGGTAACAGACTGCCTGTATCTGAGAAGGCTGGGACAGACCGAAAAAGAAAACAGCCTCCATCTATCTATGCTTTTGGCTTGTCAAAACAACAGGATTAGTCAATGAGAAAGAATCAGGCAGACTACCTACTACAGAGGGGGCACCCCTTCCAGAACATGGTCCCGCTCCTTTTTACCTTCTTACCGCTCACTGCTCTGCCTTATCCTTCCTCTGTGACAACAGCAACAGGAGCAAAAAGCTATTTCTGGACATCTGGTTTAGTTCCCTTGTCCCATTCCTTCTCCATATCCGTAAGCAGGGCTCAGTCCTGGCCTCTTCTGTGACCTCTCCTGGCATCAGGGAACATTGAAAAGGTGATGCAGGGAGAATCAGGGGAGATAAACAGTAGGAGAAGGAGTAGCTCTGTGAAACCTTCGATGTCTTAAGATGAATGCCCTGTCACACAAGACAGTGATGGGAAAAAGCGAAAATCTTGTGAGAGAAAAACAGATGGCTTCAGACACCTCCCTGATTCCTCCAAACCCCTTCTGTCTCCAGCCCTTACTTGCCCTACAGAGGATTCACGTTGCTATACACCTTTATATCTTCTGTATTTAACTTCAAGGCCAGCAGCTTCCAGACTAGTACTTACACAGTGGCATAGGTAGTTTGGTAACCTTTACAGTGTGGGGAGAATCGGGCATCTTAGGTGCATCCTTCACTAGCACACTCTGCTCATCCTCCAGTTAGGCCAGACGCGTACAGTTCTCAGGGCGGTGAAATGCCCCTATTACACGGCTATATTTCAAGGGGAATGAAGGAGGGCACACCCAGGACACAGCCTGTTTCTAGCCCTTCTGTCTCCTCTCCCTTTATTGACAGAAAGACCTTTCAGCTCTGAAGAAGAGGTTGGGCTGCAGAAGGTGGATCACATGATGCTGTGGTGGATCTAAGATGCTGAGACTCCCAGTAATTTTATCATCAAGTACATCTTGAGGTTTAACAGTAAGATAGTGACTCTAGGTATCTACTGGATAATACACCACTTTCAGTTCAGGATTAGATGCCTTTCTCAGGCTGGGAATCACAAGCCCAGTGTCTCTTGCTTAACAGACATTATGTTCTTCCTCCAGATGCAGGTGATGAGCTGCTTTTTTCTTTTCTCTCTCCCTCTGAAAGGGCAGCTGTTGGTGGGTCTCTCCTTACTCTGCAATACTTCGGAAATAAGAACATCTGTCAAGATACATGAGAGCTGAGTTACATGTCTGATTAGGAGTTTCAGACTGGAAGACCAGTCTGCTTCCCAGGATAGGGTCCTAATCATCAAACTGTGAGCTATGCTACCGTGCAGGCAGTTTTTATACTTCCAGCTGCTGATTTTTCCAGCTTCAGATGGTCAGGGCGGACCCGATCCTGCAGTTTTGAGTTTGGACAACGACAGAGGAATCAGCTTCTCCTCTTTCATTAGATGAGGAGAAGATTCAGATGGACGAAATCTTAATTACTACAGGTTTGTTCAACTATTTACTGTTACAGCTTCTTGAATTGCTTAAGTAGGCTCCCCTGAATACTAATTTTCTCTTCTGTTCCTATGGTGCATCTCTAAGTAGACGAACACAAGCACGCTTATTGTGAGCCTACAGATAGCTGATAAATGAGCTGGCCTCAAGGCAGTGCGCAGAAAACGCTGCTGTTAATCGTTCCCCGGGTAAAGGGCAAAGGTAAAATGAAAACAAGTCATATGGTGAAATAAAACAGAAACAAAACAAAACAAGAAAGACACCACAGGCAGAAGACAAGTGTTCCTGGCGCCGGACACAGCGCGAGCAATGCTATGAAGGGAAGCGGGGTGATCTCCCCAGCCCCCGGCGAGGCGAACCTCCCGCTTCCAGGAGCGTTCGGGGAAGCTGCGAGAACGCCAAGCGACAGGTGGCAGCCGCGAGTCGCTCTGCAGCCCGGCGGCTGGGCCGGCCGCGCCGCTGCCCCACGCCGCGCCCTCGGGCGGCAGGTACAGCTGCCCCGCGCTCCCCGCCGCTGGGCGAGCGCCGGCGCCGTGCCCAAAGCCCGCTGCGCGCCGGCGGGGCGGCGAGGCGGAGCGAGGCGGAGCGGGGCGGCGGGGCTGCCCGGCGGGATGGCGGCACCCAAGCCCCGCGCCCTTCCCCGCGGGAGCCGCCGGCCGCCACGCGCCCCCGGAGAGGCCGCGGCTTCGCTCCCCGCCGAGCAGGTGCCGGGGCCGGGGGCTCAGGCGGGCAAATAACGGGCTGTAGGCGTTGCCCTGAGGGCTGATCCTGCCTGCTACGGTGGTACCCAGGTCGCTGCGAGCGTGAACTAGCAGTAATCACCCCGGGCAACAGAAACCCCCAACCAAAATAAAACAAACAAACAAAAATTCGGTGTTTTTCCGCAGATACCAGAACTCCGCGCAGCAACTTAAAGGGACCGATGGAATGACAACTTTCAGGTGAGTGCTGTAATTGCATTCCACACAAGTTTCCTCCGTAAAGGGTTAAGCGTGCACAGCAGCAAACATGACTTCCATATTCCTTACCCCCTCCGCTCGCAAGAAGACTTCTGAAAACACGGTACGTTTTCCACCTGGCTTCCCCAAAGGTGGGGAGCGAGAACCAAGGCAGAAACGAGCAGGGGAACAAGCTCTTGCTTCCCTGTTGCTTTTCCCGTTCTGCCTGGCACACCTCAAGTTTCGGTCCCTCAGCCCCAGGCGGCGGGAGCCGCTGTCACCGCCGAGGGGCCGCTCCCCGCTACGCCCCGGGCAGCGCCCCCACACCTGCGCCCGCGGCCCGCCGCCCTGCCGCCCCCTTCCCCGGCGAGCCGGGCCCCCCCGGCCGCGGGGAGCTCCGGGCCGCGGGGACACGGGGACGCGCCCCTCTGCGGCGAGGCCGCGGCTCCGCTCGGAGCGAGGCCGGGGGACCCGTCCCGGCCCCGCCCGGCGCAGGCGACGGCGCCTCAGCGGGAGGGGGGCCGCCCGCCCCCCTTCCCCCAGCGCCGGCTGCTCGGCCGCGGCGGGCGGGCTCCTGCTGGGGAGGGGACGGGGAGGGAGGGGCGGAGGCAGGCGGGGAGGGCGGGAGGGAGGCAGGGCGGGAGGGAGCGCGGCAGCGGCAGATGCTGCGGCGGCGGCGGCTGTGTCTCCTTCGGCCACATCCCGCGGCCGGTGCGCCCGCCAGGCGCGCTGCGCTACGGCGCCGCCGCGCAGCCTGCCCCAGCCGCTGCCGCCGCCGCAGCGGCCCCGCACCTCGCCCGAGCGGCGGGGCGGTGGATGCCGAGCCCGCCTCGCCCCGGCAGCCAGCGGGCAGCTGTCCTGCGGCGGAGCCCCTTCGGCCCGGATCGGCGCGCTCGCACGGACACGGGGACACGCGGGCGCACACGCACGCCCGGGGGGGGGCAAGCCGAAAATGCTGCAGCTGGGCAAGGTCAGGACCTTGCGGTGAAGCCCGGGGCCGTCGGTCGCCCCCCCCCCCTCCCCTCTCTGTACATCCTTGCCTAGTGGACTGAGGATTTGCTGTTGGGTTTTGGTACATGTTTGGGAGAAAGCTGCCTGAATCGGCGCCGATCGGTGAGTACGACAGGCACCGTAATGGTGCCAGGTTCCCCCCCCCCCCGCCCCCTCCTTCCCGCTTGCGTGATATTTCTTCTTGGTGCGGGCTCCTGCGCTGCTCCCCTCGGTGAGGCAGCGGGGCTGGGCTGGGCTGCTGGGAGCTGCGGTTGTGCCTTCGGCGGAGCGAGGTAGCGGAGCGCGTTATTTTCCCTTGTTTCTTCCTCGCGCGCCCCCGCCCCCCCCCCCCCCCCCCCCGCGTCTCTTTCCTCTTTTCTTTCTACGTTAGTCGTTCCTTATGTAGGGCATCCGCGGCACCGTGTCTCCCGCCGCCCTGCACGGGTGTACTCGTTACAGCAGTGAAGTCATGGGCCGGGTAGGAGGAGGACGCGGTGGAGGAAGAAGAGGGAGCGCGGGGGCCCGCGGGCGGGGGCAGCGCCCGGCCCTGCGCGCAGCCCGCGGGAGGTGCCGGTGCGGTGACCCGGGCCCTGGGGCGGTTCCGAGCGGCGGCTGCTGCGGCGTGTGTGTGTGCATGTGTGTGCGTGGTGTGTGTATGTATGCGTGTGTGTGCGTGTGTATGTGTGCGCGGCCGGGGGGTGTCTTCCTTTGAAGCCGCCGTCTGCGAAATCCTGCGCTCGAGGAGCGGGCGGAGGGGGGTGGGGAGGGGAGCCGCGCTGTGCACTGTGATGTTTCGTTGATCTATATTTAATGGCTGAAAGGAAAGATGCTTTTCCTTCCTTTACCCTTACCTTACTCTTATTCTGGTGTGTAATGTGCTTGCATCGATCGGTCAAAGCATAGCTTCAGCTGAATCAAGTCGCCACAGAGGAGGTGCAGCAGCGCCGGCGGTACATGTAATACACAGATTCATCTGGCAGGGGATCGTGGGGAAAAATATAAAAACCCTGAAGAGAGATCATTTTAGAAACCATGTTAAATTTCCCCTGGAGGGATTGGAGGTATGAATACGTGAAAAACTGGAATACAGCATCTTGTACACAGACATTTTCTTTCTCATACTTTAAGTGGCAGGGTGTGCTTTGTTCGGATTCAGGGTGTCATAATTAACCCTATGCATTATAGAAAAATATCCAAAACTTGCAGAAAATATTTAGAAACGAGTAGGCCCCTGCATTAAACACCTAGCTGTTAACTTTATTGGCTGCAGTAACTGGTATTTGTGCCCCTTAAAACATGTATGCCTTTTTGTTGGCAAAAACAAGATAAAGTGGAAAACTTCCTGTTAGAGGTTCATTTTCACACTCTGTATCGGTAGTCTGTGTGTAAAGTGAAAACAGTGAGTTGGCCTGAGCAGTGGTTCGTAGCAAACCTCTCCATATGGTACGTCAAGGCTTAGGTACCTTGAGATGGCGAGAGGGCTACCCGGAATTAGGGGGAGTTTATGTAAGTCTGTTGTGGGCTTCTGCAAAATCAGGACAGGGGAAAGTATCCTTCTCATCCTGTATTTAAGGATGTATTCATCCTGCCTTAAAAAATGAATTATCTAACTCATGTAGGGTGGGTTGGTATTTTTCAGACAGCCCAGTTAGTTGGTCGGTGTATAAATGACATGGCGTGAGGGGGTTGTAGGTGCAGGTCTCCAGAACAAGCTGCTGCATGCCCTGCTTTTGTGGGCCTTGGAGGTGCAAGCGGCTTTAGGGGTTTTGAGAGCCTATTTACCTTTACACAGGTTATCTGGAGACGTGCCCCCACTCGAAACCCAGACCACCTAGGAAGGCTGTGATATATAAGCAAAACTCGGGCATTCTGCAATGATCAAATACCCTTGTAAGACTAATTGTGAGCCAAGTTGGTGAAGCTGTCTCTTGTCAGCCTGTGAATGACTTGACCCTTTGGGAGCCTTGACTATCAGTCTGCATCCAGCAGAACTGCAGGGAACTTGCGATAGATCATCCTCATTAGTAAGAAGTTGATTAATGGCTCGGGATTGTGTTGAATGTGATTATGTTGAATATTGTAGTACTGAAACAGGAGATCACATCTTGATCACGTTGTTAAGAGATGGTTTTTGCAGTCTGTTACATAAGAGAGGCTTGGGGGGGGAATAAAAGGAGTAGCGGGCTGTGCTGTGTGTATGTACTGATGGAAATGCCCCTCAAAGCTGCTGGTAGGAAGCAAAGTATTTATTTGTGAATTCCAGTTGCATGACTTTTTGTGGATTGCAAGAAAGATGCTTTTGGGAGGGAACTCCAGCTACGGTGCTCAAGTTCTGTTTGCTAGGTACCTTAATGGATGTTAAAAATAATAAATAGCTCATTAGTGACGCAAGCTTGTGACTTTTGCCGTGTTTTTTTCCCCCGAGTAATGCTACTAGATGAATTTCATTCTCATATAATGAACTCTGACAGACAGCTGCACAACATAGAAATTGAAGCAACTGGAAAAAAAAAAAAGGTGTTTGCATAATTCGGATTAGCATAATTTACCTTTGCTGATGGATTGTATCAGTTTAATGGCTGTGGTTCGGTGTTACGTATTTGTTTCTCAAGACATGTAAAATCAACTTACACTACAAAGGAAGTGCTGGAGCAGCTTATTTTAAGGTTTTAAGAAATACCTTTTTAGGTAGGGCTCTAGATTGGCATGCAGATGGAGCAGATAACAGAATCAGCAGAACTCATGAGTGTTAAATTTTGCACTAAACTTCAGATACATTTTCTATTTCATGGTTCAGTGTGATATGATTTTTAGAGCCTGTCGCTTGTGGAAATTCCAGTATGTCTTTTTTAGGATTTCAAACGTATATTTCAACAATTCCTAGAAGCAACTGTTTTCAGGAGTATCAGCAAGATAAGGAAAATACATTATTACAGTACTCTTCACTTAAATAAGGATCTGTGGTTTTGATGCTTATTGATTGCACTTGTAAGTCATAAAGAGTTTGATATTTCAAGTTACAGCTGAGGTCTGACAAAAACGAAATTGATTGTTTCTCCCCTTTGAAGGTCTCAGTAAGGTCTTACTGCAGGATGAGTTTTGGATGCTTATTTAACTGCACAATATTAAATTTAGTAGTCTAATTATTAATAACGTACAAGTAAACAAACTTTAATGGAGGCAGCATTTTTAAATATGATGTGTTTATTTTTTAAATGGATTCAACTGGGACTAAAACGCATTTGCTTTTAAATCAGAGATTGATAGTTTATTCTTGACAGAAGCCATTACACCTGCAAAAACATTATTTGTGTGGGTTTTTTGTTTGGGTTTTTTTTTGTTTGTTTGGGTTTTTTTTTGTTTGTTTGTTTTTTTTGTTTGTTTGTTTGTTTTGTTTTTTAGATGGGGGCATTATAGTAGAAGTTATTTCTCTTATGTCAGTAGGAAGTCTCCATTCAGGACAGCGATGCAATCCTCTGCTCATGCAATGCAGAACCACCCAACGGTTTGACTAGTGGCTCTTCCTATCTGGGCTCATTTGGAAATAGGTCTGAAAGTGCATGACACACTGAAAAAATTTCTTCTATCCCTTTGGGAGGTGTTGACTTGGTGTCATGAGTAGGTTGTAAAAGCAGATCTCTTGGCCAGATTCTCTGGCATGTATCTCACCTGTCCAGTATGCTAGGCAAAATTTAAGTTCAATAAAATTAAAAAGGAAAGACGGTATCTTTGTATGTAAGCTGATAGCCGTGTTAATATTTTTTGGTTTTTTTTTTTCTTGTGTTAGTAGCCAGTTTAGTGTAAAATTAAGGAATGGATAAACATCTTGTTATCTATGAGAGCAAGTATTTAATATTTGTTTAAATGGCCCTTGGCATGCTAACTTCTGGTGCATCCTACTGGCTCTCAACCTTTACAAAATTCAGTTGTAGTAATAAGCAGTAACTTCAGGAGACATAAAGCATGGGAAAAGTATGCATTCTCTTGTCCTTTTAGCCACTGCTTATTACATTGAAGTTCTGGGAAAAAACAGGCTTCTAATGAAACTTTAAAACTTTGTACTTCTCAGACCTACCAGAAAGTTTGTAACTTTTTTTTAATGCGTATATAAAATAACCATGTTTGATTTTACATTTTATTGTGGTTTATTGCATTAGCCCAAATAGTTCTGCTGTATAACAAACCATTATTTTTCACTTGTTGTCATATGTTTTGAGAAGCCACAAATATGCAGTCTACTTTAAGTAGTAACATCCAAAATCAAGAACATCTGAGAGTGAATGGGGCTTCTCATAAAAGGTTCTCTAGAAGAAGATTTTGCATTTTCCCCATTTCTTCTACCTTTTCTTCACCCCTCCGCCCTTTTTTATTTCCTTGCCAAGTTTGTAATTGATTTCTTAATCTCCCCAAAATATTCACAGTACAGCAATTTCCTTTTGATCAGGAAAACTACTCTTGGAAACTGACAGTAACACTTCCATACTTCCATTTGTCTGTTTAGTGTAACATAAACTTTCTCTTTTTTTTTTTTTTTTTTTTTCACTGATAGGTGCATTCTTTTGCCCTAACACAGTCAATTATTGTTCAACTAAATAACACTAAGATATTACTTAAGGCTGAATTTTTGAAGGGAGCCAAACAAAATTAGGCAGGTAGTGTAAACAGGGATTCTGATGGGGTTCTTAATAGTTTTAAACCCACTGGATGAGACTTTAGTCTTAATATATTCATTTATATGAGATTATTTTAAATTACTAAGATGTTTGGGGAAATAATTAGAAATAAGTTTCAATGTGGTGATAGAAAATTGCTGTGCCTCTTAGGACCACTGGGATTACTGAAACCTGTAATGTGCATGCTGTAAAGGTATGCGCCTTCCGTGACAACCAGCAAGCAGTTTGGAAGGGTGACTGGCAAGAGTCTCAGGGGTGACTCAAGACTCCAGACAATGAATTTCAAAGAATGTATTGTATTTTAATTCCTGCTTCCCAAGAGAGTACTACAAGTTTTGAAGCTGGATATCCGAAAAGCAAGGAAATATGCACTGGATGTTGAAAACAGCACATGAACCCTATGGTTCTTGTTCATGGTTTTCCACCAAAATACTGAAACTCAGGAGTGTGTGTATTTCTGGTAGGCTAGCTGATTTACAGGTGCTCTGTGTGTTTGTTTTTAAAAATATTTACATTATTTTAGATTTATCTGAGGGAAGAGTCTTAACTTCTCTGAAGATGACATACATTATTATATGGATCATATCAAGTCCTGACATTATGGTGTTTTCTCCTAATGTTGTACTTGGCTGGGTCTTAATTGTGTTTCTTTGAAAGCAGGCTGTTGTTGTCCCAGTCAAATTTGCTTGTTTAAAAATAATCTTTCTTCTTGCCAAGATGTTGACTGTTGCTTTACCTGTCTGGCATATGGGAAGGCAAAAAGCCTTTTCACACTCATTTTTGGCATGAAAAGTGGCATGGCATGGGATATGGAGTGCTCGTACTCAGTGAAAAGCAGAGTAAGAAGGCAGAAAGCTAGGTCAGAGAATATTTATCTAAGGAAACAACAGCTTAAGGATTTTCAGCAGTGGAAATGGCTCAAGGTTAGACATGGAAAGCCTGCCAGGGCAAACCTTGTTGTCTTGTTCTTTAAATAAGCAGATACCTGAAGGCATTTTTAACGCCACCTCTTTCTCACTTATATTTCTTGCGTAACTACTCAACTTCAGGACAGCTTTTGAACACACCTAGTGGCATCATCTCATTGCTGAATGGTGTGATGCTTCTGAAAGTGGTATTCTGTGCGATCTGGAAGCTTAGGTCTCACAGGCAGTGGGAGCTGGCCTCCTGAGGGGTGTAGATGATGCTAAATACTGTGTGGATAATCTTGTGAATTCTTACAAATCAAAATCGAGGTCAGTCTATGAGTATGTTGTCAATTTTTTGCAAAATTATTAGTCATATTTGACACTATGAATATTTCTGATGATGTTCCTGTATCCTTGATCATCATATAAGGTGGTAACCTGAACTTTCAGTTCAGTGCCTAACCTTATCTGACCTAGTGTGCTTGGAAATGTAGCGCATAGAACAGAAAAGCTTTGGATATTTTTTAAAAGTTTGTGCTTTAATGAAGGAGGTTGACAGTAATTGATGAATCGCATATTTCATGCTATTTTTATTGCAGATGGGTTTGAAGCTTGATTTACAAGAATAATGTGATTTTTATACGCGGGTTTCCACTGTGGTGCTAGCATATGTTATTGGGTGGTAGAGGAGAAAACTTGCAAGTATGATAGTACATCTCTTCTTTGTAAGTGTCAATAATATAGAAGGCCTAATGCATTCTCGAAATTATCAGTACAGTTAAAACAGCAGAAGACCATTGTCTTCTGCTTTCTTGATTTCTGTCATTGAGCCACATTAATGGCATTAATGCCCAACAGAAGGATTTTGAGTAATAGGGTTGGAAGTCCTGCTTGGGGATTCCCAGATGCCTTTCAGCTGTGTCTATGTGGTTTTCAGAAGGTGAAGTTCATTCTGGGAAAAATAGTGTTCATCATCTGGCATAGACCTCAGTAAGGATTAACTACTGCACATGCTTTTATTTTACTGAAGACATGCAGCATCACATAGTTGAATGCACATGAGGTATGCAGCATCATGTCCTCTTTTTCTCCTGTGTAAATATGGTCCCTTAAATATTTTTTAGGTTCACAAGTATGTATTTTTCGTTGAAAGTGTTTCTGACAAGCTTATTGCACTTACTTTCCTTCCACTTCTGACTTCTATTGTCTTTACCAAGAACAAATAAATTTTTATTGCGCAAAGCCTCAAGGGTCTTGAGCGAGTCTGACTTTAATCTCTCTGAAGAAGGATGGACAGGTTGAGCTTAATTAGAAATATGCATGTCTAATCAAAGAGTGAATTTAGAATTGCAAGTTTTAAGAACTGGCATTAGAAACAGATTGATGATACAAATTTTCATATAAATAAAATTTTTCATATAAATGGGAGCATTGAACTGAAGCCATAGTGTATCTGGGAAGCCTAATGCACTATTCTGTTAAACACTTTTTTAATACTTTCAGGTAAATAGGTCTTTTTAATATGTGCCATTACATGGGTTTTTTCAATAACAACAATTCCAAAGCACGCATTTCTGGTCAAATCAGGGAAGTTTGTTAGCCTCTGAGTGTTTCCACTGGGATCCCACATGCTTAATTCTCAATGCTGACTGTCATAATGAGCACTCCAAGGATGGATAATACTCCTCATTTCAGAAAGGAGCAAACATTTCCTTATATTCTGTGCCACCTTATGTAGCGTAGGTCTGTGCAGCATTTATTTTATGTGGATGGAATGCAAAGGTATGGTGTAAAACTTTACATCTCTTTGCCTTTTTGAGGTTGAGTTTTGATCAATTGTCTTAAATGTTCCCTCTCTGCAAATACCTTTAATTAAAAAGCAGCCAAGATTAATCAGCTTTGTAATTCTTAATTTCGGTATCTAAGTCTGGGAGGTACATGCATGTATAGGTCTTGCGGGGGTTTTTTTGTTGTTGTTCCCGGTCTGTTTGAAGAGATGTGAATTTTTGGTAGCAAGTAATAAATATTTTCTCTATTTCATGTGTATTAGTATAAAAAGACTCAAACTGAGCAGAGAAGGCATCTGCTTTTGAGTGGTAAAAACAAAACTCTAGAGTTTGATCATGTTTTATGCCTTCAGTTTAGCTTGGAATAGGTAAAACTTCGAACAGTTAGATTAAATAAAGCAATTTAGTTTGATTTTCAAAATATTTTTTATTATTATTATTTTTAGCAAGTACAACATGAGGATTTGAGGAACATGCGATAATAGTACCAGCTGAGTGTCACATAAACTTGACCTACTTTTAGGACTTTGGGACATCTTGCATTTTTGAGATGTGGCATCTCTGTCTGACCTCTTGAACGTGCTGGTGCCATTTCACTGGGAAGCCTGCTGGGCAAGGTCAATTCAAACTTGATTTTTCTGTTTGTATGTGAAATCCCTATATATATGTTTACTCAAACAAGAACTGGCTGGCAAGTGGGGAGTGGGGGTTTCCTCTACAGCGTTGCTCTGCCCACTGGAGTCCTCAGGCTGACATTGCTGATGGATCGCTCTGTCTGAGACTCTCTCAGCATGGTCTCCCCTCGAAAAATATCCAGCAAGGAGCTACTTGGCTTTTGATCAGTGGTGATGACAATATTTCAGGTCCCCAAATGACAGATTGCTGGTGATCTGTTGACAGAACAGACTTGGAGCAATGATGTTTGTCAAGGAGCCAGAGACCCTGCAATATAAATTGCTTTTGCTTTTTGGTTGGTTTCTGGTTTTGTTTTGTGTTGTTGTTGTTGTTGTTTTTTTACTGTGTATCTAGTGTTCAAAGCAGAGAAAGAGATCTGTGAAACTGTTGATACCAAACCACAGAAAGGATGGGGGGGGAAGGTGGAGACAGGCTGGAAGGCACAATTGCTGTATTGTCTGTGAATAGGAAAGATGCTACTTCAGTCATTTAACGTAGGTAGTTGAGCCAGTATAATGATGAAGTAAAATCCTTTTAGAAATACATTTTCAGGAGTGTTTTATTTACAAATGTGTATCTGTTGTAACAGAACATCTTGCAAAGATACAATAAGCAAAACACAGTTTGAGCCTGTTGAAGAAATGCATGTGTGAATATATTCAACTCGTATGCTATAAGCAGTATGGAATTAGTTGCACCTGTGTCAAATGTTAAAATTCCTCTCTTGCATGTGTGTTACCTAACTTGTATATTAATCTCAAAAGCAATGTAATTTCATATTTTCCCCCAGGCAAAACCCAATTATACTCTTCTTGAATTTGTTAACAGAAATCCAGGTGATTCAACAGGAGACCTGTGCTTTATGTGATATACCTTAGTACATCTAAACCCCATAAAAAATAATAAAAGAATTTTTTCTCTCAATTCAACCTTCTTTTACTTGACTCTTCAAAAATTCTGCGGTCTAATGGTTGTCATAATACAGCTGTGGGCTTTTTTGGTTGTTCTTTATTGTTGTTTGGGTTTGGGTTTTTTTCTTTTAAAGAAAACTACAGGTGTTATTGTAAGGCAGGCAGGATTAATCATCTCAGTAGTAGTTTATGATTTTTATACTTTAAGTCTCTAAGTTTTTGCCATACTACATTAAAAAATTATTTTCCAGATTTGATCAATATATGAGTTCCTGGTGGGGGAAAAAATGATGGAGTAGAAGGAAAGAGAAGGAAAAAATCAGAATGCTAGTTTTCTTAGGTCACTGATCTTAGAGACACATCCTTCCTGACCTGTACAACAGTATAGTTCAGCAAGTATAGCATTTGTTTACCTGATACTGTGGTATCCTTGTCAATAAATGGTACTGCTCTGTAGACAGTCATGTTGACCGCTAAACCAAGTAATTAAGCTTATGGAAATATGTATTCTTGAGAGTGAAGCAATTATTTCTCCCCCTTCCACTAGTTTTAAATTCACTTATAAGTATTGGCCGTGCCTGCAGTAAAATACCAGGACTGTAATAAAGAAGTAAGGACCCCTGATTTTTGAAGGGCTTAATATTCTCATCATAACATTTAAGTATGCATGTTTTTCAAATACTTTTTCTAATAAGTCTTTATTTAAATATGGTCTTTTGGTTCTACTTTGGATTTAATAACTAGATAGTATTGGCAGGTGGCCAGAAATGAAGGGGTTTTTTTGTCATGTGGTTTTAGTTAGGAGTGTCTAATTTGTAGCTATGCAATATAGTCATATTTTTGCTTAACAAAAGAGAAAAAGTGGTTGGTATGAAAAAGCTGAGTTGGCCGGGAGATATGGGGCAAGTGGAAAAGTGAAGCAGTCCTTAAGATTGAAATCAGAGGAAGAATGGGAAGGGAAAGTGATTGCTGTTGAGGTTACAGAGTTAAAAGTATTTCTGTTTTACTTGTTGATCCACTTTCTGAAATTAATTAGTCCTACACAGTGGACTATAAGGTTCCAGGTGAATCCTTACTATATATAGTGTCTTGAGCTGTTTGTGTCCAGAGAAGTAGGTGCCAGATTTCCTCCCCTGTGCACATTCAAGGTGATACTAATTTGTGCTTTTTTGATTCCACTCTTTGCTCATGCTTACTTACCTGTCTAGCAAAACCATGGGCTGGTAGATGTGTTGTACATATGAGGATGCTGTCACCCTATAAAGAAACTATTTTGGTGTTAACACTGAAAATAGGGTTAATGAGTTTGACATTTTAATCATGTGACCTAGTCTTCAGGTCTGAAAGAAGCTATTGGACTTTACGTTCAACTGTTTCTGTTCATCTGAGTGTAGAAGTGCAGGCGTTGAATACTAGGAACACAATTAGAAATACCCATTCTTCTGTATGTTTGTAGAATGCACATATTAGTATGTGGTATATTGTTACTTGCGTAAGAGTTGTAAAATGACAAAGGGATAATTTGACCTCTGGAATTTTCCCTGCTTCTTGCTAGGAGGTATGGTAGCCACCTGAAACTCAGGGTAGATGAAGTTCTTTTTTCCAGAGCAAAAATATCTGTTTTCTTACAGTGAGACAAGAAGACTGCAGTACTTTGAGGAGAGTTACGGTACAACTGCTAAAGCAGATGGTATAGGAGAGAGGGACATGCTTCAGGGTCTGTATTAAGTTGGGGAAACATATTTAAAGGTAGAAATGTCTACATGGAAGTGTGGTATGGGCTTTCACTGGCTGCTCCAATTCAAAAGGGAAATCAAACTCAGCAATAAGTGGTAGCTACAGCACCTCAGCTTGCCTGTGTAATTCATCAGGAACCTTGCCTATTGGAATGGTGTGAGTTGAGATGTATGTTTGGTTTTGGATCAGCTAAAGGAGGCAACATCACTGCGATAAATCCTCTACTCCCTCAACGGAGTTTGAGGATAGCTAAAATAATTCTAGTTTTGTATTCCATTCCCTTCAATGTGGAACTTATAGTAGTTTATGTGAAAGGGTTAGAGACTTGTGATTTATTTCACAATACCAGGTTTTATATATAAAGTGTATTTCTGAAGCACAGCTATACATCTGCATTTCACAGGAGCAGTTGAAGAAAGGAAGGCTAGCACAAAGCTTTTTCTTTTTTGCACATGAATCATTTCAGAACTGCTTCAAAAAGGTGACTTACCTTGCTGAATGAATTTATAGAACATTGTGTAATGTTTCTGATGTTTTAATCTTCACCTTTTTCATGTATGTGTAGAAGAGAAGAATAGAAAGAGACTTGCAATTTAAGGTCTGAGCATTTATACATCCAAAACTTTTGAAATTTGAAGATACATGTGGAGTTTTTAATAATTCCTAAATATGACATTCAAATATTAGCCAAAACGTAAGAGACATAAAAAGCAGTACTGCCTCTCCCTTAATTATTTACTTCTGTTAGTCAGGCTTCCTCTTTTGTAAACTTTTTTGTTCAGTTGTCTTGAAATGGTCATTAATGGCTTAAATAGAATATAATGGAAGTTTCCGTGGCCTCATGATTTCTGTTGCTGCCTTTTTTCTTTTTTTTAAAAAACATATTTTAAATATCTGGGATCTCTCCTGCTGTCTGACAGGATGTGAGTTCTGTCATTTGTTGGCAAGTGTGCATGCATTATATATTGCATCTCTCTGCAGTTTATGATACTACTGTACGGCTGAAATAGTTTTATGGAGCAAAAACGGGTTGTCAAGGGGCTGTAGCTGCTAGCACTAGATGCGGGCTAGCTTCTGGTGGAAGCCCCAGGAAACTCCTTCAGTTGTCCTGTTTGAAGCTTTTGTTTCAGACTTTCTTATTGTTCTCCTTATATGACACCAAACTTCTCCGTGTTTGAGTGGAAGTGTATTCACTGAATGATACTGAATTTCAGTAGGCTAATTTTGTTACGAAACTGGACCTCAGACATAAGTTAAGACAGAACCTTGAAGCTAGTGGTAAATATCCCAGTATTTCCCACCTTGAAATATGGAGTGAGCTCAACACCTCTGGATTAATCTGTGACCTTTTACAAGCCATAACAAACACAAGAACCACAGTCAGGATTATGCCTCAGCACTCTGCCTGTGTAGTGCCGTATAACCAGCTCCCTCACAGGGTGTGTTTAGAAAATTGTGGGCTGTAGATTCATTAACTGTACCATGTATGAAAGGCCATATGCAAGAGTGCAGATGGAGTAGCAGACTGTAATGTTAATTTATCAATCATCTAAGCAATCAAACTTAATGGTGGCTCTTCACTTTGTACTAAATCAGTGTTTTGACAACTGGACTTAGATCACAACCCTGTTGAACCTGTGCTGTCCAAAACATACTCACAGGTGGTCCTTGTGCTGAAAAGTTCAAAAACCTGGCTAACACAACTGCTGAGGGAAAACATGCCTAGAGAGGTTGAAAAAAGGTCAGGTACAAACACGAAAATAGGATACTAGTTGCTTATGTACCCTGTCTCCTATATGGTGTAGCTCTTTTCATGTTGCTTAAGCAAATACTTGTCTCCTGTTATGCTGCTGTCCGTGCACAGGTGGCATAAAACTAGCTTTTCTTTGTCTTCATATGACATTCTCCCAAGCAGGTAACAAAATGTTTTAGGTTATGCAAGAGGCTTTTTTCCAAAACAGAAAATGTAATTTCTGAGCTTTTGTCCCTTCTTTAAAAAAATGAAAATAAGTAAGAAGGGAGTAATTTGGTTGGGGGGAAGGGTAAACTGTACTAGGTCCCTTCTTCATGAGACATTTAAAGAATGAAACCAGAACTTGCTTTTGCAAGAATATGAAGCTATACAAAGTACCAGTGAGTATTCTGCTGCTAGTCCCTTACTACAGCATTAATACTACTGTATTAACACAGAATGTATTAGGAATGGTATTAAACTTACTTGTAAGCAAGTCTCTGTTGCTATTGTTTCATCATGTACTAGGAGAGAGAACTGGACAGGCAGTTTGTGTTCAAGCCTTGTTTTTCTTTATTTTATTTTTTTAATATATATAAAATTTCTTTCTAATCCTTTTTTTTTTTTTTTTTTTTTGGTTTCGAGTAAGAAGTGAACAGTCTCAGAGCAGGAATATGAGGGACAAATGTTTGTATTTACAATTTACATAGGTTGTCTTCAAATAGGGGTCAAATTGATGTTGAAGTAGTTCAAGATTATTTCAGCAAAATAATTAGCATAGGTAAGCCCTAGAATATTTGGACAATCAGCAATTTTATCTCACTTTCACAAAACATTGAATACTACTCTAATTTTTGTTTGTCCTAAAAATATCTCTGAGCTTTTATGATGATTTTTCCAAAGTTACCTTTTCTGACATCATTTTTCTTGACATTCATTTTGTAAAGCAAACAAAACACAAAAGAAACAAAAGGGGAAGGGGCCAAGGTGGCTGAGCACCCTAAGCTTTGACTCAGTGGATCAGAAGGTAGCCATAGACTTTTCTTTACACGTTTTAAATTAGGTAGAAGTTGCATTTATCACTTCATATGTTTAAAATGCAGTGAAATATCTGAAGAAATACAATTAATGACTTCAGTGGCAAGAATGTATAATGATGTTTTGAGGCATGTTATGGATTGTATTTATTGTTCTGGGATAATTTACAGTTAGTAATATAATACACAATCAAAATTACATTTAATGCAATATTAATTTGAAAAATAAAATGTTAAACTTAAAAAATTCCATGAGACATTAGTTGTAGCTTTTTTAGCTGCTGATATTTCAGTTAAGATAATAATTAAAAAGTTTGCTGGGCAAAGATAATTTATTGGAGAAATGAAATTTTCACAACTGTGATCCATTTATATACTTGCAGTCAGCATTGATATCAAATATGTTCTATTGAAATGTACAGTGAATTTTAGAATATCTGCCCTCTAATTATTCAAATTATCACTATCCTAAATGCATGTACGCAAGGCAATTACTCCTTAGGTTTTTGTACATTTCCATTCTAGGAGCTGCTCAAAGCATATCTTTATTTTTCTTATCCATTGTTCCTCTAGGTTGTCAGATTACAATCAGCAAGTCTTGTGGAGTTAACAAACCATTTCCACCTCAAAAGAGTAAATACAAGGTGAATGACAATGGTATTTCCTACAGATACAATCTGAAGGGAAAATTCCGTTTAAAAGCCATAGTTTCTAGGAGATAAGTTTGTTTACTGGTATGTGTGGATATGGCAGAGTACATTATCTCCTGTATCCATGGTAGAGATTTTTTTTTTTTTTTTGTGCTCAGAGGATGGTTAGACTTTGAATCGTTTTTTTATTTTATTGTTTTTCTTCTTCCAGCAGTGTTGCACAGTTGAGCACCCTTCCCTGACATCACAGCCAGTCTCCTGCTCTCATGAGCTTTGCTCTAAGAGGCTTCATCACCTGTAATCTTAGCCACTAGCTGCTTGTTTTGGACATGGCTCTTTGCTGAGTCAGGGTACAGGCTGCTCTGAGTGAGGGAGAACCAGATCTCACTCTCTGGCCATGGTAACGGGAAATTCTGTGGATCTCATCACGGGTCTGTGACAACCAGGCTGTCTCTGGATGGTTCCAGTAGGGCTTTTCCTTCTCTTCCTGTGTGGACTCTGTTACAGATGCAAGAATGTATCTGATCAAATGCTAAGGATCCGCTGGCTGGGGCTTCAGCCTTACCTGGTGGGCAGTGGTATGTTCGCTCACTGGAGAGCGGAGGAGTTTGTACTGATCCACTTCACCGTGGCATCTGCCCATCAGCTGCATTGAAAATTGTACTGTTGTACTAGTTGTAGGAGATTTAAAGTCTCTAATAATTATCTTTGGAAGGTCATGGCAGTCAGGGGAGGTTCCTGAGGACTGGTGGAAAGCAAATGTCATTCCTGCCTTCAAGAAGGAACTACAGGCCAGTCCCTGGGAAGGTGGTGGAGCAAGTTCTCCTGGAAATAATTTCCAAACATATGAAGGAGAGGAAAGTGATTGGGAGTAGTCGGTATTGATTTATGAAGGCTAAGACAGACTTTACCAGCCCGATAGCCTTCTACAATGAGTGACTATGGTGGATGAAGGGAGAGCAGTGAGTGTCATTATGACCTGTTGGGAGAATTTTGGTAGTCTCCCATAACATACTCGTAGACAAGCTCTTGAAGTATGGATTGGATAAATGGACAGTGACGTGGGCTGAAATCTGCTGAACTGCTAGGCTCAGAGGCCTGCGGTCAGCAGCATGAAGTCCAGGAGGCCAGGCACTGACAGTGTAGCTCAGGGGTCACTGCAGTGACCTGTAGTGTTTAACATCCTTGTTCATGTTCTGGGTGGTGGGACAGAGCTACACTCAGCAAATTCGCAGATGATACAAAACTGAGGAGCGGCTGGTTTCCCAGAGGATTGTGCTGCTATTCAGACGCATGTTAACAGGTTAACAGGAGAAAAGAGCTGACAGGAACCTCGTGAAGCTGAAAGGCAAAATGCCAAGTCCTGCAGCTGGGTTGGAATAACCTCTTGCACTGGTACATGCTGGGGCCACCTGGCTGGAAAGCAGCTTTGAAGAGAAGGATCTGGGGTTCCTGGTGGACAAGTTGAGCATGAGCCAGCAGTGTGCTTTCATGGCAGGGAAGACCCAGCGGCTTCCTGGACTGCATTAAGGAAAACGTCACCATGAGGTGGAGGGAAGCGACTCCTCCCTTCTGTGCAGCACCGGTGAGGCCACATCAGGAGAGCTGTGCACAGGTCTGCTGCATTTCTAGAGAATTTGCAGCTGTTCTTTGACTTCTGCTCGGCATCTGCGTTGTTTCAAAGAAGTTCAGGTGTTAGTGGGCTATGGTATGTTTTAAGTATGTATGTGTAGTGTGTATTAAGTTTGTTACTTAATATCAAATGAGGAACAGAGGTTTAAACTGGGAAGGGTAGCTGTCTGGGACCAGGGAAGAGTCTTAGGTATGGGCCTGATGTGTTCCCGCTGACAAGCTGGTCTCTGCAAATGGCAGTCTGTGTGTGGTCTTCAGATTGAACGTTGGATGTGGTGATCATCCCAAGGATGTCAGTTGCGTTGGTTACTGCGGCTTGTCCAACTTGCAGGAGAAGTTTCTTGGCAGGCAGATGGCAAATGAATGTTCTGACGCTGCCTGAAAACTTAGACATAACAGGACTTAAAGGAGCTCAGAGCTTTTCATGGTTTCTGGTAGGGCCCATATGCCTGCAGTAAGGGTGTCTGTGTAGCACCATTCCGCCTGGCCCGAGACCAACTCTTCTACATTGAAGAACTAGTCTCCTGAAATGAAAAATTCACAGTAGCTAGAGCTGGATCCCTGAGGAGCCATCATCAGGGTATTTCAAGAGTCTCATTACAGTTTCCTCCGAAGCAGATGCTGTAGGATTTTGCTAGCGATTGGCCTTCATTTCATTTCACCAGTCACTGACATGGGAGTCTACTTTGAATAAAGTGATGTGTGTGCCTCAAATTACTCGATAGTGGAACTGGAGAAGTATATGCAGTGTGCTCCCTTTTTACAGTTGCTCCTGGGATACCCTGGACACCCTGATCCTTGGTTTTTTTTTTTTTTAATTTTTTAATTTACTTTCTCAACAGAGCCCAGGAGAGATGTTTGCAGCAAAATTCTAAGGGTCTCTGAGTTGGAAAGCTGTGGATTAATGGCTTGCAATTTCAAACTATCCTAAAAATAAACATCTCACAGTTGGAATTTACATTTCTGTGATATCACTGATAATGGAAAATGCCTCTTTAATATTCAGATTGTATAACATTTTTTTTAAATTTTTTTCTTCTTTCATAATGAAGCATCTAAAATGAGCTGTTCTTTTCTACTTTGTTTTGAGGAAGTGGTGTAAATCTGCACGACTGCTTGAAACACTATATTCTCAGACTTACAGGGTGACGGTGGAAAATTAATGATTAATGTTTGAGCACATTTGTCTTGGATCTGGAAAGCAAGACCTACTGAGATCTGAACAGGTAGTTCCAATCTCATAATATAGGAAGTTGCATCTGACACGGATTCGATCAAAAAGTCAGAAAGGTGGTTTTGTAATAGAAAGTTCTTTTCCCTTCCTATTTTATGTGGACAGGGTTTGGTGGAAAGTAGCTGGGCAAATGATGGAAAATTGGATAATTAATACTGCTTTTATTCAGAGAACATGATTAAAATTTAAATCCCACTTCATAAAGAAAATAATATGTGTGACACTAAAAGTTTGGAATATTGTTTTACAATGTGTTGCATAGATGGTTGATCTAATATTTTGCTAGCTGTCTTCAGGTTAAGTTTAATTTCTCATAAACTAAGTGACATATTAAATTTTATAAAGCTCCAAAGTTATGTGGTGGAGACTAGATTCCCTGTCTTTTGACAGAGGAGTATTAATTGTTATGTGTTCTTCCAGTTCTTGTTCCCACAGATCCTGAAGTCCTAGACTAATTGAATGAGGTGAACAGTCTGATCACACAGAATGAACCAGAACTGATGCTCTAATGTATTATTTTTGCATTCTTGCATAAGCCTTTTTGTACCAGTCTGCACTGGTTACAGGCTTGAGTTCTGGGTTGTAAGCTCTCCCAAGTTTTATGATAATTATAATGATCTGTCTTCCGAGTTGTTTCTTTGCGGGAGCAAAACCTCTAGAGGGTGCCAAAACCTGGTTTTGTTTAAAGAAGCTGTTGGGTCCTGTGCTACCAACTTCAGAAGTGCAGGTCAGAGTTCAGCTCCTGAAAGCTCTTAGTGCTTTCAGTAATTCAGATGCCTTAAAATGCTTGCTCCTTTAATTTTGGTTTTGAAGTCTTTCTACTCTGTGATGATGTCTTTTTTTGCAGGGTTTTTTTTTTTGATACTAGGCACTGTGTGATTGACAGGACTGGTTTTGGATGTGTTGTTTTTTTTTTAAACATACTTAATCTTTATTCATAATTTGCCCAAACACAAAGAATACATGATGTTTCTAAAGCCACACAGAGCATACACTAAGATAAATAGTTGTTTTCACCAAGGCTTCCTATAACAGCAAGGTCCAGATGTCTACAAATTAAGAGATTTTCACATTCCTTTGTAACTCTTAATCGTGCCCAACTTTGTGCCCTTCACTGTTGCTAGGTTTTCAAAAGCCCCAGCAAGCTTCAGGCGCACACTACGTTTAAAGGAAGAAAAACCCCCCAAACGAAAACACAACAGAGGGGGAGGGGAAGTGTTCAGTAGTCAAGACAGGTACAGGGTTGAAGCTCCAGGAACAGGTTCTCTAAATAGTCATTCCTAATTGACTTCTTGACATGTAACTGCAGTTTAAGAAAAACTAGACGAGATGTTTTTTAAGAAACACTGCTTAATAGCAGCTAAACATGCAGAACATGACAAAATATTGCCAGCTGGACTATATATTGAGCAACGTCACTGCCAATCAGCCACAACTAGTGGTGAACAGGACACTAGAAGAAGCAGTAGGCTAGTAATTGCTCCTGGTGCACCTTGTTAGAGACACAAAATTTGCTTTGTTTATTATCTCTCTCTGTATAGGTGTGCCAAAAATACCTGGATATATTTTAGTTCAGAATATTCCTAGGAATTCTTCTTAATGACAGCCTTGTGCACAACCTTAAAGTGGTTATAGATATTAATGAAGTGTATCTTCAAAAATAAGATGGTATGTCAAAATAAGAGTCATCAACACAGATTAACAATCAGGGATGAAGGTTCTTGGAGGTTTTGTTGGTATTTGGAAGCTTCAGCTATAAGATATGATTGTTTGGGGAGTTTGTATATGACCTAGGAGCATTTCTTCCACCTCTCAAGGTCTGGTAAATCTTTGTAGTCTGGTCAACATAGTCAAATCCTTTCGTATTTACTCTCAAAACTCCGTTGACATCAGTGGGACTATTCACATGAGTAAAACCAGTGGGATTTGGCCCAAATTATATAATCTCCTAATGTATTTCATAATTTGTACATATTAACAGGGCATTTATAGTGGTTTATCATAAAGATCAATATTTAGTCTACAGAAATTGTACTTGTAATTAATCTATATTATTATTATATATGACCTATCTAAAGAGGACTTTAAGAACATTGCAAAATAAAGCACCTGAAAAAAACTTCTCTTAAAAAAATGTCAGGATATATTCTTAACTGGAGATGACCATTTTGAAGAGTGTTGAGGACACATCATGAAAATGGTGGGAGAAGGCTAGTTAAAGAGAAAAGGTTGTCCCTATAAAATATAGGCTTATTAGAATGAGAAGACTAATGGATGGAACTGATGGAATCAATTGGTTTTGCTAAAAAAATAAGGTAGTTTTATTTATGAAGCTAATCATGAGAGTGCAGAGAAAATCTGATGTCATTTGTACAAAAGAGCAAAACTTGGGGATTAAGAAAAAGGGAGGAGGGATGAATCTATCCCCCCAAAAGTCATATTGTATGCATTGGACTAAAAGTTAGTTGAATGATCCTCAAAAAAAAAAAAAAAAAAAAAAAAAAAAAATTAAGGGTCCTTACCCTTCAGTGCAATCAGCTGAGATGCTGCAAGTGTATTGAGAAAGGCCTTAGAGTGAATCACGATCTAGAAAAAACACCTGCAGAAGATGATAAAGAAGCTTAAGTTATCTTCTTTTACCAGTAAATTGATTGCAGTCCGCCAGTACCTCACAGGGAAGTGATTTCTGGTGGGAGGGCTTTTTAATTTTGTAGCAAATAAAACAATGAGAGTTGGAGCTGGTGGCTGATATTAAACACATTGATTTTAGAATGCGTTTAGATGTTTAATACTGGTTGTAGTTCACCATGGAAATAAAGCTATCAAATGGCAGTAGTCTTAGTATATTTATTGAATGCTATGTATATATGTATTTAAAATACATGAATAGTCAGATTGGTAAACTATTCTACTGTGGATATTAGATCAAATTATAGTGTTTTCTGGCCTTACTAATGAATTAATTACTGAACTAATGCATTTCAGATTATTTAAATTGTTCTCAGTTGCTCACTATTGTTTAGTGTACTGATTGTGTATTCTGTCCTTCCTTTTGAAAAATATACTTGAAGCTCATTTATTTCTACACTAAATCATCAGTGGTAATACCAGGTAATACCACTGGTTACATTACTGGTGGCATTACTTATATTACCACTGGTTCTGGGATAATTCCAAGAGAATCGTATGTTTATAGGTGCAGTAAACCCTGGATTAATTGTTTTTTTTTCATTTCATGATGCTGGAATGTAAGAATCTTACAAAATTTAAAATTGTGAACAAAATCTTATGTGCAGCCCTAAGGACTTGGTCCTTTCTCCATCTGAAATTCCTAAACTATCAGAATTCCATCTTGCTCTCTAAAATATTCCTCAAAGCTAGCACCAGAAGGCAAGTTATAGCATTTGATTGCCTTTTCTGGTTGTTCCTAGGATTTTGCTTCTATCCACTTCTTAAGAGTATAGGGGAGAGTTCGGTTTAAATAGAATCCTTGCTAATATAGAGTAAAAGGTACTGGAAGTATGCTTTTGATGATGCCCTATTTTGATCTTTTGTTTGTTTGTCGATTTGTTTTGAAATTTTTTAGAATTTTAATGGTAATAAATGTCTTCCAAATTTTGTTTAATTGACTTATTGCATAATGAATGTAGTAAGAGTGGGGGTTTTTAGAAGGAAAACTGAAGAAGTGTAGCTGGTAACAAAATACGCTGAAGCTGGAGTTAGTTTTGTCTCTGCTATGGTTGTTTGCTAAGCTACAGAGATGAATTTCTTCATGATGTGCATATGATGTAACACACAAACCAGTTAAGCCTGAGGAACATAGGAAATCGAGCTTATTGTCAATTTACTTTTATTGTAATAAATGCTTGTGATGACTTTCTAAAATAACTCAACTAGTATGGTGAGGTAGCCTTAAAATGATGCCATTCTGTTCAGATACTGGTGCAAGCACTTCTGCACCTTAGTATGAGGATTACTCTGGATCATGCTTTCCTTTCGTGGTAACTTTAGAATTTGTTCCTAAACCTGACTCTACAATCAATACAGACTTAGTAAGTATTTCAGTACTTGGCAATACCTGAATATCCAAATACTGAAAATGATACGTGCCACTTAGTGTGTTAATAATAATATAAACAACTAGCCTAATGAGGCTTAAGCTCTTCCATGCATTAGTACAGTATAGGCTTGGACAGCTATGTAGAACACTGTGGTTTTGAACAGCCTTAAGTGTGGTGATACTTGGGTTTGGAATTTAAGAGTAAGCATGTCTCTTCTGCAGCTATGATGATTTATTTGACTGGCACATCTGAAACTTAATTTAGGCTTCTCAGTTGTGCTAATTAAACTTTATTAATTTCAAATGTCTTGACCATGTTGTGAAGAGCAAGAGAGCATCTGTTCATGTTTTAAAGAGGAGGGGGAAAGGGACTGATATTTCTAGCTCGTTCTTCTGCAGATCCCTTACTTAAGAAATAAAGATCACTTCCAAAGATTGCAGTAAAAACTACAGACAACTTTTATAAAATCCAGGTATCACAGTCTATGAGTGAATAGCTTTTGGTTTCTGAACACCTAGAAATCTTTCATTAAACCTTCATTCCTGTGTTGTAAGGTTTCTCTTTTCAAAACCTTGATGTGTCTTGTATAGTGTACCACTGGAGTTTTACTACTCGAGGAATTATATTTAGGGTAAGTTGTATCGATTTTGTTACACAGAGATAGATTTATTAGTAATAGTGAGTGATAGTTCTCTCTTCATCATGAATTTCTAGTGTTACATCCCTTTATGCTGGCAGTCTACTCTTGGTAGTGTTGATTAATAGGTAATATTTTGTATCTACCTTCTGGTCCGTTTCCCAATATTGATAGCCACCTGTGATGATTTTGTTGCTTTTCAAGAATGAATCTTGTGAGTTTTTTATTTTTTTATTGGTGCGCGTGTGTGTGTGTACTTAAACATGTTGTCTTGCTATGGGGTAACTGTGTCATGGTGTCAGTTACCTGCATGTGAGGAAGAACAGCCTAAATCTCCAAGGTGGCGAAGAAGGTCCTGGAATTATAAACTTTGGTTGGTGTGTGCGTGGGAAATACTTGTGAGGCTTCTGTGTTTTGTTTGTGGGTGTTTTGTTGGTTGGTTGCTGCTGTTTTTTTTAAAGGGTTTTGACATTGGGATTGAAATCAAAGAACTTGAATTATGACTGTAGTAGTGAACTCAGTTTATATGAATTTTATTTATTTACTTAGTATTTGTTTTATAGTATATTATTTAATTAGTAATATGACAATGAGATGTTTATAGTATAATGAAATACATATGCAGTGTTTATAGTGGCTTATCACTATAGGTGGAGACAATTTTACTAAATTCCCCACAAACGTTTCCTTTGACAAGGTAACTTTTTTGTGATTTACTTCAGTAAATACTTTGTAAAAGGAAACATTTGTGGGCCTTTGTGTAAAATTACAGTGGTTAGAAAAGTTTCTTGAGAAATTATAGTACCTGTTATGAATAACGGGGAACTTGTCAATCAACATAGTTTTGTAACTAATAGTGTTGCACTTTATTGCATTGCAAATAAAGGGAATGCGTGGGCCCTTTGAGTGCCTCTTCCCAGCTCATTCCAAACCAGTATGCATTACTTTCTCCCAAAATACAATGACAATTAATGATTATGTTTTCTCTGAAGAGTAATGACTGGTGTAACCTAAGCACCTTTAAATGATACAGAAATGATTTGTTATGTGATGGTAAGTAGTTTTGAACAAGGTAATTCTTCTAAGAACGTGATGACCAAAACTGTCACTTTTTTTGTGGTTTTTAATCATTTACACTTGTAAATTGAAATGGATCAGATAATAATGAGGCTTCAGTATTTTTTCCTCAATTACAGTAGTGACAGCTCTTCAGTGAACTACGAGTTCAGAAATAGAGCATCTCATAACTAATTGAAAGAGATGTGCATGTGCAAGTAGAAAATGATTCTTGTGCTTATTTTTAAACTTGGTGTTTTAACAGCTGCATATTTCAAATATGTGTGGCTAATTAGAAGCCTGGCTTAAAGGCAGTACTTCTGGGGTTTTAAAAAGTACATTGGGCTATTTATCACAAGAATAAAGTTCGGAGTTGGTTTTTACTCTGGCTACTTCTTCCGTGTTACAGACAGTGTATTGGTGTGTGAGTGCGCCCTGTTTGCCCAGAAAGATGTGGCACGGCATTGCTTTCATTTGTATTTTGGTTACTCAAGTGCATTTGTTTCATAGGACCCTTTTTTTTCAGGGTATGCTAACACAGTCCTGTACTTACTCTGTTTGGGTTGTCACACTGTTAGCCTCTTAAAATAGACTCCTTATCTGTGGATATTTTTTTTTTTTTTTAGTGGTAGTAACATACGCACCCAAATACTTGTTTCAGATAATTTGGAGCAAATTATGACTGTGGTCTCCTGCTTGCTCTAGGCAGAAGTGAAGTCTCGAAGTCTTAAAGTAGTATCCACTCTTTTCTGAAGGGCTCCGTGCTGGTGGACCTTGAGCAGTTGCCTGCTAGCCAAAAAGTCAAGCTCTGTTCTCTCTGTTGCCTCTTGAATTATTCTTTGAGGGCTTTGGCCAAAGTATCAAAGCTTCTCTCTTAAGTAGTAGGTTAATTGTGAAGTCATTTAAGTGGTGCGTAGCTTTCCTTGAGACAGTTTGGATTTTGTCAAGAGAGATGTGGGTTTTATGCTGCTGTTGGGCTGTGTGGTCTGGATGAGTTGTGTCTTCTGAAAGGTGCAAAAACCAGCTCTGCACCTCAGTCTGGGTCTAGAGCTGTCACTCTGGGAGGGAAGCTACTGTGTTGAAGATAAGGCTTTGAGAAAGGGGAACTGAAGATGCTTTCTTGATTTGTACAAATCATGCTTGAAAAAACAATTGCAATGTCAGGTGAAATAGAAGAGCATTACGTAAGGGGCCTTCAAACATCCCCAAGCTGAAGTAATCAGGACAAGATTCAGTCCAGTTTGCTTTTTGCACGATTCCTTGTGGTAAATCTATTAAAATTCACTTTGACTTTAACAGAGGAGGTAGTGGACCTGCGAGTGTTTTAAGACTAGCTTTACCTCAGAGTGAAATAGTATGTCTAACAATTTTGTTGGGATAAAATAAGAATCTTAAAAAAAAATATGCTTATGAGGGTGTGAGATTTTTTTTAAAAAAACTGGTGGAATATTTTGACTTACTGAAAACACTAAGCAGCATTTTGTCAGCATTCAGAAATACAGTAGAAAGTTCAGCAAGAAGCACATCAGAGACTATAAAAATAATTTCAATTCTGTTGAAGGTCGTTTAAATAACTCAGTTGTTAGTTCTAAATAAACACCCATTAATGTATTTGGCTATTAGTGGAGTTCAGACTAGTTCCGAAAGGCATTTTAGTTTTATTAGGGTGGGGGTTTGGGAGGGTATTCTTTGTGTGAAGTTTGTTTGGTTTGGTTTTGGTTGTTTGTTTTTTTAGCTTAGTTGAAGAAATACTGCTTCTGTCTTCAGAATAATTAATGCTTCTGTTCTTGGTGCCCAGAGACACCTAATTCCACATAGGCACTTGCTGTGTGCAGTTGCAAAGAGATATTCCATCTTATGATTTATTTTTTTTAAGAGACGTATTAAGACCACCTCTTCCTTTGAATGGTTTAAGAACAGGTAAATAACTCGCAAAAAGGCTACAGAAATGCTCAAGAGGAGAACAAAAGAACAAAGCCAGATTCAAACATGATTTGAAATTACATTGTTTGAACTTTATTTTCACTTTTAGGATCCTGCTTACACAAATGTGCCCTCTCCTGTGCACAGATAGCCAGTGACTTCAAGGGGAAGACTTGATAAACATGGACAGAATCAGATCCACAAGCACTCACATCCTTTTTCACTAAGCATAAAATACAAACTCTCCCAGATGTTTCAAATGTTTTCATTGTCATCTTTTGAACCTGGCTTTGATGTGGATAATTAGAAGATTCATTGCTTGCTTAGAAAATATGGAAGAATATAAATGTTTTACAGTGTTTTTACTGTGCATGGCCAGATGTCACGTTACCATGCTGCATTATTTTTCTTTGAGATTAATAGTGCATTGTCTGTCTCCCAGATGCGTGTTAAACACCTGCTAGTTTAATATCTGTCTAGGTCATTGTTACAGAAAGTCTCTTCACTATGTGTACGCTGTAAGGATTTCTCCTGTACAATGGCTTTGGTCCATTTCATACTGCTGCTGTTTTTTGGTGGTTAGAGGATATGCATATCGATCCGTGGAAGTGCAGGAAAAGTCCTTAGCTCCCTTCTCTCTTCTGGCAGTTGAGAGGGCTATTCTGTGTTTTCAAGCCTAATTTTATGTTGAGTTTGAGAGCAGAAGCCGTTTCCTGGTTTGGCCAAAACCTCCATGCCGATGCAGACATCAGAATGGAGAGTAACAGATCTGTCTTTTCCACCTACCAGTTCTGTCAGAGGAAAAGAGAGGAGCAAATTTCTTTTGTTTTCCCTTTATCCTCTACTTGGCATTTCTGGCATCCATTTAGCTCATGAATAACTGCACCGCTTGTTTCGGATGCTCTTCACAGGGTCTTGCCAACAGCAGTGCTGTGAAATAAGTGTGGTTCATGCAAGGTGTCCTGGCTCCCTGCTGGGCTCTCAGTGGCGGTGCCGAGTGATAATAATACGGTCTTTTTGTTTTCACTCTACTGTGGTTTAATAAGCCCGTGTGTAACGGTGGAGATTAATTCAGCTTGGGACAGCATTACGGCACTTTGCATTAGAAAGCTTAGGTTTACTATTATATGATGTGGTAGGATTTATTATTATTATTATTCATTAATAATTTGGCACAGGAAAACTGTCAGGCAGCTTGTCTTGCTTTGGGAGGCTCTACCCCTTGGTAATTAGCAAAGGAAAATATAAATTTAGGAACCTCTTTGTGCTGTGCAGTCTGATCAGTGTAAGTGTTTTGTCTGATGCCTACCAGGAGAACTACGGCTTGTGGTGGTGGTGCTGGTGACAATCCCAGACCAAGTAGGGCTTGAGTCAAGAAAAAGTCCTGTGAATGAGCCACATTGCTTAATTTAAACGTTCCTATGGATGTTGCTTTTTTAAGTAGTGAGGATATGTGCTATTGATGGTCCACGGGAAAGGAAACCTGGTTGCTGTCCTTCTCAAGTCAGTTACTGGGAAAGGGTGCAGCCTTTTTTGTCTTTTTAGAGAAACTCCAGCTGTTGCTTCTCCAGCCTGGACAACTTGTGGGGCTCTGTGGTCTCTTCTGTATGCAACCACCAGAACTGCTGCTGCTGGTTTAGGAAAGGTCTTCCTTTTCCAGCTTCCCACACTCTTTTTTATAGTTTCCTTGTTGCATCCATGTCCTGATCTTAAGGCTTTTACTTGCAGCATGTTTCCCTCCTTGGTGGGAGGAAGGGTACAAAAGAAAAAGTCTCAGCAGGAATTTTGCTGCTGTTACTGTATGTCTCGGTGTACAGTGGCTTCCTCATTTTTAACGTGCTTTTGAAGTGCTCTGTGCTGATTGACCAAAAATTCATTGTCTTCAGGTATTTCAAGATGTAGTCTCTTTCAGACCCTCTGAAAAAGATACTTAGTTTTTTATCCCTCATGAGCCAGGATCTATTCAACCCCATTTTTCTCAAATACCTGAACTACAGAGGGCAAGAGAGTGGCATGAAAAGGATTTGTTTCCCACTGTGGGCTGCAATGTAGGGTAATGATGCCATTACAGCGCTTCCCTCCTCCTGCCCGTTCCGGGGGCTCTATCGCAGTGTGCTCTCCTGTCAAGAAAGCAGAAAATTCTCCTGCTTAGCATGAAATTATGGAAGAAAATACATAAACTTCCCATTCTGCAGCGCTGCATAAAGATGGAATCTTATTTTCATTACTATGAGATCTGCTGAGCTCTGATGCTCCCGCAATAATTAGTTCTTCCTTATTTTAACACCATGGTCTAATGGCCAGAGCCCAGATTACCTGCCTTTGCAATGACATGAAAAAGGTGGGGTGAAAGATCCATGTGCAGATCTGGGATGTACAGACACATCTGCTTACCACCTTCTATAAAATGCTTTCAAAATTGCTGTGGAAATGCAGTGTAAGAGTTAGGTATTTTCTCTCATTGATGAAGCTGGCATTTGTTTTTGCTATGGTGTAGTTTATCGGGTTAATTAGTTTTATATGAGATTGAGGCTGCTTCTGGTACCTACAAGTAGATGGGGACCGAAGTTGCCAAAAATCAGTTATCACAGCTGCTTCCACTTTATGAGGAGATGGAGCGTATTTATTCAATCTCAGATGAGTGTATCTATGATGCAGGAACAACACTTGCAGATGAACGCCAACTATTTGTCATTTGCATCTAGTTCAGACGCTGTTCAGAAGTCAGTTAAAATTAGTCAGAATTAGTTCCTAAATGCTGAATTAAAAGGTATCCTTTCATTTAATGTCATATTTATCTTGAAATTTGAGAAGAACATGAAGTTGCATGCTACTACAGAGCTTTAATAACCTTTTACAGCTCTGTTTTGGAAAATGGAAGTTACTCCATCTGCCTGCTGTTTTTTAGAAGTCTGTGATTTCTCAGGTGTCTAGGTGACGGAGCCAAGCTATTTTGGTGTGCACAGAGTAAACTCCTGTTCACATGTCAGTATAAATTTTCAAGTATATCTTTAAATAAACTCACTCATTCTCAGCCTTCAATCTTTCATAAACTGAAATAATCTTTACCAGATATTAACATATATTTTAGTAATCTTGAGTATCACAAGTGCTGAAAAGGAATGGAAATTTGTTTGAGGAGCAAACTTTGCAGATGCGGAGTTTCTGAAATTCTGACAAATAAAGAAGTTAAATGAAACATTTTGTTTAAATAGCAGAGGCATTGCATTTTATGTATTATATGATTTTTAACATGGTGGAAAAAATCCTTTTGAAACATTGGTCTATTCTGTGCTTCTCTCTTCAGTGTGACGTTTCACTGAGATCCAGATTTTCTCCTGCTCTAAAAATTAAATCCTACTTTAGGGTTATAGTAAATAATTATTGGCCAAGCAGAGGCACTGTGCTGCAAATAACTCCTTAAGGTACTTTTTGGAAACAATTTTTAAGAAGGTGAAGCAAGGGGCCATAAGGGTGAATATTCATCAAGGCAGCAGCAGGCTTGTTACATGGTCCATCAGTGCAGTCAGGTGCCTTAGCCGGAGTCAGCAAGCAAAGGGCAGCTCTGCATTTCTGTGTTTTGCTCGGCTTTTTGCTGATGTGAGGAGCTCAAGTTTCTGCTGTAGCTGTGAAATACGCCCTTTTCATATGTTCAGCAGAAAATCTGTGGATTGTGTAGATTCTAACATGCTAATATTTTGAAGGCTTTACGAGGGCTTATGTGAAGCGCAGGCGCTGTGCTGGGCCTTTTGTCTGAGCTGTGTTTCAGTGTAGGAAAGGTGTCCTCATATTACTGATTATTTTTTTATATCATGTTGAAGGAGGTAGATATTTGGCGTAAACTGGATTCTTTGCATTTTTATCACAGTGCAAACAAAACAGCAATGTGTTTTAACAGAAGAGAATGTACCTTTTTTCTTCGTCGTTCCCCCCCCCCCCCCCCCCCCGTAAGTCCCAGCGGTCTGTGCTCTCTTCAGGATGTGATAAAGTGAGTTTTCCTCTGAGTTGGTGTCATCATCTGTGAATTACCCGTCTGGTGTAGCAGATTACTGCCAGGTTTTGGAAGTATTCTGGCTTCTGTGACCGGCTTTCCCCTTGCGTGTTCTGTTCCAAGGGTGCTCAAGTGTAAGATGGAAACATTTTGCTAGCTGGAGCGTACCAGGTTCTCACTGATGGTGGAAGTTGTCTCTGTGTGTGATCCTGCGATTCTGGCACACCTGAAGTAAATCCTACCTGCTGTGAGTATGCTGCTACCTGCAGTGAACCCAGATGTGTTTGCCTTGCCGTTTGTGCATGTAGGATGACAGTAGTAAGGAAAATGTGTGGAGTTAAAGCAATGTGACTGCACTGACCGTGTAGCTCTGAGGTGACCAGAGCTTTTGACGTACGTCGCCCTGGACTGTCCCTTCTTAGAAGGTCCCCAAAGAAGCCTGGATGACTTTTACATTAAGAAAGTGTCAGGTTTTACTAGGAGGAAGGATACTTCCTTCATCGAAAAGAGGTAAGTGATGAGTGTAGTCAAGGATAAAAGAGGAGGACTTTGTGGGACTGTTTTGGTCAGGTGTGCTCTGGCAAGGAGAGCTCTTACTGCTGGGTTTAGCTGCTGTGGCAGCAAACTGTATGGTCCTGTCTGATTCTGGGGAAGTTTTTTCCATTTCCCATCCCAGAAGAAATACTGTTTTTCAGAAGGAACTTGAGTATAGGGTAGTCTTGACCGCTAGGTCCTTGCTAAATGCTTACTAGTAGTGCTGGATTACCTCAGACAAGATATTAGGAGGCTGAGTAAGGTACAAACTTCTTAATCTGCTGTGAAATGATATATTTAATTCTGTTCTTACTGGGTGTTTTAGTTGTGTGGATTGTCTGTTTGTTTGTTTTTCTTTGCTACATTCTTTCCGGTTTCTTCAATGTTTTGTCTGTCTTTCCCTCTTCCTTTTTTTTCTGTTTACAATTGTACACTTCTTTTTGTGGTACCAGTTTATGGTAAGAGAAGAGTGGATGCTGATGATTCTCAGCATCTGTAAATAATCTTTCATTGTTCAAGTGAAAGAGAGCTAATGGAGGAGTTACTGTGTATATACTGCCTAATGATCTCAGGCACTTCAGTTTAATTGTGGGTGTTGCTATTTACTCTGTAAATATGTAAAAAAAATAGAAAAATACATTATACATTATGGGGAAAAAGCAGTCTGGATATCAAGATGGTCATATAACATTCAGCTGTTTAAAACCTAGCATAAAAATGCTAAAATGTCTTTTGAAATAGCTGATTCAATGACCAGCTACATCAACTGGTATGTGCATTGGTTGTATGCTGTTTCTGTTGTAAACCTGGGAAAAAAATACTGCTTATTTCCAGTGATTTCTGTGCCCAGTGAGATCTTGTGGTAAATAAACATGTGAAACAGTGTGATACAGGGGTCATCAGGACTCTTAACTATTTTCCTGAGTCCTTAACCCCACTGTGCACTTCTTAAATTGAATTTCACACAATTGTGACTAAAGGAATAGCACAATATAATTAGCAAAAATTATGTTGTGATTTTTTAAGGGTAGTTTTACAATGAACGTAAGTCATAAAGCAAATACTAATTCCTGTGAATTAATTGATATGTTACATGATCTGTGTACAAAATATTTTCTCCTTTCTATTTATTAATGAAAGAAAAGGACAAAGTAAATGGTCTATTTTTTTTATAGCTGTCCAGAACCTTTTATATAAGGTTTTTGATTATAGTGAAAGATTGTGCCTGCTTTGATTTTTATTATTGAGTCATGAGTGAGAAGATGAAACAGGCTGCCAGCTTTTTTTTTTTTTCTCCTGTCAATAACTGTTAAATGGTAGTACACTCAAAAGCCCTCCTTCCACCCCCAAAAATGTCCTACCCCTGAATTCACAAAATGAATACTGCTTGAATGACCATGCAACCTGAACTTTGCTGAAAAGTATTAGACTGTTCTATGTGAAGCAGGGGAGGGTGTAGAGAAGGTATTATAGGTCAGGATTCTTTTTATCTAGTGTAGAGGCTAAGCCATGCTACACATAAAAGATATTTGGCTGAAAAAATTAGAGATGTTTAAGCTTGATAAGAATACTTGTTACTGCTTATGTTGTCTTGTAGCATTAAATTCAGAGTTTATAGGACTAATGAATTCAGGCCGTTGCTTCCAATTATGTTTTGACAGGGTTTGTGTGACCTGCTCTCCCCTTTATGAGTTATGAGCAAAATTATTGGAGATCAGAGAATGAATAAACTTTAGAACTAAGATTCAAGTAGTTTATTTCTCTATATCTAAACCAATAAAAGTGTATGCAGTTTTATGGGAGTGTTTGAGTAGAACACACCATGCATATTTTAGCTGATTTATGGCCAAATATGCACACATCTAGGGAAAAATAAGGAGCTTGCTTGTCCTGTCGTTCAAGATTGTACAAGTTTCTTTAAAAAAGGGGGGGGGGGGAAACCCTACCTCTCCATTTACTTTTTTTAATAAACTGCGGTATTTCTTGAGCATGTTGGGCTAAACTTTGTATATTATTCATGCTGTCACCGTGCCTAGGGCTTCACTAAAGCTAATGAATAAATGCAGCAGTGAGCTGCACAAGAAACCAGTTCAGCTGGAAGGCTGATTCTGATTTATATCAAGGAACGCTTGGAAAAGACTCAAGCAAACCAAAATACCTACGTAGCTAGGAATTGTAAATTTGCAGATGTTGATAAAACTTTTATTATAAAGCTGCTGCTTCCTCCAGTGTTCTGCATTTGGCCTGCTACTCCCCTAATGTGAGATGGGAAGCAAAAGTAGTGAAGTGTAAGTGTGCTACAAGCAGTGACTGCAGTAGGAGTCAGCTTTGTGTGCGCGGGATTGTGGAAGTCTGTACTCTTTTATGCCTGGCTGATATCTCTCTGGAACAAAATAATGAACATTAAAATGTTGTTAAGTCATATCTCTTCTTATAGAAAAGGCTGATTAACTTATTTATATGAGGCTTAAGTAAATGGTGATAAACTTGTGTTAAAAAAAAAAAAAAAAGAAAAAAAAAAGATTTAGAGGGCAAAAAGATTACCAGGTCTTAAAAACTGTAAGTACAAGAAAATGTTTCAATGTTTCCTTAGATGGGATTAAAACAGAAAATGTGTCCTTATACTTTAGAGTGTCTGCTAAGTACAAAGGGATTAGGAACAAAATTTGGTAAAAGGCTGTTTGTTGCATGCTCGCCCAGAATTGATTTTATTTTTCAGAAGAATCCTTCCATAGTCTCCTGTACTAGCCGTGGACTGAGATGTAGCTAGAATAAATCAGTGGGATCCAGTCGCTCCTATTGCATGTGTAGAGGATTGCAGTAGCAGTCTTAAAGGTGACCTGGTTAGGAATGTATGGGTGTGGAAGCACCAGGAGGAACACATTGCAGGAGAGGGGCTATAGGAATGTACAGGTCTAAATGCAGTTTTTCGTGAGGCCTGGGTGGAGAAGCAAAGGGCAGTGCACAAACCCTGATGACCCTCAGGATGGAAGCATTGATCACTGTCTCCTGAAGGCTGTAAAAAGCCACACAGAGCTGCCTGTGGCTGCCATCCTGACAGGAGGAGGGTTCATCGTGGGAGTCCCTTGGCTCCCAAATCATCATGGGGTGCCCTGGATGGCTGCCAGAAACACACTGACTCTGCAGCCTCACTGCTGGGGCAGGCTGCTCAGACCTCTGTGTGTTGGTGAGTATTTGGGAATGAGAGTGAGAGGGAGTGAGAACAGCTTTGTTTTAAAACAACATCACCTTCCTCTGGTGAGATTTGCTACAGTAACACTGCAATCAGTTAGCAACATTTCCTAAATACAGGCAGCAATCAGCATCTGCTCAGCAGTGAACCCTTGCATGCGTTTCTCCTGACGTAACTAAAGTTTGTGGGAGTCTTACGGGGTCTCTGTGGGGCGTTGCATATGTTCTTTGCAAATATCCCATCTGTGAGTGGTTAAGTACTGGAAAAACACTTAAAAAAGCACAGAGAAGCTCCATCACCAAGATATTGTTACGCTTCTTCAGTGCTTTGGTCCAGGAGTGCTGCTTGTGTGGGCGGCACTGCTTGATGGACTTGGATGGGGTGTGTGGAGGCAGGGGTCTTAGTGGTGTGTGTCTTCCTCCAGGAGACCCTTATGCAGGAGGTATAAGGTCAAAGCAACAACAGAGTTGTTCACGGTTTTGTTTTAAATGAAGAAAGGAGGAGGTTTTGCTGTGTCTTCCTGGTAAGTTTTGAAAAAAGCTTTGGATAGCTTGTGGGATTAACAGGACTCCAATGTTTTTTTGTTTGCATAGCTACATACTGCTTTAAAAATTAAGACTGGAGGTAAATGATGAACAATGTTGTGTGTTTCACAGTCATCTGTGGTCTCCTGACTGTATAACTGTTAATTTCTTGCTCTGTTTTTCTCAGTCTCCTGCCATGGGTTGGGTGAATTAATAAGAAAAAAAAATAAATCCCTTCCATTGTACTCCCTGTAAAACAAGCTACTTTTCATGCATGGAGAATGCTTTCCTCTGTCACTGCTTGCTGTTGAACTCTGGGAAGTCTTTATAAATTTATTATTTTTTAGTTATTCTTGAACTTGAGCTCTCATAAGGTTCTCTTGTCTACATGCTCCAGCCTGTGTGAAGATGCTTTATTCTGCCAAAACAAGATATAGTTGATTGGTTATATCATGGACATGTTGTAGCTGAAGCTTCATAGGTCTGCACAGGGGCTGTGACAATGCCATGGTTCTTACTGAGTTTGTTTTCCTTAAGTGGTTGTAAAGACTTTATAGCCTTTAGGTGAGGAGTTACACATCCCTTTCTATTGTGCAGCTCAGAGATGAAAGGTATGGTGTATGCACCATGCCCCAAAACTGCTGAAGTACGTACTGTGCATGTACATGTTGGCATAGTGAAGAAATCTGAGACATTGGACACTGTAACACAGTGATAGTATTGGGAAACATGATCCACTGGGATGCCTGTGTAAGGCTTGCTGTACCTAGGCAGAATATTGTTTGGCATCATAGATCAGTCCAAATCAGTAGAATTTATTGAAGCAAACAGGCAGTGGAAAAATTTTCTGTTGTTTACATGAATTGATGTTGATTTGATGTAAGGAAGTTAACTTGAAAATTTGATTTCAGATAATTTCCTGAAAGTGTTAAATGTATTTTCACCAGCAGTAAACTGATCATTTATTAGTCTGAGTCTAGTCATCTGTTCTTTTAGCTGCAGGGGCATAGACTTGAAATTTTCCTTAGGAGAAAGATCTTTTGCAGTGATTCTATTGGAACTACGTCCTAGCGATGCTGAATGAATTCAGTTGCCTGAAAGATACTATGGATAATCCGTCCAATAATATATTTATTATGAAGATTTAAAGATCAAAAAGGAAGTGAACCATTACCACACTGACAACCTTATGAAGTCTAAGCTTTTACTTACTTTTATTGTCTGTTCTTTCAGGTATTCATATTTTGTTGCCACAAATGAGCATCGTATTTTTTTACATTGTTTTTAAATACCATTTCCTACAGCATTTAAGAAAGTTACTCTATCCAGGATAATTATTCATTATTCTACCAGGATTCTGAAAGCAGCTATGTGCTGTTTTGGTTAGGTCTTGAAGGAGGATGTGGAAAAACAAAGCAGAGCTAGTGTTATGTCAATCTGTCATTTTTCATTTGAACAGAAAATTTTACTCTTCTGATGGTTTCCTGCCAGTTGTTCCTATACTATGAGGACTCACGTTACAGAGCTAAAATAACTTTAAATAAATTAATAAAGTGGATGACTAGTGAGCTTTTGCAATCCTATAAGAGTATTAACAAATCAGATTGTATTTAAAACCATACCATGGAAACAAAACATATACTATCTGTATTGGTTGCATTTCTGCTGCTTCTTTGCTTGTCTTTCCCCCTTTCCCCCTTTCCCCCTTTCCCCCTTTCCCCCTTTCTTTTTCCTTCCTGCCTTCCTTCCTTCCTTCCCTCCCTCTTTTATCCTTTTTACATTTTTTTTTTTCTTCTTGATTTGATTCACTAAAAGCTTTTCTAGGATAGTGGCCAATCTGCTGGTGACATCCAGGGACAGCACAGAATTGTCAATCTATTTCTTTGTTGTTATAAAGGCTGAAATTACTTTCTTTCAAAGTAGACCAGAAAAACTTAATTCCATTGACTAAGTACTTTTTGTTGATGACCACACTAATGACATACTTTTCACTACTAGTTGAATAAGACCAGTGTCCCTCCTAACTCTTATTTTGTATGATGTTGGAATTTTTTTTTTTTTTGTCACTTCAGTTTCTTCAGTTTCTTTTACTGAAAATTGAGCATAAAACCAATATATTGCACCTCAAACGACTGGAATATTCTTTTAATGTGATTACTGCCAAAACATTTCCATAATAATTTAAGATAAAGATTTTGCTGTTTGTGAATCTTGTTTCTGTTTTTCTTTGGAGGCTATTGCAGGATAAAGATTCTAAGCTTTTTTATATTTTTATCTCTGAAAAACATGATCTTTCTGTAATATAAATATGTTTAATAAATGAATTTGAAAATGAAGATCCAAAGTAGTGACTAGGATACTAGTACAAAGAATAAGTCAGTGTTCCAGTGTTTCGTCATGAGCACAGTTTTTTTTGCCTGAAATGTTTACATAGCAGAAATTATAAATTCACAAACTAGGCTTGAGGTAAGTGTACAAATAACAGTGAAATGTGACTATCAAACAATTATAAAATATGGCTGTCAATAGAAGAAATGTTTAATATGCCTATGGTACTGAAACAGTATTGATCTGTGCTTTATAACACCCAGCTACTGATGCAATGTTATCTTTTCCCCATATTTTAGCAGCGACAAAGGCTTATTTCCTCAGGGGTTTAGAAAAATGTCTTACTTCAAAAGCAAAATCAAAAGCTTTTTAATTTTCAGCAGTTCAGAAACTTTACAGATCAGGTAGAAAAAAACCATTGTCCAAGTAGATGCTTAGATAGAAAAAAAAACATTGCCCCAGTATATGCTTACACAAGTACTCTATTTCCCTTCAGAAAATTACTGTGTATTTCGGAACTTGGTTTAGACACTTCCAAACTCAAGAGTTTCACAGTTTTGCTTGCTCCCCCTGAAAAGAAGAGTATACGCCTTCAGCCTGTGGTTCCTTTAATGCAGCTGAACTTGACTAAGCTCCCAGTCTGTACAGACGGCATAACATTATTTCAGCTGAGGGAGGGGAGCTGTGGTGGGCACAAATGGCCTTAGATGGTGAAGGAAGTGCTGAGGAGAATGTGGAGCTGTATTCAATCCAGAATGGAGAAACTTTTCCATAAGAAGGTGTCTGGTGCTCTGCACTGAATGGTACAGAGAAAAACCTGAAGATGAGAAAAATGACTTACTGATGCTTAAAAATTATGTGCAGTATGAGTTCCAGATCTTGTGGAAAATATCCTGTGCATCCAGACTTCAGCTTTGTACATGATATGTCTGACAATGTGTTAATTATTAAATTTAATCTAGTTTAACTAAGCATTTCTGTTTTCGTTATTGTAATTACTTTTGCTAGAGGTGTAACATTAAAGCCCAGATACATCAAAATGTTGACAAATATAAAATAGTTTCGGATTTTGGAGAACGTTTCTCCACAAACAGGAATGTAGTTCTAGTCCTTGCTTTGGCCAGACAAGAACAGCCTTGGCCTTTTTAACTGGGGCAAAGCTGTATGTTAAGCACTACTTAAAATAAATGCTGGCTTTTTTATGTTTATAATGTATAAATTCTGTATGTTCATGATGGTTGCGTGTTTATGGGCACAGGCATTGATATCTTTAACTTGCTTGTGATTCTTCCGTATGTTTTTCATCTTTATTTGGTATACTCTAGGGATTACTGCTGAAGACTGAGCAGTAGCCGTATGTTGCACAGATCCTGCTTTGCTAATGCTGTTTTCTGGATCCGGAGCTTTTATTCATCCTCTGGGCCCTTGGCTGCTGAGTTTGGGTGTACCAGGTGGCTGTGGGAGTTTATGTGAAACTCTTCAGGTTTTCTTTGTTAGTGCTATACTTTTCTTGTAGATTACCTGTTTTGTTAAGTGGTGTTAGAAAGCTCTGAATATCTGATGTGTTTGCAGAGGTGGAAAGCTGTAGTAGCATCTCTGTTGCTATGTGGTATTGGATTTTTTCTACTTGTTCTTTAATGCCTTGTTGTAAAACATTGAGCTCTGTTTGGGCTCTTTTAATGCTGTGAGTGTCATGGGCTTTAATAATCTCTCAAATCTTTTTGCACATAATCTTTTTCTCTGACACTGGATATTTGGCAAATTTTAGGTCGTTTTATTTTGAAAGTGTTCAAATGTTTGAAAATTGCTTGAAACACAGTTGATACTAAAAAAAAAAAAAAATAAAAAAAATGCAGTTATCTTTTACTGTCCAAAATAAACAACAAATGCTAAGAATCCTTATTCTAATTCCTCCATTTGGCTGTTTTGAAATAATTGATAAAATGTAATTTATCAAGGTCTTAACTCTACAAAATTCTTCTGTTTAAAAATGATGTGATACCATATAATGGAAAGGCATGGCTGCCTCTATGAATGATACGTGTTCCTTGAAGTAGAATAGCTTTGGTGTTACTTAGTGTTGCTGACTTCAGGCTAATTAGAGTCATTGAACCTGGCTTCAATGGGGCTTTGAACTGGTTCTTAATGGAGCAGGGTGTCTCAATTACTAAGGTACTGAACTTAAGGTATATCAACATGGTTCATTAAATAATGTACTTGCCTGGTGCTGAAGAAACCTCAGAGCCCTGTCAAAAATTTATCCTATACAGTAGTCCTATTACAGTAATATTTCTTGTGACGTGATTCTTTGAAACTTACTTTGCTCTTGAATTCCCCACTGGCCAATTATGGAGCCTCTATCCAAGACAGGGAATGTGGAATCTCAAAGCACAAGAGATTTATGCAGACATGGTCATATCCCACATAAGAAGATTTAAATCCATGGACCAGTCAGCGCTAATGGGGGTGGAGAAGTGGTTGCTATAGCTGTTAGGTCCCCGCTTGAAAAACATAGAAGTTTAAAAACAAAAAGAACACACCACCACCCCCCCAACAAAAAAAAAAAAAGAACCACAAACAAACCACCAACCAAAAAACACAACAAACCAAAACCTAACAACAAACAAACCAAATCAAAAAACCACAAGAAATCCCACCAAACACCAAAATGCCACTAAAAAAACCCCAAACAAAACAACACCCTAAAACAACACCAACAAAAACACCACAACCAAAACCACTGCTAGGCAAAGCATCTATTTGCCCTGTACAAGGGACATACTAGGAGCTGTTCTGTCATAGAAGCCAAATATTTCCTTGAGCTTCGTGGATGCTAAGTGGGAGGGAATCTGCTGTTACCACGCCAAGGCAGCTAAGAATATGTTACTCTTCTTGGCGAGTGCCAGAAATCGGGATGGAGTAAAAATATGTAGTATACATGCTATTAATTGCAGTCAGTCAGCGTTGTAGTGGTGTTCTCTTGCTTCGAGTACAGGCTTTTTTAGAAGGATGTGTAATACCACTGTCATTTAGGGCATTGCTGATCCCATGTGGCAGTCAAACTCAATGTAGAGAGTGGTGTGGACCAACTGTACTTGCAATAAACATTTTCCTTAGTGAAAACCAAGGCTGGCAGAAATAGCTGGCTGAGAGGAGCATCTCTGGACTGAATCTTGGATAGAAACATTAAGTTCATATTTCTGTTGTGGAAGTATATGAATACTGAGAGTGTTCTTGTGCTGCTAATTCGGGGGAGATTGGAAACAAAGAGTTTAGCATGTATATCTTTGAATATAAGTGACCATAAAAAGGAGACCAAAAAAAGCACCTGCATTGAACTGACAGTGTAAAATGTTCATTTTATAAAATCGTGTTTGTCAATACGTACAATAAAGTATTGGCTTTGTATTTTTCCTAGCTTAGGAGATTTATGTGAATTTTAGTACCATAATCAGATTTCACCTGCCAAAATACTTGGTTTTAGAAATTTTTCGATAGCTATTTTTTTAAAGCGAATAGAGCTTTTCTCTTTAGGGTGCTACTTGTATTACTTTTTTTTTTTTTTTTTTTTTTTTAGGTTTGTTATAGCAGTCTCAAATACGGTGCTGTATTTCTTACAATGGCTCCTTAAAAAGCCCTAAAAGGTCTCAGGTCACTTTGCTGAGGGCGGGGAGTGATTCTCTCTTGGTCTGCAGTCTCTGTGTATGCAAGGATGAAACCGCAGCTGCCCACCTGCCCTTCCAGAGTCAGCCTTGTTTCTTTCAGGCTTGTGTCTTTCTAGTTCAGGGATGCTCTCATATATGTTAAAGAATGACTGGGTTTTCATGCATTGCACAAGCAGAGCATTAAGAATGTCGTGGGCAATGGATTGAGTTCCCAGCCTGGTCAGAGGGACCTGTCTGAAGGAGCTGTCTCTCGGGTAATTCCAGAAATGCTTTCTGAAGGGTTAAAATCCTTTCTGAAGGCTTAAATAGTTTGCACCAATTTTTTTTTCCCCCACGCTCCTGGACATCACACAGATGAGATTCTCTTTCTTTTTTTTGGCCAGAATCTTCTTAACACCAATATATTGATTCCTCATTCAAGAACCAGATTTAGTTTAGCTATTACTCTAAAGTACAATGAAGACTGACATTCTCCTCTGCTCCGTTCCTTTTTTCATTTTTTTTTTGGCATCTGTTATGGCTAAGAAGTATTTTGTCCCTTCATTCTGAAGGAAGAGAAGGGTGGATTCTTGCTTGTCTCTAGGAGCAGACAGAAGAGCAAATGGAAAGACTGTGTGAAACTAAAATTTCACATGACACAAAGAGTGCGCCGCAGACTGTCTGTGCTCATGTGTCCTGAACAGGTCTGGGAGGCAAGTCTCTGTCCAGACAGGAAGATCTCTGTGACTAACCTCCACCACTGTGCAGCTGTATTCAAAGATTTTTTTTCAACTTTTCATCAGTTTGTGAGTCTGTTAAATAGACAGGTGCACACAGTTCGAATGAAAATTAACAAGAATTGGGCATCCAGAGTACTCGGTGATTCAGAGTGCCCCCCTCCATTTCTCGTGGTGGTGCTGAGTGCTTTCGCTAAGTACTTGTCTTGCGTGAGAAGGGGTTTTGCTGGAGTTGCAGAGTGTTGGTTGAGCGTGCCCTGAGGAGTATGAGATGCTGCTGGCTTCACAACCAATGTGGGAAGCTGCGCAGCATACAGATGTTGTTCAAAGGTCCCTTCTGTTAGAAATGTGGCCCTGACTTGGTCAAACATACTGTTGTTGCTGCAGGTCTGTTGATAGTGTCAAGGCACAGTGACATAGCGAGACCCCAACACAAACACTGATGGGCTGTGGTTCAGATGTGCTAGCTTAGTATTCACAGCCATGGTGTGGGGAACGAGCCCTTGAGGGATTCCTTCATAACTCGGTTTCCATTGCTTTTCCCTTCTTGGTTTTATTTGTTTGTTTGTTTGTTTGTTTGTTTTTGGCTAGCCATACATGGTAATTCCTGCACAGAAAAAATCCTGCTGACTGCAACTATTTTGTATTTCTGCTGATACCTTGCTGGAGTTAATGGTCAGCATTTTTACTACAGTGAAATTAATGTTTTATTGCTGCTTAATGTACAGGAAGTAAATCCTGTGACAGAGTTGCTTGTTACTTGCCACTTAATTATTTTTTTTCCTTCAGCTTCCTCTGTCATTCCCTGTAGAAAATGGTGCTTGTTCTTTGCAGTTTTAAGAGAATTGTGAGACTCCTTACCCTGAGCCGTATTTCCTTAATGTTTGTTTTGCAGCAAATGTTTTAGGTTGCCTGGCATCTTCCCCAGACCAATTAACATTAAAATCTGTCAAGAACAGTTCAAGCAAAATAACCTAGCCTCTAACATGTCAGACTACAGCGAACAATTGCATTTTTGACAAATTTTAAGACAAGCATCTTTGCTGTTGAAATTATTATTCTATTTAGCTGAGATTTTCTTCTTCCTCACTGTTTGCTATCTGTCTGGCAATTGTATTCCCTAAACATAGGCAATGCTCAAGTAAAATCTCTATTCCAAACATTTTAGAGCCTGTAATCTCCCCAATCAAATATCTGTCAAAGCCAGAATCAAATTTCTACAGTTTCATTTTTCTCAGTCTCACAAACCGTAGAATTACTTCTCCATCACTGCTGGAAAAACAAGGAGGGCTGCTCTGTGGTGAGGAAGGTTTTGGGTTTGGTTTATTTTTTTTATGCCTGTGATTTTTCCCTCTGTCCCTAATCATCAAGTTGAGCCCTCCTCTACTGCTTCAGGCATGGTTATGGAAGCTGGACATGAGAAAGTCACTTACACGTTTCCCTGCTTAATGTTGTTCCTTCCTTAAATGTTCCCTTCCTTAAATTTTAAGCCATAAAGATAAGGAGAAGTTTTGATTTATTTTTTGCAATAGTAAGTGATATTCTGGTAGCACCTAGAAAGTCTATTCAAGGATTACAAACATGTAAGAAAAAACGCAGCACCTTTCCACAGAACTGTGTCAAACTTCTCATCAGAGGTGAGCAAGAGATGAGCAAACTTGTTGCAAGTTCACTAGGCTAAAATAAGGTCTTGGAGTGTCCCCTGGCAGCTGTGAAAGCTAACAGTGTCTTGGGCTATGTTAGGTAGGATGCTGATGGAAGCGTTCCCCTTGGTGTCGGCACTCATCAGAGTATGCCTGGAATATTGTGTCCATGTCTGGGCACCACTTCCCCACCTCCCCCCAGCCCAGTCCAGCACAGACTTTGATGGAGTGGCTGGAATATATTCGGTGGAGGGCCACTGAAACATTGGGAGGCTGAAGCATTATGTCCTTTGAGGAGAAGCTGAGGGAATGGAGCTTGTTCAGGCTGGAGAAGATGCTTTATAAGGGGGGAGTACCTGATGACAGCCTTCTGGTACAGACAAGGGACGTAATCAAGAAAGCAGAGCTAGGCTCTTCACTGAGGTGCTTGGCTGGAAGATGAGAAACAACGTGCATGAGGTAAGAGGCTCAGACTTAAGGAGAAATATCCATTCACTGTGAGGATAATCAAGCATTGGAAGAGGTTGCCTAGCAAGGTTGTGGAATCTCTGTCCTTGGTTGTCAAGTCTTGCCTGGCAAAGCCTTGAGCAGCCTGGTCTGAATTCAGAGTTGATTCTGTTCTCTGCAGGCTGGAGTAGATGACCACCTAAGTCCCTTCCTACATGATCTATACAACTCTATGAACCAGGGAAGATCCTGGGAAGCAGAATGCTTGCTGTCAAAGATCATGGCTTACAGAAGATAGTTCCTGGTAGCTGATCAAGGAAAAGATGTCAAATAGTTTTGAAGAGGCCAGTTTCAGGTTTCTGAAGGACTCTTCACCCTGACCACCGAATTATGCAGTGATCCAAAAGTATGGCAGTGATGGAGAAAGTGCAGAAAGTGCAAATAATTATCAGGAGTGTGGGACAGCTTTCCTGTGAGGGCTGGTGGTTGGTTGGGATATACATCCTAGAGAAGGGACAGCTGAATGAGCATAAGATAAATCCCAGGAAATATGGAGGATGTGAACTGGAAGCTCTTATCTCCCTTCCATGTTCCAGGCAAACATGGCCACAGTATTCAAGAAACAGGTGGAAAACATAAAGCAATGTTTCTCCCGTAATAAAGGTAGTTGAGTGGAACTGCTAGCTGCAGCTGTCCATTTAAAAATAATTAGATAAATAATCCAATAATCCTCATGTGTGGTGTGGTTTTTTGGTTTTTTTTTTTTTAGATAAGAGTTTGGAAAAAAAATATGGAAGAAAAAAAAACCACCACTGAGAGCTGTTCAACAGGATTCTGCCATATAGCTGGGAAGAGTGTATGAGAGAAAACATGTGGGTTTGATGAGTACTTGAGTACTGGAGACAGAGGACACTACCTATTAGAACTGCCATGTCGTGGTTCAAGAAATAGTCAGTACCTAAATGTGGATTGTATCAGTTCAGAATTTGCCAAACTTGCAAACCTTTAAAATTACATGCTGTCACAATCTGACAACTGATTGATGATCAGTTAATACTGATGATCTGAGAGCCTGGAATGATTATAAAGGCATGAAAACAAAATGACATTTTCTTACTGGAAGAGGGCACAGAGGCAGTTTCCACCTTGCTGCGGGTTTTGTTGATGTTTAACAGTAGCTCAGCATTCCTTCTGGCAAAGAAGTGTTTTATCATTGGATCTTTTCCACGGAATTTGCATCCTGTTGTAAGGTTATTTTTCTCTGGTTAAGAAAAAAAAAACAAAATTCCTTTGAAGATGTCAGTAGGGGCATATCATATATGTAGAGTTACTTAGCTCAGTAACTTTATGATACTTTGATGTAATAAGGTCAGAAGGAAACTATTTCAGATTGAAATTATACTTGCGCTACTTCATCCTTTGAACAACGCATTAAGCACGAGGGAATGTCTGCATACAAAATATTCAGCGTTTAATCACATTCAATAACATTCAAGATCCAATCCCTTACTGGGCAGTCTGAGTAGGCAACTGAAGTCCAAATGCCAAGAAAGTGAGCTTGTTAAATTAGCAAACTTTTGTCCCTTGTGGTTGGTGACAGTATTTAATAGCCTGTAGAAAATATCCAGTACAGAATCATGAGGATGTGATTCAACATAATCAGCTTTGAATACTGCAAGTGAGCATAGGGTATGAGGGTATTGTAACAAATTTATTCACTGTAACTTTTTCTCAATGTGTGTGGGATTTCTTAATCATCACAACATGTTTCAAGAACCGCAGATAGAGAACTGCTGTAACAGCTTCTTCATATTTGAATAAATTTGTGTTAATAGAAAATATGTGATGACTGCCTGAGATGTAGGAGCAGAACTCCAGAAATACTAATGAATTTCCAGAGCTTTATGCACTTTTTTCCACTTCTGATTCAACGTGTATTAAATCTGCTTGTGGGTATAGCATCCAGCAGCTGCCTTTTGAAAGCACGTGGGTGGGACAGAGAGGACAGTGAAAATGGGCCTGACTACATCTGCCAGGAGCATTTTTTTATAAAATGAAAACTTGAAACGGGGGTTATATTCCATAAGAAGTTTTCCAAGTGAAGAGAGGCTGTGTTTTGGTGTACTCTTTGTTGGTGTTTGCCATAAGGTTCTCATCTTCCCTTCAGTGCTGAAACTAATGTTAGTAGTCACCATATTATGCCTGTGGCTGCATATGCATGCTGCGTCCTTTGCATTGGTCTATATATGGAGAACCCAGAAAGGATATGCATATATGCCTACTATTTAATTGATGGCTTTACTTGTTGGTCAGCTTTGTGCACTTAAACACTTGGAGACCATATTTTAGAAAGCTTGGAAGTCTTAACAAGATTGCTAACCTTACAAAACATACTTAATCAAAAGGATTTCCAGATTTCAACATTGGCATTGGCAGACAAATAAATACAGAAGTTTTAAATTATCCTCAAAGCTATTGTTAGTACAGTCTTTACATGGCATGACCAAAAGCAATGTGAAATTATATTATAAGCAAAAGAGGTAACACTTGGAAGATATACGTGCCTATGCGATGTGTACTGTAAAACCAAAGACGTGATGCAGTTAAGAAAATACATTCCTTTGTTCAGCTGGTTTTGCTCTTGCATACTTAGTCATACATTTAAAACCCAGAAATCTAGTCAGTGACAAAGGGTTATGCCTATTACTGGATCACGGAGTTCAAAACTAACAAAATTTGATTTTTATGTATACTTAAAAGCACCTAAATACAGTTACTCGATTGTGTTCACTTTATGCTTTCTACTTGAGAACACTTGCATTGAAATGAAAGGTTGAAGGGTATAAGGTATGTTGTAATAGCTTTTATTTAAAAAAAAAAACCCAAAAACTTGTATAAACAAGTTGTTTCGAAAAGCTATAAACTCAGAGTATGTGTTCAGCTGTGAATAATCAACTGGCAAACATTCTACTCATTTCTAATTTTAGCATCCTTAATGCAATTGCATTATATAGAAAATATGTTCAAGACTTTAGATTACTTTCATCTGTCTCTCTTATTGGAGGTTTCCATACCATATTGTAGTGGGTTTGCATGGCAAGGTTTTGGTAGCTGGGGGGCTACAGGGGTGGCTTCTGTGAGAAGATGCTGGATGTTTTCCTCCACACCCAACAGAGCCAGTGCTGGCTGGCTCCGAGATGGGCCTACCGCTGGCCAAGGCCAAGCCCATCAGCGACAGTGGGAGCGCCTCTGGGATAATGTATTTATGGGGGCATGGGGAAAATCTGTGCAAAAAAACTGCAGCAAAAGAGAGGAGTGAGGCTGTGTGAGAGCAACAGCCCTGCAGACACCAGGATCAGTGCAGAAGGGGGAGGAGGTGCTCCAGGTGCCAGTGCAGAGGTTGCCCTGCAGCCCATGGTGGAGGCCATAGTGAGGCAGGCTGTGTCCCTGCAGCCCGTGGTGGAGCAGATTGTGGAAGACTCATGCGGGAGCAGGTGGATGCCTGGAGGAGGCTGTGACCCCCATGGGCAGCCCACGCCGGAGCAGGTTTGCTGGCAGGACTTGTGACCCTGTGGGGGACCCACGCTGGAGCAGTGTGTGAAGAACTGCAGTCTGTGGGAAGGTCTCATGTTGGAGAAGTTCGTGGAGGACTGTCTCCCATGGGAGGGACCCCACGCCAGAGGAGGCAAGAGTGTGAGGAGGAAGGAGCAGCAGAGATGACGTGTGATGAACTGACTGCTACCCCCATTCCCAGTCCCCCTGCACCGGTCAGGGGCAGGAGAGAGAGAAACTGGGGATTAAGTTAAGGCTGGGAAGAAGGGAGGGCTGGGGGGGAAGGTGTTTTTTCTGATTTTCTGATTAATTTTCAAATTGAACTGATTCTCCCCCAGTCAAGTCTGTTCTGCCCATGACGGTCATTGCTGAGTGATCTCCCTGTCCTTATCTCGACCCAGGAGCCTTTAGTGGTATTTTTTCTCCCCTGTCTAGTAGAGGAATGGAGTGTCAGAGTGGCTTTGGTGGGCACCTGGCACTCAGCCAGGGTCAAAACACCACACATCCACAGTTCTCTGTTTCAGTGTCAGTTTCTGTGCACGAAGTCATTTGTGGTGGTCCCTAACATCTACATGTAATTGTACGTGGTTAAACTAGATGACCATTATTTTATTTGTATGCAATAATTAGAATTGTTTTTGTTTTTTAGAAAAAGCAACAAGAAAAAGCCCACTAACAGTAAAAATTACAAAATTTAATATCTAGCATTGTGGAATGGTGTAATGGGAATTGTGGGAGTACTGTGAAACCATTTTGAGAAAGAAAATGAAGTATTCTGAACAGTGTCATCTTTCACATATGAAGTCTGTTCCTGTTGAATGATCAAATGCTTGTTTTAAAACATTTCTGGGGGTACTGAAATTGTCTCAGCAATGGAGTTGATGAGATGCTTCAGACAGACAGCTAATGTCAGACAAAGATGTGCTTAGTGACTAATTCTTATGAACCAGTTCATGGTATGAACATAGGCTCAAATGGCATAATAGCTACCAGGCCCTTGAGTGTTGCTGGTACGTTAACAGGTTGATTTAAACAGGAGATATTCGAATGTATCTGCCACTAAAATATCTTCAATATAGTTTATTAGTGAGGATCAAAAATGACATCACTTATCACAGAAAGGTGACTTCTAACTGAAGCAAATGTGGTTGTGTTGTCAGTGTCTATTAAATACTGTTAAAGTAGTCCTAAATAATGCAAGTGCCACTCCAGAATGCAGGGAAAGGCACAGTGAAGTAGTTGTTAGGGACAATGTTAATAAGTCGGTTTAATATTTCTGTACATGCTGATTATCAAAAATGTGAGAAGTTTCAATGACATAGCCAAAGTCACAGTCATGCTGGAAGAAAATTTTCATTTTGGAAGCCTGTGACACTTTTTTTTTAAAAGAAGATAAAATAAAATGCAAATTTCTGGAAAGATGTCCATGAGAGAAGGTAAATACCAGGTATTGGAACACTTCCTGTTTCTTTTTGGTTTTGCAAACTTTCTGGTTTGCATTTAGAAAGTAGTTGCTAGAGGACTCTTGAGAAGACCTGTTTGTGTTCAAAATTAATTTATTAATTTGTAAGATGATCGTCATACTTCAGGTGATTGGTTGCGTCCATTTTGCAGGGGTCTACTTTAATAATTGTATGATACTGAGAACTGGTTCTCTGAGGCTTTCTGCAGGGCAAAGGAAAGATGAGGTGTTTTGAAGAGGTGTTGTGGGCTGGATTTTTGTAGCATAGTGGATATGTCAGTCACAAGGAGAGGAAGACCCTGTGTGCTACTTGCATGCCTGTGTCAGAACTTCTACTAGTAGCTTGTTGTGTTTAGAGGTGTTTTGCAAAAGGAACCCTAAAAGATATGCAAATGAAGGTGATGGAGGTGGAACAACTTTCTAGATCACATTATTTCACTTGTTTTGCCCCTTCCAATGCAGTTTAGGGTATATACAACCGTGAGGTAAAAAAAAAAAAATATTACGAAAAATACTCAGTGCTAAACATGGTCATATGTCATTCTGTAACTTTCTGACACTTCAAAGCCCTGCACATGAGAATATTCATGGTTGACCTCATATGGAAGCTGCTGTCATATCAGGGCTTCTATTTATTTTTCAGCTTCCTTCTTGATGTCAAATATGACTTTGAAAACAGTGACTTCTAGAACCTATTGCAGAAACATCATTAGAGGTATACTTCAAGACTGCACAACCATCAGCTTGTTGTAACAGAGAACTAGAAGTTGATGTCTTTTTTCTGTAACACTTATTCTTGATCTTGATGGCAACTTTTCTGTTACAGTGATAAGATATATCCTGATAGGGCTAACCACCACTAAGCAGTGGCATCAGCGTAGCTCTCTAGCTATGTGGCACTAGTATCTATTTTTTCTAATATCAAGGAACAGATACATATATGTTGTTAAATGTATTAGTTCCCTTCACTTGCCTGTTGTTCACTTGCATACAGTGAGTTTCCCTCATCCTATCTTTGTTTCTCTTGGCAATTTTTCCTGATGTTGCTTTGTTTCTGACTTGGCTAAACCAAGTTTGAGGAATTGGTTTTATTAAGTGAGACGTTAAAAAGAATCAGTAGGGGTGCTGATGTGAGAAAGACTTGCAGGAATAAATCTTTAAAGAGTATTATAGAGAAAAATATTGGAAATTCATATTCAGAACCTAATTCACTTCTCATTGTCTTGTCTGTTTTCCTTCACTAAACATTTGACAAATTTCTTGTTCTTCTGTCAGCAATTACTTTTGTTCTTCAATTGTTTCTAGTACCTGCATAATGATCATGAGACTTCCTTAGGTCTTGCATTTTTATGCATGTAACATACACTGCTGTGGGGCTCGTGCCTTAATCAGAAATTGATAGTCTGGGCTGTCTGTTAACACACAGGTATGACAAAAAGTATTGTGTGGTTTAGCTGGGGTTTTTTAGTCTGTTTGACAGGTGGCACAGTGAGACAGTAAGAAGGGGGAATAGATTGTATAGCTAGAAAAAAAGTTATACCTTTCTAAGCAAGTGCCTAGTTTCAGGAATCCTTCAGTACCTTTTTTTTTTTTTTTTTTTTTTTTTAATTTTTTAAATTTGGAACTGACTCAAACTTCCCAGTGCCCAAGGAAAGCTGCACAATGACTGTGAAACTATTGCTTTTCTTCTTTTCAAGCCATTGTGGAGCTATTTGTTCTAGTAATACCAGTTTGTAAAACAGTTCAAAAGTGTTTTCTCCACCTGGAAAAGAGAACATTTGCCTGTGAAAGAATGGAAAAGCTTAAACTTCGTAGCTGCAACATGACTATATAATTAATATTTCCCCATTGCCACTATAATAAAAATTAAACTGTAAAATAAAGCATTTTCTCTGTGAAATGTAATTATAGAGAAAAAAACCAGTGCTGCAGAACTGGCAGGTTGAGCATTTATGAGAAATTCCATTTAATATAGTAACCTATTTCATGAGCAAGAGGGATATTGCTAATAAGAAGACAGATGAGAGAAAGAATCCCAAACTATTAACTATCAAATATTTTAGTCCGATAAAACTGAGTTTCCTGAATGTTTTGCTTTTTCCTTGACCTAAAGCAGGTTACATTTCTGAGAAAATACGAATATGAATGATGGCTCTGTGTCATTCTAACTGGTTGAGAATTTTTTGGGGAAAAATGCCCTAGGAGCATCCCATTCTTCTGTATTCTTTGGTTCTGGGAAATATTCTTCCCCAGAAGACATGTGCATGCAGAGACTCTGCATTTTTTATGAGATGGACCATTGAAGTGGTATTCGGCACGTTTCTTGTGGCTGGCAGTGTGTGCTTGAGGTGAGGGTGGGAGGGGAAAGAAATAGAGAGCTAAAGGGGAAACCATTTGCTTTTAGAATTATTTTTTGTAAATGTTAGTTTTATGCATGCAGGCACATGAAGACTAAGAAACAAATGGTTGGTCTGTCATGAGAAGTAAACAGACTGTACCTCTACCTGTAGCTTTGCTGAAAACAGATACACAACACTGAAATTGCTCAGCTTTGTGGTTAATATGGTACTATATGGAATGTGAGCTCCAAAGTTTTAGGTAGATATATTTACTTTCTTTTTAGAAAAAACGAAGGATTATCTTCTATATGAATACACTGGTTTTGTATGCATATCCTCTGTTTCTCTTATAAGATATTACTGCAGCTGTCATTACCAAGATAAAAATACATCATTTCTGCCTGCCTTTTGCTATTTTGTTTAAGTATCCACTTCTGTTGCTGTTGTAAGGAAGAAAAAACTCGAACAAACAATGGAAGTGAAACCTATTAATGAAGAGATTCAGGGTTTGGAAGAGTGAAGGGTTTCTGGAGCATGGTGTTGGAGTGTCAGCACCTTGTACCGCTGCCCATAACTGCGTGCCCTAAGGGAAGAGATCTGCTGCAGTAGTGTGAGCAGGATCATGGTATAATATGCTGCAGACCTCATTACATTTTCTTCTTGCTTTAGGTGGATAAATATCCTCCGGATAATAGACAGTGGGATCAGGGTTTTTTCCCCTCATTACTCTGTTTTGTGAAATATGTGTGATTTTATTTTTAAAAAATATTTCCTTCCTTCCTTAAAAGAAATTACTCACTGTAGGATCCCTGGTAGTTATTGACTGGGTGAATTTAAGAGTAAGAATTATTACCTTCTTACAGCTGGGATTAAGAAACAGACAGAACTGGGGATGAAAAGAGAAAAACTCTGCTGAAGTTCACAACGTAAGGTCACCACAGTATTAATCACTATTTCATGCTACTCCTTCATTAAATATGTGAATGTAATGTGCATGTCTATTGCCAGAAATAAAAATATAAAGGAGCACTGGGAATGCAAATAGTCCCTAAATTTCAGAGCTTGCCCTTTCCCCTAGATTTGGCAGCATGGCCAGGAAACAACTGTTGTCATGTTGTTATGTTACTCTCTTTAAACCTTTTCACCAAGAATGATGTCAACAGAGAGGGCTGTCACTGCTGCTTATATATAGGGGACAGCTGATACAGGGGCTTGTCTCCTGGAGCTGTTCTTGCAGCAGTGGCATCGAGGAGGCTGCTAGACCCACACCATAGTGATAGATTTATGTTAAAGAATTAGAATTTGTACTTAGGGTGTGTCATGGATGGACTGACACACTTCACTCGTAAGAAAGAAGCAGCAATATGTTTTTTGGTATAAAACAGAGATGTAACAAAGTTTGATAGTAAATAGGACAGTGGCTTATCAAGATTTGATGGCAAGGCCTGCTTGATTATTTACTGTGCAGAGGACAGGGTCAGACAAAACTGCCAGGGAGACCCTCCCGTTAAGTCATGAGATTCAGAAAGGATCCCATTGCATTCTGAACTTCTCTGAGGGGAGTTTATGTGTGGCTAGATCCAGACTTTGTTTCAGACTTGGTCAACAGTTTATATCTAAAGGTTTGATTATACATGCACAATCAAGCTTTTATACCACTTAGCTAAGATTTCAAAGTTCAGCATGCTATTAATCACTTACTGAGAATCTGTTGCAGCAAGGAATCTCTCAGCCTCGAGGAGTAACCTTGAGAAGCATCCCTGCTCAAGGGGAGATCCTGGTGTGCAGCCCGTGCCACACAGGAGAGCACAACGGGCCCTGGGCTGCCCACTACTTAGGGTGTAAGATAATTTACTCATAGTCATATTTGCACACCGACTACAGAAGTCAGTTTCTTTCAGATTTAGTTTGAGTTGGACCTTGACCAGCACTGTTAGGTGGGTGTATTGTTCAAATTAGCCCTTGGCTATCACGTGGTTATCTGTCTCCCCCAAATCCACTTTGTGGATACAGCTGTCAGGATCAGACATGGCCATTACTGCTGCCACTGGTTATCACTTTTGTCACTTGAGCATTGTTAAGGAAATAAAGGTCAGGATTGGGGGTGGGGGGAGACAGGGCAGAGGCTCTGCCACAGGGTGTCATCTTAAAATAAAACAAGGAGGATCCAATCTGCCTCAAACTATGTCTAAGGAAAAGGCTTTTCATTGCTCCTTAAAGACAAAGGATGTATTTAAACAGAAAAATCTAAGCAGCCTGGGCTTCAGTTAGTTTCATTGTATGCCATAGTATACGATTATCTTTGTGGTTTTTTTTTCTTCCCCTTCTCTCATGCAGGCTTTTTAATCTGCTGTAACAGTAAAGAAGGATAAAGCTTGTAAATTAAATGGGGAGAAACCATAGGCTTTAGACAATGCTATTGAAGAGATTGGGGGAGGGGAAGCAGTATTGCAGTTTCCTCAACTTTTGTATGACTATTGGCTATACGGTCAAGTAGGGGAACAGCCTGCCCAGGAAGGTGGTGGAATCACCATTCCTGGAGCTGTTTAAAAAATGTGTAGAAGGTGGTGCTTAGCGACAAGGTTTAGTGGTAGACTTTGCAGTCCGGGGTTAATGGTTGGACTTGGTTGATCTTTTCTAACCTAAATGTTTCTGTGATTTCCTGTACTGTTTAAAATTGATAATGCTTCCGCTGCTTCTCCTGAATTAAGCTTGTACCATGACTAAAATCCTCCTTGTCCAAATGAACTTGGTTTTATTATGTCCATGTGATTAACCAAAAGGGAGATCTCGGATGGAAAGTCTGAGCTGGAAACCGAACTCGCCTGTAGTGAACAAGACGTGTACTGCTCATCCTCATTAGTTGCACTTGGGAAGGTACTGGGAGGAAAAAAGAAGAGGGGGGTAGTGAAGTGAGAAAAACTAGGGATGAAAAATTTGACCCATATCTAGGACTTCATTGACTCTGTCTTGTTCTTTTATTTCCTTTCTGTAGCTGGTGCTACTGCAAGCTTTCATGATCTCAGTGGTGTTCATTCTCCAGCTCATTCTGCTGCCCCTTTCTCTCCTGGGAATTGTCTTGATTATTTTAACTTGGTGTAAGGGTGTTTGTTATCTGTTGAAAGTGCTTCAGGATTTTGTCACCTCTTTCATAAGCTCCTACTTACGGACATACAAATTATTATCTTGGGAGGGTGAAATTTCATGTGGTGTGCTATCTGGCGTTGGTATGGTTTGGCGGAAGAGTATTTATAGGTATTTAGAGGTTAACATCTGTCTTTTAGTGAGTCTGGAAGAACTCTCAGAGTGGGCCTTCTGTTGCAGGGAATGAAAACGATGTATCCATCTCTGGTTACAAATAATAACTGAAAGAGTGTAGGGGGACAGTTCTCTGATGATTTAAAACACATTAAAATGTAGATTATTTCTAAAATTGTATGAGAAGTGACTCAATTCTTAGGGTCCTACTTGATGCTGTGCAAATATTTCCCTAAAAAAATACTAATTTTGAATTTGTCTGCGTGTTACTGCCCTGTGTAAAATTGCGGGTGGTGGCAATGAACTTGTCTGAAACAGCTGAAAACTGAACTTTCTCCTTGATGACACAGCGGTGTAAATTACCTGCAGAACAGCCCTGTACATTCATATGAATTCAATCTGTGATACAAAGGTAAAAGATGTTAACTGTTCCTGTAGGTGGGAGATTCGATAGAGATTAAGAACTACTTATGTGTCAGGCTGATACCCTAATGTTACTGGTCTGCTATGATACAGGAAGGAATGATGTTCCTGAGCTATCACAGTTTACTTCATCTCTTAAATTTGTAATTCTATAAAAGAAACTCCGAAGGATGCTAGGTTCTGCACTCTGCATAAAGTTCCTGATACTGAGGTAAAGGTGGTTCTTGAAAGTTAATCTGCTTTATATGTTACTAGTATCTGGTGTTCATTTCAGTGTTCATTCATTCAGAATTATGAGAACTCATGAAGTTAGGATGTTTACCCAAAGCAGGCAAGCTCATACATTTTCAGTGCAGTGAATGTATGAAAAAAAAGCATCTACACTCTACACACACTGCACCCCTATATTACATTTGACTGCATCCATGCAGTGTGCATCTCTTCTTTGCCTGGTAAAGTCTTGTTGGGCAGCACCTTGGGATCAGAGACAGATGCTAGCTGTGGATGGAAAAATGGGTGGTGGTGGAGGTGGTGTGTGTTTGTTGGTTTTGGTGTTTGTTGGTTTTTCTGGCTGACAGACAGGGAGGAGGTGCAAGGAGAAGACTCGTGATACTGTACCAGTTACTCTACCACTTTGGAAGGAGAACAGGAGAGCTGAGCACTGTTGGGAAGGTACAGGGCTATGTGGTCTTCGTGAATATGGAAAGCAGAAGCTAGGCAGTCATGGTTTTAAGTATTGCACTATACCTCATATAGTTTGTAGGTCAAAGAAGCACACCTTTGTGTGAAGCCAAGAATTTATTGTTAATCTAATTGAAGTTGTAGCAGTCTAATCAAGAAGTGTCACATTAATTGGACTAATAATACCACATTATCTTGGACTCAAACCCCCTCATTAACAGTATGCTTAACGTTGTTCATAAACATCCTTGCACTGATCCCTTTTGTGTCATGCTCAACCATGGAACACCCCCCTGGGTCCTGAGGTCAGTGGTGTTAGTCTTCCTTGAGGACAGTGAGGCAGGGGAGGGTTGGCATCCTTGGTTCTTCTCTGGGGGTGGTATGATACCATCTGCATGAGGGGGAGGCTTCCCTCTTAGTCTCAGGTCTGTTTGTGGCTGGTTTATGTATTTGCAGTCTGTTCAGCTGCTCCTTTTCTAAATGGCTCACAGGGCAGTTGCACAAGAACTGGTTATTTCACTTAGACCTTCAGCACAGTATGGTTAGAGCGCGTCATGGCAAGAGTCAGTATTAAGCTGTAGCAAAGGAAGCTTCTGTTAAGCTGTAGAAAATAGGTCACTGCAGAGTTAGTGTCCAGCTATAGGAAATAACCCTGCTGAGCCTCTCCTGACCATTATCAATATTTGTGGTTACAACTAAAGCAGACCCATGACCCATTTAAAGTGTTCCCTGGTGAGGTGCCAGGGCCAGGGTTGTGAAGCTGCCCACGGGCGGCTGATGCCCGTTGCCAGGGTTGCAGCTGCAAGGAGGAAGGATGTGGTGGGGCACCCCGTGGGCACTGTGCAGCCGAGGGGAGGAGGTGCTCGGGGAGAGGATGCTGAAGGCAGGTGCGAAGGAAACAGGACTTCACATCAGTGATAGGTAGTCTATCAGAAGACATTACTTAGCATTCCACGTGCGGGCTTATGAAGACCATTTGTTAGTCTAGGCCAGGTAGCAGCATTTCAAAGAGTCACTTTTTTTTTCCTTTAAGCTTATGAACCATCCAGGCCAATTTTGGCACACAAGAGAAAATCAAAGTTTGAAGCACATGTTGCCATTTTTGGAATTTTAAATCTTTGATTGTGCTTTAAGCTTTTGACTTCAAAATGCCATTGATTTTCATTAGAAGGCTTTATAATCTATTTCAGAACTGCTCTCTTAAAAAAGAAAAAAAAATCTATGTTGTTAAGGAGTTATACTGATTTCCTATTTTGGCCTCTTTCCAGTCTTATAAATTGGGATTTAATCAGGGCTACTGAACTGAAATAGATTTTATAGAGAGTAACAACCCATTAATAAGATCTTTTGCTTAAATAAGTCTTTAATTGCAGCTCTGTACAAATGGGATAGAGGAAAACTCTTGCAGGTTTCTTAGTGCTGTGACTTAATATTGACTAATATTTCTTCTTTGAGAGAAATATATGAAGAACTTCAGTCTAAATTTTTTGAAGGAAGTAGAACCAAATCTGGATCTAAGCTTTATTCCCCTAACCAAGTGTACTGCAGGTTTTAACAATTTTTTTTCCAAATGCTTGTTAACTTAACCTTGTGTAGCAAACTTGATGCAGCAGTTTAGAGCTCTAAGTTGTTAGAATAATGTACTTTAGGAAATTTTCGAGCCTTGTGAAAACCCTGTTAAAGCTTTCTGTGCACAACACCCTCACCACACACCCCTAGCCCCCCAGCCCCCCATTGGTTGCACTGCTGGGGAAAATAAAGTCTGCCCATCTGAAGTATGAAAATTAGATACTGTCCTTAATCAGAGATGTTTTATGTAAAGGTTACTGTAAGCAGACTGTATTGATTTCCCCCCACCTCCTAATACTATAGTCATCTTTCTTTCAGTCTCCATGTCTCATCAAAATACCTGAAGCAGTTTTTGCCTGATAACTTTTATACAAACTGTCTTTAAAAAGCCTGCATAAGTCTCTGTGTCAGCTCTACTCTGTTCATTTTCAGATTTTATTTGGAAAGGGCCCAACTGAAAACCATTTCCCCTCCCCCTTTAACAAGGCTGTGAAAATGAGAGCGTGAGAGGTGTCATGGTATGTTGCTGTGGAGCTGCCTGATACAGTGATGTATCTCTGGCTGATTAACAAAAGCACTACTCAATGTTGTATAATCACTAATCCTTGCATAATGAGGTGGTTGTGCTGCTATTGCTCTATGCCTCTATCCTCTATCCTCCCTGCAAAACTGTCTTGTAATTTCAGAGTTTTCAAGTAAGTGACGACTTTATCCCTTTTGCACAGGGGTTGTCTTTCTCAGCTGTAGCCCAGGGCCCATGTGGGGGGCTCTTGAGCCTACAGATAGTGTCAGACTGAACTACTGGTTCCAGGCTTGAGACCTATAAAGTTGTGTTGCCATTTTTAATCCATTTGAGCAGTCTTTACATACCCTTTCGGAAGTTATGCTCAGTTCTGAGGTAGACATACAGTTGAAGTGACATTTCTCAAGGAAATGCAGCATTTTATTGATAACGAGTCATTTCTTCTATGGATGTGTCACTTGGTGAGCACAGCAGTGACATGGCTTTTGGTGATAGCTTTTTGTCTGTGAGCTGGGATAAATCTCAGGGCATAACAGTCAGTGTACAATGACACAGTCAGCAAGTAGAGAAGTAGATCACTTAAGCCTGTGTCGATAATAGACTACCAGTCAACTGTACGAGCCAACAGCAAGATCTCCTGAGGCTTGCTTGTCTATGTGGTGCTCCAGGCATGTGTTGCAGCGCCTATGGAGTTGTTAGTCATGAGTGACCAATGCAAGCTCAGGCCACGTCTTCTATGTGTTGGAAAGATTAATGTGTAGTTGAAGCTTAAATAAAGAAATCCCTGTATGGAGTTTGGCTTTTTTCAGCTTTTATTTGGACTAGGCAACAGGTTTGACAACCAATACCTGGGTGTCCTTCCCCATGCAACTTTACAGTTATTGAAGTGTAAAAAGCTCGAACATGTTACAGCAGACATTTAGTACATATGGCCTATAGATTTCTGACCTATTTTCTGATGAAGAAAACAGCTGGATTTTCTCCTTTGGAAGGAACTCAAGCATTTTTTAGATGCTGAACCTAATTAGCTCCCATCCCAGATTGCTTTATCATTCCGACTTGGAAGTACTGCTCTTTGAAAAGAGGATATAGGATCTTTATTTAATTGGTTCACCACAAATAAGCCCATAAATTTGTAAATTAAAAACTTCCAAGTTTATGTTCCAAATTAGACTTACCTAAGGAGTATTTGCCCTACTTTATGCAGGCTGAATAATTGCCTTAGCTAACTAGCACTCAACAGATCTTCAGTTTAGATTAATCTGTTTAAACAAACAGAAAAGACAGAGTGAGAAAATCTTAAATATTCTTTAAATCTCAAAATTAAAATCTCAGGGTCTTAACTGAAGTCTTCAAAGTTCTTTACAGCTACTCCCCACCCCCAAGGCCTGTAAAAATGGTCTTCTGTAGCACGCAGAAAGAATCAAGTCCATTTCCCCCCCTTTTTGCCAAGAATCTTAAAAAAACCAGATTATCCTAAATCTGCAAAGGGTGTCTGCATCCTTCCAGTCAGTTTGTTCTAATACTATACCTTTGTAAAGCTTGTAAACAACATCACGGGGAAAAAGAAAAAAAATCATCTTCTGTATCTTTGGAGTTTTTTTGACAGTGTATACAAGTGTAGCTATGCAACATATATTTGCAGCCCATTAGTTAGTCAAAGGAAGAAAAATTAAGGCTCAGTAATAGAAGGCCATGAATGGTAGTTATTTTTCAGGGATTAAAACCTGGAACTGATTAAGGTAATGGATAGTATTGGGGATGGACAGAGGGGTTGGGGTCTAAATGCTTCAATTAAAAGAAAAAAAGTGACCCCAGACAACCAAAACTTTTGAATGAAATGTTGTATTAATTGTGAGAGCAAATGAGTTGGAAAATTCTTTCCCAGTCAGAACCTCACACTAGTTATCAGAATAACTCTTTTAAATGCCTTTAAAATATGGTATTTTAAGAAACTCAAGAGTCTTTGCCTACTTTGCATGTGCCTTTATTATGCATAAAACTTACATATTTGACAGGTTACTCTTATGTGAATAATTTTCATCAGCTTGCTCCTGCGTAGTATCAGAAACTCCTCTGAATTCTAAAACTGTAATGTAAACATTGTTTTATCAGAATATGTGATGTTGCTTATTCCAAGATCATTGGTGTTACTGGTACAGCCTACTTTTCAGCCTGTGTTTCAACCTTCTTCCTTTCCTTTCTTCTTCCCCTGCACCTCCCCACGACACTGCAAGCATGAGGCTGGAACAGGTTATCCAAAATAAAGTAAAACATTTTTGCTACGTGACAATGGATTGCCTCTGCTATTTGCAAAATTCATTTGAATGAGACACTATTAAAAGCAAACAAAACCCCCAACCAACTAGCAAAACTAAAAAGCCCAGCCACTCCAAAAAACCCCTACTGAGTTTCAAAAGTTGGTACCTTGATCCTCAGAGGAAGAAGGAGAGGGGAGAAGGCAGGGACATATATATTGCCAGCACAAAAGATATTCTGTATGTAATTATTTATTACTTTATTTTTACATAGAATAGAAACAGTTATTTATTTTTGGCATGAGGCAAACTCAAAATATTTCCGTGTAGGCTTGCAGCACAAACATTTGCAAAGATACTATTAAGTTTGAGCGTATGTATCAGAAGATATCATTTAGCCTTCGGTGTGACTTTCCTTTCAGGGGGAGCTTATTGAAATCAGAAGTTCTTATCAACCTTCCTTAAGACTTCTCAGTGGGTGGATGATTTTGCATATTTATATCACAAGGGTCAGCATCCTAGCTCTACTGAAAAGGCTTTTTTAGAAAGAGGTTGAACAAGATGCGTGTACTGATGCCTTTAGAAGAAGCTGGTTCTTTTTTAGTACGGTGTTTCTAAGGGGCTTGAGTATAACTATCTACATCTATTTCTAAGGCCAAGTTGTGATTTCTTTCCTAAAATGGCTTCTAAGGGTATGCCTAAACTGAAGAAGCTTTGTGATGCGTCTTTGGCAGTGGAACATTGCTGGGGTATCTATTGTAGACTGAAATTCAATTTCATATTTCTTTGTGGAATGAGTTATGCTGGCAAACTGGCAACTCTGTCCGCGTAACTGCTGCTGCAGCAGGGGGGAGTTTGTTTTTCAGTTCTGTCAGCCAGTGGAATTAACTGTGGTGGTAAGGGACATTAGCATGAACATGGCCCGATTTGATTTAGGAGGTGTCCACATATGTCATGATAGTGAAATAGATTTGGTTTAGGGTACAGACCTTGATGCATGTGATTTGCCACTATGACATATAGCTAGCAAGATAGTTAACTGAGGTTAGCATGGAAGCTGATGGCAGAGCATTGATCCATGCTTTTATGGAGAACTTGCTTAAGTTTTGTTTACTCAAAAAGAATTAAAAAAATGGTTACATTTTCCTTTTTACTATTTGGCCCCTGGGCTCTGTTCAGTGAATAGCAGCACTGTTGTCAGACCCTCTGCAGTCAAATTTTGAATGTTTTGGTGCCATCAGTACTGATGTGGGGAACACCTCTAAACAGTTACATAAGGCAGTGCATATAAGATGATGAAACCAGATTCGCTTCCACTACCACCCAGACAAGAACTCCCAAGTTATCTGTAGCAAGTTTATTAAGGAGATCAAGAAAGCTTATGAGTGTGGAATTTAATGATGAAGACATTGTTCTGAAGTGTTGATAATCTGAAATCATAAATTACTTCGCACTGATACTGCCTTTAAATAGGAAAAGTTATATAACATTTGACAGAATGGGTGTTTAATCCTAAATTAGCTTTTTAAGGAGCTGTTGAATTGCTGAATAACACTGACACGGAATATTAGAAATTCTTCTACTATGGGAAAAGATGCAAGAGGAATTAAACAGTGTGGGAGCTTGGAAGTGAAAGGCGAAGGTTAAGACTGATGGTTTGAACTAGGCAGCAGAATTAAGAAGCAGTTGTTTGAGAAGCTGCTCCTGCACGGTGTCGAAGCCCGTTCACTCAGAACGTGCCCCGTAGTTACTTTTGCAACAGGAGGAGAGGAAGGCTGGCAGCCACTTACCCTGAACAGAGTGCCTCCAAAGCTGAGAACTCCAGCAGGGTGATGAGGAGCAATACAGAAACCGCAGTGTTACTCATCTGAATCGGAGACCTGTTCAGTCCTTGGTTCAATTTAGGGTGGCTTTGCAGCTTCTGCCGCTTGTGCAGTGCTGACAGTTCCTTGATAGCTGTGCAATTGCAGAGCTGCTCGAGTATGGTGTACTTATCTCTTCTGATGGCACGAGCAGTTAGGATGGAGACCATTATTTTGGGATCTCTGTCAGTATACTTTGTCTTTATATACGAAGAAATGAATATGATGAAGTGTGCAACCAGAAAGTAAATAAACCTCCTGAAAGCTGTGTAGGAGTCTGTACAAATTTGAGTATGTAGTTCAGTAGAATGGGTAAAATAATTGATATATATAAAGAAAGTTTTTCTTCTCATGTTCTTTTGTGTAACTATGATCAGATTTTTCTACACACACACAGAGACACCCCCAGCCCCCCACCCTCCCCCAAGTGTTAAAGAAATTAGTCTCAAGCCTTGAGTAACTTTTTTTAATCTGAAAAGTGAACATCTTTTGAAAAGTGCTGTACTTTGGTGGCTTTCCACTGCAGAGGCAAGATAACATTCGCTTCTCATCTGGTTATTAGTGCTGATCCTACTGGAGTTCAAGTGATGCACACAAAATGTGATCCCCTGAACTTCCAAACAAGGGTTACTTGGGGTCTGAGTCACTACAGCTACAGAGGCAATTTTTGAACATTGACACTCGATACTCTGTTTTCTAGAAGGTAATACAGTCCTTTCCTTTCAGTATCCTGCCTTTTTAATGTTGTTTTTTTCATCATTTTTGAATGCACCCATTTCTAGGGTGTATGACATGATCAACACTGGCAGCCAAACTGACAACAGTAGTTTAAGGAGATGGGGATGGCCATAAAAAATGGGAAGCAGAACAATGATGGTGGGGAGTGGAGTTTGCTGGAAATGTTGAACTGGGGTTGTCTTTCTTTTTTTGGTCAGGAGGAGTGTAGGAGAAGGGGAAATTCAGCACTGTACAGCTGTAATCTTCCAGATCCTGTTGATGCTGAGCCATGTCGAGCACTGGTTTGAAACATTAGTGTTTTGGAGTTTTTAATTGTCAGTATACAGACTATGGTGTTTTATAGACTCCTGACAGATAGTCTGTACATTTCTATCTGATGACAGAAGAACGTATAGGACTGAACTTTCAGACCAGGCTTCTGGATTTTATACAGGCATAAGAATTTGTCTACTCATATCAGCTTATAGTATCTGAGCTACATCAGGGGAAGTTCAGTTTGGACATTAGGAAAAGGTTCTTCACTTGGGTGGTCACTGGAACAGGCTCTCCAGGGTGAGTGCTCACAGCACTAAGGTTATCAGAGTTCAAGGAGCATCTGGATAATGCTCTTAGTTGTATGGTTCAGTGTTAGGTAGTCCTGTGAGGAGCAGGGAGGGAGCTGGACTCAATGATATCTGCGGTTCCCTTCTTACTTGAGATACTCTATGATTTGCATCAGACAAAGAAAAACCAAAACAAAAAAGCCCCATTGCACACACAAGTAAACATTTAGTCATTAGACTATTCTACTGAGTTTCTAGTCTTGTACATTTAAACATATGCAAATTAAGATTAAGTTGGGTGGACATGAACTTGGAAAGGCTAGTTAGTTATCTTTGCATATATGGCACTGCTACTCAATTTATCAAGGTGAAGAATACAGGGTATTATTTCTGTGAAGAAATCTTCAGACCTGTGAAGATGTGAGGATTAGCTTTTACCAGTTGCATTGTAATTTCCAGCTAGTTTGGCTTAATTTTTACATGTAATTCATATTTCACTAGATGTACTGAATATGAAACTTTTCAACTTCTTCACTTAAAGCTTAAGAAAACCCAGAGCCGTACGTATGACCTAGCTAAGGCTGTTCCAGGTTATGGGAAATGTTCTGATTTGGCTGAGGACCATACCCTCCTTTGGAATTCCCCATATTGGAGAGGATGAGTGAGAGGTTCCTGGCAACTTCTTCAGTTTTCCTCTGTGCAGTCAAGTAGCTTGATATCTCAGTGCTACTTTTAGTAGATAAAAGCATTTGCAAATGAGAGGTTTTGTAAGCAAGATAGGTAGCTCTTTTTTTCTGTAATGGGCTGGATATCAAGTACTCCGTTGATCACAAACATCTGAAAGAGCTGGACAGTGTGTTTACTACATGTCTAATACACCAAACAATAAATGGCTTTTTTAGAAACATTTGATGGAAAAAGTAGGCAGTAGTTCGACAGCTAAGAAAATGTTAATGGCAATGATAATAAAACCACCAATGCTAAATAGTAATCCCTCTTTATTTGGGCACATACTGTCTGCCCCTACCTTGCTGGGGAAAATCACAGTGAGATAACATTGCCCTAAGCTAGTAGGGATGCTCAGTCTTCTCCTTGCTGGTAGCCTCTTCTGAAGCCAATTTCAAAAAACTAAAGTCAATTATTAGAAGACCTTTTGGTTTTGTTTTCCTGAGTCTAAGGACCTGAGTTGCTAGGCTGCAGGTGTCCCCAGTGGATTTGTTTATGGTGAAAGGCTAATTGTAACAGGAAATACTTAGTGGGAGTGACTGGAAAATGTGTTAAGTCTTAATTGTTTCCTTCTGGTTTCAAATTTAATCTTTGTCCATTTAAAAATTACCAAAATTAGCCTTATAAAAAAACCCCAGCCTACCAAGACTATAAGCAGTATCATATCTGTACAGAACTGCTTGAAAGAATTGAGAAAGGAAGGATGAAGTCCATCTTGTTTATCTCAGATGGTGAGAAATCCAATTGCACTGTATCTTGCTCTGCCAACAAAAGTAGTTTGACTAAATTGAAGAGGGTCATAAAACGTGAGGAATGTGACAGATTGATGAGTAGGTTGAAAATGTTTATTCTGTAGAATATGGAGGCTTGGGCATGAAGACCATCATCAATCTGTAAAGCAAATGAGATAACTTGAGAAAAATGTGAGCTGAATGTGGCATAATTTAGTCATAAGAAGTAATTTATGAAGGGTTCTCATTTTTTTTCCATGGAATCATTATGTTGGTGTTGGGTTGAATAAATGACTTTCATATCGTGTTGTCAAAGATAGTTGTTGTAACCATTCACTACAAGGATGTGGCTCCTCTGTCCTCATTGTTTCTTATCACTGCCTGAGTATTATTTCAGGATACAGTGAGTGATACTTTCTGTGGAAATTTATCTGTTGTGAGTTTTCTCTGGGAGAGCCAGAAACAGGAGAGATAAGAAAGACTGAGGGCAAGGTGGGGGTTTGGGAGGGAGGGGAAGGCAGCAATAAACAGGTGAGAAAAATATTGCAGAAGCAGATATGATAACCCCTAATGATCTTGTTGTTGTTGTTGTTTGTGGCACTCTGTTCCATGGGGATATTCCAGAGTTTTCAAAGGAGATTAACCTCCTTATTGTTAAGGACAGTAATTTTATACAAGCCCAGATCACTGTTTTAACAGGCTTTTGTGCCCATGGAATGCACCTTTCCTCTTGCCTACAGGAAGAATATCGGATACAAACCCCTTAACATAACCTTTTCATGTAGTGACTAGGTATGTTGCATCAGTAACTGTTTGTGAGACACATGGCTATATAATTTGTAGCTACTTGAACATTTATCTAAATTGGCTCTATCAGCTAAATGCAAGAAGCTAATTCTAATTGACTGCATTTAATACAGTGTCACCTGAAGGAGTCTGTGTTGCTAAATTTAAACATAAGCAAAATGACTTACATAGCCCAAGAGGAACTCCAGTGAATTTCTTTTCTGCTCTGCTTAGCAATTAAAGAGCAAATCTCTCAAGATTAGCCAGGTGCAATATGCTGCTGCTCACTTTCTGTGTAGCATCAGGTATTGGCCAGTGCTGGAGGCTGCATGCCAGATTTCACAGAGGAGCAATATGATCTGCTGTGACAAATCCTGTGAGTTCTCTTGGGGAAGTGGAAAGCTGCTCTGCTTTGAACACTGATGCATTCTCCACAGATTGTGTTTGTGGGTTTAGTGGCATGTCTGTATTTTTTACATCCTGCTTCATAGTAGTAACATTTCCCTCTCCAACTGTTTGGTCTAGAAGAATTCTTCCAGTTTTACGTTACCTTGTGTGTAAGTGTGAATGCAGCTAGAAGGATGCAAGTAGTCAGACGGAAAGCAGCAAGGGCAAGGAGGAGAGATACAAATCAATGAGGAGTGCACAGGCAGGGCTATCAAGTTTGTGTGGCTCTAGGTAGCCCATTTATTATGTGAAAATGAAGCTGGACTTGCTGAACTATAAAGGAAGCTGAGAAGTTAAGTTATGGACTTAAGCCGTGCTTCACCGCTCCATAGTTATTGCCTGAAAACCACTCCAGTTAACTCGTGTCATGTTTTGGAAAAGCTGTCATCTGGCATTAGAAATGTCTCCTGGCTACAAAACCCACAAGTGGGAAAGGCAATCCCAGGCCCCAGAACATGCTTGCTGGGGGGTCACCCGGCTGGAAAGCTGCTTTGTAGAAAAGGGCCTGGGGTTCTGGTGGACACGAAGTTGACCACGAGCCAGCATGTGCCTGTGACACAGAGGCAGCAAATGGCGTCCTGGGCTGCCGCGGGAGCAGTGTTACCAGCAGGTCACAGGAGGTTCCTTCTCTGCTCAGTGTTACCAGCAGGTCACAGGAGGTGTTCCTTCTCTGCTCAGTGCTGGTGAGGCCACACCTGGAGCACTAAGTCCTGCTCTGGGCTTCTTGGTTCCTTACAGGTATGGAGGGTGTCTTGTGAAGAGTCATGAAGGTGATGAAGGGACTGGAGCACCTCTCTGATGAGGAAAGGCTGAGAGAGCTGGGACTGTTCAGCCTCGTAAAGCAAAGGCTCAGGGAGGATCTTATCAATGTATATAGATACCTTAAAGGAGCTTACAAAAGAAGAGGGAGCCAGGCTTGTTGCAGTTGGTGCCCAGTGACAGGACCAGAGGCACTGGGCACAAACTGAAATACAGGAGGTTCTCTCTGAATATCACAAAACATTTTCTTTACTGTGAGGGTGACCAAGCACTGGCACAGGTTGCCTAGAGAGGTTGTGCAGTCTCCATCCTTGCAGATACTCAAAAGCCATCTGTCCCTGGTTCTCAGCAGCCAGCTCTAGGTTGTCCTGCTTGAGCAGGTGACCTCCAGAGGTCCCTGCCAACGTTAACCGTTCTGTGATTCTGTGTCCCAGCTAATCATACTTCTGAGTAGCTAAAAGTTCACCTGAACATTATTTTGGGTTTTTTTTGAGAAGAGCTGACTGAATTAGCGGCACAACTGTTCCTTTATTAATTTTCTTAAAATCTGTCAGTTGAGAACTTTACTATGGTAACAAAAATATTAAAATTATCACATCATAGTACCAAAAGAAAACTGTGTTCTATTGCAGCATTGCCATGATGGAACAGAAAATACGATTTCCTTTATGAAAAGGAGGAACCAGACCAAACAAATCAAGAGCAAAGGGGACAAAATATTGCAATATCAGCCAAATCGGTAATGAATAACAGAAGGGAAAGAATAGCATGTTAGACAATGCAGTGTTGAAGGCTTTCTAGCTCTGAAAAAGGAATAGGGACTCCCATTTTTAGAAGGATGACTTTGCAAATCTTACAGCAGTTGTCAGGACAGGGCTTCAGTGCTTTGAGAAGTCTCATTGAAAGAGGGAGCAAAGGTTCTTAAAAGAATTGGGGATGGGGATGATGGAAATAAGTTCATTCTTTATTTCTAGCTAATGACAATTCAAGGAACTTAGAAGCATAAAGACAGCTTGAAGAGTAATTACAAAATGACAGGAATGAATCTGTATTAAAGATAAAATCTTCCAGACTTTGCTTTTATGAGAGGAAGATTCAAATTTGAATTGTACGTTGCTGATACAGCAAACATAATTTTGTACAGTTTTCTTCCCTTCTTACTCTCCTGTTGCACTGTGGACTTGGTTTCAAAACTTTACTACCCATGCCCATTGCTGATAAGTTCCAATGCTAAATCAGACACCTGTTTATAAGGGTAAAATGCTGTATTACATGTCTTGAATCAGTGCTTCCATCAATTGTTTGCAGTAATAGGATGAATATTATTCATGCTTAGTCTAGTTTTAATTCCAGGATGATGTTCGCAAACCTTAATAGGAAAGGGGGTGGATTTCTTTTTTCCCTTTCTCTCCTACTTCACCCCTCAGCTGAAACCAATTGTGGTTTCAACTCTAAAAAAAAAGGAAAATTTTGTTAGAAAAATAATTCATTCTTAGTTGTTATAAGTGCATACACACAGATGTGGGATATGTATTTTGGGGAGTATCTGCCATTTCACGGTGTCAGCAGCATAATGATCCTACTGGTAGTTAAGTGCCACGCAGCCTCTCGCTCACTCCCCCCTCTCCCAGAGGGATGGGGAGGAGAGTATGAAAGGACTGTAAAACTCAAGGGTTGAGATAAGAACAATTTAATAATCCAAATGGAATAAAAATGACAGAACAGTAATAACAATGATGACAATAACAGTTATAAGGGGGGGTGGGGTGGGAGGGGGAATAAAATCCAGAGGGAAAGGAAGAAAGGAACACATGGTGCACAACGCAGCTGCTCAGCACCCGCTGACTGATGCCCAGCCAGTCCTCAAGCAATGATCTGCCCGTCCTGGCCAACCCCCCTCCCCCCAGTTTATATAGCGAGCATGATGTCCCATGGTATAGAATACCTCTTTGGGCAGTTCGGGTCAGCTGTCCTGGCTGTCTCCCCTTGCAATTCCTTGTGCCCCTCCAGTCTCTTTGCTAGCAAGGCCTGAGGAACTGAGAAGTCTCACATCAAAGCCAAAACACAGCAGTGCACTAGCTCCTAAGAAGATAAACTCCATCCGAGCTGACACCAGGACAGACTGGATGCACCGAATGTGAATAATTAAAGTGTAATATTAGCAGTGAAAGGATGATACAGAGCACAATAAGCATCAGACAAAGGTGTCTGGAACTTGTTATCCATAACTGAGATGACATAATATGAAAGCCTCACAGCTGTAATTAGCTAACATTTACAGGTGGGAAAAAAAAAGTATAAAGATTGTCAGCAGAAAATAAATGAAGTCAGGTTTCACCCAGCGGAGAGTCTGGGTTGAGGTAACAGGTGGGGGAAGGGGAGCAGGTAAACCTGATTTTTGGATGTTGTCAAAGCCCTCCTAGAATGAGATCCTTGGAGAAGCGCATGGGATGTTCAGGATTCTTGTTTGGATTTTTTGCAGGGTTTATGAAAAATCCTGGCTGACTTGTGTGGTGGTTTCAACCGTCTACCCATGGTCTGACAGAGTCTCAGAAGTTAAATGTTCATGGGGGTGGCCTAGGAATTTCCCACTTACTGTTAAAATCAATGAACAGGCTAGACCACAAGCACAGATACCTTGATCTAGATGTGATCTGTTCTAAATGTTCAGAATTGCTGATGAATCAACAGGTACAAGGCAAATACAATGATTAGTACTTTAGGGAATTCCTTGGAATGTTGCCTGGCACCTTGCAGATGGTTTTACTTAGAATTTATGGTTGAAAGAAATGAAAATGTTACTAGGTACTCCTTTTTTCCTTAAAACAAATAACCACCCAAGCAAATGTTTTCCCCAGTCTCTGAGGCAGACATTTCTTGTTTGTTGTTGCACTTGATGAAGTCGAATCGAGCTAAACAGAGTAGATCACTGTAATTACTCAGAAGAAATAAAATGTAAATTGCATTATTATTCAAAGACTGTTCTAAATCAGTAAATATCTGAAACACCTGCACTGAATCAGGGTTTCCTGCTTAAAAAAGACCCAATACTAGTTGCACAGGCTGCCTTCTGTTTGACGGTAGGATATAATGCTTTTCCATTATCTGCTTTCTCTGGTGCAAAAATTATTTTAATGTCTGTTTGCATAGGTACATAATCCCAAAATACTTGTTCTTAGGGTAATTGATTGTTCTGTTCATTCAAGCAGTGGGTAAGGATGAAACAAGTGCAGATATGTTTGCTTTAAAAAACAAACAAGCAAGCTCAAAAACAGCAACAAGAAACCGCCTGAACCCAAAGCCTCTAAAATGCCTACATTTTAGCCTCTTATTTTTCCTTAACCTCATCTAATCACCAGTTTGGATCTCGTCTGAACTCCTCCGAACTTAATCTTATGGGATTGCACAGCATATGGTATATATAGAGATAGATTAAAATAGACTTAAACGTAATCATTTAACTTTATTTTCCGTTGTGGGTTTTTTGTTTGTTTGTTTGTTTGTTTTAAGGCTATGTGAAATAATATTTTCAGTTTTATTTTTAAGACAACCTAAATAATCTGAAGTTCTATAATTCTGATATTAATTAATTAAGGTGGAACTTTACCATTTTTTTTATTAAACCAAAAATTATTTCACATGTATCGGGGGAAAAATAACTTGAGCTTGAGTAATAGTGTCAGCCTTTACTTAGATGCATTTATTTTGCCTGTGAATTCAGAGTTCTGCCTGAGAAGAGTTGGACACTGACTTTGTAATTCCTCCAAGAGCACTGCAGACACCCAAATTCTTGTAGGTTTAGGCATAGCATCACTTAGTCCTTGTCTTGGGGTTTTTCCCAGAATGCAGATTATTCTAAAAATCTGTAAATGAAGCATGAAGTCTGAGACATTCTGCAGCCCAGGTTGTTGGTTTCGGGGTTGTTTTTTTCAGTCGTCTTTTTTCTTACTTATTTTTTTTACCTCTCCTTTTTTGAAGTGCAACAATAAAGTAAAAAACTGGAAAAAACTTCTTGCAGGAAGCAGTTTCAGGGAGCGGGGATCTCAACCCAGTTCATGTAGTTGTCATTCACTGTAAGACTCTGAGAAATTCTGATTTAGAAATTATTTTATCTTGAAAGCTGGACAAGATGTCCTCTGATGAATAAACAACCTTGTTAAACTTCTGCTGTGGATGATTAGCCTCTTTGTTAAAAGCTTGAAATGGATTCAGAGTATCAATCTAGCTATTCTTGAGGTCCACCTCTTAATCTAGCAGATGAAGGTAGTATTTGTCTTCTTTATCAGGTCCCATGTATTTATGGAGATCAAGTCTAGGTCATTGATAATTGATTTATGAAGTATAAGGCTTTTTTGTTCAGCCTAGAAGTGTTCCTGTGGCTCTCTTTCAGTGCACCTTCTCTGTACTGTCAGTACTTAACACCTTCAGCATGTGTTTGGCTTTGGGTTTATTAACTGTCTTTTCACTGTCATTTTAGTTCAAGGTTTTATCTGTGGTCTTTCCCATTAAACAGAAAATTTCACATCTGTGTATGCCTGGTAGTTTATCTCCATTTAGTGTGTACCACAGTGACTTTCTAGATCCACTTTCACAACGTTTCATTGGAGGTGAAGGCGTGTCCTCTTAGAGAAGAGCACCAACATTACTACTGCTTTCAGCTCAGGAAAATTGTACTTCTGTATTCTGTTCCTTATTTAATATAAAATGTTATCTTGATAGACACATAATTACTCTAATTATTTTATCAATAGAGCATATGCAGGGGTTATTCTTTCTGTTCAGCCTACTTAATATCTTAAGAGCAGTTCTCAGTAATTTCACTTGCACAGTAAAATTAAATCTGCTCTTCAGGGAAGAATTCTAAGTGGCTTTTTAACGTGTGCATATCAATTTATACAACTATTTTTGGTTTTTATTGATTGATCTATCATATAGAATAGGTATGCTGCACTGAGATTGCTTTGCATTACAATTGCAGGTAGGGATTTAGATCTACATTCAGGATTACCTCAGGATGTGAAGGCAGGCAGCCTTTACTATGAGAATATGTTCAACTATCTGCCCTGTCTTTGGGGGGATTAATGTTATACATCATTCTTCCTATGCCAATAATTTTAGGTATTTAAATTCTTCTGTAGATCAGGCACACTCCCCCCGCCTGTATTGTAGCTTAGTCCTGCATATATTTGACTGCTTACGTCTGTAAGTTTTTTAAATAAATATATCTTTTAGTAAAGTAGTACAGTGAGTTTTTTATAATTTTTATTTGTAAACTGGGACTGCTATGCAAATAGAAGTTACTGTATTCACATTTGCTAAGTTTGAAAAGTAATCCATCCCCTCTTTGTAAGGGGTTTAGGTCTAAGTATAACAAAGTTGTTTTAAAAAGTCCATGTATCCATACTCTGGAGGACATTCAATTACTAAATGACACTGAAATCAAATTATGGATGTAAACTTTAATCCAGTAATTTAAACTGTCAGAGCTCCAAACCTGGGTCCCGTTCTGTATCCTGACTTGGTGTGTTAAATAAATAAAAAAAAAAATAATAAAAAAAATGTGCAAAAGCCCTTTAAGGCTGTTTTTCCCATTTTCTGTAGTTATAAATGAGACAGATAACATAGTTGCTACATAATTCTGAAGGATAATCTGTTTCCACAGATGAGGGCGTATACCTATTCATAACCGGATGCATAATGCAATTTCAAACAATGAAATTTCAAATACTTAGGTTTTTTCCAGAGTATTTATAGACTGTCAAATACATATGTTCTCATTCCAAATCATCAGTTTTGATTCATATTTCTGAGTGTATCTTAGCTTTCCTGAACAACCTTTTTAAATCAAAGGAACCACTGTTTTGGTAAGCATTCATAGTGGAAAGTGATGGTATTAAGGTCTTGCATACTTTTGCTGCTTATTCTGTTTTAAGGGCTAGATGAAGCTATGGTTGAAGCATGCATTCTGAGCATATATTTTCGTATACACTTTATGGAGAAAATGATGACAGTATGTATTCCCCTAACCTTAGTCCCTTAAATTTTGTGTCTGAAATCAGAGATGACTTTCATCATGTTGCTAATTTGTAGTCTGTGCTGAAATCTCTGCATCTCCCAAACAACTCAGGAGTGCCCTTTTCCCTTCACTTTTTTTTGCTAATGAATGTGTAAGTTTTTTCAGGTGTTGATCATTCATTGACCTTTTTTCTTAAGGCATTAGACACATTTTCAGCAATTAATTAATGTGAGGAGATTACTGCCAGAGCCTGATAGTGACATTTGACCTGGCTAGAAAGAATGAGGGAAGAGAGTAATAAATGCAGTAACAAATGTTTTCATACTGATGGGGTTTTTTTGAAATACTTATTCTAGTCTTTTTGTAGACAACTGTTTTGTTTGTCTTTGTTAATAAATTACTCAAAGTAAATGATTTAATACTTTCAGATATTTTTTTTTTTAATAGTTGCACTAGATAAACTAAGGAAAACCCTGTTTTAAAAAAGGAGGATTTGGCTCTTAAGGTTTGTTCTTGTTTACTTCATTTTTCATTTAGGTGCACAATTTAGCAGATAGACACTGAAATGATGTATTTTTAGCAAAGAAGATGAGCAAGTGTATTTTGGATTATTCAGGTCCTGTTGGAGACACATGATGGGTTTTTTTGTATATGGCTGGCAGCAATGAAGCATTCACATAACTCACAGACCAACAGGCTTGTGTTAATTAAAGGGCAGTCCTCTTCTCAAACTGCGTGCATTATTTTGCAGCGTGTCCTTTCGCCCCTAAGAGATTTTTTGCTATCGGGTATTATCAGTCCAGGTGGTTCCAAGTGTGAGACACAATTTTTTATGATGGTGTTTTCCAGGTGTTTCCCCTGTCTCCAAAGCTGTAGCAATTTCAGCTTTATCTGTTTACTTTCCAGCCTTTGGTCGGTTTAAACTGATGTTGGAGGTTCTTGGTGAGCTGGTACATTAAACACTGTTTTTCAGGCTTGTTTGTAGGATGGTGGCTGGTGCAGTGGAATCCATGTGGTAAAGCATTATTAAACTATATCTCTGTCTTCCAACTTGCCTTACATTTGGCGTTTTTAAAACTTCTGTAAAATAATCTTGTGATAGTGATAGCTTAGTTTTTCCAACAAGAGTTTATAAACATGACATTGAATTTGGTCACCAAAAGAGGTTTATCTTAAATACCAAAGGTTAAAACAAACACCGTTTGAAACCAACTAAAATAAAACATGCCAAAGAAGATTTCTGTAGAGAACTTATGGGTTCACGTTCTTGTCTGAGAAAAATAACTATCATCATGCAACTGTCACCACAAACAATGAATCCAGAATCATTTACACAGTTTAGGAAAATGTTGTTTCTGGCAAAAAGGAAATTTACCGTGAGAACAGTCGGGCAGTGGATCAGGTTGCCCAGAGAAGTTGAGCAGCCTCCATCCTTTGGAGTTTCCAAGACCCTGACGGATAAAGCCCTGAGCAACCTAGTCTGATTTCACAGCAGACCCTTCTTTGAGCAGGAGGTTGGCTTGCATGACTTTTTGAGGTCCCTTCCAACCTCATTTAGCCTTTGATTCTGTGAAAGTCAGACAAGGTCACCTGCTGCTACTGAAAATGAAGTAATTGTGTGGTAGCACATGCAGTGCTCTCTTAATCAGTTGCAACTTCTACAAAGATAGCTGAAGTGGGAGCAGGACACAAGAAAGAGGAATGTGGGAAAGCCGAAGAAAGACGACAGTGCAGGAAACCTTTCATCCCTGAATGGTTAGGGTTTTGTAGTTGTCATCTGATGTCAGGGAAGTTTGGTGGCCCTGAAATACTGATATTCATCAGGCAAAAATGTAGGGAGTTTGTTGATTCCCAGCTTGTGGAAGGATGGGTTATGTGGTCAGAGGTCAAGGTGTGTCTTTGCAGTTCTCTGGTGAAAAAATGTGTCCTGTACTTGAAACAAGTAGGAATTGAGATACATTTAGAGGAAGGTGACAGATTTCTAGATATTAAGATGTACTGATCTCAAAGAACTTGCTGCAGAGTGCTGTCCAGAAAGCCAAGAGAGGAGGAAAGGCCTGAAAAACCAATAAACTCAGTCTTGATAAGCATAAAGTTACTTTCTGAGATCTTTAATTACTTTTTTTTAGCAACTCTTGTTTAGTTTTGCTTGTGTGCAGTGCTCACAGTTTACTTTTATTAGCCACCCAGTGTAACGCTAAGCATTTCTCTTGTAACAGGAGAGCAGCTGGAACCCAGGCTATAGAATATTTAGAACAGCGTAAAACTTTACTTCATCTCCCTTGGCAAGTACAGCAATAGGCATAAGAGTTCTTTAAAAGAAATGGCTTTCTCGTTCTTCTATTTACATACCTAAGGCCATCTGCATAGGCAATGAAGAATTCCCAGGGGTTTGGTTGTGAGTTTTTGCTTTTTGTTTCTGTCAATCACTGTTGCCTTATTTGTAGTGCAGTTATTACTACTTTTAGTATAGTGTCTGTGGTAGGCCTGGTGTAGTAGGGTATGAAGTGACAAGAGGGAAAAAGGGCACATTGATTTCCCCTCCACCCCTCCACCCCAACAACTGTTGGGGGCACTGAGAAAATTTTGTGAGTAGGAGGGGTGGTCTCAGGAGGAATCCCCATAACCTGAAAGAGTTGCTCTGCTTTCTTGTCTCCTGAAGGTGTGGGAGATGCCAGCTGCCACTCTGCACAGGGTGGTACCTTAGCCCCTTGACTTGCTCCATCCTGTTAACTCTTAAGTGCTTGTATACTTTGTGAGTGTAAAGGTACGTCTGTGTTTGCTGACAAACCACTTCATGTTTCTGAATAGATGAAATTACCATAGTTGTTCTTAGTTATTGGGGAATTAATAAAGCCTGCTATAGACATCTTGATGCCTAGTCTTAAGTCTTTGCTCAGGCTTCACTTTTGCCACTTTGTGTCTATGCTTTGTAAGGGCTTTCTATTTTTAGTACAATTCCTACATACCTGGGGCTTTTCAGAGTATTTTGCTACTTGAAACAGTGAGATCAATCAAGTAGGTGACGATACTTTAGCAGCTGCGTGTTACACTTAGCTTCTCAAGGTAGCAAGCTGTTTCCTCACTTTGTTAGAAATGTCTGGTATGATGTCTGACGTGCTGTCCTTTAGAAATGAAGGGAAAACAATGTCTTGAAATTTGCAATTTGAATAGTGTTTTCATTGGTGAAATGAGAAAATATTTGATGTTTGAGAGTTTTCTGTTGCACATTATAAAGAGTTTAAGTGCCATAGATTTGAATGGTCCTTACATTTGTTCTAAAAGCTGTAGGTTTTGATACAGTACCGTGCGTCTCAGAAGCCTTGCCTGGACTTCCCTAACAGTTGTGGGAAAGGACTTTCAAGTTTCTTGCAAAACAGGAGAATAATTTTAATTTTTTTTTTAAAGCACATTAATGAGGGAGATTGACGTTCAGTTGGTGGAATCTCACGTCGTGTAATGGTCATTGTCTTTGGTGACTTGAGAAATATTTTAACTTTTTAAACACTTCAGGTGTTTAAAACTGAATGGACTGAAACTTTCAGGATTCTGGTGCTAGGGAAGGGTAAATGAGTAAAGTCTGTATTTGGAAATTAATTGGCTGCCTTTGTAAGTGCTGGATTGTGGCATAATAATACCTTCAGTCTTCTTCATTCTGTTACAGCAGATTCCTGTGGGTAGTGAATGCAGTTGTGAATGCAAAGGTGGAAAGCTACAGCCTAGCAGCTGTCTTGTTCTTTTCTCCATTCTCGTTTTTCTTTGAAAATATAATGGACCTGTATTTTAGAGCCCCTGAAAAAGTGAGCAAGTGGATGTGCTGTTGGAATAACCCACATACCTCTGAGCAATGCTTGCACTTTCTTTTTTTTAATTATTTATTTTAAAAACAACAAAATCAAACAAAAACCCTAGACAGAAACCAAATACATGCGAGTAACCAGTACTTTAGTCTGGAATGGGGTGGACTGGGAACTGAGGGGAGAGTACCTTTGATACCTGGAAAATCTGAACTTGAAAAAAACATTTTAAACCTAGTTCAGTAGAGTGGCTTACTGAAAGAAACAATATATTAGATATTTATAAACTGTTAAATACAGTGTTAAGTACAACTGCTTTTTTTTTTTACCACCCACTGGGTTATAAAAGTTGAATACTTCATACCAGTGAATTACAAGACTTAAATACCTTTCCAAGTATGAGATAGTGGGTTTTGTCACTAAGTCCTCTGCTCTCTATACTCTTGTGTTTCTACCTAAATTATTTACAAGTTACTTATTTCAGTGTTTCAGGGTTATTTCCTTGTTATTTTCCATGCTTCACTTTTTCATATGCATTGCTTAAGCTTTTTTATCTGTTGACTTTGCCTTTCAAAATATGAAGTTACCTGACACAAAACACAACCCCACGTGCATGAAGGAGCAGAGAGGCATGACAGCAGGCAGGGAGTCCCAGTATTTCAGTGAAAGGATCCTCTGCTGTGGCCCATCCCAGGGCTGCCCAGTTGGCCCCATGGCCTGGGGTTGGCCCTCATTGCTGTGGGAGCAGCTCTCTGGAGCATCCCTTGGAGTTCGTGTGGGGTCACTGCCCGGGGCTATGGGGCACATGATGAGTGGCAAGGGAAGGGCATTTCAAGGTGGTTGTAGCTGGTGAGTAGGTTCCTTGGGAGCCAGGTATGTGTGTGCTGAGGACCTGAAGGAGTCAGCTACTGGAGTGACCAGAGAGTCCAGGACAACCACCAGAGAGACAGTGGGGTTGTGGGAGGGTTGGGGGTGTCTATGCATGAAGCTGCTGGAGACTGGCTGTTCAGAAGCAAATTACTGGGCAGACTGAGTATCTCAGGCCAGTGACTGGAGGGGATGCGCAATGTGTTTCCCACTCATGGACCTTCATCCTGATCTGCTAGAGAGGGAGACAAGGTGAGGCTGTTGGTGATGCTCATCTTTCCAGTTGACAGTTTACGACACAGAGGCAAATGAGGTAGCCATGCTGCTGTCTGTAGGTGTCAGTGTGGCATTTTTACAACCATGTGAATTTGAGGCAGGCTCACCTGGTAGCTACTTGACCTTTCTCTGCAGGGCTCCCTTCTCCTCTTCTGTTGCTTGTTCATTATTGTGAAATTAGTTCTCTGTCAATCTGGCACCCAGCAGTTGTCTGTATGGGATCTGATCCAGTCCCTTGTTTTCCCTCCCCACCGTGTTGGGTTCTAACACCATTTTTGTTGTGCTTGCACTCAACACAAGCTACAGGTTTAATAACTACATTTGATTGTCTAGGTGTTGGGAGTAGTAGCAGATGGGGTTGGGGATTGCACTTCACAATATACTTCTTTTGTGATACTTACCATTGACAACTAGTCAGTATTGTTTTCTGACAATTTTTTTTTTTTTTTTACATTTATATAGACCATTTTCCTCTATTTTATGGTGATGTGAGATGGTAGAGGGATCACTTTCATTCTGTTAGAATCATGCAGGAGCCTCTCTCACTGCCGTTACAGCCATGCTGATTTCTAAGGGGAAAGTACAAATTTTTTTGGGTTGCTGTATCTGCTCTGCTCCATTGCCTCTTGAGGTCTCTAGCTTATTTAGTGAGCTCGAAATACGTGGTTTTGTCCCTATTCCTGTCCTTCAGAAGTGCAGTGCAGAATTTGCAGAAAATATATATGTTCACAGGAAAAGTAATTCAGGCCAACTGTCTATCAAGGAAAATGCCATTGTTTTGTGGTGGGTTTTTTTTGTTTTGTTTTCGTTTTTTTTTATAATGCAACAATATCGGAAATATGTTTGTTGTTCAGCTGTTATGTGAGACAGTAGAATCAAAGTTACTGGTTATCACATTGAAGATATTCAAGACATTAAAGCTGATTGTAATTGAAATCGTATTTATATTAAATGGCAAATATGCTCATTTTTAATATACAGAGAAGCATTCATTAGAAAAATTAATTTATTTCTTTTGAATTGAATGCAATGTAAGTGTAATTTTCAGAACATTGCCTGGGGCAATGGTTTGGCATTTTCTTGAAACTGATCTTACTAGTTTTCAGAATTATGCTGAGAAATGTCACTTACTATGGAAAATACCTTTTTAAAAATTGAGTCTCAGAAAAGAGAAAATATTTTTTCTTCCCCCCCCACATAAATTGCTTTGTGCATTTCAGTGGCAAGGGCGACAGTTAGTTCTAATTGTGTATTGAGCTTGTTTTTATATGATCATGGAATCAATTCAGAACCTTAACAGAAAAATGATATAGATTGAACCAAGTCCATTGTGCTATTTTTGTGAAGGTGACCTTAAAGAGTAAGTATAAAGGCTTTTAAGTTTAAAATTTCAATGATCTTTTGCTGTAATTCTGAAGACATGAAGCTCAAAATTGCCTGTGCAATGCCTCCCTTGCATGTAACAGGCTTTTTCATCTGAATTAGTGGCAAAGATGCATTGTATATACTCAGACATGGGTTTTGACTGAGTGAATAATTATAATAATGTTACATAATATAATTTACAGAACTTGATAATATAAGTTTCTTGCCTATACCATCATTCAATACTATGAAGATTTCAGTGGACTTACTAGATCTTACCAGACAGTGAAACACTGTTTTGAAGTACAATACTCAAATTCAGTTTCAAACAGCTGGTAAGATTTCAGGAGCTTAAAAACAAACTTTGGTCAGATTTCATGAGGTGCAAATCTTAGGTTTTTGCCAAAAGCACCATTTCCACATCTGAATCAAGATCTGTGGTTGTTGTATACAGCAAGGAGAACAGAACACATTGTCTGGAGGATGATCATTCTTAGCACTGTAGTGGCTTTAATGATTAGGTTTATCACTCCAGACTGTTTTGCCTTCTTCATTAATAAATAGGATATTTATTATTTAAATTCTCCCTTGTATCTTGATTTTTAAATTAAAAATAGGCAGGGATTTGGACCTCTGCACTACATGACTTCAGTAGAATAGTTTACTGTTGATTTCAGTGCAGTTACTCTCCAGTTAGAGGATTTTTTACGTGACAATAGAGTTGATGTGTTGTATTGCATTTATCCATTTGTATTCTCTTGTAATGTTTAATATTGTTATTGTAAACAAAGCACTGTTTTCAGGGGACTTTATCCATTAAAAAGAGAGAAGAAAGCCAGTTGTTTTTATTCCTGCACATTCTGGAAAATGTCATCTGCACTTCCAATTATAAAAAGTATTTGTATTGAAGAAAAATTATTTGCAGAGGAAATAAGTTGCATTTGACTGGTATGCATAGTGCAGGTTGTGGCATAGAACATGGTCTCTGCTAGAAATGAGAAGAGCTCCTTTAAAATTTTTAGAACAACTTTGGACTTTGATGTGACCTCAACCTTGCACTATGCTTGTTGCTAAAACAGATTTAAATGTTCATATGTTAATGCATATGTAAGGAGCCTGATGTGTGAATTGATGCATCTAAAATCCATTCTGACCCCTATTATCTGAAACGCCTGTGGCTTTACCATTAAAAAAAAAAAACAAAACCAAAAAAAACCAAAAAGCACCACAAAGTATTTTTAGCATTCAGACACTTTGTGACAGAGGTCAGTATCTTTTCTTCTTCCTTTAATTTCCAGATATACATATAGGGAAATGGAGGGAAGAAGAGGAAAAAATACTCCCCCAGATGAATTAAAAAGGACAGTGATAGGACCCAGGTCTTGTAGGTCCCAGTCATGCGACCTTCCTTATTCTTAATCCAATTCCCTTTCAAGCCATGTTTGTTTTAATTAAACAGAATTAGTCCTAACTCTAAGCTTCATTAAGGTGTCATTAAGAAACTAGGAGATGAGAAAAGGATGTCAGAGTTCCTTCAGCAGGACCTTAAATTCTGTTTATAAACCATAATGTAATTGAATATTCCAGTTTATTTAATTAAAGCCAATGGCTTCTACTGAACCCTTCTGAAATATAAAAATACTAGTTGTGTTCTAAAATAGCTCTCCAAATTAATAATAATAATAAAAAAATAATCAGTTGAATGACTCATCTCCCCTTAAACATTTTTGGGGTCTGAAAACAACAAAATGGTTTTAATTTTTTGGGGAAAATTGTTTAAATGCAGTACTTGATAGCTTAGAAAAATCATGCATGTTGTGACTGAAGTTAGCTAGATGGAAGCTAGCATTTGGGACAATTAGAAAATATAAAGTTTTCAGGTTCTTTCTTTTGATGCTAAAATATTGTTATTATCATCCTGAAAGAATCAAATGACACATATTGGCTTTATGTGATGTTGTGCTTTGGTTTAGGTTCTTTTTTTAATTTGTTTTTTGTTTAAACATAATCAAGTTTATAGTTTCAGGCTTTCATCCAGAAGCAGAGGTCTAAAGACATTTGAGATAATTGTATGACTCTGGGGGGTGCATCTTTTAAAGGAAGAGGAGAAGATGTAATGTTGGGAGGCTGTTTAAAACCAAGTGGTTGAAAACTGTTGACTCTTTCTCGGAAGTAAATCTGCAGCACCATATGTGAACATTTTAATGTAGTCTTTTTAATTACACCATGTTTTAAAATTTGCAGCATATGGTTGTGTGTTGGGATGACTAATCAATGTCCACTAGGTTTTTACAACACAACACTCACAGGAGCAGGAGCTGCACTCCACCATTGTGACTTTTTTATTATTTATTTATTTATTTTAAATAATGGTAATGGGAAACTACCAGTGCTAGGGGGTGATGGCAAGGTGGGCACTAAGCAAGCATTTTACCCTAAAGTTCATGTATTTCAAATTGCCTGTGGTCTCTGTGAAGTTTATGAAGGAACCAAAGTAAAAGCTGTCTCCTTAATTTCTTTTGAAATTACTTTTCCATTTGCCTTTAGTCATCTGAGAAGTGCAGTACAGCGGATGTGTCCTGGAAGTACATTGTTTTGTTTCTTTGATTTGGTTTGTTTTTCTCTGGAGAGGGAGCACAGCCAATGTTATCTTTGTTAAGCAGTCCCGCCAATATGCCTTATCCCTGGCCAGTTCCCTCCCTGTTCCTACCAGGGATAAACCAGCTTTCATCTGCTTCTGCTCACCGCTTGTGCTATCTGCAGAGCTTTGCTTTTGAGGCATTTCTTTTATGTCTTTGGTAATCTGGGGTCTAAGCAGTGGGCCTTGTTAGTTTCCAACACCACTAAATTGAGCTAGGGACTAAGGGAAGGGCTAACAGTTCAAATCCAAGCGTGACTGTGATAAGCCCTACATTGATTTAGAAAAGAAAACCAAAGAAACCCACCCTAAACGCTTTTTCTAACGTTCGCTTCAGCATGGTGCTTTAGGAAGAGATGACTCAAGGGACTTTTCTTTTCTTCCCCTTCACTTTTCTATGTTGTCTTGGTGTTTTCCCTCTCTGAATTTGCAGGCTGGTTGTATTTAAGCAGCATCTTATCCCTCTCTCTTTTTTTTTTTAATTTTTTTATTATTATTCACTGTAAAGAGAAGATACACGTTGGTTACAGCCACAGTAAAACCCAATGAAGTGATACAAACAACTGGATGCAACAATTTAACCCTCCCTAGCACTGGCACACAGAATGTGCTGTTTGCTTTGCCAGCATCAGCCCTGTTTTGAGCATTCAGCTGTGTTTAAAATACAACCTGCACTGTGTGGTTCCTAGATGGAGCCAATGGGCACTGTTGTTCTGGTCAGAAAATGTGCAAAAATTAGAAATCTGTGTAGTTTAAGAAGTGCAAAAATTATTTTGGACTCTTTCCATGTTTTTTCAGAATTTAGGCTCATTTGGATTCAGTGTTCTGTGTGAAGCAGATTCCCATGAACAGATTCAGACAGACTGACGATGGGGAGTTGTTAATGCAGGTGAAGGGTGAGCTCTTATTTAGGCTCCCATTTAGTTTCGCTTGAGCTGATCCCTTTAGGAAGAGATTTCATCAGCTTCACTGCTCTCTAGGAAGGAGCATGAAGTCCTAGCTGTAGGTGGAAAACTGGGCTACGGTATGATTAGAGAATGACGTAGAAGCAGAGTGACCCAGTCTACCATAGGATATTTGGAATAAGAAAGCCTGGAATGCCAACTCACTTTTTCTTCCAAAGAGCATGCAATTTATTCATCCAGATGGGTCTAGCAGCCAGAGAAAAGAAATGCCACAGGAGAAAGACTTCATAGGCATGGGTCTTAACTCTGTAATTCACTGATATTTTGCTACTGAAAGCTGTTTATTTTCCATTGCCATGCTGAGAAAAGCACGCTTGCAGTGTTCTCCCCATCTCTTTGGTTCTAGCAGAGAACCTGTGCCCTGATGCCTTTTGAAAACTTGCACAGCTCTTATTTTTATGACCAGTATCTCTAAAGTTTTCACAGTGTCTTAATCATGAAAGCAGATGCAAAAGGAGAGTAAACGTGCTAGCGTGTTGATTCAAGGAGATTTGTAGCCGCCAACAACCATTGCCTCCCAGCTGTTTTTGGAGACTTGCTTTTCTTCTTGAGGAATTCAAGTGTGGTCCTGCAGCTTCACAAGAGCAGACTGCCACCTGACAAGGTACTTGTGAGATCTGGGACACCAATACTGCAGTTGCCCAAACCACCATCATCTTAAGCTGTAGTTGCTCAGATGAGATGGCTCCCTGATCTGCAAGTGACGAGACTCCTGGCAGTCCTTTCCCGCAGCCTCCTTCTTGCTGTGGAATTGTGAAATGCGAAGACCTTTGCACCTTTGCATTTACTAATCTATACCTAGTTGCATTTGCTCACGCCACAGGAAGAAGCAGCCTGCAATGAAGGACTCCCATGAGTCTATGTCATGTAAGGGTCACAGGGTATGGATTACTATGTAATGAGGGTTCTAAAATAAATATGCACACATGTATGCATATTTATATGCATATAAACATGTATGTAATGTGTAGGGTGTATTTACATCTATGTGTCCAGTTTTTTTAAATTAAACCCTTGCATGGCAAATACATATGCTTTCCCTTTAGTCTTCCATTTTCTGTCTTAATGATTGTATTTTTACACTTGCTAGTGTTTCCAGGAGCAAGCTGTGTATTATAACTACAAAACTGAAGCCATGAAAAAGAAGGAATATTTCTTATTACGTTGTTCTGTCTTCTAAAAGATGAAAGTAACATTCCCATTACTTCCTTTTTAAACATTAGGTGTACAGTTCTCTTAGGATTTTCTGCTCTTGGAGATTCGAAGGTAAGAGTGATACAATGCCGGCAAGACTCAGGTGTTGACCTGCAGATATGTGGCATCTTAGTTTTCTGTTGTTTCATTTCCCATTGATTTCCCTTGTAGTTATCTTAAGTCTTAACTGCTACTAAAAGCTAGACAAAATAATATTGGATGAAAACTATATGCAGTAGTTATGAAAAATTATTCTTTGTCTCTGGTTAATGATTTGCTTTCTGTCTTAAAGCATTTTCCATTTCTGATGGGAAACTTTGTAAAAGATAAGCAACTTAGGAGAAGTTTAAGACTTCTTAATGCTTCAGCAATAAAGACTTGTTATCAAGTGTCTTCCACTGATATAATATCATTGAAAATAAATTTAGTATTTAATGTGAATAATTCTTCAGCTATTAATATTCTAAGTTAGTATTTGACCTTATGCAAAAGTATAAAAATTGTAATAAAGGATCCACTTTAGCTGACTGATTATACTGCCCTCATTCATACATGTAGTTTGATTGACTTCATTCGTTCTTCTCATCTGACGAGGTCCTCTACAATTTTAGCTGAACAGTACCAAACTGATGGTATTATATATTTCAAATCTTTTGCGTACATGTGTTACTTAAACAAACCAGAACCCACTTTTTTTGTCCTTTACCTTTATTTAAAACTTCCATATTTTTGCTGAAGTAATTACAGTTCCTTTTTCTGAGAAGGTTAAACAGGCAAAGAAACTAACACAGAAGCATTCAAGTATGGTGTTAGCTGTTCATGTTGCATTTGAAAGCTGCTCTCTTGGGATCTATGCAAGAAACAAGCGCTGTGTTATATGTACTTAATTTTTATTGTGTATTTCCATATAATGAAACATAAAAGGGAATGCTAATTTTGGTCCAGGTCTAACATTACGTAATAAATTGAGCAAACTAATCGGCTAGTGAGTGGAAGTATCCCATCTTATTTAATCATGTAAATGGGTGTATTTTATTGTAGTTGAAGTAGAGTTACTGTAATTTTTTATACGCATGTACTTAAATTAAAATGCCATGCGTTATGATTTGCTGGTGGTATGAACTGGAAAAAAAAGATGCCTTAAGGTTTCCAAAACCTGACTTATGAGTATAGCAATCGTTTCCAGAAGTTCTGTATAAAATTGCTTAGTCTTTTTGTCATGCATTTTCCATTTAAGTCAGTGGGAGCTGTATAGCTAAAATCATACTGAATTCATTGCAAATCTAGGGCATGCTTAAGGGGCACTTCATCTGAGCAAAGAAATCATTGCTTTGACTGTGGCTATGTTAAGTGAGAGATGGAAGTGAATAGCTTTTAGTTTATTGCTCATTTGAAAGCTGGAGGGGAAAATGGCCTTTGTCTACCTGCCAAACTCTTCCCCTCCCCTGCCCAGACTTCCTAAAAATACTCATTTGAAATCTGGCAGCAGTTACCTTGATTTCTTTCAGTAGCTTTTCCAATATTTTTTTCAGCACATTATTTTTTTCTTTTGTTCCTGTAATAAATTTGATCTCTTTTTAAAATGTTATAGGTAAAAACCTAATGTGGTTTGAAATGGGCCCCAAAGAAAAATTCACTGAACAGTAATTTGATACTTAATGCAAAATCTGATCACCAAGATGTACTCTTGAGTTTCTGAGTTCTTCTCTGATTATTGATACATGAACTGGTTAGGTTTGTTCAGGTAAAAAAAATAAATAATCCTACCTTTTTGTATGTGCTATAATGACATTTTATTGCAGATGCAGTCTAAGTGTGTGTCATAATGTTGAAAAACAGTAATTGCAGCTTGTAGCAAATTTGTGATCTGTAAACCTGTGGATATGACACCTTATTGTTATGTAATTAAATGAAGAAAATTAAATTATGAACTTCATCAACAGTGCTTTTAATGCACTAATTAGTTGTGTTTTCTCTGAGATCAGCATAAAGGGCATAAAATATTTGTTGTTTTCATGGCAGACCTTTAAATAACACAAGCTTTTCTTAATAGAAGTAATCATGGGTTTATTGTGGTTTTGCATTTATTCTACTTTTTATCTTATGTAATTGGAATTGCTTGAGCTCCTGATATCACCGCAGATATCAAGTAGACAATTCTTGGAGACCTTGAGAGGTTTGTTTTTATGAGGGGAATGAAAAAAATCGGTCTCTTTTTTTTCTTTTTTTTTTTTTTTCTCTCCCCTTCAAAGCTGTATTATGACAAAGCACTGTCCATACTCAAGAGTTCTAATTAAGTGTATCGCTAACTAAATGTGAAATCTTGCAATGTCGTGCAACTCACTACAGGAGTCACAATTATTGGCATCTAAGACATATCATCTTCTTGTCCTTTTCCTGTTCTGCTTCCTTTAGGAGTGCTAAAGAAATGCATACTTTGGGTTTGTGACGCAGAATTAGTATAATCCACATGGTACTCCCTGGTTAAAACTATATAAATAAAGTGGATAGCAATCTGGAGATTGGTGTAACATTCTTTGCCTTATGGATTATGTCTTTGTCATCTTTGGGCAGAATCCTCCTTGCAGTGACATTACAGAAAGCCCTGTAAACCAGAGTCCTGTAAAAACATAAAAATCTGATTTTGGCTAACATGACATCTCTTCTCCCATTTTTTTTCCTTTGACGACCCTCTCAGTTAAATTCTGATGTCATTTTAGCTATTGCAGTCTTATAGACATCTCCATCTAAATTAAAAAAAAAAAAAACGCCTTAGTAAACACTTAAATTCCAAGGATAAGAAGTAAGATGTACTCTTTGCGACTGCTGATTTTCTTTCTTTAAAATGCTGAACAGTGAAATAGAAAGTTGTAGCAACTAATCATTTCTGTTTGAGAAGATGATGCTATAGCTAATGATGCTGCCAGATAAATGTCATTAGAGTATGAGGCATTTTTCAAGAACAAATGTCAGGTCACAGCTGACGTGTATATTGATCCAATAAATTATTTCTTCATGAGTGTGGAAGGTGCTTATTTTTACAGTAAGGGTAAGCATGTTAAGATGATGGTTACTTGGGAGAGCTAATGTCTCTTTTCCCTTCATGATTAAAGAGCATGGACTAAAGTTGTGTGGTTGCCAGACCCAGGAGTGACCATTTTGTACCCTGTGCAGTGCAACCTTGTGTTGACAATGTGTACATGATCGGAGAATTTGGGTACATGTGTAGTGTAAATGCAGTGTAAATGTAGCAAAAACTTTATCATAAAAATATGTGTCTTCCATAAGAAATTACGTCTGCTGGCAGCCGGGAAGAAAACAGAATGGTGGTGCAGGATTGGCATATTTCATGAAGGTCAGAGGTCTGATGAAAAGCTGCTAGCTTGTGGTTTATATACCTCTGTGATGATACTTCATAATTAATATGCATCACAAAGTACTGTTTGAAATACAGTGGTACAGAACTGACAGTCTTGGTTGAAAGAAAATTACTGGATTACTTCCAGTGATTTCATGATCTGATAAATTTGAGTTAAGGGGATGGGGGAGTAGTTCTCTGTATCATGTGTCTTAAAATACCTTTAAGGCTCTGTCTGTGTTATAGATAAGACATTTTAAGGCAAGGATTGCAAGGCGAGGATTGTCTTCCTAGCAATACAGCTTTATTTCCTGTTAGTTCACTTAAGTGTTTGCAGAGATATCCTTCATGCAGTTTCAAGTAAACTTCAAAAAAAAAAGTGTAAAAAGTTTTCCAGATCACTACGTAAGAATGATGTATGTATGAATTATTTTACAGGACCCTAGTCTGCCTCATCATTGCTCTCTGTTTCAAAAGAATGATGTTTCACAAGATATAGTAGATGTTTGATTTCTATGAGGTTTTGCTGGATGATATTACTGTGTAAAATTAAGTTTTGAAGGGTACCCTGAGTTTGTTTTTTTTAAATCTCTGTCTCCTTTTAAACAAAAGTTACAAATAACTACTTTATTCATCTTGGCTTACTCAAAACCAGAAAAAGATAAAAGTAGTTTACCATCCAGTTTAGCTGTCTTTGTCTTTGGTGTGGTTTTGGGGGGGATGGAGGGGTGTTTGGTTTGGGGTTTGTTTCTTTATTTTTGGTTGGGTTGCTGGTTTTTTTGTTTGGTTGGTTTTTTTTAATAATGGCATTGTCTTACAAAAAAAAAAAACAACTGTTTCCTTGGAAGCAATATTTACTTTAGGCAAGCAAGTTTTCTGGAAGTGGCCATGCTTCCAACCCTTTTCAATTTATGATTTAAAATGTAAGTAGATAACTGGATCTTTGGAGACATCACATAAAAGTTAATATTTCATAAGGTGATCAGTATTGGATGTGTTTATAAAATGAGTTCATTATAAAATGAAAATAAAAAGGATCACCACACTATTTGTGTGTATCTCTCAGTAGTATGTATGTGAGGTGTTAATGCTTCTTAAAAGAGAAAATCAAGACACTGCCCACATTGCTTACAACTTGAAAGTTCAGGACATGAATAGCATCTGGGCAGTGAATGTCACTGCAGGATGTCATTATCTGTAGTCAGAAGGAAACCTGCTGAAGAGAAGTCTTGTAATTCCAACTTTGCTCTTGAATTAATTTCTGCCAGTTGCAGATCCCAGAGATATCTATCAGCTGCCAAGGATTCCATTTTCCTGGCTGCAGAAGATACAATGCTTGGAACGCGTTGAAGCCTTTGGGTGGCTGGGTTGGAGAAGGGTAGACCATCGGTCTTCCAAAAGACATTGCATCCAGGCAATTTGCAGTATCGTTGACTGCCCAGCAGTGGGTATTTCACTTAGAATGTGCGTTGCCAGCTGTCAGAGCAGCGGCACAGCATAAAACACGAGATGTCTTTTACCTCCCACGCATACCGTGTTATAGATAGCATGATACAGTTTTACAGCGAAGTCCTAGGCTAGAACATCAGAAGTCATGTTTCACTGACTTGTGTGTGTACTAAAAAAAATAAATTCCATCTGCAACTTACAGATACTGTGCAGCCTTCACATTTTGTTGCTTTAAAAGAGTATGTATAGATCTGGGGTGAGCAAATTAATTTTCCTGTCAACATTTTATCATTCCAAACAACAAACCTCTGTCAGACATTCTTAACAATCATGAATGCTGGAAGTTCAGGGGCCTCAAAGAGTACTTGCCAAGGATGGAGTGATGCTTGATTTTTCATCTACTGCCTTCCTTCCCAAAGCAGAGGAGACAGATTTGGCTTTAGCGAGCAGAGCAAAAAAATTCAGGTGTAAAAAGCAGTATGTGGAAGCTTTCAAAAGCAGTGAATCAGTATCTTATATTTCCTAAGCTTTCATTACGCTTGGGCAATGCTTTTTATTGTTAATTTGGCTGTTTGTTATCAATATTCAAAATCCTTTAAAAACATTTCTGAATGTAAAATTTTATACATTAATATAATATGTGGATAGAAGTCTGGACTAATTTTCCTTAAATACCCTCTGTAGGAACAAAACTGGTAGTCTCTATGGCAGTGATAGCTGCTTTACTAAGTTGACTTCAAATAGTATTGCTATTTCTTCATTTTGTGATAGAAATGTTATCTTCATGAATAGCACCTGAGTTATTTATTACACAACATATATAATTTAGATTAAAAACCAGCATAGCTGGTGCTCATGTACTTAAGGAGGCTGTAAATAGTCCATGATAAGCAGAACTTAAATTCCTTGACATTAAGATAAAAAAAAATCAAAGATCATTATCAATGTTGTGCTCTCTCAGTAAACGGGACACGTTTGAATTAGGTGTCCGAACTTTATCCTATGTTCAACTTAGATGGGCTTGGATATGCTTTTGGTGGTTGTTATACAATGCCCCACCCGTCTTTTGGGAGAAGTTGCCAGTTTCCCTCTGTTGATGGTTACATCTTGTGGAGCTGGGTAGGTCTTACTCAGGCAAAAGTGTTACATCCTCAGTGGAAGATATCAGTGCTGTTGAGAGAGGAAAGGTTTTTCCTTCTGCAGAGCCTACAAGATTTGGTCCCACAGAAACTGGGAGGCTGCCCTGCAGCATGTTGCCTTAGCTGGAAAGAAGAAAAGAGCCCTAGGCCTTGTAAGACAAAGCAGGTACAACGTGAATTTTCTTGCTTTGAGGTTTGCCTCAGAGAAGCCATAGTATGTTGCTTTCTTTTGCCTTTTTTGCTTATTTTCTTTGCTTATCAAGATTGGCTGGTAGAGCAGCCCTCATCAAAGCACTCCTTGCGACTCCTGGCCTGCCTCAGCTTAGCCTCTGTATTCCAAACCCCCTGTACCTTGCTTTTGCTCCCCCTGCTTATGCCTTCAACATCATAATTTGTTGTGTGTTTCTCTGAGTCACAGTCTAATGCATAACCTCAGTGTTCACTTTGGCAGAGCTGTGGTAATATTGACTGACATTCTCATGAGCAAGAGTAGAGGAAGATACCAAAAATGTAAAGTCAAAAAGTTAGGCAGGCATGATTTTGAATGAATGAATGTATGCAAGGTGGGTTCAATGACAGTTGATCTGGTGTTATGATGTGGATTTTTTGTTGTAAAGGTCTTGACTTTCCTTTTATTGATCATTCACTTTTGGGACAAGGGTAGTCACCAAACAAAGAATATATTTGAACAGCCTTTGTTTTTGCATGTCTTTAATGTGTGCTTGGAATAATTTGCAATGAAGTGCTTCAATATGTATCAATATCCAGTATTATTTTTTGAGCCTCTGATAAAATAGCTTTAAACTTACTGATGTATACGAGATATTATGAACAAATAGTGAAAATGACGACAAAACGGTACAAAAAACAATTGATCTTGACTAAGGACTATATAATATGCAGCTCACTTGTGCTAAATACTGTTTTCAGTATCATAATAGAAGTCTGAATGACATAGATGTTAGAACGACAACATACATAGCCTTATGGTCAGCCCTGCCTGTGCAATATCGTTACCTCTTCTGAAGGAAGTAGCATAGTATAAATCAGCAATCAGTATGGTTTGTGTGGTGTTAATGCTGTGATGATAGTAAAGGACTTTTGAGTGTAGGAGTGGCAAGCTTAGAAAGGCATCTGGAACAGTGAATGTTTTCAGCGTGCTTTAAACCTGGGGAAAGGTTGCGCCTTAGAAAAAGAGAAGTCTTGTTGGAGCCAAAAATTTGACCTTTAGGTAGAAACAGATGTGAGACACCTCCATTTTTTTGGAACTGTGATACAAATTTTTGAAATTCTTTTATTACAAGGACCTCTGTTAACACATTTTTCTTTGGGAAAATGTGTTTAGAGAGAATCTCATCTGCTGTAAGCCTTTTTTACACCTGCTACCTTTCTGTGAATGTGGTCAAGTTTATTACTGAGTTTACTTTTAAGAGCATCACTGACAAAACTGCTGGTGAGAACTTTGGTAAGATATTAAAATATGGTAGTATTATTGAGCAAGATCAACTGACAGCCTGTGTTTTAGCTGTTCATTTAATTATTTTATATGGTTTTGTATATATAATGTGCATCTAAAGCGTTCAGAAGTCTTATTTATGGAGAACTATTTGTTTCCAAACTGGGAAAAGAATGATGCTTTTCCTAAGGGGAAAAAATCCTTCTGTTCTCTTAATTGACTGTCTTGAAAAGGGTTGGCAAAATTCAGTGTTCTTCTGCATGTAATTTAGCTCTGAATGCCTTCCTTCCCCTCCCGTATAGGCTGAAGAGATCATAGAATCTTAGAATGGTTTTGGTTGGAAGGGATCTTAAAGACCATCTGGTTCCAACCCCCTGCTATGAGCAGGGATGCCTTCTGCCAGACCAGGCTGCTCAAAGCCCCATCAAACCTGGCCTTGAACATTATAGTATATTTTCAAGCATAATTTTGTTGTGAAGTGCTGCTATCAGGTGAACTACTGCTTACACTCCTTCCTGTTTCTCTTCTGCATCTTCATTTGCTTCACCCTCATATAAGGCATCTCAGAAAAAAACCCAAACATTCTTGCTGTCTGAAATTTTAGAGGTGATATTCTATACTCCTTTTTCTGTAATTTTTCTGACTGTCCAGACAGTTCTTGGGAGCAACTTACATAATGTGACTTGCTCTTACGGATTGATTTTTATATATTTTTTTCTCCAAGGATTCCTGTGCTGCAGATGGTAGCGTTCTACAGATGGCAGAATGTGGTGTGCTGGGCTGGTTAAGACTGCTTCTTTCAGTCTATTGTCAGTGTATATTTTTGTCTGCTTATCTTTACTAGTTGCGTCATACTTGATAATTTGCATTGTCATTGCATTCCCTGTGATGTAGAGGAACGAGGCTCCAAGTGCTGTTGGTGCAATCATCCCTACATGTTTCATAGGATGCACCAAGGAGAGCTGTCCAGTAGAATCTTATGTCACTAAGCTGGCTGAGGTTTAGACTATCGGCAGGAAAGCGCTAGACCTTGTGAGGGATCACTTCCCTGGAAAAGTAAATAAAGAAAACTCATAAATACCACTCAGTTTGGAAGTCACAGTTCCTGAACGACTCATGCTTTCCCTTTTCCAAAAGAGTGGGGGGAAGGTTTGCATGGCAAGTGTTTTCTTTTTTTTTTTTTTTTTTTAAAAAAAAAAAAAGAAAAAAGAAGGGGGGGAAAAAAAGAAAAGAAAAAAAAGGCTGAACCCCCCCAGTATCTTCCTTTTTTAAAAAATCTGAAATACCTGAGACAAGTTTCCCTCACATGCCCCCCGACTTAGTACCAGCATCATAAGAAACCCTCAGACTTTAAATAGTCCCTCTAGATGTACTACATCCTTTTGTCTCCTTTATGTTTTGGAAAGCAATAAATTTTCTTCTTCTAGTTTCTCTTTCTTGTGTTACCTATTTATATTTTTTCTTTTTCCTTGCAATTCAAGGGCTTGCATATGCATCAAATGGGAAAACTGTTCTTCTGTTGATGCTTTCCTAGTACTGTTCGGTGACCATGTGGCTTAGCATGGCATTCATTTCGCATTTGGTTCGAGCAAGTTGTAGCTAGTCCTAAAAGACTGCATTCTAGATTTGGCTCATTCAGAATATAAAGTACTTCCATTGGAGTACTGCAAAGACCAAATAATGGGAGGTGGCAGAGAGCCATCACTAGCAATTGATAGCTTTGTATAGTGATAAAAATTGTATTCATCTCCTGTGTAGGTGCCAAGAAGAGCAGTTACAGCTGCCTTCTTTCCATACCTTGCCTCAACTAAACCACAGGAGCAGGAGTAAGAAAGTGAGTTTCAGATGTGTCTGTTTCCAAAGCACAGGCTGCTTAATTTCCAATTTTAAGAAAAAATTACTAAAGGAGACAAAGGTTGGAGTGCTCATCTGCTACCTAAAGGTATTGATCGAACCTAGAAATCATTGTGGGTTGAGGGGTGCGTGTTCAGGGGTTTGTCACTTTATTTTTTTTTTTTTTTTTTCCTCCTGGGAGACATAGGAGAAAGGAGGCAAGATGCAGGGGTATTCCCCTTAGAGGGCTCTCAGAGTCAAAGGTTGGAGAGCTAAGGTCAGAACTAATTAGGATGTCAGAATTAGTCTGCACTTAAAAGTGTATGTGTGTCTGTGTGCGTATACACTCATTCTTATGTTCACGCACATGAAATACAAAACTAGAAAAAATACTAGCCCCTGTGAAAAGCTGCTGGTCCATAATTTGGGTTTCTTGCACAGCCAAGGTTCTAGCTCAGAGAAGGAACAGGGTCATGTTGTCATAGAATCATAGCCTGGTTTGGGTTGGAAGGGACCTTTAAAGATCATGTAGTCCAAGACCCCGCTATGGACAGGGACATCTTCCACTAGATCAGGTTGGTCAGAGCCCCATCCAACCCGACCTTGAGCACTGCAGGGATGGACCATCTACATCTTCTCTGGGTGGCAACCTGTTCCAGTGTCTCCCACCCTCGTTGTAAAGAATTTCTTCCTTCTGTCCAATCTAAATCTACCCTCTTCCAGTTTAAAACTGTTGCTCCTTGTCCTGTCACTACAGGGTGTGGTAAAAAGTCTCTCTCCCTCTTTTCTTATAAGTCCCCTTTATATATGGAAAGGCTGCAGCAAGATTTTCCTGGAGCTTTCTCTTCTCCAGGCTGAAATACACCAACTCCCTCGGCCTTTCTTCACAGGGGAGGTGTTCGAGGTGTTCATTATAACAATGTTAGAGAAATTTTTGCAATGACTTTGGAGAATGCTTTTTTTCTCTCAAAGAGTGAACGAAATAGGCATATAAACGGCACCAAGTTTAATTTCCTTTTTAAAATAATTATAGCTGCAAAATCTACAGTCACACATAATTTAAGTCTGCATTTATTTGAATTAAAGTATTTTATATAATTTTAAAAATAAAGATACATTTGCCAAATGATAAATTGGAGTAATATCAATAGGTAATCTTTTCTTTTTAAAAATAATAATTATTTGAAGTAAGTGCTTATTGTAAAGAAATGCAGAGCTAATGTAACTTTTTAATTTATATTGTTAAAAGCCTGGAAGGAGAAAACAACCACTTAATAGTATGTTATAAATATATATATTTTCTAAAGTATATAAGCTAATGACTTGTTTCTAATTCATTGGTGATATTAAGCATAGCAACTATGGCCACGATCAGATTGAAGTCCTATGATCTGCATTATTTTTGCTGGTGGAAAAGCGAAACAGGATCAAAACATTATGCTCTAAGTCATAATGAAGTCCTTCCTCTTAGCAAGCCATCCTGGTGGTATTGCTGAACATAACCGTGGAATTGGGTAGTTGAAGAATGAATGTTGGACAAAGTAATGTAAGAAAATAATAGAAAGCCAAGTGAAGCCTGAACATTAAGCAAAGCCTGTCGCACATTGTGGATGGTGACCACGCTGGGCTTTACACTAGGTTCATGCTGTACCAGCATTTATATAGCTGAGAACTTCCCTCTCTGATCAAAACAGAAGAAAAAAGTGCGCCTGAGATTTTCTCCCCAAATAGTTGTTAACAATAGGTGCCCCAACATTCAAATATTTTTTTTTTCCTCAAAGTTACTCAGATTCTGTGGAAATAATTACAGAGAGGGATGTCTGTTTCTTGTCAGACTGATTTGGTTGGTTGAAATACTGTGGATTTACTGTATAACTGAAGTAGAATTGGAGGGGGTGGGTTGGGGCATCACTTCCAAATTATAATCAGACTGGGATCATAAAATGCTTTGGAACGATTGCCATCTTTTTTCCACACTTTTTTTTTTTTTTTTTTTTTTTTTTTATGGTGATGCTTTTATGAATTAATGATGCATGTGTGATCCTTTTATCTTAATAGTACTACATATGCATAATGTAAATGTCAGCATAGGTGGCAAAGCCAGGGGAACAGTTCTGTTTTGGTTCACTGCTTGTGCCACCATATCCTGTCTAAAGGGAGACAAAAGAAACTGCATCTGCCTGGTTTGTTTATGTTTTTATGTTCTGAAAATAAATGCTAGGTGAAAAGCCAGAATCATGGTTCTCACTGAAAAGAATTGTCTCCGAGTGGCAGTTTCCTAAGATGCCTCCATTTATTTTGCATTGCAGTGCATGTCCTACAACAGTTACTCTTTTTGTGCAAGCTTGAAAAAGACATGACGACATTCAAACCAATCGAATATATGAAATTTAAAGAATGCTACTCTGTACTTTTTTTTTTTTCTTTTTTTTCCACCTTTTGAAAGGGATGGATGTGCATATGCCAGTCTGTACACACTTCTGGGTCAGGATCGAGCTTTTTGAATTCAGAATCTGGGTTTTAAATTCCTTCCTTCTGCCTTCACTGGTGCCTTTGTAAATCTGGAGTTTCTTCATTAGAACTGACGAGTTTAACTCAACATCCTCTGTAATAGAATACTCCTTTTGCTATATTACCAGTCAGAAATTGATGGAAAGTATCCACATCAGTTAGGGTCCTTATTGATTCACCTCAGTAGAGTTAGTTTAAAAAACGTTGCTAGCGCTACCTTCCATTAATCACTTTAGATTATAGGGGTGTTTTTCCTCCTGTTCCATTACTGACAGCCATCATCCCAGAACATCTACATCACCCTTCCTTCTACTTCATGTCACTACGGAGATTAGTTTCTTCGTCTGTGTTGAGCCTATCTATTGGAAGAAGATAAACTGGACAAAGATAAACTGAAGGTAAACTTTCAGTATGCCCACTGACATTTTAATGTTACTGGAACGAGATGCCTCTGTAGCACTGTCCATGTAGTCCAGTGTGTAACTATATTTTAACAGCTCATGAACTGTGTACATTGTACGGGCTCTTGTGGCAGATGTTACCAAGCTGACACAGCAGTACAGAGCCTAGCCATTGCTTTCTTGAGAAAGGAAACCTGACTGCTGGGGGATTTTTTTGTTTTGTTTTTAAATGCTGCTCTGGTGCTAGTTTCTGTTGTTGCAAATTTCTGTGGAGAAAATGTGCTGTAAGTCTTGCACGTTCGTGTAGCATCCAAGTGACAGGCAGCTTCAAGAACCCAGTCTGGCTGCTCTTGTGGTCAGATCTATTTTTGTCCAGTGTTTGTAGCTACATCTCTCCTCATGTGGGTGCAGAAATTTGCATAAAGCAAATTACTCTTAAGATGGCATAAAATCTGATTATGTTTGCTTTTTGTTTGTTAGAATTCGGTGCATGACCTTAAGGTGTGTTTTTCATTTGCAGAAAAGAGACCTTGTTCTAATTCATGTGTGGGTCCGTCATTTTCCTCAGTTGGATGCAATACACATGACCAATCTTTTGAAGTTCCATAATTTTGTTAGCTTTTTCCCCTCTTGTTTTTCCTTCCCTAGTTTTCACTTGAGATCTGTTCTGTTTGGATACTGGATTTTCAATGGATTCTTTTGAACTTTAGGGCAGGAATATTCAGCAATAATTTTCTTTATTTCTGCTTCATAGTGTAGATTTCAGTATTTGGTTTGGTTTGGTTTTGGTTTGGTTTTTTTTTTTTTTTTTTTTTGGTATTTCTACAACTACAATTCCATCTATCCACAGCTGGTGTAGAAAAGCTGTGGTAAAGTTTACTCTGCAAGTGAATGGTAAAATCAGCACGTAGTGTAAGTGTTGTTTTCACATCAGCTTAAAGAAGAGTATTACTTTATCTGCCTGAAGTGTCACAACCTCGTGTTGTTCGGAGGCAATCCTCACCGTGGACTTGTAGATGTCAAAGTTAACCAGTGCTTCAAGTTACTCTATGATGTCAGCATACTTCAGCTTGTCAGATGCCTGCCTCACCGTGCTTTGAGTTACAGCGTCGTCATCATTACTGTGTTAAATCAGCAGCCTAAGCCACCCTGAGAAATGGAGGTTGGTAGGTACCTGCTGTGTGGTCAATGGGAATGTCTGGCTGCAGTGCATCATCCCAGCTCTGTGGGGTGGGCTCCTGCTGCAGCAGGTGTGGTGCAGGAGCGGTCTGGAAACTAGGACCATGCATGGCAATCAGTTAGCTGGGGGGAATGTGCTCGAGCTTGTCTAGACAACAATTAACATGATGAGGCATGTTTGCAGAGCACAGGGGAGTGGGAGACGGATGGCGCCAAGGATGGCACCAAGGAAAGGTAACACCTTGCTGTTAATTGCTGGCAGTTAACCACCAATCAGGGATTGCCTAGTATGCAAGGCTTAGCTTCAAGAACCAATCTGTTTAAAACGCGCAGCTTCTGAAAGTCTATAAAACCTCGTGCTTCTGTGCAATAAATTGACATTTGCTTGCATCAAGCTGCGTCCCGACTCTTCACTCGCTGCAGTGTGGGGCTAAGGCAGGAGGAGAGCAGAGGAGTTCAAAAAGAGAGGAGGGAGGTAGTGTCAGTGCCGCTTCTTCATCAGCACATGAAGTCAGCAAAAATGCAAGAGGAAGACAGAAGAGAAGGTTGTACACTCTTCAGCAGAAGTTAGGGACTTTTTTTTTTTTTTTTTTAATTTGCAAGTGTATGTGTACTTCTGACATGCAGTTCAGATTACTTGGGCAGAGTCTTAAATTCAGCATTATTAAAAATCAGTTCTGGATGTAGCATTATCATGTGCTAGCATTTTTATCTTTTACCTGTAATTTCATGAGATTTTTATCCTTTAGCAGAACTGGTGTAGGCTGTTACGAGCTGAGTACAGGATTTCTAATCTCATAGAATAAATTCGTAGACAGTTTTGTAAAAGCTGAAAAACAAATTTGTTCAGACTAGCTTAGTGAAGCAAATTTTGGGGTTTTGTTGGAAACAGAACATCTTGTACATCAGAGAACCAAATTATGTATCTGATTATTTGAGAATTTGCATAGAAATAAGAAATTATGCAGAAATCAAAACATAATATTCATTGGAGTTTGGACAAGGGGAGTAAAGAGACTTGTAGTTACACAGTAGAAAATGAATGCAAAATCTCTGAATTTATTTTGTTTCTCTTGAGATTATGTCCAAAGGATGATATTTTTTTTTTCTTTTCCTTTCCTTCCCCTCTGCCCTTTTTCATATGCGTCTGAAAGGGAGCACTGCTATCCATTGGATGTGAGACATTGCCCTTTAAATGTCAGGGACAGTACTTGGATATATGGAGATCCACATCGCGGATCGATTCTGAAGTTTATTTTTTAATGCATTTTTACCTTCCTGAAATGGTTGTTTATGCTTGCACCTATAAGCAACGCTCAAGTGGATTTTAAGATAAGTAGGATTCAGTCTCTGTTTTTCTTGAAATAGAGCTCATGGATGAAGTTTATGCCAAGGGAAATAAGAAAGCTGTTAGCCTATAAAAAGTGTCTATAGTTAACACAGAACATGGGTAGCATATATTCTTTTACCCACTTATAGACAAAGGATAAGAGAGTAGTGCCAAAGGAATTTTAAAGCCACCCACAGGCAAAGAACCATCATAGAGTTACACGTAACGCCAGTGAAATGTTTTGGAAAAAAATTTCTTAAAAGTCAAACTAGGAATGGTTTTGTAATTTGCTTGTGCCATTCCCAGCCACATGAACGGTATAGTACTTGCCTTTGAGTTTCATAGGAGAAAAATGAGACAGGCTGGCTGAATTGATTTTAATCATGCTGAAACTTTATTTCTTGGGGGTGAGTACAAAATGTGTGAATTGTTTTTTAGAAGTAATTTTTATGTTGTTGTGGTTTAACCATTGAAACCAGGACAAATGTCTTGCTGTCACTGGATGTGACTTTGCACTAGACTTTGCAGCTGATAAGTATTTTCACTGAGAAGATACTTCAAAGATTAAATGTTTCTTGAAGATGAACGTGTGAAAACTAGCATGCTTTTAGTAAACATAAGTGAGGTTCTCACTGCATGTTGAATAAAGATGATGGATGTCTTCCCAGCATACCACAGCTCAGCATTTTCCTTAGAAAATGCTCATCATCATGAACATTTTAGAATCAAAGTAGATCCCAAAGCTTTTGTGAAACTGCATCTTACTCACTGTTGGAGAGACACAAGGGAAATCCCTGTTCTTCAGTGGTTTTCTCCAACTTGTAACTTTTCCTTTGCAGTGAAAGGATATGAGCCAGTGTGCCAAGGTCGTCATCTTTGCCTTCCTGTTCCTTCCCTGATTTGTCTTTCAGTCTCTTGGCCAACAGCCTAGAAATTGTTTTCATGAGCTGTATTCCTCAACAGTGTCCTGCTTCAGCTCTCTTCAGTAGGAAGGCACTTTTCTGGGCCTCTGTGTGTCACCTCTGTTGGAAATCCTGTGTTGTTTATTGGTCTAATCATCCCTGCTCTCTGCCTGGCCTTGTTAGCAACTTTCAGAATGACTGGCTGTTGTCACTAGTAATTTCATTATTTCTCTTTTTCTTGTGACAATCTGTTGACCACACTAAACACATGTCACCTCACGGCGGTAATAAGTCCTGCATTACTTCAGTAAAAGGTTTATTTAGCGTATGGTTTCCAAGCAGACTTGACAAACTTCCCAGGTGGGCTCCTTTACAGTTTTACCAACTCTGGACTGATGGATTTTCACCAAAAATTTACTTTGTAAGCACTTCCTTCAGGCTCCTGATGTACAGTTGCAGCATACAGAAGGGTATGTGTTTCTGCCCAGTAATGTTTTTGTCTTAACATCTGATGAAGAAATTAGATTGTGTCGACATCCTAGACTTCATTAGCTATTCTCCTGATCTCTGCTAATTACATGTTAGTTCTTTTCAACTGAGCTATGTATTGTTTTTCTTGATCTCTAATAACACTGATTTCCTGACATGTTTCCTTCGGAACTAGTTGCTGTTATTCATATTGGAGATAAGGTTTATTCTTATGGCTGTGAACATCAATATTTTCTACATCATTACATGCTATTAAATGTAATGCACAGTTTGGCATCAGTGCATAAATAGGTGTAAAGTTCAGATAATATTTGTAGAAATCTTAACTCTGCACGTAACAGAACCTCTCTCTACCTGGACTGGAAAAACTGCTGTTCCATACAGGTACACATTTACTGTCAGAGGAATTTTTTCATTTATTTATTTATTTATTTTTAAGTATATGAAGGGTTTCTAAACTTGTGTGGTGCATTGTCAGTTCACAGAGACACATAATTCACCGTTTAAAACAAAAGTGTATAATAAGCTTTACAGTAAAATCTGGTATCTGGGGAAGAATCTTACTTTAGAAGACTGTTGCACAATTTGCAGCACATTGTGGTGGTTATATTTTTCTAAGATAACTGCTTTGTGTTGCTTTTGGACGTTGGTATTAGAGAAGACATTCCAAAATCACTCGTCTTTTTTCCAGTATACCATTTTTTATATGTGCTTTGCTGAAATTCTCTTTACTGTTCAGTGTAGTCTGTCCAACTAGCTGATCTCAAGGCTCATAGCTGCAAAGGATAAGGAAGCCCTGTCAATGCCAATAAGCAAATAATAAGCATGGTTAAATGAGTGGGTTGTGTTTTCTTTTTTCATAACAAAGTCACACCTCCCCCTCAAAAAAAAAAAAAAAAAAAAAAAAAAAGAGGAAGTGTTTTGAAGCAGCACGTAGTGGTGTTGCATTGCAAATTGTATTCGATCAAGAAAAATAATAATACTGCATATCTTTAAATGCATTACAAAACATTTACATAGGTACTTGTAATTAGCTGTGTAATAAGGCTTCATTGCATCTACTCAGCTTTGTTACACATCATCGTTGGTATGCGGTTTTTGGTGTACCTGTTTTCATACTTTGAACTGTTCATGAGTGAGAAATCTAGTTCTGGAAGAGAGAGTTCATGCAGTACCAATTTCATAGCTGTGTAAATCATTGCAGTATCACCTCTCTTTGATAATTTTTTTTTCTTATACCAAGATGTCTGACATGTTGGCAGGAGGAGAACTTCATATTAAATGGAATAAATCAAAGCTCTGATAACAGAGTGGTCTTTTATTTTCAGTCCAGCAGTTTGGATCTAGCTGTCCATTGTTTATTGGTTGGCAGATGCTGATGAGTGTATGTGTAGGACAGAACAGAGCAGACAGCAGATTGTGCACCACTTTGATCCTGCTGGACCTCTCTTTCTGTCTTGTTCAAGGTTCCCACAGATTCCTCTGCTACAGGGTCACTGGCTGTAGGCGGAACTGTTTTCTTGCTCAGTGAACACGGTGCCTTCTTCCATACTGGGTATAGGCTATCTCAGATAGGCAGAAGCTTTGTAATGCAGCTGGAGTTTTAAAGAGAAATGACGAGGAATCTGTTTTTCTACAGTCTGTTGTGGAAGTTATGTGTGCTTAATTACCTTTGTGCTCAGAGAGTTATTTTTATCATGAAAATTTTTCACATAAGTAGTCAAATAAAACCTCCGTTCTGAGGAAACCTTTGACATTAGAACTATCAATTTAAGTCTGTGTTCTCAATAACATGGTACAATCAGGTTTTTTGTTTGTACTCTGTGTATGTGTAACTTCACTTACTCTGAATGTGCAATGTAAAAGTAGAATAATAAGTATTATGAATGTTATTTACATTTCTTTTTTGTTGCAGATTTCTTGTTTTGGACCTTAGCCTCAAGATATTCAGTCCTAATGTCGAAGATTATCCTATTTTTTTTGGTAAAAAATTATATACATCATTCTGCAGTACGTGTCTCCAAAGGCAATCACACCTGAACACAAAAATAAAATATTGAACAGAAAGTTATGTAAAGGATTTGTTGTACAGAAGGAGCTCGGTTCACTTCCACCAGCTCAAACAGAGCTTAATAATGTGCGATTGTTCCCGTTGATGTGCTTGTTCAATGTGACAGACTAATGGCATTTTGCCTTGTAACTCCTGAACACCAGCCCTTCTGAAGAGAACTTCTGATTGACCCTGAATATCCTCTGGTCACGCTCCATTGCCTACTGCCATTAATTCTTGAATTTCTCACCATTTCTGAAATTCTTGAGTCATGGAGTGTTTGGGAACCTTTTTTACTTTGTTTTTGTGTACTTGGAACACCTAGCATTTGACACTAGATCCTGGATCTACTCCTATATGCTAGCTATACCGCACACCTAAATAGGAAAGGGAGAAAACAACTTGTTTTAACAAAATGATAGAGTGAAAGTCTTACATGATTCTTTTTAAGTTACAGGTGTTTACTAAAGTAACAGGAAATGCAGCACAATATTGAAGTAGCATTTTTCCAGGTATTCTTGAATTTAGAGATGTTCTTATTTTAAGCAACATGGTTTATATAAAAAGCAATTCTAAATTATTAATCTAGAAAACTGTATAACTGTGTGGGATCTTTCAAAATTATATTCAAATTCCCTGTCAGACCCTTTAAGAAAGGAGGGATAGAAGTCTGAATTTCCTTTTGTAGAAATAGTTTTGTCTCTTTGCTCCCAACAGATCAATTTATCACTGGCATAGTCCTGAAGTTGTCAACATGCTTGCCAGTATCAAGGTTACTTTTTCTGTTTTCATACTCACGTTGTTCAATTTGACTTCTGTTCATGAGCTCATGTGGCTTTTCTCCATATGGTTAAGAAGATCTGATTTTGAGCCTTTGCAGCTTTCCATAGTACACTGCTTAAATCTCACGTAACTTGCAGCTGCTGAAGGGTTGCACTGCTCCTTTGGTTATGCGCTAAAGTCCGTTCCATATCCCCAAGTATGGAGGAAAAATAAATATTGTGTTCCCATAGTAAGCTCTGCTGTAACACATTTTCTCTGATTTAGGTGTGCACTGTGAAAATAAAGGTTTTCCATGTAAAATATGTAAACTTTCCCTGTATTAAGGTCTTTATATGCCTTTTTTTCTTCTGTTTCACTGTGTTCTCAGAATGGAGGGCTCAATTCAGTTATCTTGACGTAGGTGCCAAATGCATTTGAGACAGCCCTAGTTTTTTGCAGTTCCATCATAGCAGGTAGGATACAGGATCTACAGGAGACTCCCTCTGGAGTGCCTCCTGGAGTCCAGGCAGGATAACCCAAAGGCCTCTCAAACAGCAGTAGACACCCATGGTTACCTTTAGTGTAGTTACTTTTTTAGTTGAGTATTGTGAGAAGTCAACATAAAAAAAATCAGAGCTGCTGTACTGGATCTGACTGTCCTGCCCCTAACAATTGTGAAAGACACTTGATCTGAAAGGAAGATCTGAACAAGGCAAGTGCACATGACCTATCTTTTTAGCACAGTACCAGCCTCAGAAATGGTTGTGGTTCTGTGTGTTTATTTAGTAATCTCGGTGAATTTTTCTCACCTGAAACTTTAGCTGAAACCATGTTCATGTTTAGCAACCGCAGGATCGTTTCACAAGGACTTCAACAGCTCAGTGATGTACAAAGAGCCCCTTGCTTTTGTCTGCGTGGAACTTGGCACTCGCTTACTTCGTCTGCTGTCCCTGTTTGTTCAAATTCACCCTGCCTGTGCGACCCAGGGTTTTTGAGTTTTCGCATTCACCCCCTCAGCTGTTTATTTTCTGGACCAAAGAGCTCTGGCATGTGTCCTTGTTCCCTACGTAGTTGAGTCTGTTGCCCTTCTCTGCCTTTCCAATTCTTCCATATCCTCTTAACGAAGAAGAACCAGAGCTGTTCACCATATTCAAGATGCAGGCAAACTATTGCTGTTTATTGCCCAGTCATTCAGTCTTGTAAGGTCCTCTGCAGTTCTCCCTAACTGACCATTTTTTGTAATACTTTCAATTTATCAAACTTTAGCAACTTTAATCATAGCTGCAATCCAGAAAAGGGTATGAGCAGTATGAATATGTTAAACACCCCAGCTTGCAACCCAGCTGTCTTTGGGAATCTGTCCATGGTCACTGTAGGAAGCACTTACTCTCTCTTTATTTTTGTTTGTTCTCTCATATGTAACCAGTTGCTTACAGACCTTCTATCCTATGTAATATCTCTCTAGTTTATAAAATGACTTTCAATGAAGGACTTTAGGACTTTGGCACAGGCTGTTGCGGCATCCCTGTATCCAGGTTTGGACATTACATCCCAAATGAGTGCTCTACCAGATGGATGAAAAACTGGCGGGGCTATCAGACCAGTGGTGTATCCTGTGCCCTTGTCTTGTTTAATTCTTCATCAGTGACAAGGAGGAGGAGATGCAAGGCACTTGTCTGTGGATGACAACAAACTGTGAGGTGCAGTCAAAGCATTCTGAGGCCTGGCTGCCAGTCAGAAGAGCCTACACAGACTTGAAGAGAGGGCTGACAGTAACCTTGTGAAATTAGGCAAGTAACTTAACCTTGAGCCTGGGATGGACAAAATCCTGCCATTGGAACATCCTGATCACTTTCTGGCTGGGGAGCAGCTCTGCTGGAGCAGACCTGAAGGTCACGGTAGACAGCGACCTGAGCATGAGCTGGCAGGGTGCCTTGGCAGCTGACAGCATCCTGGGCTGAGTTAATAGGAGCACAGCCAGTAGATAGAGGGAAAAGTTTATTCACCTCTACTCAGCGCTTGTTAGACTGTGCCTAGACTACCATGCACAGGTTTGGGGGACACCCCAATGTTGGACACCCCAACACCTTCCAGTACAGGAAGGATATTGATAAACCCGGGCAAACTCAGCAGAGGGCCTCCAGGCTCGTCAGTGACAAGAGCGGTTGCTCTTTGAAGAGAGGATGAGAAACTGGGCTGAAAAAGAGATGGCCTAGGGGGACTTGGCAGCCATCTTTTTGTATCTGTGAGGTAGTTACCAAGACAAACGGAGGCAAGCTCTTCTGCTGAGGCATGGCTGGAGGTGGACTCACTAACTGAGAGGAGATGTTTTGACTTGACTTAAAGGGGGAGAAAAAATTAACTGTAAGTGTAACTAAGCAGTGGAAGAGATTGCCTGGACAGGCTGTAGTATCTTCCTTCTTGGATGTTTCAGGAGCCAACTGGACAAAACCCTGAACAACCTAGTCTTGAAGGTTGATCATCTGGGTGAAGCAGATCATCGTGATCTGCTTTGATCAGGATATTGGATAAGAATGCCCACTGAAGTCCCTTCTGACCTGAATAATTTGGTATAATCATTGTTCATTTTACACTTGCATATTTATTAATAACCACCTTCTTGCATGTTTATTAATATCCAACTTTTAGCTAAAAACATTTAAAAATAATTATAGTGTGGAGAATAGATATTGTCATTCAGCACTCACTTGATTGAGTTCTTACATTTTAATACATAGACATAACTACAGAAGAGGTAAAAATAATGTCACTTTTATAAGGGATTCTAGTTTGGAATAAATCTTGCTCGCCTGTGCTTGAGGAGTATTATATCATCTCCTTTTCTAAAGGAAAAAAAGCAATCAACTCTATCATAAATGCCGCATACTTTGCATAATTATTTTTGTACTGAATTTGCATGCACTTACATTTCTGCTGAAAATAATGTATGAAAAAATCTCCAGTGATACTTAATTCTGTGTATGAAACAGGAAAGGTATAGGAAAAGCTTGGATGTTTTCATGGGCATATTTATACTCCTCTTTCCAGAAGAAGTTTTGAATAACCTTTTCATTATATAGCATTTCCCTGATGAGCTTGTTTGTTGGTATATTTATTCTGCATCTCAGATGCAATTCATCTTACCTAATTTTAGCTATCTGAAAAGGTAGTCATAGAGTTTAAAATAGTGGTCTAGGCACTTGCTACAGGTAATCGAGATGATTCCTCCTTTTCCTAAACATGAGTCATCCGTTCTGTCTTAGAGGCTTGTCTTGTGATAGAATTAATCACTCTGCAGGAGCACCTATTTTACCCTAATAACTAGGTGGAGACTATAGACAGCTAGCTTTTACTAGACAACTAGTTTTATATGCTCGTTTTGCGAATCTCTACATCCCCACTTACTTCGTATTGTGTTTCCCTTGCCAAACGTCACTGAAACACTTTGGAGGAATAGAAGAGACCCCAGCTAAAAAAAAGTTAATCTTAAATTCCTTAAACCTATCTCAGGGCTGTTGGTAGCTGATGCATATTTTCATTTCTTCATAGCATTTTGGAACATATCCCAGCTGGAGCCTGAAGAGCAGATACATACCTGGTGTGATGACTTGTGGGAAACACGAAGTCAATGACATAGGTCTCTCTCCTTTTCTAGATACACAGTGGGTTGTTTGCAGGTGGTGGTGGAGTGGTGCTGCTTGGGTTTTGGGTTGGGATATTTTGTGTGTGTTTCATCTTCTCTGGTTCTCTCACAGGAGACATTACTTCCCTTCTTACTTCAGTACTGGAGTCTATTGGCAACCTCAGAATTGTCAAGAAAAGACAGTGAAGCAACATCTCATCTTATGCCACAGGATTCTTCCAGTATATTGAGAGCTAAATTTTTGCAGGAAGTGCTCATACTTCATTAAGCTTACATCTGCCTTTTGTTTTCTAATCAACAGTAGGAAACTCAGGCTCATCCACATACAATAACTCTACTACATGGGCCAGAGATACATTTAAGCAAGGCAGGTATCATTGGGAGACTCTGGAAACTGCACAAGTGATGCGTGTGAGAAGTCTTCAAATGTGTTCTGGAATTTCCTTTTCTTTTGCTTCTTTTTCTTGATTACTGTCTAGACCCAACAGATTGAAGTTAGATACTTGTCTCTTTTCTTCTCCCTTGGCAATATGTGAGTCCTCTTCAGGACATGTCACATATATGAGTTTGTATCCACTCCGGATTAAATGGGATGAAGTCTGAAGTATTACAACTTTCTTTTCTTAGAGAAAGTAATTGAAAGCAAGTTCTTTTTTTCTGGCGGTGGAGTTGAGCATACTTAATAGAAGATTCTTGTAATTGGTAGGTACCTCTAAAAGCCCAGCTCGAACTGAAGTGATAGGGCTGAAGGTGATGGTAATGCTTCAGCATTCAAAGACGGGATGTAGCTGAGCAATGAAACTAAAGCTGGCTGGTTGTAGCTGAACCTGGATCAGCTCCATATATAAGATGTATCCAATGATTTAAGTTACAGGAGAGGAAACGACTGTCCATGGGGTTAAGATCTATCTTTGGTGGGCAACAGCATATGAGTGTTGAGAGGATTCATTAGAATAACTGTTCTTTTGGGATTGTATATTCAAACTTCTCTAGCAAATTAATAAAGGAAATGGATAATCATGAATACAGCAAATGAATCGCTATTTCTAGCCTTGTACAGTCTTTGTGTGTAATATTTTCATTCAGTAAATCTTGCAGATGTTTGCAGATCATAAAACAATTAATGATTAGCTGCCTATTTTAAATGCTTCTTTAGTGATTTCAGATTGTGGTGGTTTGTTTGTTTGTTTTTTTTTTTTGTTGTTGTTGTTTTTTGTTGTTTTTTTTTTTGGAAGTGAAGGATGAGGGGGAAAGCAATCTTCATTAAGTAGTGGCCATAATGAGATCATAAAGTTCAAACTGCCTCAGCTTTAAGTCACTGTAAAATGTATGAGGGGGTTTCAGAGCCGTGAATATCCACTGCTTCTCCTAGCTGGCTTTGCTTCTCCTAGCTGGCTTTATTGCAGGCTAGTAAACTTCCAGTTGAATTTCTTTTTCCTCTGCGTGTTTGGACTAACAAGCCCCAAACCTCTTATCAAATAACTTACGAATAATGCCTTTGAATAATTTATTTTGTAGTCAGAAAATAATTACATATATTAAATTCTGTGCTTGTTTGGTGGAGCATATTGAATTCAGTAGAGATCTGTGTATTATGTTTTTGTGATATTTTTGCCTTTTCTTAATTTTTACAGTTTTTAAGCCAGTGGATCCTCAGTTACAGTTGAAGGCTCTAGGTGCTCCTATAATGCAATAATCTTGCTGCTGTGCCCTGTAGAACATAAGCACTTGCAGAGATTCCACTTTTCTGAGAGACTTTTTTATCATGAATAGAGGAAAAGATACTTTCCAGAAATACAATTCTTGGAAATGTCTGAACTGTTTAAGGCTGGTGTGTGTGTATGTGTGCGTGTGCTTAATTATGAGCCAGCTGCTTGGATGGAGTATTTCAGCCCAAACAGCGAGCTTGTGAAAAGCACAAGTGGATCAAAATAGGATCTTATAATGGGAAGTGCTAAGCACTGCTAGCTCGGCCTGTAACTAAAAGAGAAATAATTGTGAAATTTCCTCACCAGTATTTACATCATGAAATAAGTGAATACCACCAGAGCTGTTTTCAAAACCTGCTTCCAGCAAACCTGACTCCACGCTCTTGCTGACTGTTTTCCTACAAGCTGGGATGGCTCAGCTCTGCCCTGTGCACCTCCCCCTCAGCACTGGCTCCATTGCAGGAGGCGGCACCTCTCACCTGGGTCCAGGCTGGGAGAGGGAAGGGGAGGCAGAGGGAGGAGCGGCACTTTCCTTCTTGGCCTCCTGCTCATGTCCTTGGCTGCTTCCATGATATCATGTGATGTGTCTCTGGCAGTACATCCCTGAATGCAACATTTGCTTAACTTGTGCAAACTTTTTTAATATAAAGAAACTGGATTTTCTGTTATGATGTGTAACTTGACGGGACAAGCTTGTAAGTAAAATAATAAATACAATTTAGATGCTGTAGATATAAGTAGATGAGAGCATCCTGTGAATATATTTTTATAGTGTGTATTTAGGTTGTTAAAACTAGGTAATGTAGACAGCCAAAATAGATACTGGAAAATTTGTGTAACTTTAAGCAATTGTGTGCATGTCTTTTGCATGTGCAGTGAAATATTACCTGCTTTGAGTGGATGTTGTTGCTGTTCCAGCCACTTAACAGTGCAAAGGAATTCGGTGGCATCTTAAAGTGACCTTGCAATGAAAATTGGGGATAGTAGTTGTTATACTGCTCCAGTGAGGCAATTTTAAGTACTTAAACATCACAGTAATTTGCTGTTAATTCTGTCGAAGACTTGCATGATAGTTCTTATTTGAAAATAATAATCTGTATAGAAAGAATGGTGAAAAGAAGTTGCTCTGCTTGGAGACCGGGATACAATGCTACGGAAGTAGTCAATCCATGAGACATTGTTGAAAAAAAAGCGGGGGAGTTGAGGAGATTAGTCTGTCTTTGCAGGGCTACAATAGATGGCAGAAGTGGATGCTGGAGGATATGTACTGAATTGAATATGTTGATTTCTTTTCTGTTACTGCTCATAACTTTGATTTAGGAAAACAGAGTTACACAGTGTATAATAAGATTTAAGTACAGTTAAGTCACAGGTAATTTTGAGTTCTGTGCACCTAGCTGGTGTAAAGCCAAGGTACAGTACTGAGGGGGAGAGCTGACTTGCTTCTTATGCTTAGTTGCCACTGCAACTTCATTGTTGTTTCTGATATCTGAGCATACCATTTTGTAATGGGCCTGTTTAGAAACCAAGTTGTGTTCTGCCATATGTTCTTAGTAAGTTGTGTCAAGCAATCCCCTAAGAAAAAGATAGTGGTATTACAATATTGTAAAAGAAGGCCCTAGTTTTAGGCTTTTAAAGAAAATTATTTCAAGTTCACTTGCCTGGTATACCTGTAGGTGCAATATAAAAGTAATCATAATTAAAGGTCAATGTAATGTTGCCATGTTAGTTCAGTTGTTTATCCTCACTGAAAAAAAGGGTCTAGTATCTCCTTTCTAGCAAGGTTTGTGCTCCTGAGGCAACACATCCCTGGCATTGAAATAAGAAGTTTGATTGAGCTTCAGATAGTGCAGTGGGACTGTTCCTTTAGGTGAGTTCCTATGGCACTTCATTGTTTTAAGAATCACTTGACTAATCTGTTGATGCCAGGTGAGGTCTTGTAGGTCACTTGTGGTCTTGTAGCAAAATGGCTGTGGATAGGCAGGACATGATGTACATTCTTCACAAATACAGTTCAAATCAGCCTCACTCTCCATCACACTGAAGTCTATTCAGCTTGTGTTTGGAAAAAATGTTGTAGGTTTTCTTCTTAAGCAACAGCAGAATCCTTATGTTAGACTGCTTCCCGTCTTTCATCGCTTAGCAGCAAAAATATTGGAGTGAAAGTTTTCTGCACTTCCTGCCTCACATGTTGTGACTGTCTATTGCCTGTAGTTACAAACCTCTCTCTGCTATTTCTGATGCTGCTCTGAGTGTTCCTGTGGATATTTAAGATGCTATATGCTCTGTTGCACTCTTTGGTCATATGTACACTTTGTAGTCTTTCTAAGAATTAGCACATTAATTTTATTTTGTACATTCCAGATTAATTAGTTTCCTGAAACAAAGTTTCAAAGTCCCTTATCTGGAAGGATCAGAGGATGAGAAGTTCCAAGCTGGTAGTGAAGGAGGGCAGAAATTCTTAAATGACCCTTAAAACAGTTGGCTCAGAGGGAGTTATGCAAAGGTTTAGGTTTATCTGTATTTTTCTACCAGCAATTTTTTCTGTCATTTAACAGATTATCCAGCTTGATGCATTGAAAACAGGAAGAAGAAAGACTTAATATAGCCAGCTTATTATGCCTTGCAAGTGATGTGTTCCTATCAGATATATTTTAAGAATGCGCTCAACATATGTGTATAAAGATAACACTGTAAATTGATACCCTTTTAGTGTGACAGAGTGAAGATTGAAACTATTAAGACTAATTACAGTCTTACACAACTTAAACATGCATATTTTTATTCTTTCCCATCAGTTAGCTATCTCCTGGTTAATATCATTTTGGCTAGGAAGAAATTAAAATAGATGATGTGTGCTGTGTAGGTACATTGGGTTCAGTTGAACAGCCATGGGAAGGGATTACTGGCTTCAGTTGAACAACTATGTGAAGGGATTAGTAATTTCCTAACTTTCAGACAAACTGAAAAGAAAATGCAAATGACATTTTCTCTCTAAGTCACAAGACACAGCATATAAGTAGACAGATAACCTCTTATTTTATGTCATTTACTGTAAATTGCTCAGTTCATTCCACAACATGTGGCTATAGGTTTTCAACCAAACGTGTTTAGAAGAGTTGTCATCACATAGTCATACTGATTGTCATTGTTGATTTTAATGTATTTCAGTTAAATCCAAACTTTCAAACTTGGTTCATGCACGTTAAATATACTTCCCAAAAAATTATGCATTTATGCCAGGACTTCTGCCTCTGCTTGCTGGCAGGCAGAAATGTAGACACAGTTTGCTACTCTGCTGGGTTTTTAATGCACTTCATTAGTTGATGTGTCAGTAGACATTTCTTTCAGTAGTTATTTCTATGAAAATCCAGATTCCATGCTCAGTACCACATAAAATATTCCTCTGTATACAGTTTAGAAAAATAGCTAGGATCATACTGATGTAATATCTGTTTGGTTTTCTCCATTAAACTGTACATGCTGTCATAAAGGTCAAAAAAGTTTGACTCTTGGGAGAGCTGGATTCAACTTTGGTCTGCTTTAAAAGGTTTCTGTTGTATCTTAGGTGAGATACTTTGTCTTTTTGTGCATCTGCACTCTGTAAAAATGAAACAGTAGCATTTTCTCTTCTCAGAGAGTGTTGGGTTAGCTGGTACAGTAATACTTTTTATGTCCCCACTTTAAGATAACCAGGTATGGCATATAAATTACTTAGAGAAAGTTTTATGGCATCTCAGATGCACACCGTGTCAGGAATACTATTGAATTTTGTGGAAAAAACTAGACTGATCCTTACAAATGTACCATTTCATGTGACTAGTTTATTTTTTTGTTTGACTTGTTGGTAACAGAAGTTGTCTATTTTTCATGTTTACTTAGCATCCTTTGTGCCTCTGTAAACTTGTAATATCAGCTATATATTTCTCTTGTTACTATTTTAGTAGTTACAGTTTTATGAGCAGTCATGAACACAAAGAAAACCATGGCATTGGTACAAAGTCCATGCATATCCTAAAGCAAAACTGCGTGGATAACATGTTACTTTGTCTTCTCTCAGACTTCATAGCATTATACTTACCACTGCTTTCCTATGAACATTTCTTGTATCTTCTGATCCAAAAGCTATATATTTTTCTTATAGTACAAGTTTGTTGTATTTATAGAAAAATAAAATTTATATACATTTATATTTATATAAACAAAAAATCATTTTTCTTATAGACCTTAACTAAAGTATCTTCACTCACCACTGCTCAGATATGACTGTTTATTAACCTACTGATAGGTGAGAAAGAGGGAGAAAGTGAACTGGACTTATTATACCAAGCATGTTAAATGCAAAGAGCTGTACAGATATGATGTTAGAAGCAGTACATTGGCAGCAGTAAACCCCTCAATTTTAAAAGTCTATATGATCAAAGCTTATCATCAGGAAAGCAGGTACTAGCCAGCTTGTTGTATTCTAGTTTTTTCACTGATGGTGGAATTGGCAGAGTCGAAGTATCTACCAGACTAGGCTCAATTGTAGATGGTGGTGTGGGAAGAACATTTCTCAAGGAAGCCAAAAGTGGTCAATAGCAAGACTAATTCTTTGTAGGAGGCACCAAGTATACTTGAAGGACATGACTCTGGAGTGGTGAACAACTGAGTACTGCCAGAAAGCAGAAGAAAGCTGTCCATGGGTATCCAGCAGAATCAACTGCTGAGGCGGAATTCCCATGTAAGAGAGAGAAATAATTTTGTACTTTGGCAGGATCAATATAAAAACATAATAAGAACATCAGAAATGGCTTAAGAAGCAAGAAAAGGCATAAAAAGTTAAGAAAAACTTGTCTGGAGCAAGAAGCTTGGCAGTGATACTGCAGGGTTAGTAATGAATAGGGACAGTTAGAGATTGTTGCCATTTAAAACCAAATGACAGTATGGCGACTAAATGGATTTGGATACCTAAAGACTTTCATCACACATATATGCAGTTTTTAAAATTACATGATTTTGCTGTTCCATGGGAGAGATGATTTGGTCCAGGTCTAAGTACAGGACTGGGCAGGGAGTACCATGTTTGTGATTAGTCCTTTTAAATGGTGATCTTTTCTGATCTGCAGTTGCTGCTGTTGCTGCTCACAATCTGTTTGTTCCAGAAACTTCTGGATGTTTGCACTGTTTGATATCAATGGGCTGTTTGCATAGTTGGGCTATCTTTTAACACACATAAAGTATTTTGTTCTTCAGGGTGGCTGGTTGACTGTATTTCATCTGCTTTTGCCACAGTAAAGAACTGGTTAACATTTACTCCTTATGCTAACAGCTATCCTGTCTAGACATAGTTCATGCTAACTGCTACAGAAATTAAAGAAAGACTAAGGGTTTTTTTTCACCTTTCTTGACCATGAAGTATGTTCAGGGAGCTTCTTATACCACAGCATTCTCTGTGGGGACGCATTAGGGTCTCAAAATACTGTAAGGAGTTTATTAAGCCAAACCCCCAGAATACTGGGCAATAAAAAATTATGTGGATAAATGTAAAATGATGCTCTTATGGAGGAAAAAGGAGAGTATAACTTCCCAGCTTCACCTTTAAAACTATGGATCCTGAGCTCATTTTATCACACAGGAATCTGATGTGGGATTTGGTGCTTTTTGTGGGGTCTGGGATGTATTCATAAGCCAATATCAAAAGGAGTGAGCAGACGAGCAGCCACAGTTTCCATTAGGAGTACTGCGCAGTCCTCTGCCTGCCCACCAGGCAGCTCTGCCAGTATCACATCAGCAGGATACTGTATGTGGAAAGAGAGAGATAAGCACTGCAGTCCATCTATCTGCAGACACACCTCAGCTCTCCAGGAAAATGCTAAGGAAACATTTGATTGTCATGCTCATCTCAGGCTGGGGGAGGTGAATCCAGCCATTTAAAGGAGAAGACATCCTTACTCCAGCAGGTCCCTACTTCAGCATGTAGTAAATAAGTGAGGAGACTTCATGCTCTTCTGTCAGCATTCTGTTTGAGGGATACACCCATGAGAGGAGTCCCAGAGTGACTGCTTTCTTGGTTGGCTAGTGGAGCCCTAACTGCTAGACACTGTGTCTCTGTAGATTAGTCTGGAGGTACATTGTACAGTGTTGTATGAGGCTTGGACATATGCATCCTGCTGTCTGGGTTCTGGTAAAAGTGAGATGTGAGGCAAAGAGAATCTGTGCAATTCAGTATGATACATAAGTAAGCTCCTTAACTGGAGGAATTAGTGAGGAAGTAGATTAGTCCTGAGATTACACCAATACCAAAACTGTCTATCCTCCTTCAGGTTCAGAGCCATGGGAAACATTAAGAGTAGTCAGCATGAATCAGCCTGCAATTTAAATTTAAAGCAGTAGTAATAAACAGCCTATTTTAGCACATAGTGGATTACTTGCCTCAGAATCAAAAGGGCTGTGCTTTTGCTTTGCTATTTCTGTTCTTTGTAATGAACATGTGTCCTTAGGTGTTGGTGCCATTGACCTCATCTCTTGCATTACAAACTTTTTTTTTTTTCTCTTATTACTTTTGGTAGGGAATTGCTTCATCGTGGTGTGTGGTGGGTTGACCCTGGCCAGCAGCTAACCCCCCACCCACTTGCTTGTGAAATCCCCACAGCAGGACAGGGGAGAGAATTGGACAGGGAAAATTGAGGGGAAATAAGCTCTAGTGGGTCAAGACAAAGACAATTTAATAAGTGAAAGAAAAAGTAAGAGATTATGGAAAAGCACTCAGTTACCACCAGAACTCTGATGTCCAGCAAGTCCCCAAGCAACAGCTACTTTGGAGAAACTGACACTCACTTTTATGGCTGAGCATGATGTCATATGGTATGGAGCATCTCTGTGGTCAGCTGGGATCAGCCGTCCCAGCTGTGTTTTTTCCCAACCTTGCTGAGGGGCATAGTGAGAAACAGAGGTGGCCTTGATGCTGTGCAAGTACCATTCAGCAGTATCTGAAACACTGTTTTGATCACAAACCTAAACCACAGCACCACTATTTGAGCTTCTATAAGGAAAATTAACTCTATCCCAACCAGACCCAGAACATAACATCACTTAAATTTTCAAGTTACTCCCAGTTAATAAATGACCAATGAATAAAACCCAAACGAAACACCCCATTATTATGTTACAGAGAATCACAGGATGGTCATGGTTGGAAGGGACCTCTGGAGATCATCTAGTCCAACCCTGCTGCTAAGGCAGGGTCACCTAGAGCAGGTTGCACAGTGTCGTGTCCAGACAGGTTTTGAATGTCTCCAGAGAAGGAGACTCCACAGCCTCTCTGGGCAGCCTGTTCCAGTGCTCTGTCTCCCTCGAAGTAACAAAGTTCTTCCTCATATAAAGAAGGAACTTCTTGTGGTTCAATTTGTGCCTATTGCCCCTTGTCCCATCACTGGTCACTAGTGTAAAGAGTCTGGCTCCATCCTCTTGACATTCACCCTTGAGATATTTGTAGACATTGATGAGATCCCCTCTTGTTCTTTTCTTCTCCAGGCTAAACAGGCCCAGCTCTCTCAGCCTTTCCTCATGAGGGAGATGTTCCAGTCCCCTAATCATTTTTGTAGCAGAGGAGAAGGATCACCTCCCTCGACCCGCTGGCCATGCTTTTCCTAATGCATCCCAGGGAACACTGCTGGATCATGAGCAACTTGCTGTCCCCCAAAACTCCCAGGTCCTTCTCTGCAGAGCTGCCTTCCAGCAGGCCAACCCGCAGCATGTACTGGTGTATGGGGTTGTTCCTCTCTCGGTGCGGGACCCTACACTTGCCTTTTTGGAGCTTCATGAGGTTCCTCTCCGCCCAGCTCTCCAGCCTGCCCAGGTCTGGCTGAATGGCAGTGCAGCCTGCTGGTGTGTCAGCCATTCCTCCCAGTTTTGTATCATCAGCAAACTTGCTGGGGGCACACCCTGTCCCTTCACCCAGGTCATTGCTGAAAAAGTTGAACAGGACTGGACCCAGTACTGACCCCTGGGGAACCCTGCTAGCTACAGGTCTCCTGCTAGACTGAGCCACTGATCACAACCCTCTGAGCTCTGCCATTCAGCTAGTTCTCAATCCACCTCACTGTACACTCATGTAACCCAAACTGCCTGAGCTTACCTGTGAGGATATTGTGACAGACAGAGACAAAAGCCTCGCTGAGGTCAAGGCAGACAACATCCACTGCTCTCCCCTCATCTACCCAGACAGTCATTCCATCATAGAAGTCTATCAGGTTGGTCGCGCATGACTTCCCCTTGGTGCATCCATGTTGACTGTTCCTAATGACCTTCTTTTCTTCCACATACTTAGAGATGACCTCCAGGATGAGGCGTTCTATCACCTTCCCAGGGATGGAGGTGAAGCTGATAGGCCTGTAGTTTCCTTGGTCAGTACTATGCTATCTAGGTCATACAAGATTTCAAGAATTCACTGTAGGAGTGTTTCTGGCTTTTGCTTACAGATATGCATTTTGCTGTGTGCTTGAGGATATTGGCATTGTCACTGAAATAAGAACCCCCGTTCCCTCGGTAACACCAGCAAACTATTCTTTTATTGTATTCCATGAATGGAACAATTTTGCTTGATTTATGAATAGACTTTTCAGAAAAACTGAAATCAATTATTGTAAATCCTCATGCTGAGATCTCTAAAATATTGACAGAAGTGTGAGTTTTTGTGCTGGTTTCTCTTTGTGATTGTGTTGTTGACTCCAACTGTGAAATATTTTCATTAGAATTATAGGAGGTTGCTCAATTCTCAGATGGTGCATGCTAGCTGTTCAGGGTAAATTCTTACAGTTTAGGTAGGTGGTTTCAGTACCAATGAAGTAGCAACATCTTTCAAGCTAGCTTGTGGTTTACAGGTCCTGATTAATCACTTACTCAATTGCTACAATATATTGACAGATAAAGGGGATGGGGGCAGTTGGCTGACATAGAACTCACTGTCTTTGTGGTTTGGGTCTGATCTTTAAATCTTTGTGTACTCAGGAGTGGTGCTGACTCAAGTCTGAGAGAAAATAAACCAAGATATCTACAATTGGGCCATCTTTCGCTCGTCTTTTTTTTCAAAGCCCTTTGGGCCAAATGCTGTAACTTCTCTCTCATAATGTCATAACATCAGAGTTATAGTGCTAAAATAATTGGGAATGTTTTAGGATTTTTTTTGTTTGATTTTAAGGAGAAAGGCTCTATAGTAGTTCAAAATATTTGAAATTTTAAGTATTACAGAAAAAAGCAAAACTGCCTTGTCTTATGGCATATTACTTAAACAAAACAGTACTTAACAGGATCATCTTGAACTAAAAAGTTTCGAAGCATTGCAGATGCCTTAAGCTCTAGGCAAGACTTCAGGTTTCATACAGCTTCCAGCACTCTGGCACTGGTTAATGTAGATAGTGGTAGGAAAGTATTTGATGCAGCCTGCAGAGACCTCATACTGGCTACTGTGTGCATAACCCCCTTAATTTTGTTTCCCCTTTGGAGAGTAGGAAAATAGGGATGTTTTAATCAGACTCAGGGCAAGAGTAGAGAGTAGAGAGTCCCTGAGGAAGAAACTTTTTTTCCTGTTGAGCTGTAGTCTTTGTATTGTTTCAGGAAATGCCTTTTTGAGTCAGGCATCTGTGGAAGAGGAAGGAACAGAAAGTTTCATATATACTGGCTGCATATATGCCAGCAATTGTGGTTTCCAGGTTAGGTATTACATGTTTATCTGTATGACTTCAAGGTAGGATAAGTTGAGTAAAGTGTTGGGAGAAGTTTGCCAATATAGCTACTCTTCAGTCAGGTTTTAGAATTTGCTTGTCTTTGTCCTTTACTGTGATAGTTGGGATCTTTTATATTTTCCACCACACTTCTGCAAAGAGCAGTAGGAAAAAAAAACCAAAACAAAACACGGAAATTTTATGATTTACTGAACCTGAACCTCAACTTTACCTAAAATTTGAAACTAGAGGATTCTTTTTCATCCACTTAAGAGGCTTAATACCCAAATAGTATGGTTGAATAATGGAGAATGCAATGCTTGACGTCACAAAAGAGGAGAGACAAGCTCGCCTGTCTTGGTGAACAGGGAATTGGATGGGTCTATGAACAATGAACAATCCTAGAAAGAAACTAGAACCCTTGCTCTTTGGAAAGCCCCTGTGATGGGTTAGATAGAATAAGAAGACTGCTGACTTGATCCCTCATATCCCTGGTCCCTAACGGAGCTTAAGCCTTTGCAAAGGTCTTTAAAGATATCATGTCTCCTTTAATTAATCTCTTTTCCCATCTAGTAATTTCAACCTAGGAGATATGTGCCTTAGGATGTTGTGATAACTACTTGGGCAATCTTAAGACATTTCGTCTTTGAGGTATTTGTCAGGGTCTGGCAGATTTTCTTATCTTTCTGTTGATGCAATGGATTATCAACCTATTTTTAAGAATACTTACCCAGCCACAAATTTTATCAACCTGTCAGCAAAGATAGGACATTAGAGGAAATCTATAATTTCAGTGGTTATGTGTGCAAAAGGCCCATCTTCACAGTCTTCCTACCCTGTTTCACTGTTGAACAGCTGAAGGATTCCGCTTCATTGCAGAATAGTTTTAATACGTTAGTAGATATGTATCCTGCTGTCTCAGCCTTCCATCACCTCCACAGTCTGGTATTAGTAAGGGAATACAATAGGTTCTCTTTCTGCTGAAGCTGATTCCTTGCATACATAAATCCTCAAGCAGTGCCAATTTCTACCACTTCTGTTTTAGATTTTATTCCAAAAAACTACTGTAAACATTTTGGTTGGTCTAGATTGGCTTTACAATATGTAATAATGAGAATTATTATTTGGGCTATTTTTTCCTTCCATATCTGCACCAAGTATGACTTGTGATACAGGTAATAATTTGCAAGAATGGCCAGGGCTATTGTATTCTATGTTGTCCTAACTTACACCCACTGACTTCTTAGTTTATCAGAATGACTCTGTGAACAGCATGAAAGCTGGTGGTTTTCATGATTTTAGATGCGAAACCTTTTTTTTCTTTCTTTTTTTTTCTTTTCCTTGCCACAGTTATCCAAAGCTAGTATGTAAGAGCTATTCATGACTGTAGGGTTTCAAATAACAACTGTTGTTCACATATGCAGGGAGAAACACAAGTTTCCTGAGGCAGTCATACAGTTACTATCATGAAGAATGTTGGAGTATTTAATATATTTATTTTTTAATTAAAACCAGCTAGAAACAGGATCAGTATTACTCCTTGCTTCTGAAATCTTGATTTGAGTTACTGAAATCATAAACAGTAAATTTAAGTGTAGCCATAAACTTGCAGTTTTAGGTAAAAAAACATAATGTGCTCCAGTATTTTCATTTTACAGTAAATCCCCATCATTTTGAAACAATAGCAAAAAAAGTAAGAGAAACTTTAATATGAACAATACAATTCTTATTATTAAATGGTAGTCATACTGTAATCTCTATACAGCATATCTAAGGTAGAGGAAAGGAAGCATTTCTAGATACATAATTGCATATTGGATTATTTTAAGTGATTGGTTCTTATCCAAGGCTACTTAAGTGTTATTCATGGTTCTCCAGATTAGCTCAGTAATAAGCCAAATTTGATTGCTGTGCGGTAAAACAGCATAACTTACACTTTTATAATGAATGCTCTCACTGATAAATGGTTCATTGTACAGGAAAGACCCACTGGGGAGTACATATTCCTTACTGCAGTATCTTTTTATTAAAGAAACATGTTTGGATTTTCTGATTTCACTGATTTGATGCAGTTGCCACTGTAGTGGGTAACTTGGGTTTTACCATAGATTTCCAGCTGTTGAAGAACTGTTTTGTTTGCTTCAGGTTTTTTAACCTGTCTACACTTTCTACTCGTGAAAAGGTGATGTAACATTAGACTATGTAAACAGCATTAACGAAGTGACTTTAAAAAGAATATCAATCTAATATTTAAAAATAGAAGTCCGCCCCTGTAAGCAATACTCCCTTTTTCTTTAAGTATACATTATAAAATAACTTATTAAAACAATGCTGTTTAAGTTGGAAAAGGAATGAAATGCTCAGTTTACAGTTGATGCTGCTACTTTTTCAGTTCTAGTTTTTTTTCAATGCTCTACATGGATGCAGTGAATGTAGCATAGCATTTCTGATGTGGAGGAGGAGGAGAAGAGTTAAGATCGTTGAAAGGCTGGTGTAGCCGCCCCATCTGAGAAAGAGTGGCAACATGTCACTGGCGAACTATGCCACCAAAATGCTTTTACCAGGGATGTCTTCATAGCTATACCTCCTTAGTTTCCTGCTTAGTAAAGTGCTTTCCCAGTATGATTAAAATCAAAGTGTGTGTGCAAAATTAAGCTTTCAAGTGAAACCATAACATCTGACATTGCCATTTTCATGTGCGTTTAGAAATGACATTATTTTCTTTTACCTAAGGATTTATGTATGGTGTAGAAGGCACCTCTGTGTATTTGTTGGGTATGTACCTCTGTGCCTGAGTTCAGCCTGAACAGACATTTGCAATTTGACCTTGGAACTAGCCAAGTTGATTGTATTGCTTCAAAGAAGGCATGAAATCCTGCTATAAGGAAGGGTAGCTTATTTTTTTACTTACCTTCGGAGTCAAGAACCAACCCACTGACCCTCTCTGACCTGTTTATCTTAGGAGTAATGCTTCTAGTAGGACTCAGGTCAGATTTTAAGTTTTTGGTGAGTAGTTACATGGCAAAAGTTATTTTTAACCTGCTTTTCCAAAGGTCAATAATTTTTAATTCTGTCAACTGATTTTATTCAATTTTCTTTAAAAAACTTCATTCACACAGAGTGATAAAGGCTAAAAAGTTTCAAAACAAAGCCAACAACAAAAAGCAAAACAAGAAGTTTTTGTTGAAACTAGTTGTTGTATGGAATGAGATGAATGCCTGGTAGTTGATTATGGAACTATAATAGGTAGACAGCAAAGCATAAAGAAGCATAGCTCAGATTATTTTCATGGAGAGTTAAAGTAACCAGTGTACCCATGTAAACTATTGAGTTTCTTTGGATTCAGTTCCTCACTGAGCAGTGTCTGCCCATCTGTACTCCAGACAATAAACTGATATTCAGTTACATAGCTTGGCCTTATTTGTATAATGTTTATCATACTGGTTTTCCATAGCTATATATTGTTGAGGTTTTTTCTGCTTCTGATTTTGTCCAATTTTTAAAAATACTTCCACCACTGTACTTAATAGTGATTTAACAGGAATCTTAATGTGATGAGGCTTTCATTGGCTCATGAGATGGTGACCATGGTAGTTGCAGATTATAGCTGTATAGTGTATACAACCATAGATTGTATCCATCTATTCAGGAATCCATGTTGTCACAAGACTGAAACAAATGAACAAAAAACCAACAACAAAACCTACACACACACAAAAACAAAAAAAAAAAAAAAAAAAAGGAGAAAAAAGAGAAAAAAAAAAAAAAAGAAAAACCCAGGCCATTTCTGTCTACCTTTCTTGTTAAAGTCAAAAGCAGCTGGTGGGGGGTGGGTAGGTTGACCTGGTCGGGCTGGCAGACCCTACCCAGCCCCTCTTCAACAGGACAGGGGAGAAGGTAAGATGCAGAAGCTCCCGGGTCTAGATGAAGACATGGAGATCACTGACCAGTTACTGGGAAAACAGAGTCGACCTGAGGAAAATACACTTAATTTACTGCCGATTGAGTTGGACTGTGAAAAACAGAGAAAAGCTAAAATAACTTCCCCACACCTCCGCTTTTTTCCCCCAGGCTCAGTGTCCTCCCTTCACTCCCAAAGCCACTGCCTCCTCTCCCCTGGGTGATGCGAGGGATGGGAATGGGAAGCAGTGGTCAGTCCATACAGCTCCTCTCTGCCGCTCCTTCCGCTTCACATTTTTCCCAGCTCCAGCTGGGCCCTTCCCAGGGGCTGCAGGGAACCACCGGCCCCGCCGGGGTCTGCCCTGGGCCCGCGGGGGCATCTGTGCGGGGGCGCCCGGAGCCCCCTGCCCCCCTCCCGCTCCCCCCTCGGGGCTGGCCGGGCTGTTTCTCACCCCGTTGCCCTCAGCCCTGGCTGCTGGGCACCGTTTTGCCCTTTCTCAGCCCGGCTTTCCCCGAGGCGCCCACCCGTGGCTGCGGGGCTCAGCTGTGCCCTGCGCTGGGGCCGGTGGAGCTGGCTGGAACCGGCTGGAACCGGCTGTGCCCGGCGCGGGGCAGCCCTGACACTGCCTCACAGGGGCTGCCACTGCCAGTGCCTGCACCTGGTCCATGGGGAGAGGGTGGTTTTGTTTGGGTTTATAGGGTTGGTTATGTGTTTTTTTCTTTCGTTAAAGTGAGATAAAGTTTTTGGATGCTCTTAGAAAGACACAGGGAAAAAAAAAGGTGGGTGTGTGTGTGTGCTGTCGAACTTGAGATAGAATTTTGCCAATGCTGTGGAGTATGGGAATTCATGAATGATTTATATCTGACTTCCCAGTATGTTCCCAAAAGGCTGGTAGTATTTTTCCTGTTCATCTATCTATGATCATCTAAGATTTTAATTTGATTCTCTCAGGAGCATGTGTATGCTCTGACTTGGAGAATCTCATCTGTATTTTTATGACAGTTAGGAAATACTGTTGCTGTTGTGGAAATTAAATGCAGCTGATGTACTTCTGTGCTATAGTTGCTCAGCTATGGTGTACTCTGTTAAACTGCTTAATTCTTATTTTTTTTCTTTTATTTGCTTTAGTTTTCCTTTCAGTTTGAGTGCTGAGCTCTCAGGAGTGAGGGTTAAAAAGCTATCAGCCAGCTTATTCTGTGGGGAAAAATGGGAAGAATTTGGGGTAGCTTTTCTGGAGGAGAGAAGCCAGAGCAGAAGGAAAGGTACAGTGGTCAACATCATGTGGGAGAATGTTTTCTGAAGAAGACTGTTGGAATTAGGTTTTTGTGTCCATGCTGGGTAGTACAGGGAACACTAAGCGTACATGTATTACATTAAACACTGAAGCAAGTTTGTTACTAGTAAGGCCAGTGGTGCCCGGAGCAGAGGGAGGTGGCCAAGGGAAGCTGTGGTGAGGGGAGCTGTAAGGGACTGGTTATGTGTATTAAATATCCAGAATGACTTAGGGAAAAAAAATCTGCCTTATCTAGAGATTTCGTAGTGGCCTATGGGCTTGGAGGCCTATTTCAGACATATTTTCTGTAATTCTACAGTACTGGCAGCTTTAAGTCTCATTAAAACCCGAGTCTGTCCGATTTCTTGTACTGAAGTCTGAGCTAAATTACAAGTCCATCTCTGAGCAGATGGACTAGTGCAAACACAGGCCTTTGCTGTGTTGGTGTTTGCTGTTGAAACACTGTTGCTGATTCATATATATATATTTTTTATACAACTACCTTTGGTACAGTAGCTTCTCTGTAGCTTTTGAAAACACATTCTATGCTTCCTTTCTATATGGTATTTCTCATATGAATTTGTGTAATGAAAAAGTGTTAAAATATATAATGGTAACAGCTCAGCTGGATAACATCATGCTATAGATTCAGTGATGGATGATAGCTTACTAAGTGCAATTGGCTGCAATCTTTCCCCTTTGAACAATTGTAGTAATAAACTAATAAGATAGATCATTATCTATCTCATTATCTATAAATAAATAAATACCTTATTTATTTATGCACAACATATATGATATTATATATTATCTATCTATCTATAATATATAATCGATACATTATATAAAATAATATATACATAATATATAGATGCACAAAACATTACTTTTAAAGTCAGAGACATTTCTTGTTATTTCTCTGTTTCTAGATGAAGAGGATACGCAATGTGCCTTTTTTTACCTCTCCCCCCAGCCCCCTTTTAAGATACATATTTTTTAGAAAAACCCAAATCCTGGAAACATGCAGTGGTTGTAGAATAATAGCTACTTTTCTGTTCAGATTTTGAGCCTATTTGACAAAAGTACAGTTTATTGCAGCAGTTGGTTGTGTAATCTGATGATTTTTTTTTTCCATGTAAACTGATGCTTGCAAAATTCTAGATTACTAAAGCAGTTTTTGAGGTGTTCTTTGGTGGAAACAAAGTTTACAAAAACTTAGAGCCTAAAAATTAAAATTTGATGAAGTTGAATACAGTACCCAGAGAAGTTCAGAATAACAAAAGGCAGTTGCTGCCTGTATGGCAGCGATGTAGTGGTTTTGAACACACAGAAATTGGTGGTGTCGTAATAGTAGCTTAGTTTCGATCATAAAGCAGCTTCCCCCGTTGACCATGTGGCCTTGCTGTCCCTTTCAAATACACTTTAAATATTTTGGAGTGTTTGTGCTAGGGCAAGCATTTTGTGTAGCAGATAATTTTTTTTCCAGCAACTCAGGCAGGCTCATTTCCCCCATCTTCCTGAAAACCTAATCGGAACAGAAAACCACCATGCTTCGGTGGGCCTCATTTGGATTTGTTCTTAGTCACAGGCCAAAACTAGTATTTGAGCCTGAGAATTTCACTTACTAAGATATGTTGTCAATTAATGTGAGCTTTAAATTACTGATTTTGTTATTCAGAAATAAATAAGATAGCCAATTAAATGAACATGCAGAGAAGGCATCTGGACCCATCCTGGTGTCCCATCTTCTCGTTACATGTTGGACTTGAGGTCCTCCAACACAGGTCAGCTCTGCAGCAACCCTACTCCCAGACATGCACACTTACCAAACCCCTACTGAATTTACCTGATACAGCAAGGTGCACTATGGAAATGAGGGTCTCCTGGACTGCAGCAAGAGGCATTCCAGGTGGCATTTGTGTCTTCCCAGTCAGGCCCAGTAACTGTGTTCTGTGGTAGGGTGCTGGGGATGGGGTGAGCAGGTTAAGTCCTCTTAATTTGTGAGGTGAAGAGGAAAATTCAAATGGACGTCAAATGACAATTACTCACAGAGCTGGGAGCAAGACCAAGGAGTTCTTGACTCATAGTCTTGTTTAGTTTGCTGGGGTTTACCTCCTTGGACTAGTATTTATGAAACAGCTGATTCAGTAGAGTCTCCCTGCCAGGGTCAGGCAGCCCTGGAGGAGCATGAGGGTGAGCTAAGCAGGCAAAGGGGCTTTTTCCAGGAGGCTTCTTTGCAACTGCAGATAAAGCGATCCTGCAGCAGGGGAGCTACTTTCAGCCAATGTGTCTGAAATTACTTAGCAGGCATCTCATTCACAACTGTGGTATTTCTTCCTGTCCCAGTGCAGTTGTAGTTCCACGTGTGTCCCTCATGAGCCAGCCCAACTGGGAGGTACGGCTCTCCACCTCCCAGAGTGTCTGTAAGCATGGTAGGACCGCTTCATGTGTCCTTACCCATATTCCTGAATCCTGTGGTCTCTCTTGTTCCTGTGCACAAATTTCAGCTGGATTTTATAAGCTATGGAGTTGATAGCAGGGATTGTTGCACTTCGATGTTTTCTGCAAATATAGCTCTACAAAATTAACTGTTAGGCCATTTGTATTTTTGCAGGTAAATTGCAATACAAAAAAAGAAATTACTTTGCTTTCTATTGTGATACTGGAGTTAATAATTTAGTAAAGAGAAAAATAATTAGATTGTTTGAAAGTAAGGTAATAGAATAAGCATGTTTATGTATGTGTGTACATGTCTTTTCTGTGGTACTTTACAAGAGAGTAGCAACTTTAATTGTATGCCACAAACTAGGTAACTTGTTAAGCTGGTTCCTTTGTTGCAGAAAATAAGAAAATACAAATCAGAAGTCCTTTTAGATTGAGGTATTGTACTCATATAGAAGTTTTGTACAGTATACTTGTGGTAGACGAAGACAGGTATATCATCTGAGTTTTTAAAGTTTAACTTCAAATAGTGTATGTGACTGGAGCAAGGACATTACTGGAGCAAAAGTTTTGGTATTTACCACTTTCAGTGATTTACTTACAAAAAGTGAGCCATATGAAAATATGTAGCTTCATTAATTAAAATTATATGTAATTTCGTTCTTTAGTATAGAAACTAATCTAGCCTGAGATTTAGGGAGATTTCTCTTATGAGAAATAATTGACTTTTTAATGAATAATCTGTATTTTTGTGGTTTTGTCTTACGTATGGCAGTGTCCTCAGTTTCAGGAAGCTTTTGGCACAGGCTACCCAGCTGGGCTGAATGAGTGTTCTTGGGCAGCACTGTGGCTTCAGAGCTAAAGCATTATAGAATGTCATCTCCCCTTCTTTTAGAGCCCTAATTTCCATGGCAGACTGGTGCAGGCATGCTTGCTGTGGGTATTGAATTTTATATTTCCTTTTACCAGGTTCCCTTTTCAACTCTTCAGGCTTCTTATTTCTGCAAGAAGAAGCTGTATTTTATAAGATCTGTGCTTTGAAAAGTAGAATAGAGCCAGGGCAGGCGTTCTGCCATTGATGCGAATGGCAAGTGCTGTGCGTGTAGGATCCCTCTGATGATATCCCTCTGAATATCCCCACTGCTCTTCAGGAGGCCTGTCCAGCTGCCAGCCTGTGGGCCAGTTCAGTTACACAGAGTAATTCTGGCCAGCACCCACCTAAATGTGTTCTTATCCTAATTCATAACTCGCCTGCACATAACTATGCAAGCTGCCTCTCAGCTCCCTTTCTTCTGGAATGTGGCACAACTTGCCTGCAGAGCTGTACCTATGGTGACATTTAAAAAGAGATGGTACACTGTAGCTCAGCTGTCAGAAAGATAAATCTTTCCAGTCTCACCGCTGTTTTGCTCTCTAAAAAAGAATACTAGAAATGCCTTTAAGTGCTAAGAATCTTTTTTTTTTTTTAACAGGTCTCTAAAAATGACTTAACTTCTGTACTGTTTTTCTCAAAAATACTCTGATAAAATGTTTTCAAAATCACCTTCTAGACTGGATGAAAGTTCAATTTAGTTACCTAGGCTTACAATATAGTACATACTAAATAATCACGCACATTAGAAAGTCAACACTAGATATTTTATGTTTCTCTCATGTATCATTTGTTCATTTTCTGTTTGCAAAGCATTTCATGATTCATTACTTTCATGACATTGTAATTTCATGTTGGATGCTACCACTGGAGTAGTATACAAAAATCACAGCTGTAAATTACATGAATCCTCTCTAAATGTACTGTGGTGAATATTTTGGAGTAACTCTGGGAGATCATTTAATGTTTTCTTTTATAATTAATTTAGAACTAGTTTTAGTTTTAAATAAGTGATACAGTAATTCTATATTATAGAACAGAAGCATGTTCTACAATTTTTTTCTTAACATTAGTATTTTTATTCTTACATGCATATGATGTCTGATAAGTATCAGGTTTCTAATAACAAAATCACTCTTTTGTTTTTCCAATACTGCAGAAAATATGCCTGTTCCAGACCAGCCCTCGTCTTCTGACAAGACAAGTTCCCTTAGTCCCGTGTTGAACACATCCAATGGCGATGGCTCTGAAACTGAGACAACCTCTGCCATTCTAGCTTCAGTTAAAGAACAGGTATGCAAGCGCTGCATCTGCAGGCTAGAAAACAGTAATATGATTTAGTACTTTTTTCACAAAGGTTTCATAGCTGGTATCTGAATAATTTTGTTCATAGATGCATATTGCAAAGAATGTTAAATATTTCTTCATGTCTTAGTATACTTCTGTGTTCTGTCCTAAAATAAATTTAACATAACTTAATCGAATTGTTCATTTTATTCTCCACTTTCACTCTGTGCTGTGAATTGGGGTTTTCAGGCATCTCTCCTTGTTGTCAATTTGCACGTGAAGTTACAGCACATAGGCATGGCATATAAGAACTATAGACAAATTAATAGTTGTAGATAAGATGTTATCCTAGACTTTTTAGTTAAAAGGATTTAAAAGAAAATTAAAATTTAACATATATATTTTTCTTTTTTTTGGTGTAAAACTTGATTCTTTTAGGGCAAAATTGGGTAGGGACAGAGACTATAAGCCTTGGATGATTAAAACCAAAGGTATTAGAAATTTTTGAACGAAAGATCTTTAGTGTGATTCTCTGCTCAATTCTAACAAGTCAGGTTTGGACATCTTAATGTAAATTTTTGTGGACCAAGTATCTAAGTTTTTGCTTAGTGCCTGTTTGTACAACAGGAGATGGTTAATATTGCAGTTCATGCAAACAACTGGTTTTCATTGTTACGCTGTTTGGCTCACCAGCAGCAACAGGTATTCCAAAGAGAGACATCAAAAAATAGCTGCTTTTAGTCTGCTTTCTCCTTGCTGAATGTGTCTAAATTATTTCTCCAATTATAGTGATCTTTCCATGCCTAAGACATTCAGTGCTTCTTTATTAAAATTATACATTAATTTATCTTATGATATCTAACACCATTGGAGTAATAGCTGTTGAATCACTGGGCTTTTATAAAAATTATGACCTTGCTCTTCATTTTTTCTTCTTGAAATGTACCAATTCTCTATTTTGGTGTTGAAGGTTTGTCTTATTTTCTGGTTCTTAAGAGGAGTGCAAGAAAGAAAAGTTGTAACATGGAGTTTTGTCTTAAGATTTATGGCATGTTGTTGTATTTGATTTAGCCATGGTTTAGGTGTTTGTTTCTCTTCCAGGACAGTCTTATTACTTGGGCATGTACCAGTGTTTTAGCCTGTGTTACTGTACTATTGTGAAGAAAAATACCTGCCTTATCTTTTGACTTCTGATGTTGAAAAAGTGTGCAGGGAAGTTACATAGGTAGAAGATAGCTGCTCTGCCTGTTAGAATCTGAAACACGATACTGAATAGTGTTCTCTGTTGTTGGGTTTTGTAATGATATTACTAATTCATATCTGGTTATGTAGTTTGCAACTGAACCTCCCACCCCTGTAAATCAGTGAATTGAGTACTAGAGGGGATCAGTGCTGAATCCACTAGATGAAAAGGATCTTAAGTGGTAAAATATTAGCAAAGTCATTTCTGATTCCTGTGAACTACAGCGAAAAGGAACCTGTAACAAAGGAGTTCTGCATTCCCTTATTACCAAGAACAGCCTAGCCAGATAACATAAGGTACTGCTGACTAGAGAAGATAATCTCTTTAAATATTGTGGTTTAGGGTACCAAAATTTCACAGGTGTCCTGTTAAGTAAACTTCTTTCTTGATAGGTGATCTCTAGTCAGCTTGAAGCTTGTCTTGAAGCTGGAAAACTGTACTAAGATAAAAAATGAGACTGTTTTGTTTTGTTTTGTTTTAATCTGAATGCGTTCCTCAGACTGTATGGTGACTTCAGTAAATTTGGCTTAATGGCACACATTTATGTTCAGCTGCAGTCACTACTGGGAAAACCATGTAACTCCAATATTCTTTTACTTATTTTCTAGTAAAGATTTGAAAGAAAGAAAATACACACACACACACACACACACACACAAAACAAAACAAAAAAAACCCAAAACCCAAAAAACCCACAAAAAAACCCCAAACCTACTTTTGGGATTTTTCTGTTCCCCACAGTATTTTGTATTTTGACAGAATTCCATTATTTAATGTTCTGTTGGAAGAATTCTAGGTATTGCCACCATCCTGTGCTTCAGGCAGATGAAATGCACTACACTGATTCTGCATTAGGGGAGTAAATGAAGTAAATTTCTAACTGACTGTTCAGATGGGTAGTCCTCTGCTTTTTTAGAAGAAAGTACTAATTACTTTACTGCCTGGTATGTGATGTTGCTTTATGTGCCCTTTGACTGTAGACCAAAATATACTTAGAGTTTCGGAAATGCGAACACAGACAATTATTCAAAAGTACTACTAATTAAGGAAAAGATTATTGAGTTCATAATTAAGGTATGTTTTGATGATTTAAATATGTTACATTTTCTTCACCTGTGCTGATGCTTAACTTTAAATAAAGTTCCCTTTTTTAATTCTCTTGGAACACTTGTGGCAACTTCATGTTTTACTTCTCATGAAATAACTGGAATAGTGTCCTTGAGTGACTGCAACAGAGTAAGTGGTGGAATTTATGATACTGATGTCTGTGATAGGTGTTTGCAGTCTTTGAAGAAGGCAGGATACATGAAAGACACAGAGAAGTTAGAGATGTTATATTTATTTGCTCTACTTAATTTTCCTATGTGAAACATTTTTTTCAGAAAGTCTGAAGGTTTGCTGTGCTTAGTTTGAAGAACACATATCCCTATGCTGTGCCATTTTGAGGAACAGATTTATTGGGTTGAGAAAATTTATTGGGTCGAAAAAATTGTGCTTGATATGTCAAATGTAAAGTGACATTCATGCTGGTAATAACTGGATCAGATGATTTAGCCATGTGCTTTTCAAGGTGAGGACTTCTGTCAAAATAGGAAGTCTGTATTTTGTTGTTGAGGAGATAGGCTGATTTTAGGAAACTCAAATCCTAAACTCCTTGCTTTAATTTATAAGCCATTTAATTTGTGTTTTACCTATGGACAAGTGTGCTGAATCACTTTTGGGTTTCAGACTTCTAAGATGCAATTGAGAAGAACTGATGGTTAAAGAATATGAAACCATATTTTTTCCCTTGCTGCAAAGTTTCTTAAGGTCAGCAGGCAGTGCTGAAGGGAATGGCAGAATTGTACAGTGTATGTCTAATAGATCGTGAGATGCCAGGCAGTGAGCTTTGGCTTAGGTATTTTCAAGCTGTCCTCATGAAGAGGAAGAATGGTTAATAGCTTTCACTTTCACAGAAATTGTTGGGGGTTTTTTTTGTGCTGTTTGTTTGTTTTTGGACAATCAGAATCAAGTTCTTCAAAGAGAAACTATCAAGCAATGTTAAACTATCAGACAAATAGTTTCAGTTGTCTGTGCTGAACAAAATGTGGTAAAATGTCTGTGTATGAAGAGGATCTTTTCTTCCTTACGATATACTGGCAAACACATGCTTCATAGGTTTTGGAAAATCTAATGCCATTTCTGGTTTTGATTTGTTATATGCTTTTGTATGTGTAAATACGGGAAAAAATCTTCAACAAAGTGAGAGATCAGGACTATGATTTGTGAGAACATATGTGATAGATACAACTATTTCCTCTGCAAAAAGCACGGTATGTTTCTCAGTGGGGATTTCCACACGTGCAAGACACTTCTGACCCCACTTGGTGTTAAAAAATTCCTGGGAAAAGAGCTATTACTAATGACGTTTTGAAGGTAGAAATAGCTCCTGGAGGACCTTTTGAGTAAATAAGTATTAAAGCTGATGCTTTTCGTGGAAGTCTGCAGATAGATGTGGTTCATATATACTCTTATGTGTACTTCAGTTCCTGGCATACAGAAACTTCTCCCTTGGAAGCTGAGAAGGAATGTGACAGTGACCTAGCAGAAGCTTGTTGTGTCAGATTTGTTTAATAAAACACTTGGAGAATGTAAGATAAAATAATTTCCTAAGAGCCAGTTCCATCTTGAAGCACCGACAATTATATTCAACTCAGAAAAAATAGATATTTGTTTTAGTTTCTTTGTGACTCTAGGTCTCTTTGCCATCTTAGTAGTAGCCTTTTTTTTCAAAAGTCTTTCAGTAGCCTTTTACAATATCCTTTCCCTTTCAGAAAACATATGCAAAGACCAAGTTGCATAATGTTTAATATTTCTTTTGAATCCTTTTTAAATCTACTTATTTCAAATAAAGATACTTGTTTCCAGATGCCTGTCTTCATTTACCCCCTCTCTCCAGAAAAAAAAGCTTAGGCTGTAAGACTTATGGAATATTTCTCACGCTGTTTAAATAAGTGACTAATTAATAGGTTCTTTTTGCAGAGAAAACAGAAGTCTTTGGCTTTGAGATAGTTGCTGATAACAATTTTTTTTTTTTGTTTTGTTTCTTTGTTTTGTTTTCTGGGTTTTTTTTGTTTGTTTTTTTTTTTTGTTAAAACAAGAATAGAAGTGTCATCTTCAGAGTTAAAAACATCCCAGCTTTTTAAGACTTGTTACTTTTAAATATTCACCAATTTTCCCATTAGAAAGCTACTAGTTTGTCAATAAATTATGGTTAAAATTAGACTAAAAAACACATACAGGGTAATAATGACTCAGCATTGTATTGTACATCAGTATTAAATAAGGAAAATATACATGACTTAAGTGAACTTGTATGTTAGGTGTTGGTACTCTTTGGAAACTGTTACATGTATCATGCACATCTTATATATGTATATGTAAGTAAAACTGCAGATAGAAATGGCTGTAGAAGTTGAAAGATGTAATTTCTTTTCTTGGCTGTGCTAGATTACTTTTCCCATGTCTTTATCTCATGATTGAAGTTTTAGAACAAAGTCACTATCTATATGGGTGTTTTAATTCCGACTATTTTTTAAGGCCAGAAGAAACTTGTGGAATCATCTAGTCTGACTAGCAGGTCATCACATTTCATACAGTTATCCAGGTATTAGACCCCAAGTCTGACCACAGAATGACTTTTGCAGCTGTGTTTCCTAATATAATGCATCCCATATTGTAATATGTGATATTCACCAAAGTAAAATCTCATTCTTGCCTTACAGGAACCAGTAATTACTCTAGTAACCTTAAGTATTCTGTAGCTTTTCTAAATAGGTTCAGTTATGATACATTCATGTTTTGCTTCCCTTCAAACATCAGGCTCTATCTTTGCCTGTAAAAGCTTTACCAGCTGTATTTCAGAATCATGCTAATTATATTAAATCAATATCTCTTTCTTTCATCATCTCTCTAAGTACCATGTCAATATATTCACTTCCTTAGTTACAGGACTCCCTTGTTTCCACTTAAGTTTTTAAAATATTCCAGGGAGATATTCCTCTTCCTTTTTGCCATCTTTTATTTTCATTAATATATTGATTTTAGATAAGAACTAGACTTACCTGTATGATACGTATTGAGTAGTACAGTCTGTACACTGGATGCCATAGTTAAAAGTTGCTGGATGGACCGACATACTATTGAAATACGAAGCTTTGTGAGTACAGGTAGTGCTTCCCAGGTACGTCCTCCAGTTGATGGGGGTTGTTTTTGAGATGTATGCTTCTACTACTGCAAATGGGGAGTTCTGTGGAGAAGTTTTGAAGAGCGTCATGGCAGAGGTTGGTGGAGAAGGAAATCATGTAGTGTAATTACTATGCATTCTGCTCTATAGCATCCTTGATATAGTTGGGACTGGTTTCACCCAGCACTGTGCAGCAGTCGTGAATGTATTCATGTTGTGCTTCTCAGTAAATGGCAGCTGACAAGAATGAAGACCTGGAAAAGTGATTCATATTCAGAACCCTGTATCCTGTAAGCCATGTGAAATATGCATAGCCATAGTTGATGCAGTATGGAGAAACTAAAAATTACTTCACTGATAAGAGAATGTGGTGGTAATCCAAACTATGTAGTTATGGGATTGTTTGAAATGAGCTGTGAGTGGAAAGGTTTATGTGACCATTTAGTCTGATAAAAGAGTATTGAGTGAAAAGATCCTCCCAGCAAAACCATCTTTGCAGAGAGGGAAGAAAATAACAATTATCAGATTAAAATTAGAGTTAAATATGATGCTATTTTGACTTAAAATAATGTTGAAAAATTAGTTGTTCAAAGCCAAGAATTTCAGAGAAGCTGAGTAGAATGTCACTTAGTGACAGCCCAGTCTAATGCTAATTTAAGGCCATCACAAAGAAAGGCAAAATATCCTTTCTTATCATGCAGCCAATATATGAATACACTTTTGCTGATCCACAAGCACTTCTGCCTTCTTGGATTTTTTGCCAGTAGTGGAAGAATTTCAAACTTGGAATAAAGGTACCCTAAGAAGGTAGTAATACTGATCTCAAGTTCAATTGAATTTAATTTTTAGTAGATTAAAATTATAGCATTTTAACATTTTACAATTGTAACATTTTAACATTGTTGATTTCTTTTTCTCTGGTCTTGTTCACTAGGGCTTTTTAAAATGTAAAATATTTTTACACCTAAACCCACATCTTGTAACCAGCATAGTGGAGTAGATTCTTGATCTCCCCTTAAAGTCACTTGAGATGGAGATCTAAATTAACTTAAAATAATTTGAAGTGGCTGGTCAAGATGTGCTTTTTCCTCTACCGAGACAGCTCCCCTCTGTTGTACTGACAAACGTGGACTTAGGCAGCCACGTGGGGAATGCTGCTGGGATGCTGAGTTGAAAATAACCATCCAAAAAGGGAAGGTGGCAGCTTTGTGTTATGGAAGGTTGAGTGCGTTGTTTTGGGTTTTGGTGGATCAATTTGCCAGGTAGTTTTCAAGGACTGGGCTTTTCAGCACTGCTGCTGTAAAAATACGGTTCATGCCATGGGTTTAGGCAACTTTTTTGTGGCATTTGGAAAGATTCAGAGGTCAACATAACATCCCTTTTTAAATGCACAGGAGAGCAGAGATTTTGGGTGTGTCTCCCCCAGCTCTGCCCTACTTGTCTAAAAGGAAGTCACAAATCATGTTTCTGTACACTTTATGAGATTTAGCAATCTTACGTTTTCAGTATTTTTCTATTTCTATGTTTGAATTAAGCAATATCCATCAATAGTAATTTTTATTTGCATAGAAAATATATGAGGTGGTGAGGCCCATGGCTTTCAAAACCATCATACTTCTGCAGAGAAAAGAAAGTGCTGTTAGAAGACTAAACTGTGAACTCTTCAGTTAGTAATTGTTTTTATTTCTTCTGTCTTCTCTGGAAATGAAGGAATAACAGTAAGAGCAATCTCCAGATTCCACAGACCCTTCTCCTTTAACTTGTCTTGCCAGTACTTCCCATGCAGCTTGCTCTTAAAACTTGCGTTTTGAAAGGGATTTTTGCAGGATATTTAATTCTTGTCATTGTTTTAGCCATTTTTGTTCCTTTTATGTCAGTTTGAAAAACTGAATGCTTCTGTTATGTTTTCCTATCTGTTTCTGTGTGTTTTCTCACATGATGGCATTTTCTACTACTGATGCATTTACTACTGAACGGAACTGTATCTTTCTGTGAGTAATTCAAATCTTTTCTATTTCTAGAAAAAGCTACTTAATGGGTAGTCGAACGCTCTGCATGTTACGCTTTAATAAAATCTGTTACAATTCTGTTTACCCCAAATAAGAAAAGTAGAACCCAGCAAAGGCTAAGCTAAGTTTAAACTTAAGTCTACACCTGAGAGTAAAGGTACATTACTACCCAAATAAGCTTGACTTTGGCTGTGAGTTATGTAATTATGATAACACTAACCAATTTAGAATTACACAATAAATTGATTTTAGCAATGTGTAGCATGAACTTCTCCTTTTTTCCTCCTTTGTGGTGAAAATGAAGTATTTATCTGTGAAACTTCTGGTGACACAAACTTATTCTATAGTTGCCTCTAATGAGAAACTTGGGATTTTTTTTTATTTAAGGGGTAGATATAGTGAGATGATAGCAGCCTAAATTTTGAAATTGTTTCTAGAATGTTACCTTTTTCTGCTCTTGAGACCCTGTCATAATGCAGTACTCTTTGACCATGTTCTTTTAGATATTGCACATGTGAAGGACTTAATATACAGTACGAAGTTTAATTAATTTGACGTTGCTTGCAGTTACAAGGGATTTTGATTTAGCTCAGTAACACAACAATGCACTCAAATCACAATTTAATTAGAAATTACAGTTAGTGGAGTATACCAATTGCAGTATATGATTGACAATATAAATGTGAATCTCATTATCTAGAATATGCCCACCATCATGACACTGAGCATCCCCCGGTCACCAGAAAGGAGTGTTTTGTTGAAGTAAGCTGAAGCCCACAGCTCTCTTAAGAGCTCTTCTGTTTGTTGTTTGGTTTTTTATATTGGGCTTAACCACATACACACTCCCCGTGCTGATCTAGCTGAGTTGTTCATAGCTGTGGGGTCTCCAGTGATGGCCCATCTCTTCTCGCTTCACACATGTACTGCCCTGCTTTTGTACTGCTCTGCCTTTACTTCTGAAGGCCACTGCTCTCATGACAAGCCTGTAGCTCATCCTGTTAGTGGCATTAAATACCTCACTCTACACAGAATGACTACTTGATACTTCTATCTATATAAACTGTGGTCATAAGAAATTAGCCATAGGCACCTACTCAATTACAAAATTGCTGCTACAGCTAAACCAAGTAAAACAAAGCTGCAGGTAGATGAAAAAGTTCAGACAGAGAAAGCCTGGCGGAGCTTAGTCCTGAGGTCTTGCAGACTTGGTACAAAGCTGAGCCATTACTGGGTTCATTAAGTGCTTCATATAATTAATATGAAGCTATCCAGCAAGCTCCACGATGGGGAACACGTTCCTTCCTCCATCACTTTCTGAGTCCAATAGAGTAACCTGTCCAGTGTGCCTGGAGGTGGAGGTTAGCAACTGCTGTGGAGTGAGGCTCCTCTCCCAGGAGGTGTACCCCAGCTCAGCCCACTTGCCTGGAGTCTGCTGTTGCATTGCGGCTTCTTCAGTCAGTAACGTACGTGGAATCACAGCAGGCAAAGCCACTCGCTGAGGGAATGACTGGGCACTGCAGAAAAGCATAAACCAATAAGCTAAATACCTATTACAGTTACATGAGTGAAAAATACTCTTGAATAGACTTACAGGATCACAATTATAAGCAGATCCAATACGTATAGAAGTTACGTTATTTTAACCAGTAGCACCCCTAAAACTAGTTGGGGTTTTTTGCTCTGGGTCTGCATTCCTTTCATTCAGGGACAGATAGTTATGCAAACGGTTGAAATACTTTGCTGATATAGTCAGTTTCTCTAAAACAAAGGCACCCTTGGGTTTTCTTTGGCATTGAGAAGAGTTTGGCTTCCTTTTCAACAGTTGTGATCAATCATGTCATTATTCTCCCCTGAGCCTTCAGGTCATGTAGCCTCTTTCTTTTCAGAGCATTTCTTCATTGTGGGTGTGTAAGTGCATGTGTTGGGGGGCAGGGTGAGTTGGGGGTATCTTTAATCAGTCAAGCCCTTTGTCCCTTTATTTTACATCATGTGGTATGAAATCTTGTTTTCTCATGTGCAGAAATTTACATTTTTGGGTGATGATAACTTGTAACACCAGCTTTTGTAAGTGAAAAACCCTCAATGGTTTTCTACTTGACAGCATACAAAGTAATATTTCTGTTTCTATTAGTATTCACTCAATTTCTTCAGTCTGGATCGTCATATAGCAAATAGCTGCTTGTAGTCTGTCTCCTTAGTTGTTTCAAAATGTGAGCTGTACTCAAATTCCATCTCTGTTCCCTCAGTTGCCACTTTTTTTTTTTTTTCCTTGAGTTCTCATAAAGCATTATTCTTTACATTTTTCAGACAGTCCCGTCTCTTAGGCACAGCTAGTGCCTGTCTGTGTTGAGCTTTCCTTCCTTGGGTATCTAGCACCCTCCAATATAATGATCTGATTAATCTGGAATGACAGCTGGTTAGTGTGATCCTCTGTCACTCTAACCTGTAATTCATGTTGCAGTGTTATCCCATGGTCATGATTATCCATCTATCCCAACAGTAACACAGTGCAATTATATGCTTGACTGTGTAATTAAAGTTTAAATCAAGACTTTTGTATAGCATTACTAGCCTCTTCATCTAGGAAGTCTTTTCATTTATGTTCACATTGCTAAGCATTTTTCAGCAATATTTTCAGTGAAAAAAAAAATAAAGCCGAATGGAAAAAAAAATACTTTATCTGTTCACTTCTATGTGTTTCGCGGTCTTCTGAGTCTGGATGTAAGTATGTATATTTAAGAATTGTACTGTATGCTGCCTTGAAACTGGTAAATGTTTGTGGTTTTTTTTTTCCCCGTCTGATTTCAGCATGGCAACACATCATGGTAAAATACTGTTTATATTTTTAGTGCTATTTACTGAAGTACATCTGTGCTTCAGTCTTACAACTGGTATCCCTGAAAAAACTATTTTCTTTTTTCCAAAGCAGTTGAGGATTCCAGCCCCCACTCCCTTTCATTCTGTCTTTCTTGTATGTAGTTACACCCCTCCTTGTCTGGTGCATTGTCAATCTAGGTCATTATTTGAAGCTTTTGTTGACAGAGCACTTGAGAGTAAGTGCATCTGATACTATAAATAGGCTTGATTCTTTATAGTAAGTCAGCAGATTCACTTGAAAATTCTCAGTTTTGTACTAGGTTCAATGAAATGGAAGATTTACTGCATACTTCTGTCAATCGGTAGCATAATAATTTTTCATGAATTGTTATCTTCAGAACTTTGACATTCCAGAATGGAATAATTCTGAATTAACACAGGATTATTAATTTTGTCTGGAGAGGAAAATGGACCCTTTAAACTACCTTTTTTTAAAAAAAATTTTTTTTTTAAACTTACATTTTTATTTCAAAAAGCAGTGCTTTTGCATGAATACCTGTTCCAACACAGTTTATGCTGTTCTGTTTGTTCAGGTCACGGAAAATAGACGATATTGTTCCTCTTACTATATGTTTTCAGGTACCTGTGCTGTGAAAGTAGATGATTCTTTGGATTAGGGTTTTGTTTGCTAGTTTACCACAAATTGTGGCAGGGACCAACCAAACAGTATGCATTCTTGCCACAGTGATAGGCAGCCTTCTGGTACAGCTCCAAGATGCTGTACTGGCTAAAGATTTTCAGGCATGGAAAAACCTATGATAGGCTGTGTTTCCTGTACAGCTGCAAAAAGGGAGTTGGGTGCAGTTCCGGTGGCAACGTGTACATTGGCACCTTTCTGAAACCTTTGATCACTATGTATGCTGCTGCACCTGTAAAACAACCAACATTTTGTGCCTGCTTTCACAGTTTCTAGTCGGTTTTAAAACCTTATTTAAATGGTGAATAAATTATTGAGATTAAATTAACAGTGTAGTGTCATCCTGTGCCCTTCCTGTTTGCACAACTAATGTATTACAAAACCAGCTATAACACTAGGTAAGCGCCTCTGTTGCTGAAAGTAGGACTGGATGTACCAGCGAGATGCATATTGGGACTGAAAAGCATTGTAAAAAGTGTACGTAACAGTGACTTCTCACTGCAGTCTATAAAGATTTGTAAGCATCCCACAGCTCGTATGCAGCAGCAGCATCTCCTTTAGAGGTTTTTCATGCTGAGCCTGGATGATGGACTGTAGAAAATGGACAGTTGTCCATAATAAATTTGATAGCCACTCAAACTGAGGTTTGTCACAGTGCCTGTTTGCTGAGACTGAATCAGCGTTGCTACTGGTGCTGTACTTTTACATGCCAGATTTGCTGTCAGACACAGAAATATAAATTCATTGATAGCATATGCCACAGTAATGCCTGCCTAAATGCAGAAGAACTAAGCTAATGACGCAAGTAAATATACTTATTTCTTTAGTAATAGGTGAATATTTAAAGGCTGGTATGGCCACTAAGTGCTTTTCATTTAATTTTAGAAAGTGAACTACAGTTTATTCCACAAAGGTGTAAAAATACATATACAAATAACAGAGTTTCCTGCAGCAGTGGTATGTGGACGATACGCAGCTGTATTCCCTAATTTAACACGATAAATAGTCCAGTACTTAAACCCTTGCTAGATTGTTTCTGTGTAAGAGAGAGCAAGCGCTGCTGCTGTCAGGTAGTTTTACTGCACTTTGGTTGCAAAGACCATGTCTAGTTGTGTTTTCTTTATGCATTGGAAAGAAAAGGATTGAAAGAAATCTGTCTGGTTGTGATCAGATTAGTCTGAATGGAAAACAGTGTGTTCCCTCCCCTTTTCATCTTTGATGAGACTCATGTGAATCTTACTCTTCTCAGTTTTCCCCACCACATGCAGTGTAGCTTTGGATTTTCTTGTGTTGACAACTGTATCTACTCCCTCTCAGTTTATCTGTGGTCATGCAGAGAGCTACTTAATGGTTTCTTACTGTAATTTTGAATGTTATATAGCGTCCCTTGATGATTTTTTGTTGACTTTTGTTTAACAAGGTAGGCTGTTAGTCTGTACTTACAATGCAAGATTTACATGCATAGTTGATGTCTTTTATGAGGCCAACTATTAAAGGGGAAAAATATGCAAGTTTTCTGTGGGTCTAACTTATGCATTGAATGTTTGACCTGTTAATTTTTTCAGTGTTAGTTGTTTTAATAGCATATACTCCTTGTCATTGCAGGCCTTCCCTGGTGTGAAGATGTCATATGATAGATAATAGGTGTTAATGTTTTTCTGGTTCATTTGGTAGACTATTTTTAAAAAAAAAACAAACACCCGGTTGTTGTTTCATGAACCTTGCGCCGTTGATATACATGGGCATTATTGCTGTATCTGCACTTTTTGCATAGTTCATGCCTGTATGAATGCAGTCAATGGCTCCTTTTAGTATAGCAGTGCACATTTATGCATACAGAGAAATAAAGTCTTTTAATGAAAGCATATACATTTGTAGCTCTTCTGTTCAGTATTTTAGCTATTTGTGAAGGTTTCTATTTTGTCAAACAATGTTTTTTCAGTTGTTTTTTTTTGATCCCTAATCTGCATTAATAATCAGCATTACTTGAAAAGGGAGAAACAGGCATAGAGGTTCTTCCTTTTATCAGTGGTTGTGGTGACAGATGAGTGAACTGACTAAAGGAAAGTGTGAATCTTCAGGTTAACATTGAAAAGGATTGTATTAACATTGACAAAGATGCACAAGTTACTTAAAATAATTCTGATTTTAATTTGAGTATTTTTGACGGTCTTCCTAGTTGAGTGTGTTTATTGTTAGCATTTGTTTTCTCAGTGCGTTCTTGAAAGAGTAATCAAATTATGGAGTCAATGTGTCCTTTGAAGTTGTGGTCTAATACTGCCTTTTTCCCCTGGAGTTCAAGATTAATTGGTTTAGATAATACAATACCGTGCAAATTTTAAAATGTTTCTATTCATTACTGAAGAGCATAGTACAAAAAAGCTTACTTCAATTCTGTTCACTTTAATAAGTGAATTGAAAAGATCAGCAGCATCTCTATTCTTTATTATGGCATATTAGTTATTTTATAGTAGGGAAAACCTCATGTTTCTGTTTCTTTTTCTGCAAAGCTTCCTGAGACTTTTCAGAAATTTGTCATCTGCATTCCCTGCTGGATCAAAGTTTCAACATGCAGTGCCATAATAGAATTTGATTTCTAACCTTATGTATGTTCTGATCTAGAAGTTGAATGTAATTGTGCTGCAGTGCTTTATACGGTAACTTTAATTTCTCTTTCATTATATTTGGAAAAGACAAATTGAAATCAGGAAGGCCAAAGCGTATTTGAGCTGAACTCAGGGACATAAAGTAACATGAAAGGATTCTTCAAGTAATACCGTAAGGGAACTCAGGGATATGTGGGTCCATGGATGAATGCTGGATGCAATCTAATGGTGGACAAGACAGGAAAGGAAGAAATTTCCCATGATTTTTTAGCTGTTGCAAGACAAGGAACAGTAACATGGAGGAGCCACAGGTTAAGGGCTGCTTAAGGGAAGTGGATGTATTCTGTGTCTTGGGGTTCTTTGCCAAGACTGAAGAGAGCTCGTTCAGGTGATAGGATTGCAAGGCAGCTGTTGTCCAAGAAAAACATAGTAATTGAGGAAAGTCCTGAGAACTAGAAGGGAGCTAACCTTATACTAGTCTTTATGAAAGATAAGGAGAATGGTCCAGGAATCTGCAGGCTGTGTCAAGTTAAGGTCACTCCCCAGAATAATAATGGAACATACTGTCTCGGCACTTGCTTCTAGATATGTGAAGGGCAAGAAGGTAAACAGGAAGGGTCAACGCAGATTTCTGAAGGGCACTTAGCGTTTTGCTAATCTGATTGCCTTCTAGGATGAGATATGGTATAACTAACTTTATTAAGACTGTTGATGCCATGTCCCACACTGTTGTTGATGGTAAGCAGAGAAACGTGGGCTGAATATTGAGTGAACTGAAAATTGGCTGGACTACAGTGCTGAAAGGGTAGTAATCAATAGCTTGACCGGTTACCAGACAGTAAGAAATTGAATACTTAAAGGGTTGATTCTGGTATTCATGGTATCAATTCTGCAATGACTTGGATGACAGAATTGAACAGAATGCACCCTCAGCAAATCTGTGAATGTTACTCATTTAGGGTGGTGCTTGGAAAGCCAAAGTAGAGCTTCAGTCTTAAAGCATCTTGAGACCTTGAACAAATGAGGACTGAGCCAACGGGAAACTCATATATTTAAGAAAGAGCAGACTGAAATTCCGCATCTGAAGTGGAATAACACCATGCATCAGTCCAGGCTGGGAAGCACCTGGCTGAGTCACAGTCCTGCTGAAAAGGACCTGATATTAAGAATGTCAAGCTGAATATGAGCCATTGGTGTGCTTTCAGGGCAGACAAAACTGACGTGTTCTGGGCTACGTTAGAAGGAACAAGGAGCATGACTAGCAGACTGAAGGAAGCTGTTAGCACCCCTACTTGAGGCTGGTGAAGCTGCTTCTTGGACAACTGTGTGTCATTTTCATAACCTTGAGTACAGAGGGGATGTTGAGAAACTGGAAATAGTCTAATGGGGGGGATACTAAACTGGTCAGAGGGCTAGACCTCATGATGTGATTGGAATAGCTGGAGAGCTGGGTTTTTTAGGGAGCAGGGTCTGGTGAAGAGGAGGCTAAGGGGGTGATCTTAGGTTAGCCCACAACAGCTTCAAAGGAGTGACAAAGATCATGACACAAAACTTCTCTGAAGCAGTGGGTTACAGTTTACCAAGGGGCAATAGCCATAAATCACAGCTTGGGGAGTTCAGACTGGACACAGAAAAGCTTTTTTATGAAGAGTATACTGTAGTAATGGAAGAGGTGACCAGAAAGGCTGTGAGTTTGATCTTTTCCAGTCAACTACAAAAATCAAGATCTGGTGTTGGAAATTACCGTATTTTTAGTGACAGATGAGACTAGGTGACCTCCAGCCAAATTTTCTGTGGTTCTGTGATGGTTCTATAGTAATTTGATGATAATGCACAGTTTTGCTCAAATTATATTTTATGCTTTGCATGTAGACCATGGAAAATACATTTTGAGGGAGGAGAGTGTGGCTTAAAAATTCCCCCAACTTGTTACTTAGCTTTTAATGCTTTAAAAAACAAGAAACTGAGGATAGCTGATAGTGGTAAGGGCTGAAATAACAGATCAGCCAACAGGACTAATGCATGAAGGGGAAAACTAGCTAACACAGGATGGGATAATGGAAGGTTTTAGTAAGATTTACTTTTTTTCCCCTTGAGATATCCTCTATTTTATATGTATTTTATATATATATAAATATCCTGTATTTTTACATAAAGATTTCACTTTCTAAGCAGGTTTTAGAGACCAAGCTGTTACTTTTCAAACTATACCAGACCTTAATATTTACAGGTGAGCAACACATGGAAAGAAGTTTTCTTTAATTTAATAATCCAAAAGTGTGAAGGTAACCTCACATTTAGATTTCATATCCTTTTGGTCAGCCTTTATAAGATTGCGCCATTCTCTTCATAATCCCTTCACCTCCTATTTCTTTGAATTGGGAATAGTAACATTTACCTATATTTCAGGCAGTTTGCATGTATATATACATGAAGAGAGCCAGTATAGGTCCCTTCAGGGTGGTAGAGTGCTTTTTTTTTTTTTTTTTCTACTTTCGGTTGCTTGTATCAGATTTGAATACCGGGAGGAGAGTAAAAAAGGTATAAAAACTATGTTACACACTTAAATACGGTGAAGATTCCTATCTCGTGAGGGCTGAACCTTCCCTTCAGAGGATTCAGAACTAATTCATAGACACTTTGCATCTCCCCATGTGACTTGGACCTCAGGTCACATCAAATAAGGCCAGGCAAGTCAATTATGCCTTCAGCAGGAAAATTAATCACCTCATAGTCTGTGTGTAGCATATAAATATATAGACTGGAAATCAGGGCAGTTATTCCCAATAAAGGAAACCAAGTGACTCTTCACGCTGCTGCAGTAAGCTGGCTGTCTTTGATTCATCTCAGTGGCACAGAGAAGAGTCAACACATTTTGAATGCATGATCGGTGTGCAGGAGACTGTTCTTTGGGTTAATCCTCAGATTCAGCAAGTTATTTCCTGGTGTTTGTTCGTCTCTCTCTAGAGCTAAGGGAGAAATACAATTTAATAGTTGCAATAATGGATTTTAGGGTATAGTGCATTGATTGTTATCTCTACAGTACTGAAGTGGTTGTCATGAAAATGGATGGTTGTTAAAGTCAGAGATGGTTCATGTTCTTTTAAAGGTTATTTAGAGGAAATTCCGGTGTCACAATGCAGGATGAGGATTTCATGCAACACAAGTGGGATTGTGGCCTGTTCCTGTCTACATGATCTGACTATTTTTACAGTAGCCTTATACCAATACCTGTTCCCTCCCTCCTTCCTTCCAGGTTAAATCCTAAGAAATGCTTAGTGCTTTAAAGAAAATCCATACTTTAACAGCTTTTGGTGGGCATTTTGTAGTTTATTGAGGTGTTATTCAACAGTACTGATTTAGCTTTTGTGCTACTTTTAGTGGGTATTTTCTTTCAGTTCTGTACTGTACCCTATTGAGTCCAATGTATTTAGGCAGTGCCCAGAAGGGAGATGTAGTAATACTGACGTTTTCTGCAAAACCTGTTGCAGCTTGTATTGGCTAAGGTAGCATACCAGCGTTTTCTACAGCAGTCTCTTTGCAGTTAAAGTGTACTTTCTCCAATTACTTCTGTGACATCACTGCCAGTAAAAAGGGTATGTTCTGAATTTTCATATGCTTGTGAAGCTGTATGGTCTTCAGTGAATGTATATAATTTTGGCTGTTCAGAGGAGTTTTGCAGCAGTTTTCTTGCTTACCACACAAACTAATGTGCTTTCTGTTTTACATACTGCCTAGATTTGGCAACAGATGTCATAGGCTGTTGTGTTATTTTTTTCAGTAGGTTGTGCTGTTCTGAACATATTTTAAATAGTTGAATAAAGATTTGGAGCTTGTTAAAGGAAGAATTTTGTATTGGGGTTAGGTTTTTACAGCTTGTTAGTTATGATGCGTTGGTTATTGCTGCACTTGTTAATTTTAACCCTAATGAAGCCATAGTTCAGCGCTGTAAGAATTGCTACCCAGTTATCATTTGTGTCTTAATTTTGTTTATGAGGTGAGATTTAATTTATTGTAGAAGAAAAGTGTATTGAGTAAAAGGCTTATTTTTTTCCCGTTTGCGTTTTTGTACCCAACATCATAAAATCCTTTCCTGTTTCTGGGGACTCTGGATGCAATTTTTGAATTAGAGTAACTTAATCTTCTATCTCTGACACTTTCATAGTAAGTTAACACAATCTCTAGAAGTAAGCTGTTCTAAACTAGGCTTCTTTATCTGTACACCCTGTGTAATGGAACAGGTGTAGCGCTCTCTCAGTGGCTTGGCAGCCAGCCAGTGTCTGGAAAGGCTAATACTGAGCTTGTTAATATGCCAGGTAAGACCTGAGCTGGCTTCATGTGATCAGATGAATTCTCCATGTTTTTTGAGTACTTGCAGTTTCAAAAGTAAAGAAATTAAAGAAAAGAAATTTAAAACTTGGTACTGTACCTGTCTCTTCTTGACCTTTCATCTTTCCATAGTTCCTTAGGTGTGAGAATTCATCGTGTTACGTTTCTATCGCCCGGGTTTCAATTCCCTAAACCCTACCTTTTCTCCATGTCCCATAGTTGGACCAAGCTGTATTCAGCATTCTCTGTTGTGAAAGGTATTAAGGTTTCCAGCTACAGGGATGTTAGAAAATGTAATGGGACAAAATTATATGGTACGAAAGGAGGTCATAAAGGTCATCTAGTTGTCTGCTTATGGTAAATACAAAATGATCCTACCTCTTGGACAAGGAAGAGTTATTCAGTTCTTTGTCTTAGCCCATTGTCATGCCCTTGCTATAGTTGTGTATCTGGGAAGTCCTTTCTCATGTATACCGCAGAGGATGTGGAGAACAGACAGCCTAATATAGCTGTTGAATAAGCAGCTGCATTCATTTGAGAAGCTAGAGGTTAAATTCTCAACCTGTTTCTGTGTAAATATAATCAGGAAAGGGGTCTAATCCTGCACAGCCTTGGCCATGACTAACTATACTCACTTGAGTATCGTATTACTACTAATGAAGTTATTCATATGAGTTACTTGCAAGTCAGAGGGCTTAGAGGTTTGAATTGAATCGGGATTTTGATTTTGAAGAGTCAGCTTTGAAGACTGGGATTCAAATGATGTTGAAGTTAATTACAAAAAATGAATCCTTGTATGTTAGAATACAAATTTCCAAACATGGAATGTAATTTCCAAATCCTATGACTTTTTACATCTTTTTTTATTATTATTTTTATTTTTTATTATTATTTTTTTCTACTATTGGAACTTACTTTCCTGCATGAATAGGAAATAGGCCTTTGTATGTACATAATTTTAAATACAGCAAATAACTTGTTTGTAAATATTTTACATTGATAACTCATATACCTAAAGTATGTTGTTTGGCTTTCAGAGGGGTTTTGTCTATTTTTTCACGTATTTTATGCTTAAGATGGGTTTGTTTCAAGGTTAAGACATCTGTATCTGTTAGTTTTGGGGTGAATTTGGAACTATTCTTTATATATTTTAAAGGACTAAAAAGCCAGGAGAATGTGCAAAAGCTGGTCTGCTACTGAAAAAAAAAAAACAACAAAAAAACTAAACCAAGAAATGTAATGCCTCAGCAGAGTTTTGAGAATGAGCACTGTTTTTCTCTTGGTAACAAGTACTTTTGTTTTTATGCCTTTCAAGGTATTTTTTTTTCTTTTTTTAAGTGTGGTTTATAGGTGTGTGTTGTCACACACACCACACCCACCCACACACAACCACCCACACCACCCCCAATAGCTATAAGGAAACATCTGAAAGCTAAAGAGAAATATCTGAAAGCAAATGATTAGTTAAGCATCCAGATTAATAATTTTAAAATGGAAATGTTATAAATTTATTGTACTTCAGGAGTTTGTTATTAAAATAACTGTGTATCAGTAGAACATTAGGTAGTGTACAACTGAGGACTTACAGAAAGTGGTGTGATGTGTAGGCTCCACTAATGTTTTGAGGATTACTTGTCACTCAGTAACAAGGCTAGTTTTCCTGTCTTGTGATAAAGTGAAATAGAATTAAACTCTGTACAATTTTGTTCTCTATATTGAGAGGTTCCAAATAGAATTGTGCAAAAACCTCTTTGGTTTGGTTTTTTTCCAAAACCAAAGTACTACTTTTATTTTCCAGATATTCCCAAGATGAAATCTTTTGGCCCTATTGAAATACTCTGCTCTTCCCTTCTTCCCATCACCATCACCCCCAGCCCCCCACCCCCATTGTCTTTCAAGGTAACATCTAGCTCCCAACTCACCAACCAGCATTTCACAACAAGGAAATATTTCAGAGGAATATTCTAAAGTGAGTCTAATGATGAATACTGCTAAGATTTTAATGTTATGTAATCGCTTTGCAAAAGCAATTGTAAACCACTTACAACCCAATTCCTTTACACGTGTAATATACACAGTAAATATTATAAATATAGCCAGTCTACTGATATGAAAGAAGTTATATTTGTTTATTTAATGTGGAGGTGAAATTGTTTTCACGTACCTTACTAAATGTATTTCAGAATTTGATGCATTTAGTGAAAACTGCAAGGTTATTTTATCCCTGGTAGTGTTGTGGAAGAGTGAGCAAAATCCCTTTTGTTCTCAGGCATCTGCTGTCTGATTTTTCAGAGTTCTGAATGTTTGCGTTCTGTCTTCCCTTTCTCCTTTACAAGCTCATTGAATTTTATTAGTTACCACTGTAAGCCAAATGAAATAAAAGGAGCTGCACAGCTGCAGTGATAGGAGTCTGAACTGCATCATCATCCTTACTTGCAGTAATATGCAAACAGGAAAAAATGGGCTTGATTATAGATCTCAGGAGCTTTGCCAGAACCAATATACAAGTGATTTTCTCAAAACTGAACCATTTTGCACTAGAAACTTTAAAAACAATACCTGGGAAAAAAAATTGGAAAAAGGTGGTATCTTTGTTCACAGATGCTTGAGCATTCCTTGTCCTCTGCAGTCAGTAAGAAGTGTAGGCTGCCACTGTCTTAAAAATTGAACTAGCATGCAGAGAGCTTTGTTGTTATTTAAGTTATCTCACTGTAACAGAAGTGTATCTTAATGCACTTTAGTTGAGCTTGTGTAATTGTGGAAGAAATAGCTGGGGCTGAAAATTTGTATTGGCTATCACAATAAAGCCATTTATTTTTGTGTACATAGAAATATATAATTTAAGCTTCCAGAATGAGCCCCTTTATACTCTGCAGTTAAGCTCCACAGTATTACAGAAGGTGTAAGGACTGGAGTGAAAGGACCTTTAGAAGGGTTGTACCTGTTCAACTGCTGCTTGTAATTCATGTTTAGTGCAGGCAACTACTAACATTTTCTTTTAGAAAAAGAAACCTATCCATCTGTGATCTCTGTGTTGTTTGTTTGTTTTTCTTTTAGTAAATAAATTTTCTGGGGTTCCTACTTTGTAAGTTCACAAAAACTGTGCCTGAAGATTTCAAGCTGATCTGCCCTGAGATTTTTAGCAGTGGTGCAAGTTGACTTAAGCAGCACAGATCAAGGTAGTGTTACAACAGGTGGCAGTGGTATTGAGAATGGAATTGCTTGTGACAGCTCAAAAGACAGCGTATGCTTTCACGCGTGCAGCCTATCTGTACTGGCTTGCATTCCCGTCTTGTCACTCCAACACAGTCACAAAATCACAGTGTATGTTAGGCTTTGCAACAGCTGATAGAGACATGAAACAGTGAGTATATTAAAGGAAGTTATGGGACTCCATTAAGTACAGTTACGTTCAGCTTATATAGTCTGGAAGGGCTGTATAGTCTGTGTAGGCACAAAAGGACATCAGGGGCTTTTAGTGCAGAGCCATCCTAGGTTGAAGGTAACAAAAGACTGTTTGGCAGGAGAACAGCTGAAGGGATGTGCTGTTCAAAACAGTACAACATGTTTTGCCTTCATTCAAAAAAAGTTTCAAAGTTTTATAAACGTTTTTATCTGTCAGAAAGACATTGTGAAGTCTGTAAAACAGGGGTCCTCAAACGCAAACTATGGTCCGCGGGCTGGATACAGTCCCCCAGGGTCCTCAATCCGGCCCCCGGTATTTACAGACCACCCCGCCGGGGGTTGGGGGGGGAAACCAAGCAGCCGCAGATGGCTGCCTGCCACTTCATCCGTGCGCCAGCCCCCTGGTTAAACAGTTTGAGGACCCCTGCTTTAAAAGATAAAATTATGCTTTCAGCATTTCCTGGGGTGTTGTGTCTGTAGGGTATTAAATAATATTTAACTTTAAAAGTACTTCAGTTGTATTTGTAAATTTAAGAACTTTATTCCTTAGCTATGGGTTTTCTTTTACTGCAAAATTGTAACTATTCAAACCACTGTTGCTGGGCTATGACAGCATCACACATCTCTATGGACATTAAAATAATACATTAATAATGCACTGATTGTACTTCTACCTAATAGGCTTCTTTTCTAGTCTTACGCTTACTAAAACAAATTTACTTGTTTTAATCGGATAAAACTAAAAAGTAGGAAAACAATTTTATGAGCATACACGTGAAGTTATGTGAACCATGGTAACAGTACCTGGAACAGGTGTTAGCAAGCAATAGAACTGAGTTCAGTCCCTGTGGCTTTCTTCCTTCAGCACCATTTATATAGATTTCAGACAAAACAGAACTATAATACAGTTTTTGAATATGTATTTGTTTTTTTTGCTTTAGACTTCCCAGAATGCTACTAAGGATCAAATCTGACATGATCGTTTGTGAATTTATTTGTAAAGAAAAGGTTCTGTAACAATTTATTTTTTGCTTTTTGGTCTTCTCAAGGTAATGAAGTTTTATGTTTTGTTTCTTTAGTACTTTAAAAAAAACAACCTTACAACAACTTGAACAGCCTTTATTCTTTTCCCCTCTTGCTTCTGTTAATGGCAGTTTTTGGAAGTGAACAGGAGGATGGGAGGAACAGTATCTGCCATCCAAATCTTTTCAGTATTTTGTTATGCGTTATTTTGGTTTCATATGTATTTATACTTCATCTGCTTAGTATCAGTTTCAGTGAAACAAGCAAACATAGTAATAAACAAAAGAGGCATTTTGAGATAACATCTAAATATTTTATCTGTGCTCTTAGTAAAACATGAGAATTCAAATCATATTTTCCTGATCTGATTGTCATTTTTTTATGCTCTTTTCTGATGTGCCTCTGTACCCTCTAAGTAAACCTGTCAACAGTTTTTAAAAATGCTTTCCTTGTACCTGTCAAATTTTAATAGGGTGAAAGCTTTCAGTTGCTGAAAACAATCCTTGTTTGTTTGTTTTGTTAGAATGAAAAATTATTCCACTGTAGGAAAAAGGGTGTTGTATTCACTTGGTTGGAGAGTAGGGTAAGTTTGTTCCTACATGAGTATAGAAATAAAAAGAATATATAATGGAATACAATGGAAGTTTACACAATGTGCTTTTGTCTCAAGAGGGGAAAAATATTGCTGTGCCTTTTTTTATTTTTTATTTGGAATTTCACTCTTTGTTTCAAGTCCTTGAGTGAGATATGGTTGATGCTTCGATTTCTCTGTGAACGCCTGGTGCAGTCCTCAACTGTTGGCTTATCCCATGATCTCTCGCTGTTGCTAGTACACCGTATGACAGTAAATTGTTTAATGCTGAAAACAGCACGTACTTGATTTCCTCTTATAAGCTACCTGGGAAGAGGAAGGAAGATGGTGCACATGTGTTGCTGACTTGATGTTAATGCTAATTGTTGTGTTTCCTCTTTATGCAATATAATATATAGCACCATCTCTTCTTTGGCTGACCTGTAAGGAACAACCATTGTACATCTGGGGAGATCAATATGTAGCTGGCTGTCTGGAGAATAAGGAGCACTGAAATACTTTGACTTGGACTTCTCAGTATTAGTAAGCGCTTAAAATACGCCTCTGGATCTGCAAGGGATTTGCATGGTTTGTTTTTTTTCAAAGTTCACACATACCACTTTTATGCATGTGCTGAAAGTAGTATATTTTCTGTTGTGATTCACATACGGAAACAGACGAGCTAGTCTTCCGTTGCAAGAAACACTTTTGTATCAAGGTTATACTACATCAAGCAGAATGCTGTGAAAGAAAGCAGAAAGGATATGAAAATTGGAATTCTACAGTATTTCTTTAAACTTAATCAGAAAAGTGACTGTTTTCGGTCGCACTGATAGGTTATATAGTAGCTCATAAAAAGACAAACTTCTGCTTCTGATGCCTACAAAGCTGTTCAGTGTAGGAGAGAGAAGCAAGACAGCCTGTTGCCTTCGGTCACTGTAGTGGTACCTACAGAAACAAGACTGTAAGGATTTCTTCTTCTGTGTCATGGGGGAGAGAGTCAGCTTCCCTCATACAGGATTTTCAGTACCAAGCATGTGACTTCCTACAAAGGCCAACAACAATCTTTGTATTTTATTTTGGATTGTCTTTATTTAGTCTTTCAGATGTTGAACATAGGAATCCACATTTTCATGCTTCCACATAAACATAGGCATGTCTTTTTTTATGAAAAATGAGATCTTGTAATTACCAGAGAACAAAGAAGCCAGAGCTTTCAGGATATGTAACATCAAATGTCTGAAGGCTTCCGTATTTACCTACCTTTTGTAGTAGGTGGGGACCAAGTATGTGAAAAAATTGCTGTATCCCTTAGGAACAGTAAGATTTCTTAATATTCTTGAGAATTTTTCAGAATTCTCCAGAAAGAATTCCAATTTACAGAGGGAATAACTCTTCAGGGTTAATTACAGAATCTTAAACTAAGAAATAGCATATAAAGTTGTCTGAGCATAGCTAATTTTGCTCAAACATTAGATTAGTTAGGATTAACTGTCTGTATTTATGCTTATTTGTATACCAAATAAACAGCAGATACTATATATTGAATCTGTTAATGTGTATGTTTAACGTTACTGAAATTATTTCTTTGAAGTATAGATTGAGTATTGTTGAGGTATAGGTAAATCAGTTTTGGTTCATTTAAGAGCCAAAATACAAATAGATTGTACAAGTGTTAATGCAGTAAAAAGTTTGATTTCTGTAGAATAAACATAAAGGATAAAATCAGCTTTTATTTCAGGTAACAGTATGAGTAGTAAAACACAAAGCATTACCAAATCTTTGTCAGGAAGAACACTTATTCTTTCCTGTTTGGAATAATTTCACAATAAAATAATTAAGCTCAGAATGAGAAATAATTCCTAGTTTGGTTTCAAAAAACTGAGCAAAGCCTTATCTAAGTTTAAGAATTAAGTATTTCTACAATTTCTTGACTTCCACTCATTTCAGTGGAAAAATAAGGCAGAATTACTGTGATTGCTTGCAGAAGCTTTCTGAGAATGTTCAGGGAAAGAAAGAACAGCCGCTGGAGCCACTGTTATTTTGTTTTCAAGTCTTTCTATTATACTTTCTAGTGCTTTTAATAGACATCATCTACAGTGCAGTGGGCAAAAGAATACCTTCCCCTCCTTGCCTCCCCCCCTCTTTTTTAATCACTGACCTAAATCTTTGTAACATGGGAACAGCGGCAGTGGCAGCACTGCTTGAAAAAGGCAGTAAGTAACACTCCTTATTGCATAGTCAAAGTGCTATCCCAGTCTTGTAAGTTGTTGAAGTGCAGTCTGTGATGCAGAGTGTTGCACTCAGAAGCAGTGAGCAGTGGTGGGTACATGAAAGATATTTTTGGCTTTTGGAGGCCATAAGAATGAGGCATTATTGCTTCCACTCCCTTTATTATAGAGTCTATTAATTTTAGTAGTATTCCTTTTTTTTTGAGGCCAAATTTGTGTGTGTGTGTGTGTGTATTGTTTTGGTCTTTCCCCCCTCTTTTAAGCTTAATATTGGCCTACCAAATTCATGTTTGGGTGTGTATATAAATGATCTAATGTCCAAGAGTGGTGGGACTACTTGAAACTAGCCATGTTAAGCATTTAGCAGTCACTAAAAGTCGGTAATTCATATTTGAATGTTTTGGGGAATCCAGTCTTTTTTAACACTACTAGTAGCAGTGTGTGGCAAAAGGGAGGAGTGGTCTCAAACTATTAAGTGACTCAGAAATTTTTTACAATATTCACAGAGTTATTTAAAACAAAATATAAATGCAATCTCTCAAATGCTGTTTCTGCTCAATCACCTTATTTTTTTTCCTTTAGTGATTAAAAAAGTTCAAAAGGTACTTCTAATCTCTGCATTTCACAACCTGAGTCAGTGTAAGTTTTTATAATGCCCAAAATTCCCTTTAAACTTATATCTACAAAGGATATTCAGTCTGTTCCACTTTGTTTCGAGTTACAATTGCAAGAGAAGTCTTTTAAGCTCCTGTTAGAAATAAATTAAACCATCACTCAATAGCAAACATTTATTGCCCCTAGTAAAAATCTGATTTAGAGTGTAATTTGCAATTAAACTAATATTTAACTTGCTGTCAAAGCTAAATTTATATAACAGTCTTATTAGAAATGCTGACAGGTCAGCACAGGTACAGTTTTTTAACTTACTTTTCAGCATGCTGCTGTGTTTGTGCAGAAATCTCAAAACTTGAGCGCTATGGCACAAATGGCAGAATTTTACCTGGACAGAAAAAAAAAAATTACATGACACCTGCTTAGGACAGGCTAGAAAACAATTAAGCAAGCTGAAAATGGGCAACAGTAATTTTTGCCAGTGCTGTTTAGCATGGTTTATGGGGAAATTATAGACCTGTGCAACTTCAAGACAGTAGAAGGAGGCTTTTTGAGTATTACTGAAATTTAAGTGTTTCAATTCTCCTTAAAATCAGTCAGCTTGGTTCAGCTTAAAACCAATTTGTGTTGTGCTAGATGGTTTTACCACAGTGACCCAAGCACCTAGAAGGGTGGTGCTTGATAGTGGTAGCAAGTAGTATAGGATTCTGGCTGAGGTAGAGGAGTGTCCAAATGTTACTGAACACTCCAGTGTTTTTAAACAGATTCCAGCTCTGTGCTAGTAAATGAATAGAAGAGCTGTCACCAGAAGTACACGCTGTGGTGCAGTACTCCTTAATTACTAAAATAGTCCTATAAAGGGGCATACACAAATGACTTTGAGAGACCCTAGTGCAGCATTAAGTTACACTGAAAGCTGAGTGGATACCCATTTTGATCTGAACTAATACCTATTAAAATGTGTGAAAACATCAGAGAGCCTTGATGATCCATCATATCATCACAGTCAGTAAAGATTACATTGAGGTATAAAGACTTCCTTTGCTTAAAGAAGTCATTACAAAAATAACTGAATCGAAAATTTCTGAGAGAGGGGAGAAACAGATGGAAAATGTAGTCTCTCTTATTGTAGAAAAATACCATAATGATTTTCTGTGGTATTGGGGTTTTGTGCTCTTGGTTTTGTTTTTTTGTTGGGTTTTTTTTCTTTGCTATCCAGTAGTTCTGAAATTCTAAAGCTTACTGTTGGCTCCTTCTGAGTCAGGAATATGCATCAAGTTGTATAGAAGTCTGTCTAACGTTCCTTTAAGCACTAAAACCATGTCTAGTAAAAACGATGAGTGTGTAAGAATGAATCATTTAATACCGTGGTTTTGTTACATACTATTTCTGATGACAGCATAAGGAATAAAGTGAAAAATACTTCCAGCTGAAGTCTATAGCCATGTCATAATTAGAACTGATTATAGAGATAGTTTTCTTGTAATACAACTCACATTTTACAGGCAAGTTGATATTTTGATTTGATGGATGATTCAATTTACAGTTTTGGTTTCCCCAGCCGCAGTTAGCTCTGCAGGTAACTGAGGCTCAGAGGATGTGAAATACTCACTATCGCCTCATTCGTAATTAATGTGTTGATCCTGTGTGTACTAACCCCTGTAGAGTAAACACTGAAAGTTCACAACAGATGTTTAATGATGTTTTCCACTTAATTCATCCCTGTCTGAAAACCCATGTCATATTATATTTCAAATATAATGTACTTTAGGTAAGTACTTCTTCACTATGTAGTCTACTTACTATGTCGGCAGACTTCACATTTTTCAGATTCTCTTACTCATAAGAATCTTTTTCAAATTACTGTTAACTCAAGGTAATAGCCACTTGCAAATACAAAAGCATGACTGATGTCTTCCAACACCTGTAGCTGTTCTCTGTTACTGTAACTTCTGGAAAAAAATAGTTCTTTACTCTGGTAGTAAAGACGTATGGATTTTAACCTAGGTACATTGTCTGCCTTTTCTGCTTTTATACTTCCTCTTCAATAAACATATTTTGGAGCGTGCAGTTTTCCGTAATACAGTCAGCCTCCTGTTACCTGAGATGCGATGGGACTATCCTGTGTCAGGGTACCCTTGGAAATGCAGCTGTCCCTGGAACACCTGTAGAAATAGACACCAGGGAACTTAAGCATACACACCACACCCCACACCCCCCCTCCCAGTGACTGCACAGGAGTAGGATAGCCAATGTATAGCATGGATTAGGTTCAACCAGACAGCATAGATGAGTTGGCTAATTCTGAGGTGACTCCTACATAACTTACATGTGTTAAGCTCTACAGTGTTCTGGGAACCAGAATAGTTTACTTACTTGCCCGTGGCTTTTCAGCTTAATTGCTCCCCTGCAAGACTGTTCTGGTAAATCTCCATGGACACAAATTTTGGGTTCATGATTCAAATACCTGATTTGTTAATTAAAGCTCAGCTTGGGTATAAGCCACCTTTCTGGCTCTGTTTCAGTGTTAACCGTGCTGGAGCAGAGATGGGCTTTGTAGAATGGCCCTCAGGAAAGTTGACACCTTGTTCCTGGTTCTCAGCTATCTCTGTTAGAGTTGCTTATCTTAGTGCTGTGTGCTGATGGACACGGTTAAATCTGCCCATAGAAAACAGATTAGTCAGCAGGATGCTTACTCTTTGTGCAGTTTTAACAATTAAGCATGTTCATATCTGCAAAAAAAGTACAGCTGCAAATCTCACCTATGTGTCTCGTTGTTCATGATGTGTTGCTGGGAAGCAGAGGAAGATTTGCATGTCTGTAGGTTACAGATACAAAGCTCAGATGATACTTAAATGGTTTTTGAAGGCCTGTGCAAGGCAGTGCTAATAAGGAAATGCCATGTTGAAATGCAGTTTTCATTACATAGCTCATAGATTTTTAAATGCTTGTAACTTCCTCAAGTGCTTTTCAGGGGTTGAAATTATTTCAGGCCCTGGCTCAACTTGAGATCATTAATTTTTAAGCTTCTTTTAAAAATGAAAAAAACCCAAAAAAACAAGCCCCACCAAACCTCGTTATTTCAAATTACAGAAGAGAGATGCCTTTTTTTTTTTTTTTTAACTACAGCACTAAAAAGATAAAGCTTTTGTTTAAAAATTCCTTGTTTCATAGACTGCTTAGACCTTTGAATAGTTATCATCACATAAAGAAAACTGGTGTAATAACTCTGGGCTTTTCTTTTTAAAACACTATTTTATGAGATATTAACTCTATAACTGTTACATTGATTTGTATGTAAGGGAAAGATTGCTGAAATAGTTTTTGTGAAAAACAGGTGAACCTAAAATACCTGTGCAAAATTGAACTATGACTTGTGGTTCCAGAAAGTCTGACCTGTTCCATTCACAAGTACTTTATTGTAAAAGAAGTTACACTTAAGTAGTTAGACCTATAATGGATAAAAAATTAATTTATTCATTGATACTCAGTTTTCTAGAAACACATGGAGAAAAGCAAAAGTTAATGATTATTAGTGAAATTATATTCATTAAATATTGACAAAATTGTTTCTTCTAAACTATTGAAAGTTTGCTATATAAAATTGTCCCATCATAATTATATAGTATCCTACACATTAGAAGGTTTTCTCTGAATGAAATAATCTCAGCACTTACCTCTTTCAAGGATTTAAAACACAACTCGCAGACTCACAATTTGGTTTATATCTAGAAAAGCTGGGCTCTTTCCCTTACTCAGGTTTACTTAATTTTAAACATTCTTTCACTTTTTTTTTTTTTTTTGGGGGGGGTGGGGGGTTTCAGGAATGCTATATAGATAGTACCTCTATTTTGCTGAAGTTCGAATAAAGCAAAACCCCAACAAACAAATGTACACATTTTTCTCTCAAATTATTTTTTTCCGATTCAGACATAGGTGGCCTTTTCCTTAGAGGTCGTTAGCAGTGAGGTGAAAGTTGAATGAGGTCCTTAAGGGTAAAGCTAGATAAGTACAAATACTGTGGTGGGTGGCATGTATACATGGGAGGCATTGTGTAGGCTGAAAAAAACTAAGTGTAAGCAGGTTATATTTTTTATACAGAATAGGCTGGGTGTTTCAGTCATTAATTCAGTGTAGCTTTTTAGTAAAAATGTGTAGGTTTGGAAGCAGATTTGGAGAAGGGGAACAGTGCTGGCTGTCAAATAGGTAACTAGAATGCCAGATTTCTGAGTATATGAGCAATTGAATTTTGTTTGCAAAGACAATAGATAGCATTGAACAAATTTAAGTATACTTTGACCATGTATCTTGTATTAACATAAGATGTAATGCAAGTATTTCTTTCAGGAGGCCATGAGCACGACAGGGCAGATCTGAGGATTGCAGCCAGGGGTTGTGGCAGTGCTCTCACCATGATTTCATCAATACACAATTATAAAGGACTTCTCACTTCTCTGCATGGCTGTGGGAGTGGCTGAAGCTTAATTTGTTCAGCCTAACTACTTAATGAGACTGGTTGAATGACATCACAGTTTTGATTTCAGCCTTAACACTTTAGGCATCTGTGGGGAAAAGTGATTTTAAGCATATCATATAACTCTTAAATTTAAGCTGATTAACTACTTTGCTCTACTCCCTAATCCCTCATCTCTTTCACACATACAGGCCATCACTTTTAACTTTCACCCACAACATTTTGAAGTAATTTTAGAAGCTGATAATACTTGAAATAGTGTCCTCTTTCTCTTTTGTGTCTTTTTTGCTCTGTGTGTATCACAACATGTCATGTAGACAGCAAAAACTAGTTTGTCATTTAGCTCACATGATGTTAAATTATGCTTTCCCATTTACCATGTCTTCAGCTGTTCACTCACAGCCAACATTTAGGATTTATTCATCTCTCTGACCATTTCTTGCACTTTAGTAGATCTGCAGAGGATTTTGACTGTAATATGGTAAACAAAGTAAAAAAAAAGGAAGGGGAGATGCTGAAGTCTTAGTCACATGGGAAAACAGGGAGTAGAGCCTAAATGCAAATCTGAATATGGTTACATCCCACTGGTTTGTAGGCCATAGTTCTTTGTTGAATGCTCATTCCTTAAAGTACCTGTATCACATTAGTGTCTAAAATATGTATCTAGTAATTAGAATATTGTGAGAGCATTTGTTTAAACCTTCAACCAGAGCAAAATAACACAACCCTCCAAACCCAATAAACAAATGAATAAGTTAAAAAAATAAATAAATCATTTTACAGTCTCTTTTCCTCCTTTCTTCCTTCCCTCCCTTCACTACCCCCCTTCCCAATCTGGATTACTGACACAAGCCTTTTGAACATTATTAAGCATGCAAGTTTCAGAAGACTTACCTTAAATTTAATCTTGATTCTACTAAAGACAGAAGCACAACAGGTTCTCAGATGGATGAGAATTCCTTATCTGGAGATCTAGAAAGTGCAAAGGCTTATTCAGCTCTGTGATTGTACATCTCTGTTCCCAGTGCTGGGGACACCTGTCTCAGGTACTGGTCACGCCTGTTGTCCCTGCTTCATCCCAGTCTCCACCCAGAGTGCCCCTCAGCAGGCCTCTCATGCTCTGCTCACAGAGGAGCAGGGATTAATCTAAAGATCGCTCACATCTACAGTGTGGCAGGGCTGTGTTCCCTCAAATGTGGAAGGACAAAGGGAGGAGCTCACCTTTCCAGTACGTGGACAAGGAACCAGTGCCTTTGGAGGACAGGGCTATCAGATCCAAGTCCCTTGAAGCAAAAATGAAAACGGCTCAAGTACACTGTAGGTCTGAGGCACTCCTTTCCCCCACCCTCTGATGAGCACAAAACCAAGAGTTGTACCCACTCTTTGTCTTTCCCATGAGCTTGCAATCCACTATCCAGGTATCCTAGATCTGGATATCAGATGGCTCTCAACATGCTTGGGTGAAGCCCATCATGTCCCACGTGTGGGTCAAGACCTTTCTCTCATGTAATCATTGATGTGATCCCCCTTCTCTGCTACTATTTCCTCACCTTTCCAAGCCCTGCCTTTGGGCACAGAGGCCTGGAAGATCTTGTTGGTTCACCTCCAGGGTGAGGCAGAGGAGGCATCATGCATCTCAGTGTGTATCTATATCTGCTGTCATTAAACCACCCACCCTATTCAACTGTGGTCCCACATTTTCCTTGTTCCAATTTTACTAGTAGTGGTCTTTTTGTTGTATTCAATTTCTGTTGCAAATCTTACCTCTTGTATCTTGACCTTTCGTAATACCATCCCTGCATGTCTAGGCAATGGTTTCAAGCTCCTCCTTTGCAGCTTGTCTCTGCTTCCATCTCCTGACAGAGGAGGGAGTTTTATTCCACAAATATTTAGCTTTAGTTATGTGAATGCTTACTGCATGTGTGTGAAAACTGGGAATCTGCATATAAACTAGAAGCAGTTGCAGCTTGTGCTTTCATGTGTGCAACTTTGAGTTTTAGATGGACTTTATCTTGCCAGTTTCTATGTAACAGTTACTGTGTGAAAAAATGTTATTAAATGCTTCTAAATGAAAAATGCAATATGTGCAATGTGAAACGTTTGCTTTCTCTTATCATTTATGCTCAGCATCACTGATGTGACTGTAATTTAGCTCACTTTATTTATAGATGGAATACAACAAAGCTGCATTTGACTAGTGCTTTTAGCTTTCCAGTCAGTAATAAAATTATTCAGACTCATGGTTCTATTATTTTTGGATCTTACTATTGATAATTATCTTGGAGAAAAATATGTTTTTCTTTGGATTCTGTTTTCAGGAGTTCTATGTATGTGTTTTGTACTGACAGACAGGGAGGTTGAGGTGTTGAGAGCAAATGAGTTTTTAAAATATAATTTCTTCAGTTAAAAATCTCATGGACTAAAATGCTTCAGGTATTGACATAGATTGGGAAATTTTACTTAAAAAGGAAAGGTGTCTCAGAAGGAGAGCTATATTAGCAAAGTGGAAAACCTACATAGAAAATGTTGAAAGATTAATTTTTTCTACCATTTGAAACTACTTCACACGTTCTTTATATATTGCATGATCACTAGATCTTACATACAGATAAAAAGGAAAAACACTGAAAAATATCAGTTATGTTAATTTGTAGTTGTAGTAACTTACATGTATTGTCTCTACCTACCATTGTAGTAACACAATTATCTTAAAGAATGACCACTTATTTTGTTCCAAATATTTATTATAATAATCTAAGTGATGTTCAATTAGTCTTGTGGTATTTAATATGATTACAATTATAATCCACATAATGATCAAATGTTTTCTTTTAACAGTGTCTTGTTACTACCCACTCACAACAGAGCCAATATGTTGTTTATTTGTTATGAAGTACAGATGACAATAAGTGATACTGAATATTCCAGAATTTATAGCTTTAGGGGATTCATGTAGTAATGTAGTAATTTAGAAAAAATATTTAGTAAATCAAAGCCCATTACATATGGCAGGATATGTGCTTTATTTAGATACATGAAGTTTCAGCTGTTTTTGTCTTTTCTAAAATTAGGCGAACCATATTGTGATATGAAAATGTACACTTAGGGCACCCATGTAACCTTAACAGCCCTATCACCAACACCCACACAACCTTAATTGCTTTATCACATCTGCTTTCTGAATGCACACTTCCATTTCACTGAAATCTTCAAGACAGAATATATTTGAATGCAGGAATATATCTATTTTTATATAGCAAAGCTTATGTCAGACTTAGAAGTTGGTTGCATAACTGAGAACATTTTGGTAAGTAATCATCTTCCATAGATCTTAAAAGGTATTCTGCTTTATGCTTTTAAAGACAGATTTTGAAACCTAACTGCAGTTTTTAATCTAGAGATAGCAAGGCCAGGTATTTGAGAATGCGGTTCCTGGTAATTGGATATTGAAGCACCGGCACTGGGTGCTAAATCAAGCTTAGCTCACAGAAGGTTAGTTAAAAATTTAGCTTAAAATATTAAAGGCATTGCGAGCAGTGTTTGGGGCATATGACCAGAGTACTGCAGCAATAGAATAGATATTGTGAAATAAAAGGCAAAGAGCTTGTTCCGGTGTGCCTCTCAAATGCCACATAGGTGTTAATTCAAATAAAAGGAGGACCTGAGGAGTGATAGCATGGTACCAACTGGTTTGAAAATCCTGAGTGTCACTGCTGGTAGCCCTGAACAGCTACACTGCTGAGCAGCCAAGTGGATGTCACAGTCTATTTCTATAAATAAAACCTGGTAACCTCAGGTATAAGCACACAGAAAGTGTTCTATATGGGAATGACTTGGAGGAGTGGGGTTAGAAGCAGGTAAGTGTGTAGATAGATCCTTGGTATTGATACTCCCCTCTAGTATTTAGTCATATCAATATTACAGCTGCAGCGCATATGCCAATATTCATGAAGTACAAGTATCAGCTATGTGTCAGTTGTGGAATACCTTAAGTTCAATTGACAATTGAACTCTGTCAAATTGTGGAGAAACGAGACCACTTCAGCTCTGTGCTGTCAAGCTCTGTGCCATTAAAAAGGCTGAGGAAACTATTCCTATTGTTGAAGTAAAAAAAGACGCTGGATTTATTTTCCTGATGCATTTTAAAGTTTATTCATGGCTATTGGTAATTGTTAGATTGTGGGAATGCAGAGTGCAGGTCTGGCCTCACAGCTTTCCCTTTTAAATTCCCAATACATGAAGTATAATGTTGGCTTGTAAATTTGGCATTTTTCTCTTAACACACCCACATTCATATTTTGGATTTGTTTTTACATATTTTCACTAAAACTTGCTGTTTAGTCTGCATATAAGCGAGACTTGGATGAGGGGTTATTTGCTTTTATTTTGTAAGTATTCCTCATTTGCTTTGCTAATGAGGAAACAACTCTTATCCATAATAGTCATAAATAGCTTGGATATTCAAAATAATGTAACTATGTGAGTAAAAGCAAAATGAAGTATTCATGTAACCGAGAACATACTGTTGTGCAGAAACTGAAGGAAAACATGGAATTTACAAACCTGGTTTCTGAAGTCCTGAGCCACTGTGTAGATACTGAAATATTTGCATATAAGAAAAAGGTATTGGTTTTGGTTAGTGAACCTTCTGATAGTATTGATATCAGTGGATACTGCACGTGCTCCATATTTTAAAATCAACCTACGTATTTGGTGAATGAGTAAGGATCGACAAACCTAAATTAAGGCATAAAGCTCTGAAAATTCTGGATGAAGGTAATATTTATTCTTTTCATATGTCGTGCTTGTTATGTGGCTACAGTCACGTTCTGATAAAACATACTGTTCAAATCCCACACTGACCTCTGCTTCTTTCAGAATCACTAGCCAACTAAGTGTCTCTTGTAGGATATTTCCTAGCTCCTCTTCTAGTTTCTGATTCTCTGCCCCGTTGCTGAGTCTTCTGATAAAGGAAATCAGTTGTTAATAAAAAGGAGCTACAACTATACTTTATATATTGATTTTCTAGTTTACATGTTGAAGAGTGGTAAAAACTAACAAAAACATGTGATTGATTAAAAAAAACCAAACACACCCATGCAGTTTGTTATTTTGACAGTAATTACACAGAGATTCCAGTTATCAAGTATCTCCATAGCAATACATTGCAAATTAGACCGGGACTAAACTACGTAAAACCAGCAGACATTTTTGAAAGTATTCACAGAGGAGTTAAATTGGTACTTAAAAAGATACAACATAAAATTTTGTGTTGAAGGTGTTAAATGTAATTTTGGAATCCAGTCATTTAAATCTGGCAAAGAACACTGTCTTTACCCCTCTATAAAAGATGTAATATAGTCATTCATGACAGTATACTAAGTAAATGCTTCTGCTGCTTTATTGTGGGTAGCAGCTTGATCTTGGATCTTAGCAACTATGTTTTGACCCTCTGTGGGAAAAGAGGATATAAAATATGTGTCTCAGAGTGGCATTGAATAATTGTTTAGAGTAAAAAGGGATTAGAGAGCAAATCCTACCTCTATAGCACCGACTGACAGAGTTCATAGTGTGGGGAAACAAGATAAGGACTAATGAAGAGAAAGTGTTATTCTCCTGTACTGTTTGTTTTTTTTTTTTTTCCCCTCAATGGTCAGGATTTTTTATTTTATATTTTAATATGGATTAATTTAACTCATTATTTAACTCCACCAAAGAGGATTTGGTTTTGTGGCCAAAAAGGGAGGCCCATGTTCTCAGACAGAAAGTTTAAATGACACATCTGTTTTACTCCTAAAACATTCTGTCTTTAAAGTTTGAGACATTGATACCTAAGGATGCTGTGAATTAGAATGCTCCTTTGCTTCCTTTGCATGTGATACATTTTCTTCATATAAAGAGCTTCAAAATGGAGGTTATGTGAAGTAAATAGTGGATATGTGTGTAGATAGAATAGTATGTCCAGTGGTGATTATACTAGATATTTTGTAGGGATTATTTTTTAGACAGTTGTCTTACCTGTCTTTGTGTTAAAGATTTAAAGTAGTTTCATATTATCTAGTTGCCAGGAGTTCTTATATGCATCTTGGCTGTAATGAAAACACCAGGGTTATTTAGGGCTTTTTATTTGTAAAAGACATGTTTAACTAACTCCAGAAATGAAATCATATGTCTGTCTTTTTTTTATTTTGGTTAGTCTTGTAATCTTGTTGCTTTGTTAGTGAATTTGTCTAGAAATTACATTGAATACCTACTCAATATTATTTAGATTTCATTTTATCAACTAATGTTGGTAATACTGTACTTAAGACCACCTAGAGTTGATGTTATACCATGTTCTGGCCTTAGAGTATCTAGATATGTAAGATTCAGTGTAGCTGAGCATCTGTGTTTTATTTTGCTGCCTCGGAATGATTTTTAAATTATTTGTACATCTCAGATCAGAAATTGTTTTGATCAGTTCTCCCTAGTTAAATTCATATCCTTCCTGTTTTTCTAAAGATTCATAAATTCTGCCAGTAAACTGTAACAGGAGTAGTTTTAAAGCTTGACCAAAAAACTAATTTCCATTGCTTTGTTCACTTACATTAGAAATGGTTTCTCAATGCCATAGGTTTGAAAAGATACACATCTTTTAACTTTGGGAGTTTGCATAAAGGTGTCTTAATTCTTCTGGGTTTATGTGTTGTGATTTGTTGTTGTTTTTTGCCTGTAATGATGTAATCATGGTGTATACTGTTTTCCTGAGAGGCTTTTCAACTTAATGAAGCATGCCAGAGGCAAGCTTTTTTGGCTGCTTAAGCAGATTCAGAAAATATCTGTGTGATTTCAGAAAATTGTTGCCTCTTCCTTTTTTTTGGTAACTTTTGATGCTTAAGATTATGATAGATTTGTATGTATTTCATGATAAACTAATGTAATCTGTTGAATTTAAATTGCAGTATCATCCTAAGAAAAAGAGCATGACGTGACAGGTGTGAGACAGATACAGACTTACCACACGGGCTAAGGTGACTTTGCCTTTTGTGGACAGTGGTTGGTGCAGCAGATGCTCTTCTTGCTCATGTGGCAGGCACATGTCTGTGCAACCATCCCCTTGTATAAACTGAAGCTGCATCCTTCTATGTGGGATGCTAGTGCTAAAAACATGGGATTTTTGTTCCTTTAATCTATCGGTTTGAATCCTGTGCAACAGAGTTTAGTAGCTGTCAGTAGCTTATCTTTCCTTCTGCCCAACATTTACAGAGTACAATCAAGTCTTAAGTAGGAAGAGGCCAATCTTTACTGTGTAAGCTGTGTATATTACCAAATATTGCAACATATAATCTTAGTAAATTTTTCATTCTGTTTGTGGAGTATGTGGGTAGCCTAAGAGTTTGTGTGTAATGTGAATCTTCTCTTAAAAAGTACATATGAAAAGGCAGTGGAAAGAAAGAATGGTTTTGTCCCAAAAGCTTCCTGAACGCTTTTCAATACAGGTCCCCTTTCTTGTGTACCAGCAAAAGGTATGCATTCTAAGAGCAATTGTTTCAGCATAGGTATTGGACTGACTGAATTGTTATACTAATTTACAGAATATGAGTCATGTTTACTTCTGCCACTACACAATTCAAATATGTGTCTGGAGTAGTTAATAGTGAAAGGGCTCAAAGTTGGGGCAGAATGTAACAAGATTAGGTTGGTTACTTACCAGGCAAAAATCAATAAAAGAGAATCTAATTATCACTTGAACTCTGTCCTTGTCAAATTGGTTGTGTATTAAAAAGACCAGTATCCTAAGGCACAGCATAATAAAATAAATTTTGAAACCTGTTTCAGGAAGGAAATACAATTTTCTTTGTACTTGAATAACTAGGACATGTGGTGTACATCCCCATACTTTGTGTATTTTGTAAACTAATGAACCAAAGCTACATGTTGATTCTTAGTGTCAGAATTTATGCTTAATAAGCCAACAGTTTGATTCTCACTTGATGATGCTAAATTCATGAAGAAAGATGGAACCAGAAAAAAACAAAAAAACCAAAAAAACCCAACAAAAAAAAAAAAAAAAAAAAAAACAAAACAAAAAAACCCAAACCCAACACCTACAACCTATAGGACTTGTGTCTGGTTTTGCTTGAATTTCAGGGATTCATTATGCGTAGTATAGGCTTCAGGAAAGTCTAAAGTATTCTCTTCATTTCTGGGATTGTATGGGAGAATGTGCATTTATTCTGAAAGAAATCCCTTCCTCTTCAGTTAAAGTGTTTCAGCTTGTCATGACAAGAAGAAGTCAAGGCCACTGGAATAGGAAATCTTTTCCAAGTTAAAAATAGTATTCATTTCTTGATTCCATACTTAAGTTTCTTAAATTTTGTCTGCCTCGTGTAATTGAAGCTACTGATGCATTTTTTGAGGTACAGCTAGCTCTCACTATAGAATTTATTGTCTGTACAACAGAAGAACTATTTATGAAGGAAATTCAACTGCTTAGGGTTTCTTGGGGATGGGAAGCAACCTTCTAAAATCGCATGTCTAAGATCACATGATAGGCATTAGATATTTTTTTTTTGCTTGTATACACAAACTTTGCTAAAGATTTCTTAGCTAGAATTAAAATGGTGTTCTGTTTTTGAGGGAGAAAAATTAAGGAGTTAAAGAAGAACAAGAGAATAAACTGAAATTTTTCTCTGTTGTTTTTATGCTTGGTGATTTTTCCCATTTTGCCAGCTCTCTGCATCTTACAGAGGACTGATTTCAACTAGATTTCTTCGTAATCTTTCTCTTTGTCATGAATTCTGTAGTAATAATCCCAATAGCTTTAATTTTTTAATGGTACTTTTTTTGGTTCCAGAACTACTTAAATGGGAACATCCCATTCTCACTGTACTGCTGCTTCCCATAGATAAACTTCCCTTTATCTGACCATGCTGGAAGGCAGATGACAAGCTTCAAACAGAAGCTCAGAGGAGGCTTCTGTAGAGAATGACTTGACTGGGTTATAGGTGCCCACGTTCAGCATAACCATGGCACGTTTCTCCTGTTAAAAGAAGGGGTTGCTCTTGCCCATTCTGTGTCTTAAAACTGACCAGCCAGTAAATGAACAAAAACATTGCTCTAGCCACCCAGTGTATGGACAGAACTGTTTATTGTATAGGGCTCTTTATATTTTCTCAGTTATTGCCTAGCAGTAGTCCAATGAAACACTTTGTGAAATTAAAAGTTATGTATAACCACTATAATAAAAAACAGAGGTCTGTGGGGCATACCTGAAGTCTTCCGATAGAGTAGATTGCTGCAGTTCTCCTTTTTTGTAGCCCATGTAAGTGGCATCGTACTAAGGTGTTATGGAACATACACTGATTTTGTTTGTAACATGGAGCTAAGGGAGAATAGAAACTGAAGTGCCAACAATCATCCATAGAATTTGGAGTTAATAAATTAGCAAATAATGTTAAAGAAAAATGCAACATTTGTATCCCCCTGAAGCCTGTTTTATTCTATAATGTGTACAGGGTTTACATAGCTGTTGGAATAGAGCCTGGAAAAGTATGGAAAAAACAACCTTAGGAAGCCTGCCTCATCTGTTCCATTGAAATTAAAACGTTTAGTGTGAAGAAACAGTGAGGTTTTTTAGTGAACATTGTTTTTTTCCTCTTTTCTTTTGAAAGGTGTATTGTAATTCTGACACTCAAATAATCTGATGTTATCCTTACATTTTCTTCTTAGAGAGATCATAGCATTCTGTCCTCAGAAGTGCAAACTACTATGTTTTTAGGTGGTGTATGATTTACTGTATTTTTCTTCCAAGCCCTATGTAGGTAGAATTTGCTGATATTTTTTTAAAATAAGAAATATTATATTTTAGTTCAGGTGTTTTTTACCTCACTGTTCTTCAAGTAGGTAGCTTTCTGTAGCATTCTTGGTTTTTTGTTCTGTTTTTCATAGTCTTTAGTTCTCTTCCAGTCTTTTAAAGCATCAACTAGTTTGGGTCTCGGAGGTGTTTGATAGAATTAATTGTCAAATCTAGGTCTGTTGGTCATTGCTTTCCTCTGTCTTTCAACAGTATTAGTTCTGATCAGGTGACTTAGCACTGTTTGAACATGGCTTAGATGCCTCATGTTTTACACATCTTTCTTACAGGTTTTGCATACCTCAGCCTCAGCAAGTCTTCCTGAATCTCAGTCCATCAAAATTAATTATTAAATATTGCCTTTCACTTTTCTGAGCATCAGTTGGCACAGTTGTTCGAGGTGTTGAACTTCCTGTTCCTGTTAGGCTTATATGATTTGCTTAAGCAATTGTCTTAGGTATAATTAACTTCCTAACCATTTAAATAGTATTTAATATATAGTTGTGCCTTGCAGGTATAAGTACTTCAAATAAAATACAGGTTATACATCAACCTGTTCACATTTGGCCTTTAAAGTACAATGGGAATCATAAATAGGGGCATTGTGAGAAGTTACCTAAGACTTTTATGTGCAAAGATTATTGCAAAAACTGACACAGAAGCAAGGTGAGAAATGGGGTGTGTTAATTTTAATAAAGATACAAGGAACATGTGTCATCTAAGAATGTTAACACGTTCAGGAGTGCTGAATACAATTACAAATGATAAAGTAGACTGATAGAACAAGGTAATAAAATGCTTCAGAATAAAGAAAATCATAGCTTTTCAGATCAGCTCTAAGCAAGATGTCAAATCACAGTGGGAGGCAAAATACCTCAGGATCACAGATTTATTAAAATCTGATTACGTCATGTAATTTTGAAAATGTTAATTCTCTAAATATGCAAATAAAAGATTTGGTGGGTGACTTTATAGGTGGCTTAAATTTCAGCTTTAGAAGAGAAGGACTTGATAAAATGACTCGGAAAACAAAAGAAAAATAAAACCTGCCAAGCCACATATGTGTAACCACAAAGTGGCTTGGATGTGGTAAAATTTATTCAAATTCATAAATTCTGCATTAAAATAACTGTCAATTTTTGGTGTCACCTTAGCAGGGCTTCTAAAAACTGCTAGCAATCGAGTTCCATAGGTAAGGAAAGGGTTGCTGTAAGCCAGGTTTGTCTATTCACTATGCCAAATTGAAAGCAAAAAATGTCTGGTTGTACCCTACACACCGTTAAACGTTGACTCCTGCTGGAGAATCTTTTTATGTTAAAAGAATCACTTTTTAGAACTCTGAAAATTGATGGGAAACTTCTTTCGTTTCCATGACTCAATGGAACAGTAAGTCAATAGGGTTAAGAACGGTGTTTTTTCCCCCCAGCTTCATACAGATCATAAGCAGTAAATTCAGGAGTGTATATCTTAACTGCGTGGCCAAATCACAAAAGAAGGTTGTTTTGCTTTTGCTATGATGCAGATTTCTTTTAACCTGCTGAACTACAAAATTTGATTTTTAAATCTCAAAAGAATGTGGTACATTACCAATTTGAAAAGTGTAAATTGATTTATATGATAAAAAATATGAAAGATTGTTGAAAGAACTGTTGGGTAAGGTAACTCAACAGCTGCCCTTGCTTCCCAGTTTGCTGTTCTGTGACTTCAAATGGCTGATCCAAACTCCTCTTCAGTATCGTTTCAGGGAAAGAGAGTGCTACAGGAGCTTGAAGCAGAGAAGGTACTAGTTTGTCATCTAATTCTGTGGCAGTTTCTGACAAAAGCAGGGAAGCTCCGTCCCGTTAGCTGCATTGCACAAGCAGGAAATCAGGCCTTGGTGGTATATGAGGTGACCACTAATTCAGGGTGAATCACTTTTTTTCCTTTTTGCCGGGCCTGAGCCCTGTGGCTGGGAAATACTATCACTGTCATTCTTCTAAGCTGCTCTGCGGAAGTGTGTGGCATACACAGCTTGTGTGGGAAAGCTGCTTGAGCTGAAGGTGAATGTGGGAGCTTCTGTGTTCCATTGACTACCACCAGCTGAGGACTGTTTTGAAACCAGGCAGCTGGTGAGTACATCTTCCACTCTCGGAAGCTTCAGTGTCCCAATGAGTATTCACTACAGCCTCTAAAAGAAGATCTGAAGTAATTTTATTTCCTGATATCACGTAACTTCTTCAGAGCTTGGTGTCCTTTTGGTTACTGCTTCTGTTTCAGGAGTTGCTCTGCAGTGTTGTGACCATTACGCAGCCTGCCTTTCCCCCTTTGGCCTGCTCCTGTTACTTACCGCCTCCGTGGATTGCAAAACGCTGATGTTTATTAGCAGATGCACGAAGAGAGGGAGACACTAGCTCTCTATTGCTTTCTCCACCTATCTTCCCAGGGGTTTTACACTTGAATCTGTTCCCTGGCTAGCAGGTCCTGGAGATTTTTCAGTTACTTGTTTGAGGTTGCCTAGGAATGGCAGGCTTTCTGCTCTGGGGAAGTGAAGATGAGCAACTGAGGCAGACAAAAGTGCTTTCTCTTGCTGATGCCTATAGCACGTGACAACAAAAGAGGAAACACAAGGGATACATGGAATACAAAATTGAGTGTTCAGGGTAATTCACAACATCTGGACACTTCTTTGGATTTGCTGAATCACTCAGGAATTGTGACCCCATAAAGGAACAGAATAATAAAGCAGAAATTAAGGAAAGAGGAAGCTGGTGCCGTGTATGAATATAGAGCTGTTTGCAGAGTTCGGCAAGGTAGAGTAGGATAAGATACACATTATTTTGAGCCTCTAGCAAAATAGTCTTTTCTCCTACTCTCTTCCCAAGTTATATTCCACTTGCTTGATACTGCCTTGCCAAAGTACTACTGCAGGTGCGTTGGGCATTTGTGTTTCATTGGTATAATAATACATATTATTATAAGGGGAAGAAGATCCAGTGCACTTTCTGCTCTTATTGTTCTGCAGCTATTTATGTGGACTGTTGAAAAAAACCCAAAAAAACCCCACAAATAACCTAAAGCAAAACAAAAAGCCCAACAGCAAAACAGGTTAAAGAAATTAATGTGCCAGAAATCCTGTCTTGATAGGTTTGAAATAGGGAGGAAATTAAATACTCCAACCTCTAGCCTTATTAGCTTCTTGTTGCTGGCTACTTTTGAGGTTAAGGTTTATTTTTTTCTTGGTATTTTCTGAAGAAAAAAAATATATTTTTAACTGGAGGGGTTCTCATTTATTGTTTTCTCATGTTTGTTCATAATCACATGAATGGCAGCTGTTGCCTGTTGCCCCCAACTTCTTAAACATTTCCCTGAAAGAAAAGACCAAAGGGCAAGGTTACCATTTTACACTGATGCATATTGGAGCAGGAGTGGTAGCTGTTGTGAGTGGAAAATACGTGTGTAAAACTAGCATTACATAAGAGTCCAGAACAAATTTGCAAGCAGCTTTTGAAAGCAAGCTGCATGCAGGCCCAGACAAATTCAGCTTTTTGTAGTACGTTTACATATTCTTGAAAATATTACCATGGTTTGGAGATGACTCTTTTAAATTCTGGTTCTAGTATCTTAGGTTTGTGAAAAGAAATTTTGGATTCTGTATTTCAGTTGTTGTGTGCTTTTTATGTGGGGCCTTTTCCTCCCTGGTCTTCTCCCACTCTTCCCCCCAGGGATGTTATCTAGAGAAATAGTATGCTGTTATGGTACTTTTAACTGGATGGTTTAAGCTTGGCATCTGATACAGGAATCAGAGCCATGGACTGCTTTGGGAACTTGGCTACTTGTCTATTAGGAGTTTTATATTTCCCTTGCAAGGACATCTCTGCAAATACCTATATCACCATTTTTTTTTGAAATGCAGAGGAAGTGCAATATCATCTCACTGCCATCAATTTATTAGTAGCAACTAGGATGTATGGCTATGTAGAAGCATTCTGTGGTAAAATAGGATTGGTTTAGATTATTTTATAAACGTTCCTTTAGCAGTGTAAGGAGCAGCTAGCTATTCACATACCCAGCTAGCTCTCTTAAGTATTTTGCTTGTAGTGTTTACATCATGTCTACTACGTAGTATGAAAATAATTCAAATGATGCATTAAGATGTGAGGTGATTCACCAGCAGTGAGCTACAGATGGTCTGTTGTTGAATTACTAAGAAACAGTGGGAAGGCAGGGACAATAATTGCGGTATTGTGGTATTTACCTGCACAGGGGCCAGCAAGCTGTTCAGAGCTAGTTGTGTGCAAGGCAGCCTTACTGTTTTGCACACTAAACAGTTTTGGGTTTGTTTTTTTTTTTTTTGACTCACTGCTAATCAGGAGGAAACTGAGAAAAAGAAGCTCTTTTCAGGATGGGTTAGCATAGACTGAGAGCCCATTAAGGGCATTCTCGAAATGTCTACTTCTATGCCAAGGATTCCAGACAGCATATAAATAGTTACAGACAGCATATAAATAGTTACAGTAAAGCTAACATTATGCACAAAGGATAACAGCCATGTATACAGCATCTCAGCATATGATGTGAGCAACTTCATGTGGACAAAAATGTGAAACTCATGCTTTGCTACAATTTAGCTCAGTTATCTAACAGACCAAATATATTTTTGTCCTTTTTATAATTTTTGATACATTCTCATGTAGCATGCTTTTGTATTTCTAATCTAACTGCACTATAGATAAGCACTTCACAAACACATTCATCATGAGAAGGATGAAACGAGTATGTAGCAATGTATAGGTATTACAACAGAAAGTATAATTAATCGTATCCAATTTACAATTGAGTAGGAAAAGAACTATTTTTGACAAAAGATAACATCTAAGCAATTAGCTGGGAACATGGTATATCACATCATTTTAAATGTATTTTGATGACTGAGTCTTATAATTTTAATCCTTTTTATTTCAAAGTTTGGGTAGAAATGAATTACTCAAACTTGTTTTCTTTTTAGCAGTCTGACTACCCGTTTGAAAAACATCTGTGGGAGAACAAACTCCCCAAGGTGCTTTTCAGGATGTCTTCTATGTTAGAAAACAGCAGAAAGCCTGATCACTCAGTGGTTTTTATTGACTGACTGCTTGTGCAGTTTTGTGTCTCTTGGTAGAGGAATTTGTCCCAGATTCCCTCGAGTTTGCTCAGTTACGGGGTCCTGTTCAATGTTAGCAGGTGCACCCAAAATTTTTCCCTTTAAATAATTCATTGTGTTTTGAAACTTTTTTTAAACAACATCTGGCAGTACAAGACTGCTTGTATTCTTTCTGTTCCTTGTTTAGAAATGACACTCAATCACACATTTGATTTCACAGTTTGAGTTTAATATTAAGTTTATGCACCAAATTCTGCTTTGTGCATAATATGTTGAACCAAACAGATTCATATAGTATGCACTTAAGTATTTTATTTCATTGCAACCAGAGTAACTAATATTTTACCCTAGATTAAAACCTTTTGTTTTACTTCATTGTCTCAAAAATAACAACTTAAGGCATGACGACTTGGAGAGGATGATCAATTGGATGGCATGTTAGCTGTGGCTAATGACTTTAAATGGAAGAAGCTTTTTAAAATGGTGGAAAATGACTCATGTAAAATGCAGCATATTCTTCTAGCTTTTTTTTCTCATAGTCAAAATGGTTCCCCCAAGCTGCTGCAGATGGTTAGAGTCTTTTTTCAAACTTTTTGTGTCTTGCATTTCCACAGCATTAGGCTTGATTATTTCTGTTGAATTGCTTTAGGGAACCCAACATCAACACTCATTTGCAATACCCAAGCAAGATGATGCAGTATGATATCTTGCTCTCAAAAGAAGGTTATTATCTTTTCTTTAATCCTTCATTTAGGAATTCTATAGCCAGACGAATTACCAGTAATGCCGGTAGCTCCTTTTAGTAAGAGGGAGGCTGCTGTTGGCGAAGGTTTAATATTATAAGCTTTCATGGTGTATTTAGTTTGTATGTCTTTTCTGTATGAACGTAATTCCATACAGAATTGGATACTGTTTCTGTTGTTCATTTAAAGATTAATATAATCTGTCATTTCACATTGTTTAATTTGGTTTGTTTCATAGAATCATTAAAAAATTGAGCTGGAGGAGACCTATGAGGTCATCTCATTCATCCCTAGAGTCCAAAGGCAGAAGTAACTCTACAACTAAATTATTATTGCCATTAAGTAAAATGTCACTTTTCAATTCAGACTTTCCCTGCTGCAAATGTTTGATTAGCTTGATCGTGACCAATTTGCATGTTCTTTCTCATATGTAACAGTATCAGCAATATTGCTGTTTTAAGTTATTCTGCCTCAACTGTGTTTCCAACAAGTATAATGAGTAATAGAGATATTACATGCTGTCTCTTTTTTTCTTCTGTAAAATTATTAGGGGGACACAGAATTCATATGAGCATTAATATTTTTAATATTTAGCCAAACCTAATCTTTTCTGTTCTGCTGTTTTAATAATAATAATAATATTACTATAATCATTGTGTAGCCATAATAGCTTATAATAACCATTTTTTCAGTGGCACTCTGTTCCCAACTTCATAAAATCCTACAAAAACCCCATACCTTGGTGTCCCCCCAGATTTTGTGAACTTTGTCAAGGCAAACAAAACAATTCTGATTTTAGCAACTGAAAGAAGGAAAAAAAAGAAGGGTTGTTGCCAAGGAGAAGGAAGTATTTTTAAGATAACTGAATTTTTTAAAATGCAGTAGTGGTTTCAGAATAAGAGAATGGGAGGCATGATAATAGGTACAACCCCCCCCCCAGCCCCGTCCATAAAAGAAGAAGAACTCCCACCCCCAAACCAAAACCAAGAGGGAGAATAGTAAGTCTGATATACATGGGAAAAAGTATGACCAGGAGAATGTCAGATGAAATGGAAGAAGAAACACAGAAGGAAACTTGTTTTGGCATCTTGGAGTGTTCATGTTTTCAACAATTATTAGTTACAGTATAAAAAGCTTATGAACATGTGTAGGGCTGCTGAACAAAGTATACACGCTACTTAAGCATGCTTAAAGTACATTTATGTGTTGATTTAAGAAGGATTTTCTCTAAAGAGTATAACAGTTTCTGTCTTGTTTCAGACTGTAGTATCAGAGAGAACCTAAAAAGATGAAGGAGGAGTTAGTAGCACTGTTGTTGAAAGGACAAGGAAAGAGCTTTTCAGTTGTATCTTTATGTAACCACATTTCAAATGTCATGTGGAAGTGTTAATGGGAGGCCTGCTTACATGTAGGATGTTCTTCTCATGGATATCATAAAAAGGGGTTTGGCATCTACTGGATTTCTCCCTCCCCCCCCCGGTCTCCTTGCATCATTAATCACATTTTGTTTCAGACATCCACTGTCAGTGATGCACAGTCTTTACCCTGGAGACTGCCGTTACTGTATTTCAGCTATCTGTACACACAGTAGTAGTGGCATACAGTCTCCAGAAGTCTTAGGACTTCTTTATATCAGCTTTATGCAAGTGCTCTGTGATTCTGTATGACAGTCACTGTTTTCATCTATGTAGAATTTTCAGTGCCTATCATTTGTAGTAATGAAAATTTAAACATGAAAAGGTTTCTTTATGTTTATGAGGAACAATATCCGACATTTGTAGTCTTTCTAAGAATAAAAGAACCCTATAGGTTTTGAGTTTTTTTTTTTTTCCATAAGCTTTACATTACTTCACAGTACATATGTATTACCTGCCAATATTATGTAGATGTGCAGTATTCCTTCTAACACACTGATCTTTCTAGTTATGATTTGGTTTATGCAGATTTCTAATAAGATAGCAGAAAATGAGGTTACACATGGCATTTCTTTCATGAATTGTAGTCACTGGTGCACTCCGTGTGTCTTCTGTATTTAGATTTTCCTGTTATTTTAGATTATTCGTTGTCATGCTTCTATTATCTGCACACTTGCTTCAATGCCTTTTTATCTTCATATATAGAAAACACTGCTGGTGGCACAAGTCTCTGTAAATATTCCAGATGATATTCTGGTTGGAAGCCACCTCAGGACGATTTTACTCCAGCCTCCTCCTCAAACAGGCACTTGTCCTTCATGTCCCAGAAACTTGCTCCAAGAGGACTTGCTCCATAATTTTCTCTTGGGCTGAAGTGAGGCTGGCTGGCTTTGCTATGACATTGGCCAGCTCTTTCAGCAGCCTTGGATGAGGTGCAACAGGTCCTACAGACTGTTGGTAAGCAGGGTTCTCACAAGTAATCCCTCACCTGAGCATTACTCACTGCTGGTAATTCTTCCTCTTCTTCAACCCTGCCTTTCAGCACAGAGGCCCAGGAAACTCAGCAGTATCCACTGGCACTTAATTACCAACTCCATTCAACCACAGTCCTGTATTTTCTTTGCTTAAACTTTCAATGTAGCAGTAGAAGATCGAGCTAGCCAGTTGCTAGCTGGGAGCTGTGCCAGTCACTACCCAATGAAAGGAGGAGGGAGTGGAAAGGGAACTAAAGAATTGCGAAGCAGCAGTCACTGTTCAGGAGCAAGGAGGTGAGGCTTTGCTTGCTAGCAGATCTCCAAGTAGGCGCTGTGAGAGAGAATGGAAAGAGGAGACTTGAAAAAGGAAGTGAAAGTAGTGGCCACAGCTTGAGAATGAGAGGGAGGGCAACTTCTTGATAAGGGTTAAACCAAGGGCAGAACCAGCTCATCAGGCCTGCGGAAAAGAACCTTCTCAGCAAGGAAGTCTTTTTCTCCCCATCTTCCAGTGAGAGCAGAGCTTCCATCCTATTTCCCACACTGTATCCAACTCTCAGGACGTATCACCTATCTCTCCTGTGAGTGACTATGCTTCTCCCACCTTATGATGGATTGTCAGCATGCAAAGGGTCATACTTGTGGTCTGAAGAGTCCTCACAGAGGAGCAGCTTCTGTTCTAGAAAGTATTTCTGCACATGGAGCAGTTAGTGGCCCGGTGCCTGGTGCATACAGCACAATGCAGGATTGAAGGGATATCGAGTGACCGTGCCTTCCCAGCTCATGTTGATCCATTGACATATTTTGGTCTGTGCTTTCTGTGTCAGCCAGTTGCCCCACATTGTCCCCAAGGATAAACATATAGGGAAGGCATGCAGGAGTAATATTTCAGTGAGGGATGGTGTGGACTGTTCAGATTCTACCACATGGCAAGCCTGGCAGTTTGAGTTCAAACAACCTGCAGAGCTCAGGGATGTGCTCCAAATATGCTGGATGGGTCAGTCATGCGCTCCTATCTGAAGCCTCTTTTTTTATAGATTAAAATCTGCCTCAGTGACCTCAAATTATGATTATTGTTACTGGTTTTCAAGAAAACTGGTATAATCTTGTTTGGTTTAATGAAGCAGTCCTCTCATACCAGACTGCAGTCATAAGTTAGAAACCTGCTGGTGCTGTCACCAAGCTGAGCTACTGGCCAAGAAACTTGCAGCTTCTCAGAGAGGTTAAGATTGATAAGTAGTATCATATTGTTGGGGCACCAAGTCACACAAGTTTTTCCAAGAGCGAGAAGAGGTAGCTGTTGATTAATAGGACAGAAGAGAGTTGAAAGTAAAAAGGAATAATAAGTTATAGTAGCAAAAACTTTAGGAAGGGGCGATTGCAGTAAGAGAAAGTTTTATAGACCAGAAGGGGGTGTGACTGAAGAAGCAACAGAAGTGTTGAAGAACGAGTTGAGGACTCTCAGCCACTGGCGATCACTTTTTGTGATGGAGTAATATTCTGATATTTGCTGTGGTTTAAGAACTTTTAGTGGTGCTGAAGTTACATGTGGTGATGTCAGCTCCATGTGAGTTCAGATCCAATTATCCCCATCAAAGTTGTACAGCACTTTGGTGCGGTACTTCTAATTTACTTCTCTGAAATCTAATTTGTTTACAAAAATGCTCTGAGAACTGAACAAGCACATAGGAAATGCAGTAAGAGCGAATCAGAGGATTTGGTTTGAGATGCAGTTTGCCCAAATGGGATTGCTAATACATTCACAGCCTCTCTTAAAAAATAATAATAAAAGAAGGCCAAAAAGCATATTTTGATTGTATGCTTGTATTCTACTAACAGAATGGAGAAATTACCTTTGTTGTGAACTAATAAAACAACAGAAACAAACACAAATCATCTGTCTTTAATTATTTTTTCCAGATACTATTTTTCTTAAATACATGTTCTAGTTTTTGACTACAACACCCTTGTTTTGCTTCTATTTCCCTTACTCTTGCATTCGCTATATTCTTTCCAGCAATTTAAGCGGTTTAATGGGTTTACACAGCTTTAAATTGCATTTGAATCACAGGCTCAGATCAAAATATGCATGGCTAGAAGTCTACATTTACATAGATTTTTCTTCTTCTTCTTTACAGTTTACTGCACAGACATGAAATATTTCTTTGCAAGCCTAAAAGGTTACTTTATTTATATCTGACATCTTTTTTCTGACATTTGAAATTCTCCATTTTGTTAAAGAAAACAGTGTCAGCTGTGTGTAAGCTCGTCATCAAGAGACAGTGTTTTAAACCACAATAATAGTTCAGACTTGTTGAGCCATGGCCAATTCTCACTCCTTGACCTCCTATTTTAAGGTAGCTCATTTTTTAATACGGTGGAACAAATGCTGCTTTAAAATAAACTCTGAAGAAAAAAATGGAATTAAACCAACTTTCTGGCCTTCATAACCTTGCTGTCTCCCAGTCAGTGTAATTTGTTTTACGCTTTTTCCTTGTACAGATTAATTGTTAGCAAAGCACTTTTCAGATAAGTGTTAAATAAATGCTTAATCTTACTGTAATAAGTAATTCATTCATTTAATTGACCTCTATTTTACTACAGCTTATAATGTCAATCAATTATATCTTTTTTCAGCCTTCATTGATCTTCTTTCATCCCACACTGTTTCTCCTGTTTTTCATCTCAAATCCCTTCGGAAGATACGAATAAAACTAAAGTTCCTCAAACATATTTTAGCTGCCCCCTCTCTTTTCTCAAGCTAGGCACAGAATTGGAAGACTTTTACAGTATTTCAGCTATAGAAATTCAGAATAAGCACACTTATTCCAAGGCTGTAGAGCTTGAAGAATGATGACCCTAATCAATTGAAGTGAAATACACCAGAGTCGTAGTATTTTATCTCTGTGTTTGAGAAAAGCACAAAAGCCACCTCAGGTGTTTTGTTCTCTTCAGTGGTAAAGGTGAAGTGAAATAGTTCTAATAATTTTTATTTGTTACATGTGGAATAACAGGTCAGTTTTGTATTTTGGCTGCAACACCCTACAGCAGAAATAGTTTTCTAAGAAACATCTTCATCTCTTCTGTCATGATTTCTTTCTTATTGTTCGTATTGCAGTACTCCTTAAAATATCGATTTCATAATATCCATCATGGTGTTCTCAGCAAGACTATAAGTTTGTTGAATGCTTCACACACACCCTACTTAAAAATAAAATAAAAAATTAACTCAGTTTGTTGGGGTTCTTTTACTTAGAGTTGTGCGGGTGATTTGCCATTGACTGTAACACTTTGAAAATCTCTTCCCTGTGATACACCTTTCATATTAATGTTTCAGACAGCTCATTTTACAAGATCTGTTCTACATTTGGTATTTGTGACCCCACATATTACTTGTCAAAGTAATTAACTTTAAGCTGGATTAGTTTTACTTTTAATGGCAGATTTCCCTTGAAATAGGGATGAGTTTTGTATCAACCTATGTTTATTAAAATAGAAGGTCCCAATTATGCCATTCTTTTTCTTATATTTGTGAATAATTTGGGACCGTAAAAACCTGCTTACCTATGTGATGGGATATATCAGAATTCCATGGCACAAAAAAGAACAGCATGTTGTGAAGCTAGCTAAGAGCAGAAATGAGAAAGGCCTATCAAGATGAGCGAGAAACACAAAAGAAATGCAAAGACTTGAAATGTCAGTGAGTGAGATAGGTTTTAAGGTTTCTTTTATCTATGATCATCTTCCAGCATTACAAGTAGCTCAGAAAATCACAACTGAAAAAAACACACTGCCATAGCAAATACTGACTAGCAAAAGGAAGTGGGAGTATGCCCAGAGCTCTCAGATCGTAGGTGTGGAGAGGTTACTTTTTAAGCTTAAGTTAATGATTCAGAGATCCTTTCTGCGTCTGACCTGTTAAATAAAGGTTAATGAATTCATCTGCATAAAATATTTGATTATTAGTTATTGCATTGAAATGGACTAAAATCATATGTGACTAGGAATGGTAGGTGCTGTTTCTAAATAGTGGATTTTAAGGCAGTGAAAACCATTTTCTAGCACGTTACCTGGAGTAAAGTATTTAAACAAGTAAAGGAAACAATAATTGGGAAGCAATTAATTTTCAAGATATCTAGGAAATAATGCTGGTTAGAAAGAAACTGGGGTAGAAAAGAACAGCAGCAAGAAAAGTGCAATCTGAAGGCAGTTTAAAAATACATATATATTTATGCGTGTATGTACACACATCCAAAGAGATGAAAAGTTCAAGCTATTGGTTGTAAATGCAATTAGGGAATTAGATAAGTTTACAAAACTTAATAGGTGGTAAGAGCTGTAAACAGAAGGGTAGTTAGCTAAGTTAAGGCAACAAAAAAGTGTCTTTTTAAGGATAAGAGGAGTTGATACACAGCATGTTCACAGTCAAAAAGTTACTTTGATTAACAGGGTTTTTTATTGTTCTAATTACTACTACTTGACAATTGAAAGAGGAGATAGTATCACTGCTATTTAATCAGGAATTTTAGAAGCAAGATGATTGTATTTTTAATTTTTTAAGGTTCAAATTGGATTGGTAAAGGTGACAGCAATGGTAGAACGGGCTTTCCTAATACACTGTAATTGATAATTACCTCTGTACTAGGAAATCAAAATGGCATGCATTAAATAAATTAAACCCCAGATATTTGGCGAATATCAAAATTCTTAGAGAAACGTTACCAAATGCCTTGATGTGTAGTGGACAGCAAAAAGCTTTGGCTCTTCTTTTTGTAACTTTTTTTTGGCAGTTTCCTAGATGACAGAATAAACTTATTGGTTAAGATATTTGCAAGTACCTTAAGGATGAATACTGCAATTGAAAAGGACTTATTGTTGGTAAAGTCATACTGGTGGATTTATAGACAGGTTAATCAGTTTTATTTCAGAACAGACAAAGAACAAGCCATACATCATATGTATCTGTATCACTATATAGATATATCTTTGTATATTGTGTATACAAGGATTTCAGACCATACTTTAAAATAGTCAGCTTTCTTGTGGAAATGATTGGAAGCCATGATGGGACATGTGACACACAAGTTCCTGGTGTGACTGAAGCCCAGCGAGAGTATTTAGTTGGAGTGGTTATTTTAACAGTGCCTTTGTTTTTAATTCAATTCTACAGGAGTATACTAACTAGTTCTTATGTGTGTTCAAGGAAGATGCTGATAACCTTAAGAATATTTAGAGAATGAGAATCACCAAAGGTCTAGAAAACAGTTTCTCACTGTGGCAACACATTCAGATTAGAAAGGAAATGAGTACTTAACATCTACCACAGTTGTTTTGTAGTGATTCAAATGGGACTGGTAAATTGTCTTGTGAATTTTAGGTATAAACAATAAGGGACTGTGAGTTGAAATTACAGGATAAGTGCAAAATACACTGAATGCACCAAACAGTGTATTGGAAGTCTCATATTGGTATTTTAGCATAATCATGTTTGAGTCTACTTGGCTTTTGGTTCAAACGCTTTTCTGGACAAAATTATTTCTGTGGGTGGTTAAGAAAATGAGGAGTGAGGAACACTAGGAAAGAAGGTGCTTGGTAATCTTGAGACTTGCTTAGAAGGCACACAAGAGTGGCAGTCTCCCTGAGTTCCAAGTGCCCGTCTTCTGCTGGGGCAGATAACCAGGCTGTTAGACAAAAATATTTGAGAGAAGGTTACAAGTGGAGCTTTACTAGCAGGGATCTGTGGCTGTGGTCTATGCGGATTCTAATGGTGGAAGTTACTTTTGGGGAAAAATGGAAAAAAGAAAAGAGGAGAAGCGAGGAAATGAGAGAGAAAGGGCAAACTCCAACAGTGGCCAGCTGGGAGGAGAGGGGCTGGGGGACCCCAAAAGAGCATCCTTCCCTGTGTGCCCTCTCTAGTGCAGAAGGTGCTTTCCCCCATAATATTTTTCCCACAGCAGCTATGTAGTTTTCCTCAGGACCAGCTCAGACTCACAGCTGCATATGATGTTAACGCTGGCTGGAGCACACTTTTATCAGCCGAAGGTGCCACACACTGCTTGGATATTAAGTTCTCTGCATGCATATATTGTTTGCCCAAATGTAAACCAAGAGCTACAATGATGGACTAGGAAAAGAGGGGAAGGAAGGAATGACCAGTTGCTTCCCTGGAGAACCACCGTAACAACGCTGTTGGGGTTTGTAGGTGCAAGGCCATGGCAGTAACAGCACAAGAGTGATTGCATGAGAACAGCAGTGAAAAATACTGCCACAGAGGCTCTAGAAAGCAGTCCCCTGACAGTTTGGGTGAAGGGATACCGAGCCGCAGCTAAGGGGCTCTTACCTGTACAAAAGGCAAGGGACCAAAAGCACTGTGTGGAAATACCTCATGGTCTTCATCATGAACAGGTGTGTTTAATGTACCTCTACTCTGTAAAGTCTTTTTCCCCTTCTGAAGCCTAGTTATGATGTGTTTACAGTTATTTGGTACACTTGCTGCTACTTGTCATTGAGTAACATTTTCCTTTTTTTTTTTTTTTTTTTTTTTTTCTTGGTCCTGATGTGGACATCACTATTTCTGTATCCCCATTGCACTTGACATCTTCCTTTCACTCCTTTGGAAACAGTTGTTCTTCCTAAAAATGGAAAGAATTACTCATTTAGGTTTTAAGCCATATATTGATTGCCTTTAATTTGTCCCCAACCTCCTCACTATGTAAACTCTTCCTTTTTCATTTGTGTATATAGTAGTTGTATCCATATTTAGATATTTTAAAGTGAAAATGAAATATGTCTTAATGGTTACCGATCAAAGGACGTGAACTCTTTTGAAGGATATTAAAAAAAAAAAACAAAACAAAACAGAAAAATAGTTTTAAAACTTAGTGACTTAATTTCATTTTTATTTAAATCAAAGAACCATAAGGATGAAATAAAAGCATCCTTTGTATACCACAATCAATATTTATGTATCAAGGTGTTTGAAAGATGTAGAATGCCTAAGAGCGAACATTAAAAAGGGCAATTTAAGTAGTTCTTTAGAACTTCAAATACACGAGTTTGTTTTTAGATTTTACAAGCTGAATTGGCAATCTTGGCTGAGACAGAACTGAAATTCTTATCTTTTGATTCCACAGGAAATGGTAGAAAAGTGATAAGCCTGATGTGTAGGATATTTTTGTTTGGGTTTTGTTCTTTTGTGTGTGTGTGTGTGTATATGTGGTACAGGAATTTTTTGCTTTTTACATGCATAATTCACAAACTGTGGCAGGGATTCAACCAAATCCAAACATGTCTGTACAAGACAAATAAATAAGCATGATTTGTTTTTGAGCCAGTGAGTACATTAGGAAGTTTATATTTGGAATGTGATAAATTACAAGAGGAACAATAAATCTTAGTAAGAATGACGTTTTAACTCTGATTTTTACACAAAATTGTCTGATTGTCAGGGTGTTTCTGTCCACACAAAATGATTGCGAGGCTTTAAAAAGAAGGCAAATCAAGGATGCATTTCCCCCCCTTTTTTTTAAAAAAAATGCTTTTTGTAATCTTACCCCTCATATGAAATATATGAAATATAATATTTAATAGACTCTAGACAATTTTTTTTCATCTTTATTAACATATGTTATTGCAGATTTGTTTTTTGTTTGGGTTTTTCCTTTGGAAATTCAGGTACTTAAAATTACACAGTAAAAGAGAAACTGTAACAAAGAACTGAAGGGAATGTCGTCTACACTTCAGATAGGGAGACTGTTTTTTTAACACTTTTGACACTCCTACTGAACTGAGGACTGATGATTGCCATTGAAATCAGAGGACAAGATTGTTCCTTTAATCAGCCTGTCCCCAGTGGAGATCTCATTTTGGATTTTGCCCTAGATCATAAACTTGATGAGCTCAGCTGTTTGCTACTTGCCAACCCAGGAAGAAGTCTTTAAGAGATCTGTTTGAAGAAAACATTACATTGATGTTATTAAGCCTGTGTCATCATAGAAAATTGATAAAGTATGTCTAGTGTGTGTATGGGAAGGTGACACTGGCTATATGTGTACATATATATATATATATGTACATATATATGAGTTTTGGAAAAAAGATAAGCAATGGAAAGAATCCGTTGCTGTTATAGTTGCTTTCCAAACAGAGGGATAAAGAATAAGACCAGAAGGCCTGTTCTTCCTGCAAGTGACACACTTTATTATATTCAGGCTGGTTGCCCAGGATAGATTAATTTGATTTAGGTATTTAAAGTTGATTGGAAAATAATGTAATACTTCCATTCCTAAGGATTAGACACTATTATGAGGTCCTTGTAGTTCTTTTTTCGTATTACAATATATGACTATAATCATCAACAAATGTAACTATAGGTGTTATAAAATCAGGCTTTAACCCTTTCCATCATTTGATTGTGTGATGACTTACCCATTTAAACTAGTCCATTATACCTTGGTGGTAAAAGATTCATTTAAGTAGATAATTATAAGGGTAATGGGAAAATCTGGCAGGAAGCAAGCGCAGAAAAAAGAACAGTGTTTTCAAACACTGAGCAGTTGGCACAAAAAATTATTTGTGACAGCTAAACACAGAATAAGGACAAAGACAAGCAGCTCTTGTTCACTGTGTTCCCACAAATGACCTCATAAGCACAACAGCTTAGCAGGAGCTTCTCAGTGCACACAGCGGGGTCTAGCTGGTCCCAAGAATATGCTGCCCAAGAGGCCATGCGAGGGCACTGTCAGCCTCTTCTGCCTCACCGCAGGGTGTCCAGAGTGAACCCCAGGATGGGACTCCGACTTACAGTGTACTGCAGAGTTGGATGCTGGGTAGCATCCTCTTGAGCACAACGTCAGAGCTGGAAAGACTGTTTTCTCAGCTTAAAATAGGTAAGAAGGGACTAGAAAGTGTTGGGAGTGTGCAAAGGGAATGGTGCAAAGAAAAACAAGCTAGAGTAGAGGGAGAAGGATGATGTGTGGGGGGAGAATAAGCACACTTTGCCATTTGGTGTGAGAATCACCTCCAGTGACGCCAATGAATGTCCTGTCCTGACTCTGTACTGATCACAGCTGGCAGAATTCTCTGACAGAATCATATACAGGGGAGCACAGATACTGAACACAGAATTAAGTCAAAAGCTACACTGCGCATCAGAAATTACTGGCTCTGAGTTAACTGTATTTCTTTATCATACTTATCTGGGACAGCACCTATAATATAATATACCAAAAATAGGTTCTGTAAGCAGTAGTAGGAAAATATTTGACTTCAGAAAAACAGACTTTGAAAGAACATGGAATAAGGTGAGGAAAACTCAGTAGCATCTGAAAAATCTGTATTGGAAGGTAAAGAGATAATGAAAAATACCAAGTTATCCATACTTGGAAGTTGTATTGAGAACCCAAAATATCTGAGAAAGGAACAGAAATAATTGTGACTTAGTAGAATTAAGAACACACTGAGAACTTCTAAACGCAAAGAAGTAAGTAAAGTGGCTGAACACTGTTATTTAGTATTAATGTTATAGAGTAAGCATAAAGAATGAAATAGAGAGCCAGTAATCTGATAGCAGAAACGATGAAATGTAGATTTTCTAATTGGAAGGGGAGGCTGAGAAAAAAAGAAACTAGCCACCCCATAAAGAGGCCTAAATGTGTGTTATTAAGGCTAAATACGAGGTGTGAGGTGGTTTGTTATTTATGGAGAATTTTGTTATTTATGGATTTATTGCAAGTAAGTATTGGTATTGAGAGGTGAGGGGCTAAAATCACATGGGAAATAGCCACACCATTTATGACAAAACCCAGAACTATAGTAGTTCATAAAGCAACCAAACCTGTTGCAGTGGTTTGACTTTCCATATGCGCTCACTCTCTTCTAAGATCTGTAGTCTTACTTCTGCCAGCTGTCCGTGCTACTTGCCCTACCTTCTCTGCTTGGGTGCAGTTTAAGGCTAGTGTGCTCCTCTGTCTGGTGAGATGTATCTCAGGGTAGTTTTCTTGCACTGAAATTATTGCTAGAAATAGCTAAACATTGTTGACAGCCCTGTATAATTGTAGTGAAACACAGCTCAGGGGAAGAGTTGCAAAATTCTCGGGCACTGAGAGGTGATCTGAGCATGGGTCCCTCTCATTTTCTTTTCCATTCTAACACTAACTGAAATAGCCTTGGCTGCTTAAAAAGTGCACATAGAGAAACTGTGCCAAAGGACTTGGGTATCTGTTGAGAACGTGGGCCAGCTTGCTTACTACCTGAAACTATATGGTGCTAGCAAAAGATCAAAGAAATGAGTACAGAAATTCTGTGCACAGACCTGAGATGCAGTACAGTGAAAATAAATGTAGTCTTAATTAAATATATACATAATCTGCGAAGTATATAAAGTTGAAAATAACCCCGCTCAACTCTCTCTTGATGTTATGAAGATTAATTAATTATTTGATATAATGCTCGAGGTTTCTTAGATGGTACAATGGTTGTCTGAAGGGAAAGAAAAATGAAGAAACAATACCCTAAAGCTCCTATTTTTAGTAAATGTTTGGAAAACTATTTTGAAGATGTGCAGAATAACACCTAGTAAAACAGTTTGATAAAGAACATCCGGCATGAATTCAAGCAGAAGAGATCATGCTGAACTAATCTGTTTGAGTTCTTTGAAGGTATTAGTGTTAAGAAAGATAAGGAAAATTTAGAGATTGTAGCATCCTTGCATTTCGAAAAGAATTTGACAGGCTTTCACAACAGAGATAAATGCCTACACAAAGAACTCTGGAGTAGAAGGTAAATGCAGATGCTGGTAGAAAATTATTTGAAAGCAAGGAAATGAGAACTTTGTGTGTTTTGGAGAAGTTGAATTACATTCCCCTGGGCATTCTGTTTTATGAAACTTAGGTAATAGGACCAAATAGGATACTGCTAAATTTTAAAAGGGTTGAAGAAAGAGAGCAGAAGTAACTCAGGATTATTAAATCAGTTGCTCAAAACTTGAGTCGTTAGGAGTAAGATTTGTCAGGAATTTATTGATGTTCACACTCAGATAATCTCCTGTTACATGATCACATCACAATTTTCCACAGCATTTGCCTTCTCTAATATATTAAGTGTTTAGTATTCATTTGGCTATTCAGTAATTTGCTTTACCTTCATTCGGCCTCGGGTCCTATTAATTATTACCTCATGACTTGTGGTTTGGGATAGACTTTTTTAGTTTCCTCATTGGCTTTTCCATGACAGTTTCCAATAGCACACGCTGTACTACAATGGAAGAATATAAGTTCCGTCTTTCAGTGATGGGGAACTGAGGCACTGAGCAATTACAATCAAAGGTATCTTTATTTTTGTATTATCAGTCTTAGGTTCCTAGAACATGAGCTTTTATTATACTTACTTTTTACAGCATTTTGTCGGTTCAAAGCACAACTTACTTTTATTTAAGATGAAGCAGTATGGAACACACAACTTGTGATGACTCTCTGAAAAGCTTTACATTTGTAAAGATCTAAATTAGTCTAGTATAGCATTTGACTGCCTGAACTACCTAGCTATCCTGTCTATTCATGCATTAAGACTAAAGGACAGGACTGTAAATTATAACTTCCTCAAAAAATAAGGAAGAAAATAGTTTCACTGACTGCAGAACTTTTAGATATCCCCAGGATATGCCTAACCCATACTGTGAAATAAGCAGGATTTCCCTTGTTAAAGAAAGAACTGTTGCAGTTAATTGAACATATTTTGGTGATAATTCTTAATTTTGAATGAGTTGCTTTGCAATCTTGATAATAGCATTTTGATGTATCCTTCAGCTATTTATAGATGGGAAGGTTTTCCAAAAGTAAATGAGAAAATACCTTTCAGTATGTGGCAACATGCTGACATCTATAGAGCTAGAACCGTCACATCCCCTACACAGGCTTCTCTTACTGAAACTAAGGAGGCTACCGACAGTAATTGCAGTTCTATGCATAGATCAGCACTGAGGACATAGGTGTTTCTTAGCTATTTCATGCAGATGGGTGAAATACTGATGATGTTCAGGAGTGTATAGAGTCTTTGGAGACCTAAATGGGATTATGTGATTGATTACTGTAAATGGGCACAAACCACATAAATACGATGTTTTGCTGTGCCAGAGATTTGTTGATCTGGTATTAGGCAGGGCCAGTTCATTAGCTGGACAGGATGCCTCTTCCTGATTCTGAATGAGAGGCAGCACATCTTTTCTCTTTGCACAGCCGTGTGCCTTGCCATCACTAGTTTATTCTGTTACTGCTCCTGTCACTACTTTCTTCAGAAGTTTGTTTTGTACAGGTAACAGAGCTTGTAAGAGACAGAATATAAGATGATGTATTAGGTCTTTGCCAACGTCTCTTGCTGATGTATTTCTCCTTCCTACAATCAGTCATCATTTTTCTTCATTAGAAATTGCAAATAATAGAGCTTATTTGAGTTACTGGTTAAAGTGTTGGGAGTAGGGCTTCTATTACTGCATTTCTGACTAATGTCATTTATGTAGTAGCATTACCTTTAAAACAATTTTCATTTCAAAGGGGAAAAAAATTGTACAAATTGTTTAGAAGAATTATCATAGTTAGATCTGACAAACATAAAAGGAACCATTTTGTTTCTTCCAGAAAGTTTTTTTTTGTAGTTTGTGATGTCTTTCCCTTATAGGACTTAATGAAGTTGAATTTTTCAGGAAGCTACCTAGTTGTTTGGTATGGGGAGTTGGGGTTTGGTTTCCTTCTCCTTCACTTTCCTAGACACATGTATGTTATTTATGAGGGAGTATAAGGTTTTCTTCATTAGAATGGCCCAAGGGAAGCTTAACAGGATAGGAAGGTAGAATTAGGAAAGGCAGAAAGTATTTTTCTGTCTTCTCTGCTGGAAGGAGGAATAATTAGTGTGGAAGTATCACGCTAATTGCTCTTGGTGTCACGTAGTCCACTTGAGTAAGAAAGGCTTTCAGGTGAGGAGAGTGGAACTTTGCTATAAGAATTTCAGAATTTTCTGTGATAATTTTGGTTCATTCTCAAATGTGGCTGGTAATGAGAGGTGTAAGAATTTTCTAAAAAATCTTGATTTATTCATTCAGGTATCTTGTGGAGACATAAAAATTTAGGTGAAAAGCATAGGATTTATTTCATTCTGTAAAACTCACCCTTACAGTAGCATTCTGTTAACTGTAACAGTAGTAGATGCTAAAATTGGTAAGGAGGGCTATTTTATGACCTTTTCTCCTATAAGCATTTTTTGAAAATGTTCCTTGAATCTGATACTTACAATGCTTAATTTATATCTAACACTATTGCAGGGAGGAAACCACTTTAGTGTTGTGAGGGTGGCTGAGCACTGGCTCAGAGGTTGTGGAGTCTCCCACTTTGGAGATACTAAAAGATTGTGGTCCTGGGCAACTGGCACTAGGTGACCCTGCTTGAGCTGGGGGTTGGACCAGGTGACCTCCAGAGGTCCCTGCCAACCTGAGCTTTTCTGTGATTCTGTGGAAAGGTACGAAAATCAATTCAGCTACTGCTGATTTTTGAAATGGAATGTAACACTTCTGTTTCAAAAGATAATACAGTGCAGGTTTTAAAGTACATAGTATTAAAATTTCTAAAGTTAGAAAGCCATACAATCACTGCTGAGAACATGCTTTTTTTGTGTTTCAGAAGAAATGGTAAGTGTTGTTTTCACAAAGTCAGTGACATATTTTCTGATTACTATTTCTCTCCTGTTATTCCTGTATACTTTGCATTAATGGTAATGTGATGTAACCACTTTCGCTACAAAAAGAAAATGCTACTGTTTCTTATTTCCAAAGAAAAACTGTTGGATATTGCATTGTCATCCTCTTCCACTCTGAAGTCCAGGCCTGGCAGAAAGAAAGCAGTATTTTTAGCATTTTTCTGGTTAATAACTATTCTGCTTAAATCTTCTGAAATGTTGTACCTCCCTTGTCATTGTCCCTTTCAATGAGTCCATAGACTTTGTTCCCTTGGAGTGCAGCATCTGGAAGAAAAAGACGCTCTTTCATATCTTTAAATTGAATCTGGGAAACTCAAATTCTGATTTGAATTGAAGCCTCTTGAACTCATATAGTAAAACTGGTGTTATTTCATTGCTGCTATTATGTCAGCACAGGATGAGCAGGAGATAGAAATGTGTAAACTGAAGTGGTTTTTTTGTTTGTTTGTTTTTTAGAAGCTTGATTTCATGTTGATGTTCATTGTTGTTAACATTGGATTTAGCAGAATAAAGAAAGACATAATTTGTCCTTCAAGCTTCAGATATTGTCATGGATACTTAAGGTCATAACTTTTGTAAAATCTTTATCTGTCCAACTTAAATTATGTTTCTGTCTTTGCAATGTGTTCTGTCACGAGAGAGATTATTATCTGCAAAATATTACTTTACTGCAATATGTAACAGGCTAAACAGGGCATAATTTTTTACACCTATATGCCATATAAATATCCTAATATCCTGGTTTATTTAATGCAGGAACTGAATTAATAAATAAAGGAATTGAAAGCCATAAAACATTATTGGGGAGGGGGGGAAGAATCTGTGTAAAAAAAATATAACTACTCAGAAATACGTTAGAATTATGACTGTTTATATACTGTGCTTCCTTGTTTCGAGGCATGTTTGCTATGGATTTTTCCCTGGGCAACTCAGATTTAACATTCTTAAAATTACAAATTGACAACAGAATGCACAGATAGAGAGTTGTGCGTTTCCTCAACAGGCATGAATCAAAGGTGTCAGTTATAGGTGTCTGAAAAAAAGAAAAACAGATGTGAGGTTATGTTTTGAGGAAGCAACTTGAAATCCTTGAAGGTGCTGTAGTTACCGAACCCACAAAATCTGTTGTGCTTACTGCTTTATATATTAGTCTAAAAAGCTGAAAGTGACAGTCATGCTTGAGTCCTTGAAGTTGAGCCATTAAGGGATCATTATTGAGGGCTTTGACAGTTTGACCTTTTGTATGTTTTTTTTTAATGTTGAGTTCTGTGCTGTCACATAAGCAATGCTAGTATTTATCTTAAGTTATAGTGATAAACTCTATGAATGAAAATTTTCAGTCACATCACTGTTTTGATGAGTCAGGCTTGACTGAAGCTTTTTTCCAATCAAAATACAGTGCTGTTAAATAATTATTTGTGTTGTAATCATCTAGCTTGAGTCATCACAAGACTGTTTCAATAATTAGCTGTGTAACAAGGTTTATGATAGGGGTTGGGGATTTGGTTTGGCTTGTCAGTTTTGTTTTCACAAAATGGAAAAGGCAGGGAAAGGGAAAGAAAGGAAGCAAGGAGGGAGGTGGGAAAAGAAAGGCGAAGAAAAGGAAGAGGTGGGAAGGGAGGGAGGAATGGAGGGAGGGATAAACTGGAGCAATCGGAAGCTTTGGGCTAGTCGCTGGTTTTCAGTGACAAATTTGCAGTGCTTTCCATCAGATGGTATTTAATTCACACTCCTCTTAGAACTTAAAAAAACAATTTTTGTGATTTTTTCCTTAGTGGAAAAGATGCATATAAAACCCTGTCATCCCCTTCCATTGTCATTTTTCCTCAGTAAAACCAGGAAGATATCTTTGCAGATTTCAGACTGCACCTCTGTGCATTGACTCATGTGAAATGAATGTCACATCCTATATTCATTCTGGTTTGTACTTCACAATTTATTCCAGTTGTTAAAGTTCTGGAATTCATTGCTAGTTCTCTGGTTCTTCATATTATCACAGGACAAAAGGAATGACCTCTGTGGGTGATTTCATTTTATTGTTGTTTGCTACATGGGTTGATGATGGCAGCCCGTGTGACTGAGACACTAAAGCTTCAACAGTAAAGCTCTCTTCAAGGATGAAGCAGTAAAAAGTGAGGTGATTTTTTCTTTCTTTATAAATAAGGGAAATGGTTAGACTTGATGAGTTTTAGCAGTGAAATTGGTGAGCTGGAAAACCTCAGTCAGGCCGCCTTCTCCAGTCAATTTTTGGAGGCTGCTTGGTGGAGTATGTCTGTTTAAATAAAAAATGAGAGTGTAGAAGGAAGATTTTATTGAGTTATATCATCTTTGTGTTACGAAATAAAGTCTTCTTGAAACCTAGAAGACAATTTGCCTCTAGGGAGCCCTTGGAAAATAACAGCATTTAATATTTTTTAACAGGGAAAGTCTTTAGGAATATTAGAAAGGAAGCTGACTTTTTCAGTAGTCCCAATTTTGATTTTAGAAAATTATTAGCTCAATAACTGCCTGAGGTAGGAAACAAAATTATTTTGCTGTATTCCAGAAAAGTGTAATTACAATATTTATTTCCAAATATGTTTGTTAGGAAAGAATTTGATTGGATTTTATTACTTTCCCATCAAAGGGAGAACCAAAACTATGGTTAGTTTGAACCTAAAAATAAGGTTAGTATGAACAGGTACAACTGATACTGACCCCATGCTTTAAAAAAATGAGGAAATAAAAAAGTGATGACTAGACAATACTCAGTTGGCTTCGGCATCATTTCATGATACACACAGAAATGGGAAAAACTGATCAGATCTAAAAGTCAGTTTTAAAAACCCACACAACAGTAATTAACTAGACAAAAGTACAATATCCTCTTTTTTCCATTAGTAGAAAATAAAATATTTCAAGGCCAAAATGGCTAGCCTTCCTCACATGATGAATTAATTGGCTGTCAAAACCTTCATTTGTGTAGAACCTACGGTCCTGTACCTTGGAGACAGAAATGGAATCTTAGAATCATAGACGGGTTTCAGTTGGAAGGAACCTCTAAAGATAATTTATTCCACCACCCCCTGCCATGGCCAGGGACATCTTTCACTAGACCAGGCTGCTCAAAGCCACATCCAGCCTGGCCTTGAACACTTCCAGTGATGGGGCATCTATAGCTTTTCTGGGCAACTTGTTCCAGTATTTCACCACTCTTCTTGTAAAGAATTTCTTCCTTAGATCTAATCTGAATCTATCCACTTTTGATATAAAACCTTCCTTTCTTCTATTACTGGGGGCCTCTAAAAAGTTTCTATCTTATAAGCCTCCTTCCTATATTGACATGGAAGTGGGCCTCTGGGCTTAGTAGAAGGTGGTAGGATGACAATGGCTTGAAAGAGTGGAACCATCTTGGATGTGAGTGGTTTTTTAGGTTAGTGGACATTGATGTGCAATTCATATGTGCAAGAAGTGATTCAGAATTAAGAGGCAAAACCAGTATTACAAGCTTGCATGCCCATGGTAGTCAATTGAATAAAAGCTGTAGGTGTGAATGAAGGTAAGTCCCTGAACTGTGTCTATTTCACCTTTTTCTATTATTACTTCAAGTGAACTAAAGATCCAGCTTGCAATTGCACACCATTACCTTAGCAGAGGCCTGGTCAGCTCCCCAACAGATAAGTTCCATGCATTTGCAAGCCATCATATTTGAGCATTGACAGGTGGTGCATTCAATAAAATTATATTGACCTAACCTTCTTTTCAAAACTTTCACTTTTTGTTGGAAATGTGTTATGCAAGAACACTGACAGCATTTAAATAAGGAAAGTTTTGGTGTTTACTTCAACCTTTGTATATATTTAAATAGCTGAGTTTTATTTACGGGGGGAGGGGTATGTGTGGAACTTTGTCAGCTGCTAAATATTGAGATGACTGGAATCAGTGATTTCTTTTTCATTAGTAAGGAAGAAATAATTTGTTGCAGTAACTTCCCATGCATAGGGCTGTTCTTGCGACCAAGGACAGTATTCCAAAAGTCTGTCAAAATTTACCTAAATGCTTGCCTTGTCCTAGGGCTTGTGTGATGGGAGACAGTTCAATGTGTTTTATTTCAGGAACGGTGATCTATTTTTATCACGTTTTTCAAATGAATGGAGTTTATTGGCAAAAAGTGAGAAATGTACCAGCAAGCCAAGGAACTTGAGAGTTTCCCTGCTGAGTTTAATATATAAGCAGTTTTCGCTCCACAGGGGCACTTCATTTTCTGCTAGCTAATGTCCACATGGTGGGCTTTTTTTCATTTAGTAAAGAAGATATTTTTAAAATCTGCTCCAGAGCCCATTAAGAATTGCAGCAAAGCTTTTGAGCTCATGCTAGAAGTAAACCATTTACTTAAGTGCTTTCTTGAATCTGAGCCTTATGTGCTGACCCTGGAAATACAGATTCTAATTTTACACATGGAAGGACCTAGTGTTGCAGGTGGAGGTTGCAGTCGTGTCTGAAAGTTAATGTTTTTAGAAATAAGCCACATCTGATATAGGAATAAGGATCAAAGACAGGACTGCTTTGGACCATCCACTGCAATACTGGGTAGTCTTACATGAAAAGTCACTACAAGGGTATTAAGATTTAGTAGTCTTGACTTAGCAATTTAATGACACTTCCCAGGTTATGAACAGACTGACTACTTCTGTAATGCATTAATTAGCTGTTGTTCTTGAAGAAGTTTTTGCTGGTCAATAAGAATGAATTAAAAATACTATGTAATTTCCCCCGACATTTAATTGGAGTATCTTGTAAACCTGGAATATGGAATTTATTTCTTAAATCCCTTTCCAAACACCTTTGGTTAATAATAACAGTTTTAAGTTTCATGCTGTTAGCTGGCCTTGAGCCATACACTTGACTAGTCCTTACTTGAAATAGTATTCCCTCATGGTTATATTTTAATTTCTTTAAATTAAAAAAAATAATAATCACATAATTTCTATTTTTATTTCTCTGTTTCCTTAAAAAGGTTTCAGCGTGGGCTGGGAGGACTGTTTCCTTCCTGGTAAGAGAAAGTTGCAAGGTGTCAAGTCCCTTCCTGTCTTCACATAAGAAGTCTTTCTCAGATCCCTTTCAGTTAGAATTATCTCAGCTGTTACTTGTAATTATAAAATACATGTTTTTGAAACACAAATCTAGTGATTTTTCTTTTTTACAGGATCTGGTAAATTGCAGGAGCATGGAAGTAATTAACTTGGAGGATGATAAAGTTAGTGAATGTTTCTGATAACACATTTTCTAATTTGATTTTCAAAATAATTATATCATAAAAGGTATTTCAGAAGCCTGTGGAAACACCGCCATGTGTGTTGATTTCCTAGTACATATGATCCACTCTAAAAGCAATGGAGTTAAAAAAGCCTTGCATGAAAACTCTTCCAGTCTGTTGTGAAGCAGTTTCTCATCTCTTGACAGACTGCTCTATTGTCTGAAATCCCTTTGGGTTCCCAGTAATGGCAACAGACAATATTCTTGGTCTGTTAATCATTGAGATGCCAATTCAGAATACAATTGGAAGCACTTTAACATACCCTTAAATCCCAATAAAGCCAATTGAAACTAACTGTGTGTTTAAATGCTTTGCTGCAATGAAGACTAAAGGAATAGAGGCAGACTGTCTAATGCTTGTAGAGTTTCTCTGAACAAAGCATTGCAAAAGCAAATTAAATTCTTCCCTCCTCTTCAGTTCCACTATGAGGTTCAGCAATACAAACCTGAGTTCAGAAGAGACCAGCATTTATTTCCCTATTAGTTTAGAACAAGGAGGCTGGTTTTCTGGCTAGCAGCTTGTGGTTTTGTTCTGATAAATATATAGTGCACCTCTTGACATCTTCTAGCAAGGATAACTTAATAATTTTTCTGGTGGAGGAAATGGTCCAAGTGTTGCTGGTCCAAGCAGGTTTTTCCCTTCAGTGATAATGTATCTGTACAGTCTGTCATCTTACTGGATTTTTGTGGGGCAGTGCAGATGCACCAGTAAATAAACTCCACAACTAGGGGGAATAAAACCTGTGTAGGGTCATTCTTATTTCAGTTTTTGAGAAACTGCAGTGCTTGAGCTGTGGCAGCTGACACAGTGAACTCATTTTTGTACATGTGTAAACATACACTATTGCTTCTTTTCTTTCTTCTGGTTGGAGAGAGTGAAATAATGCACAAGCTAATATATAATATAGGAAGTTAAGACACCAAGCTAGGATTCAGCATTTCATGAGTTATTTAGGTCTTCTTACCTAAGAAGAAAATGGTGAAAGTAATACTTTTTCACCTGATATGTGGTGAAGTATTTCCATGATTTAAGAGTTTCAATATCCTGGACTGCAACCTAACACTGAATTATAAGCCTTTTAAACAGAATCTCTTGTATATGACTGAATGCGTGTCAGAAATGGTGAGTACCAACCACCTTTTCTGAAGGAGACTGAAGTAGAAGACATTTGAGTGAAAAATATTTTGCCAGTGCTCAAATTGAACAAAGATTCCTATTTCCCCCCTCTCAGCTTTCAAGGTAATGCTAAAAGAGCGGTAATTATTTGTGATTATGCACCCCCACTCCCCACCCCCCATTGCAGTCGCTATCTTGTTCAATCGGAAGCCATCAGTCTAGCAGCAGCTCATTTTGGTAAATACAGGGATGCCGTCTCACGAGTGGCTGATAGAATTTCCTGCAGCAGCAGGGGTTAATTTGAGCTAATGTATTTGATGCAATTTAAGACTATCTGATCTGGTCGAAGTGTGGCACAAATAAAACTTCTTTCCTTTCTGATCACCTACAAATTGAGTGTCCTTGTAGTTCTCTACCTGAATGCTTCAAATGTAATGAATGAATATTAATGAAAACTTCTAAGGAATTTATATCATCAAATGTGTTTGATCATTAGATTACATCTTTGAAAAACTTCAGTTAGAACAATGGGAAATAATTCTGTCCTGAAACTTGATCCCAAATTTCTGCCTATCAGGTTAATTTCTTATTGCGATAGGAGGTCATTAGGTTTCCCAGAACAGGTGTTCTGTAGTGGAACTGTGGTTTTGTAAAGGATTTACTGAGAAGTGTTAACAAAGGTCATTTCTGCTTAAATTAAAATTAGTTTTATCGGAGTTGTTAATGTTCAGCTGCAATTGCTTTTTAAAGAAAAATAATTGTGATGAATTTATAACCATCTTAAAAAGGCGGTTGAAAATTTATATGGTAAATGAAATCTGGCTTCTCACAAAAGGAAATGAAAATGCTGACTTTGGGCCAATTCCTACCCTCTTCATTCACAGTGTCTTACACCTTACTCCACATTAAAGCTTTAGCAGAGAGACTTGGACTTCCTTCCCAGAAAAGCAGTTATCTTTATAAATGATGATAACAGAGTCTATTCTTAAATGAACATGAATAATCCTTCTACCAGTTCAGAAAGCTGAATGTAAAGGTGCCATTTTATCCTGGCATAAGTTTGTTAAAAAGCCCTCACGTTTTCATTCACCATTTCAAAGGGCTGGATTAAGCTACAGTTATTTTCATATTTTTTGCTCTTTATTCCCAGATTTAATTCATAGGTATGTAATACGTATTACAACAATTTAGGATGAACTTCCTAATTCTTGCATTAACAGATCAGTAAAATAGTCTTTTCAAATAAGATAAACCTTTGCAATTACTGTTGCAATTAAAGTTTCATGAAACCAGCAGGACTTTTTTGGATAGTTTTCAGTGCAGACATTTTGTTCCAACCAAAAATTATATCCATATTTGAAAGAGTGAAAGAAACCAGGTAAACCCACAATAGGATACATTCTAGGTGAAGTGGTACTTTATGTGTATCCCATTTCTGGTTTGGCAAAACCTGTCAGACCTTCATATCCTATTAATCAGGTTATTTTCATTGTTTATCATTGATTCATCTCTTGATTTAGCTATTAATTAAGATTTTCCTATTGTGGAGAGCAGGGTCCAAAGCAAAACACTTATTCTTCCAACTGTATGGTATTTTTCATTTCTGATTTTCTCTTAAAGAAAAGAGAAAGTTTAAATGGCAAGGTTTAACCCCTCTTATTTTATTAGTTCTGCACTATGACAAAGAAGAAATGAGCCAAATTTCCTACGAGTTTTACAAACTATTGTATCTTGTCTTTATATCATAGTATGTGTTTTTATATAACAGGATTGTCTTGCTAGAATTCAGTTGGCCAAGGTTATACTGGAGCAAATTTAAAAAAATCCAAAATAACCCCACCAAAATCCCTCAAACACACACTCAAAAAATCAAACAAAAATCCAATTAAAAATTATTGAATTGTTGTTACCTGGAACTGTGGCTGACCCATACAGATCCCAAGGTTCTGCAAAAGGATGGCATGAACACAAGAAGCAACAGCTAAGGTACATCTTGCAATATAAAAAGTCCAGTCATAATAATGCTTAGGTACAGATGTCCTGCCATGGTTGGGAAATATTCCCCAGTCTCAGTAGAAACTGTAGGGGAAAGAGAAACCTTTTTGCCAGGTTCCCTAAGACTTTAACCTGTTTCTCTTCAAGCTTAAGATCTGCTGGGCACAAATCAAAATCACTGCTAGGTACTGATTGTGCTTTGGCTATACCATGTGCACTGAGCATCTTCGCAAAGTTGGCCATGACCAGGAAAACAACATCAGGAACTAGAAGGCAACCTGCTCAAAGCCCCTTGGGTTGATCGTGCTTGGTTTATAACCAGTAAGTCAGTTGTTACCAACCTGGCCTGGAGTAAGCTCAGGGTGACAGTTCAAGTCACAGAAGCAGGGTCAGGATGGGTGAGCTTACTGCCACAAGGGCTAACAGCCTTATGGAGCCCTAATTACCTACATTTTAAAAGAAACTAAAACCTCCGTGGAACTATCCCTTCATTTTCATTATGAACTTATAACTTCCTAGCAAACTTTAGATTTCTAGGTTACCTGGTACCTGATCTTTAAAAACAGGAAAAAATGTTTTTGTATATGTGAAAATTTTTATAATACCCATTTCATGGATATTCATGAGACTTCAAAGGTCACTTTCCTTTATGGAAGCTTTATGTTTCCCATCCCAATCTGCCTTGTCACCTGAATCCCATTTATGAGCCACTTCTCTCCCAGCCTGTTCTGTCTGTCCTTTATCCCTTTAGATGTAAAGGGGGATTACATGGGGACCTCAACATCTACATGCTGACCTATATAGCAATCTGAAAACTCGTATATGAAAATGCTGTCATTTAAATCACAACTATAGATTATAGTCTTTGAACGTGCTGCTTTACACTCCTGTCTGCAAGGATTTTGGGTGAGCCTCAGTAAATAAGGAATCAGGAAAATGGAGACATCACAGTCAAATTTAGCTTTGAGTGGAAAAACGCCTGCCTCCTGGGTCAGTAGATCAAGCTTACTTGCTTTCAGTCCTATCTTAATCAAGCTGTGTGTCCAAAATAATTTAAAAATATGCAAATGGTCCCCAAATACGAACTGTCCAGCTTGGGTAGCTTGATGGGTTACATAAATAGATGCAGAAGGAAGTGACTTAGTTACAAAGACCCACAGTGGTCTCTGTAAATACTGTACTGTTGCATACTCTTGCTGCTGCTTTTCTTTTACTGATTCTGTACTAATTGAAAGGGAAAATGTATCAATTTATTCCCAACATCAGCTGTTATATTTTTTTTTTTAAGTCAATGTATTTCACCAGAATGTCCCTGAATGGTCAATTGTCACTTCAGTTCTTCACCTAGGCTGGGCTTCCATGCATTAGCTACAAAGGCCGCCAAAAGCTTTAGCCTATTTCTGATCACAATGTTTCAGGTCTGAAACATTGTCTCAAATAGCACCAAGGCCAGAATGTCCTTTACTAGGCTGAAGGCTGGCTGTCACAGGTGAGCTCTGGTGTCAGGGAGCAGCAGGAGCAGAGCTGCTCCCTGAGGGTTAACAAGCCAAGGGTGACTGCAACAGTGCCCTCACCCAGGGTGCAACCCCATGGTGCCCGAGCCCAGCCAGCAGAGTGGTGACAGTAACAGGTCTTGCTAGCAGTCCAGGCAGGACTAGGGACTGAGGCCTGAAGGCCCCAGTTTGAGTTTAAGTGGAGTCCCTGAACACAGCGTATGGGTGAAGACCCCAGGTGAGGCTGGCCAGGGCTGTTAAGCCCTGTTAGTGCCTGGCACCTGGAAGCCAGTTAGCTTTTTTAAGGCAACTCACTATCCTTTGCCATTGCTCCCCTTATTCGTCTTTGAGTTCAGAGCTGGCGGTTACGTCTGCTAGAAGCAGGAGAATAAAGTACTTTAAAAGCAATTTCTCTTCATCTCAGAAGAGGAAGATAGAGTCCCTTAAGCAAAGAACTTTTTGCCTGGGTTAAGACAGACTAAATTAAACTGTTTTTAAAAGAGCGTATGTTGGTAGTTTGTGTAAGGTCATCAGTCACCCAAGCTGGGTTGGACACCCACTGAAACGGGTCTCATAACCTGAATATCACTGTGTTTTTACTGTGCCAAGGGATTATGGAGAACATGTTGACCTGAGTCATCATCCTTTATGCCACTATCAAGACTAGTGAAGCTGATTGTATCTAGCAGCCAAACTAGACTCTGAGATCTATCCCCAGCAGTAGCTGGTTGACTGCTTTTGGCCCCCTGAGCCAAGCATGCTGCAGGATGTGGTTGCAGCCCCCCCAAACCACAGAATGGGTGTCCAGGATCTGTCACTGTCAGCCATCCTTTATGCTGTCTTGTAGGATAAAGCATGTTCTTTGTGACCTTTGTCTTGAGAATCATCTGCCAGGGCCTTAGCGGCCTTTGCATGCTGGAACTTCCCCTGTAGCAGCTGCAGTCTCCATCTAAGCACCTCTTGTTGACTCCACTGAGAAGGGGTGTTGGCAGAGCTGCCACTGGACGAGCTGCCGATGCAGAAATGTGCCTTTGTAGTCCTATGCTCCTGGCCAGAAAAAACCCAACCCATTGTGCACCCTATTATCTGCACTTAGCTCTGGATTCTGCAAGCCCCATCAGGCGGTCTTCCTAGGCTGTCTATTGGGCTTCTCCTCAAAAAATAGTCTGTTCGTAATCGGCTGTTGTATCCTTGTCTCTATTGAGAACTTGGTGCAACAGCCACGGTGCTGTGGGAGCAGTCTTTCCCTTTCTGCCAGCCATTCTCTTAAAATTAAAAACACTAATCAGACTGATTATTTTCCTGCCTTTGACTGATCCTGTATTGCACACGCTTTAAAGTTTTGTTTTGGCTAAATAGGCCAAAAGCAGACTCTGCAGGAGCTGAATTCACCGTCATTCCTCCCACCCTGTAATCCGGTAACTATGATTTTGGCATTAGCAGAAGGCCACAGTGCTGACCTGATGGTGCAGAGACTCAGGACATGCCGGTGCGGCCTTGTTGGGAGCTTGTTTTAGCTGTGGCAGCAATCGTCTGGTGGCCACGTGCCTGTGGCCTCTCCACGTTGGCTTTGCTCTGGGAGCGCCCAGGGCAGGGGCTGGCACCCCTACCTAGTGAACTGTGGGACAAACAGCCCCTCCAGTATAACAGGGCTGGGACAGGGTAGTGTGTGGTTCCCGAACTTTGCCTGGGAAGCAGGGAGAAGGAGGCAGGATGTGGCAAGGAGATTTGTAACAGCCCCAAGCAGAACCCCAAGACTTGGGAAGAAGAGACCCCCACTGTGAGCATTGTCCTGCTCTCAGCAAGTACCTCAGGATGCTCATAACTTGTGCGTCTCTCCCTCCACTCAGCTGGAAGAAGACTGAAACTGTTAACCTTAGGACACAGAGGAACATCAAAAGGGTGAGCACAACCCCAGAGAGAAGCAGTAGGCTTGCTTTAGACCTGTGAGTTGCTGAAACATTAAATGCACTAACAACATATTGAATGTAACTGCCCCACTAATGCATGTCCAGCTGCAGCAGCTGGGGACATAGATGGTGGCATGTAGCCGAGATAGAGAAGGGCTGGCACTGGAGCAGATTTCTAACACAACCTGGGTTTGCCTGTCAGGACCCTTCTTAACTGGAGAAGGATGAACTCTCAGCCTGGTTGACACCCCCCAGCCCTCCCAGTTCTGTTGAATCAGTTACTGCAACCTAGCTTTCAAATGTGGGTTTTTTTTGCCTTGGCACTTTGGGCTCCCCTTTTTTGGGTATGTTAAGAATTTCAAAACTCTCTGCAATATGCTGAAAGGCAGCATCCAAGCTGTATTTGGATGGTAACAAAAAAATTCCACTACAGATTTTAAACAATATGGCAATCTGTTGATTTGTAACAAAATAGATTTTAAATAAACCACAAAATGGATCCAAAAGTTCCACTTTTTCTCATAGATGGCAAATGTGATCTGCCTACAGCTTTAGCCTACAGAATAGGCCCAAATTGTTTAGAACATTTGAGGTTTTTTTTTAAATTGATGAAACTAGTTATTGAAGTTATTTCTGTCATAGCTGTCATGATACTATCATGACTAGAACTCTTCCTCCCTTTCATTCCTTTTACCTCCAGGTCCTTCATTGTTCTGAGGATAAATTGCAGAGATGAGTAGCTGCAGCTTCTCCAAATCAAAGCATTTCCAACAGGAATGTGATCTTAAGCCAGCATTCCTGTAGCAGTTTCTTTCTCAAGATAGGATTTCAGGGATTTCAAGTGACCTGTAGGTTAGCTAGGGTGACATGACATACCATCTATTCAGGAGGAAACTGTACTTCATTAAGTTAGCATCTGTGTTGATTATGAACTCCATTTACTATTTTAGTAATTATTTCCCAAGAGCTACTTCAGCATTGCTTGGAATTTTTCCTGAATGAATCTGGTGGAAAAAAAGTTCTAATTGCTGTAACATTTCAACACTCTATGCAATGGATCCACTTTAAAAGTTCATTCAAATTTGTAATTATTACCACTTCAACCAATATTCACTATTTTGTGCACTTACAATGAGGAAATGCCATAGGTACTGATAACAGTGTTAACCCTTACAGCATGTTTGAACTGTAGGCAACTCTATAGATGAAAAAAAATATTTGTTGGAACATTTTAACATAGGGTCATCTACTTGGATGCAGATTTTTTCCTTGAATTAAAATGTACCTGATAAATAGGATATACTTTTTATATTTTAGTATGGCAAAAGTAATTCACAATATTTTTGTAGCTACTTTTTTTTTTAGGTAACTAATTTCCTGTATGTTTGACTGTTTTCAATGAAAAATTTAATTGACTTCAATGGATTTCACTCCTTTCTGAGGTAGGATCAAAATTCTTGTAAGAGTAGTCTCTGGTACTTCTTGCTGATGCATTCCTCCAATTTCCATCTAAGATGATGAGGTCTTCACTTTGATAGAATAATCTGATGGGAGGACAGTCAGTTCCAACATTTAGTGATTTTTTTATTTGTTTTTTTGCTCGCTTTTAGCAGCAAGATTAGTTGCTATATATAGGAACTGGTATCTGTTAAGTTGACCACTTCTCTTTCAACTCCTGTCTAAAAATCAGTCTTACGGTCTAGCTTTATAACCAGATTTTATTTATCCTGCAGTATGCCACTGAAGTGGGATACGCAGTGACCTTTTTTTGTGATGTAAATAGGGATTTTTTTGTACCTAAGACCATCCCAAGACAAAGGCAGGTTTATTGTGTGCTACAATAGCAACTATTTCAGCCAATGAGTAGAAAGAAGATGAGAAATGTAAACCTTAATGTTGCCAACATAACTACATAGTATGAGGATATAATAATCAGCAGCAGTATTGAACATAATGTTTTCTGTAATGTTAGATAATTTATTTCAATATGAAATAGATTTGTTCTGTTAGTAATTATAAACAACTTCGCTCTCATCTTCTGTCCACTTAACATTGGATGCCTGTAATTCTGTCTTCTAAAATACAAGCAAATAAACAATTGGTCCTTACCAGGAGAAAAATAAGAGAAATCATATTACCTTTCTGTATTTCTGAGCAACAGTGTCTTCAAGTTACATTTTGTCTATTCAAAGCAAGTAAGCTAATATTTAGTCATGTCCTAGCCTAATCCAGTTTCATTCTTTCATTTGTTTAATTGCTTTTTTCACATTTTCAGCATATGTCGTTAAGTGACTGTGTCCTGATGAGTCTAACTTTTGCAGAAGATTTGGAGTGAGAATAATCATGCTGTTTTAAGTATACTGGCTAATATATTTTTCATTAATTTTTACTTTAACAGTGAAATACCAGTGGTTTTTAACAGGATTTTCAACCCTATCATTACTGCGTAATACAAACTTAGGCTTTGTTTCTCACTAGATGTTTTATATGTGTAGTGTTGATCATTACTGTTAACGTTTTACAGATCAAATTTTGGATCATTTCCAACACTTTGGAATATGTTGAATTCCTATAAGGATAAAGGTCTGTTCCATTAAGCTAATTAAGTATAAGAAAAAATATATTTTGTACTATTTTTCCCCGAAAGAGGTGTAAGGAAGCTGAATAACAGTATCTTTGTAAAAAATCTCTGTAGAAATAAAGTAAGATATGAGTGAGACATAGAGTAAGATGTAAGTCTGAAAGGCAAGCTGGCTTGCTGTACACCATTTGTATTAAAGGGTCTTGGTTGGAGTAGGGAGCAGTTGTACTTACAGGCGTTTCATCTTGTGCATATGTGGTGGGAGGGCAGGCATGATTTATAAGGAGAATCCCTGTAATATCAGTGTGTCGTGCTTGACATTGTGAGAAGAGCGAGGAGGGAGATGGGAGACCCTGAAGAGCAGAAGTCCTTTGGTCTAAAAGGTACTTCAAAAGTTTTTGGTTTGGATTATTCTAAACACTAAACACTTGCTTTCACACTCTTTCACCATTGTAAGAATAAAATATTTAATATATAAAATCCCAGACAGAAGTTGTCTAAATATTTTCAAAAAGTTTATTCATAGATAGCGTACTTTGCTCTTTCGGTACAGTCAGATCTTCAAAATGTTGCTTCATTGGCACAGCTGCTGAGTTTATTACTCAACACTTGAAGGACTTAGCTTTGTATTCTTGCTTTCTAATTAAGTATCAAACTGTTGTTAAACTATGTAGTGAATTATTGCTTAACACTCGCAAATATAAAGGGAGAAAGTAATAAAAAAACCCCAGACCTGCTATGGGCAAGGTGTCTTAAGCTTCAAGAAAAAAATGCTGCTTGATACATATGCATTTGTCAAACTCTCACCATGCTGCTTTCACTCTAAATGTGTATACTTTAAACTCTACTTTTGTGTACTGATACTTGCTGAAATATTGCATGACAAAGGATGAACACATACTATGTCTTTGCTAGACTTAAATATCTTAGTAATGCTTTCTATACTCACAAACTCAAATTTCACTTGTCTGAAAAAAATAATACTGGAAAATACCTTCTACAGATAGGCAGTTTCGGGGAAAAAAGTTGTTAAGAAAAATTTAAGCCATTGAAATGTCTCGTCAATACAGATAAACCCCAACAAGTGCTGAATGCATTTTTGTTTGCGGAGAGCTTTTCACGTATTTTTCTAAACATCCATCATCATGACAGGCTGGACTGAATTTTGGTGTGGTGTATCACTGACACTTCTCCAAATGCACTCGTATCACGCCAAATAAAGGATCTGGAAGTTCTGGTGGACTAAGTTGATTGAGGTCATGGGCTGCATTAGGCAAAATGTTGCCAGCAAGGCAAGGGAGGTGATCATTCCCCTCAGCACTGGTGAGACCACATCCAGAGCACTGGGTCCAGTTCTGGGCTCCCTACTACAAGGCAGACATGGACATACTGGAGAGAGTCCAGAGGAGGGCCACCAAGGCAATTAAGGAGCTGGAACATCTCTCATAAGACTAGAGGCTGGGAAACCTGGGACTGTTCAACCTCAAGAAGAGATCGCTTGGGGGAATCTCACCAATGTATACTGATACCTGAAAGGAGGATGCAAAGAAGAGGGGGCCAGGCTCTTTTCAGTGGTGCCCAGTGACAGGACCAGAGGCAATGGGCACAAACTGAAACACAGGAGGTTCCTCTTGAACATTAGGAAACACTTCTTCACTGTGAGGGTGACCAAGCACTGGCACAGGTTGTCCAGAGAGGTTGTGGAGTATTCATGCTTGGAGATACTCAGAAGTTGTCTGGACACAGTTCCTGGGCAACCTGCTGTAAGTGGCCCTGCTTGAGCAGGGGGGTAGGACCTGATGGCCTCCAGATGTTCCTCCCAATCTCAACCATTTTGCAATTCTGTGAAGATGCGTGCCATGCATGGTTAGGGCCTCTGTCTGGTGTATCCAGGCATCTTAGCTTCTTGGACCCCATGAAATGTTTACTCATTTTACGATCAGCACAATTTAGGCAGCTGACATTCTAAGCACACGAGCAAAATCATAAAGCATACTGTGAACTAACAAACAGTCATGATCTGTCACGAATTCTCAACAGGAGGAAAAGGCTGACTGATGAAACTATTTGAAACCAGCTCTTTCATTGGCGCACCTTTTCTGGTAGTGTCCTTTCACTGGAGGTAGAGAGTAATTTTCTTGTTACAAAGGGAATTACTATGAGACCTCAAAAAGTGTGCTGCAAGATAGCGTGCTGTCTCAAGATAGCTATTTTAGTCACTTGACAGAGTGGTGTAATCAAAAGATTATGCAGTAACAGCAAGACTGTTGATGCATGTGCACTGCCACCACTTACTTTCTGCTCTTGATAAACAATTGAGCAGGACAGCCTACAGGGCCAGTGTGCACAGTGCAGTAGGATGCCCAGATCTACTGATGTGGATTGAGGACAGAACTTCTGAGCTTTCATGCCTGCTGTTAAAGACTTCTTTTTGCAGGTGTGGCTGTTGCTTCTCTGAGTTGTAAAACGTAGTATTTACTTCCCACTGTGTTGTAAGGATTAATTAGTTGACATTTAGAAAGGGTTTCAAAGAGTAGAGTTAATAGGCCAGTGTTAAACCTAAGACACAAGAGAGCACAATCTGTTTTTTTTTTATTTGAGGCAATCTCACTGATGTCAGAAAGCCAAATTCATTTTCTAATCTAAGAAGTGGAATCCTGGGAGGTGAAAAACCTATGAAGCTTAAATTTGAAATTTTGATTTAAAATCTTATCTGACCATGATTTCTGAACCGCGGTATGATGAATTAAATCAAAGTAAGGCAGCTGAATGTGTGACTTGATTTTCTGTTGTGAGTATTTAGCAGCTGTCACTGAAGTCAAGAGGAAATGTGCACAGTTTTTTGGTTTCGTTTTCTTTGTTCTAAATGAGTTCACTTAAACAGCTGCTTAAAGTGTGGATTTAAGAAGCTAACTTTGGTTATCTTGGCTTCTCAGAATATTACAAAAAATTAAGAAGGGCTTTAATTATATAGGGAAGTCATAATGTGCCTTCTCTGAAGACTTCGTTCATAAATAAACTCTTAATATCAAATAAATAAGAGTCTGCAGCTACAGCAGGTGTTTGAAGGGCAGAGTGCCAGCAGGCATAATTCAAAGTTCATTGAAATCAGTGGAAGAAAGTAGTACATTCTTTTATTAAGTTCTGTATTTTAGCTAGGGCTTTACAAGTGCATATATGCCTTGGTTAATTTTAAAATTATATATATAACAACAATGTTTTAGTAATTTTTAATTATTACAATATGCTTCAGAAGAGTCAGGTTTATAAATAAAGTATAGATGAAAAGAGGACTTCATTAAAATTATTAAATAGCTTTAATATGTAGGGCTTGACTGTGATACCTGTGCAGGGCATGTGCAAATAACAAGAATCCCAGGGGTGGACTCTAAAGCCGCAAGAGACATTTCATCTTCAAAGTCCATCAGCAGAAACCCCATGGATGCAGAAGCTGTCAGTTCAATGCCCAGGTCTCCTGTGACCACAGAAGTAATGCACACTGGGGTGCATATCCTGTTGGGGTTGCACAGAAAGCACAGCCTGATGTGCTGCTTTCCGAGCCCTTGTGGAGGAAGCGGGGAGAGGAGAAGCCTGCCTTTCTGACTGCTGGGCTCCCCATTAACCTCCCGATTGTTTCCTTGCAGCTGTGCTGAAATGTATTCCATATACCAGCTGTCAGCCTAATGTAACTTGAAATGGGCTGCTGTAATAAACCATTATCAAAGCACTTGAGGAGAATGTGAGCCTTGACCTTATCTGGATAATTATCTAATAGAGTGCACAGAGTGATCCCTTTAATTGGTGTTGTCATCCTTTGCAGCCATGCTAGGATGTGCTGGCTTGGACAGTTACCCACTCCTAGTATGTCCTGTTACTTTCAATATCAATGTCTCTGTTATAGTTCTGTAGCTTTTGCTATGAAGTCACACAGGATTGATAAATTTTATTGGGAGCGTTTAAAAAGTCTGTTATTTAAATAGTTTGCTAAATTGCTCCAGTCAGTTCTTGCTGATTGCTCATCTTTTATGCTGTGTTATGTAAGAAATCCTCAAATAATATAACAAGCTTAGGTGATGGTCAGCAGACTGTCAAAATGCAGGTCCGCTTGGTGAAGACAAGTTTTTCACCCCTTCATGACCCACTGTCATCCTACGAGGCCAGAGGCTTAGCTATTCTGGGACACAAATTTACACATTTTGCTTACCATACAAAAGCAAATACTTTTTGCAAAGGATGGATTAGTAGGGTTCAGCAGTACATCTAAAACAACTTGTTTCCTATGGTTTGGTGAATGGGGGCAAAGAAGAGGACCCAAACAATTTCTCATAGAGTTATTTTATTTAAGAGCTTTGAACAGCATGTATTTATTTATTTTATTTTTTTATGTGCAAAGGAAGCATTTTCTGAGGATCTGTATGTGCAGATGGGGGAGTGGGGGTTAGTTTTTAAGTCATTCTTCAGTTCTGTTGTGTTTCTCAGCTGCTTTCTCTTGCAAGTTCATCTAGCAGGGGAGATGGTGGCGCTCCTTCTTAAGCAACAAAGTATGTTATCAGTTCCCATTACAGGAACTCAAATTTTTTGGACCACAAAAAAATTCTGCTGGTGTTCATGAATTAGTCATATAAATATACTACATTGTAATTTAGGTAGAATGTAACTGAAACTTAATCACAAATCTGGTTTATCATCTCTGAAAGAAGTATCTCATAATCTGTATTGCTGTCATTTTTAGTCCGTTTTGGATTTTGAAAGGTCAGATTCTGGAAAGCAAAATCCAGGGGTTTAATACATGCTGTTTTCTAAAAATAGATTGGACAGTTTTTTGTTGAATATTTCTGGTACCGAAACAATACCATTTCATTTTGTACCTTAACGAGAAACCCCGCTCCAGCCTGTAGTCTTGGACTTTCAGCCTTGTATGTCTCTCAAAATCAGGTCCCTAGAAGAAAACAGATCAATGTTCTCATTAAAGATGTTTGTGGTATTTTTTCATGGTGTAGGCAATTTTTTCTTAATATATTATGAAAATACTCTGATCATTCTTTTATGATGGCAAATTTATGGCAACTTAAGTAACTTTTAGTTGGTTACTATATACTCCTAATAAATAATATAATAAACTTTATTAATGCACTCAAATATTAGCAATTTTCCACTTGCACCCAATGAGAGGGATACCTCAGATGTGAATAGCAACTCATATTTCAGACTCTCAGAAGAACAGAAACTGAAAGCACTGTAGATTTTTAAAAACATTTGTTGATAACAAAGGCTGTTGTTTTTTTCACATGCATATGCATGAAAATACAATGCAAAGATTGTCATTATTTCAACAAAATAAAGATTTAAAATGCAGCAAGCTAACCCATTGTGGCAATGCTGTAAAAATAAAGTAACTGTATGAGTGAGTAGTTATGTAGGTCAATTCAGCTGCTCTCCATATTTGTTGTGACAGTTATTGAAATAGCTGGAGGCAGAGTGGTTACTGATACACTATACTGTATTTAGAGTTTTAGATGCTATGGCATCAAAAGCGAGACCAATGGGAGCACTTAAAAGGATAGTGGTGTTACAGAGGTTGAATTTCATCCTGAGAGAAGAGGCAGTGATTCTCATGGATTTTGGTGCTGAGACAATTGACAAGGCAGTAGCTACTAGATGCTTATGTGATTATTTTGTTTTGTTTTGTTACTGCTTTATGGCACTTAATTTCTCTGTTTCCCAGTTCTCCACACTTCCCTACTTAATGGGGTATGTAAGAAGAAATACATAAAAAATGGTTAGATACTCAGATATTACCGTAACAGAGATCATTTAACCCCACATGAATTGTAATCTTAAACTTAATTACATTGATCAGGCAATCGAGGATGGACATTGTCATGCTAGGTACTGGGCAGACAGAAGGTAGTCAAGAGTTCCCATCCCATCCTGAACCGTTTGTTGGCCACTCAGTTAAAGCATATATAGCATGAAGGGTGCACCAAACGAGTAATAGTAGTAGTGTTGTGTAAGTTCCATGATCCTATTATATTTGCGTGGGGAAGTAGTTGGATGGAGACACACACTGAGAGGGAGAAAGATGATGGTAGAAAGGAAAAAAACATAGGGTGATCAAAGTGGGGAGTACAGTGAAGGAACAGGGAGTCAGTCAGGGCAGGTCTGGTCTGGCAACTACGGCATTTACCATTTGGCTTGGTTCTTCATGCAGTTTTTCCTGGGGGAAAAAAGGGGAGGGAGTTACAAGAACTGTAGTGATTGCTGCTGGACTATATTTTTATCTAATGGAAAATACTCATTTTTTACCATAGCACTTACACAAGAATAAATTAATTTGAGAAATGGACTTTTTTGTTGTTTTTAAATTTATCACAGGCCACAATTTCAGGAGTATTAAATAATATATGCCATTACCAGCAAAACTGGGATATTCTCAGAACTACTTCTTGTGTGGAAATAAGTACTATGGCTTAGAAACAGATACATGGACCCCTGAAATGAGTACAAACCTCCTCACTTCACATCAGATCTGATACCTAGGCAGCCAAATTTCTCATTGCTGCAGATTTGTATCTCCTTGATCAGTAAAACAGCGGGGCTGAAAGGTTGCTTGGGAAGATTGTAAATAAAAGGCTTTCAGCTGATGTTTGTAGTTAACAGTGAGAAAAGACTAGGTTTCATGATGACTGATTAAGTTTGGAGTTGTACTATGCCTGCAACTTAATGGTAGTTATCAGTAGCGAAGATGGATTATGCGTAGTATATTCTAGTAATATTATTTTAAAATACTGGGTTCTTGACTGGGGCTCTTTCTGCATGACTGTTTGTCCGTGAATTGCCTTCATTTTTACAGAAGTGGCGAAAAACATTTCATCGGTGCTGTCACATAACAAATAGGGTTGTGGCTTTACTCAGATCTGTATTTTCATGATCATGGCTGTAGCCCTGGCATAGGCAGCTGTGCTAATGGAGCTTAAAACATTTGGTCAAGATGTGAGTCCAATTCCATGGTGTGCATAGAGCACTGTACCCTGAAAATAAAATCAAATGTGATTTTTCTTTTGTATTAGTTATTAGTTATGCTGCCTTAATCTTACAGCTCTTCAGATCTTCATGAGCCTTCTGTTGAAAGATAAAAGTGAGATTTAATTTGACACTTACTTTAAGATAACTCAATTTTTAGCAGCAAGTAGGTAAGATTTTTAAATGCACTTTAATAAAATTGGTACTCTGTGCTAATTCTCATTAGAGGATTAAACTATAAGCATTTTATGAAGTTATTCTTTATACAGTTATTTTTATCAAGTTATTTTTAACTGACAGAAGAAAAAAAAGTCAGAGGAGCTCAAAAATAAAGGAAAGTGCCATTATTCAGAAGCTTCCAACCAGGAAATTATTTGTCTGCTTTTAATTTAAAAAAACAGAAGTACTCTGTATTATACAGAAGACATGCTGGGCATACTGCATTCAGATTTATTTTTTTGGTCTTGGCCCTCAAAAAAAAATATTCACCTGAAACATACTTCAATTTCTTGGGTCATTATTGTCTATAATATGAGGATTTTAAGTGTGAAGAGGAAAGGTGTTATACTTTCTTCCTCTTCTTTTTCTTTCTGTCTTCAGCTGTGAAAACTGGCAGAATTCTTACTCCTGATCCACATTTATTCCGTAAGAGGGTTAAAATCTACCTATGTACAACAGGGCAGTGAAGGGGCTATTGAAGAATAAACAGCAAAAAACTTGTGATTTAAAGATAACTTTTTTCTTCCCCTTGAAAAGAGGCTGTTGTTTTTAATATTTATCCTGGGCGAAGGTAACCAGATATTTCATGGTGGTATTTTTCCTGTTGTATTGAGTTGCGTAAGCTGTTTTTATCTTACCTTTTACCCTGCTGTGAGAAAAATCACCTCCCTTCTGTCTCTCCTCTTAAGTCTAGTCCCACTGGTCCATGTACTGTCCTGGGAGGACATAAAAAGAGCTAGCTGCCTGTCTGAAAAAGCAGCGTGACCTGACTGGCATCAGATAGCTAGGGATAAGGGAATGGAGTAGTTCAGGATGGAGAATCACAGTGGCTGAGTGACAAGGATGGAACTGGAAAGACCTGTGCTGCTAGTCAGGAGGAGAAAGAAAGGAAGCAGCGCTGGAGCTAAAAAAGCAAATGGTGATGTTGGAAAAACACTAGGAAGGAAACTGGTTTATCAAGGAAGGGAAAAAAAATCAAATACTTCAATGTTGAATTGGAATGATTTTGTGTTTATTTATATTGTGACAAGAAGAATCTGGATTGGTTTATTCTAATTATAGTAGGTGGCAGCCCCAGACAAATACTCTATTTAGAGAGCAGAAGTCACCTCATGGAAAACACACCATACACATACAGGTATTAGAAACTGGGCCTAGTGAGTGAGTTAACAGTGAGGTAGTTTAAAAGTGATATAAAATGCTAATAGCTGTTATAAATAACAGCTTGCTATTGGTTGTAACATATTTACTTCCCATTCGAGCATACGGTATATCCCTTTTTCTCCTCTAGTCACAGTGCTGCTTTTGTATTCACCCTTAATATACTGTTAAGCGATCATATAAATCTATTGAATTAAAAGATATTCTGTCCAACAATTTGTTTTAATTACGAAATATCACATGTTCTATTTAACTATGGGTTTAATGAGTGGCTATTTAATTAAGGGCTTTAAATCAGGTAATCAGTTTGCATCACTGGGCAACAAGTAATCAGTTTATAACATGCAATTGAACAGTCAAAAGGAGCAATAGGCAAACCTTTCCCTGCTAGTGTTTATTGGCTAATTAAATAATCTGGACTCCGGGGTACATATAAAACAGGGAAAAGATGGTAAGTAGGAAGGATGCCAGAGGAGGTTACCTGACAGGGTTTGATGAAGCCATGAAAATGTTGGTAGAGGCTTGTCATACAGTTCACCATATAAACTATAAGAATTCACTGTGTACACTATACCACATTTGGAAACAAAATGTCTTACACCTTTGCCTGTCTTTGGCAAAGATGTTACAATTCTAATAAAGAGACATTAAAGGTATTTGTTGTTGGCTATGATATGAAAGAACGCATCAGTTAAGTTTTTCTTTTTGTATTAACGTTAAAATCCACACACACACATTTTTTTTTCTTGTTTGCTTTCTCTTTCTAGTTCTATCACATCTTAAATGATTTGTGGCTGAATGCAATTGATAACACATTTCCATGAAAACCTTACTATTTACATCAGTGCCTTTCAGAACACATACCATAATTGAGTATACTCACATCCTAAGGGTGATACCCCTTCTTCTAAAGGTGTAAAGTGAGGTAAAAAAAGCTTTTCTGTCTGCTTAGTCCTCCTACCCACTTGTATTTATGATTATAAACATCTGCCTGCATTTGATGTTTCTGCTGTTACCCGTTCAGATTTTGTTTTAGTAGATTGTAAGGATAAAGGGGGCCGTTCTGATAATCCATGGTGCATTTTGTAAGACATAAGATTTCAGCCAACAATCCTAGTGTTTTTCTCAAAAGTAGCGGCTGATTTATTGCATCATTTTTGAAAGACAGTCAATCTGAAAATAGGAATTGATGCATAATCCAGTACAATGCTGGGAAGTTATTCTAGTGTATTATTTCCTGTATTGTTAAAGGCATGTTTTTTATTTCTGAATTTGTTTTGCTTTTCTTCAGCTGAACCTAGATGAACTATCAACTGAAGAGCTCTTCCTTCTCATGTAGGCCCTATATACCATAGCTAAAGCACTTTGCACTGTTTCTTCTAAGTAATAATTTAAAACAAGTAATTTCTAAAACTTAAAACTAAAAAGAATTGTTTGGGAAATACTAGTGGTTTGTAAATGGTATTCTGGCTCAGCTGAGAGCCAAACCTAAGCATGATCTAGAACTGAATATGGGGAAATGTCATGGAATTGGTATTAGTTTTACATATAATGCTTTTCAATTTCATAAAACAAATTGAAATCTGGTATACCCCACACGCACATGAATCCATTCTTTTTTTTCCTAATGGCAAATATTATGGCAAATAGAGGTTTTTCATTTAGACTTCAATAACAACTTTCTTGTCTCTCCGTCATTATAAAGCAGCTAAGTTATCGTGATGGTACATGTGTGCAAGAGACACAATACATAATATTGCATATATTAAAGTTGTTTTACTGTGCTCCTTTCTTAATGGCCTATTAATAAAGCATTTCTTTTCTCTTCATTTTCCTGAAGAAGAGGATTTTTTTTCTGTGTAGGAGTTTTGGAAGCGGGGATTAGAAGGTTTTGTTTTCCTGTTCTTCTTGGTACAGCTTCAAAGTATCTATTCCTTCGTATCAGCCTAACCATGCCTGTACAAAATACTGCATCTTTACAGTATGCTGACTGAAGAAACTGTTTTTCAAATTTTATAGCTATTTTAGATTGGGTCTTGTGTCTTGACTTTCTGCGCAGATTACAGTTTTAATTTTAACAATGTTCAATGACTATTTGAGTGAATTATAAAAATGAAAAGAAATGAAAACGAGTTGAAGTCTTGAGTTTAGGTAAATCATACTTGGGTGTAACTTAATAACAACTGCAATTTTAATTCTGCTTAATAAGAGCCCAACAGTGTCTGTATTAGAAAAAAAATATCTTGTGATCATAATGCCTTTCACTGTCTTGCTGGACTAACTTTTTTACAGTAAAGACTATCTATAGATGGCACCAAGAATAAATACTACAGGAGCTGTGCAGGAAAAGTAATGGCTTTAGAATCCAGGATATTTGTGCCTGAAGAGAAGCAATACTCAACAATTTTCTGAATATTTTTGTAGTGTTACAGTATTTTATTAATTCCTATTGGAAATAATCTAAATCTTTGATCTGACTTCAGCTGAATGTAGAAATCGGGGGCTGGATCCAGGAGACACTTGGCCTAGATGGCCTATGGCTAATTTTTTGTCTTTCTAGCCTCTTGGTCTTTTGACAGTTCTGGAGAGAATATCTGCTGCCAGCAGTGAACATAACATCTCAAGGCTCTCAACTCCTATGTATGCAGCTACAGAAGATGCAGGGCTGTAACATTGTCCCAGATGCTCTTCCTTTCCCCCAGCTGCATCCTGGTTCTCCTGGTACAGTAGCAAAACCTTTCTGGGGGAAAATAAAGGGGTACTGTGTTACATCAGGGTTGGTGCTAGTGCCGTAATGTTTCTTTATGGCTTTCTTGCCCCACTCTGTGCAACGAAATGCTCTCGGACATGCTGGGAAGCAGCACCAGCCTTTGAGGCAGCATGGCCCTTGGTGTCTGTGATTACTATATGCATTGCTATATTTTTGCTGTCAGTCTTTTTGTCCAGATTGGCTCAGTATCCCCAGTCATAAAGCTTGCAATGCCAATTGGAAGCATCAGCATCATTAATAATGTTATGTTACTTTCCATCTTCAACTCCAAATACAATAACCAAGAAAAAAACTGTCAGTAGAAACTGCAGAAAGGAGTCTGCCCTCCAGCATTATTCATCTTCATAAGTCAACATAACATGGCATTACATTC